>NC_139603.1:90029221-91419989 GCF_964270895.1 Podarcis filfolensis | reverse complement strand
GACAAAAAGGGCCCATTGCTCAGAGATGGAGCAGCGCAAGCCCTGAGATCGAATTCCAGAACCTCTTGGCAAAGGGCTGAGGAAGACTTGTGGCCCTGCTGGGGGGCCAGGCACACAAAAGGGGGCGACAACACTCTGCTGAGCACAGTATCTCAGCAACGGCTGCGTCTCCCCCCCACGGAGCCAAGGAAGGCGGCACAGGCGTTCTGGGAGGCCCAAGTCACCTGGCTCTGCAGGCAGGGGCATGGGCTGGGCTAGAACCAGCAGCCTCCTACGGGCAAAGGCAGGCAGGAAGCTGCCCAGGCCGGCGGATGCACTCGCAAGGCGGGAGAGGGAGACAAGAGCAGGATGAGCAGGAAGCAGAGGGAAGGTTGCCGGGACAAATGGCCACTCCCTGCCAGACCTCTCCCCTCTCCCCAGCCCAAAGCAAAGCACAGCTCCTAGGGGCAGAGGAGGCCTCAGCGGAGTCAGCAGTTGGGGGGAAGAGCCCAGGCCCCAAAGCAGCCCCAAAGCAGCCCCAGCAGGAGCAGGAGGGGGGAGGGAAGGGGGCTGCCAGGGGGACTGGAGGCCCCGATCCAGGCAGCCCCCTTCCCTCACCCTGGAAGGGTAGAGCAGGGCCATCACGTCTCACCACTTTCTCCGTCTCTTCCCTCTCCCACTGGGTTGTCTCCCTCACCATCTCCAACTCCTGGGGACACAAAGGAGGCGGTCAGAGCTGAGGGCACACGCCAGCCAGACTCCTCAAGGGCTTTTCTCCAGATCTGGGGGGCGGGGCTGGGATTGGCAGCCTTGCCAGAGAGAAGGGGCACCTAAGCCTGCCCTCCCCTGGGAACCACAGGCCTCACCTTCTGAAGGACGTCCAGCTCCTCCGGACTGAGGTCCCGGTCAATGGAGGAAATGCTCTCCAGGCTGTTCTTGCGCCCGATGCCGGCCGCAAAGGGGTTGGCAATGATCCCTGGAGATATCTGGGGGGCAGACGAGAGAGGTGAGGGGGGGGGCTCTGGTCCCTGCCCAGCACAGAGGCAGGCAGAGGGGGTGTCTGGGGGGACACACCAGACCCATGGTGCACCTCCTCTTTAAGAAGCTGCCCTCGCCACAGGGCTTCAGCAGGAAAAGGCACTGAAGGCAAACCTCCAGTCCCTGGCCAGGGCCCCCCGCCTAGCACCCACCTCAATGGCCGCCACAGCCTTGGGGTCAAACCCGTCGCAGACCAGCACCAGAAGGGTGTCTCCCACAGCGCGCAGGATCTGGACCGCTTCCGTGTGCGTCATGCCCAGCAGGCTCTGGTGGTTCACCTCCAGGATGCGCATGCCCACCCTCAGCCGCCCGTCACGGGCTGCAGCCCCTGTGGAGCTGACCTGCACGAAGCAGAGGAGGGTGAGGAAGGAGCCGGGGGGGGAGGGAGGGAGGCAACCCCCACCCTCAAGGCCCTGGGAGCAGCCAGAGCTGGAGGGGCCCTGGAGGCAGAAAGGGCCTCATGGTTTGGGGAGGGGGCAGGCAGGGGGTCCAGCACCTTCTGCTCAAGGCTCCAGAAACTCTGCTTTCCACAGCCCCCCCAACGAAAGTCCTCAGAGCAACCCTGGGTGGGAGGGACGTGGTGTGGAGACACGGCTGTGGGACCTCCCTCCCCCACTTGGCACTAGTCAAGCACAGCAAACTTCACCCCGTACCTTAGAGATGAAGATGCCCTCGTCCGTGGGGTCAAAGGGATTCCCCGCGTGGCCCTTGGCACCTCCTCGGATGCTGATGCCCAGTTTCTCCCCTGGCCTCTTTTCAATGCAGATCTCCTGACAGAGTGAGCAAAAGCAAGTTGGAAGGGGGGGCTGGGCAGCAGCCCCCCTAGCCCCCCCTTCCAGGACAGAGGGGCCTCCTTCTTCCCAGGCCTGGCTGCCTCCACCTCAGCTCCAGCAGACGGGCACTGGGGAAGGCTCTTTGGGAAAGCAGGGGGTGGGCAGCGGAGGCCTTCAGGGTGGGGGCAGGAGACCCCATCCTGGGGAAGCCACAGAGGCTGCAGGCCAGAGGGGAGGGAGCTGTGGTGGGTCAGCCCAGCCACATCCCAGCGGGGCTGAAGATGCCCAATGCTGAAGAAGGTGCCTCTCCAGGGGCACAACAGCAGAGCTGCGCCCCCTACCTGCATGCCCGGGGGCGGGGGGTCTCTCCGGACGACCATCCTCAGCTCCTGCGTGTTGGAGAGCAGCGCAGTCACGGCCTCCTGGTGCGTGGCATGTCGGAGGCCAATGCCGTTCACCTCCAGGATCCGGTCTCCCACGCGCAGCCCACTGCGAGAGGCCAGGCCACGAGGAATCACCTGCCAAGGCAGCGCAGAAGAGGTGGGAAAGAGCCCTGCCTGCGGCCGGGGGGGGGGCAAGCTGGCAGTGTCCCCAACACCTGCAGCCAGATGGGCACTTGGCCTGGCCGAGAGGCTGAAGATGTCTGTCCCCCCGCCTCCCAGAGGCACTTCTGTCTGCTGATACACATATATCTCTCTTCCTTTTGGTCTGACGTGGCTGCTGTCCCTATCCACTTTTCACAGGCCAAATCCTCAATGGTTGCAGAGGTCCATGTGCTTTTAAATCACATTCCGGTTATGGGGATTAATGGAAAGGCCAACAAACGTGGACTTTGCAAGCTCTTCTGGTGCTAACAGCCTGCCCACCCCCCAGGAAAAACTATTATACAACAGTCTGAGGGCCTGGCTGTCTCTTGGCCACTTCTGAATGCATTCCCTATCAACGCCCATCTCAGGGGAGGCTCTCTCTGTGCCCCTGGGGGGCCTGCAATCCACTTTTGTGTTTCATTTGAGATGGCTGCACGGAGGGGTGTTGGAACCCCTAACGGGGGGGGCTGGTTCTTTCCCTGTTCTTCCTTGTTAAAATTTGCTACTAAAAATAATTTAATGAAAACGGGGCTCTGAGCAGAGAAAGTGGAGAATTGGGGGGGGGGCTTCCTTGCTCTTTGGGCCTCCAGGGGGGCTCTGGAGCACACGGAATGGCAAGATTCGCAGAGTCAACGGGTTGTGTAGTGACTCCTAGGCTTCCGAACCACGGTGTTCTCAGGGGGGGGGGGGGGCTCCACACACAGCCCTGCAAGCCTCTACCTTGGAAATGAAGACCCCCGGCTCATGGATCCCAAAGGGGTGGCTGGAGTGGTCGCTGCCGCCCACAATGCTGAGCCCCAGCGGCCCCCCCGCTTTGACCAGGATCACCTCCTGCGGGCAGAAAGCAAGAAAGCCAAGCCAGGGTCAAGAGAGGGCCTCATGGAGGAGCAGATGCCGGGACCCGACTCCAGGCCAGGGGGAGAAAGAGGCTGGAGGGACCCACATCCAAAGGGGAGCTGGCAAAAACCAGGGTGGGCGGGGGCCAGACAGGAGGGGCTCCCCATGCCAGCAGCTTCCCACGGGGACAGACAGACAGACAGTGCCCCCCATGCCCTTCACCTACCTCCGTGGGGTACTGGCTCTCCAGGCTCTGGGCGGGGTGGCTCCTGTGGGGCAGGGGCGTCTCCTCAGGTGGGCTCTCCCCGCGGGTGGGGGTCGGTGGTGGCGGAGAGTGTGCCCGCTGTGCCCGCTGCCCCAAGGGCAGGTCTTCCTCACTGGGCTGGGTGGCGGCGATGGGGGCAGCGGGCACAGCCTCTCTCTCTACCAGCAGCGCAATGGTGGGGGAGGCAGCGGTAAGCAGCGCTACGGCCTGATCATGCCTGGCTTCCGTCATGTCTACCCCATTGATCTAGAACGGCCCCAAACCAGCGTCAAAGGGGGAGGCAGGGAGGGCACGCACACAGGGCCCCCAATCCCAGGCCTGGGACCAGAGGCAAGGGACCCCGGCCTCGGCAGGCGGAAGGGGGCTGGGAGGGCAAGGCGTGTTCTCTCCCCCCCCCCCCCCCCGCAGATCAAGGCAAACAGCAGCTTAGGACAGGGGGCCAAGGAGCACAAGCTCTTTTCCTGCCCTCGTCCCCAAAGAAAGGGGGGGGGAGAAGAGGTGTGGGGCAAAGCGTACATCACCCAGCAGAGGGCAGAGGAGAGAGAGGGAGGCAGACAGACAGGCAGACGGAAGCCAGCACTGACGAGGCCGTCTCGGGGCTTACCCCCCCATCCTCTCTCATCGTGGCTGCTGAGCAGAGATCGGCTGCGCCTCGGGAGGGGGCAGAGAAACAGGCCACAAGGAGGAAGAGGAAGAGGAGCAGCAGGAGAGGGAGGGGAGGGAGGGAAAGAGCTTCAGAACAAAATGGCTGGCCCCCCCACCTACCGTGCCCACCCACCCGGAGTTCCAGAAAGGTGATTCCAACATCACCCCCTACAAAACACAGCCCACTTCCCCCCTGGCTAGACTCAGCCCCACCCTGAAGGGGCAAGCAGGGGGCAGGGGGGACCCCAGAGCCCCCTGGAGGAACCTTGCCTGGTCCTCAGGAAGCCCCCCAAGAGAGTCCACTCACCAAGATGACCCTGTCGCCCACACAGAGGGTCCCGTCCCGATGGGCTGCACCCCCCTCTGCAATCCGTGAGATGAAGATCCCCTGGGGGGAAAGGAAAGTCAGGGCCCCTCCCTGCAGAGCCCCCTGCTCTTCTCTCACCAGGCAAGGCAAGGGCCCCTCTGTCCCTCCGTCCCGGGAGCATGAAGTGCCCCCGTCAGCGAGGAGCCAGGAATAAGCGCAGAGGCCGGGATCGGGTGTCGCCAAAGCCCCTGCCAGGCGGCTGCCGGCCAGAGAGAGGCGGTCCCCCTCCCTCCCTCCCTCCCTCCCCTCCTCACCGTGTCCCCTGGCCGGTAGGGTGTGGAGCCCTTGCCGCCAGCGATGCTGAAGCCCAGTCCCCCGCTCGTTGCGCACGAGGCAGGTGGAGAGGCGCTCCGTCAGGGGGGCTCCCTCAGGCTTCTCTGGGAAGCGCAGGCCCACCCCCCGCCGCTCCCGGGGGCTGTAGTCGTCCTCCGGCCGCAGGGGGGTCACCGTGACGGCGTTCTCCGGCTCCACCATCCGCTCCCGCAGAACCGTCATGGAGACCGTGGTGCCCGAGCCACGCAGAGCCTCCACCGCCACATGGTGCTCCGCGCACTGCAGAGGCACCCCGTTCACCTGCCGGGGGCGCAAAAGAGGGGGCTGGCTCAGGCAAGCGCCCGGCCAGAGACCGGCTGCAGAGGGCCCCCCGGCCCCCTCCAGAGAGCCCCAAGGGGAGCCTGGCACTGCTTTGGTAGGCAGGCAGGCAGGCAGCCCCCTCCCATGGCAGTCTGGCAAGGGCCATCTTCTCCTCCCCCTCTGCAGGGCAACGCAGAAGCAAATGCCCACCTAGAGCTGCGAGGGAGCCTGGGCTGCTGCTGGCAATTCCAGCATGTACTTATTCTGACTGGTGACTCAGGCCCCAGGCAGGCAGAGACCAGCCACGGGCAGGAGGCCAAGCGTGCTGGAGGGCAAGGGAGACGCCATGGGACCTGGGGGGCAGCTTGGCCTGGAAGGGGCTCAGCAAGGCCTTCTACGCCCAGGACAGGGCCTGCCAAAAAGGGGATGGCAGGGGGGGAGCAGCTGGCCCTGGGTTTATGTCTCCTCCCCAACCCACCTAAGGGGGCCCAACGACTCACCTCCAGGAGCTTGTCCCCCACCCGCACCCCTGCCTGGGCAGCCGGACCCTCCTCAGAGACGCGGGAGATGAAGATGCCCTGCAAAGAGAGGGGAGCAGTCGGGGGGGGCTTCCTGGGCAGTGGCAGCTCAGCAGCCTGACTCAGCTCCCCAAGTCAGCCACTCCAGCCAAAACGGCCACTCCTTTCCCTGCCCCACAGCTGCCCCAGGTCAAGGGGACCCCCAAACCCCAAGTGGAAAGCCTCCCTGTTGCAGCTGCCCGTACCTCATCGTCTCCCTTGTAGGGGGTGGAGCCTTTGCCCCCCGCAATGCTGATGCCCAGCCCCCCCGTCTGCCGCACAATGCTCAGGGTCAGCTGGAAGCAAAAGGGGGCAATGTTAGGGGAGACACAGCAGCAAAGACATACAGAACGAGGGGGGGGCACCATGGACCAGGGTCTGAGCCCATAATGAGGGGTGAGGAAGCAGCCCCCCCCCAGCATCTCCTTTGGGTGCCCACAAGACCTGCAATCCATCCCTGGACCAAGTGGCCAATTCACCACCAGGGCCACCTATGTGGGAGGGGGCTCCCATACGTCTCACCAGATCCCAGGTCCCCTGAAATATCTCCCACTGCCAGCCACTCACCCCCCCCCTTGCCTGAACAGGAGAAATCTGTGTCTGTCTTGCAGCACAAGGCCAACGGAGACCCTCAGGGGGCCCATCACCC
The DNA here is from genome assembly GCF_964270895.1 of Podarcis filfolensis. NCBI lineage: Eukaryota > Metazoa > Chordata > Lepidosauria > Squamata > Lacertidae > Podarcis > Podarcis filfolensis. The sequence goes on along the minus strand of NC_139603.1, from coordinate 91,413,719 downwards.
AGGACAGGCCTGAGACGCTCTTGCTTTTCTCCACCCCACCAGCACTGCTACGGGGGGGGCTTCCTTTTGCCTAGGAAAGGCCACAGAGCAAGTGCTCAGGCCCCAGGAGAGCCAGGGGAGTAATGGCAAAGCCCTCCGGCTGGCGTGGCAAAGCCTTGTGCAAAGAGGGTTGGGGGAAGCCTCTGGCCACAGCAAGGCCACATTCTGGGCACAGCAAGCAACGTGAGCTCCCCCTTAGTACAAACCAGGCGGCCCTTGAACACTTTCCACCCACCCCTCGGACTCCCCACCCCAGCAGGCAAGAGGCGTGAGCAGAGGTCCAGCAGGCCAAAAGCTCACGAAGGGAGCCAAGCAGGGCATGTGCGTGTGCCCCTATGGCAGGGGGTGCCCAGGGGAGAAAAAGGCCCTGGAGGCGTCTGAGGCCCCCCCCCCACTCAAGCAGAGGGGCATGGGGGCCGAGAGGCGGCCTCAGGGGACAGAGCAGCAGCAGCAGCCAGGCATTTGCCAAACCTGCCAGAGCCAAGCTGGGGTGACTTTAGCAGCCCAAAGTGCTCAGGGGAGATGGGGCCCAGTGGCAGCTCTGCCTCCTCTAGCGGGGACCCTGAAGACCCCCTGGAGAGGGAGGCCCTGGTGCAAGGCATCTCCCCACCCCCAGCCCCCTCCTCTCTGGGGAGCTCAGGGGCCCTGGCTGCGCTGAGGCTGCTCTGCTGAGGAGAAGCAGCTGTGGAGTCTCTTTCTGAGCTTGCCAAAGGCCTCTGGCAGGGACACCTCCATCCAGGACGGAGTGTGCCAGACACCAGCACCTTCAAGGACAGCACCCCCCGGGAGCACTTGGGCTGGCTCAGGGGGCTGGGAGGGCTGCCCCAGACTCCTGCTGGGGAGAAGAGAGCTCGTCTCAGGCCAAAGCACCAGTCTGCAGCCAAGACAGCCCTCAGCTGCTCCAGGTGCCAGGCTCCACGGCCGGCTGCCTCCTCTCCTCACCTTTCTCCCTCATACGCATGGACAAAAGCTCCGCATCACCCCCCCCCAAAGGTTCAGGTGTGGGAAGACAAGAGGGGAGGAGAGAAGCTGCCACCACAGTGCAGAGAGGGGCAGCCCCTGCAAGCCCCAGGGAAAGGGGGTGGGGAGGAGAGACGTGGGGGGGGGGGGAGGCAGTACAGACCTCTTCCTCCTCAATGCGAGCAGGCTCAATCAGCAGATTATTGGCTTGGTCAAACGACACCCCCTGTTAGGACAGGAACCAGCAGAGAGGCATGCGGATTAGTGGGGGGGAGGGCCGGGTGGACCGCCACCGGGTGGGGGGGGGACACAGACAGAGGGAGGGAGAGGCAGAGGGGCAGGCCCCACCCGAGCATCCAGGAGCCCCAGCACCACAGAGAGAGAGAGAGAGAGAGAGAGAGAGAGAGAGAGCGCTGCCCCCAGCTGCCCCCCCAGGTCCCTACCTTGACGGAGGAGGGTGGGGCAGGTGCAGCCCCATCCTGGGCTTGGTTTCCATCCCACCTGGCCTCCTCCTCCTCCTCCTCCTCCTCCTCTTCTTCCTCCTCCTCCACGGGGGCAGCCTCCTTCTCCTGGGGCCCCCCCTCAGCACTCAGCCCCTGCAAAAGGGCCACCACTGCCTCTGGCCGGGGCAGCTGGGCGATCCTGAAGTGCTTCTTGTAGTGGGGGGTGTCTTTGCGGATGAGCCGCTGCTTCCCTGCTGGGAACGGGTGCTCTTCCTCCGCCTCCTCTTCCCCCTCGCTGCGCACCAGTGTGTCTTCTGCAAAGTGCACCGTGGGCTGCAGGGAAAACACCCCCATCGGGGGGGGGGGCTCTCAATACAAGCAGGTCAGGCAGCCTCTTCTGCAGGTACCTATTCCCCTCCCCTCCGGAAGAAAAGCCTGCTGGACCCCGAGCCCACCAGGTGCCTCTTGGGGAAAGCTCCAGGCTGGACCTGAGCGCCTCAGCCCCTCTGCCCCCGGCCTTCAGCAGCAGGGCTGCCTCCGGCTGGGGAATCTGAGCAGAGCCATCCTGGCTGGCAGCCCCCAGAGCCTCCTCCGGCCGGAGCCTCTTTTAAAGCCCTCTAGGCTGGTGCTTTCACTGGCTCCTGTGGGAGAGAGTTCCATAGTTGAACAATGTGCTTTGTGAAGAAGTTCTTCCTTTTATCCATCCTGAACCTTCCAACTTTGGGCTTCACTGGATGTCCCCCAGTTCCAGTGTAGTGAGAGGGAGGAAAACTGCCCTCTCTCCATTTCTCCATTCCAGACCTGTTTTCATAAACGCCTACCATGGCACCTCTGATTCGCCTTTTCATGGGGGAATTGCTTCATCCCCCCTGATCCTTGGGGTGCCCCTTTCTGACCTTTGCCATCTCTACAATATCCCTTTTGAGGTGAGCTGACCAGAGCTGTGTCCGCCTGGGTGCGTTGGGGCGGCTGGGAGCCCTCTTGCTCTCTGGGGCGAAGGCCTGGCAGGGCTTCTCACGTGCCTGCCAGCTCTCTCTTACTGCAAGCCCTGCCATCTTTGCTGGGCTCTTCTGCACACAAATTTGGGGGTCTGCCAAACAGGCAGGCCTCTCTCTCCCTTCTGAAGAGAGCAGGGGAACCCAAGGAGCCCTCATTAAGCCGTCCTGCCCCTTGCAGGGCTGAGGTGCAGATTTAAAAACAGCACACACCCCATTTCTACTGAGCTCAGCCTGCTCTGAGTGCCCTGGGGGAGAGGGAGGCCCCCACTTCTGCCATTAAACAAACCTGAGAAACAGAGAGAGCTTTAATCTCAAATCCCAGAGATTAGTTTCCTACCACGGGTCAGGCCAAAGGGCCCCCCTCTAGTCCAGCCAGCCAGGTGCCCCCTACGCAGCCCCCCCCAGTACCAGCATTCAGAATGAGACGGCCCCAACAGTGGAGGCAGAACAAAGCAGCTTTGCTGAGCCAATTCACGGAGAAGAGGGTTCTCAATGGCTCCTGGCCAGGATGGCTTGCTCTGCCTCCATGGGCAACCTCTGGCTGGGAACCACAGGAGGCGAGAACTGCTCTTGCGCTCGACTCTGGTTCACTGGCTTCCCATAATGGGCAGCTGGTTGGCCACTGTGAGAGCAGGACGAGATGGGCTCCTGGCCTGGTCCAGCAGGTTCTTATTACGGTCTTACTAGCACAACCTCCTGCAATGACAAGCTCCGTTGTTCAGCTGTTCACCCTGCGCAGCCTCCCAGTGACGCAAGACCCTGCTGCTGCAGGACACAGGAAAGGCCTCTGAAGGACGCAGATCCCACAGGGGCCACAGGGAACCTCCACATCCTGAAGAAGCCTATCCTGGATTCAAGGAGAGTCTGGGGGAAGCCACTGGGCAGGTGAAGCTCTGTCCTTTGAGGAGGGTCTTCAGCCTGGCCCAGTGGGGTTCTCCTTTCACTTTCCCAACCTGCTTTCTGGGGCTGACCAGCCCCTGCACAACCTCTCTGGGGGTCTCCTCATCAGCACCACCAGGTGTACTCCATCACCTGCTCTGCCTTGTGCCAACAGATTTTCCCCAGTTAAGTTTCTTTTGAAACTGCAGGTGCAACACCCTTAAATGAAGCCCCCAAGCTCCCCCCCCCCCCCGATCCTCTTGGGATCCTCTGCTCCAAGCCTGTTTCAAGCAGCCCAGGGCTAACAGCAGGTGGGGCATCTCCAGGGGGACCTGGGCAGCCCCAAGCCCCAGGCAGCAAGGGTTGCCCTCTGGTCTTACTCCACCACATCCAGTGCATCTGGCTTGGATTTTTATTTTATATGTCTTAAATATGTTTTTATTGCCTAATCACTTGTTTGCCACTGTGGGTCCTTGAGAGCAATGGGGGTGCCCTACATTAAAACTGGTTTAAATTAAACTGAGGAGTTTTTATTGCACATAAGTACTCACAAAGGCAGCAAGACACTCTTCCGCGGCCCCTGGCCCAACATGTGAAATAAATCCAGAGTGCAAGGCTTTCCGTGGCTCCTTTGACCCCCCCCCGCCTCTTTGCTCTGGCTATTTGGACACAGCAAAACAGGGTTCATAGAACTGAAGGGTTGGAAGGAACCCTAAGGCTCATCCAATCCAGCCCCTTGCAGTGCAAAACACTCATAAGCAAGAAAAATGCCTTGCCACTGAATTAACACAGCAAAAACATTTAATGAGGGTCCTCCATACACAACCAAGTGAAAGAAAAATTCCTCAACGTGGCAGCAACATGCCCAACGAGTGATGATGCCACCCCCTGCCACCCTGCCATCTTCTGTGTAGAACAGAACCCCATCCACTGACCTGGCCTCCCCAGCCCATAAGAAGCTGAGTCCCTTCATGGTGCCAACAGCCTTCCAGTTCCCCAGGAGGGGTCCTGGATGTGCCCTTCACCAGGCAGGAGGCGGGCAGATCTCCCTCCCCCAGCCCCTTGGCCAAAGGCTGCCCTGTGGGACAAATGGAGCTACACGGACCTAGGGAACACCCCTGCCCCCACTTCCTAACATGGCCACCAACACCACGGCATCCTTGGGCAGCCCCCCCCATCCTCTCACAGCCCAGCAGGGTCTCTCTTCTTCCCTCCCTCAGCGGGGCTCAGCTCCCCCCTCCCTGCTGCTGCTTCCCAGAACAAGGCAGGGTCCGACGTTGGCCCAAGATGTTGCCACAGAAGAAGCTCCCAGAGGCTCACTGTACCTCATTGTACTCCAGCTCCTCCTCCTCAGGGCCAGCTGGGGCTTCCTCCACAGCCACCCCGGCCTCCTGCTGTTGCCGCCGCCACCGCCAGCCTTCCTGCTCCTCCTCCTCCTGCCCCTCAGGGGCCCTCACTGCCTCTTCTGGCCTCGAGGTCTCCCGCAGGTGCTTCGCTGCTGCTGCCACCGCCGCCTCCTGGCAGCTGGCAGAGATGGTGCTGCTGGAGACCCGTGAGTCTTCACTGCGGTTGGAGGTGGCACTCAGCCTCTTCTCCTGAGGGGCAGGATGCGGAACGAGTCAGCGAGGGCACAAGACAGCTGCACCGCCTGGCACCCAGCGCCTGAGCCCCTGTGCAGGATGGGCCTGCCGCCCCAAAGGCCACAGCTGGGCCAGGTCAGGCCACCCCCTGTGCCCCCTTCAGAGCCCTCCAGCCCTAGATGGGCCTGCAGCAAGCCTGCAGAAGGGGCTCATGTCACCAGCTCCACCACTGCAAACCTGAGCCCGGTCTTGGCTGGGGAGGGCGGGGTATAAATAAAAGTTGTTTATTATTATTATTATTATTATTATTATTATTATTATTATTATTAAACCTCCCTCCGAGGAAGCCTTGTCCAGGCCCACTGCCCGGTCCCGCTCTGTGCCTCCCTCTCCCCCTCCTGCAACATTTTATATGATGGACATTGCCCAGAGCCCAACTCCACGCCCCCTCACCTCTGAGCTGGAAGAATCCCGCTGGGTGTCCAGTTCGGCAGCAGATGCCTCGCTGCGGCGCCCTTCCATCACCTTCTTCATGGACTTCAGCTCACTTGGGTGGGGAGTTGCCCTTCGCTGCAGTCCCTGTGAGCAGGAGTGGGGTTAGAGGTGGGGCAAACTCCCCCACCGCCTACAGGCCCCCAAGCAACTGCAGAGGCCAGGCTCAGCTGCACCTGCAGCAGCAGCAGCAGCAGCAGCCGCCGCCGCAGCAGCGACAGGGCAAACACAGGACAGAGGTGTCAGCGCTCACTTGCCCTCCTCCCCCATTTCCCAGCTCTGCTCCCAGGAGGACCCACACAAGGCAGGAGCACAAGCCCAGCCAGCCTGACAGGCCAAGAGCAGCCCTGCAGAGCCCCCCCCCCCACTCCCACTCTGGGCTCCAGAAGGACAGGGCAGGTGATGGGCACCCCCAGCTCCCAACCCCACAGCCACACCTGACAGCCCAATCCAGGCTTGGGGAGGACAGTCCTTCAGCAGGGAAACGGCCCCCATCTCCACCCACTTACCCTCCTCTCGGCCCCCGGCTCCTCATCCTCATCCAGCTTGGGCTCATCCACAAACTGGATCACGCTGACGCGGTTGAGGTTGGTGTCCATCCAGCTGTCGTCCAGGCTGTTCTGCAGGTTCTCTGCGGGAGGAGAGAAGAGTCAGGGATCCTGTTGCAGGCGGGACGGCCCCAGCCAGGAGGGTCTCTGCCCAGCCCAGGCAAGAAGCCCCCGACTAGAGCAAGCCTGGCCGAGGAGGTGGGGCAGGGAGCAGCATTTACCCAGGCTGGGCGACGGCTGCTGCGGGAGGAGGTAGCAGGTGAGCACTTTCTCCCCGGTCTTCTCGTCATCCTCCGCCTGGAACTTGAGCATGGGCTGCGACTGGTTCTCTGCCAGCCAGAGCGCCTTCAGGTTGAGATTGGTCAGGGCGAAGGGCAGGTGCTGCAGCCTGAGCCAGAAGGAGGAAGGGAAGAAGGATGAGGTCCCCTACCAAGAAGGCCCAGGCCCAGCCCTCCAAAGGGCTCACGGGAACCTGGCCCAGCCCCCTCTCTCCCTCTGCGCCTGCTTCCTTCCAAGGGACTGAGCCCACCGTGCAAGATCCAGAAGAGAGTCTGCAAAAGGGAGAGGACCACAAGAGGAGCCATCTCTTGCAAGCTTTTCTAAGCCACCTTTCAAGACAACAGGTTTCCAGCAACATGCCATTTCATTTCGCCTGGCACCTTCATTCTACACCTTTAGGCGCCAGGCAAAAACATTACATTTTAACCAGGCCTTTGGTCGATTTGATTGACATCCTATGCCCTTTTAAAATGTGAGGGTTTTGCGGGGGGGGGGGATATTGGTTTGTTGTTGTTGTTTTGATTATGTATTTTGTGGTTTTATATTGTGATTTTATTCTGTGAACAGCTCTGAGACCTTTGGTTTTAGGGCGGTATATAAATTCAATAAATGAGTAAAATAAAATAAAATTCTAACTAACGCTACCACCACAAATAGAACAACAACAAAGAGAAAAACAGCCCTCCGCCACACACAAACACATGGGAGAGGAAGAGAGGATCTTCTGCATGGCCATTGACTCTGCTCACACCTCCTCCTTTGCAACTGCAGAGTCCAGCTAGCATCTGGCCAAGGAGCCCACAGGTGAAGCAAACCCCAGAGCAGAGGCCCCAAAGAGACATCTGTCTGCACACCTTCAGGGCGCCCCCCCTGCCAAGAGGGGAGGGGAGGGGGGACTCTGAGGCTGTGGGACCCGACTTGTGCCGCTGTTTTGCCTGCTTATCGCCTTTCTGGCACCTGGCAAAGTTTTCCATTTGCCCTGGCCTTTGAGTTCTGATAATACTTTATGACCGATCTTTGTATTGTAGGTGAGAGATGGGGTGGAAACTGTGGGTGGAATTCAGTGGGGCTCTGGGACCAGCATTTGTGCAGCACAAGCACTGCTGCCCCTCTTGCCCCAGCCCCCTGAGCCCACTGGTAGGTGGGACAGAGGGAGAGGAGAGGGCATGCAAGGTTATTCACAAGGAAACAGGCTGAAGGAATGGAAGTTCTGGACTCTTAAAATCTCTTCCCCCCTATAGCAGGAGTAGGGAACATTCCGGGGGGGTGAGGGGAGGCCCCAGACGCTGTGGGTCTCCTGCCCCCAGCACGGCCCGTCAGGGATGATGCTGAGGTGATGGTGATGCAGCCGAGGCCTCAAGGGCCTGCTCCCCCCAGGGCCTGCTCCCCCCCAGGCCTGGCCACAGAGCTGCATAGCTTCCTCTCTGTCCCAGCCCAAGGCACCGATGCGCAGCTGAGAGCCCAGAGGCCCAGCACACCCAGCGCACTCGCTCACCTGTTGCCAGCCACGTCCAGCACGTGCAGCTCCACGGTGCCGGCCAGCTCAGGAGGCAGGAACTCCAGGCAGTTGTCCCGCAGGGAGAGCACGTTGAGGCTGCTGCAGCCCCCAATCTCAGGGGGAAGCGCCATCAGCCGGTTCCGGTCCACATTCAGGTTGGTCAGCTTGGTGAGCTTCCCCAGCGCCTTGGGCAGCATCTGAGAAAAAGCCTCTGGAGTCAGAGAGGGGAATCCCAGCTCACATGGCACCCAAGGAACACCAGCTGCCCCTGGGGCCACCCCACCCAGCCAAGACCCAAGGGAGAAAAGCCAGCTGGCCGGGCGAGGGCTGAGCACACTCACTGTCAGCATGTTCTCGGTCAGGATGAGCTCTGACAGGTTTTCACAGTCCCCAATGGCCTCCGTCACCTCCCCCAGCCGGTTCTGGTCCACTTTCAGGATGGAGAGCTGCTTCAGCTGGCCTGGGCAAAGGGCAAGAGCGCCATGGGCCACACTGCACCGGGGGGGGGGGGGCACACACGCGCACACACGCACACACACACCCCCCCAGACAAGGAGCATGGGGAGGTCCAGGCACAGATCCAAATCCAGCTTCCCACTGGCACATCCCAAACAATTCTGCATACCAACTGGTTATTCTAACATTTGCCAACAGCTAATCACTTCTAACAGCTTTAGCAAAAGTGACGTGGTGTGCCGCTTGCCAAAGAAGGACCTCAGCACCTTCTGCACGAGTTAGAAACCAGGCCCAGCAGTGCCTGGGGAGGGCAGCGTCTCTCCAGCAGATGAGGAGAAAAGGCCCCTGAGGAAGGAGGACGCAGGATCACCCAGGCTGGTCTGCCAAAGGGGTCTCTCTGCTGACAGTGACTCTTCTGCAAGAGCAGCCCCCCCCCATTTCTCTTTTAGTCTCCTCTGCACTGTCTCTCCCCACTCCCCAGTCACTCCATTGGTGGGAGCCAAATCATCAGCTGAGCAACATCACTGGGTGCAACGCAAAGGGAGAACATTGGATGGTCTCAATACTGGATGGTGCTTCCTCCAGGCAGGGCCCAGCACAGTGGGGGGGGGGGCTTGCCACCCCAGGTCCACAGGATCCGCCCAATAACCACCTGGCACGTGGCCTCCCGTGCCTGACTTGTAATACTGGGCCTCAAAGACAGGTACCGTATTTTTCTGTGTATAAGACGATCCCTATTTTTTTTAAACCCAAAATTAAGTTGCTTAACTTTTTTGGGGGGTGGGGGAGGTCACTTCCACCAATCGCTCACCCGCCTGCCCGCCACTGCCGGTCACTTGCCACAGCCACTGCCAATCGCACACCTCACCGCAGCTGCCAATTGTCTGCCTGCTCACCGCCATCAACAGCCCACCTGCCCACTTGCTGCAGCCGCCAACCACCTGCCCACCTGGCACTGCCAATCTCCTGCTTGCTGCTGCCATTAATTGCACATCCCCCCTCTGCATTCACTATCCATGTATAAGACAACACCCAATTTTTGCCTACATTTTTTTTAAGCAAAAAGCATCATCTTATACATGGGGAAATACGGTATGTTCCTCCTGCTACCTCAACTACTGAGAAGTGTAGCCAGCCCGGTTTAAAGAGAAAAGCAACCTGCTGCGCCTGAGCTGCTTTTTGTTTCCTGAGTCAGATTTGTCTGCCCTCTCCCCACAGCACCCCCACCCAAGAGTAGGTAACTCTTCCCATGTTCCCCAGGAGGTGCCCACTTCCCAATGGGGCCTCCCCCCCCCCCGTGGCCCCACAACCGCCCGACTCACCAATCCCATCCGGAATGGACTCCAGCAGGTTCTGCGAGAGCAGCAGGTCTGTCAGGGCCCCCAGCCCACTGACCTCGCCCGGCAGCTGCTCCAGCTTGTTCTCAGAAACATCCAGGCACACCAGGCGGCGCAGATTGCCCAGCTCCTGCGAGGGAAGACCGGCAGGGTGGGCGGGTGGAGTCCCGCAAGGACTGATTGATGCCTGCCCCACGGGGCCCTTCCTCTCCCCCTCCCCAAGGGCCCAGCTAGGCTCCTCCAGCCTGTCTGCTGCCTCCATGTCTTTTGCTTTGCCTGGCAAAGCCCCGTGAAAACCCTCTTTCCCGCTTCTGTGGTTCTGGCTTCCTTGCCACGGCAAGACATGCAGGGAAAGGCTCCTTGAGGCCAGGGGGCCAAGGCGCTGGAGTCACTTGCAGAACGCCAGGTTCTTTTGTGTGTGGTGCCATCCGCCTGCTGTCCTGGTTCCATTTTCAGGATTCACCTCAGAACGGAAGTGTTGGCTTGCTTGCTTGCCTGCTTTTCCAAGTGCCTTTTAGGACAGCAAAGACAACCCCCCACAACCCAGAACATGGCCCGGCTGGGGGCTTGGTGGGGGCACTCACTGGGGGCAGCGACGACAGCTGGTTCCTGTCCAGCCACAGCTCCCGCAGATTCGGCAGCGCGCCCAGTGTGTCCGGCTGCGGATGAGACAGAGCAAGCGGTCACTCAGGAGGGCGGCTGCTCAGGACGCCCTGCTGCGCCCGGCAAAGAGGCTGCCCTCCAACTTGGGGACCCCTCCCAGAGTTGAGGGAGGGGACTGTCTGGTGGGAGGAGGCAGCCAGTTCACAAAAAGAAAATGAGATGAGGAGGGAACAGCAGGATGCTTCTACAGTCCCAAGTGCAGGTGCAGGGGAAACTCCCATCCCAAGGGCCATGTTCCCGCCTGGGCAACCTTCTGGGGGCCACGTGCCACTAGTGGGTGGGGCCACAGGAAAAAGCCTGCAGAGCCAAAGATGAGACTCTTCCTCCCATACCAGAGGCCACAGCAATGCCAGATCCATCTCTCTCCAGCCAAGCAAGCAAGGAGCCAAGGAAGAGCACTCGAGAAGGGAATGGAGCGTGGCATGGAGGGGCATGGCCTGGAAGAGCCCAGAGGAGCAGGCAAAAGCAGCCTGGAGGGTAGCATTCAGCCCCCCAGTGGGAGGCTCCAGGAAGGAAGGAGGGGAGACCCAAGTTCCCACACCCCACAGCACTCACCAGCACCTCCAGGTCGTTGCCCCCAAGGTCCAGTTGCTCTAATTTGACCAGGAAGGAGAGGGAACTGCAAGGCAGAGAAGGCGCTCAGTCAGGGGGCTGGGAGTCCTGGGCACCAAGAGGGAGGGGCGGCAAAGAATCTACGCCCCCCCCCAAAAAAACTCCAAGAAGGTGCTGAAAGCTGGAGTGCCAAGCGATCCTCAGGCTGCCTGCTTCCAGAAGTGCTGGTCCTCCACTTAAGGGGGTCACCCACCCCCACTGCCCAGCAGAGGCAGGCAGAGGCAGACACCCCCCAAGACAAACTGGGGGCCAAGCTTGCACACACTCACGCAGGGAGAGACTTGAGCAGGTTCTCGCGCAGCTCCAAGGTCACCAGGTTGGCTAAACTGCAAGAGAAAGAGGGAGGTTGGCAAAGCAGGCGGGAAGAGGCGGCCCCTCCTCTCCCCCCCCCCAGCCAAGAACTCACTTGCCAATGTCACTGGGCAGGCTTTGCAGGGAGACATCGTTCAAGGCCAGGTGGCACAGGCTGCGCAGCTGGGTGAAGCCCTCGGGGAGCCTGGGCAGAAGCAGAAATGACAGGCCTTGGTCACTGCACCCCATGCAGCTCGCGCTCCCCCCCCCCAGCCTGCTCCTGCGCCACAGTCCATTCTAGCAAGACGCAAGGAGAGGCCTCCACCTGCCTGCTGCTGGTCCTGGGGAACCGGCTGGCACAGCCTGGCAGGTGGGAGCTCCAGAAGCAAGAGAGCCCCACCTTGACAGGGGAAAGGGACCAGAAGGACCCTGGAACACTCAGCGACCACAGGATAGAGATCAGCCTTTGGGGCCAAGTTCCACTGCTGCCTCCGCCACGTGCAGCGCATTCCGTGTCAGGAGACCCTCCAGCAAGGGCAGCTATGAAATTCTGCTGGATCAGGCCAAAGGGGCCCATCTAATCCAGCATCCTGTTCTCACAGTGGCTAACCAGATGCCTCAATGGGAAACCAACAAGCAGGATTCCAGCCCAGAGCCCTCTTGCCAGCAGCTGGCATAAAGGCACATTGCGAGCTCCAACTGGGAGGTGGAGCAGAGCTTCTGTGCCCAGCAGCCACTGAGAGCCCTTTCCTCCTCCATGAATTTGTCCAATCCAAACTGGTGGCCTCCTGCGTGAGGGAGTTCCACAGTTTAACTCTGTGCTCTGTGAAGAGCCCCTTTCCTTTCCTTTATCTGCCCAACATTCAGCTTCACTGGATGCCCACAAGTCCCAGTGTTACAAGACAGGGAGGAAAACTTTAATCTCTCAATTTTCTCCATTCCAAGCTTAATGCTATATATTTTCCCCCATATTTTAAGAAATGTAATTGCGTGTTTAACACAGAAAAAAGCCCACCCATCCCCCATCCCCCAATCATACAACTTTCATACCAACCACGACATACAACTAAATACCGAGTGACTTCCCTTCCATCCTTTTCCTGGTTTCTTTACTTTTCTACTAAATCGCATATTCCAAATTTTTAATCATCACATTTCTTCCTCTGTTAATTTCTACTTTGCTGGATTTACTCAAGACCTGCTATGTTATTTACCTGTTTATACCGGCTCTTAAAAATATTCAATAAACATTTTTCAACCCTCCTTATATTCTTCACCATCCTTTTCTCTCATCCTACTCATCATACCTGCCAATTCTAAATAGCCAAGCTTTTAACCGCCATCTTCCTTAGTGGGTACTGTACTCCTTCTCCACCTTTGGACCAGTGAATTTTTTAGCCACAGTGGTGGCATAGAATAATAAATTATTTTGTTTTTTAGGGACTTCTGTTGTGACAGAAGTCCAAGCGTAATTTTATAAACTTCTATCATGCCACCTCTGACTTGCCTTTTTTCTAAACTCAAAGGTCCCAAGTGCTGCAACCTTTCGCCTTTCCTTTCAGCGGAGAGGATTGTTGAACCAGGAAGACCTCTCTGCAAAAGACAGGACTGGCCCCCCATCCTCCTTTTGATCCAGTTGTCTGCCTGCCTTCAAGGAGCACTTTCTGAATCCCCCCAAGACCCAGCCAGACCAACAGAGCCTTGGACCAGGAAGGACACCAGAGCCCCCACCCCACCTTCCCACTCCCACCATACCTAGACAAGGGGTTTCCACTGAAGTCCGCGATCTCCAGGGATTTGCAGAATTTGATGCTTTCAGGAATTTCTGGAATGTCTGCAGCAAGCGGGGCACAGAAGGGGCACAGTAATGAGGCTTCACCCACAAAGGTGCCACTCCTCAAAGGATTCAGAGCAGCAAAGCCATTCCCTCCCCACTGACAGGTCTTCGAAGAGCCTCCCTGAGAAGACCTGGGTTCAAATCCCCACTCAACTCAATGAGTTACTCCAAGGGAGTGTGCTGTGAGGATCCAGATGGGCCAGCCTCACTTCCCTGCCTCCAGGTGCTTGGAGGAGGGAAGGGCCACTGCTGCTGGAACGGCAGGCGAGCCTGGCCAGGAAGCTTCCTCAGCAAAGGCCGTCGTGAAGCACCCACAGACAGCTGCCAGCTGAGCTGGTTGCTGCTTGAGCCCAGACCACTACCCTCTGGGGCCCTGTCTCTGGGTCATGGCAGCAGAGCCTGGCCTGCAGCCCTGTGCTCAGCCGTCAACACAGGGAGCGGCAGCCGTCCCCCTGCAGGTGCTCCCTGACTGACGGGCAGGTCGCTCTCCAGCAAAAGACCTCCTGCCAGCAGGGGCAGCCGTGGGGCCCTTCTGCAGGCCAAGCGGGTCCTGTGCCCCTCGCGGAGGGGAAGGCTCAGGCTCCCGCTGCGGGGAATGCCCAGCCCAAGAGGCCTGTCTGCCTCCCCCCTCCCCAGCATCTACCCACCATTGCGGGAGATGTCCAGCTCCACAAGCTGCATGAAGTTGGCCACCTCGGGGGGAAGGCGCTGAATCTCATTGTCGCTCAGGCCAAGCTTGCGCAGGTTCAGGAGTCGGAAGAAAGGCTGCGGGGGGAGAAAAAGGAGAGAAGTTAGCCACTCGTGCAGAGGCCACCGCTCTGCCAGAAAGGGCAAGCCCACCTGAGTGCCTGCCTCTGGGGCAAGCCTGGCAGACAGACCAGATCTGGGGTCATGGACACAGGACGCTGGGGAAGGCACAGGTGTGCCCTGGCTACGGGGAGTAAGGATGGCAGCAGCCCAATAGAGAACCCCCCCCCCGGCCAAGTGGGTTCTCAGGGTGAACCTGAAGGGAAGGAGGCAGCAGGAGGAGGAGCCTGAGGAAGAGGAGGTCTCTGCATCACTTCCCATGAGAGGGATGCCAGCCAGGCAGCTCCCAGGAGAAACACTCCTCTTGGGCAGCGCTGGATGGAAAGAGGAGCCCTCGCAGCCCTTGGGGAAAGACGTGGGTTTGCCAAACACAATTTCAAGGCCCGTCCCAAAGAGCATCACCTCACTTTCCCCCAGCTGGAAACAGTGTACACCTCTTTCTTTTCTTTTTTACAATTTAGTCCTAAAAGAATTCTGATGCACCATTTTTAAAAACCTGCCAGGAAACACCTGATCTGAGGATCAAAGGCAGCTGCAGCTGCAGCCATCACTTGCCAATAAAACCAGACAAAGCTCAATGGGTTAAAAGCGCCTTTGCCTGGGGCTGAAATCCCAGTGGGGGGGGCAGCTCTGCCCAGGCATGGCGGGGGGGGGGGGGGCGACACAGAGCAGGGCTTCCAGGAAGCACATTAACACGCAGGTGGGATTGATCACATAGCGGGAGGAAGCCGTCTGCCACAGAAGGGCGCTCAAGGTCCAAACAGACCATTTTGAACTGGGCCACCCAGGAAAACAGCTGGAAGGATGGCAGCAAAGAAGCCGTAAAGGATGGCAGCAAAGAAGCCTCATGTACCCCCTGCAGCCCAGCCCAGTTTAACATTACTGATAATAATAAAAGTTTGAACAAAGCTCACATAATGCTTGATTGTAAGAAAACTTCTAAGCATTTTACTAAAATATAAAATAAAACATCAAGGTTGTGGATTAGAAATAGTATAAAATATTGAAAAGATGATTAAAATCAACGGTACCTAAAATGAAATAAAGCCAGAGAGATGTCTTGCCGAAAACAGCGGGAGGACAAGAAAGCCCCGAGCAGCAGAGGGAACAACCCCAACCCCTCTTGGTTCTAGGAGGATCAGGAGGCTGGGAGTCACGCTGGGGAAACTGAGCAACAGAAGCCAAATCCCCACACAAGATGCAGACGCCGCACACTCCAGATCACAATGTGGAAATGCTCCCCAGGTCCCTGTTTCCATGAAAGTGCAAACCAGGTTGTCCGTGGGATATTTGAACCCATAAAGTGTGGTTTGCGAGATCCCTCCAAACTAGGATTGATCCAGTTAAGGCATCCTGGCAAACTGTAACCGGAGGAAACCAGAAAGTCTCCTATTAAGGAGAAAAGGAGCACCTGAGCCATTTCTGATCCTCCCAATCACATCCTGCCAGGTTTGAGTGTCAGTTCACTGGGAGCAGACATTCACAGCCTCGCTGAACAAGCATGTGGTGATTTTCATCAAAAAGAGTATTTTAGTGTGAAGTGGAGGATTAAGTTGCTTTTATTTGTGTTTTAAACTGTTACTCAGCAGGAATCTTTACTGGCTCATTTTCAGCCTTGCATTTAAGCACTAGCCTGGCCAGGAATTGCATGCAAGGACCAGGAGGGGGGCAGGCCATAAAAAGGCCACCAACAAGGTGGCCAGACTCAGCCCCCTGGCACTGCTTGGGGGCCAAGCAAAGGAAGAAAAATAACCGAGAAGGGGCGCAGGACAGGCATGGGCGGTTAGACCTGCCCTATCTGCCCTCAGTAGGGTGGCGCTGTCGCCTAAACCACTCGTCATCATCCTTCATGCGCCAGTAGCGGTGTAGTCATGCTGGCCACATGACCCAGAAAGCTGTCTGTGGACAAACGCCAGCTCTCTCAGCCTGAAAAGCGAGATGAGCGCAGCAACCCACGGTCATCTTTGACTGGACTTTACCCTTACCTTTACTTTTTACCTGCACTAGCATGCTGCAGGCTAAGGCTGGCCCTATCTCCCTGCCCTTCTCAGGCCAGTAACATGTGTGGGTTTATTTGCAAGCTTGCTTTATAAAGAGAGATGTGGCTTTGGATACAGCCAGTGGACACTGCAGAGGCAGGAGCGGAAATGGAAGAGGTAAGGCTGATTACCTTTTCCATCAGAGAGGGAGGGGGTAAAGTTGTCTTCCTGCCCTGAAAGGATGAAGCTAAGTATCCGCCAGAACTGCAGTCAAGTCTGCAGAGGAGACCAAACCACTGGGGGTGATGGAGAGACCACCAGGCTGGCCAGGAAACCAGCCCCTTTGAGAGGGTCTCTCTGACGCAGGCAAAGGAGCCACAATTCTGCCCTTATGCTTTCCGGCCGTACTGGCTCCCAAATAAACTGGCAATTTAAAAGTCATAATAAAAGTAAATAAAATAAAATAAATAAATAACAAACATCCCAAAACAAGTACAGTTCATCACCAGATTTCAGAACTGTCACCTCCAGCCTTTAAAAAACAGGGCAGGCCTTCCTTGGCCCAAGTAACCTGGATGGTCAGCCTGGACAACTCAGCTGGTTACAACGTGGTGCTGATAATGCCAAGGTTGCAGGTTCAATCCCCATATGGGACAGTTGAATATTCCTGCATTAAAGGGGGTTGGACTAGATGATCCTCAGGACCCCTTTCCAACGCTACGATTCTGTAATTCTAACCTTCTTTGAAAAGAAGTCCCACAGCAAGGGCACCCGAAGAGAACCTGCCCACCAGCTGCAGGAGAAACTGCCATGCAGCCTCACTAGGTGTCCTCCTTGTGGCAGCACACATGGGGGGGGTTGCTCCTATAAAGTACCTGGGCCCAGGCAGTTTGCAGCCTTGGAAGGCCGAATGCAGCCGGGGAGTGAGCCGGGGACCAGCAGCTCCTTGCATCCCCTCAAGCCAGTGACTGAGAGCAGGTAGGCTGCTGCACTCTGCCCTGCCTGCAGCCCCCAAACACTCCTCAAAGGCAGCGCCACCTAGAGCACCTTGAAGTGAGGCACCTGGCAGCTCTGCGGCTGAGGAAAGGGCAGTGGAGAAAGGGGCCCCTTGCCATGGAAGGCATCCAAACATCAGGATGCGGAGCCTGACAAAACGTATGCATCCAAGCTGCCAATACATCTTGTCAGGGGGGTCACAAGTCCCCTCAGCACCCCCATCTCAGCCTTTTCCAGGAGGAGCTTCAGTCTCAGGCCCCTCGCCCACCGCACGGCTGGCAGACTCCCCGGCCTTCACACAGCAGGGTGGAGTGGCACATCCCCGGGGCAATTCTTGTTGGGGCGGAGCGACTGTCCCCAGAAACACTGTTCTGGAACCTGCCGGGCAGGTAGGAGTGGAACCACTGCAAATCCAGGCTCAGCCACAGAAAGAGCCAGAATATCAGTTACAAAATTTTGCACAGTGAGCGCAAAGTGGCTCTCCCTTTCTCTTGTAATACTAGAACAGGGGTCAGCACCTAGAAAGGAATGCTGTGATCACCAATAGTCAGCATGGATTTCTGAAAAATAAGTCATGTCAGACTAACCTGATCTCGTTTTTTGACAGAATTACAAGCCTGGTAGATGAAGGGAACGCAGTGGATGTAGCCTACCTTGATTTCAGCAAGGCATTTGACAAGGTGCCCCATGATATTCTTGTAAAGAAGCTGGTAAAATGCGGTCTTGACTATGCTACCACTCAGTGGATTTGTAACTGGCTGACTGACCGAACCCAAAGGGTGCTCATCAATGGTTCCTCTTCATCCTGGAGAAGAGTGACTAGTGGGGTGCCACAGGGTTCTGTCTTGGGCCCGGTCTTATTCAACATCTTTATCAACGACTTGGATGATGGACTCAAGGGCATCCTGATCAAATTTGCAGATGACACCAAACTGGGAGGGGTGGCTAACACCCCAGAGGACAGGATCACACTTCAAAACGACCTTGACAGATTAGAGAACTGGGCCAAAACAAACAAGATGAATTTTAACAGGGAGAAATGTAAAGTATTGAACTTGGGCAAAAAAAATGAGAGGCACAAATACAAGATGGGTGACACCTGGCTTGAGAGCACTACATGTGAAAAGGATCTAGGAGTCTTGGTTGACCACAAACTTGACATGAGCCAACAGTGTGACGTGGCAGCTAAAAAAGCCAATGCAATTCTGGGCTACGACAATAGTAGTATAGCATCTAGATCAAGGGAAGTAATAGTGCCACTGTATTCTGCTCTGGTCAGACCTCACCTGGAGTACTGTGTCCAGTTCTGGGAACCACAGTTCAAGAAGGACACTGACAAACTGGAACGTGTCCAGAGGAGGGCAACCAAAATGGTCAAAGGCCTGGAAATGATGCCTTATGAGGAACGGCTAAGGGAGCTGGGCATGTTTAGCCTGGAGAAGAGGAGGTTAAGGGGTGATATGATAGCCATGTTCAAATATATAAAAGGATGTCACATAGAGGAGGGAGAAAGGTTGTTTTCTGCTGCTCCAGAGAAGCGGACACGGAGCAATGGATCCAAACTACAAGAAAGAAGATTCCACCTAAACATTAGGAAGAACTTCCTGACAGTAAGAGCTGTTCGACAGTGGAATTTGCTGCCAAGGAGTGTGGTGGAGTCTCCTTCTTTGGAGGTCTTTAAGCAGAGGCTTGACAACCATATGTCAGGAGTGCTCTGATGGTGTTTCCTGCTTGGCAGGGGGTTGGACTCGATGGCCCTTGTGGTCTCTTCCAACTCTATGATTCTATGAAAGTTTTTCAGCAGGGGGCTGGTCCACTGTCCCTCAGGCCTTGTGGGGGGCCAGACTATATGGGGGGGGATGAACGAATTCCTATGCCCCACTAATAACCCAGAAATGCATTTTAAATAAAAGGACACATTCTACTGGACCGTCCGCGGGCCGGATTTAGGCGGCGATTGGGCCAGATCTGGCCCCTGGGCCTTAGCTTGCCTACCCATGTACTAGAACTCTAAGGGGTCATCCAAGGAAGCACCTGGCTGGTCACTGCGAGAAAAACCTGCGGTCTGATCCACAACCCGTCTATCTTTATTGATAGCCAAGCAGTATGCAAATAAATAGAGACCATCAACTGATGCAAGGAAGTGACTTCTACCAAAAAAGTTGCCTGAAGGCAGATTAATGTGGATCCAGATATTCTGCCTCATGCCAGGTAGATCTGAGCAGGCTGTGGAAAGTCAGCTGCTCACCTTCCCTGTGACCATGTCTGAAGTTACCCCGCCCAATGCACCCAGCTGCTTCCAAGCCGGCTGCCTGGCACTTGCAAAGGACGTGTTCAAGATCAACCCAAGCGCAAGGAGACTCCAGACAACAGCGACTGCCTTGCTGCCCTTCCTCCTTCAGCTGGGCTGCTCTGGAATGGTCCTGCCTCTGCCCTGACCATCCCCTCTGCCCCTTGGAGCTCCTCTCTGCCTGTCCTGCTTGCCCAGGGGCAGACCAGAGCCCAGGGCTCACTCCCGGGCTGCTTTCCCTCCTTCCCTCCAGCCAACAGCCTCCTCCTACAGCCAGCCCCCTGGTGGCAGACTCCACCCAGCTGTCCCTCACGGAACCAGAATTTCACCTTCTTAAGAAAGGCAAAAGGCAGCCTGCACTCTGCAACAGGTGGAGAAGTGAACCTGTTTTCTGTCCCACAGACAACAAAAAGTATATCATCTGACTCCCATTAATAATAATAATAATAATAATTCATCTTTTATACCCCGCCCATCTGGCTGGGTTTCTCCAGCCACTCTGGGTGGCTTTCAACAAAGATTAAAAATACATCAAAATGTCACACATTAAAAACTTTCCTGAACAGGACTGCCTTCAGATGTTTTCTAAATGTCAGGTAGTTGTTTATTTCCTTGACATCTGATGGGAGGGTGTTCCACAGGGAGGGCGCCGCGACCAAGAAGGCCCTCTGCCTGGTTCCCTCTAACCTCACTTCTCGCAGTGAGGGAATCTCCAAAAGGCCCTCAGAGCTGGACCTCCGTGTCCAGGCTGAACAATCGGGGTGGAGATGCTCCTTCAGAAGACTGGTCTAAAAGGAGAGAATTGGCAGCCCAGAAGATTTGTACCAGTCAAACCAGATTAAGGTGTCCCTGAACATCCAGAGGTCCAAAATCCAGACTGGCACCAGGCACGTTTTGCAACTGGCATGTGTCCAATTGCGACCATGTGGGGATCTCTGGGCGCCAGGCTGGTAACCAACATCATCTGGCTGCCCCTACAGCTTTCTTAAGTAGGTAAGCAGAAGAGCTTCATTGTCACATTTATATCCCACCTTTGTCTCAAAGTAGCACATAGTTCACCCCCTCCTCAGTTCATCCCTGCCATGACCCTGGGAGGGAGGTTCAGATGTTGCGACAGACTCCAAGGTCACCTGGTGAGATTCATGACTGGGTCGGGACTTGAACCCTGATCTGCCAGGTCCTGGCCCAACACACGAACCACCACAGCACACTGGCTTCCTAGAGTACTTCTGCTTTGGGGTAGCTCTATAAATTAAGGAGCTAAAGAAATACGGGGAAAGCAAAATGTCACTTAGAGAAGGATCTGAAATATGTTCCTTGGAGCTAGGATTGTTTTATTGGATGTTTGAATGTGTTGTAAACTGCTTTGAGATTTTTTATTTAAAATACAAAGCAGTATAGAACTGAAAGGAATACAGGCATCTTCCCTCTTGCACGCAATCAGCACACATGCTCCTGCTGACACACACCCCGTTTTGGGCACCGAAAGGGAGGGGGGAGGAATTCACACACCTCTCAGTGATGCAAGTGGCAGCCAGGAATCGAACCCCCCCCCCAATAAGGAGAGATTCCCTTGTAATAATAAAGTACAGTGCAAAAAAAGACGCCTAGACATTCCATTGCAGCGACTAGAACCTAGCTTTAAGGTGCCATTTGGCAATTGGCTTATATATCTGAGTTTCTAACTGCTTCTGAAGGATGGCAATGGGCTGCTGCCACACAGAGCAAGGTGCAAGGAAAGGAGGGCCCTCACCCACCCAAGCTGAGATGGACCAGCCCTTGGAAGCCAGGAGGGGGCACAGTGCCCCTTCAGCAGCTCCAGCCTGCAGCCAAAATCTGCCCCTAAAAGACCTGAACCCTCAAAGCCAGGGCATTTCACAAACTAGAGGCTCCACTTTCAAAGGAAGGGTGGGAATAAAGAGGGGAAACTCCCCTCTCTTCTTCAAAGAGCAACAGACAAACAGCACAACACGTGTGCTCCAGGATGTTTGTGTTGAGAAACAAGAGGGCCCTCTGCTGCAAAGGCAAGACTGGACGGGAGGTGGCAAAGTGGGTCAGGATGAGGCACCAGCAACTTCTTCTGCCCCCCCCCGGCACAGACTGTGGAGCACCTTAAGATTTAAAAGCCAGGGTCACTGTTTCAGGGCTGCCTGCTGCCCACAGACACCTGGCATGGGGGGCAGCTACATCCCATGACCTGAGAGCCACCCGCAGGGGCTTCCCCCCAGAACGGTGTGTCAGTGCTGCCTTCCTGCTCTGAGTAAAAAAAAGCCATAAGTTCCTCTAGGCAAGGCGGAAGCTCAGTACCACCAGCGGCCCCAGCACTGCCCCTAGCGCCTTCGGCAAAGGATGTAAAGGGAAACCAGTGCAGCCTTGAATGGGGTCAGGTGCCCATCTCCTCCCAAGACAACTCTGATGCTCATGATCACAACCTCCCACCATGCCTGGCACCTCACATGGACTCGCAGGGCTCTTTCCAGGGGCAAGGAACTGGGCTCCATGGAGAGGCTGCCCCAAGCACCGTCCTGCTTCCAGCCGAGGCCCCTTCCAGTTGGGCCAAAGGAAAGCTGGCAAGCAGAGCCTGAGTGCCACCGTTTCCCCCACCCCAAATCTCCTGCAGCACCTGGACTGCCATTGGCCCTGCTCTCCCCACTCCCCCCACTCTGCCCAGCAGCCCCTCCACTGAGCCACGGGCAACTGGTGCAGCCAGTACAACCCCAGGGGAAGACGCCCAGCAAAGGGAGGACGGGCAGGAGGATCAGGCAGCGAAGTGCCAGAGGGGCAGATGAGGCTGCAGGGGAGAAAGTGCCAGGTGGCGGGAGAGGGGGGCTCAGCATGAAAGCTTCAGGAAGGGTCTTCTGGATGTGTTGGTTTCTGGGGTGGGGACAAATTCAATGCACCCCACACAAACACAGATGCTTGAGACTAGGTCCCTTGCCCTCTTGACTTCGAACCTCAGAGGGACTGAAAATGGACCAAGGCTTTCCTAGGGCAACATCTGGAGAAAATCTTCTTCCCAGGAGAAGCCCCAAGCACTGCCTGGAGCACCCAGCTTAAGGCTTGCGGCAGAACAAAGCTCCCCCCACCCTGGTCCTCCGCTCTGAATGGCAGAACCATCACCCAGGCCAGGGAGGCCCAGGCAATACCTGCTCCCAACACATTTTGAGGCCGCCACCCCGGCAGCCACTCAACCACATCATCAGAGAGTTGGAAATGAAAAGGAAGAATGGCTGGAGGATAAAAGGATCAGAGCCAGGAGGCAGCTTCTCAGCAGCAGCAGCAGACAAAGCCCCCGGCAGGAGGAGGTGGCTGTGAATGGCTAGCCAGGATTAGCAGTGAGCACCGAGGCACCACCACCCTCACGCCCCCCCCAGGACACCCTGTGCCCCTCCCCCTGCTTCCCAAGATGGCAGCTCCCAGAGAGCCAGCCCCTCTCCCCTATGCTCAGTGATGAGGGGGTATTCAAGCATCACAATAGCCATCCCCGCCCCTCGGTCCCCAAGTGCAGCAGACGCCCCCCCCCCACGGGTCAAGAATAAGAGTGGCTTTGTCTGTCCGCTCAGGACTGCCTGCTCCTCCCCCACGCCCCATATCAGGCCTGGGAAGCACTGTGCAGGGCCTCACCCAGCTCCTGGAGGAAGCGGGGCAGGAGGTGTCTTGCAGGGGGCGACAGGGTCCCTGAGCAAGGCCCCTCCTGCTCTGCTCAAGGAAAACTTCCCCAGACCACACAGCTTCCCACCCCCCCTCCAAGGCAGGGGCGGCTGTGCCAGGAGAGGGAGCCAAGCTGACTTCCAGCACCAGGGAGGGCAGAGCAATTCTTGCAAGGGGGAGAGGGCTTGCAATCAGAGGGTCAGCTCAGAGAGAGGGGCATTCCCAGCACAGGGAATGGTTCTCGCAGAGCAGGGCTGCCTCCTTCTGCCTTAGCTCTGAGAACAATGGGGGGGGGGGCAACATGAAGCTCTCCTGGCCTTGGTGGCCTCCAGCAGGCCCTGCTTCTCTCCCCCTCTGCCTAAGGGGAGCATATCCTACACAAGGAGCAGCCGGGGAGGCTGAGGAAGCCAGCCAGGCCCTTTCTATCCACACACACCTTTCCTCTGCTCTTCCCAGGAACGCATGGGAACGTCCAAAGGACACCTGAGGGCTAAAGTGTTGTGTTTTGCGGGAAAAGCTCCAGGGCTAAAAGGGGGGGGTGCTTAGAAAGAGCGTTAACAACAACAACAACTTAAAGCAGGGGCCTGTGCCTGCAAAGAGTGGGCCTAAGGGTAAGCATGGCTAAGCCCAGAGGCAGCAGACCTGCCAAGCTGCCAATCCACCGTCCTCATAACACCCACCTGGCTGAATGGCAAGCATCAGCAGAACAGAAGTAAAGGCCACAGCTAGAGTAGGAAGTAAAAGTAGTGCAGCAGCAGCAGCAGCAGCCTGGTCAGAAAAAGACCCCCTTCTGCCTCACAGGCAGGCAGGCAGGTAAGCAATGAGCAGCCGCCAGAACAGCCACAGCAAACCCACACAAACAGCAGCCCCTTTGGCTCCTTGGCCGCTGCCTCCTCCTCCCGCAAGGCAGGCTAGCCGGATTTCCTGCTATTTAACCCTCCATTCTCAGGCCCCAAAGAATGCATATCAAATGCCTGGGGAAAAACACTCTGGCTGCCATTCCACAACATGCACACAGAGCTCAGGGCCCAGCCCTACCCTGGCCAGTGTGGGGTGGAGCACGGCAGCTGTGGAACAGTTGCACAAGAGGCTGGTGCCTGCCTGCCTGCCTCCCTCCCTCGGAATTCGGGGAAGCCCTGGGATTTGGCCAGGGCTGGGAGTGGGGACTGATGGCACCCCACTCAAGTCTCAAAGGATAGTGGGTGCTTGCTCAGCTAGATGTCCAGCTCTCCAACCCACACCACTATGAGGCAAAGGAGGAGGGCACCAACCCGTCCCAGCCAGAGTTCCTGACAATTCTGCTGTTTGCTCTTCACGGGTTTCTCGGTCCAGAACTGCTTGGTTTGCACTTACAGAAGGAATCCCCTCCCCTCTCTGCAGCTTCCACAGCCAGCAAAAGCCACAGCAAAGCCTTGGGGGAAACCAAGGAAAGGTCCACAACCTTAGGCTCATCCTGAGGGAAACAACTAGCTGGACTTCTGGCAGTGATGTGAGTCACTAAATGCCCTGGGAATCTACACTCTCCTGCACCTTTGGGACTGATCTAGAGATAAGCCATCAGTGCCTCACAAGCTCCAGAGTCAAGCCCATCCCCCTTCCAGAGGGACTGGAAGACCGGCTCTCTTTTTTTTAAGGCCAGGGTCAGGTGAACAAGGAAGCTTCAGACAACAGCACTGTGTGCTCCAGAGAGTGTTTAGTGCTGCAAGTTTCACTTGATTACATTTAACATGTCATTACCAACCTTAACTGCGCCCTAAAGGCGAGGAGGGTTAAAAAAAACACCCCAAATGCGTCAACACAGCTGGTAGGGGGAGCTCAAGAACCGGCTGGCCCAACTGGAAAGCGGCAGAAGCGGAAACACCTGAAGGCATCCACATGCTGCAAGGAAGCTGCAGCTCAGAGCTCTGCCCAAGGCAAGAGGCTGTGCTGGGGCCTCGGATGGTGCAGCAGCACCTGCTCACCTTGACTGGGAGCAACCGTTGCCCAAGGGCTCACCCAGAGGCTTGTCTGGCTGTGGCATCCGCCTTGCAGCAGCCACCTTGGGAGCACAGCTCACCTGTCGGCTTCCCATTGGATTTCACACTTAATGGTTCTAAAGGAGTCCAGCACTCGCATAGATGGCGTATAGTTGCGCTACAGGCAGAGGAGAAGGGCGGCTCTGGGGGATCCTGGGTGCAGGCTGGAGGACAGAGTGCCGGACCAGAGAGACTTGGCCGGGCCACATGTGTCGAAAGGGACCCCAAGGGTCATCCAGCCCAGCCCTCTGCAAGGCAGGAGTCACAGCTAAAGCATCCCTAGCAGGTGGCCTTGGCCCTCGCTGGGCAGGCGGGATTCCTGCACTGCAGGGGCCGAGGCGCCGTTGGAGGCCGGGCTCCTCCCGGCAGGCTCTCTTCTCGGGGCTGACCCCTGGCAGTCTGGCCTCGCTCGCCCCGACCCCCCGGACCCCTCCCGCCCGTCCCCCGCGCCCGGCACCTTGGGCAGCTCCCGCAGCTGGTTGGCGTCGAGCAGGAGCTCCTCCAGGGAGCGGCTGTAGCGGTAGACGTCGTCGGGCACGGCCTGCAGCGAGCAGTGCCGCCGGTCCAGCGTCTCCACCTGCCGGTTGCAGCGCCACAGCGGCGGCATGCAGCGGAGCATCCTGGCGGCGGCGGCGGCCTCGGCCTCTCGCCTCACGCGCGCGCTGCTGCTCTCCGGAGGGGCGCCCCGCAGGGCCGAGGCGGCGCCGGAGCCATGAAGGGCGGCGCGGGCGGAGGGGCCTTCCTTCCTCTCCCGCTCTCTCGCTCGCTCCCTCTCGGCGCGGCCCTCCGCCCCGCTTCCCTCCCAGACGCTGACCGGGCCCCGCCGGCACCTGGCGCCGCCCCGCCCCCGCGCCAGGCACCCTGGGAAAGGCCGCCCGCCTCGCCCTCCGCCCAGGACTACCACTCCCGGCAGCCCCGCCACCCGAGGCGCGGCGCAACTTCCGGGCCCGCTTCCGGCCAGGGCCCCGCCCTCCTTCCGCGCGCGCCCCTCTGCTCCTCTCGCCGCCCCTCAGGCTCGCCGGCCTCCGCAGCTCCCTCGCTCGGGAACGCAGGCTCAGCTGGCCTGGCGAGAAGGCGGCGTCGCGTGTTTCTTAAGCCGATCCAAGCACAAGGGACTTCCGCGTGCAAGGGCGGGGGGGGGGGGCGACGACTTTGGCCCCAAAGGCGCCTGAGCAGCGTAGTTTAGGGAACTGACATTCGCGCAGCTCGAGGGGTGTTTTGCTGCAAGGAGGGGGCGGGGAGACGGTTCAGCGACCGTCCCAAACCTCCCTCAGCCCATCATTTCCTGAGGGTCAACTCGAAGGTCATCCTCTCCACCCCAGCCCCTCTGTCCCTAAATTACCAAACAATCTTTGTTATCATTCTACCTCTTGCCTCAAAGCGGCTCACAGAATGGCAGTTTAAAAACAGAATAAAAGAAACTTGTTGCTGCTCAGGTTGGGGAGGGGACACTTCAGAGCAAAGCAGCAGTAAGGAGACACAAACGCCCACTCCCACCCCAGGTTGGGGGAGGAAGAGGGCATGGAAAAGGCACATCCACTTAGGGAAGAGGCATCCCCAACTACGGCCATGCGGGCGCTTGGGAGCCTAGTCTCCAGACCCCAAAAGAGGCCTTCCTTCTTCCTTTCCATTCTTCTTCCTCAGCAGGGGTTGTCCTTCTGTACATTTGCAACTGTAGCCTTGCATATGTTTTCTACCAGCAAAGCCGGGGGGGGGGGGGGGAGATCATTATTTTCTAGGTGGTACTTTATTCTGCTGCTCTCACACCTACCTTGAGGACCTTAGGAGTTTGCAATCTATCCTCTGGGCCAGCCTTCCACCAGCTTGATGTCCTCCCCAGAGGTTTTGGACCTAGCTCACATCATCCCTGACCACTGGTCATGAACTGCAGCCCAAAGCTAGATGGTGCGCCTGCCATCTTCATTTTCCCCAAAGTGCTGTGGCTTTGGCCCTATGTGGCTCAGGGGCAACGTGCCTGCTCTGTAGGGGAAGAGAGAGGCTGGCCACGACTGCTGCCACCATCACCAAGCAAGGGGTATGGAGAGAGGACCAGAACATTCAACAGAAGGGTTCCTCATAATTGCCAGAAAGGGGGTGAGGTGGGGGAATGAACTGGCCCCCCTTTCTTCATTCCCACCCCATAACTAAGTAAACGCAGCCCATTCACTCCTTTCTGGCCATCTAGTAAAGGACAGGGGAGAAAGACAGCACGGGAGGGGAAAGAGAGAGAGCGCGCAAAGTCTCTTGCCACTGGGAAGGGAATGCCCCACCACCATTCCAGCACAAAGGTAGAAAGGTTTTTCTCCTTGCACTTTTATCCGAAACTACAAATACATGACAGGAGCAAGAGATGCTGGCCCAGAAGCATCCCTGAACACAAAGGGGGTTGAGGAGAACAATAACAAAGTCTCTTTGGAGCAGAGTTCATGCGGAGAGGTCACTGTTGTCAAATCGCTCCTGATCATACACCTCTGCCACCACCTTCCGGCCAGCAAACCAGCGGCCATTCAGCGCCTGGATGGCTTTGTGCGTCTCTGAGGCCATGGAGAACTCAACAAAGATCTTGACAATGATTTCAGCATCCTCCTCCTCGCCCTGCTTTTCTTGGTAGATGATGACCCTGTTGACAGCCCCAAACTTGCCACACTCTTCTGTCACTTCCCCTTCCAAGTCATCGTCAATGTCTTTGGGGTCCACCATATTGCGCAAGACCATCACAGTTGACTGCCAGGAGAAAAGGAGAGCAAAATGTCACAACTCCACAATACCCCTCCTTACCCACTCTGGGGTGGGGAAATCATCTGGTAGCTGGCTCCCCACACCCCAGCCACCCTGCACCACCTTCCACCACATTTCGTGTCCTGTCCCTTCTCCTCCCAGTCCCAAGGCAGAAAGCCAGGGGCAGATAAGTTCACTGCCCTGGCCCCAACTCACCTCCTGCTTCCGAAGCAGCTTCTGCATGACCATGTGACGGGCGCTGCTGCCAGAGATGCTCATGTGCTCCTGCTCACTGAGCATTTCTGGCCTCTCAGACTCCTGGAAAACTTCCTCCTCTTCCTTCTCCTTCTTTACTTCTAGCAGGCCCAGTGTTGGGGGGCTGGCCAAGATGGGGTTCACCACACCCACCTGGGGAATGGTGACGGGAATGGGTGGGCGAGCAGGGGTCACGCCTGAAGGGAAAGAAACAGACCAAGGCATGAGCAAGAGCAGTGCCAGGCAACTCATATGCTCCAGGACCCTCCCTCCCTCCCCTAGCCAAGGAGAAGGGCACGCAAAAAGGGGGAGGCCAAACACCACCTGGGAGAATGCAGTAATGACAGATCATGGGAGGGAGCTCTGATTCAGGAACATAGCAAGCTGCCGTGATACCAAGTCAGGCCACTGGATCCATCCACTTCAGGACTGTCTACACTGGCTGGCAGCAGCTTTCAAGTATTTCAGGCAGGGGACTCTTTCAGTTCTAACTGGAGATGACAGGGATTGAACCTAGAACCTTCTACATGCAAAGCAGCTGCTCTACCACCAACTGTTCTACCTCTTTCTCTGCCCAAGATCTTGGAGTCCTTGTCTGCCTGTTAGAAAAGACAATACTGGGCTATGTATAGAGCTGTGCTCTGACTTGGTATAAAACAGCTTCCCAATCCTCCTGAATGCAGCCCTGCTCAATCAGATCAAAGGCCCACCTAGTCCAGCAACCAGTTTTTCAAAGAAATTGTGCTGCTTTGAAAAATCACAAGGCAGGCATACACTCCACAACATGCAATATTTGTGAAGGTTCAATGACCATCATAGCTTATAGTCACTGAGAAAGCTGGCCTACACCAAATCTTCTATTAAAGGAAATATGGTCATTGGATGCCTTCTAACAGTGAGTTCCATATTCCAATAAGTCCCCTCTTATCTCTGCTGAACCTACTACCAATGCCTCTTGCTAAGGTAACCTAAATTATTATTGCAATGAAGAAAAACTGCTTCCAGTCCACTTTCTCTATGCCATGAAATCATTTCAAAAACCCCTCATATGCCTCCTTGCTCACATTTCAATACTACAAAGCCCAAAACATTTCTGTTCCAGCTCTACAGTATCTTGTTTGTGGTAAGGTGACCAGAGTTGTACACAGTGTAAATGAATTAATGCCCCATCATCTACAAACATGACTTCATTGCTCACCCCTATCTCCAAAAGGTGTGGGCAAAGGGAGAAAACACCTTGAACTGAGGTTGTTTTGAGATTCTCCCCAGAAGTACAAAGGCTACAAAGTACCTCAATGTTGTAGCATGAGATTAACAAGTGATTCTGGAGGTGCATGAAACTGATGCATCTGGGGAGAGGGTGGCTGAAAGAAATTAAATGACTGGCAGAATCAGAGACCACGGAGAAGAGTTGGTGGAAGAAGATTGGAAGAAATTTAAAGACTATTTGCAGAAACATTGTAAAATTAATGAATGTTAAAATGATGTTGGATTGAAATTAAGTGGCATTAGCAACAAGGTTAATAAGAATATGCAAAAATGGATTGATAACGGATGAAAATATATAGTTATAATATGTTGAGATATAGAGTTAAGATGAATGAAAGAGGGTAAGGATTTGCTGAACTGACTATGTGAATGGGAATACAAAAAAGGGAGGTGCGAGGAGGTCAGGGAAATAAGCAAATGAAATCCAAGATATGAAAAAAAATGGATTTGTTTTTAATTTTGCCTATTTACTTTTTCTGTATTTTGTATTTTCTTTTTTTTCCTATGTATTTTTGTATTTTTTGTATTTTTCTTTTTTCTCTTGTTCTCTTTTTATTTTGTAAATTTCTGCTTTTTGTAAAATTCTAATAAATATCTTATAAAAAAAAAAGAAATTAGTGACTTCTTGCACTAGGCAAATGCATCCTGACATGATCTGTCCCCCAAACCAGGCTTTGATGGTAGAAAACATATATGCAAGGCTACAGTTGTCAAATGTACAGAAGAACAACCCTTGCTGAGGAAGAACCAGCATGGCTTCTGCAATAAGAAGTCCTGTCTCACCAACCTTTTAGAATTCTTTGAGAATAGCAACAAATATGTAGATGGCTGCAACAAACTTCCTCATCAATGGCTCTTGAGAAAGAGGTCAAATCCTCTTATGCATTATTTAACTGAATGGTTTAAAGACAGGAAGCAAAAGGCAGGAATTACCTGTTTTCACAAGGAGAGCCCTTCTGGAAAATAAGAAAGGCCAGTGGAGCACACAGCTCTCAGTGGCCAGCCAGATCCCTCTGGAGGAGAAGCCCACAGTGCTCTCCCCCTCTGAGATTCCCAGCAGCTGGCATTTAGAAGGATACTGCTTCAGGCACTGATGGCAGAACACAGAGCCATCATGGATAGTAGCCACAGAGGAAGACTAGTAGCCTTACCCACCATTATTTGGTCTAGATCTTTTTGGTGGCCAACACATTTTGTGGGAGCAAATAGCATAGTTTAACTATGCATGGTATGAAAAAGTACCTGAATCTGTCCTAAACATGCAACTTCTTTGGAAGGCCTCACTGGGTTCTGGCATTACGTGGCCAGAAGAAAACCTTGTCCTTCCCACTTCCTCCAATTAATGCATGCCTTATACACTTCTATGATGTTTCCCAGACTTCTCTTTCCCCTGCTATACTGGAAGGCCCCAAATGCTGCTGGTGGTCCAGCCCCTTGGTCATGTTGGTAGCCCTTTTCAGAACTTTATACACTGCCCCGGTATTTTATGATATAGTGGTAAAAAAATACTTTTATAAGCCAACAAACCTTTGACATCTCTACAATATCCTTTTGATGTGAAGCCACCGGAACTGGACACAGTATTCCAAATGTGGTCACACCATAGGTTGTTGTAACAACATTATGATATCAGCGGTTTTACTTTCACAGCTGCCACACACTGGGTCAAGCTCTTCACTGAGCTGTCCACTGCAGCCATAAGGTCTCGGTCCTGGTCAGTCACTGCCAGTTCAGACCCCATTAGCCCAGTGTTCCCCAACCTTGGGCCTCCAGCTGTTTTTGGACTACAACTCCCATCATCCCTCGCTAGCAAGACCAGTGGTCAAGGATGATGGGAATTGTAGTCCAAAAACAGCTGGAGGCCCAAGGTTGGGGAACACTGCATTAGCCTATGTATGAATTTAAGATTTTTTGCTCCAATGTACTTAACTTTCCCTTTGGCTGAACAGAATTGCATTTGCCATGTTAAAACCCATTTAACAGTTTGGAGAGATCATTTCGGAGCTCCTCACAATCCCTTTTCATTTTAATCAACTTGGAACATTTGGCATCACCAGCAAACAGCCACATCACTGCTTGCACCTAACTCTTATGAATAAGTTAAAATGCACCCATCCCAATACTAATCCTCGGGGGACTCCACCTCCTACATTGATTCTACTCTCTGCTTCCTCTTCCTGCTACAAACCTGCCCTCTGACCCCATGACCGCTAAACTTATTCTGGAGTATTTAATGAGAAACTTTACCAACAGCTTTTCCAAAGGTTCAACGCACAATGCTGACTGGACCACCTCTATCTATAGGCTTGCTTACACTTTCAAAGAACTCTAAAAGGTTAGGGTTTACATGAAACTTTACATGTCCTGCTTGAGTCACAATAAACACACCGGCTTTCATGAGCAATGTGAGGAGCGTTTAAGCAGAGAAAAGGGCCATTTCAGGAAATCAAAACCAGAACAGCCATCATACAGAGATGCCTCATCATGAAAGCAGGTGGAGAAAAAGACAAGCAAGATGATGAAGAGGCTGGAACATCTTGCTTAGAAGGTTGTTGGCTCACTTTAGTGTAGATACATGATGGGAAAACACAGAAAAGAATGTTGGTGTGGAGAAGAGAGAGCAAATAAACTTATTTTTGTTCTCCAATGAAATTAGACTGGCAGCAGGTTCAGGACACAAAAGGAACGACTTCTCCACACAACACACCTATGGAACTCGCTGAGGGCTTTAAAAAGAAGATTCAACAAATTCAGGAAGGAGACCTCCAGCCTCCAAATGCCAGGGCCACCCTCACCTCCACACCCAGCATGTGAGACTTTCAGCACCCCGTCTCCAGACCCACCTGTGATTACACCTGGTGCTTGGGCAGCCATCACAGCCTGCGGCAAAGCGCCCAGGGGCTGTGCTAAGGTCAGTGCCGGCGTCACCAGCCCTGGAGTTGTTAACGTGCTGAGGACGGCAGCTCCTGTCACACCTGCCACAGCTTCCTACGGAAGGAAAGGCAACAGCACCACATCAGACCTGCCCAAGGAGCCCTGGCCCTCCTTTTCCAAGCACCCAAAGAGGCTTGAGGGGCCCACAAACTGTCTTCAGCGCTACACCCACCAGCACTCATGGCAGGCCGAAACAAGAGAGTCCAAGCAGGTCGCTCCAGCCCCTAGAGATCCTCTAGGCAGGTGCAAGAATGTGATGGAAGAGATGTGTGCACACGTGTGCAACCTGTGCCTGCAAAACCCAGACCACGGAGCAGCACACACGGCTCAATGCTAATGCTCAACTCCGCTTCTTACCTGAGCTGTGATCTTTGCTGTGGCAGCAGCAGCTGCAACTGCTGCTGCTGGGGGCAAGCCTCCTGGAGTGGCAGGAGTCAAGAGTGGCATAGGGGGCGTGACAGCTTTGCCCACTCGGAGGTACTGGCCCCCCAAGTCAAAGAGGTTCATGGACGAGACAGCATCTTGCGAAGACTGTGCCTTCTCGTATTCTGCAAGAAGAGAAGATGGCGATTGGAGGGCAGCTGCCCCATACCAGAGTGGATTTTGCCCTCTCCGCTGGCAGCCCACTTACCAATGAATCCGTAGCCTTTGTGCTTCCCTGTCGTGGGGTCCCGGGCCAACGTGCAGGACTTGATCTTCCCAAAGGCCTCAAAAACACTCTTGATGTCATCATCCGAAAGGTCCTGGTGAACTGAGGCCACGTAGATGCGGTTGAAGGCCCGTGCCTCCTCCGCCAGCTGGTCGATGATGGGCTGGGCTTGGCCAATGTTGCTGGGCCTCCCCACCTGCAAGCAAAGGGCTTTTGTCAGAGGCGGAGGCGAGGCCCGGAGGGCAGCCTCTCAGGGACCACTGGCCTGGCTTGCCCAACAGACGCACCTTGCTTTGAGGAGGACAGACATGCATGCTGCCCACCCAACACTCTCCTGACAGAGCTGCACATGGCAGGCGCTGCGCACACAATTCTGCAGGGAGCCCCCAGAAGACAGTGCTGGGTACAAGCCACTGCTTCCCTCTGGACAATAAGCAGGCAACTAACGGGCCAGAGGGGAGGGGAGGTGTGCTTGGAGGTGAGGGAGTCCAGCCCCTGCTGAAAATCCAGGTGAGCGGGGGGTGGGCACCAAAGCAGATTTCCAATAGGGGGAGGGAGTCAGCATGGGGCTTCCATGCCTGCAGAGTCCTGTCCTGTCCTGGCAGGGAGAAAACCGAAACAAGTAAACCGAGAGGCAGTCAAATGGGCAGCAGCACCACCCTGTCAGGGCCAGGGAGAGCTACGTGCCGGTGCTTGTGTGATGTACCTTGATGTTCCGTCCCCCCAGCATGACGGAGTTCATCTGCTCCAGGGCCAGCTGAGCAGCTTCAGGCACCTCATATTCCACAAAAGCAAAGCCCTGCAAGGAAGGAGGGGGAGAGAGTGTTGTTCACAACCCATGCCAGGGCCCTCGCGCCGCGCCCCTCCTGAAGGGGCTCACCCAACTGGCTGCAACACAGAAGCACCAACCTTGTGCTTCATGGTCACAGAGTCCCAGGACATGTCGATGCTCTTGATGGGGCCGAAGGGGGCAAAGGCCTGACGGATCGTGTCCTCTCCAAGCTCATAGTAAATAGAGCCCACGTAGACCCGGCACATGATGGCCAGAGCCCGCTGCCTCTGGGCTGCCATCTGTATCAGAGAGAAGGTCTGGCTGGTCAGCTTGGGGGGTAGCTGGAGGGGCAAGGACAGCTCTCCCCCAACAACCCCGCTTTCCTTTCCCGCCCCCAACACCCCCCAGCAGCGAAGGGAAGCTCCGAGTCTCAGCAGCCCCAGCCCAGCCTGGCCCACCCAAGCCATCTCATCTCACTCCTGCAAGAGGAACCTGCCACATCCTATTGCATACAGAAAGGGGTCAACCACCTCCCATGGGGCAGCAAGAGATCCAGCTTCAGTCTTCACCTGACAAAACCCTCATCCCCCAAGACAGGCCCCATCGGAAACAGCCACCAGTCCACGTGAAGGGGACATCTCCGCTGCCTGCGCTCCGAAGCACGGGCTGCTGTCCCAAGCACGGGCCGTAGTCATGCGTCTCCCTGCCCCTCCCCTCCACATACTGTCTTGGCTGGAGCCCTGAGCCAGACACCCTCAGCTGGCGTCCAATCCCAGGTTTGCCACAACCCAGCTGCTGGCCTGCAGTGGCACACAAGGCTACTGTGGAAACCCAGCCGGACCCTGAAGCAGTTGCACTCCCGCACCTGCGCATGGGGCCAGCGGAAGGAACTGCTCTCTGGGATCAGGTGGGGAGAGGAGAGTCCAACGGCCAGGGACACGCACTGGCTGCCCAGAGCCACGTGGACTTTGTGCAATGGTCAGGGCTGCACTGGGGCCCCCAAGGGGCCCTGCAATGCTTCTCTGGCAAGAAGGAGCCAGCATGATCCAAGAGACCAAAAGGAGGCTAATCACCCCTTCCTTCATTGCTCCCTCCCTCCCACTTTGGGACAGAGGCTGAAGACCATGCTAGGAGAGAACTGATGGCTGAAGCAGTGGACAGCTGCAAGCCAAGCCTGCCTTCCCTATACGAAGTGAGCCGGTCTGGGGCCTGTGGGGCCAGCAAAGGGCCCCCTCTCTGGCATGGGGCTCCCAGCTGCAGACTAAGGAAACTAGAGCCACAGGGCAACCTCGAGGACCTCATCACACCTCCCAGCATTCAGGAGCCAGCAGAGCAAAGAGTTAGGGAGAGATGCTGCATGCACTCGCAAGGGAAGCACGTGGCGTCGAGGACAACCAACCCCAGCCCGTCCCAGGACCTGCCACCTGGGTTGCCTGCTCCCCTCCCAACACAAGCAGGGAAGCGACGGGCAGCTCCTATGAGGTGGGTGGCCAGGTGCACTGCAAGGCCACCAGCCAGTTACTCGCTCCCGTGGAGACCTTGCCCCACCAATGCTAAGCTAAACCCAGGCTCCCAGCCCCAGAAGAGCGGCCGGTATCCTCTGTCAAGTCCAGAGGCCAGCCCTCAAGGGCACTTCTGCCCTGCCGTGCTCAAAGGCCGGACCCTTCAATGGCTCCTGGAGGGCTCAGTCTGACTTCTGCCTCCCTGTCCACCATACAGCAGTAACCGGGATGCCTCAGCAAGCTCCACCCCCACCCCATGCCCAGGCACAGTGCGGCACAAGGGCCTGGCAGGAGTCCAGGCCCTGCCAAGCGCTCAGGCTAACCCTGCCGTGCCTCAGTACAGCTGGAGGAGGCCTCCTGGGACCAGGCTCTGTGAGGTGTCTGTGCTGTGCTTAGGCTCCAGCTACAGGAGCAGGGGCGGGTGCCCTACCAGCCCGAGCCCTGCGCATGGCGAGGCAGAGGGAGGACTGGCAACTGCCACCTCTCTCTCTCCCACCCCCATAAACACTGTCCTAGCAGTGTTCTCCCGGGAGAGCAGTCCAACTTGCCCAGAGGGGCCTTCACTGCCCCAACACCCAGCAGCCAGGCCTCTTGCGTCCCGTGCTGGCCCACTGGTGAGTTACCTTGGCAGTTACTTTTAGGTCAGGACCTCAGCATCCCTAGAGAGGTGGCTCTCCCAGCTGCTTGGCTCTAAAGCTCTCTCGCTCTTTCTCTCTCTGCCCAATGCCTCCAACGGCCCCGGCTGCCCCCAGCCCACGGTCTTCCTTCCTCTGGGGAGCTAACACTTGGCCTGGGTTGGTGGGGCGTGTCCAAAGCAGGCGGGTGTGTGGAGGGAGAGGGAGGGAGGGTGAGGCCACAGCTACGTCCTCCCCTGTGCTAGGCCCTGACTAAGACCAAGTGCCCCAGAAGAAGTGAATGTGTCTATTGACCGATTGTAAAGGTGAGAGAGGATCTCCAAAGCCCATTGTCACTGCTGCCATCTGAAAGACAGTAAAGACAGAGTTCAGTCTGTGGGAGCTGAGCATACGACGGCTTTTCGTCAAAACTCAAGTGGAAGAGGCCTCTCCTTCCTTCTTTCCTCCTTGCTTGCCTGCCGCTGCCGCCTCCACCTCCTTGCTGCACAGCCCCTGCCAGCCCCAGGGAGCGAGGGAGGTGTTTCAGGACAGGCGGGGCTCCTCTTTGACCCTCAACAGCTGCCTAATTGCAGGGAGGTGCCCCCACCCAGTAACCCAGAACTGCCCAAAGGGCCTGGCCTCAGTGCCCCCACCCCCACCCCACCCCCAATCTGTGGCTCTTGAGCAAGAGGGCTTCACCAGCAGCTACAAACCCCTCTTGCACTGTAAGGCGACTGCCACTCCCTACCCGTCAGTGTGAGGACGATGTACCCAGCAACCCCAGGCACCCCCTTCTAGGCAGGCCAACAGCAGGACTCCCAGCTGGGAGCCCAGCTCTCCTCCTTCTTCAGCAGCTAAGCTTCCCCTACCCAGGCAATGAATGCAAGCAAGTGTGTGGGCCTGGGAGCTAGCAGAGGGGGGAGGGAATACAACACACTCCAATTTCGCAGCGGAAACGGAAGCTAAAGTACCTGGCTCCAGTCACATCTCAGGGCTGTGCAGTGGCTCTAAGTGCATAAAGGGATCCACCTTGGGGGAGGGGGGAGGAGGGAGAGGCAAAGGCAGGGCTTCCCGGGGTGGTGCCTCACCTGAAGGTTGGTGAGCTGCTGCTGTTGGTGGGCAATAGTCTGCTTCACCAA
This sequence comes from Podarcis filfolensis, assembly GCF_964270895.1. Lineage (NCBI taxonomy): Eukaryota > Metazoa > Chordata > Lepidosauria > Squamata > Lacertidae > Podarcis > Podarcis filfolensis. Next base: position 91,377,217 of record NC_139603.1, on the reverse strand, counting down.
GACACTCTTGATGCTCTGCTCCATTGCATACTTCTTGGCCTGAAGGGGACAGAAAGCCCAGAGTCACAGAGCAGACTGGGGTGTGCCACACCAGCATCCTCAAAGCGTAAGGCATTTCCCAGCACTGCAAGCGCAGAGGACTGCCCCCTCGTCCTCCAGAGCCCACCTGCCTGAGACCAGTTCCCCTCCATCGCCAGGTTGGTAGTCAGTGGCTGTTGCCCAATGCTGACCGAGAAGCTCAAGACTCCCCCATCACCTTCAAAGCTATTGGAGTTGTTTGCCAAGGGGGCCTAGACCCAAGAAGTGGACATCTAAGGATGGAGGAGCAGACTAGCCCCTGGCCTTCTGCTCCCCATGAGCTGTGATGCTTTCTAGCCTCATTACGGCTAGCCTTGAGAGGGAGAAGCATGCAAGCCAGAAGGCCCCTGCTGGTCCACTCACCTTCTGAAGAGCCTCCTGCTGCTCTGGGGTGAGAGGAGGGAGTCCCAACTTGGCTGCTGTGCTTTGTCCATTTTCTACCTTGACGGTCTCTGTGCCCTGCAATGAAAGAGACACTCATAAAAGGTGGCCAGGCCTGAGCAGTGCTGCAGGGAAAGTCTGTGCTGCTTCAGCAGGGAGAGCAATGAGAAGACAGAGGGAAAGTCTCTGAGCCTCCCTCAGAGAACTCAGCTTTCTTCTTCCAGGAGTAATTGCCCATCCCATCCCAAAAAGCTGCCATTGTATTGCCATTGTATCCTCACCACTGCTGCCACCCTCCAACTTTCCAGAGTGCCTCTGAAGAACAAGCTCTAGTTCAAGGATGCACACATGGCCCCTTAGCCCAGCAGCAGCACTCAGAAAGGACCCCCACTGCTTAGCCACACATGCCTCTCTCCATATGCGGTAATGCAGCAACTGCAACACCCAGAGGCCTCACCAGGCAAACACTTGTTGGAACAGCAAAGGAGGCTGCAGTGCAGCAGCACAGAGCAAAAACATTTCACTTTCGTATAAGAGCTGCACATATCCGGTGGAAGTTTCCAAACCACTCGAGACAGAGAGAGATGTGGCTGCTTTAGTCACTGTGGGGCCCTCACCCAAATTGTTCAGAACATGTGGCAACCCTGAAAATGTAACCAGATCCAGGAGGCAAGGAAGTGAGTGGCAATCTACAAAGCACCTTGTCTTCACGATGCACACGGGATCCGTATGGAGCAAAGTAGCATGCAGAGAAGGGGGTAGGCGTGGTGGCCCAGAAGGTGAGATGGAGGCACGCAAAGTGTGTTGCGAGAGACAGGATAGAAGCTACCTTGCATAACACCAGAAGCAGCTTCAGACCAAGGGAGACAACTGATCCACCTAACTCAGAATGGTCTACCCTCACAGGAGGGCAAAGGTGGTGCAAATGTATAACTTGACTGGGAGATTGAAAAGGTGTGAGGAAAGCGGTCCAGGAGGATTTCCTTAAAGACCCTCCAGATAAACTGAAAGAGATTGAGGACAAAAACAAGAGGATGGTAGGTAGACTTTCCTCTTAACAAAGGAGCAAGAGGCAGTCCTAACACAAGGACTAACAAGTGAACTGATGGTGACTGCAGGATTAGAGCAAGTGGTTCCATGTAATCCAGTGTTCCACTCTCACCTACCTATCTACTCCCCTTTTACAAGCACCTGAGCCAGGCACAAGCGCATCTTGTGGCAATGACTTAGTAACATAGGTGCAACCTATCAAGTTGGAGGTACATTTATACCAGACTGTCATAAGAATGCTCCTGCAGGGTTAGTCTATGAGGCCCATCCTGGCCTTACAGAGGCCAAACAGATGCCTCTTCTGGGAAGTCTGCAAGCAGGATTTGAGCACAAGAGCTTTCTCCCCTCCTGTGGTTTTGAGCAACTGGTATTCAGAAGCATTGCTGCCTCTGCTTGTGACTCTCTTAAAGCCAAACCGGTCCAAACATCATTTCACTTCTTCAGCTGTTCTGTGAAATTTTTCCACTGTTACCATGTTATCACTGCTTGGGAAGCAACATGCCTGTGTTATAGCACCACAAAAGAAGGAGAAAAAACAGCAACCTACAACATGTGTGGTAACAGAAAAGGGTAGGACCAGCCATGACAGTTTGCTCCAGAACTCTTGCAGGTGCAGACAGTGCTGGAAGGGGGAGTCAGCACACAAATGCACAGGAAATAAAGGGGGGCCTGGAGGGCAACAGCTTAAAAACAAAGGATCCTGGATCAGCACAGCATCCTCTCCTCACAGTGGCCAACCAGCTTCCCCCAATGCGAAACACGCAAGCAGGACACTGTCCCCTTATGTGGTTTCCAGCAGCTGGCATTCAGAAGCACTGCTGCCTCCAGGACACAGCAAAAGCATCCTGGCTTGTAGCCATCGATAGACCTCTCCTCCTCCTCCATGCATTCGCCCAATCCTCTTTTAGAGCCACCCAGGTGTCCAGCCTCGCCTGCTGCGGGAGTGAGTAACGCTGCTGCTCCTGCAGATGGCGAGGGGGCTCCCCCCCCCACCTGATAGCCCTCGAGAGCCGGGGATGCCCCAGCGGCTGAGTAAGGGGGGGGCAAGAGACAAGTCCCGCCATGGCCCTCGGAGGAAGCATTTCCTTCGCCGCTAATTGGGGGGGGGTGAGAAGCGCGCCTTCCGTCCCCCCGCCAGGAGGGGCCACGGAAAGGGCCGCTCCTCCCGGGGGGCCGAGATCCCTTCGCTGCGGCAGTCAGCGCCAGGCGGCGAGCGCCCTCCAGACGCGCATGCGCCAAGAGGTCTCCTTCTCCTCCCTCCCTCGAATACCCCGGAGCGCTGGCTTCTCCTCAGCGCCTGGGAGGCCAAGAACTACGCGCCCCATCGGCCGCGGCAACTGTGGGCCGTGCGCCCGGCGGGAGAGAGGCGCGGGGCATGCTGGGGGATGTAGTCCCGCCACCCCCCCCCCGCGCCCGCTGCCCGCGCCGGGATAGCTCTGAGGCTCAGGCGGGGGCACTTCGGCGGCGGCGCCCCCGCGCCCCGAGCACGACGAGGAGGTCTTCTCCGCGCCGCCGACCCTCCTTCCCGCCCGCCTAGCCCTCACCCGCCGGCTGAGGAGCGAGTAGCTCACCAGAGAGATCGCCGTCGTCGCCGCCATCTTCCCCGACTCCTCCTTCCCCGAGTGCGAGGCTCTCGCGAGAACTAAACTGCGCGAGAGAGAACGGGCCGGCCGACTTCCGGTTCCTCGGGGGTCTGTGGCGGGCGGGGCGGGGGGCGGTGACGACACAGGGGGGAGACCGACCGTCAGAGAGCGCGACGGCAGACGGGAGAGCGGCGCTCCGTCACGCCGGGTGGCCAGGCTCCCGCTCCGAGACCTGGAACCGCGTTCGAGATTTGCCTCAGCGGCAACTCCTGGCTCAATTTCGCATTTTCCCGCGCAAAGACAGGCGGCTGCGGCCCAGTCAGAGCCTTCGGTCTCCGATAGGACGGGAAACCAGGAAGTCCCGCCTCCGAGTGATGCGTTTGACAGAACGCGGCAGCCTTCGGGTCTCGTGGGCTCTCGCGACAGCTGGAAGGCTGCTGCTGCCGCGCCGCCTGGCTGTTTACCTGCGGAACTCCCCGCCCCTTGGCGTCAGGCAGGCGCCGGCCCTTTCGCTGGAAGCCTATAACAATGTTTACTTTCTTAAAAAAATAAGTTTTTCTTAAAAATTACATTTTATATTGAACATATTAATCATATCAAAGAAAATACAATAAAACAAAACACCCCCGGTGACTTCCCTCAACTTCCCCTTCTGGCTCTTTAACTATTTGCTGCTTCTGCTTAATTTTATCTTATTCTTCATCTTTTAGCCGAGTGCTCTTATATTCTTAGCATTTTTATACCAAATTTCCTTCCAGTTACACCTTACATTTAATTAATTTCCATATTGTTGAAAGTGAGGAGGAATTAAAGAACCTTTTAATGAGGGTGAAAGAGGAGAGCGCAAAATATGGTTTGAAGCTCAACATCAAAAAAACGAATCTCATGGCCACTGGTCCCATCACCTCCTGGCAAATAGAAGGGGAAGAAATGGAGGCAGTAAGGGATTTTACTTTCCTGGGCTCCATGATCACTGAAGATGGTGACAGCAGTCACGAAATTAAAAGATGCCTGCTTCTTAGAAGAAAAGCAATGACAAACCTAGACAGCATCTTAAAAAGCAGAGACATCACCTTACCAACAAAGGTCCGTATAGTTAAAGCTATGGTTTTCCCAGTAGTGATGTATGGAAGTGAGAGCTGGACCATAAAGAAGGCTGATCGCCAAAGAATGGATGCTTTTGAATTCTGGTGCTGGAGGAGACTCTTGAGAGTCCCATGGACTGCAAGAAGATCAAACCTATCCATTCTTAAGGAAATCAGCCCTGAGTGCTCACTGGAAGGACAGATCCTGAAGCTGAGGCTCCAAGACATTGGCCACCTAAGGATGTTGCAGGAAAACGCCCCCAAATCATTCAGTTTGGACATATGCGACGCTTCTGTTATAAATTCATAGAAAATCACCCGTACATCGGATCTGTACTGTTACACTTTTTATTTTACACCATGAAGGAAGGACTATCAAGGGGGGGAGACTTGACACAAGGCAGCCAACACGTCCTAGCGAGCCCTACCCAGTTGGCATGACAACCTTGATGGCCCTAGACAGAAGATCATTACACTCACAAAGGACCTGCATGTGGAAGCAGATTCAGTACGAACTGAAACAAAGGACAGTGATCAGCTCTTCCCTCTGGGGACAGGAAATTGCAAACTCCCCTTTGTTCTCTGGAAAGTACTCATGGGGAGGGGGAAAGGAGGAACCGGACAGGTGACAAGATACTCAGGTTACCACCACAACTCCTCCCTCAACCCCTCCTTTTTGTGATGTATCAATGATGTAGTCATGATGTAGTTGTGATGTAGTCTTAGGGGTGTAGCATGAGGGATTAGTAGCTAATAAAAGTTGGGGTCTCCTTTTGTTCAGGGCTTCCATCTTGCTTCGTCTTGCAGTGAGTGGGAGTCCTGTCACTACAGTCTTCAATAAAGACCAAGCCTACTGGCTGCTGTTTCGCTCCAGTTATCCTGGTTGGTGTCTTTGCTTTTTGTCCAAGGGAGCCCTTGGATTTCTCCGTTAACAAGGAGAAGAGAAGACTCCCTGGAAAAGACCCTGATGTTGGGAAGGATCGAGGGCACAAAGAGAAGGGGGCGACAGAGGACGAGATGGTGGGACAGTGTTCTCGAAGCGACCAGGATGAGGCAGGCAGTGGAAGACAGGAGTGCCTGGTCCAGGGGGTCATGAAGAGTCAGGCACGACTAAACAACAACAATTGTTGTCTCTTAATCTTTGCTCGTTTCCTTAGTTGAGTTTATTCAAACTCTGCTAGTGAGCCCATTTCTTTACAGTATTTCTGTAGATATAACATGAACGATTCCCAGTCTTTTTTCAAGTCTCTATTGTCTTTGGCTCTTTGCCTGAGTTTCGCCATTTCTGCATATTCATTGAGTTTAACTTGCCATTCTTCTTTCTGTGGTATCTTGTCATCTTTCCATGTTGGGGCTAGTAGCTGCCGTTGTAGCGTCCATGAACAATTTTGTCTGCTCTTTTGAGAGTTCCTGCCCTATGATACCTAACAAGAAAGCTTCTGGTTTTTTAAACAAAAGTTGTTTTAAACATCTTCAATTCATTATTGTAATGGCTTTAGGGGTTGCTTGTGCGTAAGTTACCGCCGCTCTGGGCTAGGTTGCCTGGTTAAACCTTTTCCTGGCTGGACAGCCATCCACTCCGTGGCTGTTCAGTCGCTAGCAGAATCCATCAGTGGGCGTTTCTTGAACCTCTTCCAGCAAAGAAGTTCTTTGATGCCAAGTCGCCGCCTACTTTCCCTGCGCGGAAGTCTTCTGCGCAGGGTGGGTGTGGGCAGCGGAGGACCTGTGCTCTCCCCGCTGGTCTCCTGCGAAGAGTCCTGGAGCCTCCTCTCTGCTTCCCCCATTGGCCCCCCTCTATCCCTGGTGTTGCGCTGATTTTCTTCCCCAACAGGAGACCTGCCTCTCTCCCTGCTTGGCCCCTCTCCAGCATCGCTGTGGAGCCTCGCCGCCTCCTCTAGTTCCGATGGCAGTTCCCTGACAATTATATATCATTTCCCAATAATTTTTGATTACTTTACAATTCCACCACATATGATAAAACGTACCTTTTTTCTCTCTACACTTCCAGCACTTATTCGAACTTGTTCTATACATTTTTGCAAGTTTAATGGGAGTCATATACCATCTATACATCATTTTCATGTAATTCTCTTTCCAAGTTATACAATCAGTAAATTTTAAATCCACTTTCCATAATTTTTCCCAATCTTCCATTTGTATATTGTGATGTAAATCTTCTTGCCCATTTAATCATTACACATTAACCTCTTCATGTTTAGTTACCCATTCTAGCAACAAATTGTACATCTTCAATATTTTAGTGTTGTCTTCTATGATTTCTCTTTGAAATCTAGATAAAGTGTAACTAAATCCTTTATCTTTTTAAAACACCTCATTTATTTGGAAATACTGCAACCAGTCATTGACATATTCTCGGATCTCTTCAAAATCTTTCAATTTTAATTTCCCTTCTGTTTCTGTTAATAGACCTCTATAAGTGAGCCATTTTTCCTTCATGTTAATTTTTTTAATTGATGTTGCTTCTGTTGGTGACAACCACCATGGAGTCTTTTGTTCTAATAAGTCCTTGTATCTTTCCCAAACTTTTAAAAGTGATCTGATTATATGATTATATTTATATATGATTATATTTATATTTATATATGATTATGCACTTTCCCTTTATCATACCACTAGTACACATGCCATCCAAATCTGTTGTCATGTCCTTTTAATTCTAACATATCTGTATTTTCTAATTTGATCCAGTCCCAGATCCAAGCAATGCAAAGGGCTTCATAATATAATTTAAAATCTGGGAGGGAGAAGCCTCCACTGTCTTTAATATCGGTAAGTAATTTATGTTTTATTCTTGGTTTCTTCCCTTTCCAGATAAATTTTGTAATATCCTTTTGCCATTTCTTGAAGCATTCTGCACTACCTATGACCAGTACTGAATGAAATAAAAAGAACACTTTTGGCAATATGTTAATCTTAATCACCGAGATTCTTCCTAGCAATGATAAATTCATTCTTCCCCATATTTCTAGATTTCTTTTTATTCCATTCCATTTTTTTCATAATTATCTTTAATAATATTTTTGGTTGTCAACCAAATTCCTAAATATCAACTTTTTTGTGAATCTCTATTTCAATATTCTGCTTTAGTTCTTTTTTATCCTTCTCTGATAAATTTTTCACTAACAGCTTTGTCTTAGTTTTATTTAACTTAAAGCCTGCCACTTGCCCAAATTCCTGTTTTTTCCCCTATAACTTTTGGAAGAGAGTTCTTAGGATCCTCGACTGTAATTCCAAGGTCATCTGCATATGCCTTTAATTTATACAGTATGTCTTTTCCCCCACCGTAATTCCTCTAATGGTTTCATCTGCCCTGATGTTTCTTATCAGGACTTCTATAGTCAGAATAAATAATAAAGATGACAATGGACATCCCTGTCTTGTTCCTTTCTGTATCTTACAATTATCTGTTACCACCTGGTTTACAATTGATTTGGCTTTTTGAACAGAATATATTGCTTGAATCCCTTTCCTGAAATTTTCTCCAAAATTCATTTCTTCAAGGATTTTTTTTCATAAATTCCGATTATACATTATCAAACGCTTTTTCAGCATCTATAAACATCAACACTGCCTGTTTTTCATTTCTTACTTCCAAGTATTCTATCACATCTATGTTATTTCTTATATTATCCCTCATTTGTCTCCTCGGGAGAAAACCTGCCTGATCATGGTGTATAAATTCCCTCAATATTTTTTTTATCCTGTTGGCCAATATGTTGACAAACAATTTATAATCATTATTTAATAACGAGATTGGTCTATAATTTTTTATTGAGGTCAAATCCATATCTTGTTTTGGGATTAAAGTTATATATGCTTCTCTCCATGTTTCTGGCGCCTTTCCTAGCTTTAAAATTTCATTCATTGTTGCTTGCAATGGTGCTAGTAATTGTTTACTTAATTTTTAATAATATTTAGCTGACAATCCATCTGGTCCTGGTGACTTCCCTGTTTTTGCTTGATTAATAGCTTCCAATGCCTCTGAAGATGTTACTCGGGCATTTAGAATTGCTAATTTCTCATCTGTAAGTTTTGGTAATTTACTTGCTCTCAGATATTCCTCTATTTCAATTTTTTTCCTTTAATCCTGTCCTGTATAGATCTGTGAAATACTTAACAAATTCTTTCCTAATCTCTTTTGGGTTATCTATACATTTTTCCTTGACTTTAGTTTTACTTATGTTTTTCTTCTCATTTTTATTTAATTGCCATGCCAACAACTTCCCAGGTTTGTTAGCATGCTCAAAATATTGCTTCGTTTTTTTAAACTTTTCCACTCTACTTCTTTACGAATAATCATTTAATAGGGACTTCCGGGTTAGCGCCATCGGCAATGGCGGAGTTCCTCTGACTGAGAGGAACCCGCTCCGCGAAAATCGGGTCTTGCCACCGCGGCGAAGGCGGAGACCCCTCAAAAATCCCAGGCGGAGGAAGCCTGGGAACATGGGATTCGGCTGACACCAGGAGCACCTCCCCTACTCGCAGGGAACCCCTTTTTTGGGGATCCGAAGCGACGTGGGGTGAGCGGCGCGGTGTTTTGAATCGACCGCTACTTTTACGGAGTGAAGCCGCACAGCCGTTGCCGGAGAGCGCTGACTTTTTCCTGTGGACAATTGGACTCTAAACAAGTACCCGTGAGTAGAACGGAAAATTGGATTAAGAAACATTTTAATTTGGTATTGAAGCGGGAAGGTCTAAACAGGAAGTCCGCCTTCCGCTTTTGTAAATAGACTAAAGCAAAAATTGTGCAAGCTAAAGCCTGGAAAGTTGTATATAAAGGTCTAAATTTCCTTCAGTTTTAACCACCAAAACCCCTCTTGGAAGCAGGAGAAAAGAGGGGGAATTTTGATTGTTCAAGCCTGCAGAGAGAGAGTAAAGAAAGATAAATTTCCACCGTCTCAAACCTGGGAACAGGGTGTCAGAGACAGAAATTTTTGGGGAAGTTCATTGACTGTGAACGGAACATCTTTTGACAGATAGCTGAAGAAGAGAAACAAACTGATTCCAATGTTGCCTTTTGCATTTAAAAGAAACAAAAAAGTTGAAAAATGAAAGTAATTTTCTTTTGTTGGACCTGTTTTCAAAAGATGGATACAAATAGAAATTGTCTCCTCTAGAGGGAGCTTGTTAAATTGTTGCTGGAGTTGATCTGGGGATTTCACAGCTGTGGAGATTAGGATCGTGGGACCAGACTCTGACCTTGAATAAAAATGTGTTTAGAAGAAGTTTTGGTGCTTGCTTTCTGCAAGACAAGTGCTTTGTTGGAGCAGATGCATGAGAATATGGATTTGATGACTGTTGCAGTCAAAAACGTTGGACAAACAGCGAATACTTATATAGAAACCATTCAGGAACCAACCCAGGAACCTGTTTTGACAAGGCAAGTGCAAATGCAGAAGACAATGGAGGAGGTTGCTGCTGAACCTCAAGTAACACAAATGGAGAGACCCGAGGCCCTGCAGGAGCATAAGCCGCTGTCCTTGAAGACTGAATTTGGAGTGGGCCAGGGTGGGTCTGGAGTCGTGGGGGCTCTTAATTTTGGAGGGACTTTGAAACATGCTTTTAAATACTTTCTGGACTACACTGCTGACTGTGGGGAATGGGACTGTGGGGAATGGGCTGATCTGCTGAGGGGAGATGGAGATATCTTTGGGTTGGAGTTTCCCCGAGACCTACTCCTCAATGAGAAAGGAAAGAAATTAAGAAAGAGATCAACAAAAGACAAGGTAAAGTGCAGGTATAAACAAGAAGAAGATCTGCAGAAGGGACATGGAAAAGACTTAAGAGCCTCGGACATAAGATTACCAGGTTGATGGACTAGATGGAATGGACTGTAAGGACTGACACAACCCGAGACCAGGAAGAAGAGACGTTGGAGGAAAATTGGAAGAAGGTTTTTTAAAAAATTATTTTGGGAATTAGTGTAAAATTAACGAGTATTAGGAAAAATGTTGGAATGAAACTATTTGGCTTTAGTAGAAATGATATAAGGAGTTATGTATAAATAAGTACTAAATTTTAAGCTTTAAGGTATTTTATGGTAAGATAAGGTTAAAATAAATTAAGGTAAACTGAACGACAGAATATAGTGAAAGATGGAAAGGATTTGCTGAGTTAATTAATAAGTTAGACTGCTAAGATAAATTACCCAATAAAAATTGAGAAAGATGGAAAGAATTTGCTGAAACAAATAACTAAACTAGAATACAAAAAGGGAGGTGTGAGGAGGTCAATGAAACAAGTAAATGAAAGATAAAGATATGGAATATTGGATGTGTGTTTTTTATTGTTATTGTTGTATTTTTATCTTTTTATTTTTCTTTATGTATTTTTTATGTATTGTAATGTATGTTTTGTTAAATTTTTTGTTGTTTTCTTCTCTTCTTTTCTCTGTAATCTTTAAACTTCTAATAAATATCATTTTTTTAAAAATAATCATTTAATATTGTATTACAATGTTTACTTTTAAGTATTCGTTGTATTTCTATTTTGACTTTTTTTTTGAACTTGCGTTTAGCTTCTTCTTTCTTTTGATGAAATTATGCCTGTCAATCATCTTCTCAAGCCAAGCTCCAGAAGTGGGGGCCGGGCTTCCCGCCTTCTCCCTCTGTTCTGCGCCCAGCTGGGAAAGCCTGGGCCTGCTGGCCCCTGTGACATGGCACGGCCGTGGGGGGGGGGCGAAGCACCGCACGGAAAGGGCGGCACATGGGAACAGCAGATGGGTCAGTGGCCTGAAGCAACAAGCTTTTCTTGCACAGCATTTTCTATTTATTGCCTCTCTTCCACCTTTCTCTCCATGGAGCTCAAGGTGCCTCTCATGGTTCCCTTTCTCCTCATTCAGTCCCCACAACAGCCCTGTGAGGTAGGTTAGGCCAAAAGTCCTCCAGTGGCTGTGTTGTGCAGGCATTCAGACTTTGGCTTTGTTTGCTCTTGTTTTGAGGCTTTTAGACTCTGTTTCATCGTGCCTGCCTGTAGCTTCTGTCCTCAGTACGTTCTGGCCCCTGCATGAATTTTTGCCCTTCACTTTAACACATACACAATAACAACATCAGAAGAGCCCTGCCACTGCTGCTCCAGGCCAGACGGGACCCACCAAGTCTGGAATCCTACTCCCCCAATGTCTCACGGGCTGCGTATGGGAAGCCTGCAAGCCGAACATGAACACAACAGCACTCTCCCCCTCCCCCCGACTCCCAGGAACGGGTGCTCCATGAATGTTTCCCTCCAGAAGTTCCTCAGCCATCTTACAGAGATTGGCTGTACATGGCAACATCTGTCAGGTGGTTGAGTGAGAACTGTCTGCCTCTTCGTGGTGCAAAGGAGGCTCCTTGACTAGCCTAGCAGGAAGAAATCTGCATGAAACGCATCCTAAAGAAGCACGTTCCCCCTTCTGGGTTCTACAAGAGCAACTAAGACCAATAATTGACATTGGCATTAATGGCAGGATCTTGCTTAGATCCTGAAGGCACTGCAGACGCGGAATCTTCCCTGGTGCCAAAAGCCAGAAATTGTGGGTTATGAGGCTCAGGTATCTGAGTCAAAGAAGTTGGGAAAGGATGGAGGGCCCAAGTGAAGTGGGCACCAAGTAGGTGAGGCTGAATTGCTTTCCTAGTTCAGCTTCCCGGGGTCTGAAGCAGAGAGAGGCTTTTCCCAGGCCTAGGGCCAGGAGGCTTTGCTGCCGGAGTTTGCTTCTGGGCTCAGCTGTGTACAAAACAGCCCACTTGCATTCCTATGGCCCCTCTTACTGCAGCTAGAAGTTGATTTGATTATGCAAATCTGGAAGATTTATCTGGTCTGCCTGCAACCAGGGGTGCCAGTGGGATTTTCTAAGGAAAGTGCACTGTGGATTGGGTCCTCTGACCCTCTTGCAAAATAGTGTAAAACGTTACCTGTTATTGGTGTCATATACAAATAGTTTTGTTTTTACAATCAAGTAATGCTTAAATTTTATGAAATTAATTAATTAAGAATCAGTGCAAACACACATAATAAAATGTCTTGGGACACAGATTGTGAACAAGTGAAACATTGTATTTCCATAATTGAAAAGGCTTAACTTCTAGAACTTCTGTCTGCCACACAGGTGTTCAAGGCACAAGGAGCCCTCTTTCCCTCACTGCCAGCCCTAAACCAAAGCCATAGGGTAAGCCCTTTTTATCACAGATGGGCTTCTTAGTAGACATGTATACCACTGTACTGTAAGTCAGCTATAGACGACTTCTTAATGAGTGCACAACAGGAGACGTACCTAAGCCTCTTGGCAAAATTTTCACATTTTGCCATTTGCAAAGGTGGGTTGCTGTTGTTGTTTTTACATCCATGCATACTTACTGTATTTGCAGAAAGTAACACCACAGGAAAGATGCATCCTAACGACCAGGAGAAAAGGGTGGGCAAACTACAGGGATTCTAAGGATTAGAAAGTGAATCACAAGCCAGAAAAGTGTGCTAAAGGAGTGGGGGAAACAGCAGTTCTTTAAGACACCAGGCAATAGGAATCTCTGGGGTCCTAAACAACCCACTCATCAATCACAGCTCTGACTTCACTCACTGGCTAAAAACCTTGAAAGGCAGAAGCAGCCAGATTGGCTCTTCTTACAGACAGTGTGTAGAAGGGGAACCTACACATCTTGCTGCGTAACTTTATTTCCAGGAGGACTGGAGACTTACTTTTTTCAAAATAGAAATAGAAAGAAAACAGAGTCTGGGGCTGCTGGGGGCACATGGCATCCATGCCCCTTGGGCCCACTTCTGGATCTTCCTCTCTGGACCTCGTGGGTGTCCTTTGGAATGTGCATCTTACTACCGAAAAGCCTTTCAGCCTCTTACAGCACAGCAGGCCTGCACTCCCAGCAAGGGATGGACTGCGCTGGGTGACGGACTTTGAGCAAGAACACCAGCAGGATCTGAGGCTCATTTAGCCCAGCTGTCTTGATGGAAATAGGGCTTTGGCTATTTGACAAGGGAAGCCTAAGGGCAGTGGGGGTGGAAGAATATAATTACATAATTCACCTGAGCAAGCCCACCTGCAGAGAGGATCACAGCTGGCTTATCAAAGAGCAGCAGCAAGCAAGGACCCCTTTGCTCCCCAAAGGCCAGGCGCTGGCCGGCAGCATCCCTGTGCTGAGGAAATCCACGTAGTACAGGGGCCACTTGTTTCATCAGCACAAGCTTCTCCGTTTGCCAGGTGGGATGGCCTCCTCTCTTCCTCCCAAGTGCAGTTTGGGGGGATCTCCCAGCAACTGCCAGCCAACTTCTGTGGGCACAGCGGGAGAAAGGAGCCCTCCTGCTGGCTCTGTTCTGCTCGCAAGACTTGCTAGTTGAATCTTGCCTTGGGGGAGGGGCAGCCCAACCATGGAGGCAGCTCCAGACAAGCAGCTTCTGCTAGCTCCCCACCCTCTTTCCCACAAGCGGCAAGGCTGATGGTGCTGAAGCAGGGCATGCATTGGGGTTGCGGGTTCCGTGCTGGGGCAGGATGTTGGGTGCAGGTGAAGCAGCTTTTTGGTCCAGAGAAGAGAGGAGCGTCCCCCACAGAGCCCTCTTCCTGCCTCTGTTTGCCTTTCCTGAGAGCTGCTTTGCCTCTTCCCAGGGGACAAACCATCCAGCTGACTGGAGCTGCAGGCAGTGGCGTAGTGTGGGGGTGCAGGGGGGCCGGCCGCACTGGGCGCAACATCTGGGGGAGGCGCTCACAGTCGCAGCTCTCTGCCCCCTGCTAAAATCCACGGGTTAGGGGGCGGAAATTACTTGCCTTGCCCCGGGTGCTGACAACCCACACTACGCCACTGGCTGCAGGTACCCGAGCTGGGCTCCAAGGGAGGCAGGCAGAGCAGCTGAGGCTGCGCAGGATCCCGGCCCTCTTGCCCAGAGAAGAATGGCTGGGAAAGGGCCAGTTCTCAGAAACGGAGGAGGCAACTGTTCCCCAAGAGGCTCGTTATATTTTAATATATTAATTGCTATCATCACAGGCACTGGCAAAGCAACGGGGGGGGGGGGAGAGGTTTGGCACCGCCAGCACAAGGTGCCCAAGGCAGGCAGCTCAGCAGGCTGCAAGCAGCAAACACAACATACATCACAAGAGAGCAGAATCCGCACACATTGCCTGCCCAGAGCAGCAGGGCACAGCTGAGCAGCTCAAAGTGGCGGCGGCAGAAGCAGCTTCTGAAGCAGGGGGTTCCTGGGGCCCAGCTCCTTCCCAGTCCAAATGCCAGCAGCTCAGCTGCCCCGTGGCTCCCCACTCTTCCGAGAAGAACGAGGTCCTGGGACTTCCCTCTTGGCGCCCCCAATCTGGGACGGACAGGAGCAGAGGGGGGAATCCAGCGGGTGTGGTAGCCCAGCTAAGCCTCTGGAGCTCTGCTTCCTTCTCGTGGCTCTGAGCCTGCCGCCCTCTCCATTGTAAGGGGACGCTGCGGAGCAAGAGCCACTGAGAGCTCTGAGCAAGCCTGCACTTCCTCTGCCACCCCCACCAGCAGCTGCTGCCAGTCAGAGGGAGATGGGGGGGCTGGTGGAAATGCAACTGTTCCTGAGATTCGCCCTGGCCAGCGCCAACTCTCAGCCCTGCCCAGCTCTTCCTGGTCTTCCGGTGGGGCACCCTCAGGGCTCCTGGTGCCTCCCCCACCTGGCTGCTGCCCTCCAAGCCAGCCTTGGCACAGAGGAGCCCTCCGGCCCACCACGCCCAAGGTGGCTCCTGTCCTTCTCCAACGGGGCCCACCTGCCCCGGACCACGCTGGCTCAGGAAGGAGGAGGGTGCTGCTTGCGGAAGGCGCTTTCGAGGAAGGCGGCCAGCTTGTCACAGTCGTCCTGGGGGAGAAGAAGAGGCAGGCTCAACGGGGGCTCCCCTCCCGCTCCCCCATGCTGGGCCTCAGTGGCAGCCCCCCTCCTCCTCCCAGGTGGTCCCTAGGGGGAGGCTTCTGCCCAAGCGCAGCCTGGGGCATTTGCCCCACTGCCTTCCGCCCCGGCTCTTCCATACGCAGGGCTGGCTCTGAGCTGGCTCTCGTCCCCCTGCCAGGTGACCTTGGGCCAGTTGCCATTCCTCGCCTGGCTGACAGGGTTGATGCGAGGATGAAATGGGGAGGGGAGCACCGTGTGTGCCACTTTAAGCTTCTTGGCAGGAAAGGGGGGGATAGAAATGTAATAATCAAAATAGATTTGAAAAAGAGGGTGGAGAATTGGCAGTCTGCCTCTGCAGCTTTGCATGTGGCTCAGCAAACCAGCCGCCTGAGAAACAGTTTTTATCCAAATGCGATTTTGGTTTTAAACGCAGTGTAAGGTAGTCTCTGTGGGAGTATATTGTATTTAATTATGGGGTATCAGAGTTTTTAGGGAGTTAACCAGGCTGGGATAGCAGGCTTGTTGGTTTTTGAATGTCTGGTGTAGATTTTTTCAATTTCGTTGTTCTGTTCTATGGGACAATAACAATAAAGATTATCGTATCGTAAACTGAGTTTGAGAGGGTAGCCCTGGAAGAGGAGGGCCTTTTGGTGCCCCCATGTCAGCTGACTGAGGGGGATCAGGAAGGCAGGTGCCCACAGCCCAGCAGGGGTGGGGGGCTGGAGGTGGGGGCTGTCGCCCTCCGGGAATTGTTGATCCACAACTCCCACTGTAGCCACTGGCCACGCTGGTTGGTGAGGCAGAGGCTACGCAGAAAAAGGCACACAAAGAGAAAGGGGAGAAGAAAGAAAGAAAGAGAAAGCGCTTGTGGAACTTGACAGCTTGGATTATTTTCCTAGGCAGACAGAACTGGCTGAAAAATGCAGCCCCACCTGTTTTTCACCTGCTTAATCCCTGGGAGGAGCAGGACCAGATCTCTTGCCTCAAACAAACCTTCCTTTTCTCTCTCATTTGCTTCCCTCCCCCCCCCTTTCACCAGGGGGTGGGCCCTGAAAAAGCTCACCGGGCTGATGAATCCATAGTGCACAAGCTCCACAGCCAAGTCCTTGGGATTGTCATCTGAGGAGGAGAGGAGGAGGAGGAGCTGCTGAAGGGGGGGGCACCAAAGGGCCGGAGGGCCGGCTGGTATTTCAAGCCTCGTGGCAGTGAGTGAGAGGCGAAAGGAAGACTGGCGTGGGGAGGGACCCCCACCAAGCATGGGAGGCACAGCTGACCCCAGGCCAACAAAGCAGCCCCCCAAGGCCATGGCTGTGCCACTGGGAGCCCTCCACCAATGTCTCGGGTCCAAGAACCAGGCAACTGTGAGGGGTGGGTACCGGAGAGGCCCACCTGCCCTGGGGGAATGGGGAGTCCACTCACTTGGCAGCAGGTCGTAGCTCAGCTGGCGGTGAAGTTTGTCTTCCAGGACCAGAAGGAGCGTGAGCTGGGAGGACACACATGGAGAGTGTATGGGGGGGGGAGCTCTTGAGGGAGAACCTCCCCCCCCATGTGTGAGAAAGGGAGGCTGGCTGACGGCACCTGCAGGGCACCCACAGAGCTGCCGCCTCTCCTCTGCCCCACAGCCAGGGCTCCCTCCTGCCCTCTTCCCAGCCCTGCCCAGGAAGGGGGGGGGACGTACCCGCCATTGCCTCTTCTCCTCGCTCCACTCCATGCCGCACTGCATCTGCACCACCTGGGGGGGGGAGGCAGGGACACTCCTCAGGAGGAGCTCCTTGGCCCCCACCCCACGCTGGAGGGAAGGCTGGGGAAGGGGGTCCCCTGTGGGTGCTGAGGCCAGAGCCTGGGGGGCTCCACCGAGCCTACACTGGTTTCCCCCAGGGATGCAGGCTGGGGACTTTTCCAAAGCCCAAAGATGCCCTTGGGGGGCTGAGGTCAGGATATTGCGCATGTGGAGCAGACCCTCTGGCCGCTCCGTTGCAACTCTGCAAGGGCTGCTCTTACCTTTCTGGTCTCCACATCAAAGGGCTCTGGCGTGGGCGTCTTGGCCTTCTGAGGGTCCTCGGGGGGCTGGGATGTCGATCTGGGGAGCGTGTGGGGGCGGGTAGCAGCAAAGTTCATCAGGGGATAAATGCCGTTCCTGGGGTGAAAGGAGAGAAAGACAGTCCCGCCAGGAGCATCAGCCGCATGGACCCCACAGCCCGGTGGAGACTGGCAGCCAGAGCCCAAGAGGGGAGAGGGAGAGGGGGCTCTGGGGCTCAGCCCCCTAAGAGAGCAGCAGCTCGGCTTCTTCATCCATCCGTCTGCCTCACCCCCCATTCCTGGAAGGGGGGGGAGGCAAAAAGCAGGGCTGCTCCTCTGCAGTCCCAGAACGCAAGGGAGCTGCACCCTTGGAATCCTGCTGTGGGGCATGAAGGGGGCAGGGGGTCCTGCACAGACCCACATGTGCAGCCCATGCACAGACTCACCTCACATCCTCCAGGAACTTGTCCAGCTCCAGGAAGGAAACTTCTGAGTACCTAAAGGGAAGAAAAGGAATGAGTTGCTGGCTGGCTGGCTGGCTGGGGGTGGGGGGAGGTTCCCTTCGCCCAGCCCCACCCATTTCCCTGGCTGCCCACCTCCACTGCACAGGCGGGCGACCCTCTCGCTGGATCTCTGCCATGACGATGCTGAGGTCCAGCTGCTTGGTTTTCTCTTCCACCACATTCTCAGGCCACAGGTCTGCAAGAATCAGGCAGGCAGGGCTGGTTGGGGCTGAAGCAGGATGGCCTGGCCGGGGGGGGGCGCCCTTCCCAGCTGCCCCCACTCCCACCCACCCCCAACTCACACTGGTTGCTGATGAAGCAGTGAGCGGCCAGGAGCTTCAGGGAGTGGACCTCAAAGAGGACGCGGTGGAAAAGGAGGTTGTGAGCCGTAGGACGCCGGTCCGGGTTCAGGAGGAGGCAGCCCAGGATGAACTCCTGCAAGGACACAGGGGCAGCGGGGGATGGGGTCTTAGGGGAAGCCAGGCTCAGCGCCAGCCTCCTGCCAGGAGAGCCGGGCACCACAGCCAAGAGGCCGGCCAGGAAAAGCCACAGATCAGTGGCCACAGTGTCCAGGCAGAGCAGGAGAAAGGGCAGGGAGCGCAGAAGTGGGCAGCTGAGACGCTGCCAGGGAATTGCCACGTGGGACACAAATTGGCTCCCCCCCCCCCCCGAGGACCTGCCTTGCCTCCTGGGAGCTTCCTGGCTCTGGCCCCTGAGGCCCTGCTTGACCCAGAACTGGGATTGCCAAAGGGGCTGAAGCATCCTCTGCATGGAGGTGGCTGGGCTCTGTCTCACAGCTGGGGGCAGAGGGGCTTCTCAATCCCAGTGGGCGGAAACCATGGGGCAGGGGGCAGCAAACTTTTTCAGCAGGGGGCCGGTCCACTGTCCCTCAGACCTTGTGGGGGGCCAGACTATATTTTGAAGGGGGGAAGGAATGAATTCCTATGCCCCACAAATAACCTAGAGATGCATTTTAAATAAAAGGACACATTCTACTCATGTAAAAACATGCTGATTCCTGGACTGTCCGCGGGCTGGATTTAGAAGGTGATTGGGCTGGATCCGGCCTCTGGGCCCCCCATGCCATAGGGGGACAGAACCCTGCTTGCAGGTTTCCCACAATGGGCACCAGGTTGGCCACCGTGAGAAGAGGATGCTGGACTAGATGAGCCCCTTTGGCCTGATCCAGCAGGCTCTTCCTCTGCAGTAAAGCTGCCCACCTCCCCCGCAGCCATGGGGTGTCCCAATCCTTTCACGCTGGCCTGGTTCAGGCGTGTCCAAAAGGTAGATCATGATCTACTGGTAGATCACGGCATGTTCCTGGTTGATTGTGGTTGACCTCTGGCCCCTCAGCCATCTCCTTGGTTGTTGTTGTTTAGTCGTTTAGCCGTGTCCGACTCTTCGTGACCCCCTGGACCAGAGCACGCCAGGCAGTCCTGTCTTCCACCGCCTCCCGCAGTTTGGTCAGGCTCATGTTTGTAGCTTCAAGAACACTGTCCAACCATCTTGTCCTCTGCTGTCCCCTTCTCCTTGTGCCCTCCATCTTTCCCTCAACTTCACGATCTGTCCTTCCAGTGAGCACTCAGGGCTGATTTCCTTAAGACTGGAGAGGTTTGATCTTCTTGCAGTCCATGGGACTCTCAAGAGTCTCCTCCAGCACCATAATTCAAAAGCATCCATTCTTCGGCGATCAGCCTTCTTTATGGTCCAGCTCTCACTTCCATACATCACTACTGGGAAAACCATGGCTTTAACTATACGGACCTTTGTTGGTAAGGTGATGTCTCTGCTTTTTAAGATGCTGTCTAGGTTTGCCATCGCCTTTCTCCCAAGGAGCAGGCGTCTTTTAATTTTGTGACTGCTGTCACCATCTGCAGTGATCATGGAGCCCAAAAAAGTAAAATCTCTCACTGCCTCCATTTCTTCCCCTTCTATTTGCCAGGAGGTGATGGGGCCAGTCGCCATGATCTTCGTTTTTTTGATGTTGAGCTTCAGACCATATTTTGCGCTCTCCTCTTTCACCCTCATTAAAAGGTTCTTTAATTCCTCCTCACTTTCTGCCATCAATGTTGTGTCATCTGCATATCTGAGGTTGTTGATATTTCTTCCGGCGATCTTAATTCCGGCTTGGGATTCATCCAGTCCAGCCTTTCGCATGATGAATTCTGCATATAAGTTAAATAACCAGGGAGACACTATACAGCCTTGTCGTACTCCTTTCCCAATTTTGAACCAATCAGTTGTTCCATATCCAGTTCTAACTGTAGCTTCTTGTCCCACATAGAGATTTCTCAGGAGACAGATGAGGTGATCAGGCACTCCCATTTCTTTAAGAACTTGCCATAGTTTGCTGTGGTCGACACAGTCAAAGGCTTTTGCATAGTCAATGAAGCAGAAGTAGATGTCTTTCTGGAACTCTCTAGCTTTCTCCATAATCCAGCGCATGTTTGCAATTTGGTCTCTGGTTCCTCTGCACCTTCGAAATCCAGCTTGCACTTCTGGGAGTTCTCGGTCCACATACTGCTTAAGCCTGCCTTGTAGAATTTTAAGCATAACCTTGCTAGCGTGTGAAATGAGTGCAATTGTGTGGTAGTTGGAGCATTCTTTGGCACTGCCCTTCTTTGGGATTGGGATGTAGACTGATCTTCTCCAATCCTCTGGCCACTGCTGAGTTTTCCAAATTTGCTGGCATATTTAGTGTAGCACCTTGACAGCATCATCTTTTAAAATTTTAAATAGTTCAGCTGGAATATCATCACTTCCACTGGCCTTGTTATTAGCAGTGCTTTCTAAGGCCCATTTGACTTCACTCTCCAGGATGTCTGGCTCAAGGTCAGCAACCACACTACCTGGAGTGTACGAGACATCCATTTCTTTCTGGTATAATTCATCTGTGTATTCTTGCCACCTCTTCTTGATGTCTTCTGCTTCTGTTAGGTCCTTTCCACTTTTGTCTTTTATTATGGTAATCTTTGTACGAAATGTTCCTTTCATATCTCCAATTTTCTTAAACAGATCTCTGGTTTTTCCCATACTATTGTTTTCCTCTATTTCTTTGCATTGCTCGTTTAAGGAGGCCTTCTTGTCTCTCCTTGCTATTTTTTGGAAATCTGCATTCAATTTCCTGTATGTTTTACTAGCTCCCTCTCGTTTTGCTTGCCTTCTCTCCCCCACTATTTGTAAGGCCTCATTGGACAGCCACTTTGCTTTCTTGCATTTCCTTTTCATTGGGATGGTTTTAGTTGCTGCCTCCTGTATAATTAATGCTACGAGCCTCCATCCATAGTTCTTCAGGCACTCTGTCCACCAAATCTAAATCCTTAAACCTGTTCCTCACTTCCACTTTGTAGTCATAAGGGATTTGACTTAGATTGTATCTTACCGGCCCAGTGGTTTTTCCTACTTTCTTCAGTTTAAGCTTGAATTTTGCTATAAGAAGCTGATGATCTGAGCCACAGTCAGCTCCAGGTCTTGTTTTTGCTGACTGTATAGAGCTTCTCCATCTTTGGCTGCAGAGAATATAATCAATCTGATTTCGATGCTGCCCATCTGGTGATGTCCATGTGTAGAATCGTCTCTTGTGTTGTTGGAAAAGAGTGTTTGTGATGACCAGCTTGTTCTCTTGGCAGAACTCTATTAGCCTTTGCCCTGCTTCGTTTTGAACTCCAAGGCCAAACTTGCCAGTTGTTCCTTTTATCTCTTGACTCCCTACTTTAGCATTCCAATCCCCTATAATGAGAAGAACATCCTTTTTGGTGTCATTTCTAGAAGGTGTTATAAGTCTTCATAGAATTGGTCAATTTCAGTTTCTTCAGCACCAGTGGTTGGTGCATAAACTTGGATTACTGTGATGTTAAAAGGTCTGCCTTGGATTCGTATTGAGATCATTCTATCATTTTGGAGATTGCATCCCAGTACAGCTTTCGTCACTCTTTTGTTGACTATGAGGGCCACTCCATTTTTTTTACGGGATTCTTGCCCACAGTAGTAGATATGATGGTCATCCGAACTGAATTCGCCCATTCCCGTCCATTTTAGTTCACTGATGCCCAGGATGTCAATATTTATTCTTGCCATCTCATTTTTGACCACATCCAACTTACCAAGGTTCATGGTTCTTACATTCCAGGTTCCTATGCAATATTTTTCTTTACAGCATTGGAGTTTCCTTTCACTTCCAGGCATACCCGCAACTGAGCATCCTTTCGGCTTTGGCCCAGCCGCTTCATCAGCTCTGGATCTACTTGTACTTGTCCTCCGCTCTTCCTCAGTAGCATGTTGGATGCCTTCCGACCTGAGGGGCTCATCTTCCAGCGTCATAATTTTTATATGCCTGTTGTCTTTGTCCATGGAGTTTTCTTGGCAGGGATACTGGAGTGGCTTGCTGGTTCCTGCTCCAGGTGTATCACGTTTGCTCAAAACTCTCCACTATGACCTGTCCATCTTGGGTGGCCCTGCACGGCAGAGCTCATAGCTTCTCTGAGTTATTCAAGCCCCTTCGCCACGGCAAGAAGGCAGTAATCAAGGCAGTGATTACAAAAAAGCAAAAAAAAAACCACCCCAACTTTGGCTTCCTAAAAAAAGCCCCACAACTTTGGGTAGATCACTGCCAGCCTTTTTACGACAATGGGAAGATCACTGCCAGTTTTTTTATACTGTGAGTAGATCGCAGTCTATTGGGAGTTGGACGTCCCTGACCTAGTTCATGCATCACGCTAAGCCCAGCGATGGCTTGGCAGGGAGAAGGCGCAAGCTCCATCCGTCCATCTGTCCGTCCATCCTGGTGCCGCCAGCACAGGCCCCAGATGCCCAACACAGCCCTCCAGCTGGAGCCAAGGCTTGTTCCTCCTTTGCTACTCCTGGGTTGCTGGGAAGCCAGATTCCCCTGTAATGTCCAGAGGTGTCCGGGCTTTGCCACAGCAGCAGGACTTGGGGAGGAGTGAGGCAGGCCTCACTTTCCTGCTGCTCACCTGCCTGGCAGCATTCACCCTCAGAGAAAGGGCAGTGGGGTGTTCCAGGCGTCTACAATGGGGCTGGGGGCAGGGGGTTGCCACAGCCACCAGACGGGCAGGCAGCCTGATCCCCTGCTGTGCCACCCGTGTGGGGAGGTGGCCAAGCGGCTTTTCTCACCCGCATGATGGGGTCATCCAGAGAATGCCTTGCCCGCTCAATTGCCTCCTCCGACACGTAGGTGTCCCCATTGGACTGGATCTCCAGCACCGCCATCTGTGGGGAGAAGCAGAGGGGAGGGGGCAAGGGGGTGCAGCTGGGGCAGAATGAAAGGGGCAGCACGGCTGGCAGCAGCCCTTTTGCCAGAAGACAGTGCCTGGCCCTGGGAAGGAGCCCCCTGCTGGAGAGGTGGTGGATGTGGGGAAGGGAGACACCCCCCCACCCCCCGAGGGCAGGGTCATCAGGGCCCCTGAGTGGCCATCCGCACTCCCCAGCTTCCCTACCTCCAGAGCGCACATCCCAAAGGAGAAGATGTCCACGGCCGTCCCATCCGCCACGTCTGAAAAAGCAAGCACAACCAGACCCAGCTGGCCAAAGCCCCGCCTCCAGGGAAGCCCCGCCCACCCTCCAGCGGACTCTTGCACCACTACTCACGCCCGTACTCCGGGGGGAAGAAGTGCAGGTTGCGCTGCTCCTCTCTCTCTGCACGGATGGGGCTGCGGAGCTCAGGCGGGATGGCTGTAGGAGGGCGAGAAGGGAGAGGAAGGCTGGAGCATCCAGGGCGGATACAAGGATTAAACTATGGAACTCCCTCCTGCAGGAGCCAGTGGCAGCCACCAGCGTGGAGGCCTTGAAAAGAGGGTTGCACAGCTTCACGGAGAAGAGGGCCATCGATGGCTGCAGCCACCATGGCTCGGCTCTGCCTTCCACAGCCAGAGGCAGCGATGCTTCTGAAGGGCTTACCGTAAGTGACAGCACATGGAGTGTCCAGAGGGGCCCATCGTCCCCCAGGCAGCAGGTTGCGAGAGATCCCACAGCCTCCAGGAATGGACTGGGGCCAGAACAGAGGTCGGGGACCCCCCAACACACACACACTCCATTGCCCCCGAAGCCCAAGTGACCCAGAGAAGGTCCTCACGAGGAAGCAATCCAGCACGCCTGGAACTTAAGGTGGCTGTGCTGCCTCTGGTCAAACACAGGACCTGGAGCCCTGAAGAATGCGGAGGAAACCCCGCCTGCCGCTCCCTATGAAACAGGGCAGGGAATACATTTGGGGGGCAAGAGGAAGAGGCAGCACTTACCCTTCGCAAAGACTCTGTGCCAAACTGCAGGGAGAGAACAGGGAGGGAGAGTTACTGAAAAGCAAGTGCTTCTGTGAAGCAGCAGAGGAGAGGCTTTCAAATGTAGCCTTGAGGCCCCTGCCTGGCCACTGGGGGGAGCTGTGGGGGCCGGACTAGGTCCTCCCATGTCAGTTTGCTCCACGGGTAGCAAAAGCGGTTCTTTACCCACCCCCCCAGGGGGGTCCCTCCTGCCAAGGCCCAGGACCTGCTCCGTACCTGACCCGATCTTGATGAGCCCATTGTGCTGGATGAAGATGGTGTCACTGGTGAGATTCCCGTGGATGATGGGGGGGTCACAAGAGTGCAGGTAGCTGCGAGAGGAAGAGAGTCGAGGGGCATTGGACTGCTTCTCCCCACAGAGAGGGTGGGGCTGAGGCACTGCGGGGGGAGCAGCAGCAGCGGAGGCTCACCTGAGGGCCGAGAGGATCTGAGTGCACCAGCGCTTCCAAGCCTGTTTTGTTTTTTGGTGGGGGGAGCAATGAGAGATCAAGTCAGCTCAGGAGACACCCACCCCCCGCCACCACATCGACTCAGTGCCTTTTTCGCTCAACAGGAGCAGCTTCCACCTGGACAGGGCAGCCGCCTGCCCCGAATCCACCTTCACCCACCCATCGGGGGGCCCCAGTCAGCCTGCGGGGAGTAGCTTCCTTCAGAGGAAGATCTCTCTTGCCTGACCTGCTGCTCCTGTTGCAAGGGTTCCTCTGGCTTTCCCCCAGCCCCCCCACCTGCCCTTGTACCACACCTGTCGCCCTGGGGGACAAACTGGAGCATCCCTGCAGGGGCCTGGGGGAAGTGGGGCCTGGGGGGCAGGGCAGGGGTCCTACCCGGGCATTCATAGCCTTGTGGTTCTTCTTGGTCTTCTTGAGGAACTGCTTCAGGCTTCCGGAGGAGACGTACTCTGTGATGAAGATCACCTGGTGGGGGGGACCAGGTGGGTGAACCTGAGGGGCTGACCTGATGCCCCAGAAAGCATCTCAGGCACCACATTTCCCACAGTAGCCCCAAGGGGGAGAGGCTCCTCCATCGGCAAGGTCTGGAAATGGGCACCCAAAGACAAACCCAGCCCCCAACGGAAAGAGGGTTCTAGGAATCCTCCCTTCCGCCGGGCTCTTACTGTCCTTAGGATCCTGCCCTGGACCTGCTGCCTTTCTTTCTGGGCACCAGCCAGGTGGCTCTTTCGTACACAATGGCTTTGCCGAAACCAGGGAATGGGCACCAGACTTTGGATGTGTGGGGCTCCCCTCCACTCTGGCACGACCAAGTCAGGCTCTCGGTCACCTGGCAGGAGGGTCTTGCCAAGTCAGCCCTGCGCTGGCAGCCTCAGCAGCTGCTGCCGCTCCAGCTGAGATGGGAGACACTGCCAGGATTGAACCCAAGGGTTCCCATCTGGAAAGCAGTTCCTCTGCCCCTGAGACCCCTACACAAGCCCACCCTCAACCCGTTTCCCCACTCAGAGTTAGGTCTGGGCCCGTATCGTGGAGGGGGCGTATCCCTGGGGCTGGGGGCAGCCCTGCCAAGCCTCCGTGGGGGGCCCCTGCCTCACCTGGGCCTTGATTTCCTTCACATCCAGCCAGTACTTGTGGACCTTCACGATGTTGGGGTGGTCAACGACAACCAGCTGCTCAAACATGGTCTTGATCTTCTCCTGTTGCCAGAGGAAGTGGGCAGGGAGGGGAGACTCAGCCATGGGGAACAAGCTGGGGGTCTGGAGCTGGGCAGGGGGAAGCACCGCCTTCTTTGGGGAAGAGTGCTTGGTGTGCACCACCCCCAAGGTCTAGGGGGTTGCCAGCCTCACCTCATGAGCTTTGAAGGCCGCCTTGTCCGTGAACTGCAGCTCGTTCCACACGACCTCCACGCCTTCCTCTGTGTCCATGGCCAGGAAGGTGCTCTGCAGTCCAGGCATGTTGCCCTGGTTGACCTGCGGGGAGAGACGCAGCTTCAGCGCGCAAGAGGCTCAGAGTGGCTGCGGGACGTGGGCCCTGCCCCCCCCCCCCAGAGCACAGTGGAGTCACGGCCCCAGGCAAGCACTGGGAGACTGCTGCAATGCGTTGCGCATGGGGCTGCCTTTGGAGACGGTTTGGAATCTGGCTAGTGCAGAAGGCAGGGCTCTGTGGCTGAGGGGAACAAGGAGGAGCAGATCTGTTTGCAGCAGGGGATGTGGGCTATTGCTTCATTTTTGTTTTTGTTTTGTATTCTGTGTTATTTATCTTGTATTTTTATGTTGTGAACTGCCCTGTTATCTATGAATGGTGGTGAACAACAACAACAACAACAACATTTAACACTGTTTCTTGTGGAAACTGCTCTGGCCTAATTCAAAGTGATGCTTTCAGCCCTTTAAACCTCCCACGGCTCCTGACTCCTAACCCCAGAGGACTGTCTCTCTGCACATTTACCTGCCTAGCCCCAGAGATCCTCACCTGAGCCCCTTCTGGGTGTGCCATCTCCTGAGAGAGCTAAAGGAGCAGCAAAGTGATCTGGGGTGGATCGACTCCCCCATGAAAGAAGGTTGAAGTATTTGGGACTTTTAAGTTTAGAGAAAAGGCAAGGAAGGGGCAGCATGAGAGCAGCCTCTGAAAGGATGCCTGGCACAAAGGAAGTGGAGAGAGGAAAGGTTTTCCTCCCTGTCGTAGCGCTGGAACTCCGGGACATTCAGTGAAGCTGAATGCTGGAAGATTCAGGACGGATCAAAGAAAGTCCTCCTTCATGCAGCCCAGAGTCCAGCTGTGGAACTCTCTCCCACGGGAGGCTGGCATGGCCACCAACTTGGAGGCCTTCAAAACAGGATTGGACAACCCCCAGAGGACAGGGCTAGTGGAGGCCCCCAGCTCTGCAATTCTTCTGAATGCCCCTTGCGGGAAAGCGCAGCAGGAGAGAGTTGCTCTGGAGCCTGGATCCTGCCTGCAGGTTTCCTACAACAAGCATCTGGTTGGCCACTGTGAGAACAGGATGCTGGACTAGATGGGCCACTGGCCTGATCCTGCTGGCTGTTTCTGTCCTCAGGGCTGGTGAGGAGAGAATGGGCCTTTTCTGCAGCAGCTTCCCAGCTAGAAAATGCCCCTTCCCCAGGAGGCCCAGCTGCCTCCAGCGTGTCTTATTTTCAGTACCATGCAAATCTGTCTTTGCCTTTCTGGGCAGCGCCAGCGACTGGATGCTTTTATTTTGGTTATGTCTTCATATGTTCATGTATTTTCTTCTGCTTCGTTGTATTTTATTCTTCTAAATTGTTGTGGGACCATCTGTTGTGGGAAGCTATTAATAAATTTGCTAAGCTAACCCCCATGATCAAAGGCAGTATATTTCCGAATACAAGGAAGGGTGTGCATGTGTGTGTGGGGGGGGTCTATTGGGCTCCTGTCCTGCTACTCAGCCTCTGTGGGGGGCACAGAGGCTGATGGGGATGGGGCAGGAGGCACATTTTCCCAGCCTCTCTGGGGGTGGCATCCAGGGCAGGCAAAGGAATGTGGGATATCTTTTAGTAAACAAACACTGAGATTCCCAGGATGCTGGGGGGGGGGGGGAATGTAGCCAGTGGTTCCCTGGGGGGAAGAGAGATCGCCATGGCCCCCCAATTGGCCAAGCTACCTGCGCCCAGACCCAGCACATCTCCTTGGCAGAAATGGGGGGGGGGGGAAACAAGGCCCCGGCTGTTGCTAGGCAAGGGCAAAAGGCAGCCTGCTAGCACAGCCCTGGGCTCTGTCCTGCTCTCCTGTCTGGCTGGCCACTCCTGCCTCAGGGGAAGTTGAGGCAGAGGGCTGGCGCCTGGACACGGGACCGAGGGTATGCCCTGCAGGGGGGCTGTGCCAACCCCTCGGCCCTTGGGCACATGCCCCCTTGCTGTGGGGCCTCCGACAGCAGCAGGCGCTGGCAAGGGGGGGGAGACAAGAGCTGGCCCAGCACCTGCTGAAAGGCAGGATTGTTTGTGGCCCAGAGAGGACACCCTGTCCCGTCCGCCTGCCAGGCCTTGGGGCATCAGCAGACGTCTGCCTTGGCCGGCCAGGAGGGACAAAGGCCGCCAGCCACAGCACCAGCCCGAGTTCATTAAGAGGGGAAGATGGAGCCGTCCTGGCAGCCGCGCCTCATGGCCCAGTTCCTGCCAGGGGAACAAAGAGGCCCCATTGTCCCCATCCTCCCCCTCCCCACGCCTGGCCACCTGCCTCCCCCCAGGCCAAGGAGTGGGGTTGCCAGGGCCAGAAACCAGCCGCCTTCACCCTGGGGTGGCTCCGCTGCTGGCTGCCCGGCTAGCTGGCATGGGAACCCCCTCTGTCCAAGGCCCAGAAAGGTGTGCCTGGGATGACACACTGGGGCAACTTGCAAGAACAGGGCACCCCTCACATGGGCACCGTGCCAAGGAGACCCACCAAGAGGGAAGGGGGTCTCAGAGGCAGCGTCTGCCAGGAAGGACCCTGCCTGCCCCCTGGCCAAGGTGCAGAGGAAGCCACAGTTGGGCCAGTGGCCAAGCCCAACCAGGGAAGGCCTCAGACCCCACTGCCCATTGCCACTGAAACAGGTCGCAATCCACCCACCTTCCCCACAGGCGCCACCCTCTTGCCAGTCTCTTAGATGGGACTGCAAAAGGGGCAGCCAAAGTGGACGTGAGACTAACTCCCCCCCCAAAAAAGTCTTATTGAAGGTCTGTGTCCCCCCACAAGAGGCCAAGGGGGAGTGACTCACGCCAGAGCCAGTCTTTGTGGCACCTTTTTATTAAGCAAACCCAGGGCAGGGTCCCTGGGAGCAGAAGCCCAAAAAGGACTGGGGGGGGGAGCAACACACAGGCATTTCTTCATCCAACAGCCCCCACCATTGTTGTGCGGAAAAGGCTGAGGCTGCTTTGCTGGTGCAAAAGGGTTCATTGCTCTTTCACCTCTGGCTCTGTGGCCGGGGGGGGGGCATGCCAGGACACGGGTAGCATCACTGAGAAGAGGAGGAGCAAAGGGCAAGGGGGGGGGGGAGAAAGAAATCAGGGCAGAGAGAGGGGACAGCTCAAAGCAGAGGAAGTGCGCTTTGCAGAGAAACACACAGGCGCAATAGGGGTCAAAGGTTTTTTAAGGCAGGGCAGGTCCCTGTCCCCAGAAGTTTACAGTCTAAATTTCAATGGGGCAGAGAAATACGACAGCCTCCTGGACTAGCTCCCTGAGAAGAGAGGGGCCTGGAAAGAGGGTGTCCTGGTCCCTGTGGGGAGGCCCCTTCCAGACACTGGGGTTCCTGCTGGGCACCTGAGCTGCTGCCCTGGGTTGGGGTTACAGGCTGAGGGGGTCACCCAGGGATTTGCAGTTCTGTGGTCTCAATGAGCAGGTGCCACCCAACTCTGTCTCTTCTTTCGTTGTCCTGCTAAGGCAGGCATCCCCAACCTGCGGCCCCCAGATGTTTTGGCCCACAACTGCCATGATCCCTAGCTAACAGGACCAGTGATCAGGGGTGATGGGAATTGTAGTTCAAAACATCTGGAGGGCCGAAGGTTAGGGGTGCCTGTGCTAAGGCATCTGGGGAGGTCCTGATCTGACATTGGGAGGTGGCAAATAAGCCAAAAGCCAACACAGACCTGGCACAGGTGCTGGTGGAGCAGGAATGGGGACCCCACCTGTACTGGTTGAGGCTGCCCCTCCCCAGGAACCACAGGTACACACCCTTGAGGATTTCTCTTGACCAGGGTGGGGCAACTTTATGACTGGGGGCCACATTCCCTCCTGGCAACCTTCCAGGGGCCACATGTAAATGGGGGTGGAGCAACAGGTGGAGCAGCAGCCACACTAAGGTTTGGCGTTTCTGCACAATGACATCTCCATCCTGGCAGGCAAGCAGACTGGCGCAGCCCAAGGACCCAGCTCAGCTGGGCAAAAGCACTGCAGGAGCCCAATGAAGGGCATGGCCTGGGAAGAGGGTCCAGAGCCAGAGAGAGGCCAGAGGAGCACATTGGCCCACAGGTCATGAGAAGAGCCTGGCTGCTGGATCTGGCCACTGTCCAGCATCCTGTTCTCTCAGTGGCCAGTCAGATGCTCCAGTTGGAGCCCCAAATGCAAGACCTGAGTGCAAGGGCACTCTCCCCACACATCCCATAAAGCCCTGCTCAGAGATGTACTGCCTCTCACCATAGAGACGGAGTTGCCATCCATCTGAGACAACCCCCCCCCCTTGAGCCTGCAGGAGGAGAGCTCAGCAGAGCCCAGGAGGGCCTTTGCCTAACAGACAGGTGTGCTCACATTGCCTCTTCCGGAAGGATTCAGGGCTTGCCATGGCAAGACGGACACACCTTTGTTGCATCCCATCTGGGGAGCTGCCATGCACCTTCACTGCGCTGCCCCAGAGGCTACAGGGGGCCCAGAATGCAGCCACATATGGGGGCCAAGTGACCTCCCCACTCCACTTTCTCTGGGGGGGCACAATTCAAAGTGTTAATGATGAGCTTTAAAGTCCTAAATGGCTCAAGACTGGGGTATCTGACCTTCTTGCCGCCCGCCCTGTGTATCCCCTGAACCACCCCTGAAATGCTCTCTGCTAGGAAGCAGGAAGGAGCCGGTCTTTCCTCTGGCTCTGGAGCTCCTGCTAAAGGAAGACCACCCTTTTGTGCCCCCCTCCCCTTAAGCAAGTAAAAACCTTCCTTTTGCAGAAGGTTTTTGGGTTTGCAAGTGGTTGATTTATTGCATACGTTTTACTCTGCTGATTTGGAATAACTTCAGCTGCTGGTACTCGATTGTTGCATTAACTGCTCTTTTTATTGGTCCTGAAAAACCAACATTGGCTCCCAGGAAAGCCCTAAATGGCCTCAGCCCAGTATACCTGAAGGAGCGTCTCCACTCCCATCGTTCTGCCCGGACACTGAGGTCCAGCTCCGAGGGCCTTCTGGTGGTTCCATCACTGCGAGAAGCCAAGTTACAGGGAACCAGGCAGAGGGCCTTCTCGGTGGTGGTGCCCGCCCTGTAAAACGCCCTCCCATCAGATGTCAAGGAAATAAACAACTATATGACTTTTAGAAGACATCTGAAGGCAGCCCTGTATCAGGAACTTTTTAATGTCTGATGTTTTACAAAAAAAATTATATGTACTGTAAGTGGCCCAGAGTGGCTGGAGAAACCCAGCCAGATGGGCAGGGTACAAATAATAAAATTGTTGTTATTATTAATGTTTATGGAAAGGGGGCTTGAAAGGGTTGAATGGTGGTTTGATTTTGTTGCAGCCATCTTGAGCTTTTGATGAGGAAAGGCAGAGGACAACCGTTTTAAATGAATGAAGGGTGGGGAGGCACAGCGAGGACAGAACCTGGGCAAGCTGGGCAAATTCATTTCCTGGGGGGGAGGATAGCGGGGGTCCAGACGGGAGCCTGACGTTTCAGGGAGGGATTGGAAAGGAGGCAGGCAGCATCACACAGACACCCTGGGGGGCAGCCGCAGCCGGGGGGAGGAGGGTCAGTGGCCAGAGGCAGGTTTTGGGAGACCCTCTGGGAAGTTCAACCTCCTCTTTGACAGCCTTCCAGGAGGCAAGTGGGGGGCGGGGGAGGCAACAGCTCTTTCCCACTGGCTCTGCAGCTGACTTTCAGTGGCTGGCTTTGCACTGGCTGTTGATATAATTGAAGCCATTTTGGTTTCCAGCCCTGCTTATAACTTTGGTGTGCAGTTTATAAATGTTTTAATTTGAATTTTAATGAGCTTCATTTTTTTATCATTGATTGCCTTGAGCAACATTCTGTTGGGAAGGCGTGAGATAAATGTCCTTAACAACCACCCTCTCTGGGGGAAGGATGCCTGACAACTGCCACAAGAACATCGTGCTGCTGCTGGTGAGAAATTCCTCGGGCAAAAGCCCCGACTCAAGGCAGCTTACAAGAAGAAAAAATACTAACAACAACATAACAAAAGTGGTCATAAACAATAAACAAAATACTAAAAAGTACATAACCAAACTGAACAGTTTCCACATAAATCACAAGATACAAAATAAAGATACAAAAAACCAACAGCAACAACCCGGACAACAGCAGAAACCCAAACAGCACCCCAGCCCATGAGTCTGTTCAGCAGCCTCCGCTTTCGTAGTTGGAGTCAGTCTGAACTCCATCCTCCCAGGCCAGGTGGAGAAACAGCCAGCAAGGCTGGGAGCAGGTTCACCAAAACTCACAACCAAGATAGTCTCTGGCCTCTTCAGAGGCTGGAGGTGCTTCCTTTCTGCTCCCCCCCCATCCCAGGCAGCCAATGAGGAGCGAGAGGGCTTGGCTCATCAGCCAACAAGATGCTGCAGGGCCATCTGGCTGGGTACCACAGCTGCTCTGGAGAAGCTGTAGCCATGGCAACTGCATTGTGAGACCCAGGAGGCAAACAGGACCAGGCATGTGGAAGTCTTGCGACAGCATAAGATTGAGCTGCAAGCGAGGCAGCTGCCAAGGGGGGGGGCTGCTCCTGGGCCTTTAAGGGTCATTTTGTGAGGGGACACTATTGCAAAGAAAGTCCCTTGAAGCCCCTTTTGCAAAAGGCGCTGGAGATCCCCCCCACCAAGGCTACATGAGACCACGAGGGCCTCCGCACCACGACTCCATTTCCCTCCTCTCTACCTCTGCTGCCTTCCTCAGACACGCAGTCAGGCCCCAATCCAGGAAGCAAAGCCTGCACCCAAAGCTGCCCAGGAGGCCCTCCCTGGGTCCCACCACCCAGCCAGGCACGTTGGGTGGGAACAGGGGAGAGGGCCTTCTCGGGGGTGGCTGCTCTCCCACAACTTTGGGACCTTGGAAGCCAGAGGGGCACCCTCCGTGCACTCCTTCCACAGGAGATGAAGACGGTTTTATTTTGACTGTTCTTTAAGGAAAGGGCTGGTCCTGCGGTGTTGATATTCTAATGATGCTTTAGTGGTTCTTTTTATGTTCATATTGTTTAATTGTACTAATGTTTAATTGTTTTTAAATTATTGCTCCCCCCCCCTATATTTTAGCTGCTTGTATTTTATCTGTAATATGCCCTGAGACCCTGTAGGGGAAGAAGGCAATAATAATAATAATAATAATAATAATAATAATAATAATAATAATAATTCCTCAACAGGCCTCATTCCAGAGCAAAGTGGAGCAGGCTGGGCAGGCAGGCAGCAGGTCTGGAGGGGCTGAAGGCCGAACTGAAGGCCAAAGCCCCCTCCCCCCTCCTCTAAGCCTGGCACAGCAGGAGGCCCTGATAAGCCAGCCCAGAGCCCAGGTCTGCTGCAAGATAAGCAGCTGTTCTGCAGAGGTCACCTGTGGGCCTCCTGGCTTGCACAAGCACCCACTCCCTCCACCCATGGCACCCCACCCATGCTTATTCTAGGATCCTCCACCGAGGAGCAGAAGTGGAGGGCGGCTGGCAGGAGGCAAAGCGGAGAGGGAGAGAGGGGCAGGCCAGACCCACAGCTTGTTCTAGGCATTTTTTTCATGAATGGCATATATTGCTTGAGTATATATATATATTTTAAAAGACCCTCCAAGCTTCCCATTCTCTACACTGAGATTTTCTTTCAGAAGACAGGGATCACAAATCTGGCCCTGTGGGGCTCCAGAAGTCTGCCCCAGCCCCAGAGGGACACCAGCACATCTAGGCTTGTCCCCAGAAGCCAGAGCGAGGGGCCCAGTGAGTGGGCCAGGCTCCTGAGGCAGCTTTGGCAATGGTGGTCACCCCCATGAGGGAGAAGCCCCCCTGGGCAGGAGGTGGGTCATAGCAGGGACTGTGGGCACTTCAGCTCTTGGTGGCATCAGCCAGGCCAGTGGCAGGCGGTTCCATAAACCCGTTTTGTGCCAATGGAAGCCTGAAGCTGCCAAGGCTTTGCAAACAGTGGAGGTGGGGAGGCCAGCACAGAAGAAATCGCCCTGCCTTGCCTAGGATGCGCCAGCCTGTGTTTGCATTCTGCCAGCAAAGGCCTTGGCTCCTGAGACCCTTTGGACTGTGAGGCAGCCACTCTGTGCGCAGAGGCCCGGGAACGAGTGACCAGGAGGGCAAGAGCCTCTCTGGCACTGGGCAGAGCCAAGAGCAGGAGCCTCACCCTGTGCCTCAGAGCGGCAGCGAGGCCACCTGGGCAGGATCCTCTTCCCTGGCACTCGGAGAGCGTGGCAATGGCAGGGTCCCAGCAGCCCCCCCTGCTGCAGAGCGATCCTGTGACAGGCACTGGGGGAGGGCAGAAAGGAGACCCCGGAAGAGGAGAGAGAGCTCAGTCCTGGTCAGCTGGCCAGCAGAAACACAGACAAAATCTCAGGTGTGTCTCTGGGCGAGTGCAGAGTGCGGCTCAGGGAGCCACATTCCCAGGCAGGTTAAGACACGCTGAGCCTCTCACAGTTCTCCAGGCTCTGCTCTGACTGGTTCAGGGGCGGCAGCACAAAGAGGAGCCCCCCCCCCCGCAATGTTGGCAGAGGGAGGCATGATGGGGCTTGTGGCGATAAGGAGGAGGGGGTCACACTGCCTGCCTGCCTGCCTGCTGTGGGGCAGGCCTAGCCTAGGAGGACGTGAGATTGCCTGCACTGAGCAAACAGATCCCACCAGAGCCCCTCTTCCCAGCTGCTCTGTGCTGAATACTGTGCAACCAGCTGGCTCCCGGCTGCCCCATCGTGGCTGGGGGCCCATGGGGCAGGACCCCCAACACTGGGCAGGCAGGCCTCCCTGGGAGCCTCCCCTGAAGGTAAACATGGGCCTTATCAGGAGCAGGAGCACCAGAGGCGCCTGGGGGAAGGGCAATGGAGGGGGGGGCTCTGCACCCCTGCGATGAAGGTGGGTCCTCTGCCGGGGGGAGGGCGCCCCTTCTCCAGATGGAGGGGGACTCGGAGGCTTCCTCCTGATCTTGCTGCCTTTAGACGGGTCCTGACAAGGAGAGATTGGTTCAGGCAGGCAGGGACCCGGTCAAAGACATGCTCTGTCTGTGGGCAACAGGAGGGAACGGTCTTCTGAATATGGGGCGAAGCGGGGCTGGCCAAGGGGGGCGCAAGAGCCAAGAGGGCAGAGCCCACTGCCGCCCCCAGGACTCTGCCTCGCCCTGTCGGAGGGGGATTGAGCTGGACTGCCTCCCGGCCCCACTTCGCTTCTGGGGCGCCACATCCAGAAAGGCAGCCCACGAGAGGCCGGGACAAGCGCCCGAGAGAAAGCCACGGGCCCGCCTGGGACCCCTCTCCCCGGCTCCGCACCGGGGCTGCCCCGCTCCCCTGTTTTGCAGGAACCCCGCGGGCTCCCCCTCGAGGCGAGAGGCGACTGCGAGGTGCTCCGACGGGTCCCGGGAGCCCCGCTCTGCGGCCGCCCCTCGTGCGCCCACCTCGCCGGGTTGGCGCGGAGACCAAGCAAGCCAGAACAGCGACGCCCGCCGAGGCAAGGGGGGAGTCGGGCGGGGAGGCACCGGCGCGGGTGCAGACCCCGCTCGCCCGGCACCGAGGAAGCCCTGCTCGGCCTCCGTCCTGCCCGGTTCCCGCTGCAGGATGCGGGGCAGCCCGGGCGCGCCGGAAGCGCAGCGCAGACCCTCGGGGCGCCCCTCCTGCCGCTCGGGGGGGCGGCCGGCCGCCAGGGGACCCCGCGGCCCGGTGTCTCCGGGAGCTGCCCGCCCTCGGCTCCGCCGCCGCTACCTGCTCCTTGCGCTTCTGCCAGCGGCCGCAGGGACTCTCCTCCAGCACCTCGCTCTCGTCCTCGCTCTCCTCCTGCGACGCCGCCGACACCGGCGCCGCCGCCTCCGGCTCCGCCGCGCCCGACATGCCGCCCGGAGGACGGACGCGCCGCTGGCGCAGCTGCAGCCTCCGTCCCGCCGCTGCCCGGCCGCCGCTCCGCCGCCTCCGCCGCCCGAGCCCCCGCTGCCGGGGCGGGCCCGGGCTCAGCTCCGCCCGCCGCTCCGCCTCCCCGCCGCCGCTCCCGGCGCGGAAGGCGCGGCCGTCGCTGCGGCTCGGGAAGCCGCCCCGGGTCCGAGCGCCGGCCTCGGCCGCCGGGATCTGCGCTGCCCTCGGGCGCCCCACCGAGGCCTCCGGGTCCTGGCGGCGGCAGAAGCCGGCCCGGCCCGCCGGAGAAGGGGGCCCGGGGCTCGTCTGCCCTCTTCTGCCGCGGATCCCCCGAGAGGGGAGCCGAGGCGCCGCCGCCCCCCGTGGCCAGAGGGGACCCGGCGGGACGGTCTCCTGGCAAGTGGGCGGGCGGGAGAGCGAGCGAGCGAGCGGAGGGGAGGGCAGCCGCGGGGGCCAAGCAGAGCGAGCCCCCCACCTCTGGGCTCCGGGAAGGGGTGTCGTGGCCCGCGCAGCTTCAGTCCCCTGCGCCAGCCTCCGAAAGTCCGAGGAGCAAGACGCAGATTCTGGGTGGCGCGCAATCGGTGGGCTTTGCACGAACCCGGCTGCGGAGCAGGGAGAGGGGGCATCTGTCACCCCCGGGGGGGGGGGCTGCTGGTGTCTGACCAGGGCCGGATTGAGGTTTGATGAGGCCCTCAGCTACTGAAGGTAATGGGACCCTTTCTATGTCCAGCTGTCCTTTGTCAACAACAAATTGTCGCTGTTTTTTTGTGCTGAATATATGCTATATGGTAATGTATGGACATTATAGGTATTTCAAGCCATTTGCACATGTTGCCGTGCAAGCAGTCCATGCAGAATGGAGGCACCCTATATATAGAAAGGAGCAAACCAGTGATATTTGAGGGAGCAGGCTAGCAGGTGGGGCCCAGGACTTACATCACACGAGCCTACACAACACAAAACACTGTTGCTGTATGTAGGTTTTATTTTAGTTGTTTTTTATCTTATCTTTTGGAAATGTACACCTAGTTTTTACACTTTAAATTTTTGGGGGGGGGGGAAAGAGACTGGGGTCCTAAGCTATAGCCTTTTTAGCTTATACTTAAATCTGGCACTGTGCCCATCTGAGCCCGTGCAGAATGAAATTGTGCATGCACATGACAGAAGCCCCAAACAGCACCCATGACAGAATTCCCATAGTGCATGCCCCCTCCCCAAGTCTGTCTGTGGAAGAGGGTGAATTGGTCAGGCAGAGAAATGTGGGGGGATGTTCTGTGATGTGCGCTGGCACAAAGTCAAACGTGGCCCCCCTTTTGTGTGGGGAAGGATGCTGCTGGATGCGACTCAGGAAGGCAGGCCGAGCGAGATGTCCAGTGGCCGAGGCAGGAGGACCTGGGTCTTGAAATCTGCCTGTTGCTTGGCAAGTGCTCCTTCCATGTCCTGCTACAATTCTGACTGGCTAGTTTGTCTTTCGTAGAAGCATCTGTCTTGGAGAACAGGTCCCCAGAATGGCTGGAGTTCAGTCGGTAGCAGAAGCTGCAGGGAGGAGGAGCCTTGCTGCGTGTTGCCCCCCTGGACCCAAAGGGGCTGCCCTCTGACCAGCCAGGGAGCCACCAGCCCTCCCTCTGCCAGCTGCCCCACTGGTCTGCAAGGGGGCAGAGAGCTGCCCTGCAGGTTTCTACCCTGGAACCTTTGAGTGATGGGCAGAGAATACCCGTAATTGTAATGAATGCAATCAATGAGAGAGACAGAGGCAGAGAGACTCCCCATTGCAGAGCCGCTCCCTCAGGAAGGCGCCTGCTTGGGGGGCTTGGGGCCTCTCTGGGGAGCAGGGTTGGGGGTGCCCTTCAGCCAGAGGTTCCTCTGGACAGGGCCCTAGCTTCTGTTGCTGCTTTAACAGGGAGCCCAGGCTTGACCAGGAACAGGCTGGGTGGGATTCTAAGTCCCTTGGCCCATCCAGGCAGCGGCAAGACAATCTCTGAAAAGGCTCCGCAACATGGAGGGCCCAGCCCCCAAATCTTAAATGTGCAGATAAGCCCTAGGCGCTTTCTTCTGGTCAGAAACAACAGCGCCGTGATTGTGCAACTGGGTTGAGGGTCATGGGCTCCTCAGATGTTTGGCCTGTGCTTTGGAGCATTGTGAATGGGGGAGGGGGCCAGGTAGCTCAGGGAGAGGCCCTTGCTCAGCCTGCAGAAGCCACCCCCCCTCCCCGGGCACAAATCCACTGCCAAAGGGCCGTAACTCAGTGAGTAGAGTGTCTGCAAGCAGAAGGTCCCAGTTCAGCCCCTCCTGGCATCTCCAAGTAGGGCTGGCGAGCAGTGGCGTAGCGTGGGGGGTGCAGGGGGGGCGGGCCGCACCGGGCGCAACATCTGGGGTTAGGGCAAATCCATGGGTTAGGGGGCGCAAATCCATGGGTTAGGGGGCGCAAATCCACGGGTTGGGGGCGCAAATTACTTGCCTTGCCCCGGGTGCTGACAACCCACGCTACGCCACTGCTGGCGAGGCTCCTGCCTGAAACCCTGAAGAGCCGGTGCTGCCAGCCAGAGTAGGCAGTCCTGAGCTGGACAGATCAATGGTCTGACTCGGGATAAGGCAGCTTCCTATGTTCCTGGCAGCCTCTTCTGTTGGAAGGCCAGACTCTGCTGCAACTCAGCGAAGGAGGCAGCTGCCCCTCCCCCTCCTCTTCTGGGACTCATCAGTGACAGCCAGGAATTTGGTCTTGGCAAGTCCTGGGCCTCTGCAGCCCCTTGAGGAGAGGAAGGGAACCTTCTGAGGAGCTGTCATGCGTGGCTCCATCCTCCTGCTGAGTCTCCTCATTTCTGGCGGCTGCTGGATGGGAGCAGAGCACCCCACAAGGACTAGGAGCTTGGCCTTCCTTCAGTCCTCTGTTTGCCTGGGCTCTGCCAGGGGCTGTGGCCACCTCAGGTCCTGCGTCGGTTGCCTCCAGGTCCCATGCAGCCGGTCTCACACACCTCTCTTGGTCCTCAGGGGGGTATCAACCCTGCCACACAGGAGGCCGCTTTGTGGATTTGATGCAGCGGACACAGGCTCTGGAGCTGCCGGCCACAATCCGTCTCCTTGGCTTTATGGTGCCACTGAGGCTGCACACACCCCATAAGTTTAAAGCACATTCACACACCCCTCTCCTAAGCGTGAAGGAGAGAAGGGGCTGTTTCTGTGTGGGTGAAAAGGTGCTTCATTGTGCATTCTTCATTGTGCATTCCACTTCTGTGGAAGCACTGGCACTCTCCCCCCTCTTGAAGAAGCAGGCTCTGTCCCATGACTGGAGCTGTGTTTGCAACAGGCGGGGGCACTCCTGTGCCAGGAACACCTCTCTCTGCTCCTTGGCAGAACCTGCTGCTTTGTGCGTGCATCTTGTCCAGAGCTGCTTTCCTGGAAAGGCTTTCATCCTCCCCACATCCTTGTTTCTCCTCCCCACCCCCACACTTTGCTTTCAGGCCTGGAATAGCTCACTGTCCCACCAATGGAGAGAGGAGACAGGTCTCCTCCTCCTCCTCCACCCACCCCACAAGGTTTCTGGGGAAAGCAAACAGTTTGCAGGAGGAGACTGGAAGCAAAGCCACTCCTGTCCTTATGAGGAGCAAAGCCATTCCAAGCTCAGCAGCCTGGTCCTGGGCACCTCCCTGCCCCCCCCCCATATTACACTGTGCTGGCTGCCTCGTGCCATGGACCCCAAAACCAGCTGAATTCTTGCTCCCCACTTCACAGGCCCCCCCAAGTGTTTGCAAGTTTGATGTGTTCCAGTCTGCCTTGAGCCAGCCACTCGTGCCTTGGTACAAATGCGGCCTGGTTTCTACTGACATGAGATTTGATGGGCAAGGGTTGACTCTTGTCAGGCACTCAAATAAGGCTGTCCAGAGCTCCAGGGTGCAGTGTCCTACACTGAAGGAGGAAGGTGCTGGTGTGATGTTCCTAAAGGGAGGAGGTCTCTGATTCCTCCAGCTATGCTCTGGGGTCCTGAGGGCCACCGCATGCAGGAGGCCTTCTGGCACCTTAGGTCTGGCAAGAACCATCAGTCATGCCAACAGCTCCAAGTTCCATTGGCCAAGGCAGCTATTCCAGATGCCTTTTCTGGATACATCCCCCATGTTGGGGTGAGGATCTTCAGCAGTGGTTGTGCTGATATTCCAGATGAATGAATGCTGTACCCAATCTGTGCATTTTTCAGTTCTTGATATTTTGGACAGGATCGACTCAAGGTTTCTCCAAGTTGTGCTTTGTGGGACCATGCATGATGCCCTCCCAAGCTGCCCAGACCCACTCAGCCCACCATCCACCAGACACATTTTCTGGAGGCAGCTTCCTCTGAGTGGAGGGTCAGCGGCAGAGGGCTGCTGCCCCTCTCCTCAATTGGGCTGCCCCATGCAAAGCTCCAGCAGAGAGAGGCTGCTGGCCATGGCTGCTCCATCCATGGGTCAAGCCTGAACCAAGGGGCAGAGGGGCAGCAGGATGGGGCTTGGCAGCTGCAGGGTGTGGCAGCCCCCTCAAAATATTAAGGGGGCTAAAGCCCACTCCGCCCTATACTCTGTGCCCCTGTGTGAGACTCTATCCATGATGGACTCTTCGGCTGTTCCTCTCCCCCCCCCCCATCTTTATGTTATAATAATTCTATGCTTCCAGTAGCACCTTAAAGACCAACTAAGTTGTCCAAGAACTAACTTAGTTGGTCTTTAAGGTGCTACTGGAAGGAAAAAAAATTTTTGTTTTGACTATGGCAGACCAACACGGCTACCTATCTGTAACTAAAATAATTCTATGGTGTCAGAAATAAAATGTAAGTGAACAAGGTAAGCACACATAAATACGTACACAAACCACATGTCTGAAATAGTAGAGGAGAGCAATCTTGAAGCCATCTTGACTCTCAGTGGCTCCAAACGTTTCCTTTGCAGAAGGAAATACCTTAGTTTTCCATTGTTAGCGGAGAAATGTGAGGGCTCCCTTGGAACAAAAAACAAGGACACCAGCCAGGAATACCAGAGCAAAACAGCAGCCAGTAGGCTTGGTCTTTATTGAAGACTGTCGTGACAGGACTCCCACCTGCCTCAAGGTTGAACAAGATGGGGGCCCCAGACTTTTATTAGCTGCTAATCCCCATGTTACAGCCCCCCAAACTACATCACTCATACATCATGGTGACATCATGAAAGGGGAGGTCTGGTGGCAGTAATCTGAGCATCCTGGACCCTGCCCCATGGTTCCCCTTGCCCTCCACCAAACACCCATCAAGTGTGACAAAAGACATCTTTACATTTCCCTGTTTCCCAGCCAAGTTCATCACACCCCTTTGTCTTCATCTGGGTTTGTTATCTCTGGAATGGCTACCTGTCTGGCACTCAGGTACCAGGATGCCAGGGATTATCCCTCAGGCAGAGGGGCTGCTGAGGAGCTCAGCTCACATGTCTATAGGAATTTCTGAAGTTTTCCCAGTGAGCCAGTACAGAGATACACTGATCAGTGAATTCTTCCATTTGGAATCGTGCAGCAGAGGCCCTTTGAACACATAGGAAGAAACTGTGATGAAGTGTTTTGTGGGGACAAATCACAAAAGTCACAAAAGTGATTGTGCTGATTCTGGTAGTGGGCTGCATGTGCAGGATATCTGCTGGAGGGGCAACCCCCCCCCCATACACAAATTCCTGCAACACCGAGTATAACAGTAGGTTTATTTTACTAAGAAAGAATGTTAAAGGGGGGCGGGTAGTCTTATACACGGATAGTACATGGGGGAACGTGTGATTGGTTGCTGCTGCGAGCCGGAGATTGTCAGCTGCTATTGGGCGTGTTATTGGCTGCTGCAGCAAGATAAGGTGTTGATTGGCTGTCGCTGCAGTAATTGGGCGGGCGATTTGCGGCTTTTGTTGGTGAGGTGACAGAGGATAGGTGGTAATCCTCCCCCCTAAAAGCTCAACAACTCTGGGCAATCCTTACCAAAACACGGGGGGGGGGGTTATACACGGAAAAATATGGTATCCTTTCCTAGGAGTTATTTCAAATCCTTCGAATACAGTCAAAAGAGCACAGTTTGGGGAGGCCTGTGACAATGGCTTCAGAAACTAGGGTATCGTAAACAAAATCTGCCCTTTCCCCCTTATGGAGTATCCAAGAGCCCGTATAGAGTCCTTAAGTGGGTTCCCTATCTGTAGGAGAAAATAACTGAGGCCAACCAGAGAATATTGAGAAGCAAAGCAGCTCGTAAGCCTGATCTTTATTGATCTGTTGCAACAGGGTGCTCCCCTTACACACAGGAAGATGGAGAAGGACCCAGAACCCAGGTGTGCCTGCCCTTAAATAGACATTTTAAATTCCCTGCCCTGGACCTCAAGACCCTCCATACATACATCACAGAAGGGGTGTAACCTAAGACCATCCCCGAGATACATCATACCTACATCAGAGAAAAGGTGGTCTACAACAGAAATTTGAATGTTGTTGTTTTTCCTGTCTGCCAGGTTATCTGATAATGCCTTATCTGATTGCCTTTCCTGGTAGTCTGGCCATTCCTTTGAGATGGTGATTACCCAATTCCTGAGACAATGGGAAGGTTCCCTCCCCCCTCCCCTTGCAGCGAAAACATTTGGTCAGTTTGGGAGTCAAAATGGTTTCAGGATGGTCTTCCTGTGCTGCTCCAGACACGTGGTCCACATATCTATGTACATGCTTGGTTGGTACATTCATGAACATTTATTATATATATAAGACCTTATTTTTTTTATTTCAATGTCACCCCATGCTCGTTCTTACTCCTGTGGGGGCCTGTTGCGCAACAGTAAAGATTGTGGTCTACGGACCGTTGTTTTGCTCCAAATTACTTGGCTGGAACTTCCTTCTTTTTCTGACTGCGTAGACCCACAGGGGACTTGCACTCCAATGAACTGGGCTGTTGAGTAGTCTCTCACCCCGGGTTTTTTTCCA
The DNA here is from genome assembly GCF_964270895.1 of Podarcis filfolensis. NCBI lineage: Eukaryota > Metazoa > Chordata > Lepidosauria > Squamata > Lacertidae > Podarcis > Podarcis filfolensis. The sequence goes on along the minus strand of NC_139603.1, from coordinate 91,334,752 downwards.
TAACAGGCTGTAAAAGCCAACCCCAAAATGTTCATATAACATATGTTTAACTCAGGTTTGAAACAACTTCTCCACAACAGAAATAAACCTTCCCTTTATGCCAGAAACACGCCCACCCCCACCCCTGTCAATATGAGGCCTGCCTGGGGTGGGTGGGGGGAGACTGTGCACTTCCTCCCCCAGAGAAATGCATGGCTGTGTCACCTTAAAGGGTGATGGCAGCTGCCTTGTAGACTGTGGGTCCAGCTGCATTTGCCCCACGGGAGCCACAAACTAAGGCAGTACCTGCTCAGTGGGAGGCCCTGGAAGGAGCCCAGAGGAGTCCTTTGCTTGCCTCTCTGCTCCTTTGATCTCTGAAGCAGCCTTGGCGAAGTGCCTGTTCCTCCTGCAGGGGGCAGCAGCAGCTCAGAAGAGGACCCTGGCGGCTGCCTCAGGCCCAACTCCATCTAGCCCAGCATCCTGTTCTCACAGTGGCCAACCAGGTGACCATTACGGGAAGCCCCAAAGCAGGACTTGAACACCAGGACAATCTTCTCTCCTGTGGCTTCCAGCATGACTGTCTCTGACTGCGGAACCCATGAATTTCTCAAAGCCTCTTTTCAAGCCAATGCTTTTGAACTCTTTCGTTTCATCTGGGCTGATTTTGCTGCATGTATGCGGGTGGCGCTGTGGCTTAAACCACAAAGCCTAGGGCTTGCTGATCAGCGGTTCAAATCCCCGCAATGGGGTGAGCTCCCATTCCTTGGTCCCTGCTCCGGCCAACCTAGCAGTTCGAAAGCACCTCAAAGTGCAAGTAGATAAATAGGTACCACTTTGGCGGGAAAGTAAACAGCATATCCATGCGCTGCTCTGGTTCTCCAGAAGCGGCTTAGTCATGTTGGCCACATGACCCGGAAGCTGTACGCTGGCTCGCTTGGCCAGCAAAGCGAGATGAGCACCGCAACCCCAGAGTCGGCCACGACTGCACCTAATGGTCAAGGGTCCCTTTACCTGCCTTATTCTGGTTCTTCCTCTTTTAAGCCAACCTTGGGCCCTTTGAGTGGCTGGCAAGAAGGGGGGGGGGTCTGTGGGCAACAGCCAAGTCCACCCTGATACCATCACAGGTTGGCAGCAATCCTCTTTTCTGCAAAGGAAAGGGGCAGAAAGGGACTCCTCCAGGATCTGAGCAGAATCCCTGCTGCAGGCTGAGCCCCCACCCACACCCCTGGCCTCAGTTTCCTTCAAGCAATTGCTAAGTTTACACACAAGCAGAGGCCTAGAAGGGGAGTTTACATACAATAGAAAGGAATTTGCAGAAGGATGATCCTGGCTCATGTCAGGCTGAGATCAGGAAGCCACCAGCTGGCAATTAGGCTAATTGGCCAGCCTAAAAGAGTGTGACTTGTGTTATGCACAAGACACTTATTGGGGTAAATGCCAACAGGAGTCATAACACAGATGGGACCGAACCAGTTTTCAGGATCCTGGGGCAGAAGCGTTTGGCCAGGCACTGAGCACCAGGCAGGATGAGCTGGAGGCTGCAGCCGGAAGCAGGCGAGGCGGAAGAGACAGAGTGCAGTTAAACTATGGAACTCTCTCCCACAGGAAGCAAGGATGGCCAAGGCCGGGGGGGGGGCAGAAAGCGGAGCTCCATCCCAACCATGCAAAAGACGCACGTTCCTACACCTGCCCCTCCCCTCCAGCTGGGCATGCCCAGGAAAGCAGCCCTTGTTTTATTTTTATATTTAATTTATATTCTGCCCTTTAGACAAAGACTCTCTCAAGGCAGCTTATAGGCAGGTGAACAAATGCTTAGTAGTTTTAAAATAGCAGACTCTAAATATAAAGGCAGCAGAATCTCTCCTGTCCCCCTCTGGCCGAGCCCCACATGGGACACATCAAAGGCCCAGAAGATAAAAGTGGGGCTGGGGGGGCATTTCTTCTCCTGGCAGCAGCTGCAGCAGCCCACAGGTGGGGGAAGCTGGCTGACTGGCACCCACAGAGACTGGGCATTGGTGCCCAGGCACAGCCACACCCACCTACTTCTCAGTCCAGCCCCCATTCCACCCCCACCAGCCACACGGTGTGGTATTTCAAAGCCCAAGGATGTGGCACGTTTCGACCCTCCACCAGGCAAAACATCAGAAATACTCCAGCTCCTTTTGAATGAGAAAGCTGCGTGTCAGGGGCATGAGAAAGAGCAGCCGCTGCCATTCAACCCGGGAGGAGGGAGAAGCAGGTTCCTCCCAGGCCTATTTACAGCACAGCTGCTCACTGTAAGAACAGCCAGTGTCAGATTTACGTAGAAGCTAAACAAGCTATAGCTTAGGGCCCCACACGCTTGGGGACCCCCAAAAAATCAAAGGGGAAAAAAACCTGGATGTACATTTCCCAAATATAAATAATAATAATAATAATAATAATAATAATAATAATAATAATAATATATTTATACCCTGCCCATCTGGATGGATTTCCCCAGCCACTTTAGGCGGCTCCCAACCAAATATTAAAAACCACAATACAGCATTATACATTAAAACTTCCCTAAACAGGGCTGCCTTCAGATGTCTTTTAAAAGTAAGGTAGTTGCTTATTGCTTTGACCTCTGGTGGGAGGGTGTTCCACAGGGCAGGCACCACTACTGAGAAGGCCCTCTGCCTGGTTCCCTGTAACCTCACTTCTCATAGTGAGGGAACTGCCAGAATAAAAAACAAATAAAATAAAACCTACGTACAGCAAGTGTTTTGTGTTGTGTCGGCTCCTATGATGTAAGTCATGGGCCCCACCTGCTAGCCTGCTCCCTAAAATATCACTGGTTCGCTCATTTCTATATATACGTTGCCTACATTCTGCACGGACTGGTTGCATGGCAACATAAATTACCATATACCATAAATTACCATGTAGCATATGGTACACAAAAAACACAAAAAAGTGACAATTTGTTGTTGACAAAGGACAGCTGGACATATAAAGGGCCCCATTACTTTTTTTTTTATAAGATATTTATTAGGGTTTTACAAAAAACAGAGATTTACAGAATAAAAAGAAAACAAAGAAAAGGAAGAAAATAAAAAATACAAAAATACATAGAAAAAAGAAAATACAAAATACAAAAAACAAATAGATAGGAAAAAATTAAAAAACAAATCCATTTTTTGATATCTTTATTTTTTTTAAATATATTTATTGGAGTTTTACAAAAACATAAATTTAAAAGATCATATAAAAAGAAAGAAATACAATAAAAGAAACATAGAAAAATACATAAAAGAAGAAAAAGAAGAATAAAAACAAATCCATTTTTGTAACCCTAACTCATTATCTTATTTCCTTGGCCTCCTCACACCTCCCCTTTTTGTATCCCCATTTAAATAATCAAATCAGCAAATCCTTACCCTCTTTCGTTTATCTTAACTCTATATCTTAACATATTATAACTCTATATTTTCATCCATTTTCAGTTCAATTTTGCATACTCTTGTTAACTTTGTTGCTAATGCCACTTATTTTCAATCCAACATCATTTTAACAATCGTTAATTTTACAGTGTTTCTGCAGATAGTCTTTAAATTTCTTCCAGTCTTCTTCCACCAACTCTTCTCCCAGGTCTCGGATTCTGCCAGTCATTTCCGCCAATTCCATATAGTCCATCACCTTCATCTGCCACTCTTCCAGGATGGGTAAATCTTGTGTTTTCCAATACTTTGCAATCAGCATTCTTGCTGCTGTTGTTGCATACATAAAGAAATTTCTGTCCTTCTTTGGCACCAATTGGCCGACTATGCCCAGGAGAAAGGCCTCTGGTTTCTTCAAGAAGGTATATTTAAATACCTTTTTTATTTCATTATAGATCATCTCCCAGAAAGCCTTAATCCTTGGGCACGTCCACCAAAGGTGAAAGAATGTACCTTCATTTTCTTTACATTTCCAACATTTGTTATCAGGCAAATGATATATTTTTGCAAGCTTGACTGGGGTCATGTACCACCTGTATAACATTTTCATAATATTCTCTCTTAAGGCATTACATGCCGTAAATTTCATACCGGTGGTCCACAACTGTTCCCAGTCAGCAAACATAATGTTATGACCAACATCTTGTGCCCATTTAATCATAGCAGATTTAACCGTTTCATCCTGCGTATTCCATTTTAACAGCAAGTTATACATTCTTGAAAGCATCTTAGTTTTGGGATCTAACAGTTCTGTTTCCAATTTTGATTTTTCCACCTGGAAGCCAATTTTTTTATCCAAATTGTAGGCCTCTCTTATTTGATAATAATGTAACCAGTCTCGCACTTTATCTTTTAATTTCTCAAAACTCTGCAATTTCAATTTGTCTCCATCTTGTTCCAATATTTCCCAATATTTCGGCCAATTGGCCTCCATATTGAGCTTTTTCTGAGCCTTTGCTTCCATTGGTGACAGCCACCTTGGGGTTTTATTTTCCAGTAAATCTTGGTATCTTATCCAGACACTGAACAATGCTTTCCTGACAATATGGTTTTTAAATGCTTTATGTGCTTTAACCTTGTCGTACCACAAATATGCATGCCACCCAAAAACATTATTAAAACCTTCTAGATCCAAAATGTCTGTGTTCTCAAGAAGCAGCCATTCTTTCAACCAGCAGAATGCTGCTGATTCATAATAAAGTTTAACGTCTGGCAGGGCAAATCCACCTCTTTCCTTTGCATCAGTTAGTATTTTAAATTTTATTCTGGGCTTCTTGCCCTGCCAGACAAATCTTGAAATGTCTCTCTGCCACTTCTTGAAACAGTCCATTTTGTCCAAAATTGCAATGATTGAAACAAAAATAACATTCTTGGCAATACATTCATCTTTATAACAGCAATTCGACCCAACAAGGAAAGCTTCAAATTTGACCATGTTTCTAAGTCCTTTTTCACTTCTGACCAACATTTCCTTCAGTAGCCCCATTACCTTCAGTAGCTCAGGGCCTCATCAAACCTAAATCTGACCCTGAGAACAGCTGTGGAACTTTCCCAGGCAAGGTCTGGGTTTTTCCTTCTCCCTCCCCCTCCCCCTCTCATTTTGTTTACAGGGAGGTAGCAGTGTTGGTCTGTAGTAGTAGAAACAGTTGCAGGAATTTATGTATAGGTTGGGGGGGTTTGCCCCTCCAGCAGATATCATGCGCATGCAGCCCACTACCAAAATCAGCACAATCGCTTTTGTGACACTTGTGACTTGTCCCCACAAAACACTTCATCACAGTTTCTTCCTATCTATTCAAAGGGCCTCTGCTGCACAATACCAAATGTAAGAATTCACTGATCAGTGTATCTCTGTACTGGCTCACTGGGAAAACTTCAGAAATTCCTATAGATATGTGAGCTCAGCTCCTCAGCAGCCCCTCTGCCTGAGTGATAATCCCTGGCCTCCTGATACCTGAGTGCCAGACAGGTAGCCATTCCAGAAATACCAAACCCAGATGAAGACAAAAGGGTGTGATGAACTTGGCTGTGAAACAGGGAAATGTAAACATCTCTATTGTTTCACTTGATGGGTGTTTGGTGGAGGGCAAGGGGAACCATGGGGCAGGGTCCAGGATGCTCAGATTACTGCCACTAGACCTCCCCTTTCATGATGTCACCATGATGTATGAGTGATGTAGTTTGGGGGGCTGTAACATGGGGATTAGCAGCTAATAAAAGTCTGGGGGGTCTTTTGTTCGGGGCCCCCATCTTGTTCAACCTTGAGGCAGGTGGGAGTCCTGTTGCGACAGTCTTCAATCAAGACCAAGCCTACTGGCTGCTGTTTTGCTCTGGTATTCCTGGCTGGAGTCCTTGTTTTTTTGTCCAAGGGAGCCCTCAGATTTCTCCGTTAACAAAACAAAATTAAAAAATTCCTCCCAGTAGCACCTTAGAGACCAACTAAGTTTCGTGCATGCAGACGAAAGCTCATACCAATAACGAAATCAGTTGGTCTCTTAAGGTGCTACTGGAAGGATTTTTTAAACTCTCATTTTGTGTTGTCTTTCAGATGGTAAACTTGCAGGCAGGACTGCCTGGCTTTTAACTTGCATCCGGTGCGGAGTCAATCCGCTGCGGCCGCTGGTATTCTGGGCTCAGCCGAGGCGCAACGGCAGCGGCGCCCTCTTCATTCCGGAGCCGCCCCAGACGTTTAGGGTTCGGGGAGGCAATCGCGGGCCTCCGCGCTCCTCCCGGGGTTGCCGGATGCGGGCTGAGTCTGGCGCGCAGCAGGCGCCGCGTCTTCTCCGGCCAGGCGCGCTTTGCAGCGCACCGGGCGCAGGAAGGGCGACCCCGCGGGGAGGGTCGACGGGCCCCTCGGGCTCCCTGCCGGGGCGAGGCCGTCCTGGGCCAGCGAGGCAGCTCGACGGCCGAAACGGAGCGCGGCGTGGCGCAGCGCCCGGGCCGGACTCCTTCCCCCCACAGGGCAGCGCTCCTGGTTTCCCCCCGGCGTGGCGTCCCGGCGCCGACCCTTCTGGGATACCCTCGAGTGAAGCAACCCTTACGGGAGCCGCGGAGACCCCGCCCGCGGCCCCCTCCGCCCGGCAAGAGCGAGGGAAGGGTCGGGTTGGAGGTGTGGGTCCCCTCGAGGAGTTGCGCCGCCTGCCCCGACGGAAGTAGGGGGCGCCTGCGCAGCCGGGCTCCGTTGCGCACGTGCGCTCCAGCGTCTCACAAATCCCACTAGGGACACCCCCCTCTTCTCACAGGAAGGCTCAGGCCCTGAGCACCCGCATCGCCAGATGTTGCTGAATCTGGCTCAGTGCCTGCGGCGGTGGCAGAGCCCTTCCTTGGCAGGCAGAGGGTCCCTCTTCAGTCCCCAGGCCCCTGGGGGGGGAGGGGGAGGGTGGGAAGGCAGGGATGGAAAGACCTACCAGGCAGAGTGGACTGGAGAAGAGGAGACCCAGAGATGACCTGAGAGCCATCTCCAAACACCTGAAGGCCTCTCAATGGAAGGTGGGGCAAGCTTGTCTTCTGCTGCTCCAGAGGGAAGATCCTGAACCAATGGATTCAAGTGGCAAAAAGAGAGATTCCAACTGAACACCAGGAAGACCTTTCTGTTCGGACAGTGGAACAGACTCCCTTGGAGGTGTTGGACTGCCCTTCCTTGGTGGTTGTTAAGCAGAGGTTGGGAGGCCATTTATCAGGGATTCTGCAGTTCCCTCGGGTCCCTTCCAACTCTACTCATCTCTGCTTCTACAGGTAAACGGTCTGAGTTGATAGGAGGCAACTTCCTGTGCAATTGTCATGAGATGGGAAGATAGTTCTGAGCAGTCTCCCATGGACCTCCTGCCCATGCTTCTAGAACTGGGGTTGGTTGAGGAGGGGGCTTTTGGAGCTAGCAGGATGGCCAGAGATGATCAAGTACTTTGCCCTATAATGATGATGGCTCTTTCCAAGCCTGGAAGGAGCAAGCCCACCTGCCCACCTCTTCTCTCAGCTGGGTCAGGTGCTGACTCTCGCCTGTGAAAGTGAAGGTGTGGAGGAAGGAAGCTGCCAGAGGAATGGCAACCAGAACGGGTGGTGAGGCCGAGGGGAGGAGGCCGAGGGCTGAGCCGCTCTCTGGAGGATCTATGGGTGCCCCTTGGTACCTGATGAGCAGCAGGGAATTTAGGGCACCTGTGCTCAGCCTGGAAATTAGCCACGTCTCAAAACACCCGTTCTGCCTCTAGTTTCCTCCTTCCAAGGAAACAGAAGCCCTGGAGATCTCGCCACTCAGAGAACTGGGGCATTGCTCCATATAGCACTGTGTCATTTGCCCCATATTCATACTCTAGTCTGCAGCTGCTGTCTGAAAGAGTCAGCACTGTGTGGTTTATGCGCAAGAATTTATGTGCATAGCCAAGAGAGGCAGGATGACTCCACACTTCACACTCTGAGGAGTCACATGTCAGCAACATCTTAACAAGGCCTAATCCTTTTGCAGAAGGCAAAGGGACAGGTGCTGGACAGAAGGGCAGGTGACTCAGAATAAGAACCACTCTTGGGTGGGATCGACACACATATAAAAAAAGCTGTGAAATGCTTTTTTAAAAAAACATTTTTGGAAAATACATTGAATTTTGCATAGCTTATTGTCGTCATCTAGTGTCACATTTGTATATAGCACATTCTAAACATTTTATTTGCAGCTGTGTAGCTGAGTCCTTGCTCAACAGGGACAGCTGGTAGAAATCCCAGAAACGTCCTTTACAAAAACGAAACATTTGCATAACTGGCCTCAAGAGAAATTGAAATCTGTGGGGTGAAAGGAAGCCCTTTGGAACTGGGCCAAGCACCTCTGGGACCCAGGCAGGGGTACAGAATCAGGCTACCAGTAGAAGGTCCAGAAATATCTTTATTGGCAGGGACTAAAATGGAAGAAGGAACTCTGTGGGGCCATCAGCAAATGACCCACATGAAACGCCCCGGGAGGCTCCGCGTGGCTGTGCAGCTGCTCATCCTTTCATGGCTTCTCCCATCATCGATTCTGCAGCGCTGCATGCTGGGAACTGGTCAGCAGCGACAGGCATTCTTCCTCTTTCTCAGCTGTAGGCAAATGTGGCGTCAGCAAAAGGGGAGCACCCATGACCCCCCCCAGTTGGCTACTGCCACCAATAGAAAGGGGCAGCTTGTCCATGCTGGTCTCCCACAACTTGATCCAGTGAGCAACTGCTGCCAGGATCCGTCCCTTAGTCTCTCTTGCCTTCTGAGCCCCATATTTCCCTCTCTGTATCTGGATTTCACATCAGGGACATCCAGGCTTTCCTCCTGTCTCCAGAGGGAGGTGGTGGACTCTCCTTCCATGGAGGTTTTAAAGCAGAGTTTTTTTGGGGGGGGAAGCCACTGTCATGGCTGCTTTGGTGGAGATTCCTGCATTGCGGGGGTTGGACTAGATGACTGCTCCAATGGGGGGGGGTGAGGCCTTCCTGCATTCCACCCTCACTTTATTCATCACTAATGTTGTCAACTTTAATCTTTCCTAACTTTGACTGAACATCTTATTGGGACCATTTGGGGACACTCCCTGCCTGCCCCCCCTCAGGACTTTCCAAGCACTCTCCCTCTGTGGCTGGTTGTAGCTTTGAGGGAGGTCTGACTACATCTCCCCACGGAAGGGCTGGCAACCCAATGGTCCAAGAGCCCTGCTGGCCGAGCCTGCCCCTTCCCCCAACTGGCGGGGCCACTGGGATTGGGGGCTTCCTGGGACATGGTGCCCTGAGCATGTTTTGGAGCTGTAGGTTGGTGCTGAGTCCCAGGCGACTTCCTGGTCACCTGCTTGCATGCGGATCCTGGCTTGGTTTGGGGCGATGCCCCTGAGGTCAGTTCCCCCTCCCTCGCCCTGCCAAGGGGAAGCAGACTCAGGACCACATCTGAAGAAGCCCCATCACAGTCTCTTCCTCTCTCACACGCACCAACCTCATCATCACAGAATCGTAGAGTTGGAAGGGATCCAAGGGTCATCTAGTCCGACCCCCTGAAATGCAGGAACCTCACCTAATGCATCCATGACAGATGGCCGTCCAATCTCCTGCCCCTTGGCTGGAGATGCTGGCACGCTGACCCTCACCTGACCTCTCCTCCCCTACTTTGGTGACAATGCCCATGACCAGCTTTCCATTTGGTCAGCCGAGAGGATCCCGATCTGGGACATCTTGGAGGTCCCGGGCCACAGGGAGGTTAGGCTGGCCTCAACCAGAGCCAGGGCTTTTTCGGCCCCGATCTGGTGGAACGCTCTGTCACAAGAAACTAGGGCCCTGCGGGACTTGACATCTTTCCGCAGGGCCTGCAAGACAGGGCTGTTCCACCAGGCCTTTGGCCAGGGCACAGTCTGACCCCCTCCTTCGGTAATTCCTCACAGAACTCTAGCCCAATGGTTGCGATTAATTTGATTTTGAATTGATTTTAAAATGAATTGATTTTAGAATGCTGTGTTACTTTTACTGTTGTCAGCCGCTCTGAGCCCGGCTTTGGCTGGGGAGGGCGGGATATAAATAAAAATTATTATTATTATTATTATTATTATTATTATTATTATTATTATTATTTAAAATCCCCAAAGAAGGAGAGCTCCCCACCTCCCAAGGGAGACAGTTCTATGGTCAAACGGCTCTTACTAGCAGAAAGTTCTTTCTGAGGTTTAGCCATCATGGCAGTCCTTTCCCCAGTAGTCCTTTCCTGGCCAGCTAAGGGGTCTCCTTTCGGTACCCTCCCCCCCACACCCCCCCACAGCTACTCCCTCCAATTCCCTGGGAGGGCTGAAGATTGCACTGTTCTTTGCATCAGGACTGGCCGGTCTGTCCTGTAGATGAGGCCAGCGCTGAACTGCCTGCCTGGAGGGAGCCCCAGCTCTGTTTCCCCAATTAACCCCCCTCGCCCTCCCCCAGCCTCCCTCTTATAGTGGCCTACTTACACTAGTATCCCCTGCCCTCCCCCTCCCTTCTTGGCCTCCCCTTTCTCCCTCCCCCACCCAGAAGGGGGTGCTCTGCTGACCCCCCCACTGCAGCCGCCAGCAGCTCTCTGCTCTGGAACCTGCCGCTTGCTGGCGGCTGCCTTGCTCCAGAGCTACTCCTGCTTCTGCTCAGGCCCATGCACAACGGTGGTGGTCATGGTGATCTCACTGTAGGTCACCCTCCCAGCTTTGGGCGCTTCTTGTTCATGCGACTGCAGCAGGTCGTGCACAGACCCCGACTGGGCCTGGGACGGCCCAAACATCATGTAGGAGGCCTCAGGGTGCAGGAGGCCAAACAGGTGTGGGATGCTGGAGGAGCTTCTCTGCCTGTGCGCCTCGACGACGAGGGCAGAGAGGATGCTGACCATCTCCTGGCTGCTGAGGGCTCCTGTGATGTATCTCACCAGAAGGTCCTGTCTTTTGGCCTCCGAGATGTACGTGGAGAAGAGCAGGTCCCACATGGAGATTCTCCGGCCTTGGAACTCCCCGAGGGGGAACTCGAAGGTGAGCACCTCCACCGTCTTGTCTGAGGGGCTGTCTTGGGGGAAGCCGGCGCTGCTACCCTCGCTGGGGGCTCCTGCCCCTTGGCTGGAGATGCTGGCACGCCGACCCTCGCCCGACTTCTCCTCCCCTACTCTGGTGACGATGCCCGTGACCACCTTTTCCATTTGGTCAGCCGAGAGGATCCCGATCCGGTACAGCTTCAGGACCTCTTTCCTTTTCTTCTCTGGGAAGTACTTGGAGTGGAGAAGGTCCCACACGGACACTTTGCGCCCACGGAACTCGCCGACAGGGACCTCGACCATCCTGGACTTCAAGACCTTGTCCTTCTCATCCTGCCCTTCGTCGTCGTCGTCGTCGTCATCATCAGCATCATCATCGTCATCCTCCTCCTCCTCGTCTTCCTCAAGTGATGTTGCTGGGGAAGAGGCTGCCTCCTGGGCCGGGGCCTTTGCTGCCGTTTGTTCCAGAGTGTAGAAGAGGTCGTGCAGCGAAGCCAGGATGATGAGCATGGAGGAGAGATCCTCAGCACTGAACTGGCCATCTCTGTACTTCCTCAGGAGCTCTTCCTGCTTGTCTCTTGTGATGTAGTGAGAGAAAAGGAGGTCCCACACGGAGACCTGCTGGCCCCGGAACTCTCCGGCGGGCAAAGTGACCATTTTGGCCTTCAGCACATCATCCGATTGCTTGTTGGGCGAGGGGTCCACAGCCTTGGCCTCCTTGGCTTCCTTGGCCTCCTTGGTTCCTGATGACTCTCGGCTCCGACTTTTCACTCTGATGGAGAACTTCTTCTTGCTGGCTTCTGCTCTTTCCAAGGTCTCACTAACAGCCAGTGTCATTTGTCCAGGGCTGAGCACCCCTGTCCTGTACAGCTCCATCAGCTCCTGTCTTTTCTCCTGGGAGAAATATTTAGAATAGAGAAGGTCCAGCACAGGGACACTTTGCCCTTTAAACTCTCCAAAGGTCACAGGGATACGCACCAACTGTAAAGATTGCTTCAGTTGCCTCTCCTGGTGGTCGGCTCTGTCCCCTTCGCCCTTTGCCATGCCAGTCACCTGACCCAGCCCTTTGGCTTTCTCCTCCTCTATTTTGGCCACAATGGCAGTGACCACCGTCTCAATTTGCTCCATGTTGAGGATGCCCATCCTGTACAGCTTCAGGATCTCTTTCCTCTTCCCCTTGGGGATGTACTTGGAGTGGAGCAAGTCCCACACAGAGACCTTCCTCCCACAGAGCTCCCCAGCAGGCACCTTGACCACCCTGGACTTGAGCGCCTTCACCATCTCGTCCCGCTCAGAAGTCCGCTTGCTCTTCTCTGCCTCTGGAAACGCTGTTGTCTGGGTGGCTCTTTGCTTCTTCACACAGCCAGGGTTGCTTCTGGCCTCCACCTCGGTGATGATGGTCGTGAGGGTCTGGGTGATCTCCTCAAGGGTGATGGTGCCTGCTTTGTACTGCCTCAGCAGCTCCTGCCTCTTGTGCCGGGGGATGTACCTGGAGAAGAGGAGGTCCCAGATAGAGACCTCTTCGCCCTGGAAAAGCCCCACATGGACTTGGGCCGTGGCAGACTTCAGGCACCTCCGCAGATTCTCATCCACATGGACAGACCCTTTATCCATCACCTGAAACATCAGCAGCCCAGTGACAGGGTCAGGAAAGCACCTGGGCAGGAGCTGCAGGTATGTGAGGTTGTCACGAGCGTTGGGGTCAAAGCACCTTCTCGTGTGGTTGGCAGGGTTGGAGACCAGGTGGAAGATCTCCGCATCCAAGTAGCCCCACTTGTAGGCCACCTCTACAGGGAGGCGGTGGCTGTGCATGGGGTGGATGAGGCCCCCCGTAGCAACCTGAGCCTCCAGCAGGCGGATGCCGTGGTCCTTGATGAGCAGGCCTTTCTTCATGGCCTGGAAGAGGGAGATTTTGCTCCCGGAGAAGGGGTCAGTGTAGCCTGTCACAGCCTTCTCTGCAATGAGGAGAGTGTTGAAATGCTCTCGGTCGACCAGGCCAGCGTTCTTGGCATCTCTCACAGACAGCAGCCGGTTGTTTGTAAAGTCCACGATGTAGCCTGAGACGGCCTGGTGCTCCAGCAGAGCCAGGCCTGTCCCGTGGGTCAGGAGGCCTCGGTGCATGGCTTGCCGGATGCTCAGCCTCTCCTTGCCAGGCTCCTTGAGGATGCCCGCAATGACATGGTCCTCGCTCAGGTCGGTCGCACACGGAAAGGGCCAGCGTGGCTCTTCACGGACTTGGACTATTGGGGCTGCGTCCGTGCCCCCCTTGGGAAGGTGCTTGTCCTGTGGCATGGCTCGGGTGCAAGGGGGTCCAGGCGTGTCTTCTGGGTGGGTGATCGTGCAGGGGGAAGCAAGAAAGTCTCTGGAGGAAGAGAGAGGCAGAAAAGGCTTTGTGAGACAACTGTGCTCCCATTTGGGGGTCACAAGGGAGGCTGTTTTGCAAAGAAGAGAGAGCAGCCAGTGCCATGCAGGCAGGGGAACATTTCCACACAGTGCTAGGCCTTCCAACACCTGCTGTCTGTGCCAAATGCAGACCTGTAAAGTTGGCCCTGGCTGGCACTTCTGGATCCTGCCCTGGGCAGAGGTTGCTCCCTTGCTGGCTGCCGGGAGATGCACAACTGCTCCGTGAGGTGTGCTCCAGCCATCTCTGGGATTAGCAGCACAGGCCAAGCATTCGGCAATGTCATTCAGCTGTGGCTTCGCCAACAGCCGTCTTTCAACTGGGCCCTGCTGGAACTGCAGCTCCCACCAGCCCTTGCGGTATCGCCAGCAGGTGGGACAGTGGGAGCGAAGGTCCAGGACGCCAGGAGGGCATTGGCTTAGAGAAGGCTAGCTCACAGCCACTTCCCAGGGTAAACGTGAGAATGCAGACCAAGCCCCTCCCCAGACACTTCTCTAGGGTGATTCTCCTGCACATGTCCCCTCCCCGCAAGTCTCACCCACTCCTGTGCCAGCCCTGCCCCTCCTTTGTGGACTATTCAGGCACCAGGTGGGGTAACTGTGCCAGTTCAGTACCTGCTGGTGATGATGCCAGGTGCTGGGGGGGGGTGTTTGGTCCTGGGGCAGAAATCCTGGCCAGGCTGCCTTGGAGGAGGGACTCTGGCGAGACCTCCTGTGCCAGGAATTGCTTCCCAGGATTCCACCTGCTCAGGACAAGTGGGACCTGACACTAAGCTGCTGGGGCCACGGGCGGAGGAAGAAGAAGACAAAGAGGGCGCCCTGCTTATGCCACGGGGCTCAGCCAGACTGGTCCGGCCAGGCATGTGACCCTGTCTTTGCCCCCAGCCAGGAAACCTGTTTGCAGGCCCTCCATCCATCCGTCCACAGGCTGTCGACTCACCTGCGTCATTATGTTAATTGCCATGTTTTGGGGCTTGGCGGCTGTTCGCTTTGGCTCATCTGGTGCTCAAATTGGAAGTGGGGCTGCCTGCCTGGTGAGGTAATGCCCCAAATGCACCTAATTGGGGCTGTGGTGGAGCAAAGCCACTTTGCTGGGGAGGAAGTGCAGGAAAAGGGCTCCTTTGGAACAATTTGGGGAAACCACACAGGAGGCAGGGTTCGGGGGATGGGCGCGTGTACACAGGAACTGCACACACCCTTCTTCCTCTGTGTGTTTGTGTGAACGTGCCTGGGGCAAGCACTTGCCCTCCCTGCTCAGTCACAGAGTCACAAAGACAGGTTTGGATGCAAACACCCTCAGCCTTCAGCCTGAGCTGAAAGGGCAGAGAAGACCCACTGGCCCCTGGCCCCCCCCCCACTGCAATGGCCAGTGCGGAGGGGCAGCCGGGCGGGGGGGGGTAAGCCCCATTCCCCAACCACCTATTTAGTGAGCATAAGAAGGTGGGAAGAACGCTGCTGGAAAGGGGCCTTTCTAAGTCCAGCATTCTCTTCTCCCTGTGGCCCCCCAGATGCCTCTTGGGGGAAACCAGCAAGCAGGACTCAGGCACAAGAGCAACACTCTCCCCTCCTGTGACTGTGGAGACAGAATCATCGAACAATAGGAGTGTAGTCAGGAGGCACCTCAAGGATAATCTACTCCTCCCTCTGCAAGGCAGGAATCGCTAGTAGCCCCCTCCGCCATGAATTTGCATCCTTCCCAATTTGCTCACACAGCTTACACAGAGGGTAGATTAAACTCAGTCTTTACTCAACAGGACGCGGGTGGCACTGTGGATTAACCCACAGAGCCTAGGGCAGCTCCCGTTGCTTGGTCCCTGCTCCTGCCAACCTAGCAGTTCGAAAGCAAAGTCAAAGTGCAAGTAGATCAATAGATACTGCTCCAGCAGGAAGGGAAACGGCGTTTCCGTGCGCTGCTCTGGTTCACCAGAAGCGGCTTAATCATGCTGGCCACATGACCCGGAAGCTGTACGCCGGCTCCCTCGGCCAATAAAGCGAGATGAGCGCTGCAACCCCAGTCGGCCATGACTGGACCTAATGGTCAGGGGTCCCTTTACCTTTACCTGTTTGCAGGAAAGTTGTGTGTTGATGCCTGCTCCCCTCTCCCAATTTCCTTGCAGCACTTTGGGTATCCTCCATCCCACACTCTATTCTGCTTCACTTTCCTAACCACTGCTGCTTTTTAAAAGTGGATTTGTGGCACTCAGGTAACAGAGGGATTTAATCCACTTTAGCTTGGCAAACCTCCGTCTGCAGCCTGTACCTGAACCCCTCCCACACAATAGAGGCACTGGGGAGTCTGCATGAAGTGCCAAAGTCACCGGGGACCAAAGACAGCAGGCAAGGGGGGCAAGGGCTGTGGGTGCCCCCTGGCCTGCTTGCCGGCTTCCCTGTGGGGCATCTGCTTGGCCAGTAGGACTCTTGTTACGGCTTCAGTTAGAGCTAAGTGGAAGCTCTGTCTGCAAAGGCGGTCTACCCCACTGTGCCAGGTGCTGTAGTGCAAAAAGCAGTGAGGGAGGTTGTACCCCCCTCCATGTCCCGCTTGCGGTCTTCCCAGTGGGGCATCTGGGTAGCCATGCGGGAAACTAGGGCCAGGCTAGAGGGGCCCACCTGGGCCTGATCCTGCAGGGCTGTCCTTGAAATGTGGAATAAATGACACACCAGACTGCAGTGAAAACACAAAAGTGCTTCCAGGGCTCTTGTGGCAAATGCAGCCAAGAGCCCCTCAGAAGAATGTCAGCAGCTGGATCAGGCCAGAGGGGGGCCCCTCATCCAGCATTCTCAGTGGGCAAAGGGGGTCCCAGAGGGAAGAAGCCCCCAAGAGCAGCCGCAGCAGCAGAGCTCTCCCCACCACCCTTCCCAGCAAGCAGCAGTCAGAGGCAGGTCACCTCCGGCAGCCAAGAAAAGATGCTGCCATCCTGGCTAGTAGGCTCATTCTCCCTGGGTCTGTCTGGTTCCCTTTCAAAGCTGCCTTGAGCCCCAACAGGGGGAAAGGTGGGCTAAAGATGATGATGAAAATGAAGACCATCTAGGTTGGCAGCCATGACTGCCTCCTGCATAGTTTTAACCGTGTGCTTCATGTGGAAGGATGCCCAACCTCCAACTTCACTGAATCTACGATCACGAGAGGGAGAAAACTTTCTCCACCCCCCCCCCACTCTTGCATTCTTCAAGGCCTGGTGTCCATTCACTTCTCCAGCAGAGAAAGGGCTGAATGGATCCCAGGGGCTCAGAACGGCTGCCTGCTCCCTCCTGCTTCCCTCCCTCCCTCTGCGGCTTCTCAGAGGCAGACGGGAGCTGCCTGGGCTCCTGCAGGTGAGTGACAGGCCAATTGTCTTTTGGGGAAAGAGGTGCGGGAGCCGGATGCATCTGGAGTGCCAGGAGGCAGCCAACCACATTCCATGCCCGCCTAATTGCCACCCGAGGAGGCTGGCCCGGTGCTGGAGTCCTGGAGGCAGAGGCCACCTGCTCTGCCAGGGCCAGCCAAGCAGAGGAAATGACACAACCACAACAACAACAACAACAGGAGGAGGAGGAGCCGGGAGCACAACTGCATAAATGGCCTCCTGCCTCTGGGGCCAATTTGCCTAATGGTCAGCTGAGCCTCTCCGGGGACCTGTGGGGCTGGCATGAGCCCAGCACAGGGAAGGGGGGAGAGGCTGCACTCTGGCTTGGCCTGGGTGGGCCTGAGGGACTTGGCACCAAAACACAGGGTAGTGGGATCAGCCACCCCTCTGAGGCCAGGGCAGCCGGGTGCAGAGAGGGGTGCCCTCCGCACTGCTTGGTGGAGCCGCTGGTCTTCCACTAAGTCCAGCAGGATCTGCCCCTTATCCCCTCCGCACCCTTGGACTGCCCCTCATTTTCTCTTCTCCTGACAAGCACCCCATTCCAGACCCTTCCTGAGTGCCTCTCACCCCACTGCTGCTGCTTCCAGGTCCTGGCCAGCAGCTGAGCCAGGCGGTCCCTCCAGGAGCCCAGCCTCCTCTCCCTGGTGCTGAGCTCCTGCAAACAAGGCACTGGGCGCCTCCTCCTGCTCCTGTTCTGCATCCTGCAGCCCCTGGGGCTGGGGAAGAGTTGGGGGGCCAAACAGGCAGGTATCTTAGCCACACTTGGGGCACGTCTGAATGAGGGAGTTTGGCCAGCCTCTGATTTCACTCCTGTGGGCTCCCCATGGGGCTGGAACCTGCAGCTTTGCCCTCTAAGCATCACTGTGGCCCAGGCCCCCATTTGAAGTGGGGTGCAGAGTGGAGGCTGCAGCCATGTCTGGGTGGGAGTGCTCCTGCAGAGAAGCCTGCAGCCTCTTCTCAATGTTGCTCAGTGGGTGACTGAGCTGCGTGTGGGGCTGGTCTGGTCTCCAGCCTCCACTTGGCTGCTTCAGCACCTGACACGAGCCCCCTTCCATCCCTTCCTCCATCCCTCCCTCATTTCCCTACTTAAGTGGGCCGGAAAGGCACTCCTGCTCTCCTCTCCACCAACAGCTTTTTAAACTGAGTGAGGATAGGGAGGTCTTGAACTCAAGGGGTGAGGGGTCCACCGGCTGCCCCGCTGGAGAGAGGGGGCTGGGGGGGGGATGGCTCCTCCATCCTCATCCTTGGGCTTCTTGCCGGACCCCGACTGGGCAACCCCATCCTGGGGGTCTAGCAGGGGCCTCAGCATCCCCTTGCCTACTTTCTTCTTGCGGGATCTGAGCAGGAAGGCACTGCTGCCCCCACCTCTCCCACCTTGGCACCTCCCAGCTGCCCTCGCAGAAGGTGCCCCCAGCCCCTACCTGAAGGCTCCTGGTGAAGCGCTGCTCTGATCTCTTCTGCCTCGTCCGGCTGCCTCTTCTGACTGTCCCACAGGTGCTGCTGCCCCGGCTTTAAAGCTGGCCACCCCGCCCAGCGATGACACACGGCCCAGCCCTGCCTGCCAGGCCAAGGTGTGGGGCAGGCACACGCTGCTGCCACAACAACAGGGCAGAAAGAAGCCTCTTCCCGCCTCCCCAGGTCCTCCTTTGCCACCAAGGAACCAGCAGGCCCAAACAAGGGGAGGGGTCTTTACAACGGGGGGGGGGGGGTTGGCAAGGCAGAGCCAAAGAGGGATTATTTTTGGCCCCTGCCCTTTGGAAAGGCGTCTCCATTTTAATGTGGAAGCACAAACAGAAACAAGCATAAAACCTGCAGCGCAAGGAGCAGGAGGCATCATGCTGGAGTGGTTGGGGGGTCAGAGGAGGGCCGGGGAGAGCTGGGTCCCAATCCCACCGCAGCCTTGCAGCTCAGCCTCTCTCAGCTTAGCTGACCTCACAGGGCTCGAGGGGAGGAGAAGATGGGGCAGGGAGAACCGCCCAGCAGCCCCCCAGGCCAGCTCCTTGGAGGAAGCCAAGGAGCCCCCAAGACCAGGCCAGAAGCTCCTCACAATAAGCCCCCCCACCGAAACAGTTGCTTGAACCACCCCTCTGACACCCCCAGGAGGCAGGCGGCTGAGGAGGGAGCCCCTTCTGCCAAGGGGGAAGACCCTGGAGAGGAGCCTCTGCCCTCAGAGCCCATCCTGCCCCACATGGAGAAGCCTTTCAGAGCCCCCGGAAATGAAGGTCCAGGGTACCCCCACCATAGCCAAGCTGGGCCAAGGAAGGCCGCCTCCTCTTTGCGAGGGAACAGAAGGCAGGCAAGGTCTGGCCCAGGGAAGACTGCTGAGGGGTTGTCGTCCCATTGCACTGGGCCACTGCAGGGGACATGGCTGAGGGCCCACCAGGGAGGAGAATGCCAGTGGGGGTGCCCATGCCCTCCCTGCTCCCAGTTGAGCCTGCTCTGGAGTGCAGGGTGTGGCAGCAGAAGGGGCACAGCCAGCCAGCCTCCCTTCCTCCAGCTGCTCTCGAAGGTCCTCCCCTCTTGTGGCTGCATCTGGAAGAGCCTGGACGGATGGAGGCGTCCTGGGTTCAACTCTTGACAGCTTCCCCCTAAATGAAGTCAAGCACTTGACTTGCAAAAAATAAATAGATGCAAAATAACTGCCTCCATGGAACCAGCCTTACAAAAGCTGAGAGCTGACAGCCAGAGCTGGGCTACGCAGGAGGCGACAAGGCAAGCAGTTTGGTCACCAATGCCAAGTCCCCCCCCTTGCAAAATCTAGCCCAAAGAGGTCAGTAGCTCCAAGCTGTTCCCCCCCAGGCATCAATTTCTCATACGGCACTCTTCCCCCCCCCCCCAGGACACCCCATGGGGGTCCCTGTTCAGGGCTGGGAGCAGGCAGACAGGTCTTTCCATCCCTTGGCTCTGGGCCTGTCCCTGGACCTCTGGGACGGATGCTGATGGCAGCCAGAGGTGGGGGAGGGGGCCGTGGTCTTTTGCACAGGGAGAGGAGCTGGGCAGGGAGGACTTGCCCTCCCAGATTGTCGTTAAGATTGTTGTCCTTTGTTCATGGGGAGGCTTCAGCCCCACAGCCCAGCACACGAGGACAACCAGCTTCTCCCCCCGGTTGCCTGCTCCCCAATCTCTGAGCAGGGAGAGACTCTGGGGGCTCCCCAGGGCTCAGTTTCCTTGGAATGAGGGTCACTGAAGAGTGCGGCGTCTTCATGGAATTGTAGAGTTGGAAGGGACCCCACGGGTCATCTAGTCCAGCCCCCTGCAGTGCAGGAATCCTAGCTAAATAATTCTTGAGAAATGGCCTTCCAAGCTCTGTTTGAAAACCTTCTTTTTGGATATACAGCTTTATTTACGCATATCTGCAACCTGAGCAGAGGGGCTCACAGCAGACCTGCCGTCCTGTTAGGGATCCAGCACAGAGCAAGGCTGAGCTCTGTCTCTCCAGCTTCCAGCATCAGCCAAAAACTCAACACAAAACACTCTGGCTATTGTTTGCCTCCCTTACAAGGTGGTCCTGCTTCCAACTGGGGGTGGGATTTGCCCCCCTTTGTCTCTAGGGCAAAGGGCAGCCTCCCCCTCATGCAAATGCTAGTCCTTAACTGGCCGGCTAAGGCCATTACCTGAGCAAAGGAACTGGTCTGGCTGGTTTCCTCTGATAGATTCTACGCACAGTTTGGGAGAGAGCCAGGGCATTCGCAGAATGGTAGCGCAGGGAGGGGTTCCCAAAGACCATCTAGTCCAAGCCCTGCAGTGCAAGAGTTGCAGCTGAAGAATCCCTGACGGACAGCCACCATCCAGCCTGAGCCCCCAAACCTATCACAGCCCTATTCTAGCTCATGGCTGATGTTAGATAGGTGGGGGGAAGTGGGAATGGGGGCGGGATGTGAGGAAAAGAGGGAGCAAGTGATAGAGACAAGGAGGGAGGGAGGTTCTGGGTGTGGGGAATGGGGGGGCACTGGGTGTCAGGGTGAATCTGAATGTATGCGTTAATGAGTGTGTGCCCCTAACTGGGACAAAGTGTGTCTCTAAGGTGTGTGTGTGAAGACCCTGACCGCCTCCACTGCCCGCCATGCCCACTTGCCTTTGCCCCCCCCATCCAGGGCCCACCTGCTGCCAGTGCCAAGAGCGGTGCCCGCTCCCACTCTAGGGACTGGGCGCCACCCAGGGTGCCTCTCCCCTTGTAGAACTGGCCATGGACTCTCCCTTTCCAGCCCCCTTTGGCCCATTCAGGAGCTTCTCCTCCCTCCCCTCCCCCTCCCTGCCTCTCCACAAAATGAATGGGAGCTTAAAATATGCCTTGGTGCTGGTGCTGAGCCCTGAGCCGGGGTGGGGCGGATTAATTAAAGCGCTGGACACTTTTGAGTCACGCCAACCTCTGAGGCCTTCCTGGTGCAGGATGCGCTCTCTCCCTCCTGCAAGTCTGCGCATCTCCCACTGCTGCCTTTTTGGCTGGCCAGTCCAGATTCGTACCTCAATGCAATTGTGTGCGTGTGTTTGTACTATTGGTGTTTAATTACAGTGGTACATCTGGTTACGAACTTAATTTGTTCCAGAGGTCCGTTCTTAACCTGAGGTACCACTTTAGCTAATGGGGCCTCCTGCTGCTGCCGCCGCACGATTTCTGTTCTCATCCTGAGGTAAAGTTCTTAACCCGAGGTACTACTTCCGGGTTAGTGGAGTCTGTAACCTGAGGTGTTTGTAACCTGAGGTACCACTGTACTTGTTGATTATTAGCAGTCCTATGTTTTTAGCTTTTTCTATTTTATCTGTCTTTTTGCATTTTGTACCTGCAAGAAAATGTGGGCTCCACATAGATGTAATAAGAACAAGAGCAGCAGTCGGCTCTTTTGTCCTCCGTCTGCCCAGGGACAGGTGGCCATTTCTTCACCTGGAATGTTTGCCGGCTGCTTCCAAGACCAGCAGAAGCCCCTCAGTTGCCCAGGGGAAAAGGAGAGCCAGTGTGGTGGAGTGGTTAAGAGCAACAGACTCGTAATCTGGGGAACTGGGTTCACTTCCCTGCTCCTCCACACGCAGCTGCTGGGTGACCTTGGGTCAGTCACACTTCTCTGAAGTCTCTCAGCCCCACTCACCCCAAAGGGTGTTTGTTGTGGGGAGGAAGGGAAAAAGGAGATTGTTAGTTGCTTTGAGACTCCTTCGGGTAGTGATAAAGCGGGATATCAAATCCAAACTCTTCTTCTTCAGCTGGACCTCCCTGAAGCAGCCCCGACATGGCAGCAGGCGGAGGCAGAGCCAGCCGTTCTGGCGCTTGCCTGACTCCTGCCTGTTCTGCCTCTGGAAACCCCTAGATTATTTGCCACCACGTTTTCCCTCCTGGCAAGGAGGCCCATCGCTCCACTTCCCTCAGGCTCTGGAGCTGCTGGCGGCTCCGCTGGCTCTGCTTTAGGCAGAGGCTGCAAGTGGAGAGGGGTCCCTCCACGTTCCCTCCCTTCCTTCCTTCCTTCCTTCCTTCCTTTTTTTTTTTATAATATTTTTATTCAAGAATTTTTTCCATATAAACATAACATACATAAACATACAAAGACATAAACAAAACAAAAACATGTACCATTTCATATCCTAATTTCTTATACCTTTCTTCCCCGACTTCCTCATGCCTCCCTTTTCTGTATTCCAAATTCTTATCGATTACTCAGCAAATCTTCCCTTATTTTAATTTAGATTTAAACTAATCTTCCTTATTCTCCTTGTCTTAACCATTGCTAATAGTAACCATTTACTTTCCAGTCCAACATCATTCTAACTTTCATTAACTTTGTGATATTTCTTTAAATAGTCCTTGAATTTTTTCCATTCTTCTTGCGCTGCTTCTCTTCCCTGGTTTCGGATTCTGCTCGTCATTTCTGCCAAGCCCATGTAGTCTATCACCTTCATCTGCCATTCTTCCAGTGTGGGTAGCTCTTGCGTCTTCCAGTACTTCGCAATGAGTATTCTAGCTGCTGTTGTAGCATACATAAAGAAAGTTATATCCGTCTTTAACACCCCTTGGCCGACAATACCCAAGAGAAAGGCCTCTGGTTTCTTAGGGAAAGTATATTTAAATACCTTTTTAAGTTCATTATAGATCATTTCCCAGAATGCCTTAATCTTCGGGCAAGTCCACCAAAGATGAAAAAATGTACCTTCAGTTTCTTTACATTTCCAACATTTATTATCAGGCAAATGGTAAATCTTTGCAAGCTTGACTGGGGTTATGTACCACCTATATATCATTTTCATAATATTTTCTCTTAAGGCATTACATGCCGTAAATTTCATCCCGGTGGTCCACAACTTTTCCCAATCAGCAAACAAAATATTATGACCAATGTCCTGAGCCCATTTAATCATGGCTGATTTAACCGTTTCATCTTGTGTATTCCATTTCAGCAGCAAATTGTACATTTTTGACAAATTCTTAGTACTGGGTTCTAACAGTTCTGTCTCCAATTTTGATTTTTCCACCTGGAAGCCAATTTTACTGTCTAGTTTAAACGCTTCATTTATTTGATGATAGTGCAACCAATCTCTCACCTTCCCTTTTAATTTCTCAAAGCTCTGCAATCTCAGTTTGTCCCCTTCCTTTTCCAAAATTTCCCAGTATCTTGGCCACTTAGACTCCATGTTTAACTTTTTAACTGCCTTAGCTTCCATTGGCGACAGCCACCTTGGAGTTTTATTTTCCAGCAAATCTTTATATCTAACCCAAACATTTAATAGTGCTTTTCTGACAATATGATTTTTAAAACTTTTGTGTGCTTTAACCTTGTCATACCACAAATATGCATGCCACCCAAAAATATTGTTAAAACCTTCCAAATCCAAAATGTCTGTGTTTTCAAGAAGCAGCCATTCTTTCAGCCAGCAGAAAGCTGCCGCTTCATAGTACAATTTAAAGTCTGGCAGGGCAAACCCCCCTCTTTCCTTTGAATCCGTTAATATCTTAAATTTAATTCTGGGCTTTTTGCCCTGCCAGACAAATTTAGATATGTCTTTTTGCCACTTCTTGAAACAATCCATTTTATCAATTATTTGCAATGCTTGGAACAAAAACAACATTCTTGGCAATACATTCATTTTTATAACTGCAATACGGCCTAACAAGGAAAGCTTTAAGTTGGACCAAATCTCCAAATCTTTTTTCACTTCTCTCCAAGTTTTTTCATAATTATCTTTAAACAAATTCACATTTTTAGCTGTCATATTTATACCCAAATATTTCACTTTTTTAACCACAGTCAACCCTGTCTCGTTCTGAAACCTTTCTTTTTCTATCTGTGTCAAATTTTTCTCCAAAACCTTTGTCTTAGACTTATTCAATTTAAATCCTGCCATTTGACCAAACTCTTGAATTATTTCCAAAACTCTTTTCGTGCTAGCTTCTGGCTCTTGCAATGTAAGTACTAAATCATCTGCAAATGCTCTCAATTTATATTGTTTAGCTCCGACCTGAATCCCTTTAACCAACTGGTCCCTCCTAATCATATTAAGCAAAACCTCCAGGACCGATATAAAAAGTAGTGGGCCTTCCTTCCTTCCTTCCTTCCTTCCTTCCTTCCTTCCTTTGCTCGGCCTGCCGGGGGTCTCAGGCCCCAGCCTAAGTGGCCTCAGGGGCCGTGTCAGGCAAGTGCGGAGGCCGCTGGGCAGGCCATGGCACAGAGACCCCCATGATCACAGTGATCACAGGGCGGCTGAATTGAAGGGATCCCCGAGGGTCACCCAGCCCCCCAGGTCTGCCCCCCAGGCCCAGCCCTGCCCCCCGTGGCCTTGCTGGGCCTGCCATGAGGGGCTGCAGCAGAACAGGGGTCTCCCGCCAAGCAGAGCCAACGGAGCAGGGCCAGGCCAGGCAGCGGAAGAAGGAGGGAAGTGGACTCAGCCACTCTCCGTGGGGCTGACCCACATTTCTGCTGTGTTCCAGCACTGGCTTGAAACCCTCCATGCTCCTGTTCCGGCTTAATGGCCCAGGAGGGGTGGGGGTAGCTGGGAGGCCCTTGCCGTCCACCTCCCCCCCACCAGGCCAAAGGAAAGCCCCTCGCCCTCCCAAAGCAACGGGGGGGGGGGGGGTTTGCTTTGTTAGCATCATACTCTCCAAGTGTCCTGATTTTCCAGAGACAGTCCCAGAATGACAGAAGCCGTTCCAGTGTCTGATTTGATCCCAGAAGGTCCTGCTTTTCCACATCCTGGAGAACAATTGAAAGTGGTGGAGAGATCAGACCCATCCCTCAGAGGAAATGCATGGAGTATTGATTCCTTTATTGTAAATGGAACCTTAAGCTGTCTACTCAGAAGTAAGTCTCACTGTATTACTCCCAAGTAACTGGTTCCAGACTGGGCAGCCTTACACTCCAATCCGAAGCATTTTTACTCAGAACTAAGTTCCAGAATTCAATAGAATTTACTCTCTGGTAAGTTCCTGATCATTCTCAACAGCTTCTGTATTATTATTATTATTATTATTATTATTATTATTATTATTATTGCTCACTCTTTCCCCTGTCAGGGACTCAAGGCAGCTTCCGCTAAAATTTTATTATTTTATTTCATTCTCCTTATCTGCGGAAGATGTTCTAAATGATCCCTTCGCTCACTCATTTTTTCTTTACAACAACCCTGTGAGGTAGGTTCAGCGGAGAGGCGGTCATTTGCTCCAGGTGCCCCTTCTACATCAGGAAGCTGCTCCCACGTTTCATCTCCAGCGCACATTGATGTAGAACAGAATGTCCCTATTTCCATCAAAGAAATGTTGGAGGGCATGAGGAGGACGTGGGGGGGGCTGAAAGGCCCCCTCTTTGGTGCCCCCCTCTGATCATCAGAGCCCTCTCTGCGTCTCCCAAAGGCCTGGAGTGGAAGCCCCTAACCCCACCTGCCCATTGGAAAACACCTGAATGATTCAGCCAGGTGTGGCTCTTCCAGCTGACACACATCTGCATACAGTATGTATAGAGATAGATGCACATTTGCACATACATACAGTAGGCACTCAATTCTAAAACGTGGGTGACGTGACCTTGGTGCAGTGGTGGCAGAGAGAAGGAGGGCCTGGTGCAGAGTTCCTCCTCGCCCTCTTTCAGGGCCAGATCCTGGTCAGCTGGCACCCCCTGCTGGGTCCCCTGGCTCACTGAAGCCTGCAAGTACGTGGACACCATACGGGGCAGCACCTCTGAGCCTGGCCAGAGAGATGTTTTTTCCTGCTCACTGAGCAGTCACTGTGCCCAGACACTTAGGAGTAAGGAGCAGGTTTCCTTACAAGGGAAATAAATCTCCCAAGGAGGCTAAAACTCAGTAAAAACACACTGTCAGTTTTGATTTATTCAATTAACAAAATCCTATATACCACTTAACTGTAGTAAAACCTCTAAGCAGTTTACAATTTCAACAAAACCCCTTAATTTAAAAGAATAGTTAACAAAATCTGACAATAGATAGTCCAACCTAGCAAGCCCTAAAATTAATTAAATCATGCCGAAATACAGTTTCAAACCAGCAGACAAATTGCCATCTCAGCTAAAAGCAGATTGAGACAGATGGGTCCTCAAAGCTCTTTGAAAAGCCAAGAGAGGGTGGCACCACTGAAATTCCTCTGTCTCTGGCGCCCACCAAGAGCTGGGCATGAAGACGCCCCTCTTCGAGTGCTGAGGCAGCTGGTGCTCAGGCGAAGGGAGAGCAGGTGACAAGGGGGCCTCTTCATGGTTGAATCCTGCACTGAGGGGTCCAGGCCATGCTGAGGAGGCTGGCCGCTGGGGGGCACCCTGCCCACACCTGCCAGCTGCTTTCCTCCCTCTCGTGCTGGCTGGGCTTCTTTCCATTTTCTGTTGCGTTGATGGAGTTTGGGACACCCCCTGGCCTACTGCCCACATCACGGCCCAGTTTGAGATGGGGAAACTGGTAGCGCTGGTGTCGGCCTCTAGCATCCTTGGGTTGCTGGTGGGAAGCAGGAAGTGTCCAATAATGTAAACCAAAAAGAGAGAGAAATGTTTTCAGAGATGCTGGAAAGAGTGGTGGCTTATTATTATTAGCCCACTGCAGTTCAGCTTCTCTTTCTTCTTCTTCTTTACATCCTGCCAGGGCCCAGCACTGGGGCCAGAGCTGAGGGTGTCCTGCGGACACCTGGCCCAATTCTCCCCACCCACCTTAAAAGTTTCCTTCCATGGCCCAGCTCAGGGCAGCTGCACCTAGCCTCCATTTAATTTCCCACAATGCCCCTGACCTAACATCACGCTGGGGCATCGTGGGAATTTTAAAGGGTGGCTAGATCTGGAGCCAGCCCAAGAGAGGACACATTGCCCACGGGCCCCTCAAACCTGCAGCCAGCTTCTGGGAACTGGTCCTGCCTCCCTGGCTGGACGCTTCTCCTTGACCAGCCGCATGCTGTGGCACATGATCAGCTGAGCCTCCAGCACGGTGACACTGGGACATGCTGTGGCAGAGGAGAGCCAGTGCCAAGAGGTGAAAGGGGTCAGGCCACTTCAGAGGCTCTTGGGCTTAATGTGGCCTCAGCTGCCACAGCCTCTCACCCACCTGCCACCCCCACCCAGAAACTGTCCCCCATCGGAGTCTCAGATTGGGGTGGGGCATCTCAGCAGGGCTTTCCACCTCTCGTGTAACACTGGAGCCCCGCAGGATCATCCAATGAAGCTGAATGTTGGGAGATTCAGGGCAGAGGAAAGAAAGCCCTTCTTGCCACAGGGCAGAAGGGTGAAGCAAAGGCCTTCGCTCCCAGAGGTAGCAATGATGGTCACCAACCTGGATGGTGTTAAAGGCGATCAGACAAATTCACAGAGGATCAGGCCACTGATGGCTCCCAGCCCCTGAGGCCACAATTCCTGCGTTGCAGGAGGTTGGGCTAGCTGACTCTTGGGGGTCCCTTCCAGCATTATGATTTCTCTCCACAGCTGGAAGCAGTAAGTGCTTCTGAATAGCAGTTTCTGGGTTCACAGCCTGCAGGAGAGAGCGGGAGCTGGGTGGAGACCCTTCAGGGCTTGCTCTGGCAGCGAGTCAGACCCTTGGTTCCTCCAGCTCAGTGTTGCTGGAGTCATAATAATAGTAGCAATATTCATTCTTATTCTTATTCATTTCTTATTTCTACCCCGCCCACCTGGCTGGGTTTCCCCATTGCCTCTCGTACTTGGATATGCCTTTGGGGACTGAATCCTCCACAACAACATTGTTTCAAGGCATGGATTATCAAGGAGCTTTGTGAATTTTGCACAGAATGACAGAAAAACCATCAAGAAACCACAGAAGAGCTGTGTGGACAAAGAGGCAACCTGTGATTCAGTGAAACGGATTATGAGGCTCCGTAACTCTCCATGCCTCTGAGCCATGCTTTCCCTCATGCCAGTGCTGGAAAGCTCCTTTTAGTGACAACCAATGTCTCTCTCCCCCCCCCCCCATGCAAAACTTGAACCAATGCAAAACTTGAAATCAATCTTTGCCCATGTTTCAATGCCTCAGGGTGGAGAGGGACAGAGAGCACCTGAAATACAATTATTTAGAAATTGCCATCATCTGTGCAGTGTATCTTTAAGGTTCAGCCAATAGCATTTGACGGTGGTTGTGTGTGCAAAGTAGTTTCATCATTTCATGAGATTCTGTTTCACTGGATCCGGTGTGTCTGTCTCCCGACTCTTGTGGCACCCCACTTTCTTCCTCCTCCCTCCCTCCATATTTCCTCCCTCCGCTACCCCCGGTTTCTCAGTTTGCCTCTGCACGGTTCCATCCTTATTTCAGACACTGTGATGTATTGGCATATGGCAATGGTGATAGATCACAATGTTGAAACCCAGCCATTGCCCGGCCCTCCCCAGTTCACTCCCCTTTCGCCCTGACTCTCACTGCTCAGGTGCCAGTCTGAGGCTTGAGAAGCCCACAGAGCTGAATCAGGAAGGCCTCCCTCATGAGCCCAGGAGAGGAAGATGGTTTGGGGTACAGGTGGTGATCTCTGCTGCCCCTTTCTCCATCAAGACACCTTGCACTGTGGACTCCACCAGGTTTAACCCTCAGGAGGAAGGCAGTTAAGGCCTCCGTGGAAGTCTGCAGTCTCTGTGGCCCCTACCAGGCTGCTTGCCAGGGCTGATCCTTGCCCGATGTCTGGATTTCCTCTGCCTCCAGGGTCCCAGTCCTGACAGAGTCATCCCACAGTCTGAAATGGTAGCTCTTGGCCCTGAGGCGGGGGTGAGAGGCCAACAACACGTCAGGAGCTGGTGGAACCCAGTCACTGCCCCGTGGCAGCCGTGGGTCAATGGGAGCTTGCCTTCCCCACTGCAGACACTGGCTGTGGGCTTCCTGCTGGTTGCTGCTGCTGCTGCCTTTCTGGGATGCGGTGCACAGAGGGACCCCCCCAGCCTGGGCAGGAAGCTTCTATTCTCTATCAGGGCTGTGGTTGGGGAGGGACGGAAGAGACAGCAGCTCCCGGCTGAGTCCCTCTTGGATGATGCTCCCCCTGCCCAACTCTTCCCGGGAGATGAATCGCTGGCCCATGGGAGGTCCACTGTCGTGTTGGCCCTGGCCATTTCTGCAGACTGGACCAGCAGGTGGTGTTGAGAGAAGCCTGCCCCACACCATGCTTTTAGGCCTTTGGGGCTCTATCTTGTCCCACATGACTTTTGGCATCTGTGTGTGAGACCACAGGGGAAAGTCCTCCAGAGGTTTAGCTTAAAATTTAGCTGCTAAAGTGTCATCAGTACATGGCTGACAGACAGATCTAACTTTCTTCTTCATGTGCGAGGGAACACTTCTCTTTGTCCAATTTCCCCAGGTCATGTGTCATTTAAACATTTATAGCATGTCCCATTTTACTTACTTTTTCTCTGAACTGAAAAGCCCCAGATGATGTACACTTTCCTGAGTTGCTCCATCCCTTAAATCATTTTGGTTGCCCTTTCCTGGACCTTTTCCAGCTCTACATCAGGCGAGTTGATCAGAACTGTACATGATAGTCCTAATGCAGTTGTAATGTAGATTTGCATTATGATATTGGCATACAGTGGTACCTCAGGTTACATACACTTCAGGTTACATACGCTTCAGGTTACAGACTCCGCTAACCCAGAAATATTACCTCGGGTTAAGAACTTTGCTTCAGGATGAGAACAGAAATTGTGCTCCAACGGCACAGCAGCAGCAGGAGACCCCATTAGCTAAAGTGGTGCTTCAGGTTAAGAACAGTTTCAGGTTAAGTACGGACCTCCGGAACAAATTAAGTACTTAACCTGAGGTACCACTGTAATGAGTTTCAGTTCTTTTCCTAATGATCCATTTCCTAAGGAACCCACACACTGAGTTGATGTCTTCATCAAGCTACCCACTTCAGTCCCAAGGTCTCATTCTGGTTTGCTGCCACCAGTTCAGACCTCAGGAGCGTATAGGTGCAACTGAGATTTTTTGCCCCAACATGCATCACTTTACACTTGTCATTTTACCTCCCATGAGCTCAGGGCTCATCCACACATTTCTGTGACTTGCTGTTTGCTCTGATTCGGTGGTCAAGAGGGGATTTTCACAGAGAAAGCCAAAATGGTGCTCAGGCACAGAGCTTTAAAGCACAGACCTAGATGAGCCCTCAGTTTGGAGAGGTCCTTTTGGCGCTCTTCTCAGTCTCTTTTTGTTTTAATGACCCTGAACAGTTTAGTGTCATCAGCAAACGTGGTCACCTCATCGCCTAGCACTGTCTCTAGATATTTTATGAGCACGTTAAAAAGCACAGCCCCCAATACAGATCCTTGGGGACTCCACTTTCTATACCCACTTGGAGACCTGTCCATTTATTCCTATTCTTTGCTTCTTGTTTCTTAACCGATTATTCACGCCCAAGAGGATCTCTCCTCTTATTCCATGCCTGGTGAGCTTACTCAGGAGTCTGGCTGGTGAAGTAGTTAGTCAAAAGTTGTGCGGAAGTCCAAGTCATCTGAATCACTTCGGTCGATATGCTGAATGTCACTCTTAGAGAACTTTAAAAGATCAGTGAGACACAGTTTGCCCTTGCAGAAGCCATGCTGACTTTGCTTGAGCAAGACTTGTTCTTCTGTATGCTTGGCAATTCTATCTTTAATAATGCTTCAAGCCAATTTTTGTGGAAGGGATGATAAGCTAACTGGTCTGCAGTTTTCTGGTTCCCCCTTTAAAAGGGGCTTTCCCCACAGGGTATTTGGCTGGCCCCCATGAGAGGAGCCTTCTAGATTAGCTGAGTCTTTGGTCTGATGCAGCTGCTGGGCTCTCCTTCTTCCTTCTGTTTATTTATTATTCAATGTCTGTGCTGCCCATCTTCCTAAAGGAGCCCAGGTTAGTATTAATGAGCCCCAAAGGGCCTTCGTTGTTTTTGCTGGACAGCCCAACATGGCTGCCACCCCCACGGCCTCCTCTATAAAAATGGCTGAGGGTCATATGACATTTGGATCCTAGAACTCCGAGGTCACAGCCCCACCAGGCATCTCAAGCCCTATTATACCACTTGGACAGTCAAGGCTTCCCCCAGGGTGCTGGGAATTATAGTTCTTCAAGAAGTTGCCTAACATAGGGGTAGCCATTGTGGTGCCCTCCAGATGTTGTTGGAATACAATTCCCACCTTCCTTGACCAATGGCCATGCTCATGGGCTGATGGGAGTTGTAGTCCAACAACATCTGGAGGGCACCACATTGGCTACCCCTGCCCTAACCACTCTCGTGACCTTATACTGCACTGGTTACGTTGACTGCCTGCTTTATTCCAACTCAGTTTTAAGCACTGTTGACTTTTAGCTTTGGGACTTGAACTTGACCTCAGAGGGCCTCTGCTCACAGGTTTGGCTGTCCAGACCCATCGCCCCAGGGGGCAACAGAGACAGGCAATGTACAGGGAAGGCCCATGAGCTTTCAAACAGGCCTTAAAAGGTTTCAGCCAGCTTTTCGTTAAGCACACTGTGAGCTGGGCTATATATTGTTTTAACTGCTGCTGGTTTTAATTGGGTTGTTTCTATGTATATTTAAGACTTATTTCAAGTTTTTCATGTTTTACGTAAGCTAGATTGGGAGGAGGACTTTGCCTATAAATACTAAATTCTGGAATGAATGAATGAAACTGTCCATCTTTAGGAGATCTAGAAACAATGGATCTTCAGAAGAAATGTCAATGCAGCCACATAGCCCTACAGAGAGTTTTAAAGTTGTCCTTTATTGTTAGTAGAAACAGTCAAGCTGAGTAGTTGCTCTGTGACATCCTTCCAGTGTCCTTTCTCATGAAGGACCTGCTCTGGAACCCGTCACAGAATGGAAGGGCCTTTGGACCTGGGCTCACAGCTTCAGCCCACTTGCAATGTTTCCAGGGCAGGTGTTGCAACCCCAGGTGTGGAAGAAACAAAGATCAGTGAAAATGGAAGCCAAGTTTCCTATGGTCCCCACAATCTCCAGGGAAAAAGCAGCGCTTGACCAAAAAATGGATGGATTTGGAAATCAAGTATTCAGCCCAAGTCATTTTCCATTGTGAACTCCACAGACCAGCTTAAGAGATTCTGAAGGGGGTGGGGGGGAGTAACATTCTGCTTTTGAGCACTCTCAATGCACCCTCAAGTCACAAATAATTCACTCTTGTCCTTGGTTGCACCCAGGTTGCACCATCCTTGAGTAGCCACCAGCGATGATGGAGACCCCTCTGTTTCATGCAGAGATTGCCTGAAGTCACAGACACTATTTTCACACACACCCCATGCCTTTCAGGGCACACAAATGTTCCCAAATAGAAACCCAGAGTAGAATTTCCTAGAAAGTCCCTGAGGTACTTGCCACATTTGGGAGAGTGCTGTATGAGCAGAACTTCTTTCAGTTGTGACTGGCAATCCAGGGGAGAAGTCCAGATGCTCAAGACAAGAATTGCCCCAGGCCCCCCACCAGTGTGCAAATGCAGCAGTAGAGAACGGAGAGAAACGAGAGCATGAAGAACTCTCTCAAAAGGTCACAGCGGATGAAGGGCTTCCTGCTGACAGGGCCCGTCCTTGGTGCACTTGTGAAGGAGAATGCTGGCTAAGGATGGGGGCTGGAGGAGGGGGGCAGGCAGCCTTTGGTCAGAGAGAGTCGAATGAGCCACCGGGCTTTGATGACTATGGCTATGAGTTGGCTATGAGTGGGCACCCTGGTCCTTCCAACATACTTTCCCTTTTCTGCAGGACGTTTTTCGGTTGTGCTTCCCATGCTTGCTTTCAACCTCATCAATCATGGCAGTGATGGTGGATATCATTTCTTGAATGGACAGTGTCCCTGCTCTGTACAGTTCAAGGAGCTCTTGCCTTTTATCTTGAGGGACATACTTAGAAAACAGAAGATCCAGCACACACACCTTTTGCCCCTTGTACTCTCCGGCAGTCACGTGGACCATAGTTGTCCTCAAGGATTTCCTCAGCTGCTGCTGCCGTGCATGTGAATCGACGTGTTCCTCCGTGAGGCTGCCCTCCGCACTTGCTGACTGATCTCTGTCACACTTTTCCATTTTGGTGATGATGTTGGTGAGAATGCCGATCAGTTCCTGCACAGAGAGCGCTTTGGCTTCACATTTGTTTAGAAGTTCCTGCTTCTTCTCCTCTGAGATGTATTTGGAGGAGAGAAGATTCCAGCAAGACACCATCTGCCCTTTGAACTCTCCAACTGGCACCACAAAACTCTCAGAGCGTAGCATGTTTTCCAAAGAAGAGGAAGGGGAGAGGCAAACGTTCTCATCTCTTTCTGGCAACCGTGTCTCTTGGTTTGGACTTGCAACACATCCAGGGTCAGTGACTTTCTCCTCCTCTGTTCTGTTGATGATTGAAGTCACGACGGTTTCCATTTGGTCAATGGTGAGGATGCCAGATTGGTACAGTTGCAGCAGCTCCTTCCGTTTCTCCTCAGGGATATAATGAGAATGGAGTAGATCCCACAGTGATATATGGGGCTCATGGAATTGACCAATGGATACGTTGACCAGTCTGGATTTCAAAGAATCCTGTGTTTTCTCTTGGTCTTCTGCCTGAGAAGCGTCAAGTGTTCTGGGTGGTTTAATGTCTTCAGTGGGAGTTTCCTCACTTCTGCATGGTGTGCCACTACCCATTGCGGGTTCTGTAAGAAGTGTAGTGATGCTTTGAATACTTTCTTTAACGCTTACTGTTGGTGCTCCATGTCTATGTACAATCTCCTCTTTCCTGATATTAGAGACAAACCGTGAAAAGAAAGGATCCCAGACGGAAGCCTTTTGACCATGGACTTCTCGTATGGTGACATCAATATTTTTAAGGCGCAAGGTGTGCTGGAGAAGGTCATAGTATGATGACTCTGGAGCTTCAGTATCCTTTTGCTCAGTTGTGTCACTGCTAAGATGTGAAGTCCTCTCCGGATGCTCCTCAGTTTTAGTGACAATGGAGGTGGCAACAGTTTCTACTTGGTCAATGGTGAGGATACCAGATTTGTACAGCTTCAACAACTCCTTCTGCTTCTCCTCAGGGATGTACTTGGAGTGAAGGATGTCCCACACAGAAAGTTTCTGTCCACGGAACTCACCTGTGGTGACTTCCACCATTCGGGATTTCAGAGCTTTTTCCTTTTCTTCCCATTCCAGAAGTGATGCTTCTTCTGTCCCCGATGAAGACATGTCAGCAGCTGATAGATTATCTGCTGAAAATTTATTACCTTGCTCTGACATTTCAGTAATAAGAGTAGAAAGAACAGCTGCCAATTCCTCAGGAGTAAGTTGACAATTTCTATATATGCTTAGAAGCTCTTCTCTTTTGCCCTCTGAGATGTACTGAGAGAAGAGGAGGTCCCACAGGGAGACTTCTTGCCCCTGGAACTCACCCACATGCAGGACCACAGTGTGATTCCGCAAGGGCTCTTCCCAGCTTTCCGAGGGCGCGTGGGATGCTTCCTTTGTTTTCTCCTCCTCTGTTTTGTTGACGATGGCGGTGACTACAGTTTCCATTTGGTCAATGGTGAGGACTCCAGATTTGTAGAGTTGAAGCAGCTCCTTCCGCTTCTCCTCAGGGATGTATTTGGAGTGGAGCACGTCCCACACGGAAACCTCCCTTCCATGGAATGCGCTTGCGGGGACTTTAACCTTCCGGGATTTCAGAGCCACTTCCTTTTCTCCCAGTACTGGCGCATCCATCTCCTGTTCTTCATCATCATCATCCTTCTCCTCCTCCTCCCGTTCAGGGTCATCGTTGCTGGGGGTTCTCACTTTAATGTCCAATTTCCTACTTGTGGCTTCCTTTTTGGTGACCAGGGTGGTGAGGACATGGATCAACCGGTCCACTGATATCATCCCTCTCTTGTACAAGTCCAAGAACTCTGCCCTCTTTTCTTCTGTGATATAGTTGGAGAAGAGCAGGTCCCACACAGTGACCGTCTGGCCTCTTTGTGGTCCAGCAGGCATTTGGAGGGTTGTGGACTTCAAGGTCTTCTGCCAGTTCTCTTCGAAGGATGGCTGAGCAGTGTCTCGCTTTGGTGATGTTGCTTGAGGGGTACGTGGAGCGGGTTCATGGCCCGTCGGCTTGGCGTTCCTTTCCTCTGTCTCGGTAACGGTGGTAACGAGGATGTGGGTGATCTCCTCAAGGGTTAGGGTGCCAGCTTTGTACTGCTTCAGCAGCTCCATCCTCTTATGCGGAGAGATGTATCTGGAGAAGAGGAGGTCCCAGGCGGAGACGTCTTGGCCCTCGAAGAGGCCCACGCCAACCCTGGCCTTGGCAGACTGCAGGGCCTTCCTCGTGCTGTCGTTCAGATAGAAGGAAAAGGAGCCCTTGTCCAACACTTGCAGCATCAACAGACCGGTCTCAGGATCGGGGAGACACCTGTGCCGGAGCTGCAAGTAGGTGAGGTTCTCGTGGGTGTTGGGATCAAAGAAGCCCTTGGTGTCATCGGAGGGATCTGAGAGGACGCGGTTCATTTCCTCGTCAAAGAAGCCCCGCTTGTATGCTACGTTGACGGGCAGGCGATGACTTTGCACTGGGTCGATGATGCCGCCAGTGGCGATCTGAGCCTCCAGCAGGCGGATGCCGTGATCTTTGACGATGAGGCCTTTCTTCATGGCCTGGAAAAGGGAGATCTTGTTCCCCGTGTAGGGGTCGTTGTATCCGGTCACGGCTCTCTCTGCAGAGAGAAGCTTCTCCTTCAGCTCGGCACCCACCAGCTCGGCAGAGACAGCTTCGTCCACAGAGAGCTTCTCGTTCTTCAGAGGGTCCGTGATGAACCCCGTGGCGGCCTGGGCCTCCAGCAGCACCAGGGCGGTGCCCGGCCTCAAGAAGCCTTTCCACATGGCTTGGTAGATGGTCATCTTCTCTGTCTTGGAAGGGTCTGAGCGGGACGGCACCAGAACTCCGGCAATGCAGCTGGTGCCCTCCAGGTATCGCTTCACCGAATCTCTTTCCGTGACCTCTTCCACAGTTTTGGTTCCGTGCGTGAGCTCAGAGAGTGTTTCCTTGTCAATGATTTCCGAGTTGAAGAGCTCCGAGGCTGTCACCTGCTTCCTGAGCCCGGAGAATTTCAGCTTGTTGCTCTTTTCCTCCATCTCCTCAATGAGGATGCTGATTCTTCGGACGAGCTCCTCACTGGTCAAGGATCCTGCTCGGTACTTCTCCAGGAGTTCCTGCCGTTTGTCTGCGGTCACGTATTTGGAGAAGAGAAGGTCCCATGCGGACTGCCTGTGGCCTTGGAACTCGCCCGACGGCACCTCCACGGTCACCCGGCGCAAGGCACTTTCTAGTTCTTCCTCGCGAGAGGAAGCTTCTCCATCTCCGCCGTGGCTTCCTCCTGTCTCTGTGAGAAGAGGGGCCAGTGTGACGATCATTTCCTGAATGCTGAGGATTCCCGACCGGTACTTTGTGAGGAGCTCCTCTCTCTGGGCTTCTGGAACGTATTGAGAGAAGAGGAGGTCCCACAGGGAGACTTCTTGCCCCTGGAACTCACCCACATGCAGGACCACAGTGTGATTCCGCAAGGGCTCTTCCCAGCTTTCCGAGGGCGCGTGGGAAGCTTCCTTTGTTTTCTCCTCCTCTGTTTTGTTGACGATGGCGGTGACTACAGTTTCCATTTGGTCAATGGTGAGGATGCCGGATTTATAGCATTGAAGCAGCTCCTTCCGCTTCTCCTCAGGGATGTATTTGGAGTGGAGCACGTCCCACACGGAAACCTCCCTTCCATGGAACGCGCTTGCGGGGACTTTAACCTTCCTGGATTTCAGAGCTGCTTCTTTTTCTCCCAGTACTGGCGCATCCATCTCCTGTTCTTCATCATCATCATCCTTCTCCTCCTCCTCCCGCTCAGGGTCATCGGTGCTGGGGCTTCTGACTTTAATGTCCAATTTCCTACTTGTGGCTTCCTTTTTGGTGACCAGGGTGGTGAGGACATGGATCAACCGGTCCACTGATATCATCCCTCTCTTGTGCAAGCCCAAGAACTCTGCCCTCTTTTCTTCTGTGATATAGTTGGAGAAGAGCAGGTCCCACACAGTGACCGCCTGGCCTCTTTGTGGTCCAGCAGGCATTTGGAGGGTTGTGGACTTCAAGGTCTTCTGCCAGTTCTCTTCGAAGGATGGCTGAGCAGTGTCTTGCTTTGGTGATGTTGCTTGAGGGGTACGTGGAGCGTGTTCATGGCCCGTCGGCTTGGCGTTCATTTCCTCTGTCTCGGTAACGGTGGTAACGAGGATGTGGGTGATCTCCTCAAGGGTTAGGGTGCCAGCTTTGTACTGCCTCAGCAGCTTCATCCTCTTCTGCGGAGAGATGTATCTGGAGAAGAGGAGCTCCCATGCGGACTGCCTGTGGCCTTGGAACTCGCCTGACGGCACCTCCACGGTCACCCGGCGCAAGGCACTTTCTAGTTCTTCCTCGCACAAGGATGTTTCCCTGCTGGGACTGTAGGGAGCTTCTCCATCTCCACCGTGATTTCCTCCTGTCTCTGTGAGAAGAGCGGCCAGCATGACGATCATTTCCTGAATGCTGAGGATTCCTGAACGGTACTTTGTGAAGAGCTCCTCTCTCTGGGCTTCTGGAACGTATTGAGAGAAGAGGAGGTCCCACAGGGAGACTTCTTGCCCCTGGAACTCACCCACATGCAGGACCACAGTGTGATTCCGCAAGGGCTCTTCCCAGCTTTCCGAGGGCGCGTGGGAAGCTTCCTTTGTTTTCTCCTCCTCTGTTTTGTTGACGATGGCGGTGACTACAGTTTCCATTTGGTCAATGGTGAGGATGCCGGATTTATAGCATTGAAGCAGCTCCTTCCGCTTCTCCTCAGGGATGTATTTGGAGTGGAGCACGTCCCACACGGAAACCTCCCTTCCATGGAACGCGCTTGCGGTGACTTTAACCTTCCGGGATTTCAGAGCCACTTCCTTTTCTCCCAGTACTGGCGCGTCCATCTCCTCTTCATCATCATCATCATCATCATCCTTCTCCTCCTCCTCCCGTTCAGGGCCATCGTTGCTGGGGCTTCTGACTTTAATGTCCAATTTCCTACTTGTGGCTTCCTTTTTGGTGACCAGGGTGGTGAGGACATGGATCAACCGGTCCACTGATATCATCCCTCTCTTGTACAAGTCCAAGAACTCTGCCCTCTTTTCTTCTGTGATATAGTTGGAGAAGAGCAGGTCCCACACAGTGACCGTCTGGCCTCTTTGTGGTCCAGCAGGCATTTGGAGGGTTGTGGACTTCAAGGTCTTCTGCCAGTTCTCTTCGAAGGATGGCTGAGCAGTGTCTCGCTTTGGTGATGTTGCTTGAGGGGTACGTGGAGCGGGTTCATGGCCCGTCGGCTTGGCGTTCCTTTCCTCTGTCTCGGTAACGGTGGTAACGAGGATGTGGGTGATCTCCTCAAGGGTTAGGGTGCCAGCTTTGTACTGCTTCAGCAGCTCCATCCTCTTATGCGGAGAGATGTATCTGGAGAAGAGGAGGTCCCAGGCGGAGACGTCTTGGCCCTCGAAGAGGCCCACGCCAACCCTGGCCTTGGCAGACTGCAGGGCCTTCCTCGTGCTGTCGTTCAGATAGAAGGAAAAGGAGCCCTTGTCCAACACTTGCAGCATCAACAGACCGGTCTCAGGATCGGGGAGACACCTGTGCCGGAGCTGCAAGTAGGTGAGGTTCTCGTGGGTGTTGGGATCAAAGAAGCCCTTGGTGTCATCGGAGGGATCTGAGAGGACGCGGTTCATTTCCTCGTCAAAGAAGCCCCGCTTGTATGCTACGTTGACGGGCAGGCGATGACTTTGCACTGGGTCGATGATGCCGCCAGTGGCGATCTGAGCCTCCAGCAGGCGGATGCCGTGATCTTTGACGATGAGGCCTTTCTTCATGGCCTGGAAAAGGGAGATCTTGTTCCCCGTGTAGGGGTCGTTGTATCCGGTCACGGCTCTCTCTGCAGAGAGAAGCTTCTCCTTCAGCTCGGCACCCACCAGCTCGGCAGAGACAGCTTCGTCCACAGAGAGCTTCTCGTTCTTCAGAGGGTCCGTGATGAACCCCGTGGCGGCCTGGGCCTCCAGCAGCACCAGGGCGGTGCCCGGCCTCAAGAAGCCTTTCCACATGGCTTGGTAGATGGTCATCTTCTCTGTCTTGGAAGGGTCTGAGCGGGACGGCACCAGAACTCCGGCAATGCAGCTGGTGCCCTCCAGGTATCGCTTCACCGAATCTCTTTCCGTGACCTCTTCCACAGTTTTGGTTCCGTGCGTGAGCTCAGAGAGTGTTTCCTTGTCAATGATTTCCGAGTTGAAGAGCTCCGAGGCTGTCACCTGCCTCCTGAGCCCGGAGAATTTCAGCTTGTTGCTCTTTTCCTCCATCTCCTCAATGAGGATGCTGATTCTTCGGACGAGCTCCTCACTGGTCAAGGATCCTGCTCGGTACTTCTCCAGGAGTTCCTGCCGTTTGTCTGCGGTCACGTATTTGGAGAAGAGAAGGTCCCATGCGGACTGCCTGTGGCCTTGGAACT
This sequence comes from Podarcis filfolensis, assembly GCF_964270895.1. Lineage (NCBI taxonomy): Eukaryota > Metazoa > Chordata > Lepidosauria > Squamata > Lacertidae > Podarcis > Podarcis filfolensis. The sequence continues at coordinate 91,295,213 of NC_139603.1, read as the reverse complement.
CGCCCGACGGCACCTCCACGGTCACCCGGCGCAAGGCACTTTCTAGTTCTTCCTCGCGAGAGGAAGCTTCTCCATCTCCGCCGTGGCTTCCTCCTGTCTCTGTGAGAAGAGGGGCCAGTGTGACGATCATTTCCTGAATGCTGAGGATTCCCGACCGGTACTTTGTGAGGAGCTCCTCTCTCTGGGCTTCTGGAACGTATTGAGAGAAGATGAGGTCCCACAGGGAGACTTCTTGCCCCTGCAACTCACCCACATGCAGGACCACAGTGTGATTCCGCAAGGGCTCTTCCCAGCTTTCCGAGGGCGCGTGGGAAGCTTCCTTTGTTTTCTCCTCCTCTGTTTTGTTGACGATGGCGGTGACTACAGTTTCCATTTGGTCAATGGTGAGGACTCCAGATTTGTAGAGTTGAAGCAGCTCCTTCCGCTTCTCCTCAGGGATGTATTTGGAGTGGAGCACGTCCCACACGGAAACCTCCCTTCCATGGAATGCGCTTGCGGGGACTTTAACCTTCCGGGATTTCAGAGCCACTTCCTTTTCTCCCAGTACTGGCGCATCCATCTCCTGTTCTTCATCATCATCATCCTTCTCCTCCTCCTCCCGTTCAGGGCCATCGTTGCTGGGGGTTCTCACTTTAATGTCCAATTTCCTACTTGTGGCTTCCTTTTTGGTGACCAGGGTGGTGAGGACATGGATCAACCGGTCCACTGATATCATCCCTCTCTTGTACAAGTCCAAGAACTCTGCCCTCTTTTCTTCTGTGATATAGTTGGAGAAGAGCAGGTCCCACACAGTGACCGTCTGGCCTCTTTGTGGTCCAGCAGGCATTTGGAGGGTTGTGGACTTCAAGGTCTTCTGCCAGTTCTCTTCGAAGGATGGCTGAGCAGTGTCTCGCTTTGGTGATGTTGCTTGAGGGGTACGTGGAGCGTGTTCATGGCCCGTCGGCTTGGCGTTCCTTTCCTCTGTCTCGGTAACGGTGGTAACGAGGATGTGGGTGATCTCCTCAAGGGTTAGGGTGCCAGCTTTGTACTGCTTCAGCAGCTCCATCCTCTTATGCGGAGAGATGTATCTGGAGAAGAGGAGGTCCCAGGCGGAGACGTCTTGGCCCTCGAAGAGGCCCACGCCAACCCTGGCCTTGGCAGACTGCAGGGCCTTCCTCGTGCTGTCGTTCAGATAGAAGGAAAAGGAGCCCTTGTCCAACACTTGCAGCATCAACAGACCGGTCTCAGGATCGGGGAGACACCTGTGCCGGAGCTGCAAGTAGGTGAGGTTCTCGTGGGTGTTGGGATCAAAGAAGCCCTTGGTGTCATCGGAGGGATCTGAGAGGACGCGGTTCATTTCCTCGTCAAAGAAGCCCCGCTTGTATGCTACGTTGACGGGCAGGCGATGACTTTGCACTGGGTCGATGATGCCGCCAGTGGCGATCTGAGCCTCCAGCAGGCGGATGCCGTGATCTTTGACGATGAGGCCTTTCTTCATGGCCTGGAAAAGGGAGATCTTGTTCCCCGTGTAGGGGTCGTTGTATCCGGTCACGGCTCTCTCTGCAGAGAGAAGCTTCTCCTTCAGCTCGGCACCCACCAGCTCGGCAGAGACAGCTTCGTCCACAGAGAGCTTCTCGTTCTTCAGAGGGTCCGTGATGAACCCCGTGGCGGCCTGGGCCTCCAGCAGCACCAGGGCGGTGCCCGGCCTCAAGAAGCCTTTCCACATGGCTTGGTAGATGGTCATCTTCTCTGTCTTGGAAGGGTCTGAGCGGGACGGCACCAGAACTCCGGCAATGCAGCTGGTGCCCTCCAGGTATCGCTTCACCGAATCTCTTTCCGTGACCTCTTCCACAGTTTTGGTTCCGTGCGTGAGCTCAGAGAGTGTTTCCTTGTCAATGATTTCCGAGTTGAAGAGCTCCGAGGCTGTCACCTGCCTCCTGAGCCCGGAGAATTTCAGCTTGTTGCTCTTTTCCTCCATCTCCTCAATGAGGATGCTGATTCTTCGGACGAGCTCCTCACTGGTCAAGGATCCTGCTCGGTACTTCTCCAGGAGTTCCTGCCGTTTGTCTGCGGTCACGTATTTGGAGAAGAGAAGGTCCCATGCGGACTGCCTGTGGCCTTGGAACTCGCCCGACGGCACCTCCACGGTCACCCGGCGCAAGGCACTTTCTAGTTCTTCCTCGCGAGAGGAAGCTTCTCCATCTCCGCCGTGGTTTCCTCCTGTCTCTGTGAGAAGAGGGGCCAGTGTGACGATCATTTCCTGAATGCTGAGGATTCCCGACCGGTACTTTGTGAGGAGCTCCTCTCTCTGGGCTTCTGGAACGTATTGAGAGAAGAGGAGGTCCCACAGGGAGACTTCTTGCCCCTGCAACTCACCCACATGCAGGACCACAGTGTGATTCCGCAAGGGCTCTTCCCAGCTTTCCGAGGGCGCGTGGGATGCTTCCTTTGTTTTCTCCTCCTCTGTTTTGTTGACGATGGCGGTGACTACAGTTTCCATTTGGTCAATGGTGAGGATGCCGGATTTATAGCATTGAAGCAGCTCCTTCCGCTTCTCCTCAGGGATGTATTTGGAGTGGAGCACGTCCCACACGGAAACCTCCCTTCCATGGAACGCGCTTGCGGGGACTTTAACCTTCCTGGATTTCAGAGCTGCTTCTTTTTCTCCCAGTACTGGCGCATCCATCTCCTGTTCTTCATCATCATCATCCTTCTCCTCCTCCTCCCGCTCAGGGTCATCGGTGCTGGGGCTTCTGACTTTAATGTCCAATTTCCTACTTGTGGCTTCCTTTTTGGTGACCAGGGTGGTGAGGACATGGATCAACCGGTCCACTGATATCATCCCTCTCTTGTGCAAGTCCAAGAACTCTGCCCTCTTTTCTTCTGTGATGTAGTTGGAGAAGAGCAGGTCCCACACAGTGACCGCCTGGCCTCTTTGCGGCCCAGCAGGCATTTGGAGGGTCGTGGACTTCAAGGTCTTCTGCCAGTTCTCCTCAAAGGACAGGTGGACGGTTTCATGTTCTAGTTTTCTCTGTAGGTTGATGCTCTGCTCCTCTTTCTCTTTGATTGTTGATATCAACGTAGCAATCATTTCCTCAATTGTTGTTTTTCCAGATTTGTATAGTCTTATGAGCTCTTGGCTTTTATTTTCTGTAATGTATTTAGAGAATAGGAGATCCCAAAGGGAAACCACTTGTCCTTGGAAATCACCCGTATTTACTCTTGTTGTCGTAGACCTCAAAGTCTTCTTTATATTTTCATCCAAACTGAAGGCAATTGAGGTCTGATCCTGTATTTGAAGCACCATTAGTCCAGTTTCTGTGTCATGAACACACCTCTTAAGCAACTGCATATACGTGAGGTTCTCGTGGGTGTTGGGGTCGAAGAAGCCCTTGGTGTCATCCGTGGGGTCTGAGAGAATTTGGTTCATTTTCTCATCAAAATAGCCCCGTTTGTAGGCCACCTCAACAGGGACACGATGGCTGTTGACTGGGTCAATTATGCCCCCCGTAGCAATCTGGGCTTCTAGCAGGCGGATGCCGTGCTCTTTGATGATCAGATCTTTCTTCATGGCCTGGAAAAGAGATATCTTTTTCCCTGTGTTTGGATCAGTATATCCAGTGACAGCTTTCTCAGCACAAAGGAGCTTGTTGTGAATTTCTCCACCCACCAGCCTGGCAGAGATGGCCTCATCGACAGACAGTCTCTCATTCTTCAGGGGGTCAATGATGAACCCAGTGGCAGCTTGTGCTTCCAGCAGCACCAGAGCAGTTCCTGGCCTCAAGACATTCTTCCACATGGCCTGGTAGATGCTCATCTTCTCGGTCTTGGAAGGATCCGTCTTGGATGGCACAAGCACTCCGGCAATGCAGCTGGTGCCTTCCAGGTAGCGTTTCACCGAGTCGATCTTTGCCACGTCTTTTGCTGTCTGCTTTCCTTCCTCCAGGCTCTTCAGCGTCTCTTTACCTATTATTTCTGCTTTCAGTAGTTCCGAAGCTGTGACTTGTTTCCGTAGCCCTTGGAACCATATGTCTCTTCTATTTTCTTCTTTTTCTTTTATTATGTTCAGAATTTCATCCGTGATGTGCTGCAGAACAGCAGAAGATTCCAGTTTGTATTTTTTAATCAGCTCGTTCCTCTTCTCTTCAGTGAAGTAGCTTGAAGTAAGAAGGTCCCACAGAGACACAATCTGGCCCCTGAATTTCCCAAGTGTTACATTTACTTTGGTGGATGAAAATATATTTTTTGTTATTTCATCTACATAGAAATAGTCCCTCTTGCTCAGCAGCTGTAGGAAGTACATCCCTGTCTCTTTGGTGCACCTGTGCAATAGTTGGGCGTAGGTAATCCTTTCCTGGGTGTTCGGATCCACAAATCCTTTGGTAGCATATTTTGGATCAGAAAGCCGGAGGTAAGTGCCCTCATCCAAACACTCCCGTTTGTAAGCCACCTCCACAGGGATGCGGTGGCCATGCACAGGGTCAATGATGCCACCAGTGGCAATCTGGGCCTCCAGAAGCCTGAGAGCAAGTCCTTTCTCTACGATGCTTTTTTTCATGGCTTGGAAGAGAGATATTTTGTTCCCTGTGGAAGGGTCAGTGTAGCCAGTAACGGCTTTCTCTGCAGAAAGAAGTTTCTCTCGAAGGTCTTCACCCACAAGCCTCACAGAGATTGCTTGGTCAGCGGAGAATGTTTTCTTCTTCAATGGGTCGATGATGAATCCGGTGGCAGCCTGTGCTTCCAGCAACATCAGACCATGCTCTGGGGACAGGACCCCTTTCTTCATGGCTTCATAGATGGTCATCTTCTGCCCTTTGGCTACTAAGACTCCGGCGATGCAGCCTGTTCCCTCCAGGTATCGCTTCACTGAGTCCTTCTGGGCAAGTTGCTGAAGGGCACCAGGCCCCTGGTGAAGCCCATCCAGGGTCTTCTTATCAATGATCTCAGAGTTGAACAGCTCTGCCGCTGACACGTCCCCCCTTGGTCCCTTCACCTTGAGGGCCTGCATCTTCTGTTCCATTTCCTCGATGATAGCAGTGATGGCTTTGCTGAGTTGTTCCAGGGTCAGACCCTCAAACTTGTACTGGCGCACCAGCTCTTTCCTTCTCTGCTCTTGGATGTATGGGGAGCAAAGGAGGTCCCACATGGAGACGGTTTGGCCTTTGTACCTGCCAATGTGCATCTGCATCGGTTGTGCTTGCAGGAACTTTTTGGTTGCCTCGTTGATGTAAAAGTACCTTCCACCCCTTTTGACTATTTGCAGCATGTACAGTCCAGTCTCTGGATCTTGGGTGCATCGTTCTAGAAGCTGCAAGTAGGTGAGATTCTCGTGGGTGTTGGGGTCAAAAAAGCCTTTGGTATCATCTGTGGGGTCCAAAAGGACCTGGTTCAGTTTTTCATCAAAGTAACCTCGTTTGTAAGCTACTTCTACGGGGATGCGGTGGCTGTGAACAGGGTCAATGATGCCCCCCGTGGCTATCTGGGCCTCAAGGAGACGAATGCCATGGCTTTTCACAATGAGCCCTTCGTTCATGGCCTCAAAGAGGGAGATCTGTTCTTTTGTGTAGGGGTGTGTGTATCCTGTCACAGCTTTTTCTGCACTCAGCAGCTTCTCGTAAACCTCTCTTCCAATCAGCCCGCCTGCCAGCGCTTCATCTACTGATAACTTCTTGTTTCTCACTGGGTCAAGGAGGAAGCCAGTGGCAGCCTGGGCTTCCAGCAGCACCAGAGCTGCCCCTGGCCGGAGGAGACTCTGTCTCATGGCCTGGTAGATGCTCAGCCTCTCCTGGCTTGGCTGTAGAAGGACTCCAGCGATGAAGTTGCAGCCCTCAAGGTATCGGCTGACTGAATCCATCTTGGTGACTTCCTGGACAGTTTTCTTCCCCTCTCTCAGTTCGTCCAGAGTTTCCTTGTCTATGAGCTCCGACTGGAAGAGGTCGCTGGCTGACACCTGTTTGCGCAGGCCCTTGAAAGTGAACCTCTTGCTCTGCTGCTCGGTGTCTTCAATGATCTTGGAGGCAGCCACTGCAATCTCATCAAGGATCTCAGCATTCCCCTCTTTGTAGGCTGCCACCAGCTCTCTCCGCTTGCTGTGGGTGATGTACTCAGAGTGGAGTAAGTCCCAGAGCGAAGCCTCTTGGCCTTTAAACCGCCCAATGTTGACACCGACAGTGACAGATTTCAGCACTTCCATGGTCTGCTGATCTGCATAGAAAATGGCCTCTTCCGAGAGAGGAAGCAGCAAGTGTCCTGTCTCGGCATCCCGGACGCACCTCTCCTTCAGCTGCTGGTAGGTCAGGCTTTCCTGTGTGTTGGGGTCAAAGAAGACGCAGGTGTCGTCACTCTGCTGAGAAAGGGTCTTGTGCATTTCCTCATCGTAGAAGTTGTGCTTATAGGCTGCTTGGAGAGGAAGGTGGAGGTGGTGGATGGGATCGATGACCCCTCCAGTGGCCAGCTGTGCCTCAAGCAAGGGGATGCCAGCCGTGGTGGAGATCAGCTCCTTCCGGATTGCCTGATACACCGAGATGGGCTTCCCTGAGTAGGGGTCAGGATAGCCTGTCAGGGCCCTCTCAGCCTGCAGTAGCTGCTCCACAAGTTCTTCACCCACAATGCCAGCTTTGATGGCCTCTTCTGCTCCAAGCCTCTGGTTGGTCACGGGGTCAATGATGGATCCTGTCGCTGCCTGGGCTTCCAGAAGCCTTGCCCCTGTGCCTGGGAGAAGGAGGCTCTTCTGCATGGCTTGGTAAATGCTCATTTTCTCGTTGGAGGCCTGAATGAAGACCCCAGCAATGCTCCCAGTGCCCTGCAAGTATTTCTTCACGCTGTCCATCTCAGACACTTCTCTGGCTGTCCTCCTGCCCTGAGCCAGCTCTCTGAATATCTTTTCCGAAATGATGCCAGTATCCAGAAGCCAGACTGCGGGAACTGCACCTCTCAGGCCTTGGAAAGTGACCTGGCTTTGAGCCTTCAGTTCCATTTCCTTGATGAGTTCCTGGACAAGGTTGACCAGCTGCTGTAGGGATATTGCCTCAGACCTATACTTCTCCAGGAAGTCTCTTCTCTGCTCCTCCGTGAAGTAGCCAGAGTTCAGGAGCTCCCAGAGGGAGACCCTTTTGCCCTGCACATAGGTCTCCCTGAAGAGCTGCTTGATCTGCTCATCTGTGGTGGCAGGAGAAGCTGCTTGCGGCAGAGGTAGCAGGTGGACGCCAGAGGCTTCATCCTTCTGACACTGATCTATCAGCTGGCTGTAGGTCACCATCTCCTTTCTGTCCAGAGTGCTGAAAGTTTTGGCACCACTGCTTGGGTTGGAAAGTGTTTTGCTGAAGTCCTCATCCAAGTAACCTTTTTTCTGGGCAAATTCTACTGGGACATAATGTCCGCAGTGCGGATCAATGACACCCCCCGTTGACAGCTGGGCATCCATCAGCTGCCTGGCTTGTTTGTCGGCCACAAGGCCCTTCTTCATGGCTTGGAAGAGGGAGATCTTCTTGCCTGTGAAAGGATCCTTGTAGCCAGTGACAGCCTCTTCTGCCCGTTGGAGTTTCTCGTAGAGCTCGGGGCCAACAAGGCCTTCCTTCACAGCCTCATCCAGGCCGAGTTTTTTATTCTTCACTGGGTCAACGATGAAGCCAGTGGCTGCCTGTGCCTCAAGTAAGGGCACGGCTACCCCTGGCACCACAATGTTCCTCTTCATGGCTTCGTAGAGACTCACTCGTTCGTTGGAGGGCTGCAGCACGATGCCTCCGATGCTCCCAGTGCCATAGAGGTATTTCCGGACAGAGCCCATGCGCAGAACCTCCTCTGGGCTCACAGCTCCCTCCAGCAACCTTTCAAAGAGGGTCCTGTCGATTATGCCCATCTCCATCAGGTGGTAGGCAGTGACGCGGCCCCTTATGGCTGGGAACTGGATGCAGGCCCATTTCTTCATCTCCTCCTCCAACATGAGCCGGATTTTCTCCAGGGTGACCTTCTGCAGGGAATAATGGTTGAATATTTCCCTCCTCTTGCCCTCGCTGAAGTACTCGGAGTTCAGCAAATCCCACAGGGAGACCCTTTGCCCTTGGAAGCGCCCGTATTTCACAAAGACCGAGGAGCCCCTGAACGCTTGCTTGGTGGTGTCGTCAATGAACCGCGGCTTCTTGCTGTTCAGCGGCAGGAGGCAGAGGGAGGTTGAGGGCTCTATGATGCACTTCTCCTTCAGCTGCAGGTAGGTCAGGTTCTCATGGGTGTTTGGGTCAAAGAAGCCCTTGGTGTCATCACTGGGGTCCGAGAGAATCATGTTCATCTTTTTGTCAAAGTAGCCCCGTTTGTAGGCAACTTCCACAGGCAGGCGATGGCTGTTGATGGGGTCGATGATGCCCCCCGTCGCTATCTGTGCTTCCAGCAGGCGGATGGCATGGTCCCTGATGATCAGATCCTTCATCATAGCCTGGAAGAGGGAGATCTTTTCTCCTGTGTAAGGATCCCTGTAGCCAGTGACAGCTTTCTCGGCAGTCAGGAGCTTGTCGTAAACGTCTGGGCCAATTACGTTGGCCTTCAGGGCCTCGTCCACAGAGTATTTCTTGTTGGCTGCAGGGTCAATGATGTAGCCTGTGGCAGCCTGAGCCTCCAGGAGGATGAGGGAGGTCCCTGGCCGCAGGAAGCCTTTCCTCTTTGCTTGGTAGATGCTGATCTTCTCCTGGGAGTCGGGCAGGAGCAGCCCACTGATGCTGCCCGTCCCTTCCAGATACTTCTTCACCGTGCCCATGCTGACAACATCTTTGGCCAAGGTCTCCCCTTGGGTCAGCTTCTCAAACAAATTCTTGTTGATGATGTCTGAGCTCAGAAGCTGGGCGGGCGTCACCTTGTCCCTCAAGCCCTCAAAGGTGACTCTGGAGTTGGCAACGGCTTGCTGGATGGTGTGAGAGACTTTGTCAGCCAGTTGCCGAGCGGAAAGACGCCTAGAGCAGTACTGCTGGATGAGGTCGGTCCTCTGCTCTCCTGTAAAGTAGTCTGAGAAGAGGAGCTTCCAGAGTGAAACCTGCTTCCCCTTGAATTTCCCACAGGACACAGACACAGCCATGTTCTCTAGAGCAGACTTTGTGTTGTGGTTAATGAAGGAGTGCTCCCTTCCATGGCCTCCTGTGAGAGGCAAGAGGCAGAGACCCGTGTCTGGATCTGTGACGCATCTCAAGAGCAGTTCTGCATAGGACAATTTCTCCTTGGAGTTGGGCTCAAAGAACCCACGGATCTCATCTGTGGGATTGCAGAGGAGGCTCTCTGTGTCCTTGTCTAAGTGGCCCCGCTGACAGGCCATCTCCACAGGAAGCCGGTGATGCGTGTGGGGGTCGACAATGCCTCCAGTGGCAAACTGGGCATCCAGCAGGAAAATGCCAGGGTCCCTGGGCACAAGGCCCTTCTTCATGGCTTGAAACAGAGAGACCGTCTCCCCAGTGAAGGGGTCTTTGTACCCTGTGACTGCTTTCTCTGCTGAAGACAGTTTCTCATGGAGCTCTGGCCCAACAACTCCTGCGCGGATGGCAGCATCGGCCGTGAACTTCTCGTTCCTTACAGGGTCTATCAAGCATCCTGTGGCAGCCTGAGCCTGCAGGAGAATCACAGCTGTGCCTGGCACTAGGAGGTGCTCCCCTAAAGCCTGGTACAGACTCTTGCATTCATTGGTGTGCAGCAGTGCCACACCAGCAATGCTCTTTGTCCCAGAGAGGTACCCCTGAACAGAGTCCATCTCCGCCACTTCCTGCGCCGTGAGCTCCCCGTCATGGAGGGCTTTGAACATGGCTGAGTCAATGATTCCAGAATCCAGGAGCTCATGGCTGCACACAGACCCTCTCAGCCCAGGAAAGGAGATTTTCAGTGGCAGCAAGAGCAGGCCTCTAGTGTGGTCACAAATGCACCTTCTCATCAGCTCTGTGTAGGTGACCTTCTGGTTGTTGTTTGGGTCCAAGAAGCCCTTGGCCTCCTCGTTCTCAGGGTCAGAGAGGAAGTTGCTTAGTTTCTCATCAAGGTAGCCCTTCTCATAAGCCTCTTGCGGAGGGATGCGGTGACCAGTGGCTGGCTCAATGGTGCCCCCAGTGGCTAACTGGGCATCCAGCAGATACAGGCCCTGTTGCTTTCCAAGGAGCTCTTTCTGCAAGGCTTGGTAGAGGGAGATCTTCTCCTCTGTATAAGGGTCTGTGAAGCCCTTTGCTGCTCGCTCTGCGCAGAGTAGCTTCTCCTTCATCTCCAGCCCTACCAGTCCCATCTCCAGGGCCTCTGCAACAGAGACCAGCCGCTTTCCCGCTAGGTCAACGATGCCACCGGTGGCTGCCTGGGCCTCCAGGAGAGCTGATGCAAGGTCAGGCTGCAGCAAGTGATGCTGGACAGCTTCATTAAGGCTCATCGTCTTGCCAGAAGCAGCCTCCACGTAGACTCCGGCAATGCTCTTGATGTGTGTGTCTGCCTTGGGTGCTGCTGAGGTGCTGCTGGGGGAGATGTAGCCCCCTGGCATGGCTGCTGACCCTGCTTGCCCCTGGGTGCCTGGACCCCTGGCCTCCATGCTGTTTGTGCAGTTGTTCCAAGTCTCCCGCTCCTGGCGCAAGCAGGCGACTCTTCTGCTCCCTTTGCGGGTGGCAAGTGGGTCTCTGCAAGGAGAAGAAAGAAAGGAAACAGTCAGTTGTCATGAAGAGCAGAAAGGAGCAGAAACCTTTTCTCTTTCACTTTCCCCCTGCTAGGCATCCTCTTATAAACTTCTGTTGTGATACTTCTTGCTCTAAACTTCTTTTCTCTAAACTAGTAAGTCCTCAATGCTGCAAACCTTCTCCACAGAGGAACCCTTTTCAGAACCTTTTCCAACTCTACAATATCCTTTTCATGATGTGGTGACTAGACCTGCACACAGTACTCCAAATGTGGTTGCTTCATAGACTTGTATAATGGCATTCTGAGACTGGCAGTTTTATTTTCAGTTCCTTTCCTAAGGATTGCTGGCATGGAATTCCACTCTTGATTCAACCTGAAACCTGAATGGCACCTGCAAGGTGTCCTTGGAATGCACCTTCTACTTTCACGCACATTCCCACGGGGGAGAAACAAGGGTAAACTTCCAAAATACTCCCTGATAATTGAGGAGAGAAAGAAACAGATTTTAAAAGTGGTTCCTCACAACTGCGCACGTCTGCTTTTCCGGTTGTAAGGACACTCCCAGCAATTACGAGCGATAATGGAGCAATGTTGCAACACACCACAAGCAAAAGCTTGGCATGAAAACCAAAACCCTGGTAATAAAAGAGAAAGCAGGAATAAAAAGGCAGAGATTGCAGGAGGGGCCCATGTGGTGTGTGCAGAACCCACCCAGTCCGGTAATAGGAAGCTGGCCTGGGGAGGCCCTCTGCGCTTTGGGCTGGGCCAGCCCCTCTGGAGGATTTGACAGGTGAGATCTTCCTTGGGTACACGGAGTCATTGCACCAGAAACCTGCCCTCAAACAAAGCTGGAACTGAGCCCTTGTCAAGGCCAAGCGGAATAATGATCAGCCACAGCGTATTATCTCACCCCCTGTTGCTTCATGAGATCTCTGTCCCCTTTCAGCCTGGCTGGGGTGGGAAGGAGCAGAGTGGTGAAGGAAGCCCAGACAGGTTTGGCATCCTCCTGAGCCCAGCCCCAGCCGCTTTCAACTTCCCCGCTCCTCTTACATTCTGAGCATTTGCCAAGGTTGAGCAACAAAGGAGGGAGACAAGCCCAGGCGACCCACTTGCCTCTCCCCTCCCCAGCCCAGCCCTGTTCCTCTTGGTGGCAGATAATCCCCATCTGCGCTTGCTTGCACGGAGCCTGGAATGCAGGAGGGGTCAGGGAGGGGGGCACGCAGAGAAGGGGGGACCCAGCACCCAGCTGCTGCCTCTGATGCTGCCGGCCACCACGGGTGCGACCCACACTAGCCCAGGGAGCAGCCCAACGTCATGGAAAAAAGAGAGAAACTGGTGGCAGGCCAGGCCTTGAGGGCAGCCAGAGCCTAGCCAAGCGAGAGGCTCACCGGTCTTGATCTCAGGACTCCTGCACAGGGCCAGCTTGCCTGTGCGTTTTACAAAAAGTAGAAATAATGTGTAAAACTTAAGCAATTGCTGCTGAAGCTGGTGGCTTTAGAGGTCCTGAAGCCTAGTGGTTAGAGAGGTGCAAGGGAGGCCCTCCCCCTCCCTGCCTCCACAGCAAAATGCTCTTGGGGGGCAGCTGCAGTGGAAGGCATGGCGGGGGAAGGCCCCTGTAAATGGGGGGGGTATTTAGGATGTGGTGCCCTCAGGGCTAGACTTCATAGTCCAAGCCTGGGGCCCCATAACCTAGGGGTGGGGAGGAAACACCCACTGGGGGCAGGCAGTAGGTGACAGTGGCCGCCTGGCAGAGCATCAGTGCCCAGCGTGGGCACGTTAGGGCTGATGCCCTTGTCACAGCATCCCTTTTTCTTTCCTGAAGAAGCCAGCTCCACAGCAGCGGACTCAGCCAGCTCCCCCCCCCCCAGGCCTGCTGCCATCTTGGTTTCTCCAGGAGTGCCCCTCCCTCTCAGGGACTGAGCATGGCAGGGGGGCAGCCTGGCTCCATGGTGGGCTTTTCAGAATGAAACGGTTTTGGTCTTAAAGGAAAGGAAAGAATGCCTTGAGATGCACTCCTTCTCAGGTGTGCAAATGGCCTTGAGAATGTGACTGTTTGCCATGGCTTGGCCCCCCTCCTGCTTGCTTCCTTGCCCCCCCCCCCCAGTTCTTGAGTGCACCAGAGAGCTGCCTGGGCTCTACAGGGACTTGGGAGCCACCCTGTCAACAGCCATTTGCAGCTCACTATTCCAGCTCACTATTCCACCCACAGTGGGTGGCGCTGTGGGTAAAACCTCTGCGCCTAGGACTTGCCGATCGCATGGTCGGCGGTTTGAATCCCCGCGGCAGGGTGCGCTCCCGTCGTTCGGTCCCAGCGCCTGCCAACCTAGCAGTTCGAAAGCACATCAAGGTGCAAGTAGATAAATAGGGACCGCTTACCAGCGGGAAGGTAAACGGCGTTCCGTGTGCTGCGCTGGCTCGCCAGATGCAGCTTGTCACGCTGGCCACGTGACCCAGAAGTGTCTGCAGACAGCGCTGGCTCCCGGCCTCTAGAGTGAGATGAGCGCACAACCCTAGAGTCTGGCAAGACTGGCCCGAACGGGCAGGGGTACCTTTACCTTTACCTATTCCACAGTGGGACCCCGGAGCACCCCTGGGCTCCAGACATCTCCAGCAGCAGATTCTTGAGCTGCGGTTCCTGCATTGCAGGAGGTTGGACTAGATGACCACTGGGGGTGCCTTAAACTCTACAGTTTTATGATTCTATGAATCTATGATTTCCATGCCACTTCACAATCTCAAAGGAACCTCGAAGTGGTCTACAACCTACCTTAAATAATTTGTGAAATTTCAAGCGCTGCAAATGAGAATCAGATACAAGTGCAATAAAGCCTCTATATAAATAACATTAGCAACTATAAATGAAATAATAATAATTTTGTTGTTTAGTCGTTTAGTCGTGTCCGACTCTTCGTGACCCCATGGACCAGAGCACTATAATAATAATAATAATAATAATAATAATAATAATAATAATAATAATAATATTTATACCTCACCCTCCCCGGCCAGAGCCGGGCTCAGGGCGGCTAACACCAATAAAATCACAGTAAAAACATAATAGGGAAAAGAAAAGAAAAAAACCAATTTAAAATACAGGTTAAAATGCAATTTAAAATGCAGCCTCATTTTAAAAATGCATGAAACAAATGTTGTGCCCACAGTTCCTCCCCACAAACAGCAGCCTTGGCTGTGGGTGGGCTGTGGCCTTCAAAAAGAGTGGCTGTGAATCGTAAATCTGTGAGGGGCAAACTGCGGAGCCCAGGATGCTTTGAGGGGGAAATGTGCTTCAAAGGGATCTGGTGTGCAGGCAGAGGACTGGACTTCTAAGCAGCAAGAGGCGTCACAGGAAGAACAAGAGAGCCAGACCCCTTGCTTCCTCCCAGCCAGGTGGGGGCACGGCTCACTCCCCCCCCCCCCCAGGGTGTTAAGCAAGTTCAGAACCCTCCAATCATTAACCTTTATTGATTGGCTTTATTTGCATTTTGCAGAGGGTTTTGACCCTGAAAGGCAGCACAGAAATCATGGTAACAAATACTTCTAACACAAAAAAAGTTCAGCCCGTGTGGCCAGCAGTGGGCTTTGCTGGGATCGCCCCGAGGGGCTGAGGGTGGCCGGAGCTGCCCTGGGCAAGGCAGGATTGCAGCCAGCCCCCTCAGACCAGAGCAAAGGCACAAAGTCAGAACTTAAAGGAAATGCAGAACTGAAGATTTCCTGTCCAGCTGTAACTCCACTGCAAAATGGGGCTGAGGCACTACTCACACACCTCAAATATTTGCATGTGCTCCCTCCACTCCCAGAATAGGCTCATGCCTTTTTCAAGTTAGAGGGGAGAGAGTTTTGCATGGAGCGTCTTTAACACAGCCATGCGCAGAGCAAGTCCCTTAACATTTCACTGTTCAGCACAGCATAGTTTAGAAACAGCTGCCTCTCACATCTCTCTGGAAATTCTGAGGGAAGAAAAATGAAATCAGCCTATACTTCTGGTGTGTTGAACTTTTAAATAACTATGTTTGGTTGTAAAATAATAATAATAATAATGCCTAGGAACTGTCATTTGTTAAGGGTGCTAGGAATTACAGTTCTGGGGTAAGCAACAATTCCCAGTATTTTTAGGGGTGGAAATGTACCTTAAATGTGTGATGTGTACACAGCCACAATCCTGAAAAGGATGGGAATGTGGAGGTAAGGGACAGAAACCTGTAATTCAGCTGAAACACATGCTGTTAATATTGGGTGGAGACAGATGAAGACTAATTGCATGCTTTAAAATGTGGGTGTTATCACTTGTGAACCGTAAAGGTAATGTATAATTCACTTAATTGATGATGTGCTCCTAATGGGTCCTGAAATGAGCCTCTGAGGCTGGGAATGGCAGAATGTGTCAGGGTTAAACACTGTCCTGGCCATAGCAGGGTCTTCTTTTTACCACCAATGACCACCCAGGGAGCAAAGATGGCCGACACCAGACACTAGACTCTACCAGTCTGTGGTTCTGTGATCCAGTTGAAAGCAGACACTGGGCAGTTCCACAGGACCCCAACCAATGCACCATGTGCAGCTCTCCCACCCCTTAATCACGGTGGCTGGAGGTTGATCTGTATGATCCCAGCTGCTGCTGCTGCTTCCATGAATCCAGCCACAAGCTGAACAAGGAGAAATGCACTTTTCATCAACACAACATAGAGCTCTTGGGAGATGCCATAACACTGTACAACTCTGTACAAAGCCACGCCCCATCAGATGAGTGAAAGCAGCGAGGAAGCTTCTTGGAATGGTGGCCAGGATTCGCAAAACTCCAACCCCAAATGCCATTCATGGAAATCCAGAACTTCAAGAATTCTTGTGCTGTGTTGGATCAGGATGGCCTAAAGATTTTTGCAATTCTTCAGAGGTGAGTCGGAAAAACTTTGCAGACTGTGGATGACTGAGTGAACCGGAAGGCCTAATCACGAAACGGAAGCGCATTGTTGCAGCACAACAAATGAGGAAAGAGATCCTAGAACTTACTAGACCAGAACTCATCCATCCACCAAGGATGTCAAGGTCTAACCATGGGCTGCTGTAAGTGATCCAAGTGGACAGTGTGATGGCCAGGTTCTGGAAGGGGCAGAAAGAACAAAATCTCATGCTGTGACTTCTGATCCAGAAGAACTGGATCAGCACAATGGGAAGGATCGTTTAATCACATGATAGACCTTAGGAAAGGTGAGCAGCTGAACTGTAAGGCTTGGTTCTCAGGTCCTGCTTTTCAAGGTCTATTGAGCTACTTCCCTTGCCTGAGCACTGAAGAATATGTCTGTTTGCTTTGGCACGCCTGATCAACATGACCCACAACGCAAACCCATTTACAGTAGCAGAATTCCAGTCATTTCTGGCATCTTGCAACTTTTGCCATATTGCCACCAGCTCAAATTACCCTCAATGAAATAATGAGGCAGAGAGAGCAGCACAGACTGCCAAGAAAGTATTGAGACAGGCCGTCCCACCTATTTGCTCTTGTAAGCTACAGGTCAACTCCGTTGATAGTAACTAGATATGGTCCAGCAGAACCACTAATGGGAAGACAGAACACCCTTTTCCAACCCTTGGTCAGAATTTAATTCCTGGGGGAAATTGCCACTTCATATTTACAAGCTAAGAGAGGTTAAAAGCATTTTGTAAAGAATCAGTGCAATTCAGTGTGAAAACTGCCATTTAGATCCAAAAGAGCAAAGAGAGAGCTTTTAGCATCAGGGCTCATCCTCCACACTTATTTTTTGCCCCGCTGTTTCGCAGCTTGTGTCCAGGCACTTCCACCCCTAACCTACCACCAGGTGCTTCGCCCAGGAAAACACACTCTTTAAAGCTGAATTGAAACCAAGGGCAATTTGGGTTTTCTGCAGGTGGCTGCCCAGATTCAGTGATCAAGAGTGGGATTTTGTGGAGAAAGTGCCAGGGTAAAAAAACAGAAGGGGGAAACTGCTCAGACACAAACCTGGAAAGCCTGGACTGGTGCCTACAATGTGGAGCAAAGCTAAGAGTGGATGAGCCCTCAGTCCTGTTGGAGAACACACACGGCAGAACCCAGTCCCTGTGCAAGGAATCAAATGTGATCTACTTTGCAGAAGCCAACAACTTGCTCTTGTTCTTGAGAAGGTAGAATCGCCAAACACAGAAGCAGTACTCCAAAACTCAAGTTCCTCTACTGACACTGCCTGAGCCCATTTGTAAAACTGACATCTCCTGCCCAGAGACCTATGTCCCCACTGTGGAAGGACGTGTGGATCCAGAATTGGCCTCCACAGTCACTTAGGGACTCATTGTTCAAACCGTGTTTAGGGAAGACTATCTTATTCGGCTACAAGGGATTGCCAAAGAAGAAGAAGAAGAACTCCAGTCAACTTATTTGGAAGCCTCCAGGATTTGGAGATGCGGGAGGGGCTGCCAAGCCTTTCAACAGTGCCAGCTGATTTAATGGCTTCCCTCCCCCGCCCCGTTAACACTGGGATAGAGACTCTGCAGCCCTTGAGAAGCTGGTGGACTATGACTACCCACCATCCCTGGCCATTGGAGATGGAGCCCAACTGCATCTAGAAGCTCCCCCCCCCGCCCTATTTAGGGGATCCCCTTCCCTAAATAGATAGGTTTCTCTACCCAGAACGATGGTTGGATAGTGTTTTCGAGGTTACCAGCATGAGTTTGACTAAACTGCGGGAGGTAGTGGAGGACAGAGGTGCCTGGCGTGCTCTGGTCCATGGGGTCACGAAGAGTCGGACACGACTAAACGACTAAACAACAACAACAACAACATTAGACTTCCGGTCAGCGCCGGCGCTTAATGGCGGATCTCAACCGGAGCTCCGGGAGAGATCTGCTTCGTGGGTTCGGGTCCTGTCAGCTACGGCGAAGCGGGGACCCTTAAAAATCACAGGCGCGTTGCCTGTGAACTGGAGACTCGGCGGGCACCTTTGCGCCCCCCCGACGCTGCGAAATAGCCTTTTTAAAGGCTCCGGAGGAGCGGAGGGGTCTTGGAGCGGTGCTGAGAGTCGTCTTCACCCAGCCTGCGAAGCGAAGCCGCGTCGCCATTAGCGGAGAGCGCTGACTTCTTCCCGGGAAATTGGATTAAAAGAACAACTATCCGTGAGTAGGATTGACCGCTAAAATATAACTGGACACTAAAAGTAAAGAAATTGGGCACCGAGACGGACAAGCACTAAAAAGGAAGTCTGCTTTCCGTTCTGTAGCAAGATCAAAGCGAAAGGCATTCTAGCTGTAACTGCTTGAGAGGAAATTTGCGGGATTAAAGAAATCCACCACCAAAGCAAAGAACTCCCCCCCCCCCGAAGGCAGGAGGAGGGGGAAGAAGATTTTAAAAGTGTTTCCCTGCCAATTTAAAAGAATTGGATTAAGTATCGCTGCTCTTTAACCTGGGATCGGACTGCCGGAGAAAAGGAACCGGCTAAGGACTGTTGCTATAAGAAGCTAAAAAATATCTCAAATTGACTTTGGTTACTTCCAATTTGAAACACTGTTTCTGTGGCATTACAAAGTTACTTACAGGACACTATTGACTGGGATCCCCTTGAAAAAGGAAAGAAAAATTGAAAGGGACTAGGAAATTTTTATTCCTTCTTTTTTGAAGAGTGTGGGATTACTTTGAGAAGTATAGAACTGACTCTACGCCCCCTAGAGGACCTACAAATTGTTTCAGCAACAAGTGGAGTTTAAAATTTGAGAACTTTGTTTGTGAGTTTTAAAGTCTGGGAATGACCTTGACTAAAAGACTTTGTTATAGCAGATGGTAAAGAGAAAGGGGAGTTACAAGAAACAACCTTGAGATCTGGCAGACAATACAAAATTGACACTTACATGCAAAGAAGGGCTTCTGTAACAGGAGCCTCTGGAACTATAGTGGCTGCAAAGCCAAAAGCGAAAGCAATGTCTACAGAAGAATCATTTGCCAAGGTATTGGAGAAGATAAATGACTCTTTGGAGGAACTAAAAAAGCAAGGTGCGGAGACTAAATTGCAAGTTGCTGAAACTAAAGTACAAGTGGCTGAAACAAATAAAAAAATTGAAGAAATCTCTGGGAAAATTGACCTAAATACTAAAAGTATAACTGACCTAGGGAATAAAGTGAACTCAAATGCAGAAGCAATTGGGAAATTATTGGAAGATTCATCTACAACACGAAAGATAGCCGAGGAAGCTAAGGAAATTGCAACTGCTGCGGAGGAAAAATTTCCACCAGTTTACAAGAAATTGGATGAATATGAACTGGCACTCTCTATGCAGGATATGCAACGCAAGGAGAGGAACCTGAGGATCAGACTTGTGCCGGAAAAGGAAGGAGAGAACTTGGTGGATGATTTGACAAAAGAATTTTCTGACTTTTGGAAGCAGGAGCTGAAGAAAGAAGATTTTAAGATAGAAAGTGCATTTAGATTGGGAATAAGACAGAAGAGAAATCGACCCAGAGATTGTCTTATTACCTTAAGATCAAAGGAGGAGCGAGATAAAATATTGAACCTGCACTACCAAACAGCCCTTCGAATTGAAGACTTTTTTATTGAGATCTTTAAAGACATCCCTAAGAGTATCTTGGACGCAAGAGGACACTATAAAGACCTGGTGACACTGCTGAAGAAGAACTACATACCATTCAGGTGGGAATTTCCCCAAGGCTTGTCTTTTAAATATAAGGGAAAGAAGAGAAGAATAAAGACTGTAAGTGATAAAGACAAGTTCTTGGGAGAACACGAAGAAGACCTACAGAAAGAGACATTTCCAGGACAAGGGCATCCATCACTGGACACGAACACGGTACCACCGACAGACGAGGAACAAAAACAGGGAGCTGTAGGAGGAAGGAGTAAATAATCCCATCATGGCTCTGCAACTTCTAACCTGGAATTGTAATGGCTTAAATATTCCCAGGAAGAGAAAAAATATATTTCATGCCTTAAAGAAAGACCAATTGGACTTGATTTGCCTACAAGAGACCCACGTGACAAGAGCACACAGAAAATTATTAATAAATAAAAGACTGGGACAGGAATTTATATCTTCAGACAGAGTAAAAAAGAGAGGAGTGGTGATCTATGCAAAAGAAAAATTGCAACCGAAACAAATTTTTAAAGATGATCAAGGAAGATATTTGGCAATTGAAATTCAATTTCAAGGAGAGAAGTATTTGATAGTGGGAATCTATGCACCAAACGAAGGGAAAGCTGAATTTTTTAAGAAGTTGCATGAAATTTTGATGGACCATATGGATTACAACTTAATTTTGAAGGGAGATATGAATGGAGTGGTTTCAACAAATATGGACAAGGCACAAAGACAGGTAATAACAAAAGATGGAAGACTACCAAAGACTTTTTTTGAAATGACTGACAATATGGACTTGATTGATATTTGGAGAACAAAACACCCATTAGAAAGAGAGGGAACCTTCTTTTCTGAAGCCAAAATGACATGGACAAGGATTGACCAAATCTGGGTGACTAGCAGTATGGCTCCGAATATAAAAAAAGTAGAAATCTGCCCAAAAACTTTCTCCGACCATAATGCTGTAAAGATGGTGATGAGGCAAACAACAACTGGTTCCTTCAGATGGAGAATGAATGACACCTTATTTAGAGACGAGGAGATCTGTAAGAAGGCCCAAAAAACCTTGAAAGACTATTTTGAAATCAACTTAAGGTCTGAAGTAGAAAAAAGAATAGTTTGGGACGCAAGCAAAGCCGTGATGAGAGGGTTTTTGATTCAGCAAAATACTTTAAAGAAGAGAAAGCAAAATGAGAAAAAGGAGAGAATTTTGGAAAAGATAAAAGAAGGGGAAAAACAATTAAGATCGAAGCCAAAATCCCAAGAGATTCTAAGAGAAATCAAATTTCATCAAACACAATATATGGAACTGATGAATCAAGAACTAGAGTGGAGAATTAAACAAATGAGACAAAAGACTTTTGAATCTGCTGATAAATGTGGCAAGTTACTGGCTTGGCAAATAAAGAAGAGACAAAAACTCAACACGGTAACAAATATAGACGTGGAAGGAAAAAACATAAGCAACCCAGCGGAAATTAGGAATTGTTTTCAGAACTACTTTAGACAACTTTACACACAAGGGCCGCAAAAAGAAATGGACATACAACAGTTCCTCGAGGAAAATGGGCTGAAAAAGGTTTCGCATGAAAGTAAGATAATATTGAACCAGGAGATATCAGCACAAGAAATAGAAGATGCCATTCAAGGCATGACGCTGGGCAAATCTCCTGGACCGGATGGACTGACTTCCAAATACTACAAAGTTTTGAAAGAAGGGTTGATACAACCTTTGAAGGAAGTCTGCAATGAGATTATGGAAGGGAAAAGGGCACCCGATACGTGGAGAGAGGCCTACATTACACTTATACCAAAGACAGAGACTGAAAAGACCCAACTTAAAAACTACCGACCCATCTCGTTATTGAATGTGGATTACAAAATCTTTGCGGATATTTTGGCAAAAAGACTGAAGAGAGTTTTGATGGAGGAGATTCACGGGGACCAAGCGGGCTTTCTCCTAAAAAGGCACTTGTCGAACAATGTAAGGAATATAATTGACATTTTGGAAAAGCTGGAAGTGAACATAAACACTAAAGCTGTTTTGATATTTGTGGATGCCGAGAAAGCCTTTGACAACATTTCTTGGAGTTTTATGTTGAAGAACCTCCGGGGGATGGGGGTAGGCCAAGGGTTTGAAAATGGTATAGGTGCAATATACTCTGAACAGAAAGCCAAACTAATTGTAAATAATGTGGTTACAGAAGAGTTCAAGATTGAAAAAGGGACACGTCAGGGGTGCCCTATCTCCCCATTACTTTTTATATCGGTCCTGGAGGTTTTGCTCAATATGATTAGGAGGGACCAGTTGGTTAAAGGGATTCAGGTCGGAGCTAAACAATATAAACTGAGAGCATTTGCAGATGACTTAGTACTTACATTGCAAGAGCCAGAAGCTAGCACGAAAAGAGTTTTGGAAATAATTCAAGAGTTTGGTCAAATGGCAGGATTTAAATTGAATAAGTCTAAGACAAAGGTTTTGGAGAAAAATTTGACACAGATAGAAAAGGAAAGGTTTCAGAATGAGACAGGGTTGACTGTGGTTAAAAAAGTGAAATATTTGGGTATAAATATGACAGCTAAAAATGTGAATTTGTTTAAAGATAATTATGAAAAAACTTGGAGAGAAGTGAAAAAAGATTTGGAGATTTGGTCCAACTTGAAGCTTTCCTTGTTAGGCCGTATTGCAGCTATAAAGATGAATGTATTGCCAAGAATGTTGTTTTTGTTCCAAGCATTGCAAATAATTGATAAAATGGATTGTTTCAAGAGGTGGCAAAAAGACATATCTAAATTTGTCTGGCAGGGCAAAAAGCCCAGAATTAAATTTAAGATACTAACGGATTCAAAGGAAAGAGGGGGGTTTGCCCTGCCAGACTTTAAACTTTACTATGAAGCGGCAGCTTTCTGCTGGCTGAAAGAATGGCTACTTCTTGAAAACACAGACATTTTGGATTTGGAAGGTTTTAATAACATTTTTGGGTGGCATGCATATTTGTGGTACGACAAGGTTAAAGCACATAAAAGTTTTAAAAATCATATTGTCAGAAAAGCACTACTAAATGTCTGGGACAGATATAAAGACTTGCTGGAAAATAAAACTCCAAGGTGGCTGTCGCCAATGGAAGCTAAGGCAGTTAAAAAGTTAAATATGGAGTCCAAGTGGCCAAGATACTGGGAAATTTTGGAAAAGGAAGGGGACAAATTGAGATTGCAGAGTTTTGAGAAATTAAAAGGGAAGGTGAGAGATTGGTTTCACTACCATCAAATTAATGAAGCGTTTAAACTGGACAGTAAAATTGGCTTCCAGGTGGAAAAATCAAAATTGGAGACAGAACTGTTAGAACCCAGTACTAAGAATTTGTCCAAAATGTACAATTTGCTGCTGAAATGGAATACACAAGATGAAACGGTTAAATCGGTCATGATTAAATGGGCTCAGGACATTGGTCATAATATTTTGTTTGCTGATTGGGAAAAGTTGTGGACCACCGGGATAAAATTTACGGCATGTAATGCCTTAAGAGAAAACATTATGAAAATGATATATAGGTGGTACATAACCCCAGTCAAGCTTGCAAAGATTTACCATGTGCCTGACAACAAATGTTGGAAATGTAAAGAAACTGAAGGTACATTTTTTCATCTTTGGTGGACCTGCCCGAAGATTAAGGCATTCTGGGAAATGATCTATAATGAACTTAAAAAGGTATTTAAATATACTTTCCCCAAGAAACCAGAGGCCTTTCTCTTGGGTATTGTCGGCCAAGGGGTGTTAAAGACGGATATAACTTTCTTTATGTATGCTACAACAGCAGCTAGAATACTCATTGCGAAGTACTGGAAGACGCAAGAACTACCCACACTGGAAGAATGGCAGATGAAGGTGATAGACTATATGGGCTTGGCAGAAATGACGAGCAGAATCCGAAACCAGGGAAGAGAAGCAGCGCAAGAAGAATGGAAAAAATTCAAGGACTATTTAAAGAAATATCATAAAGTTAATGAAAGTTAGAATGATGTTGGACTGGAAAGTAAATGGTTACTATTAGCAATGGTTAAGACAAGGAAAACAAGGAAGAATAGTCTAAATTTAAATTAAAATAAGGGAAGATTTGCTGAACAATCGATAAGAATTTGGAATACAGAAAGGGGAAGCATGAGGAAGTCGGGGAAGATAGGATATGAAATTAGGACATGAAATGATACATGTTTCTTGTTTTGTTTTTGTTTTTGTATGTTTATGTTTGTTGTATTGTGTTTATATGGAAAAATAAAAATTTAAAAAAAAAAAAAAAAACAACAACAACAACAACAACCCAGAACATTCCAGAGAGATTTCTTTATCAAGTTAGCATCTTCTAACAATTAGCTCCCATTAAGGAGTCATTCTGAGCCATTAAGGAGTCATGAAGCAGTTGTTGTTTTTTCAAAACAGCAAAAAAAGCTAATGTTATACTAACTAGACTGTTCCAGTTACAGATAGGTAGCCGTGTTGGTCTGCCATAGTCAAAACAAATTTTTTTTTCCCTTCCAGTAGCACCTTAAAGACCAACTAAGTTAGTTCTTGGTATGAGCTTTCGTGTGCATGTATCTGAAGAAGTGTGCATGCACACGAAAGCTCATACCAAGAACTAACTTAGTTGGTCTTTAAGGTGCTACTGGAAGGAATTTTTTTTTTTTTGTTTTAACTAGACTGTATCAACCTAAGTTGAGTGTCCTGATCAAAAGTTATATTCTGCCTTTTCCTTTTCCCAAAGTGATCCTGCCCGGCTTCAAAGCGAACCCACCGTCACAGCCAGCAAGCAGCAATCTTGCAGGACTCTAATGTCACAAATGGGAAGAGGCCGTCATAGCTAATTCCCAGTGCAGCTGCTTTGCATGCAGAAGGTCCCAGGTGAAGCTTCCCCCTCACAGCATCCACATGCCAGGAAAAGGTTCATCCTCGGGCCAATGCCAGGTGCTTCTGCAGCTATTCGATGCGCAGGACCCTTTGCAGGGGGTGGGTGGGGTGAGAACCTTCTGCTCCCAGCCCTGGCAGGGGAAGGAGGCAGGCGGAGGCTCCTGCTGGGCCTGGAAGAAGCCTCTTCCCTGGGAAGCACCTGCAAATGCTTGTTGGTTCAGGAGGCTCGGGATCTGCGTAGCGTTGACACCCCAGATTCCCAGTGATAAAAGCTACTGGGCCGGTTGGGAGAAGGTTCTGCTCCCTGCAAATTAAAGGGCGTTGTCTTGCCTGGAAATTGCATCACCTGCCTTTCTGAAGAAGGGGGAGATTTCCTGGTCGGCCAACGAGCGGGACACTCCTCCTCCTCCTCCGGAATTGGCTGTTGCCTGTTTGGACCCAGGTCTGGCCTTAGACGTGGGCTGGGGCAGTGCCAGGCTTGGCACAGCTCCCTGGGCTTGTCCACACACATGGCAGCAACCACAGTCACACATCACACGTGCAACACCAACACTACCTTGTTTGCACAGCTGCAGCGTCTCATGGCAACACACACACAGAAACTGGTCCCCACCACACCCAGCAGAGCCTGCGCACAGGGCAGGACTTGGCAGGGAGGGGGGCAAACCCAGCACTGCCCAATCTGACCCTCCTTTATAGAGACTCCCATCCCCTGCCCTGGTCCCTTCTTAGGGAGTCACGCCCAACCAGACCCTTGGCCCACCCCTGTCAGTGCTGCCTGCTCCCAAGGGCAGCCGTGGCTCTCAAAGGCTTTCAGACAAGGGACGTTCCCAGCCCCACCTGGAGGGGCTGACATTGGGAACTGGACCTGCAGCAGCAGCTCTGTCCCTGGGCTGCTGTGGGCCTGGGCTCACGAGCAGATCCGTGTCTGGCCACTTCAAAGTCCAGCCCACGTGGAGCTATTTCATGGGAACACGGCCCGGAAGGTGCTCTTGTCACCGTTTGCACCCACCCACTTCCACCCCCTGGATGCAGGTGAAGGCAGAGAAGGAAATCTTAGGCACCGGAGGTCCTTTGCTGAAGGCTAATTGCATTCTGATGGAGTAATGCAGAACAACAAACCCCTGTGTTGCAGACTTAACACAACAAACAAGACAAGCAACACGCAGACCAGTATACTAGATAGCACTGTAATTCTTATTGCATAATATACATGATTTAGTAACAAAAACAAAATGTGTGCACTTGTAAATTCTCTAATTTAGCTCTAAAGCATGGGTAGGCAAACTAAGGCCCGGGGGCCAGATCCGGCCCAATTGCCTTCTGAATCCGGCCCGTGGACGGTCCAGGATCAGCGTGTTTTTACATGAGTAGAATGTGCCCTTTTATTTAAAATGCATCTCAGGGTTATTTGTGGGGCATAGGAATTCGTTCATTTCCCCCCCAAAAAAATATAGTCCAGCCCCTCCACAAGGTCTGAGGGACAGTGGACCAGCCCTCTGCTGAAAAAGGTTGCTGACCCCTGCTCTAAAGGGAAGGGAGAGCAGCTCAGACTGTCTCAAGCAGCTGACCTGGAATAGCATGAAAGGGAAGAAAATGGTGAGCTATTTAATTGAACCCCACGGCCTTGGTGGAGTTCTCCAGGGACCAAAGCCTCTTGCCTCTTGCCCCTTGCCTTGGGCAGAGGAGGGCTTGCTCTGCTCCAGGTGCCCTCGGTTCCTGGGCCAGCTCTGCCTCAGGCTCCACAAGTTCATGTGTGGTTAGTCATATATTAATCTATCCGTCGCTTTTCACGTGAGTCTCAAGGCCTTTTTACAGGCACACCATAAAAAACACTGAAAACAAAAATAGTACAAAAAAGCAACAATTAAAGATGTATTTCAAAACAACACAGAATCAGCACCAGAGGCAAAGAGACCTTTTCACTCAGCTAGAAAAGTTTTTCAAGTCAAATCTGTCCCCAGTTGTTTATGGGAAGTGACAATCATGGACGCCCTGCTGTGACGCAGAGGGATGCTGTGCACGGAAGACGGGTGACCCCCCCAAAAGGCCTGCCCCGAGTTACTGTGGAGGGGGCTGTTGAGATCTGGGGGGATTTGAAGGAGGAGCTCTCCTGCAGGTCAGAGTGACCGGCTAGGGGGCATGTCAGGGATCAGGGTCCCTTTCAAGTTCCCTGGGCCTGAGCTGTTAATTCCAAAGCCTTGAACTTGGCCCAGAGGCAGAATGGCAGCCAGAGCCACAAACAAGGTCAGCAATGCTGGAAGTCATTTGCCCCGCAGGCAGCCCAGTCACTGCGTCCTGCACAGCTGCAGCCTCAGGAGTAGACCCTATGCACATGGGCACAAGGAAGGAGCCTGATGAACACACTCGATGTCCCACCTTCGCAGCAGTGGCACTCCAGACACTCTGCTTGCTGGGGGGGGGGGGTCTCTAATTCCCCAGGTGCCTTTATAGCATCCATAGAGACCCACGGAAGGAGGAGTGATAAAAACTGCCTTTAACATTGCGCCACGACAGGCTGGCAAGTCACACCTTTCAGCAGGCAATTATTCTGCAATTATGTGGTTTCAGCCTAATCCAAATGTAATTATGTGGAGAATTGCTGTTTATGAAGAGTGGATTGGCGCAAAGGAGCCTCTGGCACAAGGTAGTTGGTTGGGGACATGAGGTACCAGGAGATGATGACCCAGTCTGGCCACCCAGGCAGCTCAGGAGATGCGAGGGAGGAAGGAGGGGACCGCATTGGGGCTGGGAGGGGGCCTGGAGCAGCAGTGCTTCCAAGGGCAGGAAGACCAAAGATGCCTTGGCTGAAGGCCTGAGTGGCACCAGCAGCACCCAGGACACGATCCCCACCTGCTGCAGGCAGCAGGGCCCCTTTCACGCAAGGGAGAGCCCCCGCTGGCCTGCAAAGCACCCTGGGACCTCTCAGTCTGCCAGAGGCTCAGCCCAAGGCCCATCCTGGCAGGTGCCCAGATCATTGCCAGACCATAATTTCAAGGGCTGCTGTGTCCTACCTGCCTCCCACAGCATCCTCCGGGAGCCCCAGAAACAGTTTAGAGCTGGCCAGGAGTTAGGGACAGGTTCTTCTTTTACTGGTATATTCACCTTCAAAACACATTTTTCCCCTGAAACTGCAGTCTTGTCATTTTCAGATGTTTGCCATCCGCCTTCCTAAGCATTCAGGGATCAGGTAGGAGGGGGAAAGTCTAAATGCCTGCTTGTTTTGCAAGACCAATAACAAGCCCTTTTCCTGGTGCAACACACAGCCAGGGAGGGAAGCTGCTGGGGGGGGGGGCAATGGGCAGCTTGGCAGCCCTGTGGCTAACTTCAGGGATGGCCCATGCCTGCAGGAAGGGAGCAGAAGTTCCTGAACCCAAGAGGCACTCCAGACATGGAGATGTGAAGATGCTTCATAGCAGCTTTCTGGGGTCCCAGCCAGGGGGCGGCAAATGGGTGCATTGTCCAGGAGCTGTGCTTTGCTCCCCCCTCCAGAATTTTGTGTGAGTAGAAAATTGTCTTTTCAATTTTTGTCATGACAGACAGTGACAGCTTCCGTGTAAAGGATGCCACCTTGCTTTTATAACAGGAACAATGGACTTCTTGATCCTTGGGGTCCCTTCCATCTCTACAATTCTATGATTCTAGAGAGCAAAGGCACAGCGAAAGTCTCTTCTGGAAGACCCCACCCCACCCCGCCAAGTCTGCTCACCTTCCCTGACTGAAGGTGGATTTTGCAGGACCGCTCCTGTCACTCAAGAATTGCTTAAGGCAGCTTGCCTGGTAACCAGAGAACCTTTGCAGATTTAAAGGCTGGACCTCTGTTTGCAGAGATGGAGTCAAACTCCCCTCCCCCCCCTCACCTGGGCTGAGCAGGATGGGCAGCTTTTTGCACTGTGAATGTACCCCTCTGAAAGCATCCCCCCTTTTAAGTATTTCCCCAGAGACCCCCCCCAAAAAAATACATTCTGAAAGCCTACATTCACATACATGCGCCACAACTTATATCAGCATACATCCTTTGGAACTGGTCTTTGGTTTTCTAAAGAATTTGTAAAGGAAAGCATTATTCTAAGTCTAAAACTCCATCTCACTAGCTTTATCCAAAAGCGTGTGCCTGCGGTACTCAGCCCCCCAACTGCTTGACCAGGGCTGCACGGAAGGGCGCTTTCTCTGCTTCTAAACCCAGATTGTGTGTTTTTTGTATTGGATTTTGTATTTTTGGATAAAACTGGTTTGCAACTTTCTAGTTACAGCATAAACTGTTTTCTTGATTTTTTGGTCTCCCCTTGTTCACTGTCCCCTTAACATCCTTTTTTCTAAAGAAACAAAAAGCATGCCAGTCACTCAGTTGGCACTCTTCTCCAGGGGGGTGCTCTGTGCCCCATCTGGAAAAGTAGTTCCCCCTGCTGCCCCCTGTGACAGGGAGTGCACTCTCAGGGCTGCAGACAGGGACAGGGCAAGGGGCACAGACCCATAGCACAAACCTGCACCTGCTAATTCATAGGCAAATTTAGGCTGACTTGCAGAGCAGCTGGGAGAACCTAGATTTGGGCTCTTGCTGTCAGGCCTGAATTTGCCTCTGGAAAAATGAGGGTGCTGGGTGGTCCCAGGGGTCTCACTGGGACTGTGATTTGTAGCGCCTTTGGTCACCACTTCTGTAAGTGAAGCTCACATTTTGTATTTTTGCGTTGTGAACTGCGTTGTGAACTGCTGGGTTAGGGTTAGGGTCTGTGATCTTCGGATGAGGAGCGGTATACCATATAAATGTAAATAATAATAATAATAATAATAATAATAATAATAATAATAATAATAAAAAAAAAGATTAAAAACACACCCACAGCATGAGATTAAAGCACCACAGAGCTTCCTCCCAATAAGCCTGGGAGTGTAGTTTACCCACCACAGAGCACCAAGAACAACCAAGGATTCCTTGGGGGGGGGGAATGCCATGTGATTTAAATGGGCTTCAGATGTAAAGGAGAAAAGAGGCCAGAAATGGGGGGGGGGAGAGCTCTAGCAGAGACGACCCAGGGGCTTGTGCCCCCTGCCCACCCCACCTAAGAGGTAAGTAAGGAAGCCCCCCTTTCTGTCCTGCATCTGGACCTGATCCTGCCCTTTCCAGTCACTGCCAGCTGCCTTTCTAGACCGCGCATCTCACTTCTAAGCCTGCCTTCCAGAGCTTATCCTGCTCCTGTGAAGGAATGGGGAGTTAGCACAAGATTTTCCAGACCGGTGCAGGCTGGGGGCTTGCCCAAAGACCCCTTCAGGAAACGCTAGTGGGGCCCACAAAGCCAAGAGCCTTGGCAGCCCCATAGCTGGGCTCTGGATGCGCCCCGCTCCCCCCCCCCCGGCCTCATGAGGCTCTGGATAAACCACAGGCACACAAATGTGGGGGACACTTTCATGGAAGGGACCCCAAAGGTCCAACCCTCTGCAAAGCAGGAATCACAGCTGAACAAATGGACACCCAACCTCAGTTTAAAGCCTTTCTTCATATCAGCTACTTGCCAAGAAGTTGCATCTCTTCAGAAGGCTTTGCCTTTCCTTTTAAAAAAGTGAAAATGCCCCTAACAAATGAAGATGAAAACTCCACGCAGATAAAATTAAATGCCTGACTAGCCAGTGGTGCCTGCAAAGGTGTCCCTTGTGATGAGGAGGCCAGCAGGTCTGAAAAAAGACCATGAAGGTGCAAAGGGCGTGTCGCTTGGAAGGGGCCACCACTGGAAAGGCCCACAAGCTGCTGGAGGAACCTCCTCCTCCTCCTCCTCCTCCTTGTGGCACCTGGGAAGCACCTTGAGCCCTCCTGAGGCATTTTCTCTCCCCCTGATGCCTCACCTCTGACTGGCACAGAGAGAGAGGGTATGGGCCCAGAGGGCATCCTGCTGCCACTGCTGCCGCCTTGCTCCTGGTCCTGCCAGCCTTCACCAGAGATGCCCAGGGAGCAGCGTGGGCACCAAGGGCAGGCAGAGCGGCTGGTGGCAAGGTGGCAGGGAGCAAACAGGAGCAGAGGCGGACCTAAGCTGCCTTGAACCCTTGGCAAGGACACGTTTCAGCATGGGGAGGTGTGATTTTTCGCCCCCATACCTAACCAATCCCTAGGTACGCCCTGGAACAGGAAACCCAAAGGGGAGCCCTCGGTGGTGGGCTCGCAAGCGCTGGAGGCAAGAGGAGCCACCTGGGCAGAGTAGCCTGAGGGCATGCGTGGAAGGGGGGTCTGCCTTTGAGGCTGCTTCCCCCCGAGACGTGTCCCCCGACAAGAAGGCCTGCACTGGCTCCCAGCAACACGTGAGGCACCTGCCTGCCACAGGCAGCCCAGCCCCATGGCGCTGCTCCTCACTCCCATACGCCTGCCCTGCCAAGGGCACCAGCGCCCAGCACTCCCAGTGGCCTTGCCAAGGGGAGCAGAGCCCCCCACTCGCCCCCGTTCCCCAGCTGATGGCCCCTAACCAGGCATTCCTCAGTCCTACCTGTGGGTCCTCTGCCGGGCAGGTCCTCTGCTGTTGCCGCCGCCTCCTGCTGCTCTTTCCAACTGTGCCAAGGTGGGACGGCCTGAGCGCAACCTTGCTTTTATGTCCCCGCCCTGGGATGACACACTGGCCCAACCCAAGTGGTGCAAACACGGGGAGGGAGGGAGGGAGTGCTCCTGCCATACACCTGCCTCTTCACTTCGCACAGGCACTGATTTTGCCCAAACCGGAGGGAGGGGATGGAGTTCAAAAGGAAGGGTGCAAACACACGCGCGCACACAGGGATTTTGTGCAAGGCTCCTGGTGGTTTGTCAGGAGCTGCCTGGGATGGGCAAGAAGAGTGTCGCTGGGGCAGAGGGAGGGACCAGGGGGCTCACGGAGCACGAGAAGACCCTTTGGCGGGGTCCGGGCTCTCAAGTGACAGGAGCAGCTTGGAGGCGGTTTTGGTTCCTCTCCAGCTTGTCAATCCTAATCCTTGCCCAGGTGTGTCTGCAACGGAATTCCTGCCGCCTGATCTGCCCTTCGGGGCTTTCCCCGTCCTGCTGCCGCAGCAGAGAAAGCGAGATTCGCGAGCGCGGCTTCCTGGGAACGGGCCGGGCCGCGTTGTGCAAGTCGGGGTGGGAGCAGCGTGGGTGGAGAGAGCAGAGAGAGGAAAGCATTTCTCCCTTCCTCTGAACCGAGGGGCCATCTGCCAAGCTGAATGTTGGAAGGGTCGGGGCAGATTGAGGAAATGTTAATCTGTGGAACTCACCGCCGGAGGAGCCAGGAATGGCCATCAGCCTGGATGGCTTTGAAAGAGGGCGGGGCAAATTCGTGAAGGACAAGGTTTTCTGTGGCTACTAGCCAAGATAGCTGTGTTCCACCTCCTTTCTTTGTGTTCCTCCTCTGAAGGCTAGTTGCAAAGCATCACCAGTGGGGGGGGGGCTTGCCAGAAGAGG
This sequence comes from Podarcis filfolensis, assembly GCF_964270895.1. Classification (NCBI taxonomy): domain Eukaryota; kingdom Metazoa; phylum Chordata; class Lepidosauria; order Squamata; family Lacertidae; genus Podarcis; species Podarcis filfolensis. Next base: position 91,263,717 of record NC_139603.1, on the reverse strand, counting down.
CAGGCTGCACCCAGCAGGCAGAACAATCCAGACGAGCAGCAACTACCCAACGCCAGTACTCCTCCAGCCAAACTGGGGGGTGAGGGTCAATTTTTTTCATCAGCGTTGATCACAAGGCAAAGCTTCTCCTGGTTTAAATGCCAGCCCCAGCCCCCTCTGGACAGGGCAGGAGAAGACCCTCCAGCCCACCCTGCCCTTGCCTACCCCACTGCTCTGCTACATGACATGGACCCAGCCCATCAGGATGAGTTGCCAGCACTCTGTTCTGCATCGCCCCCCCACCCAGTCCCAGGGAGAACTGACATGGCCACAGCCTCCGTCTTGTCTGCAGAGCTGGGCTGGGCGGCCCAGTGGGAAGAGTAACCAGGCTGGGAGAGCAAGGAGAGCAGCTTGCTGTGTGGGGCTGTTTATTCTTCCAGAACCATCCTTGCCAGAGGAGGAGGAGGAGGAGGAGGCAGCTCAACCTGCTCAAAGTTTTGTGCGAGGCAGCTCAGCCAGCCACGTCTCCTTTCTCACTGTGGCTTTTGGCCCCTGTGGACCCGGCTTGGTACAGAGAAGGAGAAGATGCAGGAAGAGGTGCCAACTTGAATAAAATATGGGGGGGCAGATAAGCCCCACCCCACATAATTGATCACGAGATTCAGTGCACACACACCATTTGAATGGCATCAACGGGGGAGAGCGGAGTTGAGACTAGGAAAAGTACACAGAGTGCTGAGATGCTCCATAGTGCCGGGGCTTTTCAAACTTGGATCTCTCTCTGCTGTTGGACTGCAACTCCCATTATCCTTAGTAAGCAGGACCAGTGGTCAGGGATGATGGGAATTGTGGTCAAACAACAGCGGGAGACCCAAGTTTGAGAAACACTGTGGTCCCAGCCCTAGACATCTGGGACACAAGTTCAGGGCCGGATTTAGGTTTAGGCTGCTGAAGGTAATGGGGCCCTTTATATGTGATATTTTAGGGAGCAGGTTAGCAGGCGGGGCCCATGACTTACATCACAGGAGCCTACACAACACAAAACACTGTTGCTGGGTGTAGGTTTTATTTTATGTGTTTTTTATCTTTTTATCTTATATTTTGGAAATGTACATCCAGGTTTTTTTTCTTTAATTTTGGGGGGGGGGCTCCCAAGAGAGTGGGACCCTAAGCTATAGCTTGTTTAGCTTATGTGTAAATCTGGCACTGCACATGTTGGAAGTCAGCTGTGTCTCCACCAGTGCTCAACCCGTATAAGTCTATCAGAAAAGCCCTGTAGGAGCTGGATCAGGCCCAAGGGGCCCACCCAGTCCAGCTCCTTGTTCTCACGGTGGCCAACCAGATGCCTCAAAGGGAAGAAGCCCACAAGCAGCAGCCATTGTCCCCTCCTGCAGTTCCCAGCATTGGGCATTCAGAGACAGACTGCCTCCCACAGCGGAGCTGGAATATCGCCATCATGGCCGGGAGCATTGACAGCCCTGTCCATTCCTGCCTACAATCTCCTTTCAACGCCATCCAAACCGGTGGCCACCTCTGCTTCTTGTAGCAAATGCCCTCGTTCCACCTTGCACTCACTGTGTGCACAAGCAGTTCCGTGTCAGAAGGTGGGGGGCTCTCCTTCATGCCAGGAGCTCCTTCTGCCAGAGATGCTCTAGTTGTGCTTCTAGTTGTGCGTGGGTCTATGATGCCATACATGTATCTCCAATTGCTGGTTCCAGATGTCCCAGCCTTCAGCTTCCTTGGGTGCCTGCGAGCTCTCCTCTTCTGAGAGAGGGAGAAAACTTTTCTCTCTCCTCTTTCTCCAGGTCAGGGGTGACTTTATACACTTCTAGCATGTTACCACGTGTCAGCTTTGACAATACAGAGTTAAGTTTCTGCCACGCGCATTCCTTGAGCTGGGGAGCGTCCTTGGCCAGGAGCCGAGGACACAGTTCAAAGACACGGAAGCGCCAGCCACCTCCTCGGAAGGAGCCGGCCAAAGCCACCCCCTGTCGCCCTGAGAAGGAAGGAATGCGCCACGGCCAAGTCTCCGCCATAGCTTCTCACGGCTCGAGGGAGTCGCCTGGGCGGCTCCTGCCACCCAGAGCTGATTGCCATCACCTGCCACCTGGATGTGCGCATTGTCTTCCTGTCGTGTTTGGCCCTCCAGTAATCGGGGTGTATTTTGTGTTTGTCTTGAGCTCCAGCCTTGCTAAGGAGAGGACAAAAACCTCGGAGGCAGAGGCGGCCTGGGGCCTGGGGCGAGGCAGACAGGCAGGCTTCCAGGAAGCGAAGGAGCCAGACCCGTCTCGAAACTGGAACGCGGGGAAGTCGTCGGGCCGGTTGGCTGTCCCTCGTGGGCCCCGTGCAAGAGGGCCAGGCCCTCCCTCTCTCCGCAGGGGCCACAGAGTCTAGGGATGGAAGGCCAGGGTTGCAGGCAAAATACGGCTCTGGGCGGTGGTTCCCAAACTCATCCCCAGTGCCCCATGACCCACCGGGGAAGATAATCACACAATAAAATCCAAAACAGGACCAATTAATTGCGCATTCATTCGAAGTGCAGTTGAAACTATGTAGTTTAAATAATTGAACAAAACTGATGAGCTTGAGAATATTATTATTATTATTATTATTATTATTTATTTATTTATTTATTTATTTATTTATACCCCGCCCATCTGGCTGGGTTTCCCCAGCCACTCTGGGCGGCTTCCAACCGAATATTAAAAACAATACAGCATCAGACATTAAAAACTTCCCTAAACAGGGCCGCCTTCAGTTTTCTTTTAAAAGTAAAATAGTTGTTTATTGCCTTGACATCTGCTGGGAGGGCGTTCCACAGGGTGGGTGCCACCACCGAGAAGGCCCTCTGCCTGGTTCCCTGTAACCTCACTTCTCGCAGCGAGGGAACCGCCAGAAGGCCCTCGGATCCAATGATTCCAGCTTTTCAAAGTCTGAGACTCCTTTACACCTCCGGAGCCTCCCTGTTGCCTCTTAGCACCCCCAGGTAATCCACCTCAAGGGGACACGACCATGCACTGTGGGAACCACTCCTGTAAAACCATCTTGTGCAAATTTCCTAGCCTGGCAGCCGGCGCAGCAACTTCCCAACACGTGGAATGGCAGCTGCAGCTGCCGGGGCAATACCTGTTTGCACGTTTGTGAGAACTTAGTGTGGCTCTTTGGAACTCCCTGCCAATTGATGCTGAGCAGGTGCCTTCACTGTACTCTTTTCGGTGCCTGCTTAAAACATTCTTGTTTAGACATCTTGTTTACCCAAATGCTTAGTTAAGCGAAGCAATTTTAATCTGCTTTAGCATTTAACTTTTGGATGTTTTAAAATAATGCTGTACATTTTTATTAGCAATGATTTTATTGTTTTATCTGTTCTGTAAACCGCTTTGAGACATTTTTCTTTTAAAAAACAACAACAACAATCAGATGGTATATAAACATCATGAGATAAATGAATAAATAGTCCCGGCCACAGCTAAAGGACTCCGGCACGCAGCTGACCCGGCTCGCCAGTCCTGTGAGGAAGGTGTAGCGCGATGGCTGGGCAGCGGCGGTTCCCTTTCTCAGGAAGGCCGTGGCAGCGGCATTTGCATGTGGTTTATCTTCCCGGCTGCTTTGTTTGAGATAACGGGGCAGCTCCACAAACAAGGCTGTCATAAAGACTTGCGCACCGAATTTGCATATGAAAATACAGTAATTGCAAATGTCTGCAAATGAAGATGCACAGGTGAGCCCCTGCATGTGAACAGGGAGGGGTCCCGTAGCCCCCAGATCAGGAAGGAAAGTGGGGAGGCGCCAGCCCAGCCTTGGGCACCAGCAGAGGGAGGGCTTTCTCAGCACCCAGGTGGATGGCAGAGGGCTCCCCCCCCCCGTTCTTGGCCGCCTTGTCGACCTGGGGTGTGCCTATTGATCTTGGCATTCGCAAAGCAGGCAGAGCCTTGGCAGAGTCCGCTCGCTGCCCTCCTCCGATCCAGGCATGTCCTGATGCGCGGTGGCAACTGCCGGGAGGGCTGCCAGCTGGCGGGGGGGGGGGGGCGGGCGTCAAAGGACGACTTGTCAGTTCCACGGAAAAAGATAAGGCGGCCGCGGCTACTACTAGTCATGTTGGCTGCTGAGTCTGTCTCCTGGATCAGAAGAAGACCAGTCGCTAAGGGCAGATCTACGGGACTCAGCACCCATGACTTTTCCGTTCCCAGGGCTGCCATTTCCAGCACCCTTAACGAACTACGGTTCCCAGGACCCTTGGGGGAGGGCCTCCTGTTTCAAATGTCGAGGGGCGGCGCTGCCCCTTGCGCTCCTGAGAAGGGGCCTGGCCATGGGCATGGAGGGCCCAGTGGAGGCTGCTGGGTTCAGGTTTAGGCCTCCCGCAGCGGGGGCTCAGCACTCCCTCAGCGCCTCAGGCTCGGCAGGCAGCGGCTTCAGCACCGCTAGACATGAAAGGCCTCCGAGGAATCCGCCTCGCCCCTCCCTTGGCAGCCAGGCAGCCACGCCGCCCTCCGCTCCGGCAGCAGAGGAACCAGGAAGCAAAAGGGTCCCGCGTGGGGCTCCCAGAGCCGCAGTAAGGGGCCTCCATCACCCCAGGGCTGAGCACCACGGGCGCACCCACGGATCAACCCGCAGCTAGACTAACCAGCAGAGGGCTTCAGAGGCAGGTGGGGGAGCAAGGAGGGGGCCAACTGAGCACGTGCTCCCACCCAACGGGACAGATCCCTGACGCGGACCGAGTTGCTACAAGGGAGGAGGAAGCTGCTCGTTTGCAGAGCCAAGTCCTGGGGGAACTCCCGTGAGCACTAGGGCAGGATTGGGGCTCCTGCCCAGAATGAGGCACCTGTCTCTGCTCCAGGGGGGCTGGGCCCTGTGGGAGGAGGGCTGAAAGGGGGCTCTAAGAATTGCTGGTATCCGTCTGTCTCGGGAGACAATGGAGGAGAGCGCCTTTGGGGGTCAAACCGCTGGAGAGTTACAGCGCCTGCTGTGGCTGTAGAGGCCGATACGGGAGACACGTTTGCAGCTGCTGGGGGAGAAGCCAAAATATGATGGGGCAGGAAAGGGCCCGTCTGAGCTTCCTCTCCTTAACACGCCTCCCCCAGCCGGCGTAAGCAGCACCCGCCCCCCACACGCTTGCTTTTGAAAGTGGAGGCTGGCTCCCCCCTCCCTGCTCCCCAACATAGGCGTCGATGAATGACCTCATGTCTCCTCCCCACAGCTTTGAAAAATCTCTGCGCTACGTGTGAATGCTGTGAAAAGGGTTCCTGTCCTGGCCGAGGCAAAAAGGCCTCAATTGTGGGGTGGGAGTATGGGGAAAGAGCTCTCTGTGAGCCCCAGAATGGTCTTCTCCCGGGACATCAGACTTCAAGAGGAGGAGGAGGCTGTGACCTGCCTTCGTCCCAAGGATGCTCGTATCCGGAAAGGGTGAATCACCTGGGCAACTTGGCCCGTCTCTGCAGGAGGCGCACCCGGAGGACGCCTCAGATTCCATCCCGGAGCAAATGCGGGTGGGACAGGCGGAAAAAATTATTTGGCAGTTTCTGCAGAGGCGTCAAAGCCAATGACGTGGGGACGGGGGCAAAACGCCAGGAGTGGGGCAGAACTTGGGAAGGGCACCACCCGCTTCCTCAGCGGCATGAGGCGTCTTGTTTGGCAGCGCGCAGGGTGGCCGGGGCCAGCCTTGCCCACCATCCTCCACCCTAAGGATTCCGGGGACCACCCCCAGCCCCGCCAGACATGGACGAATCAGCTGCCCCCTCGGGCTGCCGCTCTGCTTGAAGCTGGTCCAGCAAACCAGACTCTGAAATCCAAATGACATTCTCTGGCCGAGCGATCAGCCCCTGCTTCTCCCGTCCCAAATGGTGGGCGGGTGCAATTTTCATTGGGAACATGGTGGGTGGGGAAACGGTTACCCCCCCCTCCCTTCTCGCTGCACTCCCATCACGCTGCAATGGCTCTTGGAAAGGAAATGGTTAAAGGGCTGGGGCCGACTCCTAGGGAGGCGAGATGAAGGTTCCTCGAGAGGGAAAAATGGCAGGGCCGTTCTGTACAAAAAAGCAACATTTTCTGCGGGGGGGAGACATGAGAGGAGGAGGCCTTGATTTCGACCTTGTGCAGATGCCCTGTGAAAAGGGAGTGAACCAAGCGTGGCTCTTCTCTCTCAGCGGGTGTGTGGCTGCAGAAAGGGCCGCGCTGCTCTCCCCCGACTTTGGGGAGGTTGCCTGGACTGGACACCTCCCCGCCAACGTCGGAATCCCTTCCCAGGGGGGTGAAGGGTGCTGTGGGCTCCTGGGGACCGAGAGGCCTGCCGGCGTCAAAGGATGATCCACTGCCTAGGTATTTGCAGCAGCAAATGACACACCAGGCGAGAGCTTGTTCCTTCGCACGCCTTGCACGGAAGGCGCCTGGAGAGCGCAGCGAACTTCCTTGAGAAAAGCCGAACAAAAAGGGCAAAGCTCCCGCCTTGCCGTCTGCGCGTCGCCGCCGCCGCCCCCCCCCCCCGCCCCAGGCAAGAGGGGCTGGGCAGGCTGGGTGGATGGTGCTTCCCAGCCCCCACCCCTTGGGGGCGCCAGACTAAAGCTGCCCAGCTGAATGGGTCCATCTAGTCCCGCACCCCACTTCCCAAAGGGAAGCCCCCATGCAGGGCAGAAAAGGGAAGCAGCAGCACCCCATTACTATAGGGCTGGAAAGGGGCGGGAGGGACAGAGGAGTATTTCTCACTTTTCTAAAAAGCCAAGGGAGATTTCCTCCACCCCACCACCCCCAAAATGGCGAAGAGGGTCATTTGGAGCGAGGACAAGCAGAGCCATGAGTGCGCGCAGGTTGGCAGTGATCCCAGGCAGCGCTAGAGGAGGAATTCAAGCTGAAACCAAACCAGCAGGTTAAGTGGTTAGAGCCTCGCCTGCTTCCCCAAGGGCAGATGGCAAGACTGGCAGCAAAGCCAACAGGGGATTGGGAGTCCCGTGTCCCGGGAGAGGCCGGCTGTGTAGCACAGGAGCAGCTGCCAGGCTGAGCTTAAGCCTCTGCTGGCACAAAGCAAATGTGTTTGTGTGAACAGGAGGGGTGTGTGTTTGTGTTGATTTCTGAGCCAGCCTCCCTGTCGCTCTGCCAGGCTCTGAGCTTTCCGTAAACATCGCCTTGCAGTGCTGGCACACTTGTGGGCGCCAATAGTCATCCACGCTGCAGAGCCTCTCGCCCTGCCCAGGAGCCCTGAAACCCAGCGCCAGCCTGGCTCCCATGGGCATCCCTAAGCTGGGGGAGGTTGCAGGGGCCACGAGGCAGAGCTTGGCTTCCATGGGGCAGGAGGACCCTGGAGCCTTCAGGCACCTTTGGATCTGTGTAAGAGGCCCATTGGAAGTCTGGCAAGGCCAAAGCCAGAGGCCAGAGGGCACCTCTGCGTCACAGAGCCCTCATGCCACCTGCTGCAGGTGGGAGAGTTGGTGCGTGGGCTGAGGGGGTGGGACTTTTGCTCCAAGCCAGGAGGAGGGATGGGGCCTGATCTGGCTCAGCCGCCCTGGACCAGTCAAAGGGTGTTAATGCAGTGGGAGGGAGGCACACGCGCTCTTGCCCAAAAGTCGTCCAACCTGTACAGGCAGACTGAGAACCGCAGCAGAGCCAGATGGAAGCTCCCAGCGGAGGCTGCCTGGGCCACCAAGGAGGAAGAACTGGCTGCCCAGCCCTCTCCGGGGGAGCCTTGCGGAGGTGGCCTGTGGGGACCCAAGAAACAGAGGAGGAGGTTTCTCAAGGTCCAGGGACTCCCTTGGCCTGGCAAAACAGACAATGCGCCAAAGATCCCACAGACGAGAGCAGGCGAGGGACAGGTTTGGGCAGCGCCGGCAGCCAAGGTGTGCAGGCAAATAGCTCACTTTGATTCTGCCTCACAACCGCTTCCTGTTTGTTCAAGACCAGAGAGCCAAGCCTGCCTCGTCTTGGGAGGGGGCAGAATGAGACAGTGGCCTCCATTAGGGAACAGCCCCCCCCCCATGAACAGGCCAGCTCTTCCAGGCCCCCAGGGCATCCCAGTGTGGTTTTGGTCTGGGGTCTAAAGGGAAATGGACAGAGTACACATGCGTACACACAGAGTACACATGCACATTCAACTGCCTAGTCCAGTGGTTTTCAACCAGTGTGCTGTGGCACCCTGGGTGCCTTGAAGGATGGTCAGCGGTGCTGTGGGCAACACTGGCCTCCATCCCTTTTACCTCACACCCCCCTGCCCTCTCTTGTCGCTGCCTTCCCAAGGCTTGCACAACTGTTCGTTGCAGCAGCCCTGGCTACAAGCTCCCCAGGTGAATGGCGCCTGTGGGGCTGGCCAGGAGCAGGGGATTCATAAAGGTTGAAAACCTCTGGCCTAAGGCGTGTGTGTTACCCAGGAGATTGCAGCCACAGAGATATGAAAAGAAGATCCGTTCCATTGTCTGGTGAGATCACTTCCTGGTTCGCATGGAGCAGCAGTTTTCCGCAGAGCCCAGAGACAGAAGCGGCTAGCTGTATTGAGGCAGCACCAGGTGTTGAAATTTTGCACCCCTTACAAATAATTTTGTGCCCATGGCAGCTGACCCTGCAGCCCCACTTACGCTGCACCACAACCAAGAACCACATCACCTGAGTGCTTATGGTGGGACTTTGATAGAACTGAGAAACAACTGTTTTGCCCATCACCCTTTAGCAAAACCCAGCTGTGCTTTGCCCTTTAAGAAACCACATTGACTCCACTGGTGTTAATTGGCTAACAGGAGTAGAGCTATCAGAAGCCTAAAGTGCCTTTTCCTGCAGTCTTCGTTCAATAATTCAGGCTGCAGGATGTTCCCTGAGCGCCTGGTGCCAGGGCAAGGAGGCTCTGAGCATACTCAGAGTGCCTTGTCAAAAGAAGAGACTAGATATACTCTGAGTACATGTTTGTTAGATACAATCCAGAGTGGGGGGCCCCAGCACACAGAAGGAGAAATGCAGCCTTAAAATTGTCTGCATGATACAAAGGAAGGAAATCTCTGGGCATACACTGAGTGCAATGACACCAACTGCACCTGTGCTACTAAGACTTTTAGAATATTAATAAACTCATAGAGATTTTTTGAAAATAATATGAGCCTTGAATGGAGAGGGAGTCAAGAAACTAGTGTGTGCCACCAGCAGGGGACACCCTCCACGTGTGGAAGGTTAATGATTTAACTATGGCACCTGCTGTCTGCCCAGCATGCAGGTACAGGCACCCGCAGAGTGATGTCTGCAACAGGACTTCTTGAAAACGGAAAACCACAGCACTTCAAAGACTGCAATGTGCACACAGCCTGAGAGAGGACTTAGCTCTGCAGAAGCCAGGCTGACTGCGCCTCAGCAGGACTTGTTCTTCCGCATACCTGTCGATTCTACCTTGGAACAGACATGAAGCAAACTGGGCTGCAACTGCACAGATCCCTATTCCAAAATGGTTTTTCCTTTTAGCCAGTTTCCAGTTCTCAGGTACTAAGGCCGATCTTAAGGACAAGCTGTGTTTTTATTGGCTCATCAGCAGATGAGAGAGATGTTGTGCTGGTCACCAGGCAATGGTTTTTCCTCCTGCCTGCCCCCCCTCCAGCCCTAGGAGCCTCCACGAGGGAGTTGTGAGAGGAGAGAGACTCCGGTAGCCATGGGGGGGGGTCACCTGTGGCCACCCAACCTCCAGCCCAAGGAACCTTCAGAAGGGAGTTGCTGCCATGGGCCTTGAGTGGATGGGCCTTTTCATGAGCTGAGCAAAGTGGAATATTAGGAGTCATGGGGTTTGGAGAGTGTGCGCATGAACTTACCGGTGCTTGCTTTTATCTTTTGACTGCTATTCTGTTAATGTTGTTAATATTTATTTTATGTTGGCATCCCTGTCTTGAGAGACAGCGGAGTGTGCCTCTGGGGACAAAGACAAACCGCTGTGTTAGCAGCACCCAAGTGAGCTGCCTGGGTGCAAGCCTGGTCAGAGCGCATGGATGTGGTGGGATCCTCAGACCACAAGGTGGGCCTCTCTGGTGGGGCCAAAGGAAAGCAGAGCAAGACGTTTGGCACCAGCTGGGCTGCAGGAGTTGCTGGAAGCAGGAGCATGAGGTGAGATCCGCTCCGCATTTGCGCAGGGTCTACTCCCGAGTCTTCTCTTCTCCCAAAGAAATCCCACAAAACAGCAGAGGTTTGGGATCAGAGTTTTCCTTCTCCTCGATGGGCTCTCTTCCCAGGTGGATGAGCCCCATCTGTCCCTAATTTGTTAATCATATAATATTATTTTTGCTTTAATTATGATGCTTTCGTCAGAAGTTGCTGTTATAACAGCGTTTTATAGATTGCAATTGTTTCCCTGATGATTTGTTAATTATGCTATATGATTTATGCTGTATTTGTGATGTTCTATCCTGCTATTGCTATTTGTTGTTTGTAAGTCTTTTTGGGGCTCATTTGAATGAAAAGTGACAGAGAAATAGGTTCAACTGATCGATCAATTCCACACCTGGAATTTAGTCCAAGATTCTGATTAAACATTAGGAAGAACTTCCTGAGGGTCAGTGCTGCTCAGCGGTGGAGCGAGTGACCTTAGAGGAAGGTGGCAGAATCGCCTTCATGGGAGGCTTTTCAACAGAGGCTGGATGATCATCTGTCAGCCATTCCTAAATTGCAGGGGTGGACTGGATGGCCCTTGGGGGTCCCATGCAACTCTACAATTCTGCAGACTCTCAGCTGGGCCCCATCTGGACCAGTCCATTTTTCTGTTTTCAAAAGCGGGGAGCTTTCCCTTCCCCCGCCCCTGTTTTCAATCCCAAGGAGCCCCCGGCCACCCCCACCTCCCCAAAGGCAAGCGGAGCCTCTTTTGGCAGGCAGGCAGAGCCAGCACCCAAGCGAGAGGAGTCTAGAGAAACCCTGGTCTTTATTGTCCCTCGCTGAGCACATCCACAACCATGGCAGGCGAATATTCAGCCTGGCTAGAGAGCAGCCGGCAGGCAGGCATGCTCCAGGGGAAGAGGGAGGGAGGGAGGGAAGGGGGGCACTCCAGGCAAGGGCCCCCCCCCCAGGGCTAGCAGGAGACGGGCTTAGCACCACAGGGAGGTGGCCTTCCTCACCCCAAGAACCTGCTGTGGGACCATCCAGGGGGTGCCCACCTGGGCACTGCTGGTGGGCAGAGCAGATGCCAAACATCCCACCTGGGGCAGGGCTGCCCCCCCCCCCAGGGACTGAGGTGGGTGCTGAGGAACCGGGTGAGGAGCAGGGAGGGCCCAGGATGAGGCTGTCTGGAGGGGCTGCAGGGGACAGGCTAAGGGGTGGACTAGGGGAGGCCCCCTCCCACAAAGGCATTTGCATATAATTGGGGGGGGGGATCTGGGTGCCTGCTCTGGAGGGTGGATGGGGGTAAGGCAGCTGAAGGAGGGGGTGGGCATGGGGTGAGGTGGGCTCTGCCACCTGCTCAGCCTCCAGCCTGGCCAAGCGGGTTGATGCTGGCCACCAGTTTGCGCCCTCTGGGGGTGGGGGCGGCAGAGCTGCGTGGTGGAGGCCTCTGAGCCCGTCTCCCGTGAGGGGGCCCTGCCCCGACTGGCTCCGGGCGCCACAGTGGTCAGGATGGACGGCCCGTCTTTTCCGCAGAGGCTGCGTCCTTCAGGGCGGGGGGCCTCCGGGGGGCTCTGGGGAGGAGAGGCAAAGAGGAAAGCTCTGTCAGGGACGCTTCAGTGGTGACTCCTCCATCGCAAGGGGCTAGACTAGATGGCTTTTGGAGATCCCTTCCCAGAAATCCCCCAGGGCAGCTGCACCCAGCTGTCCAGAGCAAAGGCCCCTGCCCACCCAGCCCTTGGAATGGGAGACTGGGGGGGGGAGTAGGGGGCAGGGCAAAATTCAGTTTCTGGAGAGGAAGCAGCTGGGTGAGGAGCAAGCTGGTGGGTCAACCTGCCCCACGGGGAGTGGGCCTCCTCTGAGCCACCCCAGGCGATGGGGGCGACTGGGTTGCCCAACAGCTTCCTCTAGTCTAGAGAGAAGACCCTGCCCCCTCACCCTCCTTCCTCACCTGGAGGGGGCTCGGCCTCAGGCTCCGCCCTGGCTCCTCCTCCATCCTCAGAGGCTCCTCCTCCTCCTCCTCCGGCAAAGGTCAGCTCCGCCCTGTCCATCACCAGAGAGCTGCGGGAGTGGAGGCACCGATCCCCGGAGCGTGTCCTGCGCAGGACAGACTGCAAGGGGGGATACCATGAGGGCAGGCGCTGGGGCAGCCCCTCTGGGGGTGGCAGCCCCAGACAAGGGGGCCTTTCCAGGAGAGCAGGGCAGGGACGGCGGTGCCACTCTGACTCCCCAGAGCAAAGCGCCTCCAGCCGGACAGGGGAGGGAGAAAGGGTGCCCCCCAGCCAGGGGGGGACAGGCTAGAGGATTTGGTGCAATATTCCCCCCTCCTTCATCCCACCCCCAGATTCCCCCCCTTACCTTCCTGGTGAGGGGGCTGCTGGGGGCTGAAGCACTGCTGTAGAGGCTGAGACTGGAATTGGAGCGGCTGGGGGGAGACAGCGCCTTGGAGGCGGGGGCTGCGGACTGAGAGCCGCCCCCTTTGCCCCCCGCAGGGTCTGGCGTCAGGTATTTCTCGTTGATCTTGAGGTTCGTCCTTCCCTTCACTGGGAGAGGAGAAGAGGTGAGCGCGGGGAGGCTGCCGCTTCCAGGCCAACGAGCACAAAGAGAGGCCCGCTGGGTGCTCAGCTGGTCCCCAGCCCCAGCAGGATGAGGAGCACAGCGTCCAGGGCCTGGTGCTCCCACATGACACCGCAGTGAGAGGGGCTCCTCCACCCTCAGGGCCCAGGACCCTCAACAAGGCAGGGTGCCCACATCGTCCCCGAAAGCTGTTGGGTTTGCAGCCAAATCACAAATACATGTTTTGGCAGACAAGCCCAGGTGAGCACAAAGAGGGTTCTTAGACTTCCTAGAGAGGACCCTCTGTGTGGTCACTTCTTGCCTCCTCTGGGCAGAAATTCCGTAACAAAGGAGATAATCTTTTATACTTTCTACTGCCTTTGAGGAGACTCTCTCTCCATCATGCTTCCAAAATGACCAGATGTGTGTCTGGGGGCTCTGGACACCCACAGCCTATATTGAAGGCAACTTTTGTATTCTGTACCTGAGAAGTTTTCTTTCCTGTCTTGTATATGCTGCCTGCACTGAAATGTAAGTAAACCTTTCTTTGTTTATCTTACTAAAAACATGTGGCTCATTCTCTGCAACGGAGGTGAAGAGCGAGAGGCCAGGAGACCACAAATAAAAGGGATAAAATAGTGTAACTGCCTCATTCCTTAGTAAGCTGCAGAATGTATAAGAGTTTTATGTTGCTAAAAAGGCTTGGCAGCCCCCTACTTTTTGTATGTCGTCCACACAAATGGATCTACATTTTAATCAACAATCCGTTTCCCACTTGCCTCCTCTGCCTCCTGCTGGCCCACAGAGGGAGAAGCAAAGCCCCCTATTGCCCCCCCAACTGAGCCTGCCTAGAAGGCCCAGGAGGTGCCCATGGAAGAAATGCCCCCCTCCCACTGCCACCCCAGCCCCTCACCTCTGCAAGGGTCGTTCTTCACCAGGAACTCATCCAGGGCAATCCAGCCTCCGCCCACACGCACCATTAGGGTGCTCCGCAGGATGCGGACCATGCGCAGCTGCTGTGACTCCCCAAACTGCAATGGGGGGGGACGCAGTGAGCTAGAGGAGCCAGAGAAGAGAAAGCCGCCTCTCTATGAAGGAGGCTGCCAGGGACACAAGAGACCCCCTTGCGGGGTTTCCTTCTGACAAGCGGTCCAGCTTTCTGCCCCGACCATCTGAGTCCCTCTGCCTGGCTGCTCCCAGGCCTGGCGGGACTTTGCAGGAGGGCTACCTGGTGGGCGCCAACTCCTCTAACCGCTGGATTGAGAATCCTAGAGCCCTAGAACCCCAGGGGTCTTCTAGTCCAGCCCCCGCAATGCAGTGCACAGTGGCCCCTCCTCTCCAGAAGCCCAGCAGGCCCCTGTCCTGGGGGGGTTAGGGGGCTCCTGGCCAAGCACTTACTCTGTACCGGTTGGCACTGATCTGTTCCACCTGGAAACGCTTCTCACAGTTGCACTGAGCCACCTGCCTGTTCACCTGGAAAACAAATGGAAGTGGTGGTGGGGAAGGGTCTTCTCAGAGAAGGAGGAAGTGAGGGTCAAGGGCTGGCTGGGAGGACAGGCCTAAGGGTAGGCCGAGGGGGGGGGCTTTGCCCCACCCAACCCCCTGCCCTTTGGGAAGACTCCTCTTTGCAACGTCCTCTGACAGTTGCATCTTAATGCTTTGTTGCAACTGAGTGGTGGATGCTGCTTCCGAGGCCAGTATCTCTCCGGGCCGTACCTCGTCCTGGATCTGGTCCGCATCAGCCGCCTTGCGCAGGATGTCCCGACTGGGGTGCAGAGCACTCACAAACTCATAGTAGTCAATGAAGCCATCCCTGTTCAGGTCAAAGACGCTGGCCACAGCACTCATCTCCAGCGGGTTGGTGGGGAATTCTGGGGAGGGAAAGAGGGGGGGCTGGGGGCTGGCCGGGCACTTGGGCCCCACCTGCGACACGGCGAGCCCCACAAGCCAGGGAACTGCCACCAACAAGGCATGGCGAGCCTAGAATGTGGAGGACAGCCCACAGGGCACATCTGGGTGGGTGCTCCACTGGGGCTAAGGAAGGAGGGGGATCAGAAAGAGCAGCTGCTGCCAGAGAGGAGGCGTCTCCTCTCCATATCCCACTACTAGTCCTGCCATGTCCCCAAGTGTGCTGAGTTGGGGGTCCGGCAAAGTGAATGGTCCCAAAGCAGCTGGGGGTCAGGTACCAGTGCAGTTAACTCTTTATTCAAAGGAACCAAAACAGCTCAGGCCCAGTGATCCCAGCAACTTTCCCCAGTAGGTCTTGCCTTAATAAGGCAGTTGCAAGGACTGAGGACACCCGCCTACCCCCAGCTGCCGAAATCCCCTCCTCTCCAGGGTTTGTGGCAGCTCTCCTCCTCCTCTGCCCTTTCCGTTTCTCTGCATGTTCTGGGAGACCAGCGGTTGCAGCAGGAGGGAGGGACCCCCTGGACTCTTCAGCAGCCGGTCTCCCCTCCTCTCCTGCCTCTGAGTCTGGACTGCTCTCTGCCACAGCCTCTTCCTGCTCACTAAGCCCTGTTGCCTCTTCAGCTTCCAACGCCTCCTGCTCCCAGTCTGCTCCCTCTGACCAGGCATCCTTGTCCCACCACCAATTCACGGGCTCTGAGTCTTCTTCCCCTGGGGGTTCCCCGGCTGGCGCCTCGCACCACTCCTCTGCACCCAGCTGGTCCATGACACTGGGGAGGTGTTGCCCCCCCTCCTGCCCCTTCCCGGGCACTTGGCCCTGCTGCACTCACTGGAGGAGAGGACGCTCTCGATGAACTCCTGCTGGGTGATGCGCCCGTCCTGGTCCCGGTCAATGCCCCGGAAGACGTCCAGGATGCGAGATTTCATCTGGCTGATCCACTGCATGTACCGCTTTCGCCAGACCGAGAAGTCAAAGTGGGCAAACTCCTCCAGCTGAGAGAGAGAAAGATGGGGCTGCTGGGACGGGGCCAGGCTCCCCCGCTCCCCATCCATGCCACGCACCCATGGGAAGGAGGGGGGGCAGCAGCAGAGGATGGGCCTGGCTGCAGCTGGATCCTGTCCAAAGGGGCAGTTGGGTAAATCTCCAGGACCAGACGGCTTAACCTCCAAATATTATAGAGTTTTGAAAGATTGGTTAATTCGGCCACTAATGGAGGTGTGCAATGAGATATTAGAGGGGGGAAAGGCGCCGGAGTCGTGGCAGGAAGCCTACATTACACTTATACCGAAAACTGAGTCTGAAAAGACGCAACTTAAGAACTACCGCCCCATATCCCTCCTTAATGTGGATTACAAAATTTTTGCTGACATTTTGGCTAATAGGTTAAAAAAAGTACTATTGGAAGAGATCCATAAGGACCAAGCTGGCTTTCTCCCGGGTAGACACTTGTCGGACAATACGAGGAACATAATTAACATTTTGGAGAAGTTGCAAGTGAATATAAATACTAAAGCAGTTTTAATTTTTATGGATGCGGAGAAAGCCTTTGACAACATTTCTTGGAGTTTTATGAAAAAAAATCTTCAGGGGATGGGGGTGGGCCAAGGGTTTGAAAATGGTATAAGTGCAATTTACTCAGAACAAAAGGCTAAATTAATTGTTAACAATGTGGTGACAGAGGGATTTAAGATAGAGAAAGGTACACGACAAGGCTGCCCAATTTCCCCATTATTGTTTATTTCAGTCCTGGAGGTACTATTGAACATGATTAGAAGGGACCGTCTGATTAAAGGCATTCAGGTCAGAGCTAAGCAATATAAATTGAAAGCATTTGCAGACGACCTAGTTTTAACATTACAAGAGCCAGAATCTCTTTTCGGAGTTTTGGAAGTGATTCAAGAATTTGGACAGGTGGCTGGTTTTAAGTTGAACAAGTCAAAAACCAAAGTTCTTGAGAAAAATTTAACACCGTTCGAGAAAGAAAGGTTTCAGAAGGAGACAGGATTAACAATAGTAAAGAAAGTTAAATATTTGGGGGTTAACATGACTGCTAAGAACTTAAACTTATTTAAAGATAACTATGAGAAATGTTGGTCAGAAGTGAAGAAAGATTTAGAGATATGGTCAAACCTGAAGCTTTCCTTGTTGGGCAGAATTGCGGCTATTAAGATGAATGTATTGCCAAAGATGTTATTTTTGTTTCAATCTCTGCAAATTTTGGACAGGATGGACTGCTTCAAGAAGTGGCAGAAAGATATCTCTAGATTTGTCTGGCAGGGCAAGAAGCCTAGAAAAAAATTTAAAATACTAACTGATGTTAAAGAAAGAGGTGGATTTGCCCTGCCAGACCTGAAACTTTATTATGAATCGGCCGCATTTTGTTGGCTGAAAGAATGGCTGCTTCTTGAGAACACAGACATTTTGGATTTAGAAGGTTTTAATAACGTTTTTGGGTGGCATGCATATTTGTGGTACGACAAGGTTAAAGCTCATAAAGCATTCAAAAACCATATTGTCAGGAAAGCATTGTTTAATGTCTGGCTAAGATATAAAGACTTACTGGAGAATAAAACCCCAAGGTGGTTGTCACCAATGGAAGCAAAGGCACTGAAAAAGTCCAATATGGAGGCCAAATGGCCGAAATATTGGGAAATATTGGAACAAGAAGGAGATAAATTGAAATTGCAGAGTTTTGAGAAATTAAAAGACAAGGTGCGAGATTGGTTGCACTATTTTCAAATAAGAGAGGCCTATAATTTGGATAAAAAAACAGGTTTCCAGGTGGAAAAATCAAAATTGGAAACTGAATTGTTAGAACCCAAAACTAAAACACTTTCAAGAATGTATAACTTGCTGCTAAAATGGAACACGCAGGATGAAACAGTTAAATCTGCTATGATTAAATGGGCACAAGATGTTGGTCATAACATCATGTTTGCTGACTGGGAACAGTTGTGGACCACAGGTATGAAATTTACGGCATGTAATGCCCTAAGAGAGAATATTATGAAAATGATATACAGGTGGTACATGACACCAGTCAAGCTTGCAAAAATCTATCATTTGCCCGACAATAAATGTTGGAAGTGTAAAGAAAATGAAGGAACATTCTTTCACCTTTGGTGGACGTGCCCAAAGATTAAGGCTTTCTGGGAGATGATTTATAACGAAATGAAAAAAATATTTAAATATACATTCCTTAAGAAGCCAGAGGCCTTTCTCTTGGGCATGGTCAGCCAATTGGTGCCAAAGAAGGACAGAACTTTCTTTATGTATGCAACAACAGCAGCAAGAATTCTCATCGCAAAGTATTGGAAGACACAAGAGCTACCCACCCTGGAAGCGTGGCAGATGAAGCTGATGGACTATATGGAATTGGCGGAAATGACTGGCAGAAGCCGAGACCTGGGAGAAGAGATGGTGGAAGAAGACTGGAAGAAATTTAAAGACTATCTTCAGAAATACTGTAAAATTAATGAATGTTAAAATTATGCTTGGATTGGTAATAAGTGGTAATTAGTGACAAAAGTTAATAAGATTATGTAAAAAAGGTATTGATAAATGGTTGAAAATATCGATGTATAATATGTTATGGTATAAAGTTAAAATATTTGAAAAAGGGTAAGAATTTGCTGAATTAAGTATGTAAATGGGAACACAAAAGGGGGGAGGTGTGAGGAGGTCAAGAACATAAGTATATGAATTTGAGGATACTGGGAAAAATGGATTTGTTTTATTTCTTTTTTTAAATTCCTTTTTTCTTAATTAGCTGTTTTTTGTGTGTGTGTATTTTTTGTGTTTTCTTTTTTGTAATGTATATTTTTATCTATGGCTTTATATTCTGTGAATTTTTATTTTTTTTCTTTTGTAAAACTCCAATAAAAATTTATTTAAAAAAAACAACAACAAAGGGGCCCATCTCACCCAGCTCCCCCCCCATGAGGGGCCCATAAGCAGCTGCCCAACCCAGGTGGGGTCAGGAGGGAGGGAGGGGGAGGCCTCTTACCCTGCAAGGGGGTTCAGGCTGGGGCTTAAGGTTCAAGGTGCCAGAGGGACCCACATCAAGGGGTTCATTGGAGGGCATCCCCCAGACACCCGCCCTACTCAAGCCCCACCCTCAGCTGCCTCTTTCTCTCCCAGCCACGCAGAGCCAGGACCGTGGGCTCCCCGCTGCCCCTCGTTCCAGTGCCCCCACCCCTTACCTCTCGCTGGCGCTGCTGGGCGTTCTGGAGCCGGTACTGGCGGTCAAGGGCCAAGAGCCAGAGCTGCTGCCAGCGCTGCACCAGCTGGGCCAGGAGGGGGCTCTGGGGCGCCAGGTCCTCGAGGGGCACAGGCCGAGCCCTGGGGGAGAGCTTCCTGGTGCTGCGCCGCCCTGCAAGAGAGGAGCGTGCCTGACTGTGGAGCAGTGCTCCGCCCAACCCTCAGCCCAGCCCCCAAATTCTCTTCCTCCCTCTCTTCCATCCAGTGGAGCTGAGTGTTGGAAGACTCAGCGAAGATAAAAGGAAGGACTTATTCACACTGATCAGCGTAATCTGTGGAACTCCCTGCAGGAAGCAGCAATGGCCACTAACTTGGATGCCTTGAAAAGAGCACTGGGCAAATTTGTGGAGGAGGCAGCACGCAGGCCTCTTTCCAGGGACACACATTGGCCTTGAGGGAGGGGCACTTACGGGAAGGCAGCTTGCGGGAGCCAGGGGCCATCCCCCCCGCCTCAGGGGCTGTCTTGCGCTTGCAGCTCTTGGTGACCCTCTCCACATCTGGCTGCTTGTGGGTCAGCTCCTCCATGAACACCTGGGGGGGGGAGAACGAAAGGGGGGAGGGAAAGGGCAGCTGCTCCTCCCTGCAAGGCGGGGCCACAGGGAGGCTGGCTCCACATCCAGCTGCCTCAGTTCTTTGTGTCTCACTCCTGCAGGGGTGGGGGTGGAGTTAGCCCCCTCCCCCTGGGGTGGTGGGGAAATCTACAGTCCAAATGACAATTACATTTGTTAAATGTGCCTGTAAAGGGCTTAAGATTCACAGAGTTCCTGTATTCCTAGAGAAGACAGGTCTGTGTGAGGTCACACACCCTACACCCTGTGGCAGGAAATGGGACAAAGGATTTCCATCTTTTCCACTTCCTCTTTGCCTCAGTCTCCCTCTTCCTTCAAGCCAGTGATGTGAGCAGCCGCACAAGCCTGGGCTCATTTCGGAAACTGATTTTGCATTTTGTAACTAAGACGTATTTTACCTGTGTCCTATTTTTTGCTGCCTGCATTGAAATGTAAGTAAACCTTTTTGTTTGTACTAAAATGTGTGGGTCATTCTTCGCAACGGAGACAGTGGGGAAAGGTAGGCAGACCGCAAATATATTGGGATAAAAGGTATAATCGACTAATTCCTAGCTTCCAGTAAGTGGCAAAAGAGTTTTTACTCTGCCAAAAAAGGGCTTCACAGCCTGTTTACTCTCATATTTCTCACCCACACATGGGACAGGAGGTTTAAATTTCAATTTGCTGGGTTCATCCTCATTCCATCTCCCTCAGGGATTCCCAGCCAGAGATGCCCACAGGCATCCAAGGCCACAAAGTCAGGGTGGGCCACTTACCCCGTGCTGGGCGCTGAGCTCCTCCAGCTGCTCCGCGTCCTCTGGGAGGGGCTCCTCGTCCCGGAGGCTCAGGGCTTCCTCAGCGGCCGTGATCCAGTCCATGAGCCGCGCCACTTCCTCCCGCTCCGTGGCCAGAGAGGCCGCCTGCACCTGCAGCCGCTCCTCCTGCTGCTGGGCCCAGCTCAGCACCTGCGGGACACAGAGGGGCTGGCACCAGGGGGTCCCGGGGCAGCCCGGAGGGGGACTGGCACTCAGCGTGGGCCTGCCTCCCTTAGCCTCCCCTCTCCTCCCCTGCTGGTCCCGAAAGAGTGGGAGGTGGCACAGCTCAAGCCAGGCCCCCTTTTAGGGAGGTTTTGAAGAGACACCCCCTGCCTCTCCAGCAGCTGGAACTGGTTGCATGTCCGTAGCAACAAGGCTGCGTCTTTCTGCCCTGATTCAAGGCTGCGGCTGGAGGCTGCCCTCCCTCCTCTACCCGTATCTCATTCATTCGTTGCTTTTGACTCGCACCTTTTTCTCCCAGGAGCGGAAGGTGAAATACATGGCTCCAGCCCCCCGCCAACATTTAATGCTCACAACGACCCTGTGAGGTAGGTAAGGGTGAGAGAGGTATGGATTGTCCCCCAAGGTCACACCCAGTAACAGCTTAATGACCGAGTGGGAGAATTTGAACCCTGGTCTCTGCCAGGTCCTAGTCTGACACTCCAACCACACCCCCTCTGCCCTCGCCCTGCGGGCGCCACCCTCACCTCCTCGAAGCGACTCCTGGCGACAGTGACCCACGACCGGATGGTGATGACGGAGTCCGGGTGGGAGGTGCTGAGGATCTCCTCCCCCAGGGAGCTGATGCACTCCAGCTGCAGCTGCTGGCACTGGAGGCTCTGCCTCAGATCCTGCAAGCAGAGGGGAGGGGCGCTCAGCGCCATCCAGCCAGCGGGTGGATGCAACCTGGCACAGGCTCCTCCTCTGGGCATGGAGGGATGGGGCCTGTTTCTGTGGGAGGCTCTGCAGCCAAATCACAGATTGAATGATGGCTGGAGAGTCACAAACAGGGGACTCTATCATGTCAAATCCTCTAAACCTTTGTGGTGGGAAGGAGAACAATGGAAACTTAATCTTTGCTTCTTCCTGTCACTACATGTTTCTTTGCTCTCTCCATTTTGAACCAGACTATGGTTTTTTGTAGCATTTAAGGATTATTGCCGGCCTGATTTTCATCACTGTATTCGTAGAATCCTGGCAAGACTTGGATGTGAGTAAATGTATTTTCTTATTTATTAAACAGTTTGAGAGTGATTTCTTCGTTAAGAGGGAAACATAAAATGAGGAGAAAATAATCCAAATCTGCCTAAAGCAACCTTGGGCAACATAATTGTTCTAGAAGGTTATGCAGCCTTGTCCCAACGGCTTCTAGAGATAAACTGTGCACAGATAGTGCTGAAACCGATGTTTGCTTTCTCAAGAGGAAGGATTGTTACTAATAAATATTCCCTCCTATTCATCTAATTCCATCCAAGGAGAAGGGGCGGGGAAGGGGCTGCCCCCCCTCCCCAAGGGCTGCCCACCTGCAGCTGGCTCTGGCACTCCTGCACAGCGGCCTCCTCTGACGGAAGGGCACCAAACTTGATGGACTTCTCCAGCTCAGTCAGGCGCCCCAGGAAGGAGTTCACCAGGGCATGGAACTCCTCGGCCTGGAAGGAACAAGAGGTTGGCATCACAGCGGGGAGACCCACCTGGGCAGGGCTGGTGCCCCCCCTCCCCAAGGAAAGGGTCCTCCCGCCCCACCCAGCCACCACGCCTGCATAGAGGAGTGGGTGTCCCAGCAAAGGCAGGGGGGCCTGCATGGGGGCAGGTAGAGAAGCAACGGGGGAGCCATTGGCAGCAGCCAGAATGGTGACTGGCAGAGAAGGGTTCAGGTCGCTTTCCTCCCCCCCCCCTTCCCCCAAAGATCCTGGGGGCTTCCCAGGCCTGACCAGAGGGAGGACCCTGATGCTGTGGCTTCTCCAGTGCCCCTCCTTCAGTGGCTCCTTCCAAGCGCTTTCCATCCTGAGGGTCCTGAGCACCAGTTCTCCCACAAAACCAACATCCAGTTCATTCTCAACTGTAGCTTTGTTTTTCTCAAATATATGTCTTTCTGCTTTGTTTTGTCAACGAAAAAGCTTCACCACATGCAAGTGCCTACCAGCCTCTGAGACTCTGAGGATCCTGGCCCTCCCTGAGCCTTCGATCATGGCTGGTCTGAACCTGAGGCCGGCCGGAGAGCCATTGGGCTGCTTGAGCAAGACCAGGGAGGCAGAGACATCGCCTTGCCCAGAATCCTTTGCCAGGTCCCACAACACCAAGCGTTCCTTCCCTCCCTGCTCTTGAAAGGTGGCTAAGCGAGAGCAGCTCAGAGCCAGCAGCCCACACCCTCCAGAGTAAGGGGGCTTGGTGTGGGCCTAGGCAGCCTGCTCCTGACCTTGGGGAACAACCCAGCCCCCGCCAAGCAGCCTGGGCCTGAGAGGAGAGACAGCAACCCAGGATCCACTTTGCCCATCTCCTGCCCGCCTGCCATGGCTTCCTGGCTCACCAGAGCCCTCCTCCTCCTCCTCAGCTCGCCCCACTTGCCTGCCGCAGGGCAGCCTCCAGCCGGTCCTGCTTGGAGACGGAGAGCTGGCAGACGATCTCCCAGCGGTGGCTGAGCTCTTCCACTTGGCTCTGGAGCCACTGGGAGTCTCCGGCGCCACCGCTGCTGCCGCGCATCAGATCCCGCAGGGAGCGCCTCAGTGCCTTGATGCAACTGGCTCTCTGGCCCAGCTCCTTCTGGAAGACCTGCGGAGGGAGGGTGGGGCAGGCACATCCAGCGGCTGCTCCTGGACACTGCAGGCCCACCACCCCACCAAGGGGTCTAGGCACACCTGTGCCCCCAGCCCAAAGTGGAGCGACTCCGCTGCAGACCCCCCACAGACCTTGTGCTTGTCCATGAGGGCACTGACCAGGTCCCTGTCCCCACCCACGGGGGTCTCCTCGGCCAGCTGGGGCTCAGCCCGGTACAGCCAGTCCATGAGGGTCTGCAGGGCGTCTGTGAAGCGGCCTGAGAAGAGCAGACCTTCCTCCAGCTTGCGCTGCCTGGAAAAGAGAAAGGCGGCCCAAGGTCAAGGGGCCAGCAGATTCTGGCCAGTGGGAAGGGGTGGATGAGGGGGAGGCCCCCTCACCGCTTTCCATGCAGAAGGCCTCAGGTTCCATTTCCAATGGGAGGGAGAGACCCCACCCTCAAAACCGGGAGAGCTATGGCTGCCTGCCAGCGCCAACAATACTGAGCGAGATGAACCAGTAATCTAACATGCGAGGTTTGATCAGCAGCCAAATCACAAATGCATGATTGTGGGAGATTCACAAAAAGAGGACTGCATGAGAGGTGGGAG
The DNA here is from genome assembly GCF_964270895.1 of Podarcis filfolensis. Classification (NCBI taxonomy): domain Eukaryota; kingdom Metazoa; phylum Chordata; class Lepidosauria; order Squamata; family Lacertidae; genus Podarcis; species Podarcis filfolensis. Next base: position 91,240,256 of record NC_139603.1, on the reverse strand, counting down.
AGGGAACAACAGAAAACGTAATCTTCCTGTCACAGCTCACTCTTCTTCTTACCTGCGATGGGTGGATATCAGTAAGCTCTCCACCAAAGAACACCATTTTGAATTGGACTGTTAAGGATTACTGCCTGCCTGATTTTCATCACTGTAAGCGTTGAACCCTGGCAAGACTTTTGATGTGAGTAAAGCTTGTGTTTTCTTGTTTACTAAACCGTGTGAAAGTGATTTCTTTGTTTAGAGGGAAACACAAAACAAGGAGAAGATAATCCAAGTCTGCCTAAAGCATCCTTGGCCATCATAATTGTCTGGCCCAAAGCCCCACCTCCACCCCCAAATGTATACCCACCTCTCAGCCGCCCGGCCACAGATGGCCTCCCACTGGCCCCTCAGCTCCCCCAGCATCTCCTCCAGGGTTTGGGTGTCGTCAGGCAGCAGGGCCTTCTCCCGGAGAAGGCGCCCACTCCGCAAGGTGGCCTCATAGACCGGGCGCTTGGCACGCAGCCCCTTCTGGAACTCCTGCAGGGGGGGCAAGAGAGGGCAAAGGGCCCAGTCAGGAGAGCAGGGAGGGACACAGAGCACACCCCTCCTCAAAAAAGACCCCTTGTTGCTCCTTGAAATGCCAATGGGAAGGTAACTCCTTGACCAGGAGAATAGATATGGCTTCACGAGTGCACTCCTGCGAGGTGGGCCACAACTGCTCCCAAGGACAGCTGGGGCCAAGGTGGGTTTTGACATGAGTCCGGCCAGGCTCCCTTCCCGCTCCTGACTAGGCCTGGGCAATGTATCACTATATCGCCCAGGACAGGTCTGAGGGGCAGACCGTGATGGTGGCTTCACTCAGCGGTATATCTTGGATGAAAGCCCCACCGCTCTTGGTTCCTTCCAGTGGCTGCTGGTGGCAGAGGGACTCAGGAGCGGCAGCAGTTTCACCAGCGATTATAGTGCTGAGTGAAGCCGCCATTCCACTCTGCCCTCATCCTGGCAGAAGGAGAAACAGGCTGCACCCGGGAGGCGCCATATAGCTTGTTCCTCCCTCTGCTTCTTTAAGCAGCTTGGCGGAGGAGCACATGGCTGCCCTTGTCTCAGCCAGGCAGTTTTAAGGAGCCTCCAAACTGCCAGTGGCTTGCATTAGCTGGTGGCCGGGTGGGGGATCCATAATACTGCTCTGCTGAGAGGCGCATGGTTGCTGCTCCTATCAGCTGAGCAGTTAACGGAGTCCCCAGCCCATCACTGTATTGTGTGAGCCAGCAGTGGGGTGGGGCCTCCATAAAAGTCCTCCTGCCCCTCAGCTGAGGGAGCCCCAATGCTTTTCCAGCTCACTTGCAAGCCAGAGAAGCATCGGAGCTCCCTTAGCTGGCAGGCGGGAAGCTTCATGCTCCCCAGCTGAGCAGCCCCGATCCGTCTGCTGCTCGTGTGCAAGCCAAAGAAGCATTGGGGCCCCCTTAGCTGGGGAGTGCAGAGCTGCTTCCTCCCTGGCGTGGTGAGGACCCCAACGCCTCACAGTGCCGTGGAAGCAAGCAGAGTCTTGAACAACGCAATGTATCACCAGGTCACAATGTTTGAAAACCTGACATCGCCCAGCCCTCCTCCCGACATGAGCCCAGGATGCCGGGCAAGGTGAACCACCTGCCTGACCCAGCAGGCAATTATTGCGCCCTTGGTGTGGGGCAGCCATGATGCCATGATGCCACCTGGCCTAAATTTTGTAGCCAATAAGGGAAAGGCAATGAGCGTCTGGCTGGGCAGCGAAGGAGAGGGCAGCCCAACACCCGGGGAATCAAGCAGAGGGGGGGGGCTACCTGTCAGGGAGGCTTTACAAGCAGCGATATGTGTGTAACTCTAAAGTGAGCCAAAAAGTCACAAAAGGGGGCAGAAAGGGGCAGAACAGGGTGTTTGCAGGCTTTTCCAATCATATTGAAAAATGGGCGTTCCAAAGATATGAGATTTCATGCAAGTTCACAATGACCCGGAATGCAACCCCTGCACAGACGGGGAGCTGCCAGTAGTTGTGAATCCTGCATTGCAGGGAGTTGGACTAGATGACCCTTAGGGGTCCCTCCCAACTCTGTGGTCAGGAGGAGGCCTCCAAGGGACACTCACACCCACACACGCCGCGCTCACCTTGTGTTCCTCCAGGAGGCTCTTGATCTCTTCCTGGCTCACGGCAGCATTGCTGGTCCCCTCCAGGTCAGGCTCCACCTCATCCAGCCAGTCCAGGAGCAGCTGCCAAGACTCACTGAACTGTAGGCCGGGGGGGGGAGGGGGCTGCGGTCAAGTCCCCCTCATGCACCCCCCCCCCAGGAGCCCACCCTCCCACCCGCCTGCATCTCAGCAGCGCCAGGGCTGGGGCTTTTCCCCATGTGCCCACAACCCCCCCCACGAGACAGGAGGCTCCCCAAAGGGCCATTCCCTCCGCCACCGCCATACCTGCTTGGTGCGCTTGCGTGCCTCCTCCAGCTGGCCCCCCCTCTCGCCCACATGCTGCGCCACCTTGGCCAGCCGCTCCTTGGCGGTCAGCACGAGGCTGTGGATGAGGCCGCAGTCCTGCTTCCGGCTGAAGCCCTTCATGCGCATGGCGACCGCCTCCAGGCCGGCCAGCTTCTCGCTCTGCGCCTGGGTCTCCTTGGCCAGGGCCTGGGGGGGAGGGGGGAAGTGGGGCAGCTGAGCACCCCTGGCCCTGCACCCACAGGAGAGGGTGCAGGCGCCTCCCACCCGGACGGCCCACCACAGGGTCTCAGGCCACGGCAGGTGAGCAGCTCACCTTCTGCTCCTGGATCTGGCTGGTGACGGTTTCCAGGACGTAGCTGGGAGGGGGCAGCCCCGCCAGGGCCTCTTCCGTCCTCCCCACCCACTGCAGCAGCTCCTGGGCTGTGGAGTGGAACTCGGTGCTGACCGTCAGTCCTTCGCTGAGCTGCTCCTGGGGGCGAGGATTAGTTGCTCAAAAAAACATTCTGCAAGTTCTGCTCGACTCTATACTTTACATGGCTTTTTATGTATTGTGGCTTGCCGTTATTTATGTACCTTAGGAATGGTTTATCATAATTGTTGAGAGTTTCTGTTTAATTATTATTTGCTGCTATTTTTATTATTATTATTAGCAATAATTGTGCCTCGGATTAACCTCATTGGCTACGATACTGCCACTGCACAAAGCTTATATGCTGCTATTTTGAGAGTGAATGTAATTGTGTTCTAATGGATCACTGAATGTTACTTTATTTGATGCACGCTGTTTAGTTTAGAGCCACATTTTTTATTATGACTTTCTTTCACTGGATCAGATTGTTACAGGACATGTGATCTTTGTTGCCTATTTTGTTGTTTTTTTCCTGCTGATAAACTGCCTCGGGTGTAGCAATGTATTATTTATTAAATTTCTATACCCCCCCCCCCTCAACTGAGGATCACAAGGCAGTTTGCAATACAAAAACACAAAAATGCAGACCACAAACAAAAAAAATACCCCTCCCCCAGTTCAAAAGGCCATAGACTGTTCAATTAGACGCAGCAGTTCTCAACCGGTGGGTCCCCAGATGTTGTTGGACTACAACTCCCATCATCCCTGAGCTCTGGCCTTGCTAGCTAGGGGTGATGGGAGTTGTAGTTCAACATCATCTGGGGACCCACAGGTTGAGAAAGGCTGGCTTAGAGAAAGGCCTGGGCAAAGAGGAATGTTTTTGCCTGGCACCTAGAGACAGGCAATGAAGGTGCCAGGCGAGCCCCCTGGGAGAGCATCCCACAAGTGGGGGGCCACTGCCGAAAAGGCCCCTTCTCGTGTTGCCACCCTCCAGACTTCAAGCAGAGGAACACACAAAGGGCCTCCAATGATGACTGCAGGATCAGGATTGGTTCATGCGGGAAGAGGTGGTCCTTGAGGCCACTTAAAGCTTTAGAGGTCAAAATCAGCAAACTGAATTTGGTCCAATTTGAAAGGCAACATACAAATTAAAAGAGGATTGCAACGAAATCCAGGAGCCGACCAGCCCTGGGCCTCATCCCAGCGCCACTCACCTTCCGCTCCTGCACCAGGCTGGCAACGCTGGCCCACTTCTGCTCTAGGATGCTCAGGCTGTGCTCCATGCTGGAAGCCCGTGGGGGGTGGCTGGTGGCCAGCAGGCGCTGGAGCTGCTCCCGGACGCTGTGGTATGTCTGCTGCTTGGACTCCATCTCTCGGCACAACTCCTGCCAGAAGGGAAGGGCAGATGTGAGGGGCTGGGCATGTGGGGTGTGTGTGAGAATCTGCAGTGGCTCCTTTGCCTTCCTTCTGTCTCGGTGATTCAGGTGAAGCAGGAATAAAGAAACAGAAGGAGCTGTCAAGTCTGGGCGGGGGATAAAAGGCCTTGCAAAGAGCTGGATGGATCAGCAATCTGAGGTATGAGGGTCCCCTAACACACACAGCCCATGTAGAAGCCAACTTTTGTATTTTGAACCTAATAAGTTTTCTTATGCTGCCTGCATTGAAATGTAAGTAAACCTTTTTTGTCTATCTTACTAAAACATGTAATTCATTCTCTGCAACGGGGGTTAGGAGAAAGGGCAGGGCAGGAGGCCACAAGGAAAAGGGATTAAAAAGGTGCAACTGCCTTGTTCCTGCGAAATATATGTGTTTTACTCTGCTAAATAGGCTTTGCAGGTCACTTACTCTTTCTAGTTCTCCCACACACCTGTAATAGGAGGTTTAGATTGTAATATACAGATTTAACTCTCAATCCATCTCCTACATAATGTTTGATGTTGGGTTGTGTTTTTATATATGGCTGGGGAAACCCAGTCAGATAGGCGGAATATAAATAGATAGTAGTAGTAGTATTACAGAAGGGACTCACCAGATGTGCTGCCAGCTTGTCCTTGGTGGTCTCTGGGTGATCCCAGCCTGGCTTGGAGAAAAAGAGCTGGAGCTCCACGTGTTCCAGCCACCGGAGCAGCTCTGTGATTTCCAAGGTCAGATCCTGCACCTGCAGGCGGAAGAAGCCCTGAGCAAGCCAAGCTGAGCCCCTCAGAGGGTGGTTCTCCCTCCACAGAGCCTGAGTCTTCCTTACTGGCAGAAGACTCCAAACCCCACTAGGTGGCCCTTTGGAAAGGCAGAGTCCCCACAGGCCAGTGATGGGGAGATGGGGGGGAGGGGCTCCTTTCCCCTGCATCTCCCTTAGTGGATTTGGGATGACCCCCCCCCAAAAATCTGCAGAGGGTAGGGCAACGCAAACACAGAGATAGACCACCATCACCACATTTCTCCCCCAAAGCCCCCGTTCCTGGAGGGCGGGTGCAAAGAGAGCCCTGGGCCTGACCAGAGGGGCTGCATCCTGCCCCCTGCCCTGTGGAACTACCTGGCTGAGGTTGTTCTCCAACTCCAGCTGCCGACTCTCCGTCTCGCCCAGGAGGAAGTCCCAGCGCTGGCCCAGCTGCTGGAGGCTGCCCTGGAGCCCCTCCACCGAGTCCCCTGCCCCAGAGAGCACCAGGGCCTCCCCGGCCTCCCTCACAGACTGGACGGTCCGGGTGCGAGAGACGACATCGTTCCGCAGCACCTGCCCCGGGTGAAGAAGGCCGGCTCAGTGGGCTTTGCCCGGGAAGGTGCCAGGGACCCCCGGCCCCTCCCTCGCTTCCTCTGCCCCCCTCCTGACCTTGTGCTTTGCCAGCTCAATCTCACAGCTCTGCAGGTCCAGGCTGAGGGCGGTGGGGGCCTCCAGCTGCTCTGTGGTGCGAAGGAGCCACTGCAGGAGCTCCTCCAGCTGGTTCTGGAACTGACCCAGACCCAGGAGGGCGGCTTCCAGGCGATGCTGAGGAGGAGACGAGAGAGGGGCAAGACAGCATCCGTCAGGGGCAGAGGCTGGCCTGGGCTTGGCACAGGTTGCCCCTGGTCAGGAGCAGAGGGGAAAGATCGACAGGTGGTTGAGGATGACAGCCAAGCTGCACACCAGAGAGAAAGGAAAGCCGCTCCCCACTGGGCCACTATTTCTCAGACCCAGACCCAGAATACAGCCTGAGCAAGCAAAGGGCAACTCCACCCACCAGCCACAGGAGGTTCCTCTCCTGAAATGCTCTCTCGGCCCCTGGCGCAACACCCAAAGGTCAGGGGCTGCCTAGTCCAGCCTCCACACTGGCCACCTGTCATCCTCACCTGCCGCTTCACAATTTCCTCCTCCAGCCAGTTCCAGCGGTCGCGGAAGCTGCACAGAGCGCTGGGGGCCCCCTTGATGTTGGCCCCCCTGGGGCTCCCTGGGTGCCGCAGGCTTTCCACATCCACCTTGACCTGGTATAGCTCTCGCTTGAAATCCTGGGGGGGGAGGGGACAGAGCAATTTATTTATTTTTGTTCTCCTCCAGAGATCAATCTCCATTTTGAACTGGACTATGGATATTTGTAACACTTAAGGGTTATTGCATGCCTGATTTCCATCACTGAAACTGATGAACCCTGGCAAGACGTTGATGTGAGTAAACATTGTATTTTCCTGTTTACTTAACAGTCTGAGACTGGTTTCTTTGTTAAGAGGGGAGCGTAAAACAGGGAGATGATAATCTAAGTCTGCCTAAAGCATCCTTGGATATCATAATTGTTCTAGAAGGTGAGGCAGCCTTCTCCTAATAATAGCTTCTAGAGATAAGTTGCACATGGAAGGTGATTAAGAATGCAGCTGAAATAGATATTTGCATTTTCACGCAAGAAGAGGAAGGTTAATGAATAAATAATATATCCTCTCCTACTCATCTACATCCATTCAAGAGAACCATCCCAGGTGGTCCCTCGGCACCTGCCCAGCACACCTTTTGCAGCAGCATCAGGTGGGAAAGAGATGATTGGTCCAGGTCTCCACAGTGGCCAGGGATGCATTTTCCTTCTAGTCCTAAATCACTCTCTGGTTAAAAGGGGGAGCTCATGGAGTGCAGGGAGGGGTCCACTGCCTGCCCCACTGTACACCCTGCCGCATAGCTACAACCAAGGAGTCCAGAGCACACAGCCCACCCCTCCACTTCTGAGCATCCTCCCTTACCTTGAGCTCTGAAAGCTGCTGCTTGACAAGGTCCAGGTCCCCCCCGACCAGAAACTCCTCTGCAATCTTCAACTCGGCCGCCTCCAGCCATCTCAGGAGCCTCTAAGGAAGTGCGGAAAGGGGGGGGGGTCCCAAAGAGGAATAAGGTCTGGCAGCCACAGCAGAAGTAGCAGTGTGTGTGTGAAAGTGCTCTGGGGCCAAGCAGAAGCCCCTCTGGGGGTGGCAGCGCAACGACTGAGTCACCCCCAGGACACCTGCCTGGGCCAGGAGGGGTGTGAGCTGCTGCCTGCCAGAGACTGACTCTGGCTCAGTCTGTGGGAACCGCCCAGCCAGGGAGCCTGTTGAGCTGACTCTTGGCCAGGGGAGAAGCTTATGGGGTGAGGGTCAAAGCCTTTGCCACAAAGGAGTTATTTCAAAGACCGGCAGGGGGGGCAAAGGAAGGGGGCCAGGAATACTCTCCAGCTCACCCTATAAGGACCAACAGCCACAGGTTGCTCCCCATCCACCTCATTAAGGCTGTGGGTATTTTTGTCCCGGGGTCCACCGCATGGCCTGTGCCCAAGTAAGAGACCCTCCTCACCTCCATGGTCTGCTGGTAGTTGAGTGAGGCCTGCAGCTGCTCCTCCAGGCGGGTCTGGCGTTCGCCCCACACCTTGCTCAGGCTGTTCCAAGAAGAGTAGAGCTGCAGAGAGAGGAGTGAGAGAAATATGGGGGGGGGGCTAAGCTGCAGGGTTTTGGGAGGCCAGGGTCTTTCACATTTGGTGGGCCAACATCACACAGGAACCCCGTGCCAGGCTGGCACCCTGTGCCCAAATGCATCCCATAAAGTGCACCCATTTGTGCTCTCTCTCTCTGCTAAGCAGACCTGTGTCTGGGGGCTCCAGACACCCTACTGTGAGACTATCAACTTTCTTTTACAGGCAGTTCCTCATTTACATGGGGGCTACGTTCCAAGGCACCACGTGCTTACATGTAATTGCATATAAATGGAACACCCGTCGGAACACCCATTGAAAAAGCCTGAAAACACCCCATTCCACCCCATTCTGCCCCTTTTTGTGACATTTTTTGTGATGTTTGAGGATCGCTTTTGGGTTCAGCACAATGCACGTATGTGTGGTCATGTCCATATTTGTGTAAATGGGGAGTTGCCTGTATTGTAACTTAAAAAGGATTTTTTTGCATACTACTTTGCTGTATTTGCTGCCTGCATTGAAATGTAAGTAAAAAATAATAATTCTGTTTAGCTTACTAAAAAGGTGTGGTTCATAATGTGCAATGGGGTTGAGGGGGGAAGGACTGCAGACCACCAATAAAAGGGGATTCCTAATTCCTAAGTTTTAGTAAGCTGTAAAATATATAACTGTTTTTACTCTTAGATGGGTCCCTCCCCAGCTCACATCATCTAGGCTCTTGGTGACGTCCGGTTTGTCCAGATCTCCACAGGACGACATCAGCTCCATGCCCAGGACGCCCAGGGAGTCCAGCTCGCTCTGCAGGGAGTCGATCTCTTCTCGCAGGGCCTGGAGGGAGAAGGGGTGATGGGGTCAAGGTCCCGCCTCTGAAACCAGCCCCAGGAGGCCTCCTCACACACAGAAGCTGCAGCACGGCAAAAGCTGAATCACTGCCGGCGGGAGCTGGGAGCCGGACGCAGGGCAAAGCCAACGGGGCAGGTGGGCGGGGGCCATGGGAACACCTCCCCTGCCTGCAGTTCCCAGGATCCCTCTGGGAGAAGGAGCCTGGTGGGGGCTGATGCAGGAGATGGTTGCTGAGCAATGTCCTGGTACCTGCATGGCCCCAAGCCTGGCCTGGATGGCCTTGGGGTCCGAGGCAGGCTCCTCCGGCTCCAGCACCACCTGCTGGATGTCTCCCAGGGTGGCGGCCAGGTCCGAGAGGCCCTGCCAGAAGCGGTCGGCCAGCACCAGCAGGCCCTGCAGCCAGTTCTCCCGCTCCTCGCTCTGCTCCCAAAGCTCCTTCCACTGGCTCAGCAGCTGCTCCACACGCTCCTGGATCCCTGTCCGCAGGAAGGGGGGAAGGCCAAAAGAGAGGGGTCCTGGGGGCGGCCTCGGCAGGAAACCGGCCTCCCCCACCCCAAACAGGAGAGGGACTCATGCCCTCTAGACCACCCAGATTTGTGACCCACAGGGATCCTGCTGTGCTCAGGGCAATGGCCTCTAAATCTGAGCAGTGGGTTTCTGGGGAGCAGGAAGGAGGAGACCCAGAGGCTCTGGCCAGCCCCACAGCAGGGCCAGCTGCTTGGAAGAGGGGTTTCTGCGTCTGGCGCTGGGGAAGGGGCCCTGCCTACCTCTGTTTCCGCTCGCCTGCATGGTGGCCAGCAGCTCAGCCCCCTGCCCGCGGAGGGTCTCCAGAGCCACTCCCAGCTTCTCCAGCTCCGCCAGCCGGAGGCCGTTCTCCCGGATCTGCTCCCGGAGCCAGGCGGAGTCTCCCCGCACCGCAGGGGGGTCCCTCGTGCGGCTCTGCAGCCTCTCCAAGCTCTCCACCATCAGCTCCATGCGCTCCGACAGCTGCAAGCAGGGGCACAGCAGAGGGTTGGCCCAGCCCCACAGGCAGCCGGCTGGCCTCCCACTGACCCACCCAGAGTGGGTACTGGGCCCCAAGTCTGGGCCGCGCACAGCTGGAAGGAAGCCGACAGCATCCGAGGCTCTGGGGAAACCGAGGCACATGAGTGGGAGAGCCCTGCAGGAGTTGGAGCCTGGCAGCCCCTTCAGCCCCAGAGCGCCTGTGGGTCTCCATGGGGGTCAAGAGAAGGCCTGTGGCCCTTATGGCTGAAAATGGGTCCGCCCTAATGTCCCAACGGGAGCCATAGCATTGGCCTGGCGGCAGCAGCCCCAGCCAGCCTCTCTGGGCCTCATCCAGCCCAGACGCTGGTTGATGGCATCTCCTTGCCATGAAGAGATGCCAGGCCTGGATCCCCCGTGGGAGGGGCGCCCCTCCAAGCACACCATGCAGGCAGAGGAAGGTGGTGAAGCCATCCAAGTCATCTCACGGTTTGCCGCCCAAATAACTCACCTGTCCGTTTACACTGGACTGAGATTGTGCCTAGTACATCTCGCCCCGTGGATTTGTTAGCTTAGGGGAAAACCCTTTGTATCTGCATTGCTTCAGAAGTATAATGTGACCTAAGCCAGCCAGGGGGAGGAGAGGGGAGGGTGTCAGACTGGGACAGAGCAGGGTTCGAATCCTCCCACCTGGCCACGAAGCTGACTGGGTGGCCTTGGTTGAGTCTAGTTTGGTTTCAGCTTGTGGAGTTAAAATGAAGAGGAGAACCATGTGCTCCACGGTGGACCCCTTGGGATGGAAAGGCAACAAGCAAACGAAAAGCTTTCACAACTCAGCTTCCTGGGTTTGGGTGCTCAGTTGGCCGAAGCCGGACGTTGCTGCTGTGTGAGGCCAGAGTTGCCGGCCTGTCGGGGCAGCAGGGAAGTGGCTGGCCCAGGTCTGTCCCCCCCCCCCCTGCTGCCATGCCTGTGTTAGGATATAGTTCCGTTCCACCTTTAGAACAGGCATGTGGAGTTGTTGTATGTCACATGTCTGTTTACTTTCAGCATAGTGTGCTGGGCACTTCCGTTGTATCTATATATGCTTTTCCCTCTGCTGTTTGCTTGGACACGAAGGGAAGCAGACATGTTTTCCCTTTGTTCCAATGCTGAATAAGCGCTTGAAAATATGCTTACATATGCCTCTGTCCGCTACTTCTGTTGCAAAGAGTTCTTATCTCTGCTGGCTTGCATGCTCAGTATCTAAAGGTCTCTGAGGCTTGAGTCGCAGTTTTGATGCTGTTCCAAGAACTGGAGTTCGCCCGGCTGCCAGCCGGCGGGCTGGAGCCAGCTGGGGGCCTGCCAATTGCCCCCGTCTCCCAGGACACATCCTAACAGCCTGCTGCCCCAGAAACCATCCGGCTGCTCACCTGGCTGTATCGCGGGATGGCCTCCTCCAGCACAGCCGCCGCCTGGCGAACCCTTTCCCGGATGCTTCCGTACTGCTCCTCGGCCGCCTGCCAGCCCTGCTGGAAGGGGGCTGCCTCCTGTGGACTGAGCTCAGCCAGCTGCCCCGACAGCCGTTGCAGCTTGGACATCAGGGGCTTGTGCTCTGCAATGGCCTCTCGGAGACCCTGCACCGGGCCGGGAGAGAGAAGCGGTGAGGACAGAGGACCCTCAGCCTCCCCTGGCACCCTCAGCCCCCCCTCCAGTCTCCCTCGACCCCCCCTCACCTGCAGCAGCTCCTGGTGCTCCCGGAAGGCCTCGCAGCTGATGCCGTCGGGGGAGAACTGCCCCACTGCCCGCTGCGTCTCCTCCAGCCATGGGCACAGCTCCTCACGGGCTTCAGCGAACTGCGCCAGCAGAGACTGGGCACGCTCCAGGCGCAGGGTGCAGGCCAGGCTCTGGCGCAGGAGGTGCTCTGAGCGCTCCTGCAGGGGCCGGACCGAGGGCTGTGGGGCACACGAGGCATCAAGGGGGGGTCAGATTGGAGGACAGGGCGGGCACCCCCACCTGAGGCATGGCCAGTCCTTCTCAGATCAGGCTCTGCAGTTCTGTTGATGGGAGGGGGAAGGAAAAAAGGCCCCCACATTGTCTCCACCCACCCCTGACCCAGGCCTCATAGCCAGCCCTCTGTTTTTAAGCAAAAGGGCAAGTATCAAAAATCTTTGGATTTTAGGTGCTCTAAAAAGGTGTTCTGCAGACAAACTGGAACTGGCTCCCAACTTGCCTCCCTTAATGGAGTGGGGTTGGAAGGCAAGCAAAAGGGTTAGAGCCCCTCCACTGACACCCAGTGGCTGAAAGGGGTATTGCAAGTCAAGAGAGCCTCCCCCTCCCCACCCCACTGGCCTCACCTGGAGCTGCTGTTGCACTTCTGGGGGGCAGAGGCGGAGCAGTGGGTCAGCGATGGCCACCAGCCGTTCCACGAGGCCGTGGTGGTGCAAGATCTCCGCCGACAGGAGCTGGGAGGTGGGGAGAGTCACCATCAAGACTGGGCCTCGCGTTTTGCCAGGGCGGGTTTGCCCCCCGAGTGGCCCTGGGGAGAGCAGGAGGGTCCTTGGCCCCTGGCGGAGCTCCTGTGTGCAGGGCAGGCCTCTCCCTCCCCCTGGACGCCATCCCCATCGGAGGTGCCCTGCCTGGCCACTGCTGGTGAGACACCTTCTTCTTTGGTGATCCCTCGTAACTGAGTAAGATTGTCTTCCATAAGCACGGTTTTAACAATGAGTCCGTAAGTGACTGTGGAGGCAATTCTGGATCCACACATCCTTCCACAGTGGGAGTTGATCACGGTATGGATTTGCCAAGCGTGCCTTCCTCTTAGCACGTTTCTCCCTTGTGTCCTGAGTTCAAGTGCCTTCAAAGCCCATTACACCTTTGGTAAAGGCTGTTCTCCAACTGGAGCACTTGCAGGCCAGTGTTTCCCAGTTGTCGGTGTTTGTACTACATTTTTTTAGATTTGCCTTGAGACCGTCTTTAAACCTCTTTTGTTGAGACACCAGGCCCTGAGTGGCTGCCACACGGGGCGGAGGGCTTGGCTGTTAGACCCCTCCCCACCCCCTACAGTCAGCTGGGGGCCACAGGGAGGAAGGGAGAGTCAATGGGGAGAAGGAGGAGGAGCCCAGTCCCTCCAGTGCTCCACTGACCTGCTCAGCTCCCAAGACCAGAGGCATTGTGGCAACACCCTAGGTGCTGGCCTCGTGGAGAGGCACCTAAGGGTGCCCCTGAAGGACTGGGCTGCCCCCGGGCAAGGATCCACCTGCTGCTCCCAGCCAACCCTCCCTCCCTCTCCCCAAACACCCACCTTCAGATCAGCCAGCTGCTGCTGGATGGCCTCCGCTTCCAGGTGCACCTGGCCCAGCTCCTCCAGGTGTGTGCTCAGGTGGGACACCTTGTCCATCTCGGAGCCCAGCACCTGCTCAAACTGAGACAGAAGAGAGGGCCTTCGGGATGAGGGCGCAGACAGACCACTCTGGGCAGGGACAGAGGGCAAGAAGACTCAAGGTGGTTCCCTTCTCTGCCCACAGTGGGGGGGGGGGGTTTACAGCCGGGTGAGACATGTCCTTCTTCTCTTCCAGAAGTTCTCCTCCTCCTCCAAGGAAGATCTGGCAGCTCAGCAGCAGAGAGTGAGGGGGCAAGTCAGGTGTCCCCTGGGGAAGCTCTCCTTGCCTGCCCCAAATATCTTGCCTTAGGGCAACAGGCCCTCTGTGCCTCACATAGCATTGCAGGGGTTGGACAGGATGAGCCTTGGGGTCAACTCTGCAGTTCTATGACTGCTTCCCTGAAGTGCCCATTACCTTCTCTCTGTCTGCAGCACTGAGCTGGCGGGTCCCGTCATCGTCACCCCCCGGCTGGCCCCCCTGCGGTGCCAGCTCCTTCTCCAAGCGCTCCAGCCACAGGGCCAGATCCTCCTCAGTGGGGCCCAGCCGGCAGGAGGCCTCCAGGGTCTGCTCCAGGCGGTGCAGGATGGCAGCGCTGCTCTGGCCCACCAGGAGGAACCTCATCCGCAGGGAGTCCATCTTCTCCTGGGCCAGATGGGCTTCCTCTCCTGGGGGAGGACAGCAGCACTGGCTCATTCCCAGGAGCTGCACACCCCATCCAGCCCCAAGACCAGAGAACCCAGGGCCCATTTCCAGGAACCTAATCCTGGAGAAGCCGAGATGCCAGAGGAGCCATTGGGGCTGCTGGAGGAAAAGCGTTTCCTGCCCCACAGCAGAGCAGCCCAAGAAGCTCCGCTGGTCTGTTCTGATATCTGGCCTTCGGTGCAGCCAGACTCACACTGGGTGGAGCACTGTTTGTGGGGGGCTTTCCTTCTGATGCTGCCAGCCCCCCCAGCTGCCCTGCCTGCCCTGCTCCCCCACAGGGTCATCTCTTGAGGGTGGGTGTTTCTGGAGAGCCCCAAAGTCACTGCCGTCCTCCACTTGCCTGCCACCATCTCCAGAAGCCTCTGCCCATGCTCCAGAGCCCGTTCCAGGTCAGCCGTCTTGGACCGGATTTCCTCACAGAGGTCCTGGAGGGAGACAGAAACAGGCAGAATTGGTGCAAAGAGACCCCTTCCTTCACATGGAGACTCCCCCCTCCAAGAGACCAAGAGGCAACTGAATTGGCTCTGGTGGTCCTGTGAGGTCTGGAGGTCTGGAGAGCCTCAGCTTCCTGGAGCCCAAGTCCCTCCTGCCTGCCCCATGCCCACTGCAGTGGGGCACGTGGAAGGAGAGGGCTCAGGAACAGGGTGGGCATGAAGGGGGTGAGGAAGACATTCTTCCCGAGGTCATGGGGTGGGGGCTTCTGTCCCCCCTCACCACGCCTTCCTCCATGCACTTCCAGTTTACATCTTGCTGCTCCCCAGATCCTTGAAGAAATGCTTCTGTGTCTGTTTGCAAAAGGGGAGTTTGTGGGTCTCCTTGGGACCTGGTCACAGAACATGCAGTCTGGGGGAAAGCCAAACCCCACTGCTCTGACGCAGACTGGCCTCCTTTTTGGATGATATAAATCTCCTCTCCAGACTCCTTGTTGTGTCTGGGCTTTTATAGACTCACCTTAAAACCTTGGTTACATGCAATGGCTTCTCTGTAATTTGTTTTTTATATTGAATATGGTTATGGGTTTGTCTGTCCATAGCTTTATGGTAAACCAATAAAAAACCAATGAAGAAAAGACCCTGACTTGGGTCTCCTTCCCCAGCGAGCCTCTTGTGGCTCTCGCTGAGGGCAGCCACTTCCCCCTCCCAGGCCGCCATACCTGGACTTGCTGGAGGGCTCCCTGCGCCTGGCTGAGGCTCCCGTTGGCTCTCCACAGCTCAGCCAGCTTCCTCTCTGTGGAGGCCAGCCAGTCCTGGAAAACATCGACAGATTCCTGGAAGGTGTGGGCTGCAGGAAGGATCCGCTCCAGGGAGCTGTGCCTGTTGGAAGAGAGAAGCGGCAGGGTGGGAAGATGTTGACGGGAAGAACCTCCAGCACCAGGCTCACCGGACCCAGGAAGACACACAGCCCTGCGCAAAGGCTGCCTTCAGCCACAACAGGCAGCAAGGAGCCATGAGGACCAGCGCCATGAAAAGGCAGGTCCAGGGCTCGGGGCAAGCGGGCCTCCCCCTGCCCTTGTGGCCTGGCTGGTCTCACGAATTGAACTGCCTCTTCCTTGTGCTTCTGGCACACAGAGACCGGAGCAGCTCAGGGAACGCAGCACAGAGAGAAGCAGTATATTGGAGCCTTTTTGTAGGGAGAACGGCAGCAGAAAGCGCCCCCAGGAGGAGAAGGGAGCCAAATGCCAGGGCAGGAGGGAACAGTGGTGTTCCAGGAAGGCTCCATGTGGGGAGGCAGAAGGTGCCAAGGACTTCTGAGACTTGGCTGAGGACAGGAAGGAAGAGCTCAGAGCTGAAGCTGCTTTGGATAAGAAGTTTAACTCCAGTCCGCTTCCCAGACAAAGCGGGGGGGGGGGCACCAGGGGAGAGCCCTCCCTTACATCCACTTCTTTGCACAAGGAAGGGGCGCTAGGCTTTGACTTGCAGCAATCGGTCCCCAGAGCTGCCTCATCCCTTTGTCATGCAATTTCACACCCACCCTCACCCGTATGGGGTGCATGTGCCCCACACCAAGTATTGATAAGTTTCCAAGCAGAGGAGCAGATATCTTCGCATGAGTGAAGCAGGTCTGTGCCAACGGATTCTGGAGTCAATGTTGGAAAACATGAACTCTGAGCAGGATCTGGTTTACATATGTAACCCATTTTGTGATGTATCTGTGGCGTTTTTTGGAGTGGCGGATACTTTCTGATGTTTTAAAAGATGCTACACACCTTTGCTTCTCAACTCCCTTGCATGGCGCGGGGGGGGGGGCTCTGTTTGCAAATGGACCAATAAAGAAAAGCCAGCCTTGCGGATTTCCAGGAGAGGAAATGGCAGGTTGACCGTCTTTCTGTTGGCTCTCTGCTGCCAGAAGATAATTACGTGGTGATGGATGGTAATCAGATTGAACTTCTGGCTATCAGATCACTCTGGGATAAAGAGGGATTGAGGGAGTAACCACAAATGCTCTGGTCAAGGCTGTTCTCTGGTGTTGGTGTTTGGGGACTGAGATGGGGGCTAAAATGAGTCAAGGTGAGTTGAGGAACCAACATTGTGTCCAAACGCCATGTAAGAACCCTTTATGGGTATAAGACCTGCAAACTCTCTTTGTAAAAAATTTTTGGGATCATCTGTTAATTTAGAGAAATTTCTCTGTCTGCTGATTGGAAAATTTGCAAGAGCTGCTTTCTGTCTTTAAGAAGGGAAAGAAAACTGGTCATTAAAGTGTCTAAAGCAGAGTGAAAAGCATGATTTGTGGTTGGCAATAAAGATTAAACGAACAAGTCTTTAATTTTTTTTCTTCTTCTTTCGGAAATGAATGTTGCTGGGAAATTGAAAGTAATTCAGCCATTATTTCCTCTGTGGAAAAAAATTATTGTTGTGGCTGTGATCTTAAGGCAGAAATTTTAAGGTAAAGTTAGGACTTATAAAGAGGCTGAGTTGTTAATAACATCAAATGCACCCAGTGTGGCAAAGATACCTTTGGATAGCCCAGTGACTATTGGTATTGTTCAATAGATGATGGCCAAACAATTAAAAAATATCAGATCAGCATTTGATGAAAGTGGGAAAGAAATGAATCAGAGAGATATGAAGGGGAAAATGGAGAATACCTATGAAAAGCTGGCAGGACTGGATGATGATGATGAAACAAAATTGGAGAAAGCAGATGGTGAAATGGAAATGCCTTTGATACAAGGACTTGGGAGGAGAAGAAGATAACATGATCTGAATTTGGCATTGATGGAGCTCAGAAGGGGAAAAGCCTTCTGGTTCTTCAGTTCTAGCAGAGAGAAAGCATTCTGAATACAATTTGGAGCAAATTCAGAGAATGATGCTACTAAATTAATAGTTCTCTCTCTGGAAAAAGGATAGGAAGAAAGGTAAATGGAAAATCCGAGAGGAAGAGAATGCTATGGTAAACACAACAGGAAATGGAAATTGAGTATACTGAACTGGGTGTGAATTTAAGGATATGTAACAAGAAAAGAATTATGGAATATTGTTTCAATATGTGATCCCAGTGGAGAGGCTTTATCATGGGCAAGGATAGAATAATTGACTATTAATATGGAGGCATGTTGGTGGGAATTATTGGAGGTAAAGTTGATATTTAAAGAAAAAACATAAGTTGATATTTACTACGACTAACAATAATTTGGGAATCCCTCTTGGACTTTTTTGGGGAAAAGGAAATGAATCCTTTTTTTTTAAACCTGGACTTCAAAGAAATCTTGTTTAACAGAATGTTGTAATGTTATTTATTTTTATGTAACCAGCAGATGGAAAATCGGAACTCCTTTTAATCTTTCTTTCTTGCTTTCTCTTTTTCCCTTTCCCTTTTCTTCTTTCTCTTTCCTTTCTTCTTTCTGCTTCCTTCTCTTTCTCTCCCCCCCAGCTGTTTTTGTTTCTGGTTTTAAAAATTTGCATTAGTTTTCTATATCTTTCTGTATTATGAAAAGCTTTAATAAAAACCTGAATACAAAAAAGAAAAGTCAGCCTTGGTTTCTACTACTGTGGACGCTCGAGCTGCAAACGTGATCTGTGCGGGATGCACGTTTGCAACCCGCATCTGTGCATCTGCCCATGCGCAGGTTGTGATTTGGCACTTCTGCGCATGCACAACCACCAAAACCGGAAGTAACCCGTTCCGGTACTTGCGGGTTTCAGCGGTCCCCAACCCAAAAAAACACAACCCGAAGCATCTGTAACCCGAGGTATGACTGTATGTAGCTTTGCCACTGTTTTTGTTCATTTCTCTGACCAACAAGGTGATGTTGTGAGTGAGGGGAGAATTGTACCAATGCCCACCCCCTTGTATAACACCTTGGATTGCCCCTGCTTTGCCCTTTCACACTGCCCTCCCCACCAGACCCGGAACTGCTTTCCTGAACGCCTCTCTCCCGTCCTTCAAATCTCTCCTCCACACTCACATTTTCTATGGTGCCTTTGGCACAATCCCTGAGCCCCCACCAAGGGCCTCTCCCCCTCTAGGGACTCACCTGGCTTCTGCCCCCTGGATTAGCGTCTGCCACTTCTCCTGGAGGTTGGCAAGGCCTCCGTCCTTTCCGTGCCTGTCTGTGGTGCCAGGGGGCTCAGAGGGTGCCCGTCTCTCCTGCAGGAGGCCCTCCACATGGGACCTGCGCTCGTCTAGAAGGCGCCTTAGAAGCTGTTTGGGGTCAGAGGAGGCAGAGGGTGATGCCAAGCTCCCTTCATGGACACGCTCCAAGGGGGGAGGACAACCGAGTCTGGCACCGCCTTGGGTGCAGCAACACCCAGCGCAGTTCCCTGGCAAAAGAAGCTGGCCTGCTTCACTCCAAGGGTTGGGAGGAACTTTTCCATTTCATCAGAACCCGGATCAGACTGAAGAAGACCCATCAAGCCCTTCTCCATGGCCTGCTATTTAGGGGTAGACTGCCTCTGAACAGGAAGTTCCACCTGGCTTCCACGAGAAAGGCTGGTTTTGAGAGGAGATTCAGAGGCACCAGGGTGGTCTATTTGGGGAAGAGATTCTTGGCGTCAGGAGCAGCGAGGGATAAAAGGCAGCAAGTGGGAAGTGGACGGAGAGACATTTCTCTCCCTCTTGTGTAATATGTGACCTCAACGGGGTCACCCAGTGAAGCTGAATAGTGGGAAATTCAGGACAGACAAAAGAAAGTCCTCCTTCACGCTCCGCACAGTCAAATGACCGAATCTGCTCCTTCAAGGTCCAGTGATGGCCAGCAACTCCGGAGGGCATGAGGGGGCCTCAGCGGCTGACCCTGTGTCCCTTCTGGCATCCCTCTTCGGAGAACAGGGTTCCCCCCAACGCTTACTTAATTCTGTCAATTATTTTGTGGTACAGCCCTTGTGCTTTTTAGTTAGCTGTTCCAACACTTTTAAGTAATAACTAATCATTAAATTGTACGTTCTAACCTCTCCAGCTTTATGACATAAGAAAAGTAGATCCCTCTCTCTGAGCTTTGCTTCTTGCAGTGAGAATGCAGAGGGCAAGAGGGGTGCAGACTTTGCCCGTGGGACCCCCTCCTCCTCCTTACAAGGCAGGCAGCGGTAGACCCCCAAACTGGGCATGGGGACTGGGCAGTTCAGAGCTGGTAATCCCATGCTGCCAAGTGTGGCTGCTCCCAAGATGGCCAAGTCAGATGTGGGAAGATGATGCCCATTTCTCTGGAAGTGCCCAGGGGGTGGAGAGAGACTCCCAGGCCCAGCCACGCCAGCCACGCCCCCCCTCCTCCCCAAACACAGGGAAACGAGCTTCTACTTGTGCTGTTTATTTAAAACAGAGAGCCAAAGGCTCCTCTGGGATGGGGTTTACTTTCTCTTCTCCTTCCACAGACCCTGAGGAAACGCTGAGGCCAACTTACAAAAGTGCCCTGCTTTTCACAGAGTCATAGAAATGTGATGTAGGAAGCCCCCCCCCCCGCCACCACCACAAAGGCCCTCTATGCCAACCCTCAGCAATGCAGGGATCTTGGCTAAAATGGTTACACCAATGCCATCATAGCCACGATCCCCATCTTCACTTGCCACAGATTCACATCCATAAAGGCATCTAGAGGCATCTAATCCACAAAGCACCACACCACATACACCACCCCAAAAACAATGCAGGGAACCCCCTAATAAACATCACACCTTGCAGAAATGTCAGATTTAAGGGGTCAAACTGCCATAACCCCCAATGTCAAAATTGGTGCACCACAGCGCCCCCTCATGGCCAGGCTTGGGAAAGAGCAGGTAATATCACTTGTTTTATGAGTGGGACTGTCGGCTGGCAAATGTAACAACTTGCACAGCAGCATCAACTGACCCTGTTTTGCTAAGAAAATGAAATGCATTGCAAAAAGATTTGTAAGTGATTCATTCTGTTAAATAAACTTGCTAAATCGCACACTGCTGCCATAATCCCCGGAGAGTGAGATCGTTTAGGCAGGGACTCGACCCAGGAAGTGTCAAACAGGGTTTCTTCAAGACAATAACTGTCTCAGTCACAGAAACTGATAAGCTCCCTTGTGGTGTTTGCCAGGCTGCCTGGTGAATAGGAGGTGTCCCTTCTGCCAGTCTCCCAAACTGCCACTGGACTGGAACTTGCCAAAACTGAAATGTCAAAGCCAAATGTAAATTCTCACGCAGAATGTGTGAGACCAGTAATTCACAAAACGCCTCGGTGGACATGGTGTAATTTTGACCTGTTTGACCAGTTGTAACTCCTCCTAATTTTGTGATGCACCTTTGATGTTTTGTCCACGTTCCACTGGCATCTTAGGGGTCGGGTTTCTCACTGCTGGGTGGGAAATGGCAGAGCACCCTTGGGGGGGGGGAGTTCCTCCTTTCTTTGCTGTAAGAGAGGCTGAACCTCTGTCCCGACAAATAAACTATCAAAGACACAAGACCTGATTTGCTTTTGCTTTGCCTGCTTCTCTTCTCTCTCTTTTTCGTGTGCTGACAGGGGAACCGAGCATCCAGCACAGCCCAGGGTTTCCCTGGGGTTTCAAAACAGAATCAGATGTTGCTGTTTGCTCTGATTCAGGGATAAACGTGAATTTTCCTGGGGAAAATGGCAGGACCAAAACAACACAACGACCCTCAGACCCGGACGTGGAAAGCTCAGATCTGAGGCTAGAAAGTGCGGAATCAAGGCAAGTGTGGATGAGCCTTCCGTCTTCTCCACTTCAGGCTGAATTGTGTCCAACTCCCTCCCTCCCTCCCTCCCTCCTCATGATTCTTCATTTTGAAATAAAAAAAAAATAAGGTCTAATGTATATACATAATAATGTATATATATAATAATGTATATATATAATAAATAATGTATATATATAATAATGTATATATATATATACATATATATACATAATAATGTATATATATAATAAAGGTTCATAAATGTACCAAGCAAAAACGTACATAAATATATAAACCACATGTCTGGGGCAGCGCAGGGGAGCGGCCATGAAGCCATTTTGACTCCCAAACTGACCAGGTGTTTTTTCTGCAAAGTCAAATGGAAAAGCCTCTCCATTGTCTTTCCCTTCACAAATCCTGTCTTAAGGGTATGTCTGTGTATAAATAGGGTGAGCCTGTGATCTGGCTCAGGAAATAAGTATTTATCATTACAAAAGACTAGCCAGGCTCCCCAGGGTATCCAATCAAGTGACCATTAACAGGTAACCTGCCAGACAGGAGATAAACAACGCACTCAGATTTCTGCTGTAGACCACCCCTTTCTGTGATGTAGGTATGATGTTTCTGGGGGTGGTCTTGGACTCTAGGGCGGGCAATTTAAAATGTCTATATAAGGGCGGGTCCTCCTCCTCCTCCTGTCTGTGAAGGGGGCACCCTGTTGCAACAGTTCAACAAAGATCAGGCTTACTAGCTGCTTTGCTTCTCAATATTCTCTGGTTGGCCTCTGTTCTTTTCTCCGACTAATGGGGAACCTACAAAGGACTCTATAAGGGCTCTTGTGTCCCCCATAAGAGAATAAGGGCAGATTTTCATTTATTAGAGTTTCCAGGCCCTTTATCATCTTGGGAACCTTCCTCTGCCCCCCAAGGCCTGGCACCCCAAGGTGTGTGAGACACCCACACGCTGCCTGGGCAAGAGCTCACCTTTTGCTCCTGCAGCTGTGCCTTCACCACTTTGGCTTCGGAGGAAGGGGGCTTCTGGTTGGCCATGAGCTCCTCCATGTCGCTGACCCAAGAGAGAAGCTTCCTCAGAGTCACTTGGGCCTGCTCTGTGCCCCACACCTCTCCTAGGAAGGCAGCAGCTGCCTGGGGGAGGGAAGGAGGGTGAGCTCAGAGTGAGGCCAGCAGCAGCTCTGTTTGGGGGAGCCCCAGACCCACAGCAAGAGCCTCCTGGCACCTGGTGGGAGCATGGAGGTGGCGAGGCAGACTTGCATGACCCCAGCCCCACCTCCTCCTCCTCCAGCCCCCTACCCTGCCCTAGAGCGTGACTGAGCAGGCTCTGCCTCCCTGCCCGGCCCTTACCTTGCTGCTGGGGCTGCTCCATGGCTCCAGAGGGTCCCCCTGGCCAGCAGGCCAGCTCTGGCTGTTCTGGAGCTGCGGGAGAAAAGCAGGCACAGGGCAGAGGCTTTGCACCCTCAGACTCAGGATGGAGGGGGGGGGCTGCAGCAGCCTGTTCACACACACACACACACACACACACACACACACACACACACACGGAGCAGGAGGCTCAGGCCAGCACTTCCAGTAGGGCTCAGCTTCAGGGGAAGCAGCCCCACCAGGTTTCCATGGGGCGGGGAGTTTCCCTCCACAGGAACTACCTTGGTTGCCTGGCTCAGAGGGTGGCCTTCTGGATACGCAGGGAAGGAGAAGTTTGTGGCGCCTGGGGTGGCTCTGCTGGGGCCCTGCCTGCAGAGATGGATCCAGCCGCCTTCCTGCTGATACAACAGCCTGTCTCCCAGAGCCCCCGAAATGCCTCCCCCAGGCCAGGCACCCCAGGAAGCTCTGACAACCCGAGCCTCCTCACCAAGGGTTTGGGAGACGGCCCCAACCTGCATGCGCCTGGGAGGGGTGTGGAGCAGAAGAACAGAGTGGGCAGCACCCATGCTGCCATCCGCTGGCCTCACTGCAGCACCAACATTTTGGGCAGCAGAGCGACCGGCTCCAGAGTGACTCACCCCACGTGGAGCTGCTCATTTTCCACACTGGTAAAAAAAAAGCTGTACATACATGATCTTCTCTCCGTTATCCACACAACCACCTTGTAAGGCAGACCAGCCTCATTCTATGAACATAAGAACCTAAGTGGAGTCTGCAGGATCAGGCCCCATCTAGCCCAGCATCCTGTTCTTGTAGTGGCCAACCAGATGCCCTGATGGGAAGCCAGCAAGCGGGATCTGAGTGCGAGAGACCTCTCCCCTCCTGCAGCCTCCAGCAACAGGGATTCGGTAGCACTGGTGCCTCTCTGGGTGTCACAGATGCCCTCCCCAATTCCTCCCAGGGCCAAAGTGGGATCCAGACTAGGGGCCTCCCAGTTTCCAGCCCGCTTTCCCAGTCGCCCCCCCCCCCCCGCCGCAGTGCAGCAAAGGGAGTGGAAGCAATGCATGTGTACGTGGGGAGGAATGGGGGTGTCCTGGGCTCCCCCCGCCCCGTCTATTAACCTCTGGCAGGGCTCCTCCTGCGCACTCCGTGAGCACCTTGACCCGCCTGGTGACGGTGGGCTCTTTGCTCCGGTCGCCCCCGGGGTACTCGGTCACCTCCACGATCTCAGTCACAACGGTCTCGGTCACCTCCGTCACCTCCGTCACCTCGGTGGTGGTGAGGGGCTTCCAGACCCAGCCGCTCCCGTGCGCCAGCCCCCGGGGGGGACTCCAGGCAGCCCCCGCCACCGCCGCTGCCGCCTCCAGCTGGGCCTTGAGGGGGTTGCTGCAGCTGAGGGCCCCCCCGTTCTGCACCTTGACGTCCATGTTGTTCTGCTTGGGGAGGGGGCTGCCCTGCTGGCTCTTGCTGGGCCCCCCCAGCGTCGCCACGCTCCAGCCATTCTCGATCACCCGGGGGCTGAGTGGAGGCTTCTCCGGGGGGCCCCCGTGGCCCCCTGCGTTGTTCCTCCTGGAGGGGCGCCCGGACGCCAGGCCCAGGTCCTTGAGGTAGGAGTCCTTCAGGAAGTCGTCCGGCTTCTGGCTTTTCTCCCCCAGGCAGCTGGGTCTGCCCCCCGCGTTGCCCATGGCTGGCGGCTGAGGAGACAGTGCTCAGAGCCCTGCCTGAAACAGAGGAGGAGGAGGAGCAGGAGAAGCCACCTTGCCTGCCCAGGATGGCACCCACAGCAGGCACCATGCCCATCATTGGGGGTTCCTTTTTCAGTCCACAGAGCCACCCAGAAAGTCTTCCAGAATCTTATTTCTCAGTTCTGCTCAATCTGTTGGTGAATTTCCACGTGGGAATAAGCCCCTCACCCATTCCAGTTCTCCTTCAAGAATTAACATTACAACTTGGGCCATCCAGAATATGCATTTGGGCAAATCTCCACAACTTATCCAACTACAGGTCTAAGGAAATTAAAGAAAAACTATGTATAGAGGTTCATTCCTCCTCTCTGCTCTCCAGCCATCTGGGCAGAGTAATGGCCAGACACATTATCTCTTTCACAGCCTGTCTAATAAAGTAGTCTGTTGCTAAGGAAACTCTGTTGCTAGGGGGAAAAGTTGTTGCTATGGGCAAAAGTAGGCAAGCATCATTTCAAGTCTATTTTCAGACCCCCTCAAGATCCAGACCAGAAGTCCAAGCCCAGCAGGACCTCTGATACTGAACGGAAGTGGGGACCATAGCCAGACCTCTCCTGTAGGATCAAATCCCACCAGAGGATTTTGGAAATACTCGCTTCAAACATTGTTGGGGTTGGACTAGAGGACCCTTTGGGTCCCCCAACTCTTCAGTTCTGTGATTCCACTACATTTACACCAGACTTTCCTCCAAAGGAGCCCAGGGCATCAAACGTGCAAAGGCTGCAATACCACAAACAGAAATCGCCTCCCTAATCTCTGGGAACCAGGAAACACTTGAGGGGATTAAGTGCTTATGTATTTGGATGAGCCCAGCCAGAAATTAAGCCCAGCGTTTAGGAGGAGCCCAGAAGGTGTCAGCCACTCCTGGGCTTGCTGGGGAACAGGAACGTGGTCCTTGCTGGCAGGGAGCCCTCCTGCAGCCTGGTGAGGGTCTCACGGAAGCAGGCTCCCACCCAGGGGGGCTGCACCCACCTGCCTGCACCCCTGCCCTCCTGGCTCAAGGACGGCTTGGCCTCTGGGGTGCCAAAGAGAATAAAAGCCACAGGCAGGGAGGCAGAGCCCAAAGGGTGTTTGCCCAAAGCACCCAAGGGTGACTGGGGCTGAAACTCAGTCCCTAATATGGCCTGGGGGGCAGGGAAGGAAGCTGGTGATGGAGGAGCTGCTCCAGGCAGCTGAGCCCTTGGGGGGCCACTCAGCATCTCCTCTGTGGCACAGACCTCCCGAGAGCTGGGCTCCATCCCAGCGTCCCGATGCAAATGAGGGGGAAGCCAGCGAGACAGACGGACCAGCAGCTGCTGCTAACGGATGCCTCCTTGCTGGGACCCTGCGCTTAAACCTGGGCAAGCTGGAGCCCAGTGGAAGGAGAAGCCATCTGTCCGCAGAGCCCCCCTGACAAAAGCCTCTAGAGGGGGGTGGTCCAGGGACAAGCAGGGCGTCCGGGGAGCCATCCATCAAGCGGCCCCAGACAGGTGGCTGCCCACAGCCCACCCATCACCCCCCCCCCCGCCTGACAAGGCCATGCTGGCCAGGAGGAGAGAATGTTCTTGGCAGAGGCGCCACCTGGGGCCACCAGTCGCACCCACCCACCGGCCACCTGCCGCTTGAGGAGTTTCAGAATGATGGCAGAGCAGCCCCCCCCCCCCCCCGGCCATGCCACTGACAGGACCCCCTCTACCTGCTTGCTCCACTGGGGTAAAGGGGAGCAGAGTTGTGGGTGCTGGGAGGGACAGGGGGCAGCAGGGGGGGCCCACAGCTCTGCACCCCCAAGCCTGCTCTTCTGCTGAGCCCGCCCGCCAGGTGCCACTGGCTCCTCATGTCCTCTGCCCTCCACCTCAAAAACCCTGCTTCCATTTAGCCTCTTTCTGGTCTGGGCCCCAACTTTTGTCATGGGGAGGGGCAAGAAGGGATGAGTGACAGGCCCTCAGGCTGCCCCACAGGGCTGGCGTGGTTACCTTCATGGCATGGCACGGAAGCTCCCCGCAAGGCTGGCGGCAGGTCTGCCACGCGGTCGGTGGCGGGCCAAGGGCACGGCGGCTGCCTCCGCTTCTGCCTTCAGGGGCTCCTCAGCCGCTGCCCCCAGGACGGACGGAGAGGGGCCGTCGGAAGCCCCCGGCAGTGGGGGGCCTTGGGCTGAAGTTCCATCGGGAGAGGAGAGCCGGTGCTGCCGGTGTGTCTGGCCCAGGGTCCGGCGTGTCGTGCGGGGAGGAGGCCTTCTCCGGAGCAGCAGCTGGAGGCCAGCTTGGTGGCGGGCGCCCTGGCGGCAGTGTGGAGCCCCCTCTGCCCCCTCTCCCAGGGCTCTCCTTGGGAGTCCAGGCCAGAGAAGAAGGATGGATGGAGGGATTGCGGGATGGATGTGGGGGAGGCCCTCCCAAGGAGAACTGGCACACGAGGAGGGAGAAGAAGGCACCTCCCAGGAAGCCCCGTGGATCTGGGCCCAGAAGAGCCCCACTAGCAGAGGAAGACTGCCCTGGGGAAATGGAGGCGAGCCCCTCTGGCTGCCTGGCTGCCGCAGAGACCCTCCCTCGCTGCCCCCCACCCTCTGCCCCGCTGACCCCCTCAGCACACTCAGGCTAATACAATAAGCCCTCTCGCATTAACTCTTTCCTCTCTGCAAGACAATCGCCGTTACTGGGGAAACGCAACAGGGCTCCCAACTATCCCGGGAGCCGGTGGGGGAGGGGGCAGGCGCCTTTGCCACCGAGGAGGAGGAGGAGAGAGGAGCTTTTCCCAGAGGAACAGCCCCCCACCAGCAGGACCCCCTCCCCCCCTCACTCGGGTCCAGCCACTGCCGCCACCGCAGCCCCAAGAGCCTGGGGGGGTGCTGAGGGGCCCTGGGCAACTGGTCCTCCGGGGGCCAGCCTGGGACCCCTCCTGGCTTGTGGGCCTGAGGCTTGATGCCTAACTCAAGGGCAAGTCAGGCTAAGTTGGGGGAAGAGAAAGAAGGAACCCCCCTTCACTTCAGAGGCCATCACTGGGCTGACTCTGGAGCCCACAAGTGAAAGAGAAACTCTGTGTGAAGGGGGGGGGGTCAAACCCTCTGGAGAGCAGGAGGAAAGGGAGAGGTTGCTTCCGAGCTGGGGGTGGGGGGCTGTGGCTCTGACCTCCCCCGCAGTGCAGGTGGCACAAAGCTCTGCTTCTGCCCTGGCTGCCAATGCCCCCCCAGCCTGGAACTTGGGGTGGGGGGAAGCCCCACTTTCCCCTTCCTGGTTGCCCCCCAGAGCCACAGGGAGGGAGGGGGTGCAGCCGGGGCTGGCATCCCCACCTGGCATGCATGGGAGGGCAGCTGCCAGGCTCCTAGCGCTCTCATGGGGCCCACAGCTGGCACCTGCCCTGGGCCAACTTTCCATGCCCTCTGTGGCAGAGGGGCGGCTGGCTGTCGCTGCCCTTCTCATTCCCCACAAGGGTCTTGAGTGCCACTACTTCTGTGGGGGAAATTGAGACGGCAGGACCGCTGCCCGCTCCGCCAGCTTCTCCGAGGGCTGCTGCTGCTGCTGCGCACCTCCACCAGAGTCTGCCAGGGCCCTTACAGCAGGGAGGCCCACTGGCGGGCACGATGCCCCTTGGCCACCCACGGAAGGGGCTACGTGTGGTGCCCAGAGCCAGGGGAAGCTGAGGAGCAGGGATGCTGCTCCAAAGGAGCGTCGTTGGGTCTTGGGGGTCTCTCTGCACAGCCTCTCAGGCGCCCATGGCACAAGTCCCATCGTGCCCAGAGGGTAAAGAACGAGCGCACACCTTCAAGGAAACAGGTCACCCTGCAAAGCAACGACCAGGCTGAGGGGCCTGGTTCTGTCTCTCTGGGCAGTGCCCCTCCCCACATGCTTGGTCTGGAATCCCCCCCTCCCACCGCAATCAATATACTGAAAGATTCGCCAGTAAAATGCCCCAAACAGGAGCCTCATTCAAGATGCCGCCAGACCTTTTAAAAACTGACCCAGAGGCCCCCCCAGCTCAAACCACCCCCTCCAGGCTGACCTGACGCCCCCTTGTGGCGCATCTGGGGTGATTTGTGTTCAGGAAGGCAAGCTCTGTGTCCTGGGATGGTTTGGCTTCTGCTGCGCGGCAGGGCAAGAGCGCCCCCTCCAGGCGGCAATGAGGAGAAGCAGCAGAGCGCAACTCACAGCACGGAAGGTCCGTTTAAGCGGCTGCTTCCATGAAATGCTGCAAAATGCCCTTGCAATAAGACAGCCGCCTGGAGGGGCCACAGCAGCAACTGCAAAGGAGCTCAGTGCTGGGGAAACCCAGCCAGGTGGGAGGGTTATAAGCAATATATGATGATGATGATGATGATGATGATGATGATGATGTCCTGGAACTCTGTGCAGCTCAGATGACTGATTCTGATCAAGGTAACATCTCCAAGGACACCTGTCACCCCCCCCCCACCCTTGCCCGGGAAAAAAGGCTAAGGCAACCCAGTCAGATGGGTGGAGTACAAGTAATAGAGTAGGAGTAGTAATAACAGACTCCTGCATGGGAGGTCTTAAAGCAGGTGTTGGCTGGCCTCCTGTCCTGGGTGCTTTAGTTGAGATTCCTGCATTGCAGGGGGTGGCTGAGTACTCTACGATTCTATGATATTATTATCATAAAGGCCCTGCCTCTGAGTGCATGCAGAGTGCATGGCACTGCATGGTTCAGCTGCTGAGACCCTGGTGCTGAGAATGCCAGGGTTGCCTGTTCGATCCCCAGAAGGGACAGCTGCATATTCCTGCCTCGCAGGTGCTGGACTAGATGAGCCTCAGCTCTATGTGGTTCTATGATTCTCTTTCCCCCTTGCAAGGGGATCTGCCTGAGGGGTTTGGGGTGCTGTGGGATGAGCTGAGGGTGGCCCTGCTCTCCCTGCTTGGTGTCACACACACACACACACACACACACACACCCGCCAGCCGGACCCCTCCCCTCTGGCAGAGAGGAGCTCCCAGCCCAGCCCTCTGGCCGCAGCCTGGCGCAGCCTCAGATCCTGGGAGCCGGGCGGTGGGCTCTCTCCGAGCCCCCCTTCGTCCGGCATGAATGAGCCTTTCAGTTTGTGCCGTCAGGGGTGCGGAGGGAGCCCATGTGCCCAGCAGGAGCAGAACAAAAGGCAGCTGGGGGGAAACCCTTTCAGCAGCCTGGCAGCGGCTCAAGACGGAGGGCCTGGGCCTGCCTAGGCGGGGGGGGGGGTGCGCACGCATGTGCGGCCAGGAGTGAACCGCCGCACACACCCATTAACCCCCTGTATGCTGCACTGCTGCCCACACGGGGATACAAAGGGGGAGGCCAAAGGAAGGAGGGAGGCACCTCCCGGACCCCCAAGCTGCCTGTGTGTTGCTGAGGCCTCTTTGCAAGGCTGGGGTGAGCCAGGCTGTGTGAGGAAGGGTGAGGGCCTGCAAGTGCCAGAGGGCATCATGTGCCACGCACCAAGTAGAAACACAGGCCAGGTCACAGCACAAACCCCACAACAACATGAGCGCCACTCAATAAAACACTGGGGGCACAAAGTGACACAGGGGCAGGTTCTCCCCGACCAAAAAATCCTACACTTGCCGTCCTCAGACACCTTGAGTTGCACAGGGATGTGGGCCAGCAGGGCTGTGCCCTCCAGGGCTGGCACTTTCACCATGTTGGGCAGGATGAGGTGAGTCAGCCAGGATCCGGCTCATTGCTGGCTGCAAAATGCACCTAAGCAAAGGCGGGGGGGCACCCAGTGGGGGGAGAGCTCATCGAGGAGATTCAGCATCTGGTTGGTCCCTGTGAGGACAGGAGGCTGGACTAGGGGGACCCCTGGCCTGATCCTGCAGGCTCTTAGGTATGTGAAACTTAAGTGCTGGTGGTTCAGGTTTTCCAAATTTCCTTCTTTCCATGCAAGCTGGTATCTTGCCAAGAATGCAGAAGAGAAGGAATCTTTTGCAAGGTACTTTGCTGTGATCGGACATCCTATGCTCTTTTAAAATGGGGGGGGGTTGCGGGGGGCGGTTATTGGGTTGTTGTTTTTATTTTGATTATGTAGTTTGAGATTTTATATTTTGATTTTTATTCTGTGAACCGCCCTGAGACCTCCAGGTATCGGGAGGTATATAAATTCTAATAATAATAATATGATCGAGCAAGCTCAGCTCCTGCGAAACTCAGCTCACCCAAACCAGAAAGCCTCAATAAAGCAGGAGCTGGTGCTGACCGGGGCAACCTGGAAGCTGTTGTCTCAAGATGAAGAGCCCATTCTGGTGGGGCTGAGAAGCCTAGTCGTGCCCCCCCATCCCCATTACCTCTGTGGCAGAGTCCCGCTCAGGGAGGCCCGGCAGCCTCTTCTCCAGGGCATCCAGCCAGTGGCACAGGGAGAGCAGCTGCTCCCGCATGTCTGGGCTGCGCTCCTTCCAGTCGCCTCTCAGCCAGGCCCTGGGAGCAGAAGCAGAGTCAGACCCCACCATGGCAAGGAGGCCGCCTCACCTTCTGCCCAGTGCCACGTGGCCACGGAGGGCACTTGCAGTTGGGCCACTTGCAGTTGGGACATCGCGGGCAAGGCACGTAGCCCCCACCTCTGAGCAAGGGGCCGAGCTCAGCTTTGGGATATTCTGGCTGGCAGGAAAAGGCTGGGCAGTGCCCCACATGCCACCCAGTGCTCCAGCTGTGCCAAGCAGCCCCTGGCCGAAAATATTATATATAGATATAGATATGGTGCTTCTATCCCTTTGTGTCCCACCTTTGACATGCCTCCTCAAGGAGGCCACTGGCTGCGTCCATGTCCCTGAAGCCTCCCTCCACACAGGCGAGCAGCGAGAACGACGCCACTTCATTTATTCTCCTAAAGTGCCAGCCTGCTCACCCAGGAGTGTCTCCCTTAATAAAAGTGTTTGTCTCAGGGACTGTGTCCTCCCCTAAGCCTCAGGGGGATCCCGGGGGAAGCAAGTGGATCTTGCAGGGATGGGAGGAGCCGTGCTGCTTGCTGGGTCGTGGTGCATGTGGGGATCCAATGCTGGATGATTCAGGACAGAGAAAAGGAAGTACTTTTTCACACAGTGCAGAGTTAACCTGTGGAACTCCTTTCCACAGGAGGCTGGGATGGCCACCAACCTGGATAGCTTTAAAAGAGGATGAGCAAATTCATGATGGAGGCGGCGGCAGTCGATGGCTCCTGGCCTCCCAGCCCTGATGGCTCTGCTCGGCTTCCACAGTTGGGGCCAGCAATGCTGAATCCCAGCAGGTGGAAGGGGCTCTTTTGCTTGGACGCTGCTTGCAAGCTTCCCTTTGGGGCAACTGCATGGCCACTGGGAGAACAGGAGGCTGGCCTAGTTGGGCCATTGGTCGGATCGTGCAGACTGGCTCTTCTGAAGTTCTATCCCAGGCACCCCCAACCTTTGGCCCTCCAGATGTTTTGGCCTACAACTCCCATGATCCCTAGCTAACAGGACCAGTGCTCAGGGATTATAGGGATTGTAATCCAAGACATCTGGAGGGCTGCAGGTTCTATCCCTTCTGGTCAGTTCAAGAGGGAAAGAGGAGCAGGGACTGGAGCACAGCCGGCCTCCTGCTCGAGACAGTGGAAACATGAACAGGCTTTGCTCTCTGACTTCCTGGGGACACTTTAGGACGCCCCTCCCATCACGTGACACCTGGCTCAATCGGCTCAGTGGCTTTCCATGAAATGGCTGCTTGAATGTTGGAGCAATCAGGGTCAGCCTGTAAGCTCTACTCATAAGGGAAGATTAAAGGAAAACATTCAGCAGCCGGCAAAGGGGTTTTGAGGTGGACTCGGCACGGAGGCCAGCCGGAAAAAGCCTTTGCAGTGGATGGGAAAGGCAAGCTAACAAGGAGGACGAGTTGCAGAAGAACATAAGAAACCATCCAAGTTGGTGGCCATCACTGTGGCAGTGAGTTCCGCGGTTAAACTCTGCACTGCTTAAAGAAGTTCTTTTTTCCCTCTGTCCTGTATCTCCAGCACCAGCTTTCTTGGACGACCACCCAAGTGTTATGAAAGAGGGAGGGCAGTTTTCCTCTCTCCACTTTCTCCAGACCAGGACTAATTCTATACCATTCTGACATGTTGCCTCTTACTCGACTTCTCTCTGGACTAAAAAGCACATTTTCTCCAGAGAGCTCCCAGCGTCTCAGCTGGGGATGTGGGCCCATAGGGTGGCTTTGTCCCCTTTGGGGAAAAGCTTTGGCTTTGAGGCTGGAAACCGACCAGGCGGCCAGGAGCCCCTTCCTTCCCCCTCAGCTGTTTGGCATGGAAGGACGCCAAGGGCAAGCTGGCAGGGCTTTAATCTGATGTAAAGGGCAGCTTCCACTTCATTGAAGGCATTCTCGGAGCAGGCTGGGGGTGCCCTCGCCAGATGCCACAGCAGGCGGCTCATGGCACAGCCCTAGCGCTCGCTGGAGCAGCACCAGCTTCACACTCACAAGCCCCAAGACGTCCCCACCTGCCCAGCACGGGGTCTCGCCCAGATTCCTGGTTACGTCTGCCATGGAGCCCTGGATTTGGACATGCCTGCCTCCCCTAGGCACCTGGTTGGCCCCTGTGAGAGCAGGGTGATGGAGTGTCTGGGCCCCTTTGGATCTTCTGATGGGGAAGGGCCACAGCTCAGGGATGGAGCATCTCTCTGCATGCAGAAGACTCCAGGCTCCACCACCAATGGCATCTCCAGGCAGGGCTGGGAACGCCCCACTTGCAGCCCTGCAGAGCGGCTCCCAATCGGGGCAGATGATGCTGAATTACAGAGACCAGAGGTCTGACTCAGGGCTCAGCCACACCTGCACTTGCCCCATGCCTACAAAGCACGGGTCCAAGTCCTTTTCTGCTGGTTCTTCTGTGCAGCTACCATCTCCATTGCTCCCAAAACGCCTGTGTGATGCCACCTCTGACCTGAGTCCCTTCCTGGAAACCCACCTTACTCATAAAGCTCTTGGTTCACCTGGGCCTCAGCTTGAGCAGGTACAATGAAAGCACCACCTGTTGGCTCCCTGCGGCCTCTGCCATGCCCTACAGGGCCACATTTTAAAGGGAAGGGACCCCCCCTCTTGCACTCTGCCGAGCTCCGCAGATGCACCCAAGCCTGGCCCAAACACTTCCAGTTTCCCAAATCTCAGTGAGCTGCTAATGGACCCCTTCATACCTCTCTGGTCCCTGTTCTGCGTCTGGAGTTGGGGGGTCCGAGTTCCTTCCTGGGAGGCCAGCAGGATCCACCATGAAAAACGTCTGCAGAAGAGGAGAAAACACCACAGGGAGATGGACATGGATATGGTCAGGTGGTCAAATCTGAAGCGAAGGAGGCTTTGGGGGCAGCTCAATCCAAGCAGACACCTGGAGCTACAGAGAAGGACTCATCCTGCTTGATGGTGGAAGAGAGACAGCATAGCCCAGGGCTTCAAGGGCCTGTTCCTGGGCTTGCCTGTTCTCCCGCAGATTTCTGCCTCAGACTTCCCTTCCAGATACTTCATGGAGAATGTCTCCGAAGTTGTGATGGGATTAAGGGCTCATTCACATTTCCTCTTTCCCCTGGAGAAAACCACTCTTTAGTGCTCATTCAGAGCAAATGGCAATTCGGGTTTTCTCTGGATTGACGTTTGCTCCGGTTTAGAGCTAAAGAGCAAGTTTTCCCTGGGAAAGGAGCAGGGTAAGGAGCAAACCACTTGGGCCTGAGCTTTCTAGGAGTAGGACCACTTGGGCCTGAGCTTTCTAGGAGTAGGAAGTGTGGAAGATCCCAAAGCTGCACTTAGCTGTGCTTTCTGCATTGCAAAGGTTGGACTGGATGACCTTTTGGGTCCCTTCCAGCTTACAGACCTGTAATTCTGTGAAAGAACGGGAAGCCAGCAATGTGGTTCTCAGTGAGAACTTGAGAAGAGTCTGCTGGATCAGGCCAATGGCCACCTAGTCCGTCCAGCATCCTGTCCTCACAGTGGCCGACCAGCAAGGGGAATCTGAGCCCAAGAGAAACTCGCCCCTCCTGTGGCTTCCAGCAGCTGGTCTTGGGGAGCCTGGCTGCTTCTGACCAGGAAGGAAGAGCAGAGCCATCAAGTTGTGCTTAAGAGGCTGCCAGGGCAGTTGTGCGCGACCCCACTGTGAATGCTGTTTGCATCTGCAAAAGTTTTGGGGCACCAGTCTTCTTCATTGCCAGTCAGTGCCTCTCTCTTGTGACTTCCTGGTGAAAAGCAGTAACTTTCCATACTTTCCATGGCACTGCTGCTTCATGCACCTGCTTTTGTTGCTCTATAGTTCCTCTGGACAGCAATGATGCTGTTGCACCACAGAGCAACTAGCAAAGCAGAAGAAATTCACCATTAATGCACCATTCATGAAAGCTTTGACTGCTGTGGCTGGTGTTTCTTGCTCTCATTGGTGTATCCCAGTGGTTTTCTACAGGTCATTATGTGAACATGTGTGGGTCGAGGTCAAGCAGGGAACAGAGCGGGCGTCCTTTGGGAGATGCAGCCTGTGGTTGCAACTCTGGGTACATCCCTGGCACCTCAGCCATTGGGGTGGACATGGTGAGGAACATCTTCTCAGCTAGGTTAGCAACTGCTGGGATTAGTCTGTTCTCTCTGGAAGTGCGTTGTTCCTCCATCTCTTCCCCCAGATCTTCAGTCTGAAGCCATGGAGCCTATGGGATCCCTTGGGAACCTCCTCTGGCCAGCCCCGGCCAAGCTGCCCCTCCTGATTTCACTTCTGTGTGTAGATTCAGGCCCCCTACTTGGCCTGAGCCCCTCCTCCTCTGGCGGGCCTTGGGAGGCTTTCCAGGTGGTCCTTTTTGTGGAGTATTCATTCTGAATTGTTTGCAGGGAGCTTACAGGACACACCGCTTTCCTTACTGCAAAAGGTCCATTTAAAAGAACAAGTTTGTTGCAAAACAGCACCTAATCCATTTCCATGCTGCAACCTGCCTTTGGCAGTATGTGCTCGAATCCCACCTGCAAAACTGTCTGGAAGTGGTCTGAGGCAAACGTGAGGATTTCAAATGCTTCTTCGCTTTACTGTATTCCTAGATTGGCCCCTATATGTTTCCCGTTTCCTTGACTGAACTTGTCTTGTAAGCTCTTTGAATTTGATAATTGGAAATGGCACATGATGAGACCGGAGGATCTGGCCTCCCAGATAGACAAGCCAACCTCTCCACATGCTCTGGCATTTTTTTTTTTTTTTAATATTTTTATTCGAGAATTTTTTCATATAAACATAACATACATAAACATACAAAGACAAAAACAAAACAAATAACATGTACCATTTCATATCCTAATTTCTTGTACCTTTCTTCCCCGACTTCCTCATGCCTCCCTTTTCTGTATTCCAAATTCTTATCAATTACTCAGCAAATCTTCCCTTATTTTAATTTAGATTTAAACTAATCTTCCTTATTCTCCTTGTCTTAACCATTGCTAATAGTAACCGTTTACTTTCCAGTCCAACATCATTCTAACTTTCATTAACTTTGTAATATTTCTTTAAATAGTCCTTGAATTTTTTCCATTCTTCTTGCGCTGCTTCTCTTCCCTGGTTTCGGATTCTGCTCGTCATTTCTGCCAAGCCCATGTAGTCTATCACCTTCATCTGCCATTCTTCCAGTGTGGGTAGCTCTTGCGTCTTCCAGTACTTCGCAATGAGTATTCTAGCTGCTGTTGTAGCATACATAAAGAAAGTTATATCCGTCTTTAACACCCCTTGGCCGACAATACCCAAGAGAAAGGCCTCTGGTTTCTTGGAGAAAGTATATTTAAATACCTTTTTAAGTTCATTATAGATCATTTCCCAGAATGCCTTAATCTTCGGGCAAGTCCACCAAAGATGAAAAAATGTACCTTCAGTTTCTTTACATTTCCAACATTTATTGTCAGGCAAATGGTAAATCTTTGCAAGCTTGACTGGGGTTATGTACCACCTATATATCATTTTCATAATGTTTTCTCTTAAGGCATTACATGCCGTAAATTTCATCCCGGTGGTCCACAACTTTTCCCAATCAGCAAACAAAATATTATGACCAATGTCCTGAGCCCATTTAATCATGGCTGATTTAACCGTTTCATCTTGTGTATTCCATTTCAGCAGCAAATTGTACATTTTTGACAAATTCTTAGTACTGGGTTCTAACAGTTCTGTCTCCAATTTTGATTTTTCCACCTGGAAGCCAATTTTACTGTCCAGTTTAAACGCTTCATTTATTTGATGATAGTGCAACCAATCTCTCACCTTCCCTTTTAATTTCTCAAAGCTCTGCAATCTCAGTTTGTCCCCTTCCTTTTCCAAAATTTCCCAGTATCTTGGCCAAATGCTCTGGCATTTGTTTCCTGCCTCAGAGCATCTCCTGCTTGTATCTGCATCACAGGCAAATACACCAGTCCACATGTGTGGCAGCAGTTTGGCACGCTTACCTCAGCTGAAATGGCACAAAGTCTTCTCCTTCCCATGGAATGGAAAAGCTAGTTTCTCCCTGAGCCTTGAAGCAGGGAGGACAATGGAGGCTCCTGAGCACGCTCCCCTCATTTACGGAATTGCTGGGGGGTCCACGATGTTCCCAGCCCCCCTCAACCCCTCGCAGCATCTCCAGGCAGGGCTGCAAAATATGCTGGGTCGATAATCTGCACGAAGGCAATGCAAAGGCTTGTGATCTGGCTGGGGTGCATGTGTGGAAGGGCAGACGCTATGGGCTTGGGAAGGGGGTTCAGCAGGAGAGGACACCTTGCAGGGGGTCTGCCCTGATGCCTGGAAGCAGGGGGAGTCAGAATAGCACCAAGGGTGGGTTTATTTTTGAATGATGGATGAACAGCAGAGCACCCAGGACTTGCTCCACAGCCCAGACTAGGACTGTGGCTTGTTTCCACATAACTATGGAGGGAACTGCACTTCAAGAGGGAATTTTTAACCATCAGGAATGTATGTTAAAGAGGTGTGGGTCACACACACTACACCCCCCCTTCTTTGGCTAAAAGCTACAAAGAGTCAACCTTTTGGATTGAAACACACTTGTGAAGTTGGGAGTCAGAGGTTCTGACACATGACTTAGGTAGTTACGGAAGTCTTTGACGCTTCTCCAAGTTGGTGACTGTCAAGCTTGCAAAAATATATCACCTGCCCGATAATAAATGTTGGAAATGTAAAGAAACCGAAGGTACATTCTTTCACCTTTGGTGGATGTGCCCAAGGATTAAGGTTTTCTGGGAAATGATTTATAATGAAATGAAAAAGGTATTTAAATATACCTTCCTGAAGAAACCAGAGGCCTTTCTTCTGGGCATTGTCGGCCAATTGGTGCCAAAGAAGGACAGAACTTTCTTTATGTATGCAACAACAGCAGCAAGAATACTTATTGCAAAGTATTGGAAGACACAAGATTTACCCACTTTGGAAGAATGGCAGATGAAGATGATGGACTATATGGGACTGGCAGAAATGACTGGCAGAATCCGGGACCAGGGAGAAGAGGCAGTGGAAGAAGATTGGAAGAAATTTAAAGACTATTTACAGAAATATTGCAAAATTAATGAATGTTAGAATGATGTTGGATAGAAATTGAGTGGTTTCCAGCTGTAATGCTTTAAGAATATGGAAGAAGGGTTAATTAGGTTAAAAAAATAACTAAAATGGTGTTGGATTGGAAATAAGTGGTACTGGCAACAAAGTTAATAAGAATATGCAAAAATGAATTGATAATGTATGAAAATACTGAGTTATAAAATGTTACGTTATAGAGATAAGATAAATGAAAGAGGGTAAGGATTTGCTGATTTGATTAATTAAATGGGAATACAAGAAGGGGAGGTGTGAGGAAGTCAAAGAAACAAGCAAACGAGTTTGTTGTTATGAAAAACAATTGTTTTTAATTTTTCTTGTTGTTTTTGTATGTTTTATTTATCTTTTTATTTTTATTTTTTCTCCTTTGTTATTATGTGTTTTTGTATGTTTGTTTTTGTGAAATCTTAATAAATATTTCTTAAAAAAAAAAAAAGTTGGTGACTGTCTCCTGAGGGTCTCTGGATGCTTCTAGAGGCTCAGATGATTGTGAGCATTCCTGGGGAAATGGCTCTCCATCCACTCCAGAGGACTGTCCATTAGATGCATCTTGAGATGGCTCCTCTGATTTCAGGATGCGCCTGGGACTACCTCAGACGTCTCTTGTAAGTCCTTTCCCCTTCATATAATCAGTGATGGAGGCACTTGGACCTGTACCATCTTCTTGTGCCCCTTCCAGTATTTTTTGTGTGGTCTGGACTGTGCGTTCAGCTAGGCTGTTGGACTGAGAGTACGCTGGGCTTGAGTGGTGCCACAATGATGCCCCGTTCTCTGGCAAATGGAGCATAGGCAGACACCATCTCCCTGGGAATCCCATGGCGGGCAAAAACTAATTTGCCACTATGGTGGCAGCTAAATTGTCAGCGAAATGGAGAACTTTTGAGTAGTGATCTATTATCAACAGTGTCTGAGTTTAAAAATGTCTGCTACAACTGGTGAAGCACGTGGTCACTAATGGAGTCTTTTTCTGTACGGCCAAAAATGACTCTTTCGCCAAGTGTTCAGCATGGCATTTGATTTGAGAATGTGCTGGCTATAAACATCCCCTTGACTTGGTGTAGACAGACAATATGCAGGCCATATCATGGGAGTTGCAGGAGCATGTGAAAAGGATCCAGGGGTCTTAGTAGACCACAAGCTTAATAGGAGTCAACAGTGCAATGTAGCAAGGAGGAAAGCTAATGCTATTCTGTTAGTATGCTGTATTTGTTAGAAAATGTATTTAACAAAGAAAAAAAATGTACTGGGGAAAAGGAAACCAACATAATGTAATAATGTAACAGCTGCAAAATCTTGTGACTCCAATTAAGGTCACAGAAATGCTGAATCATTGCCTTGTTGGTTTGTTAACTGCCTTTCAGAGTGAGCTTGGAGCTGTCTTAGGTAGTGATAGGAGAGGGGGCAGAATGGAGGTTGGCTGGTTGTTTCACCATTTTGCTGTTGTTTTGCTGAGTGTGGAAACTTCAAGCAGAAGCTACGTCCAGGAGTTTGTGAGGACAGACAAAGCTATGGACTGATAACTTATGCACTGCAATGAAGGAGTTTTGGAAGCAAGAAGTTTTTTGGAAGCAAGAAGACCCTCTCTTGGGCTCAAGGGAGAGGAATGCAATGTACTGGACTTGGAATGCCTAAATAACATGACTTATTAATAGTTGCTTTCCTGCAAGCAAAGATTCATCTTCAAAGTCTTGTGTGTGGAGTCGAGTAGATAAATAGGTACCGCTGTGGTGGGAAGGCAAACAGCTTCCGGCACAGTGTCCCATTGCACCATTGCTGGTCACATGACCTGGAAAAAACCGTCTGTGGACAAACGCCGGCTCCCTTGGCCAGAAAGCGAGCTGAGTGCCACACCCCATAGTCATGTTTGACTGAACCGGGGTCCTTTACCTTTACTTCCTCACTAGAGCTTTGAGGGTGAAACTGCTACACCACTCTGCATGACTCAGAAAAATAGACAATGTATTCTAGGCTGCATCTGCAGAAGTCTAGTGTCCAGAAGTCACTCTATTCTGCCTTGGTCAGACCATACCTGAAGTATTTGGGCTCTACAATTTAAGAGGGATGTTGACAAGCTGGAATGTGTGCAGAGGAGGGTGACCAAGATGATAAAGGTTCTGGAAACCAAGGCTTATGAGGAACAGTTGACATTGCAACAGGTTCCCTCAGAAGATAGTGGACTCTCCTTCTTTGGATAGCCATGCATCATGGGTGCTTTAGTTAAGATTCCTGCATTGCAGGGAGTTGGACTATATAGATGACCTTCAGGATTCCCTCCAGCTCTACCATTCTATGATTCTGTGAGCCTTTGCAGCCTTGCGGAGGCCTGTAAATGGGCCTGGTAAAAAATCACTTCCAAGGGTTTGTGATCCGATTGGACCAACACTGCCATGACAAACAACTATTGGTGAAACTTCTTCACAGCAAATGAAAGCGAGATGTTCTTTGTCAATGTGTGCATAGGTTTTTCCAGCCTGTCTTAGGGCTCGAGAGGCAAAGGCAATTAGCTGCTTCTTCAACAAGAGACATGACCTTTAGATGCACCTGCTTGAAATTGTAGTTGCTCTTGGAGATCAAAGAACCTTAAGATGGGGGCCGTTGTGACAGCTGTCTTCAGGCTGACCGGGGCTTGCTGGTGATTGGAGTCCCTTTGCCCTTGTGCATCTTTCCATAGGCGGACTCTTGCAGCACCCTCAGGGCCGGCACATCGGGGACATGCCGAGAAAGATACTATATGTTCTTGTCCACCAGCAGAGGCATCTGAGGCGCAGCTTGGACTTTGTCTGCATCAGGTTCAAGGCTGTCTTTTGAGCCAAGTCCCTGACCTTGTCAACCAGCAACTGGACTTCCCCTGGGTTGAACTGGGCACCCTTCTGATGTGCTCTGTCTAGAACCTGTTTAGGGTTTTCCCTTCGTAGCTGTGGCTGTAATCATGTCATCTGCTACAATGCCTGCACCCATGTCACCCACACGCTCTTGGGCTGAACGTCTTCATATCCGGATTTGATGCCCAAGGGGCAGGCAACCATAAGGGGAGTTCAGCTGATTCCTGATCAGCCTTGACCTGCCAGTAGCCCTCTTTCTAGTCTAGAATGGTGAATAATTTTTGGCCAGCTAATCTGTGCCACACATATTCCATGGAAAGGGCAGAGAAGTGTTGTCTTTTCATGGCCTTCTTTAGGTCCTTGGAATCGGAGTCAAAACAAAGGTGAAGAGAGCCATCTTTTTCCTGGGTGATGATTAGGCTATTAACCAATGCTGCGGGTTTGGTCACCTGGGAAATGCTTGCTGCCCTGTCCAAATGGTACAGGGTCATAAGTGAAGTCAGGTAGCATATGGGATCTTACACCACCTGTGGATTACTGGCTGAAGAGTGGGGTTCTATGAACATATGGGGAGTGCCTGGAAATGGACAAAGACCTTCAGAGGCATCTTGAAAGAAGCACAGCAGATCCTGTGCCGAGGGTGAGGGGAGCCACTCGGGGCAGCCTCCTGGTGGAGCCCAGGGCAAAGCAGGCTGATCTCCCCAGTAGGGCTGGTTCATCGTCTCCTGGGCTGCAGAATGTCAAAATGGCTTCACACAAGCCTGTCCTGTGATGTGATCGCTCCATTGCATGTGATCTGTTCCCACCAAAAGCCACTCAGATCCCATCTGCTGCTGCTCTCTGCAGCCATCCTGGCCTGGGGATGAGGCTCTGCCTTCAAGCATGGCATTTGTTTCAGTTAAGGGAAAGGGGGAGAGTCCTTCTCCTTCCCCTGCAGGAAGGCTGGCCAGAGAGATGGGGAGAGATCCAAGGCCTTGGGCTGGGGGGGGGGGTTGGCACAGGGGAGCCTCCAGTTGCATTTTTAATAGCTCGGATTGAGGGATGCATGAAACTTTGATCCCAGCTAGGCTTGGAGGGCCAGAATGCAGGTGGACACCTGCAGGATTTTTTTGGCAGTGGAATTGGAAGTAAACACTCCCAAGGAATAAAGATACAGAACTCACAGCAGAGAGCAGGCTGCACATCTCTAGCAGATCTGGTGACTCTGGCCTCAGAGAAGCTGGCATTCCAGGCCTGCCCTTTGGTTGGTTCTCAGTGGGTAGACCGGCTGCCTGTCTAGATTTGTGGGCGGGGGTGGGGGGACTGGCATCCATTCACAGCTGAAACCTTCCATTCCCCCTCCTGCCCCAGCCCTTAAATAACTGCACAGCTGCTCCCTTTGCTTTTCCCTTTAAAAAGCCCCAAACCACCACCCCCCAAAACATGAGGTGAGCAACTCTGAACTGCACTTCATGCCAGCCTCTCCCCTCCTTCCAGCAAAATGGGCAGGGCCACGTGGGGTGACTGCTGCCCAGGAAGGGCTGCCTCCAAGCCCCTGCAGAGCTGCTCTGAGTCCCAGGGCGTCACTGCAAAGGACGGGGCACGTCTGGCAGGACCCCTGGGCAGCTTCATCCTCCAGGGCCCGGAGCAAGTGTGCCTGGCTGCCTCCCTCCTCAGCTGCAATTCCACCCGGCTTCCATTCCACTCCAGATTCATGCCCAAGGCCTGCCAAGTCCATTTCCACAAACTTGGAGAAATTGTGGGAAGGGGGCTGGCACGACGCTGCAGTTGTGTGGCTGCAGGAAAGGGGGCAGCTTCCTTGCAAAGCCGCTGGGCACGAGAGCTGCCCTCCGTGAGTCAAACTCCCAGGCGCCCTTGCAAGGGGTCAGGGTGGGGGGAGAGGCAGCTGTGGGTCTCAGTCCAGCCCCACGGAAAGGGGTGTCTCTGCCCCTCACACTGCTGCTCTCAAGGTCTGGCACTCATCCTTCTGCTTCAGAGGACAGAGAATGGCAGAGTCAACAAGTGGACAGAGGCTGGGCTCTCTTTCTCTCTGCTGCCCTCGCAGCGCAGTGGGTGATGCAGAGGGTGCCATCCCAGGGTGCTGCTGCCCTGGGGGCCTCTCCCACCCCCACCCCCACCCCCACCCCCACCTGAACTGAGGCAGAATGTGGCTCTTGGTGGCCCATCCGCCTGGGCCTCATGGTTGCTGGAGGAAAGAGCGAAGGCAGCCCATTCATGCTCCTCTGGCGCTGAACCCAAACCTCCAGAAATGGCAGCCGGGCTCTAAGGGAACCGTTAAACGTGGCCGTGGAGGGAGGTGGCCTGAGGAGAGCCAGCCTGGGAAGGTGCAAGGCAGTTGGGCGGCAGCAGAAAATGGCTGCCTGGGAGGAAGGCTCCACAGCTGAGGGAACCATGTGCAGGATGGAGGAGAAAAGCCCAGAGGAAATCCTGGCAGCTTATGGAGGCAGGAGGCCTCGAAACTTTAGATTTAGGAAGGAAGGAAAGAAGGAAGGGGTGCCCAACACTGGCAGCACCAGAAATTGTTTTTCGAGGCACAGATGAGGCAAATTATATTTCTAGGTGGACAAGAATCTAAAATAATGGTGCATGTTACTGTGGAGCCCACCTCAGGACCCGTGTTTTTGGGACGTGTGCTTTCTACCTTGTTCATAAACAATCCAGAGTTAGATGTGAGCCGTAAGGTGGCCAACTTTGCTGATGACGCTCAATTATTCAGGGTTGATGGAAGAAAAAAGGTTTGGGAAGAGTTCCAAAAGGACCTCTCCAAAGGGCGCGAATGGGTGGTTTAATGGCAAATGCAGTTTGTTTTTAAGCACCTGCGAAATGATGCACAGCAAGGCCCCATCCTGGTTCCCTAGATATAGAAGTGTATCTGTGTGGCTCTGCATTGGCAGGTCCTGCTGACATTATACTCCTGCTCCACAACTCCATGGTGTGTCCACACTGGGAATACAGTGAGAAAGAGCTCAGAAAAGGGTAGCCAAGATGAGTTTGGGGTGGAAGCTGGTCCCCTTTTGGGAGAAGTTACAACTGGTGGGGCTCTTTCATTCCGAAGAGAGACGGGGCTCCCACAAAGTGTGTGGAATCCTGCAAGGTGTGGAGAACTTGAAATGAATGTGGTCAAGCGATGAGGCTGAAGGGCAGGAGCTTCAGGACAGAGAAAATAAAGTAGCTCCTCAACCAGGGCACAGTTAAACTGTGGAACTCATTGCCACAAGATGGCCACCAACTTCAGACAGCTTTAAAAGAGGGTTTGACAAATGAATGCGGCAGAAGACTCTAAATGGCTACAGGCCACAATGGCTATGTTCTCTGGCAATCACAAGGGTTGAGCTCAGCTTGGAATTATGGGCTTCCCTCCGGGGCATCTAGTCTGACACTTGCCACAGTGCTGGACTAGGTGGGCCTTAAATAAAAAAAAAGGAGGGGGCAGCATCCTGTCCATTCTGTGCCCGTCACTCTTCACTTGGGCAGGATTTGGGCACTGGCGGAGGAAGAAGAGGAGTGCGGGGGGAGCACATCGCCCCTGGCAGCGCAATCCCAGTGGGGTGCCATCGTGGCTCCCCCCCCCACTCTGGGCACCACGCCCCCACCTGTTCTCCGCCCCCCCCCAGTGCCAGAGCATGAAGCTCTGCCACTGGATATGGGCACAGCTTGGGGAAAAGGGTACTCAGTGGGAAGATGGATGGGGCAGATTTGGCCCATGTCAGGTTCCCCTGCGGCTCCTGCCAGGAATGGGTACCTGGTGAAAGAATGACAGACCCCTTCTGGATGGCAGCGTATTACTACCCTTGCCTGGCTTTAGTACATTTTGGCTTTGCATTTCTTAAACAGTGAATTGAAAGGACTTTTTCCTTCTTCCAAAAATGTCTCAGTATTTGCTATCCTTTTCTAAGTTTGACCTTAGATGCCGACCCCTCTTCTTTCATGAAATGACTTAGGTGCCCCTGTTGAAGACCCCCAAGTTAAGACGGAATGGGCTTCTAGTACCCTAGCACAACCCTCAGGCATGCCACCCACCTCTATGAGGTGGGCAGAGTGCCAGGGATCCCTGCCAGACTGAGTGCCCAGGAGCTGCCAGCTGCAGCGGAGCCTCCAAGCTCCTCGTTAAAACCGAAGGGGCCCGGCTGTGCTTCCAAACAGCTACATTAGTGTAGTTTGCTCAAGGGAAGGAAAACCTCTTTGCTTTCTCTTGCCTTTGGAAAGGGGCAATGCGAGGAGCCAGGCTCCTGGCCTGCTGCCATCTGCTCCAGAGGAGCTGGATAGAGCCGCCTTTTATATGCCCTGGGACAAAGAGCGAAACAGGAACAGACCCAGGGGTGGGCAGGAGGGGAGGCAGGCCGGCCGCGTTCTGAGCCTGGCAGCTCCAGCAACATTGACACGAATATTCAGGCTCCCAAAACCCCACTGAGACCCATCCTAGCCAGAGGCTGCTTCCAGCCTGATCTGTTCCCAGAATTAAAATATACCTGCTTCATAATCCCTCTTTTCCCCCCCAGAGTTTCGGCATTATTCACGCAGAGATGCTTGGTAGCAGTTTATGAGCTTCTATGGGTACTGATTGGATCTAGCTC
Organism: Podarcis filfolensis; assembly: GCF_964270895.1. Lineage (NCBI taxonomy): Eukaryota > Metazoa > Chordata > Lepidosauria > Squamata > Lacertidae > Podarcis > Podarcis filfolensis. The sequence goes on along the minus strand of NC_139603.1, from coordinate 91,195,597 downwards.
TCAAAGTCAGGTGAACTGCAGGTCTTGGGAAGAGGGTGGGTGGCCTTGGGACCCCCTTGGGAGCCTGGGGCAAAGGAACCTTGGCAGCAGAGCCCACAACTCCTTCTGCATGGCCTGCAGCTCCAGCCCTGGCGTGACTTGGAGACGGACTGCTTTGTTCCAGAGCACCAGGCTGCAAAGACGTGCTGCAAGGAAGGCATGGGGAACGCCAGAGCCTCTTCTCCATCCCCAGCCAAGAGGTGGATGCACACCAGCGGCTTCTCTGGGGTGACTCTTGCAGAGCAGCCCCTGACTCCAGGCCCACGTGGGCAACACGGTCAGCTACTCACCGGAGGACTGAAGCTGCTTCGGGAAGCTCTTGTGGAGAAGGCTCCTTCTGGAAGCACCGCAAAGACCCCACAGCCAACTCCCCCCGGCTGGGACCCACCCAAGGGCTGTGAAGCGAGGAGGGCAGGGAGTTTGGGGTGCTAGGGAGGGGCTCTTGGAAGAGGAGGGAGTTGTCGCAAACAAACCACACGGAAGCCGTTTCATAGAATCTTCTTTACTGCCCCCGGAGCAGAGGGCCTGGTTCCATACTGCATGTTTTTACAAACACTTCATGGTATTTACAAGTTGCGGTTTAGTGTTCTGCCTCCCGAAAAACAGAGATGAGCCTGAACAGTTTAGTCTGAGAAGAACGAGGGCCGCCTCCACTGCTTTGAGCAGAAAGAGGCAGGAGGGGAGCCAGGGGAGCTGGGGGGGGAGGGAGAGAAGGGGGGCACCCCCAGCCAATGGCCGACACAGAATATGGATACAGGCTTGCTCGAGTTAATACATCATGCAAAAGCAAGGAAAAAAACCAACCAACTGGATAATGAGAGAATAATATAACATCAAATGCCAAGGAATGGGATGGCTTGATTCACATGGAGCAAATAAGGATGGGCTGGCGGAGAAGGACCTTCCGATGCCGGGGGGGGGGGGCACAGCATCCTCTTGGCTTCCGCAGGCAGGAGTTGGGGAGGCTGCCCAAGGACACCCCCACCCCGCAGGGCTGTGGCTCCAGCAACAACCCCCCTCAGGACTGAGACCACCTCTGCTCTACTGCTGCCTTTGCATCTCTTATTGCTTTGAAATGAGGGGAGAAACGCCCTGGGTGAGCCCAGGAAAAAGCACCCCGACAGAGGAAGACGTGCCCCTGACCCTACTTATGCTGGAGGGTGGGGGCCAGGTGGGGGAGGCAGGAGGCAGCACCCTCTGAGCTGCAGCAGGCAGGGTGGCTTTCCAACGGCCTCACTCCCCGGCCCACAGCCGCCCGGCTGCCTTCCTCCAGAGCACAGCACAGCAGCTCTCAGCCTCGGCCCCCCCGCAGGGCCAGGGGACCAGCTCATCTGCGATGGGCAGAGGACCACTCCAGCTCTGCCAGGCAGCTGTTCCCAGAGGGCTCTCTGGGGCCACTCCTGCCTCCCTACCCCTGCCTCCGCCCCACTGGCCCCTGACCGCCAGCCACGGCCCCTGCTAGCTGCTCCACGGTGGCTGCAAAGGGAGGGGGAAGGGTCTGCCTGGGTCCTCAGTGCTGTCCCACTTGCCCCAACACTGGGGGACGAGATCCGCGGCAACTGGGAAGGAAGTTGAAATGGACATCCAGCAACGCTAAATAAAGTGAAGAAAAAGAACAGGATGGGATGAGAGAGAAGAAGTCACACGTGACAATGATGCCATCACATCAAGCCAGGAAGCCACAGCCATGCTCAGCCCCGCTGGCTCCTCTGACCCCCGCCTGCCTGCCTGCCTGCCGCTCCCTGCAGGTGACGGACCCTGAACGCCCTTCCAAGGAAGGAGAAGAGGCTGAGGCTGCCAGCCAGACACCAGGGGAGGAGCAATGGCCCATCGGCCTCAGAGCCCCAGAGGTTCAGGAGGAGAGAGTCAGCGGGAAAGGGAGTGCTCTTCCCCAGAACAGGGGGCCACTGTTCTCATTCTCAGGATCCATGGGGAGCACTCTTGGCACTTGCGTATTGCATTTCTAGCTTCTCTGGGTCTCCCTCTCTGCAGCTCAGCACCACCTCAGCCCCCAGAAGCCAGCGCAAGAAGCTCACAGCCCAAAGCGGAAGGAGATTTCGAGCCCCGCAGTTACCTTTGTGGGCGAGAGCAGCGGAGGGAAGGCTGCTGCATCTGCTGCCGCCTCGGGGCCTCCTGCTGAGCTCCTCCAGGACTTGCTGACCTCAGAAAACCAGCTCAGGAGTTCTCCCAGCGACAGGGGGGCTTCTTTGGTGGGACTAGGAGAAAACGTCTGAGAGAAAGAGCGCATGTTATTACGAAGGAACACAAAGCAGGTGGGAAGAAAAAGCACAAGGACGGTGGCCGTTTCAGGGCGCAGCTGCTTCCGTAAGCGCCCCATCCTGCCATTTGCCCTCGACAAGAAGAAAAAGCAGGACTCTGAAAGCATAAGACCCAGAAGAAGACACAGCCTTGGTGGTACCCGTGAGCATCCCCCGGGGAGACAGCTTTCAGCAAGAGGCCAGGGAACAGACCTCACTGAGCTGTTGTGGCATCAAGGGAGACCGTCCAGTTCTAACCTTTGCCTGTCCACGTTTTTGTACAGGGCGCTTCCCAGATACACAGAACCAGACAGACAGATAGACAGACATGCAGAGGTCGCAGCCAGCTAAGAGCAGCCCACAGCAGTGCAAAGCTCCCTGTGTGCTGAGCGCAGCAAGCAGAGCCCCACAGAAAGCGCCAGGAAGGATCTGCAGGTTGGAGGGGTGGGCAGGGAGAAGAGACGGGCAGAGGGGGAGGCGTGGAGAGAGGCAGGCAGGCCCATCCGCAAGGCGGCAGCAGCAGGAGGGAGGAGGCGGCGGCAGCGCCAGGGCACACTTACGGTCTGAGCGCAGAGTCCAGGCAGCGGAGGGGAAGCCAGCCAGAGAGCAGCCGCGGTGGAGTGCAGACAGCAGTGGTCTTGGTCGTCCGGCCGAGGGCCCGTGAGAAAGAGCAGTCCAGGCATGGCGTTGGAAGCTTGTGGCAGCCGAGGGGGGCTGTGGGGTGCCCAGGGGGCGGTGGGGGCTCTCTTCCTTCCTGACTGGAGGCGGAGGGTGCAACTTGCATAGGCAGGAGGTCAGGAGGCTCCTTGGCACGAGGGTTATCATCTCCCTTGACGGAGGGAGCTGGTGGGGCTCCGTGGAGGAAGTCGCTGGCTGGTGAGGAGAAGGACAGAGTGCAGCTTCTGCCCTAAGGGCGGCATCCGCAGGGCCCTGCCTGGGGTTAGTCTACTCTGCAGATGGTACAAAGAGAAACAAGCTCCCGGGTGGCTAAACTGAGGGCGGGGGGAGGATGGTGGAGGACGACGACGGAAACGCTCTCTCTCTTTCTCTCGATATACAAATACTGTCAGAACAATCATATATATTAATATATTAGTCTAGTCTTTTTTGGTTAAACTTTAGGCACTGCTTTGGAAGGAGATTGTGTTTTGAAACATTACAAAATAATAATAATAAAAATGAGAAGGTTAGCCAGCAGCTTTTCCACATGCAGAGCAGGATAAATGCAAAAGTTATCTCAGGCTTTAAGGAGGCAGGAGGGCTGGGAGCACGTTAGGCCACGGGAAGCTGCGGCTGCCCCTGCAGTCCAAGAGATCTCCTGCTGCCGCCTTCTCCTCCTCCACAGCTCACGCTGTGGGGGGCCGAGATGCCAGCAAGGCTGGGGGGGACATCTGTGCTGCCACCGCCGCTTGGACCTGATGTGTATCTTCGGCCATAGTTGGAAGCAGTGTAAGAGGAGGAAGAGAAGGACATGGAGAAACCGGAGCCCGTCGCGTCAAAGCTCCCTCGCCTGGAGCCCGACCGGGATCCCGTTCGTGAGCCGGATCGAGACCCCGAGGTGGAGCCGGAGCCGCTGACATTGTAGGGGCTGTAATAGCCTTTGCTGGACTGGGAAGAGGCTTCCAGAAGACGCAGGCCGGTGCCCTCCTCCGTCATGCTCCTGTCCATGGCGTCCTTGTAGGAGATCTTGAGCTTGGTTTTGGGGCAGGTCAAGTACTTGGAATAGGTGTTCACGTCCCGGAGCTTCTGGGCCGTGCGGGCATCGATGGTGCCCTTCTGCAGCGCCTCATCCAGGGGGACCCGGCCAGTCACCTCCGGCTCAATCAGCCCTCCAGTCAGATACTGCACCTCCAGGAACCGCTGGCCGGCCTCGTAGTACAGCCAGCCCTTCTTCAGGGCTTGCGCCGCAGACATCTTGGTCTTGGTTCTGGGGTCCTCAAAGCCGTAGAAAGCCTTCTGGGCGAGGTTGATCCTGTCCACCATGATCTTGTCCACTAAGCCTTTGTTAACGGCATCAGCGACGGAGAACTTCTCCCCGGAGCTCGGGTCAATGATCCCTCCCGTGCAGGCCTGAGCCTCCAGCAGTCTCTGGCCAGTGATGTTGTCCACCAGGTTGCGGTGCATGGCCTCTGTGATGGAGACCTTCTCCAGGGTGTCTGTGTCCAGGATGCCAGCCACTGGGCCGGTCTCCTCTGTGGGGTCACTCCAGGAGGTCAGCTGAGCTCTCCCGTGGGCTGGGCTTACGGGGTAGGAAGAGGAGGAGCCGACAGAGGAAGATCTGGATCGGAACCCGCTCATGTTGCCAGACAACATGTCTGCAAACTCTGTGATGGACAAAGTGCCCGAGCGGTACTGGTCCAGGGCAGACTGGTCAATCAGGCCCTTCGCAATGGCGTCGTCGATGTCGTACTGCCTCCCTGACCTCCGGTCAATGATCATGGATTTGACGACCCCGTCCGAGGAGGAAATAGTGATCTCTTCCCATTCGCACTCCTGCTCAGAGAGCTCCAAATAGGTCTGATGGTCAATGAGGCCTTTGCGGTAGGCTTCGTACACGGACATCTCCTTCCCGGTCTCGGGGTCAACGATCACCACCCTGCGCTTGCGGACGGAGGACTTGGAGGAGGTCTTCCTCTCCCGCTTCTTCTCCTTCAAAGGCAGAAGGCAGAGCCCAGTCTCAGGGTCTGTCATGCACCTCTCCATCAGCTGCAGGTAGGTCAGGTTCTCCTCGGTGTTTGGGTCGAAGAACCCCTTTGTGTCATCACTAGGATCCAGGAGGATCTCATTCATTTCCTCATCAAACAGGCCTCTCTTGTATGCCATTTCCACAGGCAGGCGATGGCTCTCCTCTGGATCAATGATGCCTCCTGTGGCAATCTGAGCTTCTAGCAAACGGATCCCGTGGTCTTTCAGGATCAGGCCTTTCTTCATGGCTTGGAAGAGGGAGATCATCTTGCCAGAGTAGGGGTCCTTGTAGCCTGTCACAGCCCTCTCTGCTGAAAGCAGCTTGTCCTTGAACTCGGGACCCACGATGCCCATGCGCACAGCCTCCTCCACAGTCAACTTGAGGCTCTTGATGGGGTCAATGACATACCCAGTAGCTGCCTGGGCTTCCAGCAGCTCAAAGGCTGTGCCGGGACGGATGATGCCTTTCTTCATGGCCTGGTACACGGACAGTCTCTCCTTGGAGGAGTCCACGTAGACGCCAGCAATGCAGCTGGTGCCCTCCAAGAACCTCTGCAGGTTTTTGGAGACTTCTTCCACAGAGGTCAAGCCCTCCTGGAGGCGCTGGGCGGTTGCTTCATCCATGACTTTGGAGCGCACCAGCTCTTCAACCGAGATCTGCTTCCTCAGGCCCCTGAAGGTCAGCTTCCGAGTGTCACAGAGGGGCAACAGCAGGCAGCCATTGTTCTCGTCCTTCCTGCATCGCTTGAGGAGCTGTGCATAGCTGAGCTTGTCGTCGGTGGAGGGATCCACATAGCTGCGGACCTCACTGGGCTCAGACAGCCGGTCGTGCGTCTCCCTGTTAAAGTAGCCACGCTGAATGGCAATCTCTAAGGGCAGGTGGAAGCCCAGGTGTGGGTCTATTATGCCTCCAGTGGCCAACTGGGCATCAAGCAGCCGGAGGGCTTCTTCAGAAGGGATGAGATCCTTCTTCATGGCCTGGAAAAGAGAGATTTTCTGCTCGCTGTAGGGGTCGCGGTAACCGGTCACAGCTCTCTCGGCAGACAGGAGACGGTCGTGCATTTCTGGGCCCACAACCCCTTTCCTGACGGCCTCATCAACAGTCAACATGTCATTTTTGATGGGCTCAACAATGAAGCCAGTGGCAGCCTGAGCTTCCAGCAAGGGCCGAGCCACCTCTGGGCTGATCAGCCCTTTCTTCAGGGCCTGGTAGATGCTGATCTTCTGTTTGCTGGATGGAATGTAGATTCCAGCAACACAGCCGGAGCCGTACAGGTACCTCCAGGTGGTCTCGATCTCCAGGATCTCGCGGATGGTCTTGGAGCCCTGCTTCAGTGCATTGTATATTTCCAGGGAGATGATCCTGGCCTCATAGAGGTCCTCAGCAGTGATGCGGCGGCGGACATAGTCATAGGAGGTGAGGTCTTGCTGCCGGATGATCTCTGTCTTCTCAATGATCTCGATGATGATGATGATCATGCGCTCCTTTGTCACCTTGCCGGAGCGGAACTCATCCATCAGCCGATTGCGTTGCTCCTCAGGGATCAGGTCCGAGTTCATGATCTCCCATAAGGACATGGAGGAGCCGGCCCTGTCTCCCACTGGAATGTCAACCTGGGTCTCCTCAAACACCTGCTTGGTCTCGGCCTCAGTGTACACCTGGGTTGTCTCCACCACGGTGGGTCTCTCAGGTTGCTTCAAGGGCAGCAGATAGAGGCCGGTCTCGGGGTCTTCAATACACCTCTCCTTCAGCTGCAGGTAAGTAAGATTCTCCTTGGTGTTGGGGTCAAAGAAGCCCTTGGTGTCATCTGTGGGGTCCAAGAGGGTTCGGTTCAGCGCTTCATCAAAGTAACCTCGCTTGTAAGCCACCTCCACGGGGACACGGTGGCTGTGCACGGGGTCGATGATGCCTCCAGTGGCGACCTGGGCCTCCAGCAGGCGGATGGCGTGTTCCCTGAGGATCAGCCCCTTCTTCATGGCCTCAAAGAGAGAGATGGTGTTCCCAGAGTAAGGGTCCTTGTAGCCAGTCACAGCCTTCTCAGCGGACAGCAGTTTCTCATGGAGCTCTGGTCCCACAATGCCAGCCTTCACCGCCTCATTGACATATAGCTTCTGGTTCCTGACTGGGTCCACCATGAACCCTGTGGCTGCCTGGGCCTCCAGGAGGACAACTGCTGTGCTGGGCAGGAGCAGGTTCTTCTTCATGGCTTCGTAGATGCTCAGCTTCTCCTTGGTTTCTTCCACATACACACCAGCAATGCAGTCGCTCCCTTGGAGGTACCTCTTCACGTCTCCCGTCTCGGAGAGGTCCCTCACGGTCTTCTTCCCTTCCTTCAGCTGCTCATACTGGGCCTTGCTGAGAATCTTGGACTCCCAGAGCTCACTGGCAGGCACGGGGGCACGCAAGCCACTGAAGGTCAGCTTCTCTTGCTTTTTGGTCTCAGTCTCTTCAATGATGGTGACAATTATTTTGATGACCCTCTCGATGGTGACTTTGCCGGATTTGAACTGCCGTATCAGCTCCCGCCTCTGCTCTTCAGTGAAATATTCGGAATGAATCAGCTCCCAGATTGTGACCGTTTTGCCCTTCAAGCTGCCAGCTGGGACTTCCACCACTGCCTTGCCAAAGGATTCCTTAGCCTGGCTATCGGAGTAGACCTCCTCCTGCTGAAGCCGGATGGCCTGGTCAGAGAGGGAGAGCAGGCGAAGGCCCGTCGGCTTGTCAACGTGGCATTTCCTCTGCAGCTGAGCGTAACTGACCTTCTCCTGGGCGTTGGGGTCGTAGTACAGCTTGGCATCGTCTGCTGGAGCAGACAACGTCTTGTGCATCTCTTCGCTGAAGTAGCCTCGCTTGCAAGCAACGTCAAGGGGGAGGCGGTGGCTGTTCACGGGGTCAATGATGCCCCCGGTGGCAAGCTGAGCATCCAGCAGACGGACCCCTGTCTCCTTAGCAATGAGGCCTTTCTGCAGTGCTTGGAAAAGCGAGACCACCTGCCCCGTGTAAGGGTCCTTGTACCCTGTCACAGCCTTCTCTGCAGACAGCAGCTTCTCATGTAACTCAGGGCCAACTATTCCAGATTTGACGGCTTCGTCCACAGGGAGATACTCATTCCTCACGGGGTCAATGATGTATCCACTTCCAGCCTGGGCCTCCAGGAGCATCAGGACCACCTCTGGCTTGAGGAGGTTTTTCTTCAAGGCATCATTGAGCAGTAACTTCTGGCCTGTTGACTCTACCAAGATGCCTGCGATGGCGCTCGAGCCTTTCAGATACTTCTTGATGGCCTCATCGTTGGCGACATCCTTCACGGACTTCTTCCCCTGGTGCAACTGGTTGTAAAGATCCTTGTCAATGATTTTGCTCTCCAGCAGCTCGGCAGCTGGGACAGGCGCCCGGAGCCCATCAAAACAGAGCTGGCTCTTCTTCTCGCTCTCCTCCACCACTGTGATGACGAGCCGGATTATCTTCTCCACGGTGATCTTTCCAGTCTTGTACTGGCGCAGAAGGTCCCGCCTCTGCTCCTCAGTGAAATACTCAGAGTTGATGATTTCCCAGATGGTCACGGTCTTCCCCTTGAATTGGCCGAAGGGAGCGGACACTGTGGCTTTCCTGAAGACGTCTTTTGCCTCTTGGTCGGTGTAGACCAGCTCTCTGCCTTTGGCTGCTTTGTCTGTCAGTGGCAGCAGAGTGAGGCCAGTCTCCGGGTCGGTCACACATCTCTCCATCAGCTGCAAGTAAGTCAGGTTCTCCTGGGTGTTGGGGTCGAAGAAGCCTTTGGTGTCATCCGTGGGGTCAGAGAGGATCTTCTGCATCTCTTCATCGAAGAAGCCTCGCTTGTAGGCCACTTCCACGGGCAGGCGGTGACTATTGATGGGGTCGATGATGCCTCCTGTGGCAATCTGAGCCTCCAGGAGCCGGATCGCGTGGTCTTTCACAATGAGATCTTTTGTCATGGCTTGGAAGAGGGAGATCTTTTCCCCCGTGTAGGGATCTTTGTAGCCGGTGACTGCTCTCTCAGCAGACAGCAATTTATTGTGCAGTTCAGGCCCCACAACTCCCTCTTTCACAGCCTCGTTGACGGACATCCGCTTGTTCTTTATGGGGTCGATGATGAAGCCAGAGGCAGCCTGCGCCTCCAGCAGGATGAGGGCTGTGCCTGGGCTGAGCAGCTGCTGCTTCATGGCCTGGTAGATGCTCACTTTCTCATTGGTTGGCTTAACCACCAGGCCAGCGATGCTGTTGGTGCCTTGCAAGTACCGCCTGACGTCATCCCTCTTGGAGAGCTCCTCCACCGTCACCTTCCCTTTGGTCAACTTGTCCAGGTTCTTTCGGCTCAGGATGCCAGCCTCCAGCAGCTTCTTGGCAGGCACTTTCTGACGGATTCCATCGAAAGCCAATTCTGGCTCACCGTTCCGAGAGATGCCATCTACCATGTCTCGGCCGTTGGGCACAGCCTTCGACTGAGGTGCCTGCGTGGATGGGACAACCACCTCCTGGGGAAGGTCATCGGTCTGGATCATGATCTCCCTCGTCTGAGCCAGGGCCACCCGCTGCTCCTCCTGCAGCTTCTCCAGCTTCTCCCTCAGCTTCTGGTTTTCCTCAGCAAGAAGCTTTTCCTGCTGCTTCCGCTGCTTTTCCAGCTGCTGGAGCTCCTCCTGCTTCCGGCGGACATTCTCCTCGGCCTCCGCCTGCTTCTTCTTGGCCTCCTCCAGGGTGGCCGCCAGCTGCTGCTTCTCCTGCTCCATCTGCTTCTGCTGGCGCTCCTGCTCCGCCTTTAAGCCCTGAGCCTTGTTGACCTCGTCCTGGAAGAGCTTCTCCAGCTTGGCCTTCTCCTCCTCCACGAACCTCTCCTTCTGCAAGAGGATGTCCTTCTCCGACAGGAAAGTCTGCTGGAGGATCTGCGTCTCCTGGAGCAACTGCTCCTTCTGAGCCACCTGCATCTGGGGGACGAGGGAGACAAAAGGGAGGTCAGTTGCCTTACACACGATATGCACACAATGCCCAAAGAACAGTAAACAGTCAATGGACGCCGACACAGCAAGTTACATTCAAAACCAGCACTGGGGGGGGGGGCACATGTTAAGGGTCAACCTGGCTGGCCCTGAGAGGCAGCACATGAGGAAGTTAGGGAGTTATCACAATTTCCATGTGAGTAAACAAGCAGCGGGAGAGGGTTGGGGGCACAGGGGGATGTCTGTTTTTGGTAAGACACTGTTACCCCTGCCTTGGAAAGGGGGACCAGGACGTGGTGGAGCAAATGGTGCCTTCTCTGGGTTAAGCGAGTCTTGTGCACATCTGGCCTCCAGCTGCGCTTGGGCCCCAGCACAGACAATGGCCAGGAATGGGGGGGGGGGAGCTGTAGTCCAGGGGTGCTGGGTGGGCCACCACTGGCCCCGGCAAGTTTCCAAGAGGAAAGTAGACATGGGAGTTGCCCAAAGGCAGCCTTTTCTCTTAACAGGGCTCTCCATGAAGGAGCCTGAGTTCAACCGTTCTGAGGAACGACAGAAGAACCCCGGCCCTTCTCTGCACAGCATTCAGAATTTGGCTACCACTCCTTTCTCCCACCCGCCTTGGACTCATAGATGGTCTCAGGTGCAACAGAAGGAGGGGGCAGAGTGGATTGTAAAACCATGTCAGAACGTAGGTGGGGGGTCACATTGTTCAATGCTCCGCTGCAAAATGAATAATAGAATAAAATAATATAAACTATCACAGCATGGAGCAGACTTTTATCCTTGCAGTCCAGTTTCACTTGATTTGCAGAGATTGTTTACACAGAGGATCATCTACTATCTAGACTGCATTTTCATTAAAGGCAGCAAACAGCACGGAACCCTCTAACCAGATGTACAAAAGCCTGAGCAAAAATGTGACCCCCCCACCTGCCCTCTGAAGTGGTACAGCCTGCCCTGCCCCGGGGTTGCTGAGTGGGTGGAGCTTCCATGTGCCTTCCTCCCCGTGGGGGGCCCTGGGGGTGGGGCCTGTGGGCACAAGGAAAGGGGTACCTCCTCGGCCTGCTGCTGCAGCCGCTCCGCCTCGCGCTTCAGCCTCTCCTTCTCCTGCTCCAGCTCCGCGATGGCCTTCCTCAGGGCCTCGGCGTCCTGGTCACTCTTCTGCCTCTGGATCTCCAGCGTCTGCACCAGGGTCACCTTCTCCCGGGTGGCCAGCTCCGTGTCGTGCAGCTTGCGGCTGATCTCCTCCGCCTGCTTCTTGAAGCGCTTGGCCTCCTCCTCGGCCTTGGCCTGGGCCAGGCTCAGCTCCGTCACCTGCACCTTCAGGCGCTCGGCGTCGGCCGTGATCTCCAGCTGCCGGCGGCGCTCCGCCTCCAGGGTCTTCTGGAAGCCCTCGGCCTCCTCGGCCAGCTGCATCTGCATCTGCTCCTTGTCCTCCTGCAGCTTCTTGGCCTGCTCCTGGGCCAGCTCCTTCTGCTTCTGCAGCATCTCCGCCTCGGCCTTCAGCCGTGTGGCCTCCTGCACCGCCTGCATCTTCTCCTTCAGGATCTTCTCCGCCAGCGCCCGCTGCTGCGCCAGGTCCTCCTCCGCCAGCTTGCGCATGCGCGCAGCCTCCTGCGCCTCCACGCTCAGCCGGGCGGCCTCCTCCGCCACCTGCTTCATCTTCTCCGCCTCCTCCGCCAGGAACTTCTGGGTGTTGTCCTTGTCCTTCATGATGAGGATCTTGTTCTCCTCCTCAATGCGCAGCTTCAGCTTGACCAGCTCCTCCATCTGGATCTTCACCTTGAAGAGCTCCTCCTCCACCTGCGCCTTCTGCTTCATGGCCTCCGTCACCTCGTTCTTCAGCCGCTGCTGCTCCTCCTCCAGGATGTTCTTCTGGTGGTCCGTCTCCTCCAGCCGAAGCTTGACCTTGGTCAGCTCCTGCTCCACCTGGGCCTTCTGCCGCAGGGTCTGCTCCGCAAACTTCTTGTGCTTCTCCATCTCAGCGTCCGCCAGCTGCTTCTGCTTGAGGGCCGCCTGCTCCGCCTGGGCCCTCCTGGCCGCCTCCAGCTCAGCCTCCTTCCGGAGCTGCTCCGCATCCTCCTGGGCCTTGGCCTTGGCTTGGGCCTCCTCCTCCGCCCGCTGCTTCATGTGCTCAGCTTCCTCCACCAGCTGCCGGGACAGGGCTGCGTCCTGCTCCGCCTTGACCCGCGCAAACTCTGCTTCCTCGGCCGCCTTCTTGGCCCTCAGAGCCTCCTCCTTCAGCTTGTCCAGGATGCTCTGCTCCTGCTGCCTGCTCTGCAGCAGCTCCTGCTCCTTCTGCTGCACGGCGGCCAAGTGGGCCTTCTCTTCTGCCGCAATCCTTTTCTGGGCAGCCTCCTGGGCCAGCTGGATCTGCCTCTCCGACTCCTTCTCCGCCACCTCCTTCTGCCTCTTGGCCTCCTCCACCTTCGCCTTCAGCCGCTCCACCTCCTCCAGGGCTGCCTTGCGCTGGCGGGCTGCATCCTGCTCAGCAGCCAGGATCTGCTTGACCTTGGCTTCGGCCTCCCGGCGGCGGTTCTCCTCCTCCAGGGCCAGTTGCCGCAGCCTCTCAGCCTCATTCTCGGCCTGCTCCTTGCTGCGCTGGATCTCCTCAGCGTTCTGCTTGATCTTGCCCAGCTCCAGCTCCAGGTCCGTCTTCCCCACAGAGGCCTTCTCAAAGTTGATCTTGAGGATGCGGATCTCCTCCTCGATGATGCGCCGCTGCTTGAGCGTCTCGTCCACGATGGTCCTCTGCCTCTCCAGCTCACCTTCAGAGGACTTCTTCAGCTGTGTGATCTTCTCCTCAATGTCCTGCTTGTGCTGGGCGGCCTGCTCCTCCAGCAGCCTCCGCTGGTAGGCCTCGTCCTCCGCCAGCCGCCGCAGCCGCTCATTCTCAGCCTCCTTCTCCTTCAGGGCGATCTCGGCCTCCGCCTTCAGCCGCGAGGCGTCATTGATGGCCGCCAGTTTCTCCTTGAGGATTCGCTCGGCCTCTGCCCGCTGTCGGGCGGCTTCCTCCTCTGCCAGCTGCCGCTGCCGCTTGGCCTCCTCCGAGAGGGCACGCAGCCGGGCCGCCTCCTCCGCCAGCTCCCGCAGCTTGTTGGCCTCGGCCTCCAGGATCTGCTTGGACTTCTCGCTGGTCGAGCGGGTCTCCTCTTCTGCTTTGGTCTTGCTCCGCAGCAGCAGCTCCATCTCAGCCCGCAGCTTGGCCAGCTCCTCCTCCAGCTCCTTGCGCTTCTGGATGGCTTCGCTCACCTCGTTCTTGAGGCGGAAGAGCTCCTCCTCCAGCAGCAGCCGTTGCTGCTCCCCATTCTCCATCTCGGCCTTCAGGCGGATGAGCTCCTGCTCCGCCAGGAACTTCTGCTGGGCGGTGCCCTCGGCCAGCTTCCGCTGCTTCTCCAGCTCCTCCTCGGCCAGCTCCTTCTGGCGCAGGGCGGACTCCTCGGCCTTCGACCGCTTCCGGGCCTCGCGCTCTGCGTCCTCCTTCTGCTTCTCAGCCTCTTCCTGTGCCAGGGCCTTCTTGTGGGCCACCTCCTCCGCCTGGAGCCGCAGGCGCAGGGCCTCGTTGGCCTTCTGGCGCCACTTCTCCACCTCTTTCTCGGCCTCCTCGCGAGACGCCTCCGCGTCCAGCTGCAGCTTCTTCAGCCTCTCGGCCTCCTCCTGTAGGTGGGTGACCGTGATGTGCTCCTGCTGGAGGGACATCTCCAGCTGCGCCGTCTTCTCGGCGAAGGAGAGGCGCCGGCTCTGCAGGTCTGCCTCGGCGCTCTTCTGCGCCATCTCCTGGGCCACCTGCACCTGCCGCTGCTTCTCCAGCTCGGCCTGCTTCATTCTGCGCTCGGCCTCCTCCGCCTGCAGGCGCAGCTTCTGCAGGTCCTCCAGGGCCTTCTGCTTCTCGCGGGCGGCCTGCTGCTCGGCCTGCACCTTGCGCTTCAGCTCATCCTCCGCCTCCTTCTTCTTCTGGGCCTCATCCTTGACTTGCTTGCGCAGGCGCTCAGCCTCCTCCTGGGCCAGGCGCTTCTGGCGCTCGGCCTCCTCGGCGCTGTCCCGCAGCGCCTGCAGCTCTCCCTCCGCGGCCGCCTTCTGCTTCTCGGTGGCGTGCAGCTGCAGGCGGATGATGTGGATCTCCTCCTCCACCTTCCGGCGGTTGATCTCGGCCTCCTCGATCACCTTGAGCTTGGACTGGATCTGCGCATCCGAGCTGAGCTTCATCTGCTTCAGCTCCTGCTGGATGGTTTGCTGCTGCTGCACGGCGTCCACGGCCACCAGCTCCCTCCGGCTGACCTCCTCCTGCATTCGGCGCTGCAGCTCCTGGGCCTCCCTCTCGGCCTGCGCCTTGGCCTGCGCATGGGCCTCTGCCAGCTGCTTCTGCTTCTCCAGCTGCGCCTCCACCTCGGCCAGGCGCTTCCGCTCCTCCTCCTTCAGCTTCTCTGCGGTTTTCTGCGGGGGGGAAAGGGAGCAGAGAGAAGGAGGGGGGGAGAGAAAGAAAGATCACACAAGAGAGAGATTGGAGCAGGGGGTGAGTGAGAGGGGCAGGGGTGGGGGGCATGGTGTGGCGGCGGTGGCAGCTCTTCCCAGGAGGCTGCGGGAAGACGTGTGGCAGTCGGGAGAAGCTGGCGCTCACGTCTCTCACTTAGTACGACAGGCAAGAAAGCAGGGAAGACCCACAAACCAAGGATGACGAATGGATGGATGGATGGATGAAGAGACGGACGCAAGACGATGGCAAAGACACACACAACGGAAGACAAAATGGCTGCAGGACGAAGAGAGCAGTTGGCACACCTCCACCATGCTCACCAGGCAGCAAGAAGCAAGATGCCCTCCAGGCAGAGACTCCCCCCACCGACAGCCCAAACTGTGGCAACAGGGAAGACCCATCCGCTCAGCAAAGGTGGGGAGGAGGAGCCAGCCCAACATGGGGTGTGAGGCGAGGAAGGGCGCGGCGAGAAGGTGGAAAGCCCCATGGCCCCCGGGCGGCCCCCTGCAGGCTCACAAAGGCTGCCAATTTCATCGCCAGGTCCCAGGCCTGCCCTCCAGATGCCCCAAGGAACACCTGCAGGGGGAGTCCAGGGGAGAAGTGAAGAATGCTTGACCGGGTGGAAAGCCCAGGGGTCTGCTCCCTTGCTCTGCTCCCCACGAGGCAGGGAGGGAGGGGGGAACGGAGCATGCACAGAGCGCACCACAGAGACAGAAGCCCTGAATTCTCAGCCCTGGGAAGTGCCAAGAGGACGGCAACTCCTGGCTGGAGAACGTAGGCGATGGCAGGAATGGCAGATGGTCGCAGCAGGGCAGCGGTGATGACAAACCCCCCCCTCCATTCTCCTGACTGCCTCCAGATGGTGGGCAGGACTAGGCACCCCCCCCCCATCCCGCTCCAAAACACTCTGCTTCTCAGTTGCATCTGAATTTCTGCCCTTCCTTCTCAACCTACTAGGAACCACAAATGGTTCGGCCTACAGGAGTTGCAGGAGGGGGGGAGGGAGAAGCAAGGTGTGCGCAGGGAACAGGGTCCATGTGGGGGGGTGTCGGCATGCGCACAGTGGAGTACCTGGTGCAGAAAAGGCCTGGATCCTCCTGGTTTTTAACCCTCCATTAGATCCCCAACCAATACAAACATCCCCCAAGACAAAGCACTGGCAAAGCGGCTGGACTTCCAGAGGGCAGAAATCAAGAGTTAGAAAGGTTACAGAGGAGCATTTCAGAGCAGAAGAGGACAGGACAGGACAGGAGAACCGGGCGGGAAGGAGCCCTGGCCCAAGAAGCAGCTGCAGCTGTACTAAGTGTGTATCTGGGAAGTGCCTCTGGCCCAGCGGAGGAGCCCTCCCTGGCGGGTTAGGGGGCCTCGCGGTCCAGCGTTAGTCATGCGGAAGAGGCAGTCAGGCAAGAGGGATGCTCTGGCCCAGGATGGACCGCGAGGGGGGGCAGGGGAAGAAGGATGCAGCCAAGGCATGCTGTCCCCCACCCCTCCTCCCACGGGCGCGCACTCACCTCCTCCTGCTCCAGCCGCCGAAGCGTCTCAGTGATGAACTTGATGTACTGGCTGCTCAGCGTGGTCAGTTCACTGTAGCGCGTCCGCAGGTCCACGTACTGAGAGACCAGAAAGCAGCAAGGTCACGGCAGGGTGGGGAGCGAGACTACAGCCCCCCAGGCCTTCCAAGGCCCCTGACTGGACTCAGCCAGAGGGAACCACCTCAGAAGGCCTCTCCTGCTCCCCAGCGACGTGGCTAGTTGCCACCCAGGAGCTTCTCCTCCTCCTCTGTGCCTTTCTCTTTCCAAAGCCATCCAAACTGGCAGCCATCCCTGCACATCCTGGTGCAGTGAGTTCCACAGTTCTAAATATGCCCTGAGCAAAGGAGCCTTTCCTTTTGTCTGTTCTGGATCTCCTGCCAATTCTTTTAACCATACAAGGCAGAGTGAGAAAAACATCTCTCTGAAGGCAAATATCTAGCACATGGTCAGAAGCCCATTTCCACTCATCCATCTTCAAATATCTCAAGGGCTGTCACACGGAAGAGGGAGCATGCTTGTTTTCTCCTGCTCTGGAGGGTAGAATCCAAGCCAATGGCTTCAAGTTACAAGAAAGGAGATTCCCACTAAACATCTGGAATGACGTTCTGACAGTAAGAGCTGTTTGACAGGGAGACGGTCTCCCTTGGGAAGTTGTGGCCTCTCCTTCCTCAGAAGTTTTTAAGCAGAGCTTGGCTGGCCATCTGTCATGGAAACTTTAGCTGAGATTCCTGCATTGCAGGGGTTGGACTAGAGGACCCTTGGAGTCCCCTCCAACTATGATTCTATGGCAGGAAAACTCAGTCTGCCTTGCGTGGCATATCTCCACTGTGCCTGCTGCCCAGGATGGCTCCAGGGTCCCTCTCCCCCCAGCCCCCACCCAAGGGTGCCCCTCTCACCTCCTGGATGATGCTGTCCGAGGCCGACTGAACTTTTGGCTTCTTGGCTGGAGAGGCCACTGGCTCCACCTGCGCCTTGTAGGTCACCAGCTGGAGCTCATAATCCTTGTAAAAAGGGGGAAGGGGCAGAGGCAGCGTCAGCGCCTGGAAGCCCCAACTCCTCCCCTCCTCCATTTGCACGGGACCCCAGCCTCTCTGCCCCCCAGCTGCCTCACCTTGATGGCATCTATGTATTGCTTGGCAAAGCGCTGGCACTCCTCCACTTTCTCCCGGTTGCGCTCACATTCCTCCAGGAGTTTCTAGGGAGACAAAGACAGCTGTCAGTAGCCCCGCAGGGAGAGGATGGGCAGAGAAGGGACCACGCAACCAGCTGTGATCGGCTGAAAGGCTCTGGGCTGAGGAAGGGCCACTGCCATGCCAACCAGTGCCGTTACAGATCAGGCAAGGGGATTCTGTGGGGTGGGGGGCTGGGCTTGAGCTGGTGGGCCACCAAGAGCCCTTCAGACAGCTTCACCCAGAGGGAAGGCCAGGAGCAGTCGCTCAGAGCTTTTACTCGGCACCGGCCTTGCGGTGGAAACCCCTACATGAGCCACCCCCCCGAGGCGACGCTGGCAGCCTCCCCACGGACCCGAGGCCCCCCCCAAAGTCAGCAGAGGACAGGCCACCACCAGGGAGGCCTTCCCAGGAATGACACAGGCTTGGAGAACCTCTGCTGCTTCCCTCAGGGATGAGCTGGAGCTGCAGGCCCCCTGGCAGGGCGGGGGCAGGAGCAGCTGAGCCAAACCCCACGGCCACCTCACCTTCTCCTGCAGCAGCTGCTCCCGCACGCCCTTGCTGCTGGTGATGGGAACGGCCTGGAGGCTCTCCTGGCGCTGCCGGGCGTCCTGGATCCACTGGATGAGGCCGTCATAGCTCTCGCGGTAGTAGCGCAGCTGGCGTCCCAGCTGGTCCAGCTCCCTCTGGCGCAGGTCGATCTGGGCCAGGATGGCCTGCCAGCGCTCCAGCAGCTGCTGCACCCGCTCCCGGTAGCGGTCCAGGTCGATGTCCCTCTCGCTGTGGCCCTGCACCATCCGCTCGTTCACCTCGCTGGCCTTGCCCAGGTCGGCCTCCAGGGTGCTGAAGATGGGCTGGTGCCCTTCCACCTGACCACGCAGCCTCTGCGGAGGAAGACGAAAAAGGGTCAGGCCTCCTCGCAAGGAGCGGCTGGGGCCGGGCCCCCTCCCATCTCCCTGCCCTCCTGGCCCAAGCAAGCACCAAAGCTAAGAGGACTGGGGTCTCTCCCACAGGCCCTGATAGCTGCAGGTTATGAGAAAGCTAGAGCAATAATCTGCCAACAAATTTGGGGTGTGGAACTGCAGTGCCACGTGAGCAAGATGAATAAACACCCAGCAATAAAAGATAGCGGGAGAGGATTTACCCCAGCAAATTATTTGTCAAAATTACAAATACCTAAATGCAGACAGTCATTCACCCTCGCTAGATTCAACATGCTGCCATCTGCCTTATTGCAGGGCAGGTTTGAGGGTAAACCCTACGCAGAACGAGTCTGCCCCTGTGGCTTGAGGGAGGTAGAAACTGTCTCTCATGCCTTGTTACACTGCCGTTTCTACGGGGATATACGCTCGGTATTTATTACCCCTGCTATGCAATAATCTCCAAATGAATCCGGACTTCAATGTCTAAAATCCCTGGTAGAGGACAGGGATCCTGAGGTCACGTTAAGGGGAGCCAAATTCTGTGCGATTGTCATAAAGCTTAGGGAGCAAGCTGTGCTATCATAATGATTAAGTTTTTAAATGATAATTTTAGGTTATATGTTAGTGACTAAGTTTTAATTTATATATTTTTAAACTGTTGCTATATCTGTATTGTCCCTGTTATACCTAATTGCAAATTCAAATGTACCCCTATCTTGTTTTATGACTTCTTTGATATTGTATGTGGGTTGGAACTGGTCTGGGACTGAAATAATGAATTCAGCAGGCACCTTCAGCTCCGTCTTGGTGGCCTCCAGGGCCTTGAGGTCAGAGGGCACTGCTTGCACATCCTTCAGCTGCTCCTCGTACTTGCGGACCAGCTCCTCAGCCCCTTGCGTGCTGCGGATCACCAGGTTGATGGTCTTCAGCCTGTGGGGCGAAAAGAGGGGAGCCGGAGGTTTGCGTGGGAAGGGAAGGAGAGCCCAAACAGCCTCCCACTTGCTCCAGACACTCAATGGCAGCGTGCAAAAGTTGTGACATGGGTGGTCACTTAATAATAATAGTAATTTTATTATTTGCACCCCAGCCACTCTGGGCGGCCTCCAGCAAATATAAAAGCAGAATAAACATCCAACATTTTAAAAAGTCCCTCTGCAGGGCTGCCTTCAGATGCTGTGTTTATTTGTGATGCAAATGAATGGCTGAATGGAAGAATTTTATGGGTTTGGCACAAAAGAAGGCAGCCCTACGTCAATTCAAAACAGCAAGAGAGCAAAACCCGGACAGAGCGGCAATGCCATGCAAAAAAGGCCTGGAGCAAGAAAAAGTGATTTGCCTGGCACCAAAATGACCTTCAGGCAGGTGCTGAGACGCTGCAAGGGGGTTACTACTGAGAAGGTACCTCCTAGGCACCTGCCATCGCTCACCTGGCAAGGGCACCCACAGAAGGGCCAGGGGGGTGGCGAGGTCAAGGACCAGGTGGGTCCATGTGGGTGAGGCAACCCGCTTCCCCTGCAGAAGAAGAGCCAAGAGGCTCTCACCACCCACCCACCCACAAATATCCCTTCCTCACAGGTTCATCTCCCAAATGTTTTCCCAGGTTGGGCGAACACAGACCAAGACCAGTGAAAGAGCCGGTGGGAGAAGGGAGACAGTGGGTGGAGGATGCAAAAGCAGCCCCATCGTCCGGGCAGCAGGTGCAGAGAAGGGCCCGGCCAGACCCAAGGGAAGAGGGCACCAAAGGCCTCGGGAAGCAGAAGCAGCTCCTGGCCACTCCCAGCTGCCCAGGTGGGCGGACAGAGTCCCAGGTGAGAGGAGGACCTACTTTTCCAGGTAGATGCTGGAGAGGCTGTACACCTGGTCCATCTTCTGCAGGGTGATGTCCAGCTCCGAGTGGAGGGTGGGGGCCGAGCTGGCCTGCTCTGGTTGCGCCAACACCTCCTCCGTCTTGGCGCTGACTTTGCCCAGGTTCTTCTTGATGCCCTCCAGTTCCAGGTGGATTTGCTAGAGGGAGGAGAGAGGCAGAGGAGGGAGCAGAATGAAGACCGCAGTGAAGCCACAAAGTGGGGTCAGGATCCGCACTGGCAGTAGCAGCATCAGACTCGGCAGCAGCTGCTTCCCTGCAGGGGTAGGAAGGGACGCACGGGGGGGGGGGCAGTACCTGCTGGTCACTGATGCGCTGGGCACACTCCTTGGCAGGGTCCTTGTCCAGCGGAGAGCGGATCTTGTGGATGGTGCGGGACTCGCAGCCCTCCAGCTGCAGGCGGATGTCCTTCAGCTGAGAGATGAAGTTCCTGCAGAGAGACTCCTCCTGCTCCCCTGCGGCCCCAAACAAACCAAGCCCAGGTGAGTGGAGGAGCAGGCAGACACAACTTCCATTGTGGGGAAGGGGCACAAGGGGAGAGAGGGGTCTCCTGGGCCAGGCCTCCAAAGCCAGCCTGTGGGAGGAAAGGGGGCTGGCCGGGGTCCAGCGGAGCAGGGATGGAAGGACGGTTGGAGAAACACCCTCTGCCTGCAACACCTCCTATTTGGGGACTTCCCTGGCTTTTTTCTGGCCCATGTAGGACCAGTCTGGAAAGTTAGCCTTGGTGAAGACTGGACGTTTTCATCTCCAAAATGGTTTTTGATTTGAGTTTCCATTGAAATGAGGCTGTATTTTAATGTTTTAATGTTTTAATGTTGAATTTTAATCTTGTTTTTAAGTTGTATTTCAATTAATTTGTTTTTATATATCGGGTGTTAGCCGCCATGAGCCCAGTCTTGGCTGGGGAGGCGGGGTATAAATAAAATTTATTATTATTATTATTATTATTATTATTATTATTATTATTATTATTATTGCCATTGGGGGCAATTCAGGAAGGAGGGAGGGCACATAGAATTGTAGACTTTGAAGGAACCCAAAGCAAGACAGAGGCAGCCCCCAGGAAGCAGGCAAGCGGCCTCGGAAGTTAGTGGGCTCTCTTGCATTGGGGCTTTTAAAGCAGTGGTTGGGTGGCTGAGACTCTCTAGCTGCGACTCTTGCATTGCAGGGGTCGGACTGGGTGCCCCTCGGGGTCTCTTCCTCCTCTACAAATCTGATGCTATGTCTCTGGGGACCCAGGAGATTTGTTTGGCTGCAGGTGCCAGGGAGCTCCCCCCCCCCCACGGAAGAGCCACGGGGCGCCTCACCTTTCTCCAGGCCGCGCAGCAGCATCTCGTACTTCTGGGTGCAGAGGGTGTATTCGCGCTCCACGTGCAGCCGGTCATCCGGCAGGAAGTTCTGGGAGTCCTGGCTGTTGCGCAGGAACTCTTGGTAGTGGGTCTCCAGGCTGCGCAAGGTCTTCCGGTAATCCTCGGGGGGCATCGTCCGGAACTGGGGGAGGGGGAGAGGCCAGGTCAGGAGGGGGCCCTTCCCCTCCCCCCTCGAGCCCACCTTGCGGGCCCCTCCCGCCCCCCAAGAGGTTCCTTAGCACCCGGTCCTCACTATGAGCAGCGACCAGGACTGGATCTGCTGGATGTCCCTCTGCAGGTACTGCCAGGAGAGGAGGCTCTGCATGTCGATGTGCAGCTGGTGCCAGAAGGTCAGCAGGCTCTGGTGGTTGCCCTCCAACCTGCAGGCAAAGAGGAAAAGGAGGCTGCAGAACCATCTTGGGGGTTGGGAGTTCCCCAGGGTCGCCTGCCCCAAAGAGAGAGAAGAGCGGGCAGAGAGGCAGAGTGCCCCCATGCCACCCCCAGAGCCCAAGGAGCAGTACAGCAGCTCTCCTCCTCAAGTGGGGCCGGGGGGGCAGGGCAGAGGCCCTGGGGGGTGTCTATGGATGGCCACTAGCTGTCATGGCTCTGCTTTGCCCTCCAGAGCTGCAGGCAGCAGTGCTTCTGCACCCACTGCAGTTGGGGGGGTGTCTCTGGTGCCCACATCCTGCTTGTGGCTTTCCCATTGAGGCATCTGGTTGGCCACTGTGAGAAGAGGAGGCTGGGCTAGAAGGGCCACCCTTGGGCCTGATCCAGCTCTTTTGATGTTCGCGTGAGTTTGCGGCAGTGGAAGCTTCAGCGATATCTCTCTCTGCTGATACGATCCGAGGATTTAATCACGGTTTCTAATCTGCCCCCCACGCCCTCAAGGAGAAAGGAAAGCAAGGGGGTTGGGGGGGTGAGGCTGACTCACCTGGTGACGGCCTCCAGGGCCTCCTTGTTGGGTGGGGGCACCAGGAAGACGATGGAGGGCACAGTGGCCTCGCTCCCAGCCACGTTGAGCACCTTCCACTTGTACGGCTGGGCGTTGCTGAGAAGGGTGCAGGAGTCGCCCTTGTGCACCGTGATCTGGGGAGGGGGGAGGAAGTGAGCAGCCTCAAAAGATGCACCCCAGACCCAGTTTGCCGCCCCCACCCGGGTTCCAGACACGTGACCCCCACCCCACTCACCTCCATCTGCTTGTAGTCGCAGACAGCCTGGAGAGGCAGTCGTCCCTTGAGGGCGGTGCTGGGGCTGCGTGGCTTCAGCTGGACAATGGCCTTGGCTCGCTTGGCCAGCCCAGCCAGCTGACCCTGGTACTCAGCCAGGTGCTCCTTCTCCTCCTGGCATGGGGGGCACAAAGAGGGGCGGCAGGAGAGGAAGAGAGTTGGAAGAGGCCCATAGAGCCCCCTAAAGCCTGCAGGGTACGGGGGTGTTGCCAGAATTTATGTAAAGGTTGAAAGGAGGCTTTGCCCCTCCAGCAGACATCATACAGCGCCCCCCCACACACACACACTACCAGTATCAGCACAATCACTCCTGCAAATGTCCCCACAAAACACTTCATCACAGTTTCCTCCTATCTCTTTTCAAAGGGCCTCAGCTGCACATTACCAAATGCAACAATTCACTGATAAATGTATCTATGTAAGGCTCAATGGGAAAACTTCAGAAATTCATATAAAATCGCTCCAGTATCGGAACTGCACCATTCCACTGTTCAGGAAAGGAACGGCTAGCAAGGGGGCAGTCTGGGATGTGGACAGCCATAATCCCTCCAGCCTGAGACCACGTACTCCGTAGCCTCCTTGCCTGGGAGAAAATCACTGGCATCTTGGCAAATGGGTGCCAGACAGGTAGTCATCCCACAGACAACAGAAGACCCTCCAGAAATGGATTGAGTTCTCGGACCTGACCGGGAATACCAGGAACTTGTAAATATTCCTGTTGTATCACTCGGTGGGTGTGTGGTGGTGAGCAAGGAGGGTTGGGGGGAAACCTGATGAACCAGTTTCTGCCAGAAATCCCTCCCGGCTTGTGACATATGTATGATGTATCTATGATGTGTGCATGATGCTTCACCAAAGGTGTTTATAGGAAAAAGGGAAAACTTATAAAAGAGGAAGCATCCCTTTTTTCGGGGCTTCTCCCAGGCCACCGCATGGAAGTCCTGTTGCAAGAGTCTTGAATAAAGACCAGGCCTACAGGCTGCTGTTTTGCTTCTATACTCCCGGCTGGTGTCTTTGTTTGGCTATCCAAGTGAGCCCAGGAAATTTCCTTTGACAGTGCAAAGGGGCCGCACTCACGAGGGAGTCCTGCAGCAAGTCCTCCAGGCGCGTCACCGTGATGGAGCGGTCGCAGACAAACTTCTTCCGCATGGTCTCCTGGGTCTTGCGCAGGAATTCCTCTGCCTCCTTCACGTCGGAGAAGAACTTGGGGAGAGACAGAGGGAGAGGCGGGTGAGGAGATGCCCAGCTGCGTCTGGCAGGAGGAAAGCTACGCAGAGGTGCCCCCCTCCTTCCCAGGGACAATTGGGGACCAAAAGCATCCGCAGGAGGGCAGCTGGCTGGCTGCAGGGGAGAAGGGGAGCAGCAGGAGTCCTGCCCGGCCAGCCCCCCGCCCACTTACCTGGAAGTAGGCAGTGTTCTCCTTCAGGTGGGCCTCAATGCAGCAGCACAGCTGGAGCATCCAGCTCCACTGGGTCTGCAGGGCAGCCTGGAAGGCCTGGAAAAGGGGGGAGAGAGAAACTCAGCCATGGGGCAGGACCTGGGGGCAGGAAAGTGGGGTGGGGCACACCCACCCAGCTCAGCTCCCCTGTGTCTTGTGAGACATGGGGAGGTTGTGTGGTAAGAACCCCCCCCCCCACCCGGAGAGATAATGCCAGGATGTGGCTGCCTGCCGAGGCCTCGTGAGGCCCACGTGGCAGAGGCAACCACAGCCATCACGAGCTGCGGCCATCATGGGACCCGCTGGCAAGCCTTGCTCCCCACCGGGCCCCGATCCTGCCTGGCGGCGCGCCCAGCCTCACCTCCACAGTCTGCTTGCCAGGGTGCTCCTCCCTCAGCAGCCGGTCTCCCGTGCTCTGGATCTCCTTGATCTTCCGCTCCCGCTGCTCCAGCTCCCGCATCAAGCCCTGAGGGACGGGGCAGAAAAGGCACAGTCAGAGGGCAAAGGGTGGCAGCCCCCCAAGCCACCCCCCACCTCCCCAAGAGGATGGGGCCTTACAGAGTAGCTCTCCTTCTTGGCGGCCATGTTGCTGTTGCGCTCGCTCCAGTCGTAGTTGACCTCCTCCTCCTCCTTCTCGTTCAGCCACATCAGCTCCTTAGTGGCAGCCGCCACAAACGCCTGGAGGCTCTCGAGGTGGCGCAGGCGGGCCTTGGAGGAGTTCTGCGAGGGCACAGCGGGGACGGGGTCAGGCGCCCGGCCTCCCTCTGCACGCGCACAGGGGCACCCTCTCCTCCTCCTCCCTCTGGGGTCCCAGCACCACAAGGGGGCAGCCTGCCCTCACCACCCCGTCCTCCAGGCTGGGAAGGATGTTGGGATTCCATTCGAAAAAAGAGGGAGGGGAGAAGGGGCCAACACCAAGGAGAGTCCCAAGGCTGGGCTGTGCAAGGCAGAGAAAGGATTTGCCCTCTTTCCTTCGTTTGCCTGGGCTCTCCTGCCCACAAGCCCCATTTGGCTTCTCTTCTGAGTGCCAAGACCCACATTTTGGAGGACAGGCACAGACAAGGAACCGTGTCCATTATTATTAATTATTAAGCAAATGTATATACTGCTCTTTTTCCAAAGTCCACAGGGCAGTTGACATCATCAAAATGCAAAATGCACAATATTTTTTTTTAAAAAATTAACCCCCCCTCCCAACAATTTAAAAGGCCACGGACTGCTTATTTAGCCAAAGGCCCGGGAGAAGAGGAATGTCTTTGTCTGGGGTCTAAAGATAAGCAGTGAAGGTGCCTGGCAAGCATCCCTGGGGAGAGCATCCCACAAGTGGGGAGCCACTGCAGAAAAGGCCCTTTTGTACTGCCCTCGAGTTCTCTTGTGGAAGAGGCACCTGAAGAAAAGCCTCAGGTGATGATCATGCACAGGAGGAGAGAGTTGATCCTGTTCATGCCCTGGAGAGACTGGGATCCAGCCCCGCCCCCTCCCTGCCCTCAGCCCACATGCTCCTCACCAGCAGCTTGGCATACTGCAAGTCCAGCTTGTTCAGGCAGTCCCGGTAGGCACTTCGTGGGCCGGGGGAGAGCTGGGCCTGGGGGGGGGGGCAGAAGGAAGGAAGAAAAAGGCCGAGAGTTCCAGTACAGGCAGCAGACACACAGCAGACACAAGGGCAGGCCCATAGCACCACCCCACAACCCCCCTCCCCTTTGCATGTGAAATTGGGGGGGGGCAATGTAGGGGGAGCTGCCTCTGCCTGGCACCTTGGGCACGGCATGCCCACCAAGTGGGGGGAGGCATGGGGGAATTATTTGGCTTCTCCTTAGACACCCCCGCCTCCAGCGCAGAGCCGAGGCAGAAGGTAAAGGATGCTGCCTCTAGAATTGGTTTGAGCAGTGGAACAGAGCTCACAGTCCTGGTGACCAAAAGGGAAAAACCCACATTTCAGAGGACCTCCTACCCCCAAAAAAACTTTCCTCCTTTCAGAGGGACAATTATGGTGGGTGCAATAATATTATTCCTGTTAACAATAGGCAATGGGGTCAGGGTCCCATTTCTGCAATCCTTGCATTGCAGAGGGCTGGACTAGAAGACCCTCAGGGGTCCCTTTCAACTCTAAGTCCAGGCAGTGCCGCGGGGAGGGCAGCTGGCAATGGGGGGGCCTCACCTCATCCGCTCTTGCCCTCTCGATCTTGGCGCGGAACTCCTCGATGGACTGGTGGAGTCCGCGGTGGCTGCCCAGCTGAGACTCCACGGTGGGCAGGTCCACGCCCCACTCAGCCGCGTTCAGGCGCCGCTGGTTGTCCTCCACCCAGGCCAGCAGGTCCTGCAGGTAGCGCAGGGTGACGTCGTCCAGCTCCTGGCGCGGGCGCTGTGTGACGGGCACCGTGACCTGGGCGATGGGGGCCGACCCAGACTTCAGGCGCAGGTTGTATTCCGTGCGGATGGCCACCAGGCGCTCGTGCAGGCGGTAGACCCTGCGGGAGGAAGGGGGCGGTGAGCGGGGGAGTCGCCTGGCAGGGGGCACCTCCTGGCAGCAGCAGCAGCAGCAGCAATGGGGTGCATTCCGCGGACTAGATGCTGGGTGTAAGTTGCCACAAGGGGGCGCTAAGCACCTGCCTTCACATTCTGGGAAGGGGACCCCCTGCTCATGCCAGACACCCCTTGGCACATCACTGAGGAGCATTCACCCTGCACTACCACCTGCTGCCATCAGGCACAGGGGGGCGCTCTTGGCTTTTGCAGAGCAGCCCAGGCAAGCATGGAGTGAGCAGAGGCCCGTGGGGGCCACAGGAAGCCCCGCGGGGGCCGGAGGAGGAGCAGCGCTGCTGACCTGCGGTACATCTGCTCCCCTTGCGGGTGGCGCCCGTCCTTGAGCGCCTGCACATCGTTGAAGAGCAGGCGGATCATGGCATCGGCCTTGTCCAGGTCACGCTCGATCTCGGCCGACTTCTGGGGTGCCTTCCCTGCAGCCAGCAGGCGGATGTCCTGCGGGGAGAAGGGGAAGCAGCTCACCAACTGGCCCTGCAGAGCAGACCGCCCCAAGGTCCGGGCCCAAGCAGGGGCCCAGCCCACACTGGGAGGGCCGGGAACAGAAAGGGCGTCTCACCGACTGCAGGAGGGTGTCCGCCTGGTTGAGGTGCTCCTCGCAGAGACCCGACTCCATCTGAAGTTTGCTGACAATGCGCTGCAGGCGCTCCAACCTGGAGGAGGGAAAGGCGACAGGTCAGTGCTGATCCGCTTGCGCCCCCACCTCTGGGCATCTCCCACCGGCCTCCCCAGCCCCCCCCCCCCCCCGCAGCAAAAGCAGAGCCCCGGGGCCCACCAGCAGCTGTTCCTGATGCTGCTCGCGGCTGCCTCCCCGGCCTGACTCTGCGGTTCAAGCTGTGCCGTTTCCTGAAGAGATCGGCGCAGATGAGTCACCAACCGTGTGTTTCCCATTAAAGCTGGGCTGGGCTGGCAGCCGGTTGGGGCGGAGGGGGGAGAGGGAGGGAGGGAGGGGGAGGGACCCAGCCGGACTCTCGTGCTCCCTCCCCCCCCCCACCAAGGAAGGAGGGAGTGGCACCCTCTCTCTGTGCCTCCGCCCCCCAGGCAGGCGGACTTCCAACTGCACAGCTGCCCCACCTCTCGAACTCGGAGCGCAGAAGCTTCTCCCGCTCCAGGATGGCCACGTGCAGCTTGCCCCACTCCTTCTCCACGTCCAGTGGGTGGTAGCCGGGAGGAACCTTCAGCTGCCCAGACTGGACAGACGGCTGCCACGGGGCAAGAGAAACAAGGAGACAGCGGTCACAGGAAAGGCAGATCAGCTGGACAGCCTGCACTGCAGGGGGCTGGACTAGATGACATGTGGGTCCCTTCCTACAACTCTATGCTCCTATGAGCCCCAAGGGGCCTATACGTGTGTGCCCACATTCCTGGACTGACCTCCCCTGCTGGCCATGGGCAGCCAGACCCCACCTGGTGCAGGTCCAGAGCCAGGATTCCTCCACCTCCTCCAGGCCCAAAGAGAGAGACACTTCTGCCTGCCAAGCAGCTGTTGTGGTTTTTTTTTCCTTTCCCCTCATTGTGTTTTTACTGTGATTTTATTGGTGTTAGCCGCCCTGAGTCCGGCTCTGGCCGAGGAGGGCGGGGTATAAATATGATGATGATGATGATGATGATGATGATGATGATGATGTCACTGCGCTGGGGGCCCTCCTTCCCCAGAGCTTCAGAGTCTGCAAACTGCTGGGGGACAACGACTGGCCTCTGACGACCTAGAGCTGTCCCACCCCACAGCCTAAACAGGCCCCCCTTTGAAGGATTAAGCAGCCATCAAAGGACATTGGCCAGATCACAACGCAGCCCCCACCCAGCGCTACCCCACGCGTTTCCCCAAGCCTGCCCCATAGCAAGATGGGGCAGGGAGAGAAGAGCCGCCCTCACCTCCAGAGACTGGTAGATGGCCTTGGAGCGGTTCTTGTCGGCCTCCTTGGCGGGCAACTCCGTCTCCTTGAACTTCAGGAACTGGCGCCACAGGATCTGGGGTGGGGGGAGGAAACGGGGGTCAGCGGGGGGGAGGGCAGAGCGCGGGACTCTCCGGGGCTTGTGGGCAAAGGCTGGCACTGCCCCTCTCTGGCACAGGAATAGAATTAGGAGTGGGTCCGTTCCTTGGGGTCCCCTTAGCTCACTATGGCTGGCACTGACTGGCAGCCGTGGGTCTCTGGGGGTTCAGGTAAGTCTGGGACGTCTTGCCTGTCCAGCCGCTGAGAGATACCCACAATCCTCCTGTTCTGCTTTTCTAGTGGTTTCCTAACTTGCAGTTCCTGCCTTGCAGGGGGGCTGGACTAGATGACCCCCAGGGTCCCTTCCAACTCTACCGTCCTACGATTCTGTGGCAGCCCAGGGCCAGAGAGGTATCCGGATGCTGCTGGGCGGCACTCAGCCTGGCCCCCTGGACCTCTGCCAGAGCAGCCCGTAAAACTCGCACTCCTGGGCCTCCTTCCCCAGGGCACCCTGCCTGGGCACGCCTGCCCCGACGCTGGCAGCCGCCAGGATCCTCTCATGACCAAGGAGGAGGGAGCGCACGGCCTGCCCTTTCATCCGGTGCCAGCCAGGGAAAGGGGAAGGGAGCCAAGGAGGGGAGCCACCGGCCCTGACTCAGGAGACGCAGGCGACTGGGGCAGAGCCAAAGGGGGAAAGGTCGTGGGGGGGGGGTGTCCTGCCAGGGAGAGCAAGGTTGCGGGGGCAGAGCAGTGGGGGGCTCAGGCGGGCCCAGTCTTGGTGGGAGGGGTGGGCTAGGGCCAAGATGGGGGGTGGATCTCTCACCTCGATCTCCTCGAAGCTGGAGGGGAACTTGCGCTCCTCAAAGATCACCGTGTGGTGCCGGATCCATTGCAGGAGCAGCGTCACCACCTCGTAGTACTCCTGCCAGCGCAGCTGCAGCTCCTGGCGGGCGAGAGGGAGGTGTCAGAGGAGGGTCCCAACCCCAAGCCCCTGCCCTGGCCACTTCTGCCCCCCCAAATGCCCCCCACTCACGTTGGCCTTGACGCCATCCACCACGTCGGGCACGCGAGGCATGGCGTCGTAGAGAGAGGAGACGTAGGTGATGATGGACTTCTCATCGGGCTGAGGAACGTCAACGTCTGCAAGAGGGCAGGAGAGCGGCCGTCAGCCCCCAAACGCCCTCCACAGAGCGGCCAGGCTGTGCCCACTTGGCCACCCACACAGGCGCCCACTCCCCTTGAGCTGCGACTCCTGTGGGGCAGGGGGTGAGGCTGGATGACCCTCCCCAACCCCACGATTGTCCTGCATCCCTACGCACCTTCCGGGTCCAGCAGCCGCGTCACTCCCAGCTCGTGGTCGGCCACGGAGAAGGCCTGCTCCAGGTTCTCCACGTTGGTCTGGCGGTACACTTTGTTCATGTCAATCAGCATCGGCCTGTTGGGGGGAGAGGAGAGGGTTCAGAGCTCCCACTCCTGAATTGCAGGGGGGCACCAAATGGCCCTTCCAACCCTTTCAAGGGGCTTCCAACTTTTGGGGGGCCAGCAGCACATTTGGAAATCTAAGGAACAGCGATGGACACCAAAGCAAACCCATTTTGACAGCAGGAAAACTGGCAGCACTCAGGACTGCCCATCCCTAACGGGCCAAACACCCATCGCCCACAAAACATTGAAAAGGGCGGGGAGTTATCTATCTGACTGGGGAGAGCCTTGGTGGACACCAGTGGGGCAGCATCCCAGACGTCGGAAAGGCTGAAGAAGTCCCACAGGCATTTGACCTCCGGGGGTGTATGTTTCTCCCTCTATCCTTGTGTCCAGCAGAAAACCCAAGGGATGGATGGGGGGGACAAAATAATAATAATAATAATAATAATAATAATTTTATTTATACCCTGCCCTCCCAGGCCAGAGCCAGGCTTGGGGTGGCTCACAATAGTAAAATTACAGTAAAAACGTAATTGGGGGGGGACCAATTTAAAATACAGGTTAAAATGCACCTTCTTGAGTCCCCAAAGGTAGGGGTGTTCAGGGCAGGGGCCTGGCATGCTGAATTTAGAAGCCTAGCCCAGCCCCCTCCCCACAAATTGTAGCAACAGGCTGCTCAGTGCTGGGGCTAAAGCGGGGGGGGGGGGACAGGAGATGCCTCTGCACTGCTCAGAAGCATCTCCTGGCAGCAAGCAGTGGCAGGCAAGCGCCGGCAAGACGCAAGAGCCCAGCCCAAGGCAGGATCACACCCAGCTGCATCATTCCAGGTAAGCCCCAACAATCCCAGCCAGGTGGCAAGGAGCAGGAGCCGCCACACGCCAGGCGGCAGAGCACAGAAAAAGCTTCCCGCAGTGCTCGGGTAAGTGAGCCAAGCCATGGGGCAAGGGGAGGGCAAAACAAAAACAAAATCCTCCCCCCCCCTGCAGAGATGCTGCTCCTTCCCAGCCCCATGGGAATCCCATGGGAAGGACCACCCCCCCCCCCCACATCACAATAAGGAGAGGGGGGGAAGGGACTTCCTATTCCCCAGGGCCAGAGTCAGGGTGGGGCTGAGCACAGAGCGCTCCCTTAAGCTGGCTAGGAAGCCCCCAACTGACACCCCCATACACAGTTACAGGAAGGAGAGGGGGGAGATCAGGGGAACGGGGGGGGCTAGGAGACCCTCCTACATTTCCTGAAGCCGCAGTGTGGAATGGACGGAGTAGAGGGAGCCGCTGACGTTCCGGCCTCCTGCCAGCGCCCATCCTTCTTCGCCAGCCCCGTTGGAGCGCGGCAGCGTCTGTGCCCGCAGCCCAGAGTCCACGGCGGGCACCTCCTCACAGACCATCACCACCCGCTCCTCCTTGGCTCGCAGGGATCCAGACCCCACCAGGCCCCGGCGCCCGGCCCGGCGCTTGCCCCGTGAATGCCCGCTCATGCCCACGCGCTCGGAGGAGGGAGCAGCAAAGGTGTCTGCTGCCTCTGGCCCCACTGCACTCCCTGCTCCAAATGGAGCACGCTGGCAGGGTGGGCCGGATCCCCGCCCTGCTCCCAGCCACGTGTGGGAAGGCGGGGCAGGCGGGCGCCAGGCTCAGACTTGTTGCAGCTTTGCAGATCCGCCATTGCCACCCGGCCCACCGCCAGGACTGCTCTGCCAATAACCTTCTCCCTGAAGGACTCACTCTTCCAGGCTGGGGCGGGGGCAGGGGGAGAGATGGTCCCCACAGTTCTTGGGGACCCGGAGTGGGGAGAGAAGGGGAGCACAGAAGGTGCAGAAGGACAGCAGCCCCCCACCCGCCTTCTCCCCTGCTCCAGGCCACCTCTGAGCAAACAAGCCAAGTGGGTGCAGGCAAGCTCTCAAGGGGGGGAGAGGAAGGCAGGGGGGGCAGGAGGAAGAGATGGAAGGGGGTCCCCCCAGCAGTGCAGAGCGGGGGCTGCAGTCCCCGCATGCAATGCCCGCAATGCTCTTCCGGGGGGCCCAGGGCTCACCCAGAGGGAGAAGCAGCAGAGGGGGCCGTTCTGCCCCAGCAGACCACCGAGAGCCAGAGTCAGGCCGGCTGAGACTAGTTGCAGGGATGGAAGGGAATTGGGGGGCTAGGAAAAATGCATGCTGGCCCCCTCCTTTCTACTCTCAACCTTCAAGCACCTTTCTGAAGAGAAAGGAAATTTGGGGGAGCAGGAAATGTGGGTCATGTGGGGATTGCTTTCCCTTTCCTCTGCTGCCTCTCCAGATCTCCTTCCCCATTTCATCCCCCTGATATCCCCCCCTTCACGGTGTCTCACTTCCCCTCCTTTTCCATCCCTCCACCAAACCACAAACCCACAGGGTCTCCCTCGAGGGCTGGGCTGTGCGTGAGTCATCGGACGAACAGCATTGAGACACTTGGCGTATATCCTACTTTCCCTGCATCCAGATTTGTGTTTGATTAAAACTGCCCCCCCTCCTGCAGACCCCCCCCCTTACTTGTGGCGGTGGATGATGGCGTTGAAGAGGCGCCCGTCTCGCCAGCTGGTGGTGAAGTTGTCGCAGCGCAGGCCCTGGTAGCCCTCGACCATCCGCTGGGACCACAGCAGCAGCTTCTCCTTGGCGGTCATGTCCTCCGACTGGCCGCTCACCTGGATGTCCGAGATCTGCGGGCGAGGGAAGCCGAGGGGTGAGCTGGGCGGGCACCAATGGGGGGCACCCAGGGCCAGCATCATTCTGCAGCAAAACCCACGGCAGCCCCACTGCCCATGCCAAGGGGGCTGAGGAGGAGGAATGGATAGGTGTGTTCGGGGCAGGGGCATCGAGAGCCAAACAGGCATTGGGCAGCGAAGCAGAGCAGAGCAGAGGGAGGATGGGCACCTTCTCCCCTGGGCATCCTGCCTGCCTTCTGAGCCAGAAGGGCCTGAGGGAGGGCAGAGGGCTGCTCTTGTGCTCCAATCCTGCTTTGGGGCATCTGGTTGGCCCCCGTGGGGACAGGGGGCTGGGCTAGAGGGGGCCCCTCGCGTCTCATCCAGCAAGCTCTGATGGTGTCCTTATGTGGCTGGATCAAGGCAGCATCCTGTTCTCACAGTGGCTGCCATATGCCAGATACAGAGAGGGGTGCCCACTGGGTCCCCCAAGAGGCATGTGCCCCCCTCCCTTCTCCCCATGCCCCCCCTTCTCTGGGGCACAAGCCAAGTTGGTTGCATCAGCGTCTAGCGCTGGAAAATCTGTGTGTCCTGGAGCAAGGGGTGAGTCAGGCCCAGCCAGCCACAGACTCCTCTCCTGCTGCAACCAGAGCGCACAGCAGCGGCCCCACCCAGAGTGCTCCTCCCCAGCAGCACCTCAGGGTGCCCCTCCCTCCCACAAGGCTCCACAAGATGGGGGGGGCAAGAGCCTCTCTCCTGGGTCTCCTTCTATGCACCCTCACTCTGCATAAAAGAATGGGGGGGAGGAAAGGAGGCAGCGAGGGAGGGGCCTTTCCAGCAGAGCCCTCCATTGCAGTGCCCCCCAGGCAAAGCCTCTCCTATCCTCCCAAACTCCCACAATTCACTGATTGGTTGGCTGTTTTGCTCCAGTTACACCTCATCTTTGCTTCCAAGAAGATCAAGGCGGCAGAGAACGGTTTAATCCTGCTCATTTAACCCCCCAGCACACCCCTGCAGGGCAGGCTGAGAGGCAGCGACCGGCCCAAGGTCACCCTGCAATCTGAATCACCCAGTGGGGATTCAAACGCCGCTCTCCCAGGTCCTCGTATGGCCCTCTAACCACTGCACCCCACTGCCCCTTGTCTTAAAATGCTGGCGCATCTTCCGTCTCATGAGGGGACCCAGCCCACGAGGTGGAGCAGCTCCCTGAGCCGGGGGGGGGGGGCTGAACTGTGGGGCTGGGCCACAACTCAGCCAGGACTCTTCGCTGGAGCTCAATGTGACTAATCGGTTTGACTGGATTGTCCGAGATCTGGATGACCAACAAGCCAAGAGACAGGAGCTTGGGAGGGGATTCTGCACCTTGATCTATTGGCTACTTTTAAAATGAGGCTGCATTTTAAATTGCATTTTATCTTGTATTTTAAATTGGTGTTTTTTTCTTTTCCCCTATTATGTTCTTACTGTGATTTTATTGGTGTTAGCTTCCCTGAGCCCGGATCTGGCCGGGGAGGGCGGGGTATAAATAAAATTTATTATTTATTATTATTCTCTTCCCTTCCCTTCCCCTCAGAAGACCCTCCCTGCCCTGCCCTGGCACGGAATGAAGAGTATGGGGAACTTATTCCAGAAGATTGTTGTGATTTTGAGGAGATAGTGAACTGACATGCTCAACTCTTCCTGGCTCCGGTTATCTATGTTTTCTTACTTTCTCTACCCTTGTAAAAAAAGAGTCTTTGATGTGTGGTCTGTTGGCAAACAGCACTGGTCAGTGAAAGCCTTTGATGTGTGGCCTGGCTTTTTGTCTTTGATGTAGAATAGCTCCTAGCCAAACCTGTCCTGGCCCCAAGAGGGCACGGCATCTCTAAAATATCATGGCAGTGAGAAGCTGGGCACAGAACCGTCTTGCATTTGACAAGACCGGTCGCTGGCTGGCCGGCCTCTGGGCCACCATAAGGCAGGTGGCTCTGGCATAGCTGCGCCCAGGCCCATTTCCCATGCCGCGCTCAGTGTCCCCTCAGTGCCCCCCCCACAGCAGGTTCCCCTCCCCACTCACCTGGAAGTGGAGGATGATGGTCCAGATGAGGCCCAGAGTCAGCTTGGGGTTTCCGTCCGCAATGTCATCGTTCCGGATATTGACCAGCTTCACCTGGGAAATGGCACATCACGCCAATTATCAGGGGGGCTCCAGCCACCCCCGACCCCTCAAGGCAGGCCAGGCCAGACTCCCTCCCTCCCTGAGCCCCAGCCCCTTCACCAGCTCCCGGGTCTCACCTGCCGGTGCTTCAGGTAATCCAGGGCAATCTGCACATTCTGGAGCTTGTGGAACCGCATCCGGCCCTTTTCGCGGGGCTGCAGGGGGGGGGAGCAGGAGGGAAGTCAGTGTCTCTGCCCTGCCAGGCTCCACATCTGGGCGCAGTGACCCCCCCCCAAAAAAACAACAACCCTGCCCTGGTCCAAACAAGCCTCCCCAGCAGAGGATCCCAGCACAGCAGGAGGAAAGAAGGGGGAGGCCAGCCCCCAAATCCTTCCTGCCAGACACAAGTCAGAGAACAATGTCCAGGAAATGCTCCCCCCTCCTTCCCCCCCCCACCAGACACCTTCAGGCAGAGCCAGTGTAAAGGCTTCTGTCATCCACCTCCTCCCCTCCCCCTTCCTGGCTTGCTTCCTGCGCCATACACTGGCCCATCTGAGGAAGCCCCTACCCTTGCCCAGCTATGGGGCTGGCACAAGAAGCAGCACTGGCCCATCTGAGGAACCCCCTACCCTTGCCCAGCTATGGGGCTGGCACAAGAAGCAGCAGGGTGCAGATACAGAGAACCCCTCTTCCCTCTTTGCAAGCACAGATCCTGCCCCCCCAGCCAAGGCCTGGCTGAAGCCAAACCTGGGGGGCTGGGCAATGGCT
Source organism: Podarcis filfolensis (assembly GCF_964270895.1). Taxonomy (NCBI): domain Eukaryota; kingdom Metazoa; phylum Chordata; class Lepidosauria; order Squamata; family Lacertidae; genus Podarcis; species Podarcis filfolensis. The sequence continues at coordinate 91,160,230 of NC_139603.1, read as the reverse complement.
TGCTGGGATCTTCACTGGCCCTCCTCCCCCTCCCATTTAGCACCCTGATGCCCATAACCTGGTGGGTTCTGGGGCTCCCCTCTGCCTCCGCCATGGGCACAAAGGGAGGCTAACTCCTTCAATAGCCACATGGCTGGAGGCAGGGGGACGTCCGTCCTCCATCCAGGCCTGGCATTAGCTAGCCGTGGGCACCAACTTTTGAGGGAGAATGGAGGGGGGCGCCACCGTGCGTGTGATGTCAGGATGTTAGGAGGAGTCAGGAGCAGAGATGAATGTGGGGGCTGCATGGTTTCAATGGCCAACAGCTCTTCCTCCAGCCTTTTGGAGCATTGGGGAGCCCCCAAAATATTGGGGCCCCCCAAAGAGCTCAGCCCCTGGGAGGTGGCACCTCTGGCCGTGTGCCAGCCAGAGCTCGCCTTGGGAGAGGCGGGAGCACCAGCACTTCTGCGCCAGCAAGAGGGAGATGGGTCTCCTTGGCACCCACCCCAGCAGCTCAACCCAGGGCAGGCGTGCGGGTGGCGGGTGCAATGCCATGCAGAAAGCGACAAGGGGGGCGGAGCAGAACCACTCACCAACCGCAAGTTCCGGATCACGTCGCGCTCTCTGGGCTACGGGGCGGCGGCAGGTGGGAGCCGAGCAAAGAGGGGGGCAGAGGCCAAAGGGCAGCAGTCAGAAGGCAGAGTCCCGCCCGGAGGGAGACAAACAGAGCGGGCAGCAGAGAGAGAGAGAGACAGAGAAAGAGAGACCCCCGTGCAGCGCACAAGAGTTACGGTGTTAGAGCGCATAGACAGAGGGGAGGCGGGGGGGGGGGAGCAACCGAAGACGAGAGCAGCAGGTGAGCAGCTGTTATTCCCAGGCAGGGCAGGTACCCAGCGTTGCGCTGCAAAGTTCCTGGGCCAAAAGGTGGGCGACGCCTCCTAAAACTAACTCTCTGCCCCTCTGGAGTTGTCAGGCGATGCTTGTGGAAGGTGGGGTGGGTGCTCTGAACCTCAAAGGGATTCTGGGTAGGTATTGGGGGGGCCCATTCCTCTAAGGGGCTCCAGGGCTCTCTGCCTGCCTCTGCCCCACACTTGCTGCCACTTGCCAAGGCTTCTCTAGGGCAACCCTCCCCCCTGCAAGTGGGGCACAGACAGACTGTGGGCAGAGGACTGGAAGATTTGGGGGGTATTTAGGAGACCCCTGCAAGCAGATGAAAACATTAGCAGGATTCGGAAAGAGGAGGCTTTGCCCTGCCAGATTTAAAACTATACTATGAGGCATCATGTCTTTGCTGGATAAAAGAATGGATAAAACTTAAAAATACCAAACTACTGGATCTAGAGGGCTTTGATGCAAGATTTGGATGGCACGCGCATTTATGGCAAGAGAAGAAATTGGGTTATAAATCTTTCGAAAACCACATCTTCCGGAAATCGTTGTTGGAAGTGTGGGACAGATATAAGAACATATTGGAAATGGGAGTTCCACATTGGCTATCTCCACTAGAGATTATGGGAGTTAGAAAAATTAATATGAGAAGTAACTGGATTACTTATGGAGATCTGGTGGTAAAGGAAGACGGGAAATGGAGACTAAAACCATATGAGCAAATAAAAGAGCATGTATCTGATTGGCTGCACTACTATCAGATAAGTAATATGTTCAAAAAGGATATGAAAGAGAGAGGGTATAAGGAAAAGGATTCGAAATTCCAAATAGAAATTGTTAACAATGATTGTAAGATAATCTCAAAAATGTATAAAATTCTATTGGAATGGTATACGTTGGATGAGGAAGTCAAAGCAGTAATGATCCATTGGGCCAGGGATTTAGGGTACAGTATAGATTTGGAAGATTGGCAAAAAATATGGAATGAAAACTTGAAGTTTACAGCATGCACTACGTTGAAGGAAAACACAATGAAGATGGTATACAGATGGTATATGACCCCTGCTAAATTAGCAAAAATGTATAAAATCTGTAATAAATGTTGGAAATGCGGGGAGAAGGAGGGTACATTCATACATATGTGGTGGGAGTGCAAAAAAGTGAAGGGATTCTGGGAACTGGTTTATAATGAGTTAAAGAAAATGCTGAAATATAGCTTTGTGAAGAAACCAGAGACCTTCCTGCTGGGAATAACTAGAAATGATATAAAGAGGAGGGATCGCAAAATCTTCCAATACGCAATAACAGCTGCGAGAATATTGCTAGCTCAAAGATGGAAGCAGAAAGAACTTCCAAATATTGAAGAATGGAGAGAAAAACTGACAAACTTCGCAGAACTCGATAAATTAACTGGGAAAATCAGACTTCAGAGAGACTATGAGTTCCTAGAGGACTGGGGGAAATTTAGAGATTATTTGAAAACTGTATGTGAGGAAAATACAACGCTAGTGTGTTTCAAAGAAGCTTTGTAAAAAAAATAAGGAATATTGCAAAAAAGGTAAAAGAGGACGGGAAGATGTATTAAAATGGTAATACTATAATTAAGGAATGTGTTGATAAGAAATTAAGTATGGATGATTATCAGAGGAGTTGAGGGAGGTCGAATAAGTCAAAATAAGTGATGCTTAAAATTGTATGATTGGAGAAATTATGAAAAAACTCAATAAATATTATTTAAAAAAAAAAAAAAGAAAACATTAGCAGGATTCTAATAACACTTGTAACATAATAATTACTACGGAAAATATGGAGAGTTGTAAAATATGGATTATGAAATAATACGCAGCTGAAAATGTTGCCCATAGGACCCGGGATGGAGGCAAGTCTGGAGATTCCAAGAAATCTCTAAATATGGACATGTATTTGGTATTGCTGTATCTTTACATTAGTAAAATCAAATGCAAATTATGTTTTTTAAAAAGGAAGATAGGGGGAGCAGCTGGGCAAGAGCAAAGAAGCACCCTTCCTGCCCCCCCCCATGCTTCTCTCGTTTTTTAAAGAAAGAGCTGGACTGCAAAATGGAGTTGGCAGGCACAGAGCACTGGATGGGGGAACATTCCCCCCCCAAAAAAAAAGTCTGCCTGGGAGCTGGCAACTCCAGGCTCAGCAGGGAGATGGACCCCAGGGAGAGGGGTCTGAGGGGGGAGCCCCAAGCAGGAGGGCAATGGGAAGGGGGGAGCAGGCAGGAGAGGAAGGGTCTAAAACACTCCGGGGGGAGGCAGCAGGAGCTGGGGGGCAGTGCAGCGTTCGGAGGGGGCCTTGTTGGCCAGACTTGCTTTCCTGCTATCTGGGGGTGCAATGGGGGCTGCCCGTCCCCCCGGGGGTGAGGATTCTACGTACCAGAGTATCTCCTGAGAGGACCTCCAGGAGGGAGATGAGGTTGTGCCCATCGCGGAGGTCTTCGTAGAGGTCGTTGACGTGGCGATGGGCCTGGAAGGGGCAAAGAGAGAGTCAGGACCGGCAGGGGGGAGCCAGCCAGCCCCCCCTCCTACCCATTTACCACCAGCAAGCAAAGGGCAAGGCCTGAAACTAGGGATCCCAGGCCCCGACCACACAAGGGGCACTGATCCCATCCTGAAAGGAGCCCCCACCCCCAGGCCTGGCCAACCTTAAAACGTTTGACCCAAAAGGGATCCCCTCTCCACTCTTAGGGACCGTCAGCAAGTGCCTCCGAGCAGATCCCTAGTTCTGCAGACCCTCCTGGCAGCAGCAGCCACCTGGGGGGAGCACAGGGCAAGGGTGGGGGCTGCAGTTCAGCAGCAGGACAGCTGTGAGAGCCCCCACCCTGGGGAAACGCAGAAGTCCCCTGAAAGGCCAGGGAGTCACCGGTCAGCAGCCTGACTCTCCCCGAGGCACTTTTGGGTGTTTGGATGGACAGAGCAGAAGGAAATATGGAGAGAAAGGAGGAGAGAGCAAGACAGAGCCCTGGGCACCTCCTGGGCACCTACCTCTGCTCGCCAGTGCTGTTGCCAGGAAGGAGGAAGAAGAAGAGGAAGAGGAGGAGGAGGAGAGAAGGCAGGAAGAGAGAGAAAGAGGTTAGGAAGAAGAGGAAACAGCCCCAGAGAGAGCCCGGGGGGCACAGCATGCCAAGGGATGGAACCTGCCTGGTGCCTGGCACTGGTGGGTCAACACTGGCCATCCCAGCCCTTGCCCCACCAGGCCTGGCAGGGGCACCACATGGCCAGGAGCATCTGGGTCCCACCGAGCAGGTTTCTACCTCTCATGAGGCTGCTGGTGGTGGAGAGAAGAGCCCCCACCCCAATGAATGCATTCAGCTTTTACTCAGAGGAGACCCATTGAAATTGATGGTCAGCTCAGCTCAGCTGGTTAGAACATGTTGCTGATATTGCCAAGGTTTCAAAGCAAAGGAGTCCCCTCCGGGGATGGGGCTGCCCCCCAGGTGCCACTGGCTGGCAAGACACTGGAGGGTCTGGATGTTGGGGGCCATGGGGCCTGCAGCCCCAAAGGAAGGAGAAGGACAGCCCCCCCAAGTGACTGTGATTCCTGCATTGCAGGGGGGGCTGGACTAGATGAGCCTTAGGGTCCCTCCCAGTTTGACAATCCTAAAGTTCTGTGGGCACCTCTGGCAACAGGAGTCACAGGACTGGGCGGGGGGGGGGCAAACCACGCCCCACAACCACAGAGATAATAGACCCATTCAGAAGTGAAGCGGGTTGGGGGGGTGTTCTTTCCACCAGAGGGGAAGGAAATACGGGGTGTGTCAGATCCAGAATGGGATGGTTGTCTGCCAGGGGAGTGGGGGAGGGAAGAGAAAGAGGCAACCTTCAACGCCCCCCCATGTCCTTGGCAAAGCTGGGTCTTCACCCACCCAAAGCCCCCCCCCCCCAAGCCAGAGTGTCCTCAGAGTCATTTAGTTGGAATATATTTCTCTCTCGCTTGGCAGCCCTGAGAGGCTCTCAGCCTGGCCAGCCACCTCCCTGGGATTTTTTTTTGGGGGGGTGCAGGGGAAGGTGTCCCCAGCCCTTACCTTGATAAGGTGTTTGTTGACCCATTTGGTGAAGGTTTTCTTCTGGACCCGATCCCGTTCATCTGCAAGAGAGGAGAGGCGGACATGAGTCGAGGGGCTGGAGGGAGCAGCTCAGAGAAGGTTTGGGGGCAATATGCAAAAATGAATTGATAATGGATGAAAATATAGAGTTATAATATGTTAAGATATAGAGTTAGGATAAACGAAAGAGGGTAAGGATTTGCTGATTTGATTATTTAAATGGGAATACAAAAAGGGGAGGTGTGAGGAGGCCAAGGAAACAAGCAAATGAGTTTAAAGTTACAAAAAACGGATTTGTTTTTAATTCTTTTTTATCTATTTGTTTTTTGTATTTCGTATTTTTATTCTTCTTTTTTCTTTTTTATGTATGCTCTCGTTTTGGTATCTTTTTCTTTCTATATGACTTTTTTCTATTTTGTAAACCTATGTTTTTGTAAAACCTCAATAAATATCTTTTTTTAAAAAAAAAACAGAGAAGGTTTGGGGGCAGCCCCCACCTCCAGGAAGGAAATTGCGGAGGGGGGAGGCGGCAGCGGCAGTGGTAGCCAGAATCACCACCAGGCGCAGGGAGGTGATTCACCCGATGCAACAGGAAGGAAATGCAAGAGTGACTCAGGAACCGGGTGCCAGCCCCATCACCCTTAGCAGGCCTGGCACAAAAGCCAAGGCCCCCAGCAAGAGAAAAAGAGGGCCCCCGGCCCCTCCCACAAAGGCCTCCCCACCACACTCACAGAGGAAGCTGCCCTCCCCTCAGACCATCAGGTCCACAGTTCAGGGTCATCTGCACCCCCTGACCCCCAAACTTTTGGGATCCACTGCCCCCTCAGTCCCATAAGCTCATGTCCAGTGCCCCCCCCACACTGCCCTACAAAAAGCATTATTCAGAATAGCAGTTTGCATGACCCGCAAAGGAAGATAATAACACAATAAAATGCAAAGCAATGACAATTAACCGCACATGTCTTCAAAATCCAATTAAAACTAATTAAGGCAACAAAACTGATGAACTTTATCCGGTGATACCAGCTTTCCAAAGTCCTGCGCTTGCTCTGTGCCCTCTGCTTTCGCCCCCACAGCCCCTCCTCCTCCGGCCAGCTGCACACCGGGAGCCAGGCCTGAGGGGCTTTGCTGGGCCAGAGTCCTTCCCCCTGGTGATTGGGATGCCTCCAAACCAGCACCCCACGAGGGCACGGGGCCCAGAGGCATTTCCGGGGGTCCCAGTGAAGTGTCACCAACAGGTCCACCTCCCGTGGGTCTGGCTATAATCCCGTCCAGTCACCCGAGTCCATGGCTAGGGCCACATTCGTGGGCCACAGGAAGCCCAGAGGCCACAGCAATCAGGAGGAGTGCCCCCCCATGACAACAATGGGGCACCCAGGGAGAAAGGAATCCAGCTGCACAGGTGGAAACGGAAGAGAGCACCCCCAAAAACCCCACCCTCCTGGAAAGACCCTGCCCTGTAAGAGGTGGCAGAAAGAGGCCTGGCGCCTCTGCCCAGACTTGGTGTGAGCACAGTCTGCCTCAACCCCACGGCGCCCTCGGACAGGGGGTTGGACTAGATGACCCCTGAGGTTCCTTGCTATTGAGGTTCCAGACAGGATTCCCTGGGGAGGGGGGGGTCTTGCCAGGGAACAGGACGCCACCTGGGCCAGCAATCTAGCTAAGTGGTCACTGGGTGCCCCTCTCTGCCCCCCAGGAAACCCCTCGGCCATCCCCTGCCGCCTGGGCCGGGCGCCCTGGCTCAGCCCCCATGTGACCGGTTGCCATGGCTTCTGGGCCAGACCAGGGGCTGGCTTGTTGTGTCTCGCTCCCTTCCTCCTCCTCCGGCTCCTGCAGGCTGGGATTTGCCCAGCAGAAGCAGAGCAGCCAGGAGCCCTGGAAGCACAAAGCCAGCCCCTCCCGGAATGTGCGGGGAGTGCCCAACCCACCCCAAGGCCTCCTGTGCCGCCCCCCACTCCTGGCTGGCAACCCACAGCCTCCTAAGGGGCTGGGCAAGGAAGCTCTCCTAGAATATCCCCCCACACCTGGATTTTCGGGGTCTGGTGGAGAGTCAACAGGCGCAAATCTGCAGAGGGGCGGAAAGCCTAACCTGTTGAATTTCTGCCTGTTAAAGGCACAGGGGCCCCACTAAAAGGTGGCAAGCTCACCCAAGTCTGACAGCAAAAAAGAAGCCACAGCCCCTACTCAAGGTGGGCACACACAGCACAGCCACCCCAGGAGACCCAGCTGTGCCAGGGCCTCAGAAAAAGCAGCCAACTGACTGAGACTGGGATCAGAGCCCAGGGACACCCTGGAGTGCCTTTCAGGAGCACCTCACCAGCACCCCAAGCCCCAGAGCCGCTGCCAAGGTGAGGGCACCTGCAGGAGCAAAGCTGCCCCACCACACGGTGCATGTGCAGGAACACACAAACACGCAGCCTGGCAGCAGCCACAATCCTTCTTGGACCTTCATCCTAGCCAGAGCCTCCCATTTCCCCATAGCGCAGGCCCCGCTGTGCCCAGAGGGAGGGCGGAAGGAAGGAAGGAAGGAAGCTGTGGGGAAACGCAAAATGCAAAACGCCCCACCCATCGCCATCTCTGTCCCAGGTGGGGCAGCATTAAACCCTCAAGCGCACCCACCCAGTACCTTTCTTGCCCTCGGACGCCCTGAGGACAGCCTTGTACAGGTTCTCCTCCGAGTTGCTCTGGTCGGCCAGCCCTGGGGAGGTGGGGGGCCCATCGGCTGCCTCTCGGCTGCGCAGCCTCTGCCGGGACATGGTGGGGGCAGCGGCTATGGGCACAGGCTCCGGGCACAAGGCGCTGAACCAAGCAGACTCGGCTCCTGGCAGCATCTAGATGCTGCCGCCAGCAACTGCCTGAGCCCTGCCCCAGCCGGGATGGGCCCTCAGCGCCTCCCCTGAGCCCTGCCCACCACTCTCCGAGGGAGGGAACTGGGCTTCCCCTGCTCTGCCCAGCCCCACAGGAAACCTCAGCTCTGCCCAGAGGGCTTCCTGAAAACTTAACCGCTTCCTGGCCATCCTGCAGCAAAGGCCTGGATGAAGAGCTCCCCTTGCACCCAGCAAGGGGAGCAATAAAAGGGGGATCAGGCCCCCTCTGCGCCACTCCTAGTTGTGCTTCTGTAATCAACACAGAGGGGAAACACCCAGAGTATACCCAAAGGAAGAGCTTCTTCCACCACTTTCATTCATGGTTCCTTTTAAGACTCCCAGCCAGCTCCACTCCCTGATCTGATGCAGGCAGGCCAGCAGAAACACAGAACTGGAGAGTTGGAAGGGAGCCCAGAGGCCATCTAGTCCAACCCCCTGCAATGCCAGAATCACAGCTAAATAATCCAGGGCAGGTGGTCATCCCATCTAGTTCTGAAAGCCTCCAGTGAAGGAAAGTCCAGCACCTCTCAAGGCTGAGGGCAGCAGTGGTGTAAAGGGTCATGGTGGGCAGTGTGTTGTGGTCTGGGTTCAAATCTCCACTCACTGGGTAGCCTTGGGGAAAACCCTTCTCTCTGGCTAGCCTACCTCACAGGGCTGGTGCGGAGATAAAATGAGATGCTGCCCCCAAGTGACTTGCAGAAGGGGCACCACGTGGGGCAGCCAGAGCCTGGGTGTGGCCGGGTCTTCCTAGCACCAGGGAAGAAGGTTGCTGCCAGCAGACTCAGAGGAAGAAGGCAGGGCTCCCAATGCCCAGGGGGCAATAGCTGGCACCCCCCCACACCCTGCTGCTCTCTCCCAGGGCCACTCAGCACAACCTTCAGGGGCACTCATCCTGACAGGCCCAGAGTCTGGAAGCGTGGGCACAGCATTGGAGCTTGCCCGGGGGGAAGGCACCAGGCTGGCACGAGGCTGGGCTGTGACTCATCCTGCTAGCGGGGCAACGCCCAACTAATGGCCACAGGGCTGCGGGGGTGTTCGTGCGCCAACCCTCCCAAGGGCCCCTCCGCTCACACCGGGAGGGGCCCTGTCAGGTGTGGGCAGGGAGGAGGGGGCAGGGCTAAACCTTGCAGAAGGTGCAAGGGAAGGAGAAGGAACCCCATGCACACCTCAGGGGGCTGAGGGGGCAGCACCTTCATCCTCCCCAGTGGCTCCTCAGATTCCACCCCCCCCCTTGAGGGAAGAGTCTGGAGAAGGCCACTGGGTGCCACCCCACCCCACCAACGGTGCAGCTGGCAGCAGAGAGACACCCAGGGCAAAGTCTGCAGCAGCGGCTGCCCCCCCCTTCCGCCACGGCCCCAGGAGCACATTCCAGGGCAGCCAGGCCCAGGCCCCGCCTGGCTCCCCAGAAGCAGAACTGGGCTGGGTCCCAGCACACCAGAGGAATGTGCAGCACAACAGTTTCGAAACCACAGAGAAGTTCCAGCTGCTGCCGCCGCAGCCGACACATCTGGGCCAGCGGCCTGCGCTCTGACGCCAGAGGACGTGGGGGCGCTGCTCACATCCTGCCCTGGTGCCAAGGCCCACACTGAGTCACACCAGCAGCAGCAGCAGTAGCAGCACCCCATAGGCAGGGGACACAGTGGCTAAGGAATTCTGGGGGGGGGGGAGGGAGGGAGAGAAAGGCTCTCCTGGGGGCAAAAAGAGGAAACAGGCAGGAGGCAGTTAGCTCTTTGCGCTGCTCCTCCCTGTGGTTCCCTCCACCCCACAGCCGCCCCTCCCTGGGCAAACCCAGGAGAAGGAAGGGCAGAACAAACAAGGCCTCGGGGAGAGATGGGAACAGGCCCAGCCCCAAGCCAGGACTCACCAGCCTCCAGCACCAAGGGGCACCAGCTCCTCCCTCAGGACATTTGTGGGCCCCTCCTTCACTCTCAAACAGGAAGCAGGGCAGCCCCCCCCCCCCAGTGTGGCACATGGAGAAATCAGGGGACTTTTGGCTCAAGGCCCCTCTGGACCAGCACTGGGGCAGGGCAGGCTCTCCAGGAAGCTTCCGTAGAAGAGCATCAGAATCTGACCAGAGGCCCTGGAGGGAATCAAGGGTGGCAACAGATTCCCGAGAGTACTCTATTCCAGCCTCCTGCAAATGCAGGAATCACAGATAAAGAACGTAACCTTTGCTTATAAGCCTCCAAGGAAGGAGAGTCTGGCCTGAAGCAGCCTCTCCCCCTCAGGAGCCCATTCCGCCCCTGGACCTGCCTTATCTTCCTCCATGAAATCTCTCAAAGCCACTGTGCCCGGAGGGAGCAGATTCCAGAGGGTTAACTATGCGCCTTCCAGGTAAGCTGACGCCAGGGTGACTCAGGGCTCCAGGTGAGGGCACCCCTTGCAGGATCCTTCCAGTGCCGAGCAGTTGCCGCACTTGTGGGGCAAATCTTTGCACGCAGCAGCCTTGCCCCACAGCCAGCTCAGCGTCTACAGCCAGGCCCCTTTGAAAAGAGAGGCTTGGGAGCAGGGCCTGACTTGGGGGGGGGCCCTCCCCAGCCTGCATCTGCGTTGGGAGTAGAGGGAGCTTGAGTCTAACCCCCGGAGGGCCTGCGCAGGTGAGCCAGCCCTGGTACAGCAGCAGGTCCCTGCCCCAAGGAGCTTACATTCTAAACGGAAAGAATGGTGTTTCCTCCTGTTGCAGGAATTTATGTATAGGTTGGGGGGGGCTTGCCCCTCCAGCAGATATCACGCACATGCAGCCCACTACCAAAATCAGCACAATCACTTTTGTGACTCCACAACACACTTCATCACAATTTCTTCCTATCTATTTAAAGGGCCTCTGCTGCACAATACCAAATGTAAGAATTCACTGGTCAATGTCTCTATGTACTGGCCCACTGGGAAAACTTCAGAAATTCCTATAGACATATGAGCTCAGCTCCTCAGCAGCCCCTCTGCCTGAGGGATAATCCCTGGCATCCTGATACCTGAGTGCCAGACAGGTAGCCATTCCAGAAATAACAAACCCAGATGAAGACAAAAGGGTGTGATTAACCTGGCTGGGAAACAGGGAAATGTAAAGATCTCTATTGTCACACTTGATGGGTGTTTGGTGGAGGGCAAGGAGAACCATGGGGCAGGGTCCAGGATGCTCAGATTCCTGCCACCAGACCTCCCCTTTCATGATGTAACCGTGGTGTATGAGTGATGTAGTTGGGGGGGCTGTAACATGGAGATAAAAGTTAATAAAAGTTTAGGGGCTCTTTTGTTTGGGGCTTCCATCTTGTTCCACTTGGTGGCAGGTGGGAGTCCTGTCGCGACAGTCTTCAATCAAGACCAAGCCTACTGGCTGCTGTTTTGCTCTGGGATTCTGGGCTGGTGTCCTTGTTCTTTGTCCAAGGGAGCCCTCAGATTTCTCCGTTAACACACACCCCCCCTTGTCTCCCCATCCTCTGCTCCCTCCTGTGTGTTTTGGATCTCAGGCTCCTCAGGGCAGGAAGGATGCAAAGTGCTGACTGTAGGGCTACATTTCTTTCTGCAACCAAGTTCCTAGTGCTGAGGAGGTCCACACCCAGCCCTGAGCAGAAACTGAGGAATTTATGCAAATTTGCCAAAGGACTGGGGTGCTGTTGGCAGGGATCCCGGGACTCCTCCTTCCCCTTTGCTGCCAGGTGAGCCTGCCAAGGGCGGGAGGGGCTCCCTCCGCCTCCCCAGCCGACAGAAGCCCGACCAGGAACATTTTCCAGGCAGGACACCAGGCCGGCCGCTGCTTCCTCTGGGCTCCCTGCCCACCAGAAGGAAGGGGAAACTGTGATTCAGTCTTCTAATGCAGCCTTGTAACTAAAAATGGTTCCCAGGAGCTGAGCCACCCGCCCCCCCCCCCAGACAGAGACCACCCCAAAGGCATGGAGGACTTGGGAGAGAAGGAGCGGCGTTTGCTGCAAGGAGCTCAAGAATGGCCAGTTTGTTTTGCTGTTGGCTGCATTGTGAAAAACAATAAACACGCTCGCATATAGAGATGTATTTTAAGACTTCCATTCTCCCGCGGCGCCTCTGCCTCCTACCCGCGTGGCAAGGGCCCCTTAGGGGGTGCCAGTCCAGGCACAGAGATGGGGCAGCCCCACCAGAGCTGGCTCCAGCCGAGGAGACTCTAGTCAACCGCGCTCCCTGGGCTCTGGCCGGCAGCGGCGCTGGCAAAACGCTCTGAAGGGTCGGGAGCGCGCACCCAGCCAGGACTCCCTCCCTTGCGAGGGAGCGCGCGTGCGCGGGCTGGTTGCTACGGGGACGGGAGGCGGAGACAGCTCGTTCCGCGCCCCCTTTAACCCTCGGCTCGCCGCGGCCGAGGACGAGGAGGACCGAGCCTGGACGGCGCGCACCCTTGGCAGGAGGGAGAGGTGCAGCTGCTGCCTGGCAGTGCCCGCCTCGCATCGCCCGCTCGCTCGCTCGCTGGCAGCCACGCACCCACCTACCTACGCAGCAGAGCTGGCTGTAGAGAAGGCGCTGGCGGTAGCGCTCGGGGGCGCTGAGCCACTCCGAGGCGCCCAGGAGCACCTCCCGCTTGTAGGCGAAGTAGGCGCTCACCGACGGCTCCGCGCTCCCGCCGAGGGTGCTGCTGCTGCTGCTGCTACGGGAAGCCATGGCGACGCGCTCTGGCTCCCTCCCGCCCGGCCGGCTCGACGGCTCCGCCAGCAGGAAGCGCCCCGCCCCGCGCCCGCCCCTCGCCACCAGGCTCGGCTGCTGCCAGAGATGCGCACGGCCGACGGCCCAGGCCTGGGTGGGAATGGGACTGGGAAAGGGGAGCCCAGAGGCCGTCTAGTCTAACCCTAACCGCGATCTAGGCCACTGCGCACACAGACAAACGCCCCCAGGCGCACACGGCAGGCGCGCGCTCTGCCAGCAGCAGACGGTGCACCAGTGCCGCGGGATGCGCAAAACTAACCCCACAGGCTCTGGGAAAGGGCGCGCCTGTTCCAGTGCTGTTTTCAGTGTGCATTTGATACCTGACTTCCTCTACTAATCATCGTCATAGAATCGCAGAGTTGGGAAGAACCACGGGGGTCATCTAGTCCAACCCCTCGCAAGGCAGGAAACGTTTTTGCGCAACGTGGGGCTCGAAGCCGCGACCCTACAGACTGCGCTATCCCAAGCCCGTCCCGTTCAAAGAATTTTTTGCTCTTAACTTTGCAGCATTAAATGTGTGTTCGACACTTTATCTTCCTCTGTAGGGTCTTGTTGCGAAATTATTAAAATAATGTCTTAGTTTCCTGTTAATTGTGTTGCTCTGCAGGGATACAGTCTATTTGTTTTCCTTCTGGTTTTGTTCGATGTTTCCACGCAGCTCGTAAACCGCTTTGAGGTTTGCCGCCGACTTGAAAACACAAAGCGATACAGAAACGAAACGAACGACAAAAAATAATCATTAACCAGCCGCCTTCCGCAAACTGGCGGGAAATGCCAGGCGGGCACCAAGCCAGGAGTGGCCTCCGAGAGGGGAGCGGGCCGCCTCCCCGGCCCTCGGAGGATGCAGACGAGCGACAAGCGCCACCGGAGCCCCCTCAGCGGCGCGGCGAGAAGCCCCCGGCAGAGGCAGCTCCGGCCCGCTGGGCGCTGCGGGACTCGAGCCAGCCGGTCCCGAGGGCGCGAGCGAGGGAAGCCCCGCTGGAGCCGCGCGGGGACTCCGCACGTCGCCCTCTCGTCACCAGCGCCTTGGCCGGGCGCCTGGCGAGGGAGCCGGCGACGCCCTCGCCTCCCTCCCTCGCTGCGCAGTCAGCCAGCCCCACCAAAGTCCAGATGCCTCTGCCCTTCTCCAGCTCTCCAGAGCCGGGCAGGGGCCGGGCTGGGCAACCTCTGGCGCCCCCCCGTGGGGTCTCGCGCCTGCCCACGAGCGTGAGCCCCCGGGACACGGTGGGGGCCGTGCCCCGACTACCCCGTGGGCCTCCCTGGCTATCTGGCCTCGCTCCCCCCGCATGACCCCCGCTCCCACGTGCCTCGTCTGCGCGGGACAGATAAGGCCGCGCGCGGCGGCGAAAGGGCGCGATAAGCGCCGCGGGGGGGAGAGAGGGGTGCTTTTTTCCCTGCAGGCACCCGGCCCCCAGGGGGCTCCCTGGCCCCTGAGTCACGCTGGGAAATTCTCAGGGCCAGCCTGGTTCCCAGGGTCTGGGCGGGGTAGGGGGCAGCAGCAGGATCCCGCTGCGCCCCCCTTTCCCGACCCACGGAGCAGAGGGACAATTGAGTCACTTGGCATAATCAGAACCAGATTCCTGCACCAGAACAGCATCCGCCCCCCCCCTTTCTGGCACAGCAGGGCGGGAAGCTGGAAAAAGTGAATAAGGACTTGGGGGGGGTGTGCAGCGTCCGGGACAGGAAGAGCACGCAGGCGGCCTTTCCCGCTCACCAAAGCAGCGCCACACACCGCCCCGCCAACGCCCGCTCTCTGTACATGCTCAGAGGTGCCCTTTATGCTGCACACGCACCAACACGGCTCACGGCCGCGACGCGGCACCGACTGTCCCAGCCTTGAGGTCTAACTTCCTTCGCCCGCCTCCCAACAAAAAGCACCCCCCTCAAAGAGAGAGAAAGGCCTGGGGGGCGTGGAAGTTGGGGGGAGGAAAAGCGGGAACCCCTCCTAGCACGAAGGACGTGGGAAGAGTCCCCACAGCAGCACAAGCACAGGGGGCGCGGCTGCCCACTCTGCTCCCACCCCACAAGAAAGGGGGGCTCTCCGGGTGAGAGACCCACAAGCGGAGGGGCTCATCATTATCCCCGAGGTGGCCGCTAGGGGGCTCCACAACCCCTCCAGCCAGGCCCAGCCAGGGCGCCCCACTATCCCGCCTGCCTTTTACTCACATCATCTGCCAGCGTCTGGGTCATGGGCAGGCAAACTAAGGCCCGGGGGCCGGATCCGGCCCAATCGCCCTCTAAATCCAGCCGGCGGAGGGTCTGGGAATCAGCGTGGTTTTACATGAGTAGAATGTGTGCTTTTATTTAAAATGCATCTCTGGGTTATTCGCGGGGCATAGGAATTCGTTCATATTTCTTTTCAAAATATAGTCCGGCCCCCCACAAGGTCTGAGGGACAGTGGACCGGCCCCCTGCTGAAAAAGTTTGCCGACCCCTGGTCTAGGTTGTTTGTGCCCTTGTTTTCATTCTCGCTTTTTTCGGTTTTATCCCCCCCCCCAAATGCTTTTTATTGAGTTTTCTTTAACATAAACAAACAAAATAAATACTCTAAAATTCAACAGTCATATGTCCACTTATTTCGTTTTTAATGTTTGTTTTCTGGCAGGAGAACTCCAGTAATAAATATTATTAATAATCCCACGTCACCAGCCTAGAGAAAAGTGGGTGCCCCCCCCCCCCGTGGGGTCAGAGAGCACAAGGGAGCAAAGCACCAGCCTCAGGACCAATGAATATCAGGATATGGGCCCCACTCAGCCCCAGCCGCTGGGAGAAGGGGGGGCTGGACTAGAAGGGCCTTTGGCAGGTCTTAATGGTCAGGGGTCCCTTTACCTTTACCTTCACCAGTCACCTGTGGGGAAACCAGCAAGCAGGAATCCCCTCCATGGGTCCCAGGGCAGAGCAGAGCCATCAGGGCAAATAGCCACCATAGCCCTCTCTAGGTATTTGTCTCATCCTCTCTTAAGGCCATCCCTGCCTCCTGGGGAGCAAATGCCACACTTTAACTCTTCACTGATTCTCCCCACACTCAGCTTCACAGAAGGCCCACAAGTCCCCAGGTATGTCCCGAGGGAGAGTGGAATCCC
This sequence comes from Podarcis filfolensis, assembly GCF_964270895.1. NCBI lineage: Eukaryota > Metazoa > Chordata > Lepidosauria > Squamata > Lacertidae > Podarcis > Podarcis filfolensis. The sequence goes on along the minus strand of NC_139603.1, from coordinate 91,144,679 downwards.
AGAGGCTGTGAAGTGCTCCCACTGCCTGGCCTGAGGCCAGTCCCCCCCCCCCCCCGCCTGCCTCTTCCCCACAGCAGTCTGGTCTGTGGTCTGGTGAGGGAGAAACAGCCCCATTAGCAGCAGCCACAGTAACCAGGCCTCTTATTTGGTTTCCAGGATAAACAGCCTCCCTCGGCGCTCACCAGCTTGCAGACAGAAGCTGCGCCATCTAAAAATAGACCCAAGCCAGAACTGGGTGGGGCAGCCCCTCCCAGATTGCCTTGCCCCACGGGGCCCCCACCGGCACAGGGGCCAGGCACCCCCTGGAAAGCCAGCAGCCCTGTGCGGAGTCCAGAGGTGACCTCCACGGCAGTCAAGAATCTGGACACACCCTGGAAGCTGATGCGTCCTGGCAGGTGCGACCTTGACGGGGTGGGGGGAGGGCAGCGGCAGCCCCCCCCCCCAGCAAGCCTGGCAAGGGGCCAAGGACAGCCACATAGGCAGGCAGGCAGGCAGGTGGCAAACAGCAAAAAGCGGAAGTTTTCTGCCCAGAAACAGGCTGCAGCCCAACAGGGATTAGCAGAATCAGCAGGGAGCAGCCAGAGAGGAGAATCTCTGTCAGATGGCTCAGCTGCACCCCCACCTGACAGCAGCAGGAGGAGCTGGAAGTCCCTCTACCTCCCCTGCCTATTCCACACACACCCCCCCCAAGACCTCCAACAACACTGGTCAGAGTCCGTGTCAATTCTGCACTGTGTGGAACATTCAGCACAGACCGGCAGCAGGCTGAGCTTTGGGGCAGCAGTGGACAGGACCCCAGAGGCACCACACACACTCACCCCTCCCCAGTCCTGCCCAAGCTGTCCTTTGCCCTCCACCTGCCAAAAGAACCCCATTCCCTCCCCTGCTCTGTCAGCTCCTGATCATAGCTGTCAACTTTTCCCTTTTTTTAAGGGAAATTCCCTTATTCCGAATAGGATTCCTTGCAAGAAAAGGGAAAAAGTGGACAGCTATGCTCCTGATCTGCCAAAATGATCAGGGGGCTGAAGCAGAAACACCAAGAGGGACCCAAAACGCTCTCTCCCCCTGCACACACTGAGACACAAACCCCTCAAGTGCTGTAAGGAGATGCACCACGTATTTAAGTCCATGGAACAACAACACACAAAACACACACTTTAGTATGTAGTATTTAACATTAGCAACCACGGGTGTCGATTCACTGGAGGGGCAAAGCTTGCAGTGGGGGTTGGGGCCCAGGCGACACCCCCCCCCCACTCCGGGCTGTTGCTTGCAACAACTTACAGTCCTGGGGCAAGGAAAGGCTCCAGCTCACCCCCGAGGAGGCCTGGGCAGAGAGGACTCTGTGAGCCATTGCCCTGGAGGTCAAAGGCAAAAGGTTAGACAAGCGCAGGAGCCGCCGTGGTCCAGAGAGACAGCAGGAGGCATCAGGGTGCCCCACTTTGGGGGAGCCTGACAGCACCCCACTTCCCACTGGCACAGCAGCTTCCATGGGCTACAATTCGGGCTTCAGATTCTAGAGAAAAGTCAAGTAAGAGGTAGAACTCTATAAAATTATGCACAACGTGGAGAGAGTGGATGGAGAAGGGTTTTTCCCTTTGGTCCAGTATATCTGAAGGAGCGTCTCCACCCCCATCGTTCTGCCCGGACACTGTGGTCCAGCGCTGAGGCCCTTCTGGCGGTTCCCTCACTGCAAGAAGCAAAGCTACAGGGAACCAGGCAGAGGGCCTTCTCTGTGGTGGCACCCGCCCTGTGGAACTCCCTCCCACCAGGTGTCAAAGAGAACAACAACTACCAGACTTTTAGAAGACATCTAAAGGCAGCCCTGTTTAGGGAAGCCCTTAATGTTTGATGTATTACAGTATTTTAATATTTTTTGGGAAGCCGCCCAGAGTGGCTGGGGAGGCCCAGCCAGATGGGCGGGGTATAAATAATAAATTCTTTCTTCTTCTTCTTCTTCTTCTTCTTCTTCTTCTTATTATTATTATTATTATTATTATTATTATCTCTCACAGCACCAGGATGTGTGGACTTCCAGGGAAGCTGAACGTTGGAGGGTTCAGGGCAGCACCAAAGGAAGGACAAGGGAAGAAGGCCGCGATGGTCACCAACTGAAATGGCTTTAAAAGAGGACTGGGCAAGTTCATGCAGGAAAAGGCTAGCCAAGGCTCCTGGCCGCAGCGACTACGCTCTCCCTCCATCCTCGGAGAGCTGCTGCCAGGAATCAGGAGAGAGGGGGTCGCTGCTGCTGCTGCCCCCACATCCTGCTGGTGGGTTTATTATTCCTAGTAGTACCAGTAGTAAAAGTAAAAGACCCCTGGACAGTTAAGTCCAGTCAAAGGCGACTCTGGGGTTTTGGCACTCATCTCGTTTTCAGGCCGAGGGAGCCAGCGTTTGCCCACAGACAGCTTTCCGGGTCATGTGGCCAGCAGGACTAAACTGCTTCTGGCACAATGGGACACCGTGAAGGAAACCAGAGCGCACGCAAGTGCCATTTACCTTCCTGTCACAGCAGTACCTATTTATCTACTTGCACTGTTTGGCGTGCTTCCGAACTGCTAGGCTGGCAGAAGCCGGGACAGAGCAACGGGAGCTCACCCCGTCATTGCGGGGATTCGAACCACAAGGCCAAGAGGCTCAGTAGTTTAGACCACAGCACCCCCTGCTCTCCTAGTAATAGCAGCAACAGTACCCCACCCATCTTGACTCGGTTGCCCCAGCCGCACTGGGCGGTTTCCAACACATAAAAACATAATAAAATGTTAAAAGGCTTCCCTATACAGGGCTGCCTTCAGATGTCTTCTAAAAGTCAGGTAGTTGTTTATTTTCTTGACATCTGGTAGGAGGGTGTTCCACAGGGAGGGTGCCACCACCGAGAAGGCCCTCTGCCTGGTTCCCTGTAGCTTCACTTCTCGCAGTGAGGGAAGGGGCTGGACCTCCATGTCCGGGCTGGACAATGGGGGTGGAGATGCTCCTTCAGGTCTACAGGGCCATTTGGGCATTTGATTGGATGAACAGGATGCTGAGTGGGCTTTTTGCCTAATTCAGGAGCTTAGCTCATCTGCCAGGCCAGGGACTGTTTCCTTGAGCACTGAACCACTACAAGTGATGCAGCAAAATAGTACATATATAAAGAGAAGCCTAGCCCTGCCATTCTGCCCCCATCCAAATCACAGACTGTTGTGCCTCCCCACCAGGGTGGATAAAAATCAATGACTTTTTGTTAATTAAATTTTTTTTTGTATTTAAATCGGTTTTTTGTATTTAAATTGGATTTTTAAAATAAAATGCTTGGGGGGGGATCTTTCTACATTGCAGTCGAAAGGTAATTCATCAGGAAATAAGGATTTGTTTTAAGTTTTTCATGTGTGCTAAAACTCAGTCTAAGGTTTTTTTTAAAAAAAATTGTTCAACCACATCAGTTAACAAACATGGATACATATGCTACAATGTTATTGTTTTAGTTAAATAAATGGTTTAAATTGTTATTAAGGAAGTGATTATTTTTCTCCTTCCAATAAAGTATAGCAGAAAAGTTGTCCAAATATAAACAGTTAACTTATTAAACCTCACAATAATTTCATAATTATCAGTCAATGTATTTCTAATATTATAACCAAATCAGAATTTTTTGATATAACTGTAAAAACTACTCTGAAAAATTATTATTCCAAAAATGAAACCTTCATCTGGTCCCCACCCTGCCAGCCTCCCTCGCACGTGGGTCCCCAACCGCCACCGGCAGTTTCAACGCAAGGAAGCTCCAATTTCACTGTGCGCTACCAGACTGCGGTTTCCTGATCGCTTGTTGTGTGTTTTGGGGGGAGGAGGCTGCCATGGCAATGGAGGGAAGGCCCCACCCACACTGGTGCCCGGAATGAGTGGCAGAGGGGCAGAGATTCCGAGAAAACCACCAGCTCAGCTTCCGACAGAAGGGGCAGAGGCGAAACAGAGTTGTGGGCAGCCATAGGAACCTCCTCATTTGTGTCACGAAAGTCAGGACATCACCAGCAGCAGGACCCATGGGTGGGGCACCAAGGCCTGCGCCAGACATGGGACCTGCAGATGTTAAGCCACGGAAGGGGATCTCCCACACACAATATTTGTTTGTTTATTAAAGTATAGCAGCCTCTTGCAAAACTGCAGAGCATTGTACAGAAACCCACAAAAAAACCTTTAAAAGCAGGAATAGAACCACCATGAAGACGGCACAATTTTCCTGAGCTGAAAACCCTGTGGCACCCGAAGCCCAAGATTAAGGGTGGGCTTTGGTTCTGCAGCACCAAGGAAAGATGCACTCTGCACATGCTCAGAGAACGTCCCCGACTGAGCCCTGGACTCCTGCTTCTGCATTTGGCTGAGCCAAACGGCACCACAGAACCGGGCCTATGGGAGGGGGAGGGCAGCTGTGAAATCAGAGCTGAATGCAGCATGACTGGTCAGCATGGCGAGCTGGGCTGGGCCCAAGAGAAGCAGGGAAGGCGGGGGGGCTCTCTCCAGGCTCCCCCACTCTGGGAAACAGCTGGGGGCAGCAGCAGCTGGCAGGGGGAGCAGAGCCCAACAAGGATGCCAGCTCAAAAGGCTGCCTGGCACATGATCCCCGTGAGAAGGATGGGAGGGAGAGAGAGGACCCAGTGGTGACACTGCTATGCAACTCCAGCCTTTAGCTGGGGGGGGGGGAGAAAGCACAGCAAGTACAGACACCTTTGCCCCAGAGACCCTGCAGGACAACAGAGGAGGAAGCCAGGAACACAGTCCTTTCCCCTCCTGCCCCAAAGCGCAGCCAGAGAAGCAGCCTGGCTCCTCCCCGCCCTTTTGAAAACATGCTCAGAGGCTGCCACCTGCGCTGTCTGGCACAGCCCCACCCTAGCTGAGGCACAGGTGCTGCTAAGAGGTGACCATGCCCAGCTGGCATCAAAAGGAGAAAGCTGCTGGTGCCCCAAGGAGCGTGTGGCAGAGGGGTGGGGCTGGCATGCTTTTATGTGAGCCATGATGCCACTTCCCTTGCCAGTCCTCTGTTCCCTGGGACCCTCAAGGGAAAGATGTGCTGTGCCTGCTAGAACAGAATGAACAAGGCGGAGCTGCTGCTGCTGCTGCCGCCGCCATCCCACAGGGTTTGCTAAAGGCCAAAAAAAAGACATTACGCATGTGGAGCCCTGAGCAGCTGGCAGGAGAGGGTTAAACTCTCCCTCATCCTCCCCCTCACCAATTTCCCACTGAAAATCACCCCTCCCCAAAGTGCTTTCGCTACCAGAACAAACTGTGCCATTTAAATGCATTCTCCAGCAAAGAGCTCTGATGCCCAGTGCCCCACACATTTGTGTGGGATCAACACAGAACTGCCAAATGCCACATTCCTTCATCTGAAAGGTCACTGGCACACGTGAGGGGTGAGGGCGGCATCTTAGGGTGGCCCCAGAAGTGAGATCTGGGGGTCTGACAGACAGACACTGACCCCCTTGCAGAAGACCAGGCAGCATCCCAAACAGAAAACTAAAACAGGACTGTTTGGCCCAAACAGATTCTGCCTCCCCAATGCCCCCCCAAGGAAGGAAGTGTCCTCTCCGGAGATGGTCAGATGGCATCAGAAGTGGCACTGGAAAATATTCCAGGGGAGGCAATCACGTCATCAACCAGGAACATCACTTTCACTATCCAGAAATTAACCTCCTCCTCTCCTGCGCTTCCAACAGAAATTCAATCCTACTGATCTTTAGGCAAAGCTTTGCTGCTCCCATTTAAAAGCCAGAGAAGCAGCAGCAGCAGCAGCAGCAGCTGCCACCCTCCTTCCTGGGGGGACACCTGCTCATTCTCTCCCCCCCCCATACCTATAACTAAACCTGCCCTTTGTCCCACTCCTCTTGCCCCCACCCAAGTGGGCAGCTGCTGCTGCTGAAACAGGCAGTGAAGGCCCCCCCACCAGTCATTCCTTGTGGGTTCTGGCAGACCCCCAAGGGCAGTGGAGACAGCCTTGCAGGGTCAGCACCCAGAGAGCAGCAACTCCCCAAGAGAGACCCTCTCCAGCCCCACAAGCAGCTGGCCCAGTGCTGTGCCTGCATTCCCCCCTCTCATGGGGTGGCGTATTGCCTCGGCAGAGGTAATTCCAGAGTCCAGCGCAGGACACAGCTTGATGTCACGGGTCTCAGAAGGGAACTGATTCCGCAGACCTCATTCTGCTACTATCTAGGAGATGCTCCAGCTTGGAGTCACGGAGAAGAGCCCCTCCGACTTGGGGGGCATCCAGTGGGGCAGTTTGAGAGGCCAGTTGGTGGAGCCCCCAAAGGAGGCGAGTGTAGCGTCTCACCCCAGCTACTCTCGCTGAGGAGGAAGACTCTGTGAGACTCCCAACTGCCTGGAGAGCCACTGGAAGCGGAGTAACGGGCTTCCTAGCCAGGCGGGCTGCGCTGCATCAGGTCAGCAGCAGGAGGCGCCCCTGCTCCCCCTCTCATCACAACAGCCTTGTAAGGTAGGTCGCCTTGAGCGCGGCCCCCGACCAAGCTCAGCCAGCGGCACTGAAGGCAGCGAAGGGACCCAAAGGGCTTTCGACTTGAAGGCGGCACCCAAAAGCCGCCAAGCAGGGGTCCACGGAATAGGAGACCACGAGGGTCACCTAGTTCAACCCCCTGCAATGCAGGAATCTTTTGTCCAGCTTGGGGCTCCGACCCACAACTCTGCGGTCCAGAGTCCCCCACTCTACCGACCGAATTATCATCCCTTCGTTGCACAAGACGCCGCCGACAAACAACCGACGGAGCGGCTCTCCTGGAAAAGCCCGGCTTCTCGGCACGCGGGCGCGCCTTGCAGCCACGCAGGGGTTAATGGGCGCGCGCCCACGTGTCAGTGTTTGGTTGCCGGGGGGAGGGGTAGCTCGGTCGCCTCGCCCCGCCCCTCGGCGCGCGCCCGCCTGCCTGTCCTCGGGGCCCCAGCGCCGCCCGCGCGCCCTCTCGCCACTCACCGTCCTCGCCGGGGCTCCCCGCGCGGCGCCGGTACCAGACCAGGGCCAGCGTGAGCGCGTGGCCGGCCACCACCAGCGACGGAAAGAGGTTGCCGCCGCCGGGATCCATGGCGGAGGCCGCGGGCGACGCCGAGCAGGGCACGGAGGTGCTCCGACGGCAGCAGCAGCCGCTACGCCGAGTCCCTGGCGCTGAGCGAGCGGCCGCCCCGCCCGAGCCGCCAGCGCAGGATCCTCCTCCTCCCGGGGCAGCCCGCAGGCCCGCCCCCCTCGGCCTGCCGCCCGCACTGCGGAGCCGCCGGAGCCCGGCCTAGCCCAGCCTCGACGGCGCGAGCCGGCCCCGCCGCTGTCCCTGCGCAGGCAGCGCTCAAGGTTACCCGCGCGCCTTGACCACTCCCTTCGCCCTCGCCAGGGCAGAGCCCAGCGCCTTGGCACGCCCTCCCCCTCCGCTTAGCTCTGCCCCTTCGATCTAACCACTAGGCAGCGCAGCCACAAGACCGAGGGAGGCAAGGAAGGAGAATCGCGGGCTTCGCTCGTGCCAGGCCTGATGCCCAACCTGCCAAGTGCGCTTCGCATTCCCCGGAGCCAAGAGGGCGAGCGCGGCGCTGCCCCGGGTGGGCAGAGCAAATACCCCCTCCCCCTCCATCAGTCACGGCCGGCAGCGGCCAAGCTTTTTATAACTGCCAGGAACTCGCCCGGCCGGCGCCAGTGCCTCCCCGCTCGGCCGTCCGAGACCCACGGCTTACCCGGCACGATCTTCATGGGAGAGCCGCTGTCCCGGAGGGCAACCCCCGGCCGCGCAAGAGGAGCAGCTACAGGACGCGGCAGCGGCAGCCCCCGAGTGAGGGTCCGGAGCTGCGGGCTTCACGACACCGCCAGCCCCCGCGGGTCCCCCGTGGCTGTTGGGGAGGGGGCGGTGGCGCAGGCGGGCCTATAAATAGCCCGGCGACGGCGAGGACGGGCCTTGTCACGGCTCTCGAGTTAGAACATTACACCGGAGCGAGGAGGAGGAGCCAGGCTGCGCTCGGCCAGGGACCCCACAGCGCAGCTGCCCCCTCCCCGCGCGGCAGGCACCTGTGCGCGCCCCCTCGGACAAAGGCGCCGCCGGGCGCGCCTGCCTGAGCCGGGCCTCCGCCGCAGTTTCTCCTCCTGCCCGACCCTCCCTCTAGGGGCGAGGGGCGCTCTCCGCAAGCATCTTCCTACAGTGGGGTTGGTAGGGGGCTTCAACCCCCAGCCCAGGGCCTGCGCCGCTCACGGGGAGAGATCCCCTCCCTGGAGCCAGCGGCGAAGGAATTGGCGGGCCGAGGGTTAGAATGTCAGGTTTGGGGGTGACGGAGCATGCTCCGTACCCACCTCAAACGCCCTTCATGTTACCCCCCCCCCCCATCGCCCTCCAGCAGGGCTTGGCCTTTGCGCCAGGAGAGGACGCTCCGTCCAGCCTCACCCAGGGGCGAATTCCAGGTCAGGGCATCGAAGCAACGGGAGGCAAGACCCGCTTCCAACAACCTTGAAAGGCAAGGAGTGGCCGCTTGGAAAGGGGAAAGGTTGCACCATCGTCGTCGTAAAAATGCTATAAATGTATCTGCAGGGCTGGCATGCAACCTTTGCTGCCCTTCAGCAGCACCCCACAGCCAGCGGGGGGTTAAGCCTGACGCCACAGGGCGGTCAAGCACCTGAGTCCACCCTGGAGGTGGTTCTGATGTAGGAGAGAGATGAGCTGCCTGCGAAGGTTCTGCTCTATGCGAAAGAATCGGAGTCGATTAGTTGAGAACAATTAAGGCGGCAGCATTGCAAGTTCGGTAAAAGAGGTGGGGGAGAGAGAGAGGTCAGGGAGACCATCCAAGGGTAGTTCGTCATTCACTGGAATCAAAGGGCAGGTGGAGGATTCGTAAGCTGTTCGTTCCAACCCTCTGCCAGCCCCAGGGCACCCCCAAAGGCTGGTGGGTGTCCAGCCTCTGTGCTCCAGTAAGAAAGAGCCCACCAGCTCCCTGAGTAGTTGGGGAAAAAGAAGAGCCTGCAGGATCAGGCCAGTGGCCCCTCTGGTCCAGCATCCTCTTCTCACAGTGCTCAACAAGATGCCAAACTGTGAAGCCTGCAAGCTGGATCTGTGCACAAGAGCCGCGCTCACCGGAGATTCCCAGCACAAGCTGCCTTCTCCTCCACCCCTGAAAGCTCAAGAAGTTCCCGGGAACCCTTTCCTCTCCCTCTTGTGACTTGAGCCCCTTAGATCTGGCCTCTCCTTGCCCTCTGGGGCTGAGAAAATGAGCCTGGACCCTCCTCCCTGAACCAGCCCTTGAAGTAGCTATTGAGCCCCCCCAGAGGTTTCTCTGCCCAAGGCTAGATGCGCATTAATTCCTTCAACATTTCCTTTCAAGTTAAATTACAGTTTTCTCTCTCCTTTCCTTTGAGGAGCCTGGTGTGTGCCTGTCAAATGTAAGCGATCCTCCTCACACCTTTCACTTCTGGCAGGGATCTAAAGTGCTTGCCTGGAGTCCTAGCTGCTTGATTTGTGTGGAGGGGAGGGGTACATCTGCACCCCCTTTGCTAGCAGTGGGCCTTACTTCCAAGTAAACATAAATGAACAGGATTAGGTTGCAATCGACAAACAAGTTCTGTGATTGGCTAGACATTTTGGCTACAAGTCCTGGCCTGGTGACTTTCTACTGAGGAGGACCTCATTCAGAAGTACCAGCACTCTCTTTAAGTCCCAGAGGCTGGAGTCTGCACAGACAGGTCTCCAGAAGTGGGCAAACCTTCGTCAGGATGCAAACTAGGCCTGATGGACAAAATTATAAACTAAAAAATCACCAGGTCCAGATGAAATGAGCAAGCCTACAGTAGAATAAGCCTTGCTAAAGAGGAGCCAGCATGGCTTCTCTACTATGTCCTGTCTCACAAACCTAGTAGAGGTCTTAGAGAGTGTCAACAAACATCGACATCAGTACTTGGGACTTTTAAACAGCTTTCAGGTGAATAAGAATAAGAGGAAATATCCTCTTGTGGATCAGGAATTGTTTAAGTAAAAGGAAGCAATAGCAATAAACAGAGCAGCAATAAACAGACAGTTCTCTGAATGGAGAGATGTAGGCAGTGGTGGAGCTCCATGCTCTGGCATGGGGCGGGGGGGGCAAGAGCAGGCAGGGGCGAGGCTGGGGTGCCTCCTGGGGGCGTGGTGCCACCCATAGGGGCATGGTGTGTGTGCTGGGGGCGTGACACGCCGCCTGTGGGGGCATGGCACCCAGTGCAGGCAGAGGGACAGCCACAATGGCACCCCACCAGGATCACACTGCCAGGGGCAATGCACCCCCCCCCCCGCATTCCTCTTCCTCTGCCCCTCCGCCACTGGGTGTAGGAAGTAGAGTTCCTCAAGGATCAGTATTGGGGCCTGTGCTTTCAACTTGGTCATAAACATTCTAGAGTTAGGTGGTCAAGTTTGCTAACAGTAATAATCTAAGGTCATTAAAACAAAGAGATTTGGTCCTTAAAACAAAGGCCCTCCAAACTGAGTAAATGGGTGGTAAAATGGCCAATACAATTCAGTATGAATAAGAGTAAAGTATTGGCGCAAAAAAAAAATCTTCATTTCACTTAATATGCTCATGGGATCTGAACTGGCCACAACTGACCATTAGTGTGACCTTGGGGTCAGTGGATCGCTCAATGAAGACTTTGCCCCGGGAGCAGCAGCTGTGAAAAAGGTGAATTCCATGCTCAGGATCAATAGGGAAGGAATTGAAAATAAAGCTGCCAATATCACCAGGCTATTAAAGAAATCTATGGTGCAACTGCGTTTGGAATACTGTCCACAGTTCTGGTTGAATTACCTCAAAAAGGACCCTGCAGAAGTGGATAAGGAGAAGTTCTTCTCCATCTCTCATAGCACTGAGGAAGCTGATGTTGAGAGCCACAGACAACGTCCTCCTTCCCACCTCAAGAGCACAAGCTCCAGGGTGACTCAGCCAGACTGGCTCTCCAGAGGTCCCATTCAGGCTCTCTTGCCTTGCATGTTTAGAACACACCAGCAGACTATGGTAAGCTTGAAACCAGGCCCAGGTGAGGGAGCCGCCATCTAGCATTTTAAAGTACCCACCTTAGCCTGAAGGGAAGAGGAGAAAGTGAGAGCTCCCCCAAGCCAGGAGGAGACCCAGGTATGTAACTGAAGCTCTGCCACTCCTAGTGGCTTCTTAGCTTTTTAAATTATTGCTGTTAGTAGTCTTACTGCTGCTACTACCTTGAGACCCCACCTTTTCTTCAAGGCCCTCAAGGTGTTGGGTGCTTCTCCCTCACCCCAATGCAGAAGGTCCTGGAGACCCCAGCAGCATCTCCAGGCAGGCCCGGGGCAGATTCTCATCTGAAAATCCTGGAAAACGGCTGCCAGTCAGTGTTGACAATACTGAATGGCAGCTGCCTATGTTCCTATAGACCCTAGGCTAACTCTCTGACCCCACCACCCTGGCTCTAAGGCAGCTTCACAGGAGAACAACCCTGCCAAGCAGTTAAGTCCAGGCACAGGCCAAGCACTTGTGGGTCAAAGGGGAAGGAGGTCTGGGGGTGGAGACTCCACCCCTGTTGCCCTGGAGAGCAGCTGGTGATTCGGACTTGGCAGGGGTGGGCTGTTAGGAAGCCGCAAGGACACTTTGTGGCTGGAAAAGGGACTTGAGTAGCAACCATCTCATTGCAGCAAGCTCCACAGAACAAAGCAGAAAAGTCCTCACCAGCCCCTTCCTGGTTACGTTAGGGAGAGGCTGGCTGGTGGTTTTTATTTGCCCAGCAGGGGCCAATAGATGTCACTCCATTGGAAGAGCAGCTCCTCTCTGAAACCTTCCTCAGCTTCCAGCTCCCCCTCCCTTGCTCCTGCCAGGCTCTCCAGGGGCAGCCGATGGGGTCCTCCTGCCCGATGGGGAATTGCTCTGGTCCAGCCAACCTAGCGTTGCCCAGGAAGCTGCTACAGGGACTTGGAGACCAAACTTCCAGCAACCGCACACACAGCTTGCAGTCACCCAAACCAGTCTTGCCTGCAGGGGCTGCCCTGTGCTCTCGCAACATCTGCCAAGGGGGCAGCCCCTGAAGCCCTTCCCCAGCGGATGAATGGCAGGCAAGGAGCATTTACATCTGTTCACCCCCTGCCGAGGGAAACCGCAGAGGCCTCAAATCAGGGCCAGTTTGGAAGCAGCAGCTGCAGAAGGAAGCCAGATGGGGCGGAGGGAGGGAGGGAGGGAGGGAGGGAGGGAGGGGTGCACCACGCCCTAAAGGAGCAGGAAGAGGCTGACTCTCACAGGGGGGAACACTCCACTCCCCTCTCCTGTTCCCGCCCAATTGTGGCTGCAGGGTCCTTCTCCAAAGCATGGCCTGTCCCAAGCCCTTCCTTGGAGCTCCTCCCAGGCATATAATGCCCCCCCATACACCTAAGGGAGACGCAGGGCATTATCTCCTTGTGCTCCTTCACAGAACTGATGCCAGCTGTTGGCAGCTGGGGAAAGTGAGGCAGCCTGGAAAAGTGAGGCACCCTTAGGGCCACTCAGAGGCTGGGAGCTGGGGCTCTTTTGCAGGAGCAGAGGGGTTTGCCTTTCTGAAGGGGGGGGTGTCCATGCAGACCATCTCCCTGGAGAGCTAGCCCAGCAGACTCGGGAGCCCCTCCTGAACACAACAGAGAGGCACTCAGGGCTCCAACCCGTGCCAAGAGGATGCCTGTGGCACCTGGGTTCTGGGCGAGAAGACCTGGCACCGGATGTTCTGCCTTGCAGCTCAGGAGGCGCTGCATTTCCTGTCCTCCTCCCTTGCCTCTTTCCCAGAGATCTGCCTCTCAGTCAAGCGGCTCCAGGCGCCAACCTCCCCCCTCCCCTCTCCCCCCCCCAAATGCCACAGGACGGCCGCTCTGCCCTACCTTGCCCCTGCTGGATCAGGTCTTCCATAAAGTAGCGGCCATCCTCCCAGTCCAAGGCTGGAGCTGCCATCCTGCTGCTGCTGCTGCTGCTGCTCGGAGAGTGCAGAGCGCACCTTCCCTTCCCGCCAGATCCTGCCTCCCCGCCCCAGCCAGGACAAGCCCGTGCAGAGCCCCACAGCCGCCGCCGCCGCGGAAGCCCCTCTTTGCCCGCCCCAGCAGCAGCAGCAGCCACACCCCACAGGCCTCGCCTGCCCGCTCCCTCCAGCTCCCCAAATGCGCTCCAGCTGCCCTCCGGGAGCCGCCAGGATTCCTGCGGGGGAGCCTTCGGTCCGAGGCTTTGCCTGGGAAAGGGAACTCAAGAGGCAGATGTTGGGACGAGGAGGGGGCGAGGGGGGGGCACGAAGACTCCTGCAGGAACTGGTGGCCAAAAGAAGCTGGCAGGACTCTGCTCTGGGGAGGGGGGTTTGGTGCGCAGTCCCATTCGGCCTTCCTTCTCCCTCCCTCCCACTGCACAGTCTCGCCCCTTCTTTGCACCGCGGAAAAGCAGCCACAGGGGGCGCCCCCCCAGGCCTGTGCTGCAGAAGAGACCCCCCCCTCCCGCTTCCTTGATTTTCACTCCCCCAGGCAAAGGGGGCAGACAGGGGGCGGGCTTATTGAAGCAAGTTCTCTAGCAATGGCAGACATCCACCTGGGGGTCCCCACTACAGCGCCACGAAAATAGCTGCTTGGGGCGGCAGCGGCGGGGGCGGGGGGATGTTCGGACCTCCCTCTCTCCCAGGACCAAAGCAACCAAACTCTCCCGGGAGGGCCAGAGGAGGGGGGGGGGGAGGAGGAGCCGCCGCCGGTGACTCACGCTGCTGGAATACAAGGCGGGTGCGCGACGCATTTCCTTCCGCGCGCAACGGAAAGTTGGAGCCCCCACATGACCGGCGGGGGGCGGCTGATGCCCGGCCCCTCCGCCTCCTCGCAGCGGCAAAGGCCGGGCCGACACGTTGCAACCCTGCCCGGCAAGCGAGCGGCCAGCTGGGGTGGGGAGGGTCGCCAGCAGGAGAGCGCCCTGAGCGCCTGGTGCGGGGCTGTTGCGGGCATGGGGGGGTCTTATTGCAGAAACACTTTTCCTTCCCGCACACTCCTCACGAGGAGCGCCCTCCAGAAACCTCCCCACCCCAGCTGAAACCAGCAGCCCGGAGGCCCAGGAGATGGGCGAGGCAGCCCCACAGTCTGCGCGCGGAGCGACGTGGAGGGCGGGATGCCGCGGAGCCAGGTCTCACCCACGCCCTGGGCACAAATGGGCACCCCCACCCCATCACGCGCAGAGACCCCCACCCAACCTGCTCTATCCAGCGCAGGGGCCTCGGGCAGAAGCAGCCAGTCCAGGCGAGCGCACCTGCTGCCCCCTCGCTCGTGCCCCCTTGCCCCCGCATCCCAACCGCTAAGATACCTTCGTCCGACTTGCCCCCTTTCCTCCGGCGCCCCCTGCGCCGCTTCTTCCGGGGCTCTTCCCCCGCAGCAGGGTCCATGGGCAGCCCAGGGGCCTCGCTCTGACCTTGGCAAGCAGAAAGACGAGGCGCCGCCACCGGGAGCGGCCGCGAAGAAACGGCTAAGGATAGCCCGGCGCAGCAGCTGCTGCCCACCTGTCAGCACGCCGGCGCCCCCTCCCTCAGGCACGCCGGATCTCTGGACTTACCCCCCACCCGACACGCGCACAGGGCAGGGGGCCTCCTGCCCACAGATCACACCCACGTGGCACAGATGCCGGCGGCAAAAGGGCGCCCCAGAAAGCGCGGACTCCCCAACTTCCAGCTGAGCCCGGGGCAAAGGCCTCCCCTTCGCCGCTGCCGCCTTCCACCCCCACCCCCTTCCTTCTAGCTCATCGCAGGCACGTGGAAGCGCGGGAGGGGGTCGCCTTACTGGGCCAGCATCAGTGAATGGATGAAAGAATGAATGGAGAAGCCCGCCCTGATGCAACCTCTGACCCCAGATTTTGCAGGGGATGTGGGGCAAATGATCTGGACACCCCCGAAGACCTCCTCCTCCTGAGCCCACAATCACAGAACAACACAAGCAGCACCAAGGATCAAGAAAGCACCCAAGGGTGCTAGCTAAAAGGTAAGACGGGGAAACAGCCCTGAGCTTTTGGCCCCAAACTGCACCTGCCTCCCCCCACACCTCCCAGACATCATGCCCAATTCCTGGCACACCCACCTTCCTCCACTCACCCACCACCTCTGCCCTCACCCAGCTGCACCTCACTTCCCCCAAAGCAGCTCCTGCCCCATAGCTCCCAGGCCTCCCCCACGTGGAGGGCATCTGACCTTCAACAGGAGGGGCAGCAGAGGCCACCTGTGGCACTGCCCTGGCGGCAACCAGCTCCACGTGCCCAGCAGGCTCCTCCTTCCGACGGTACTCCTGGCGTGAGGCCTCCTGGGGCTTCGAGGGACAGGCCAGCGGGCCTGGCACGGTCTGGGTGCGAGGCGGGCGCGGGGCGGGCCTTGCCATGGCCACGGGCCGGCGGACGCGCTGCAAGGTGGCGGGCACAATCTCTGGCGGCAGGCGCAGGTACTGGCGCAGGTGCGCGATGCCCTCGTCCGTCAGGTACCAGTAGCAGTGGCGCCAGGCAAAGCTCTCACGCACCAGGCCGCGGGCATGCAGGGAGCCCATGGCCCGCTGGACTTGCAGGTGGGTGATGCCCGGCAGCTGGGGGTGGTAGCTGTGGGGGCGCCGGTCCTTCTGGGCCACCATGACCCCATCGCGGAAGAGCAGCTCGTAGATGGAGCGAAGCTGCTCCAAGGGCATCAGCATGCCAGCCACCATGGCGGCGGCAGCAGAGGAGAAGGCCTAGCCTGGCTCTCCAAAGGGGCAGAAAAGTCTCTGTCTGGCCGGCTGGCTGCCTTCAACAGGAAGCAAGGAGGAAAGGATCCGACCGACCGCCCTCCCCAGGAACCTCAGCCTGGCAAGCTCACAGAAGGCAGCTGAAGCTCCCTCCGAACTCCTCCTCCCCCAGCAGCTGAGAGCGGGAGGGGCAAGAGCACATGCCGGCTACTACAACCTCTGCGCCTGCCTTGGAGCTCCCCCACCCACTGGGGGTGGGCACTGCCAGGCCTGACTCAGCAGCAAGAGCAGCAGGGAGGGAGGGGAGCAGGGCTGGCCAGCCCACAGACTCGTCATCCAGAGCCCCAGGGAGCAGCCGTGCCTCTGAGCGCAAGCAGGAGCCGCCACTGCTGTCATCAAAGTTTCCTTCAAGTTGGCAGCAGAGGGGTGGGGGCACCTTCCCTGCCCACAGAGCTCCCACCGGCCAAGCGGAGAAACCACTCCAACCAGGCGGGGGGGGGGGGGGAGGCCAGCCTGGGAAGAGAGGAGGGCAGCTGCGGTGGCAGAAGTGGGGGAGAACAGCTGGGACTCCTTCTGTCCCATGGTGGACACCTCCTGACGGAGGGAGGGAGGCAGGGTGCCCAGAGAAAGCCCAGCCCAGCAGGGTTAACCCTTGGCACCCCATCACACACGGGGCACCCAAGAAGGCAGAAGAGATCCCTCCCAGCATACTCCCCAATTCCCAGGAGTGGAGACTGAGGCACAGGAAAGCTCAACCAATGGGGGAGGGGGAGAAGAGAGAGTTATTTATTTGCTGGCTTGCTTGTTGTATAAAAGATATGCACTGTTTGATCATTTTTCAAAAAAACCTCAAAGTGGTTAATGAATAGAATGACGTTATCAAGTAACAACTCCTAAAACATTCAAAAGAGAGAGAAAACAGATTGAAAACATACACCAAAATCCTACATATCTGGGGACACTTTCCAAAACAAGAATGGCTTTAGCAGGCCCCAAAAAGATGACAGTGAAGGTGCCAGTCTGATGTCAATAGGCAGGGAGTTCCAAAGTGTAGGTGATGTCACATTAAATGATCAGTTTCTTACACATATGGAATTGGCATCACCTGCAGCAGTGCCAGTTCTTCTGAGTCAAGTGATCAAGTGGGCATATATGCGGTTAAGGTGATATTACAGGTACATTGGTCCCAAGTTGTTAGTAACATTATGAAGCTGGTCAGGTGGCAAATCACCTATAATATCCTTGCTAGAGCTGGGCAGAAAGGCTTTGCCCCTCCTTGCCCCTCAGCTGCCCACTCTCCTCACTCCCCCGGGGCTATTTCTGGTACAAGACATGGATGCTATTTCTATGGCTGAATGAGGCTTGCAATGCCCGCCCCCCCAGGCCTCCAGTTATAGCCTCAGGCCCAGGCTGTATCAAGCCCTCCCCAACACACACAAACGGCCCCCCCTCCCCAATTCAAAGCCTGCCTGGCTCCTTCGGCTCCTTATGAGCCACCTCAGCACCCAACTCCCTCTCCTTGTGCAGAGGAGAGGGACCAAGATGGTCAAGGGGCTGGAAACCAAACCTGATGAGGAATGGTTGAAGGAGCCGGGTCTTTTTAGCCTGAAGAGACGGCTGAGAGGCGACATGAGAGCCATCTTCAAATAGCTCAAGGGCTGCCACAGGGAAGAGGGAACATGCTTGTTTTCTCCTGCTCTGGAGGGTAGGACTCGAACTCATGGCCTTCAAGTGACAAGAAAGGAGATTCCCACTAAACATCAGGAACAACTTTCTGACAGTAAGAGCTGTTCATCACTGGACCGCTCTCCCTCCAGTTGTTGGGGATTATTCTTCCTTGGAGGTTTTTAAGCAGAGGTTGGACAACCATCTGTCATAGATGCTTTAGCTGAGATTCCTGCATTTCAGGGGGTTGGCTAGATGACTCTTGGGGGGGCATAGCTGTCAACTTTTCCCTTTTCTTGCGAGGAATCCTATTCAGAATAAGGGAATTTCCCTTTTAAAAAGGGAAAAGTTGGCAGCTATTGGGGGGGGGGTCCCCTTTCAACTCTGAAGTTCTAAGATTTCTCCGCAGGGGGCCCAGAGGGTCTGCCCCTAGATAGTCCCCCGTCCCCCCCCGCCAAGAGCTCAGAGTGATACGGGCAGGTGGCAGAGCTTAAACCTTAGAGCCATCTGCACTTCAAGGATTAACCTGGGAAGAAAGCCCCCCACCCAGAAACAGGACCTGCCCCCCAGCAAGTGAGCTTTACTTGGAACTGTGTGAAAAATGAAAGGCAGCCCAGCTCTGTTTCAGGAGGAAAGCTGAGCTGGATTTGCCCAGGGCCACACCTGGCGTCCAGGGCAGAGGAGAGGCCACACCTTAGCTCTCATCTCCATCAACACACAGACAGAGACGCACACATCCTTCTCAACGCCAACTCAGGGTTGGTGGAACCCCCCCCCAAAACACGTTCCCAGCCCATCCCTCCAGCCAGTTGGCGCCCATTCTCTCCCCCCCCCCCCAATCACTGGGTGAGGAGGGTATGACAGCAGGAAAAGCCAGCTCCTTTCCCAGGCTCTCCTGCCCTGCCCCCCCCCCCAACCAGGGCAGGTTCCTGAGCTACCAGCCAAGGTCAATATTTGTCCAGGATTTGCCTCTGGCTGCTGCTTCCCCCAAGACACAGGGAGCCCCACCCAAGGCATGCAAAGCAGACACTGACTGCCCTCTGGTGATGAGAGAGAACCTACTGCAGACATGCTTGCCCTCATCAGGGGACGAGGGAAAGCACTCTGCATATGCTCAGGGGGCACAACCATGTTTTCACCACAAACGCTGCAGCGCTGTCTTCTGGCTCTGGGGCCGAGTCCTGCAGCTCTCTTGCCTTTTGGCCCCGGGGGCTTGAGACAGGGCACAGGGCGGGGGGGGCAGGGTGTAAAGAGAGAAACAACCCAGATCTGGTCTGTAAGGAGCCTCCCTCTTCCTGCTTCTCAGCAGCCGTGGAAAAGGAGGGTCATCAGCCTGACTGGGTAAAGGTGAAGGGACCCCTGACCATTAGGTCCAGTCGTGGCTGACTCTGGGGTTGCTGCGCTCATCTTGCTTTATTGGCCAAGGGAGCCGGCGTACAGCTTCCGGGTCATGTGGCCAGCATGACTAAGCCGCTTCTGGCGAATCAGAGCAGCGCACGGAAACGCCATTTACCTTCCCGCCGGAGTGGTACCTATTTATCTACTTGCACTTTGACGTGCTTTCGAACTGCTAGGTTGGCAGGAGCAGGGACCGAGTAACGGGAGCTCACCCCGTCGCGGGGATTCGAACTGCCAACCTTCTGATCGGCAAGCCCTAGGCCAGGGGTCAGCAACCTTTAAGACAAAAAGAGCCACTTGGACCCATTTCTGAAGGAAAAAAAACTGGGAGCCGCAAAACTCGTCATTATAAAAATAACTTTTTTGTCACTTTTTAAAAATTATTTCTTTGTTTGACCCCTCAGAATTACTCCTCCTCATAGAAATAAACGTTAAATTAATAAGTTACCTTTTTGTGTGTGTGTGTTCTTCAAAACAGTGACCAGCGTACATGCCCCCTTTCAATGCAGTGACCAGCGTACATGCCCCTTACAATGTAGCGGGCGGGCGGGCGGGAAGGTGACATTGGGATGGTGCGTGACTAACGCACGCACCGCCCCCATGCGACGTCACAGCCAGTACAGCACCCGCCACAGTGGGGAGTGTCGGGCGCACAATGCACCTCCTCCCCTCGCTAGTATCTGCCCCGGAGCCGCGGCAAAAGTGTAAAAGAGCCACGGGTTGCTGACCCCTGCCCTAGGCTATGTGGTTTAACCCACAGCGCCACCCGCATCCCTCACCTGACTGGGTGGAGGGCTGCAAAACTCCCTTGGATAAGGAGTGCTGCTCCTCCCCCCCACACACATCCCAGAGTTTACCTGCCCCCCCAGCAGGAGATGCCTGTTATTCGGAGTCCACACCTGCACCCAGAGCGGCGCCCCCTATACTCCATATGGGTACCGCAGAGAAACAGGCAAGAGGGAGCAGTGGCAGCTAGGCCTCAACAAGAGCAGTGCCAGTGCCCTCCAGGAGGGGGTGCCAGCAACTCAGACTGGACAGGCAAAGAGCCTCCTGCCATCGGCCCCCCACCCCTTTGGCCTCTGGCCCAGAAGCCGGCAGGAAACAGGCTGCATTGTTCCAAGGAGCTAATCATTAGCCAGAAGCGTCTTGGGGGGCTGGCCAGGAGCGCCTGAGAAAGGGAGGCAGAAAGCCAGAGAACCTGGGAAGAATCCGCCAAAGTCCAAGAGGCCAGAGAGGGGGGCACCAAGGAAGCAGAAACCAACACCCAGGGGGCAGGCGCCTTGGACATTCTGGACGCCAAGGCCGCTTCCAACTCTCTGCCCCGCCTGAGCCACACATGCAGAGACTCAGACCCAGAAGGAGGAGCCACACCAGTGTTAACGGAGAAATCTGAGGGCTCCCTTGGACAAAAAAACAAGGACACCAGCCAGGAATCCCAGAGCAAAACAGGAGCCAGTAGGCTTGGTCTTTATTGAAGACTGTCGCGACAGGACTCCCACCTGCCACCAGGTGGAACAAGATGGAAGCCCTGAACAAAAGAAGACCCCAATTTTTTTTTAGCTGCTAATCCCCATGTTATACACCCCCAAACTACATCACTCATACATCACGGTTACATCATGAAAGGGGAGGTCTGGTGGCAGTAATCTGAGCATCCTGGACCCTGCTCCATTGGTTCTCCTTGCCCTCCACCAAACACCCATCAACTGGAACAAAAGAGATCTTTACATTTCCCTCTTTCCCAGCCAAGTTAATCCCACCCTTTTGTCTTCATCTGGGTTTGTTATTTCTGGAATGGCTACCTCTCTGGCACTCAGGTATCAGGAGGCCAGGAATTATCACTCAGGCAGAGGGGCTGCTGAGGAGCTGAGCTCACATATCTATAGGGATTTCTGAAGTTTTCCCAGTGAGCCAGTACAGAGATACATTTATCAGTGAATTCTTCCATTTGGAATCGTGCAGCAGAGGCCCTTTGAATAGATAGGAAGAAATTGTGATGAAGTGTTTTGTGGGGACAAGTCACAAGTGTCACAAAAGCGATTGTGCTGATTTTGGTAGTGGGCTGCATGTGCATGATATCTGCTGGAGGGGCAACCCCCCCCCCCAAAAAAAACCTATACATAAATTCCTGCAACACCAGGCAGAGGCAACTCGGAACCTGCTCTGGGCAGGAGGAAATGGCTCCAGCAAGTGAACCAAGCAGCAGGAGGACAAGAGAATTATCACTGTAGAGTTGGAAGGGACCCCAAGGGTTATCTAGTCCAACCCTCTGCAGTGAAGGACCGACTACTAAACTATGGCGGAAGCTTCCTTTATGGCGGTTCATTCATTCATTTCAAATCATACACACTTCCTGCAGAGCGGGCACAGTAAGACACCAGCGGATATAAACAGATGGCAGGAGAGCCAGGCTGCAGAGCAGCTCACATAACTGGTGGCCAGTCAGGCAAGAGCCTCAGCCCAAGAGAAAGACAAGCAGGATTTCTCCATGAAAACATCGACTGACGATTCCATGCGAGGGGTTGTGAGGAGGGGGCTGGCTTGAGAAGGGAAAGGTCTAAGGCAAAGGGATGGTGCGAATGCACTTGGGATACTGGGGGGGGGGCTGCTTGCCCCACACAGAATCAGAAAAAATGATGCCAGGAAAATGCACCCTGAACACCCCCTCCTGCGGGGCCTCCTGAGGTATGCATAGAGGATTAGGGAAAGGATCAGAGGCTCTGGGGAACTTGGCCCCACACCACCAACACCCAGGTCCCAAGGAGGGCGGCCTCCTTCCCCCCCCCCCAGCACCTCCCCTGAGAAACATGTTGCACCTGCTCCTACCATTGCTGGGAAGTGCTTAGGAAAGGGCAGTTGTGAAAGGGGGGGACAGGGAAAAGGCGCTTGCAGGGAGAAAGGGGAGAGAAAAGTTTTTCTCCCTCTCTCATACTCGTGGGCACCCAAGGAAGCTTGGAAGATTCAGGACAGATAAAAGAAAGGACTTGTTCAGCCAGCGCAGGGTTAACCTGTGGAACTCCCTCCCCCAGGAGGCAGTGAAGGCCACTGTTAAAATCAGGAATGGGGGGCAGTTAAAAGACTCCCCCAAAATCCCAAGCCCCCACCACAGCCTCTAAGTCCAGGACAATGACCATTGACACAAGCATCAGACAACAGCAAAGAGGCTCAGAGAAGCAGTCCAAAAAATTGTAGCAATAAGCAGATACCATGTATCAGTACTGTTTCCTCGGCTATCCAATACAGTCATACTTCTTGCTACTTTTGCTTCCGGTTAAGTCTTTTCAGGTTGCATCCCGCGGTGACCTGGAAGTACCAGAAAGGGTTACTTCTGGGTTTCGCCGCATGCGCAGAAGCAGCAAATCGTGACCCACACATGCGCACAGGTGGGTTGCATTCTGCTCATGTTGCGAATGGGGCTCCGGAACGGATCCTGTTCGCAACCAGAGGTACCACTGTATAGAAAACTGTGGAAACTTCAAATGATTTCCAAAACTCAATGGTTTGACGGATTTCCTTGGTTCCAGTGGAAGAGGGGAACCCAGGGCTCCCCCCCCCCACTCCATAATCCCTTAAGCATAAGGTCACATACTCCTTCCCCCTCCGCAAGGTGTGAACTTAGCCACACAATAGGAGGCAGGAGGCCATCAAGGGCAGCACATACCCCAGGCAGAAGCCCATTGGGAAGGTGGATTGAATCCTGATACTTTGAAAGGAGAAGTGCAGGAAAGCCTTGCAGCCAGGGGATGTGTCAATACTTCTATTGCTAACTGGGGAAGAGGGTGGTTAAAAGGTGGACTTGGGGTTATTATTCTACATGCCAAACACTCCAACTTTGTGACATATTTGTGATGTATCGATGATGCTGTTGAAAAATGTAGTATGGGAAATGGGGAGAGGTCTTAAAAGGTCACGCAACCCCATGCTCAGGGTTCCTGCTCTTTTGTGTGTTTGAACCTTGTTGCAACAAATAAAGGTCAGGTCTACTGACCGCTAATTTGCTTCTTTAACTTGGCTGGAGACTCCTCCTTTTGTTGACCAGAGGGACTCACAGGGAGTGGCACCCTGACAAGCTGGGCAGCGGAATAAATCCACACCCAAGGGTTTTTCACAACTTTTTGTTGCCTGAAATTTGGATCGTGGGATAAAATATAACTGACAGAATTCTACAGGATGTGGTGAAAACAGTCAAGCTCCAAGGATCCCCAGGCAGGCAGCTCTAGATGGGGGGGAAGTCTGGCTCCCCCACGTTCCCCAACTGCCCTGCAATGAACTCCCCCTCCTCCAGCGATGGGGGAGAGAGGCAGCAAGGCATCTGCTCAGAGAGGTCCTGGGGATCCCTGGTTTCACAGGCCTCCTCCACGGACAGGCGCAGCTCCCAGCCCACAACACACAGCAAAATATGTCACCGCTGCAGCTGCAGGAAAGCGCAGCGTCAGCAAAGCTCAGTGGCTGAAAGCAAGTCAGCCAGTGACAGGCAGGCGCCCGGATCTCTGCCTCCAGCCAGTCCCGCCTGCCAGGGAGACACATGGACGGACGCGCACACACACGCATGCCAAAGCGCCACTGGACATCAGGCCATGGCAACCACAAGCAACTCTACGGGCCCCACGGGGAGAGAGAGAGAGAAAGACAAGCCAGGCAAAGCAAGGAGAGGAGAGGAGGGGGTCCCTGCTTAGGACCCCACAACTGTAGAAACCCCAAGGTGCCAGCTTCACAAACCCCACTCAGCCCCCCAGAGCCCTGGCCCAGCTCCATCCTTTCTCTGCTCTAGGAAACTGTTTTCTTACAACCGGGGGAAGTTGCTCTCTCACACTCCGGCTCCCAGGCCTCTCAGAGGGGCAGCCCACTGGATACAGGCAGGCAGGTGTTTCTGCAAGGGGAATAGCCCCTCCCCCAGTCCCACCCCCCTCCTAGGGATCTGTTGCTTTGGCTGGGCACAATTTGCACCCAGGGTTCAGAGGAGGAGCCAACTGTGCAGCTTATGAAAACTGAAATCAAACCCCCAAAGGAGCTTGGTGGGGGGCAAATGAACACAGATATGCCACAAGCGGGTGGACCCTCCCCAATTTATGCTTTGTTCTCTCCAACCAAATCATCACACCTAGTGCAGTTTGGAGTGCAGTTCAGGGGACGGACAGGCGGCGCATAAGGAGACCCCTCCCCACAGTTTCTCTGCTCTCCAAAGGCCCCTTGAAGAGCACAGGGTGTGGGGTGTCCTGAGAGGGAGATGGGGCACCAGAGATGTCATGTGGCCTCTTGGAGCCCCCACCGTCCTCCCCATCATCTCCTCCTCCTCTTCTGCCCCACACCATGGGGGAAAGCCTCTGCAGAAGAGGGGCAGGACCGAGGCTCTGACCCCCTCCATACCCCAGCCCCCATCACTGCCCAAAGTGGGGCTGCCCAGGGATCTTCGCTCTGAGCTGGGGAACAAAGAGGCGGCTGTTTGCAAGGGGAGCCTGGCAGGCTGTGCCAAGCGAGGAGGGCCTGGAGGGGGCAGGGGCCGGATTAATAATCAGGCCGGGGGAGGGGCAGCTTGTTCTCATGGTAAATCAGGCAGGCTGGCACAAAGGCACCTCTGCAGTGCCTTGGCAGCCCAAGTGGCACACACTCAAACCACCCTGGCAATGTGCGCAGGATCTGCCACACTGGGCCCCTCCCAGCCCAAGGCACAAGCCCCGGCCTGAGCCCCAGAGACCAAGGGCGGCCTGAGGGTGCCCACCTCTGCTCAGCATGGCAGGAGCAGCCCCCAGGCAGCCCTTCCCTCCTGCAGGCAGGCCAAGCCAGCCTGCAATGCCCCCCAACTGTTCCCAATGGGGCTTCTGGGTAGTAAAACCAGACTAACTGGGCAGAAGGTGCTCTACTGAATATAGGAGAACAATCAAAGACGGGAACTGGGAAGACTGGGAAGGGCACTGACTTAGGGGCATGTTTGACTGCCACATGCCGCATTGGGGAAAGAGGGGATGTGTTGCTGTACCCATTTTTATATTATAGAATTGTAGAGTTGGAAGGATCCCAGAGGTCATCTAGCCCAACCCACTGCAATGGAGGAATTATACATAAAATGTACATTGTGAGCTACCCTGAGGTGTGACGGGCAGTATACAGATTTAATAACTAAATAAAAGAGTCAAAACACAAAAATATTTTTTTCCTTCCAGTAGCACCTTAAAGACCAACTAAGTTAGTTCTTGGTATGAGCTTTCGTGTGCATGCACACTTCTTCAGATAAATAAAAGAGCCTCACTATGGACTAATGTGCCACAAAGGCTGCCAGGATTCAGTGAGTGCTACCCAGGGCTGGGTGTCCTCCTGGACTCTCACCTGAGCCCCCCACCCACAAGGCAGCCTGGAAGATTCCTTGCTCCCCCCCCTTCAACTGCTGAAGCTCTCCCTGGGTTTCCTCCCCAGCTGCCAACACTCTCCCCCCCCCCCGGCCACCCCCAGGGCCTGGGCTGGTGAGTTACTGTTAAGCCAAGTCCCAAGCAGAGCCAGGCCAAGTGGCCAGGCCTTGGGGGTGCTGCTTTCGGACTGTGCACCCCCACACACACGCACCCCATGGCATTTCAAGGGCTGTGGGGCAGAAGGCAACGCATGTAGGGCAGGCTCTAGCTGGAGAGAGGACTCAACTCAAGCAACAGCAGCTCAGGGCAGGCGCCTCAACTCTCACCTCACCCACTCTCAACAGGCCCACCCTGACCCCATCAACCAGCAGAGGAAACAAGCTGGGTGCCCCCCTGCCACCTCCCTGCCGAAAACGGAATAATAGAACAGAGTCATAGAGTTGAAAGGGACCATGAGGATCATCTAGTCCAGCTTCCTGTCCCAGGCAGGAATCTTTCATCCAAGGTGGGACTCATGGCTCTGAGATTAAGCGTCTCAGCAGAGCGATCTCTCATCGTTTACTCATCGCAGGAGCCCACTCCGCGGGCAGAGGGGACCAGCCCCCAAAGTTGATGACACTGCCATTCAAATGGGTGGGTGTTTGTGTGCACCACATATTGTGATCGATTAGATGGGACAGGGCTTATCTGTCCCCCCCCCCAATATTTTATTCAAGTTGGCATCCAGCCAGCGCCTACGCCAGGGACCACGTCTTGCCCGAGTGGCACAGCAGCAAGAGAGCCCCACTGACGCTTTGCAGGATCAGACCTGTGGGGGTACATCTAGCCCCAGAGCCCCTGAAGCAGAGTCTCTACACAACCACCACCGGGTGACTCTCTGCTGACTCTGCCTGTGTGTACTTTGCAAAGCTCCACTCCCAGGTGAAGGGTCAGACCCAACCCTCGGCTGGAGGTCATGCTGCCACTCAGCTGCTCCCCTGCCAAAAACAAACACTCCAGCCTGGCCTTCACAGCTCTCTGCACATGGCCTTGTGCCTCTTATCTTCCCACCCCTTTGCAGATTCCCCAACACAGGCTTCGCTGCCTGCAGGTCTCCGGTGCAATCAGACAGCTCCGCCCGCTCTCCCTTACTGCCCCTGATCCGGGGGGGCAGATCAGGATACCACTCCCGCCCTCTTTCCCCTCCTTCCTCTACCCCTCCCCCGCAGCTCATCCCTCCAGGAAACCCCTCGGCCTCCTGTGACAATAAGGAAGGCTGAGCAACGCCTTCACTCCCTTCCTGCCCCATGTGGGGTTTCAGACTGTAGGCTCCTGGGACAGAGACCTGCTTCCTGCGAAGCCACAAGCGGCGGCGGCGGCGCTTTCAAAAGCGGGCGGCTCCCCGGGGATCTTCCCCAGCCCCACCGGAGGGGCGGACCGCGGGACCTGCTGCAGGAGCGACTCCCCACCCAGGAAACCAGGGCGTCTCTAACCTCCGTCTGAATGCAGCCCTACGAAAAGGTGCCCCCTTCTCACGCCCAAGATCCAGCTGAGCAGCGGCGGCGGCCGCCGAGGAAACTCGAAGAGCGGCTTCCCTCCGAACGGGGGGCGGCCCGGAGTCGCTCCCCGCCTGCACCGGAAGGGCGGCTGCCCCGCAGAGAGCGCAGGAGCCGCGGGGCTCCCGGGGGCGAGTTGGGCGGGCAAAGGGCCAAAGGTCAGCGGTGGCCGGAGTCCCGCAGGCCTCCCGGATCGATCTCGAAGGTGCCCGCGCTCCTCCGAGCGCCCCTCGACGGGACGGGCCTCCGGAGGGCCCGGCATCGGAGCCACCGCCCCCGGCCTGCCGCCGTCCCTCACCTGGCCGGGCGGAGGTGCTGCGCCGCAGCCGAGGGATGGGGGGCGGCCTGCCCCACCCAGGCGCGCGCCCCGGAGCCCTCCGTCGCGCCGCAGTCCTGGCAGGGGCCGCCCCGCTTCTGCCCCCCCCCCTCTCCCGCAGCGCGTCTCCCGGGGGCGCAGCCAGGCGGCCGTCGGGTACCTTTGAGCGAGCTGATCTCGTGCTGGATGGAGCGCGCCGTGTCCATGGCGGCGGCGGCGGCGTTGTCGGGGCGTCCTGCTCGGCCGTCGCCCCCCGGGGGCTCTGTCGGCGGAGGGGGCCGGGCCCACCGGCAGCGTGGCAGCCAATCAGCGCGCGGGGCTCCGCCGGTCCCGTCCAGCAGCGAGCGGGAAGCCGCGCGGTCCTGCCGCGGCCACTGCGGCACTTTGGAGGGGGGGTGGCGCGTCGCGCAGGACCCGCCCCGCGGCCAGCAATGCCCGCCCCTCGCCCCGCACGTGCGCCCCGGCTGCACTCAGCCAAGCCTCACCTCTACACACACTTTAATGACCCCCCCCAAAAAAAAACCAACCCAAGTCCGCTGCAGCCGGACGCAGCTTTTGCAAAGAACCGCGACCTCGAGAGCTGGAGGCCGTGAGCGGCGGCTGCAGCAACCCAGCCCCCGCCAAGGCTCCAGATTGGGGGGGGGGAGGCTGCAGCACCAGGAGGCCTTGGCAAGGCAAGAGCGGCTCCCTTGCAGCACACCAGCGGGGGCTCCTTCTGCCCAGGCCCCTCCCCGCGTGGGACGCAGGTAGAGCGCGCCTGGACGGGGAACTTTCACTTGCTGGCGCATCTAAGCGCTGCCTCAACTACTGGCGGGTGAAGTATCAATGGCACAGGAGGGGCAAGTCCTACACCCTGCAGAGCGGGAGGGGGCCCTCACACATCCAAAATATGTTGCTGCCAGACTTGGGGAGTGCTTGGAGGCCCCATGGAGGCTTCAGTGTGGGTTCCGCAGGGCTCAATCCTATTCCCTATGTTGGACAGTGTTCTCGAAGCTACCAGCATGAGTTTGACCAAACTGAAGGCAGTGGAAGACAGGAGGGCCTGGCCTGCTCTGGTCCAGCGGGTCACGAAGAGTCGGACACGACTAAAGAACAACATGCTATTTAATATCTACATGAAACTGCTGGGTGGGGTTATCCGGAGGTTTGGGGTATGTTGTCAGCAGGATGCTGGTGACACTCAGCTCTATTTCTTCTTTACATCTGCAGGTGAGGCAGTGGAAGTGCTGGACCAGTGTCTTGCCTCAGTAATGGACTGGATGAGAGCCAACAAACTGAGGCTCAATCCAGATAAGGCAGAGGCACTCTTAGTGGGTGGTTCCCTAGACCAGATGGGTGAGAGGTCGCCTGGTCTTGATGAGGTTACACTTCCTTAGGAGCAGGTTCATAGCCTGGGGTTACTCCTGGATCTTTTGCTGTCGCTCGAGGCTCGGCCTCCGTGGCCTGGAGTGCCTTCCATCAGCTTCGGCTGGTGGCCCAGCTATGCCCCTATCTGGACAGGGATAGCCTAACTACTGCTGTCTAAGCTCTGGTAACCCCAAGGTTAGATTACTGCAATGCGTTATACGTAGGGCTGCCTCTGAAGACAGTTCGGAAACTTCAGCTGGTATAAAAGTCAGTGGCCAGGTTGCTCACTGGAGAAAGACGGTTTGAGAATATTACACCTGGTCCAACTGGCTACCAATTAGTTTCCGGGTCCAATTCAAATAGATGAAGGACAGTAATAATAATAATAATAATAATAATAATAATAATAATAATAGAAGGAGAGCTCAGCATGAGAAGGGTGTGTCCTGTGCCCTCCCGAAGGGGTGGGGTGAGGCCCACAGCTGGTGCAGGAACACCTGGCCAACAGACAGCTGGGGCTACTGGACCCTGGGAGGGAGGGAGGATCCTGCTCCTGCAAAGCACTCCTCTTTCTCCTGCTGCTGCTTGACAGGAGGCAGCTCTAACAGGCTGTCGGAAGAATTCTGCTGGATCAGGGCCATGGCCCACCTCACCCAACATCCTGCTTCCACAGAAGGCACCCAGATGCCTGTGGGAAACCAGGGAGTAGAATGTGAGCCCATGAGCCCTCTCCTCTCCCGTGGGGGCCAGCAATGGCTCTCAGAATCATCACTGCCTCCAACTGCTGAGGCAGCCATCATGGCCGGTAGCCAAGAGCCTCCCAGAGCCTTCTTTTCCATGAATTTGTCTATGCCTTGTCCACAGGGAGGACGAGGGGGAAGGACTGAAGTCACAGGAACTGGACGCGCGGCCTTCATGATCAAGAGGAGTGGGGCAGAGGTCAAGTGGAATCTCCCCCCATCTGTGCAAGTCATAGAATGGTAGAGTTGGAAGGGACCCCGGGGGTCATCCAGTCCAACCCCCTGCAGTGCAGGAATCTCAGCTCAAGCATCCCTGACAGAGGGCCAGCCAACTTCTGCATAAAGACCTCCAAGGAAGGAGACCTTCTCAGGGAGTCCGTTCCACTGTCAAACAGCTCTTACTGCCAATAAAGTTCTTCCTGATCTTTCGTCAGAATCTCCTTTCTTGTAACTTAAAGCCACTGTCTGCCCCCAAATCACTCTGAGCCTCCCACCGTCAGCCTGGTGCCAGGGGATGCCCAGTGGGCACAAGGCTGCAGAGGTTGCAAGCTGGCCTGGGCTCTTCACGGCCTCCCCAATGCCCCCTGGCAGAAACGCCAGCTGAGATGTGCACGCCCCCCCCCAAAAAAATTAAATCTAGCTCCTGCCTCTGTGTCAAATGTGCAGAATTCCTGGTTACACTGTGGGGCTTGGGACTGGAAATAGGGGGGGGCAGAGGGAAAGGGAGAGGAAGTGACTCAGCACCAGCAGCTGTGGTTCCCAGGCCCCCAGCAGCAGCCAGCACAGGGTCCTAGTGCCTGACGGGCCCATCTGAGGGCACTTTTGGTGTGGTTTCACAACGCAAAGCAACAGCTCACAAGCCTAGGGGACAGGCAGCGGGCAGCACCTGGTCCGCTGATGTTCCCAGCTCCACAAGGTTGCTATTTGTGTAAAAGGAAAAGGGGCAGAGCACAAGGCCTGGCCCCAATCCCAACCTCAGCGCTCCTCCACTGAGCCAGAATGGCTCCTCTCCAGCCCTGGAACCAGAGATCTGCTGAGCTGAAACTAGCAGGGGCTTCTCCCGCCCCAGCCCCATTTAGAGTCCCAGGGGGTCCTAGGGGTGAGGTGCCCCTCATGTTGCAAATCAAGGCCTGTCTGAGTGATGAGGTTCTGAGAAAGTAAGAAAATATTTCATTACGCTACAGGGGCTGTGAGAACACTAATTGCCAAAACTTGGGGAAAAAAGAAATAATACCGACAAAAAAGAATGGCAAGATAAATTATTGGATTATATAGAATTGGCTAGAATGACTCATGTATTTAGGGGTCAGCCCAAACAAAAATCTAAAAAAGATTGGGGGAAATATAGAGATTACCTTAAAAAGCAGTGCCCTCAAATTGATACTTGGACTTGTTTTGATTAACTTCTGCAAATAAATTATGGTGTAAAAGCTAAAAATGGAAAGAAAGGGGGTAAAAATGAAATAAGAAGGAAACAGAGTGATGAGGTTCTGTGGAAGAGGCAATCTACCTTCTGGCCAGCAGCTGCTGAGACCATCACCAGAAGAGAGCCAACGAGGAAACGGTGTCCCATTTTGGGTGAAGGTGCAAGACAAGAAGACTCCAGGGCAGGCGTCCCCACACTCGGCCCTCCAGAAGTTTTGGAACTACAATTCCCATCATCCCTGACCATTGGGCCTATTAGCTAGGGATGGTGGGAGTTGTAGTCCCAAAACAGCTGGAGGGCTGAGTTTGAGGAAGCCTGAATTCTAGGAGGCAGCAGGCGGAATCCCAGAACTAGGTTCTGCAAGATCACACCCTCCAGAACTTGCTTGCAGGAGGAAATGGCCAGAGAGCCCCCTCCCTGGGCTGTTTTGCCAGCCCCAGGGTCCCAGGCTGCTCTCTACCAGCCCCAAGGCAGAACACACACCGAGTGGCTCTTGACTTCAGAACCCGCGCAGATTGCAACAGAAGTGGCGATCTGAAGCCGGCAGCTCAGAAGTATCAGCTCCTTCTGGCGTCTTTCCTGGAGGAAAGGAAAGGAACGTGGCTGGATCCTGCCTGTGGTGCAGAGAAGGCTGCTCAGTCACGCCTCTTGGAAGGGAGAAAAACCCCTATAGGGCGCTCCTCCCCAGAGGGGTCCAGAGAAACCCCTTTCTGTCCACTATCAGAGAACCTAAGGAGAGCCTGCAGGATCAGGCCAGTGCCCATCTAGTCCTGTTCTCACAGTGGCCAACCTGATGCCCCAGTGGGAGACTCTCAAGCAGGACTCGAACACAGAGCAGCCCTCTCCCCGCCTGTGTCTTCCAGCAACGGGGGTTTGGAATCACTGCTGCCTCCTAGAACATGGGGCCCATTGAGGAACACGACCCACAGAAAAAGGAAGGCAGAGTCTGCACTGGGAGGAGATCCTGAAAACCCCTGCTTTCATTTTATTTTTTCTCTAGTCAGTTTCTAGTCCTTAAGATGACAGAGCAGACAGCTTTAAAATGTGTGGGAAGTTGTAACTCTTGAAATCCCAGAAACTGGAGGAGGAGGGGGGGAGCTGGCTAAGGTCCCCTGGGGTCGCCAAGATGGACATGAGACGCCTCCCTGCAAGGCCTGTGCTGACTCGCTCTCCTCCCTTCTCAGGCCGGGGGGGGGGGGTTTCTTTTCTTTCAAACTGGGGACTGAAAGACTTCTGCAAGCCAAGCCAAGCCTGGGATGAGGCTCCAGCGTGTCTCCTTCTCCCTAACCAGGATTAGCAGAAGCAGAATTTTGCAAGCAGTAAGAAAAAAGTGCAGAATAAATTATGCCTCCCCCTCAGAACTCATTTGGGGAGTTTTATTGAATAAAGGTGAAAGGAATGCCTAATGAACACGGTGAGAGACAAGGCAGTTGCATTTGCAGGATTTAGAAAATGGCACAGAATTTATGGGTTACTTTGGACCTAAGAACCTCCCTGGTTGGATCAGGCTGAAGGGAGCACCCCCGGATCAGCACCCTCTTTCTACGGGGGCCAAGCAGACGCCTCTTCTGGAAGCCCACAAGGGAGCATGACGTGAGGGCAATGCAGGGCTCTCCTGCCCTGTGCTGGACAACAACCGTCACTCAGAAGCATCACCTCCTCCAGCTGTGGAGGCCCAGTAGAACCATCAGAGTCAAGAGCAGGGCCATTTTTCTAGGGAAAGAGGTGCCAGAACTCATCTTGAACGCCTCCCTTGTTCTCTTACGATGGCGATGGTGCCCACCTGAGCAGTGCCAGAACTGAGTTCCGGTGGGTTCTGGCTAAAAACAAAGCCCTGGTCAGGAGCCACTAAGAGCCTCCATGAATTTCTCCAATCCTCTTTTAAAACCACCCTGAGTTTGTGTCCATCACTACATCTAGTGGGAGGGAGTTCCACAGTCTAACTATGCACTGCATGCAGAGCTTACTTTCTGCTTCACTACATGGCCCTTTTGGGTTCCAATGTTATTCAAGAGAGGGAGAGAAGCTTTCTGTCTGCTTTCTCCACAGCTTGCGTAATTTTAATGAACCCCCATTCTTTATTCACTGTTTTTCTAAACAAAAAAAGGCCCAAATGTCATCAGCTTTCCTCCTGGGCGACCTGCTCCAGCCCTTTGGTCAATTTGGCTGCCCTGGTCTTTCCTAGCTCTGAGGGCTCCCCTTTGAGGCACAGTAAGCAGAGCTGCCCGTGGCGCTCCAAGCTGTGCCACAGATCTGCATAAAGGGATGTTGATTCTGTGCAGCGCAGCAGAGCTCCCACTGAGCCCTCTCCCCCTTGCTCCTGGGCCAGATGCCCTCCTCCCTGCCCCAAGCAGGCTTAGGAAAGTGCAGGGGGGGCAGAGGTCTGGGCCCCCTGCATGGCCACTTGGCTGGGGCAGGGCAGAGCAGCCTGGATCCATCTCTCTGCCTGCAGCAATCCCAGGGGGGGGGCCTGTTTACCATTAGGAGGAACTCCACAGCCCATGCTCTATCCTTGCCCACCCCCACGTGAGTCTGAACCAGCAGGAACATAAAGGGGGTCCCCCTAGGCAGAGCACCCTGTCCTTTGTACCATGCAGCGCTACAGGAACGCCTGCCAGGCCACTTGCCAGAATCAGCCACAGCAGCAATTCCAGCCGCACTGCAGCCTTGCAGGGCCATAAATCCTGGTGCGCCAGCAAGGAGGATGAGTCTGGCCAGCCGGCCAGCCCTCCGGCATCTCCCAGTCTTGCACTTGGGGGCCTGGCTCTCGCTAGTATCTCAATGTTCCTGCATTGCGCCTCACCCCATGCGCTGCCCCTTCCACACCAGCTCCAAACAGGGCCAGTGACAGGCAGGAGCTACACTGGCCCCACTGGCAGGCACAGGTGGCTGCTGCTCCTGCTCCAGCAGGTGCTTCCCCCCCCCCCCGGATGGGCGTGACTCGCAGGAGCCCCAGCTGAGTGCAGCAGACAGCCAGGATTGGAAGAAGGCTCTTACACAAATCTATGGCGGGACCACATTTGGAATATAGTGTGTGCAGTATTTTGGTCGCCTCACCTCAAAAGGGATATTTCAGAGTGGGAAAAGGTTCAGAAAAGGGTCGCTGAAACGGATCAAGAGGGGAAGCGATGGAGCAACTCTCCTCTGAAGAAAAGCTGCAGAATTGGGGACTTTTTAGCTTAGGAAAAAGGCAAGTCAGAGGCAGCAAGAGAGAAGTTTATAAGAGGATGCAAGACCTGGAGGAAAATAGAAAGAAGGACGTTTGTCTCCTTCTCCCACATAACACCAATTAAGTCCTTCTTCACACAGCGCAGTTAACCTGTGGAACTCCCTCCCACAGGAGGCAGTGATGGCTTTCAAAGAGGATGGATAAATTCATGGAGGATTGGGGGGTGGGGTATCAGGGGCTATTAGCCAGGATGGCTGTGTTTGCCTTCACTGCTGGAAACCCACAGGAGGGGAGAGGGCTCTTGGGATGGAATTCTGCCTCTGGACTCCCACAGGCAACTGCTTGGCCTCTGTCAGGGCTTCTGCTGCAGCAAGTTCTGGGAAGGCAGAGCAAAGCCGCCGCCCCCCCCCCTCATGTTCCCCACCCACAGGAAAGCATACCTGGCATATTTATTAGATGTTTGGACCACCTTTTATCCCATAGCATCCCGGGGCAGTGTTCAAAAAGCAAAGGACTTTGTTGGCCCAAAACTGGAAATCACAAGAAGTTCCCCCCACTGCGGAGGGGCAGACGAAAATGACGGACTATGCGGAGCTAGCCAAACTGACCGGCAGGATTCAGGATCAGGACGATCAGAGATTCCAGGAAAATTGGAGTAAATTTATTGTATACTTAAAGGATAACTATAAAAACTTAAAGACACTAGCAGGATTGAAGTAATTCCTACAATGTAGATAAGATAGATAAGATGTAAAAAGTTAAAATACGCGACTGGATTTGATAAGGGATACCAACTGAAGGGAAGGAGGGGAGTTGAAAGCTCAGCAGAGCAAAAAGGTTTATATGTTGATTAATGTAGTGTAAGAATGAGCGTGTAAAGAAAATAATACAAATTTACGGGAGCAGGGGACAAAAAGCAAAGTCAAACCAGACCACATAAGTAGCTGGCATCAGCCTGTCTTGGGAGACAAAGGAAGAGTGTGCTTTCGGGTGAATTCCACCCTTGGCAAGTTCAGCGCCTGCTTCTGCACTGTGCAAAAACTAATTAAATCCAGGACACCCCACCAGAAGAAGTAAATAGCAGCAGACATGTTGTTTTTAAAATGCCCAGATCTAGGCTGACAAAGTCTTCCACAACCATCTGCATGAAACAATCCAAGTTTTGACACTCTGGCCTTTAGGAGCCCAGCCCCCCATCCACGCTGGGCTCTGGAAATATTACTGCAGGGCCTCCCCAGACCCTTCCAAACTCTCGCCTTGCATGCAAAGGAACAGGTGATGCAGCTCTGGTTGCGCCTGCAAAGGGAGAGGCGTGGCAACTGCGGGGAGGGGGTTGTGGAACCATTTCTCAAGAGGCAACAGACACTCAGCAACCCCCCCCTCAAAAGTGAGCTCTGCAGCTACCAGCAACACCCCTTTGAACCACTCAGTGCAATGGCCCACGTTGGTCAAAACAGCTGCCCTACTTGAGTCTTGGAACAACCACACATAACAGGGGCAGACCTAGGCTGGCATCACCCACAAGTCGCTGCCAGATAGCATGGCAGGGAAGATGCAACTCCCAGGTGGAGAAGAGCCTGCTGGGGGCTGAACTTTGCCTGCCACTTTCAAGTCACGCTTCCTGCATTGCAGGGGGTGGACTAGATGTCCTCAGGATCACTTTCAACTCTGCAAGTCTAGGATTCCACCTGGTGGGAGGAACATGTCAGACAACTGTTGTCTTGTAGCCGCAGAGCCACAACGCAATGCCACACACGCTTCTGCCTTGCACAGGAGCGGGAGGCAGCAGGGCTTCTCCACCTAGTCCCACCTGGAAACCTGCCCCCCAGCAATCGCAGTGGGGGCAGCAGCCAGCGGCTGAAGCAAGCCACACTCAGCTCTCCAGGGGGCTAAGAGAGCCTGGGCTGCCAAGGTGGTTTGGGGGGAAGCCAGAGCCATGCAGGGGCCCCCCCCTCTCCAAGCAGCCCCTGGTTCAGCTGCAGGGACCGGGACCAGGCAGCAGAGGCCCAGCCGTCTCTCACAAAGGCACCCATCCCTGGCTGGCAAGTGGCAGGTGCCAAAGCCAGAGTGGGCAAGAGCAGCCTTTGCCCACCTGGTACCTCCCTGAGTCTTTGGACCACAAATGCCACCAGCTGAACAGGTTGAGACGGAGGGGAATCGTAGTCCAAAGCCTCTGATAGGCACCAGGTGGGGGGAGACTGGGCAGCAGTGCCAGGCAAGGGGACCCAGTGGCCGCTCCCCAATCAGCATCCCCCAGGAGGTCATAGAACTTTAGGACTGCAGCGTTGCAAGGAGCCCCCCCCCCAGGGTCATCCATTCCCTGACAGGTGGCTGTCTAACCTCTGCTTGGAAACCTCAGAGGACTGGGAGTCCACCCCTTTCGGAGGGAGAAGGTTCCACTTTCAAACAGCCCTCACAGTCAGAAAGTTCTTCCTGAATGTTCCTACTCTGCCATCCTGACTGCTGCGAGGATTTAAAAAAAAGGGAAAGGAGAGAGGGAAACTGCAATGGAACAAATAAACTGCAGATTTCTGGGGTTCCCAAATGAGCCCCCAATTCCAAGCCCTGAGAGCTGAACTGGGCACAGCCCCACCCACCTGCTGTCAGTCAGGAAAAGGGGAGGGCAGCCTGCCTGTCCTTTGAAGGGCAGCTGAGAAGCATGGAGGCAGCTCCATGGGACTGGGGGGGGCAGGGTACCCCCACTCCCTGCCCATCATCCCTGAGAGAAATCAAGGAGGACTCTGGCAACAAGGGCAGCCTATGGGGGGGTGCAGAGGAAGGAGGGCCAGAGTAAAGGGGGGAGGGGTCCCAGGAAGCTTCTAAATAGCTCCCAGGTCCCTCTCCCACCACAAGCAGACAATTATCTCCCTTTGAGAGGGGACACACTCCTTCCCCCCTCCCCAGCAGCCACTGCCCAGCATCCTGCCCAGGGGACCCGCTGCCCACCCCCAGCCCAGCATTCACATGTTCTGCAATCAGAAAATGCCTGGAAATTGGGGGGGGGAATGCCAAAGACTGACAGAGAGAAGCTGCTCTCAGGGGTAATAAATAAATCAGTGCGTGCAGAGTGCCTTTGTCTAAGTGGCCACAACCAGCCTGAGCTGAAAGGGGAGGGGTTCGGGTCAAAGGGCAACGGCATCCCACCTCCCCAAAGTGGAGCTAAAGTGAAGAGATGTGCATTAGGAATTGAGCATAGAGCATGTCCAGATCAAAAGGGTTCCAGCTTTCTCAGCTCTCAGGGGGCCAAAAAATGTGCCCTGGCTAGTTTGAAGCCCTCAAGGCGTTGTCCTTGGCCCAGGAAGGCAGAGCAAGTGAGGGGGGGCTCTGCTCCCCAGCTCCCCTCAGTCACTGGCAGGAGGGGGAGGCAAAGGAAGCAACCCCCCCCCCGCGAAGTCCGCCCATTGCTCCATCTGGCTCAGGATTGTGCCCACTGACTGGCACCAGCTTTCCAGCATTTCAGATTTTGTGCATAAAACTTCCAAGGAGAGAAGGGGGCAAGGGGGGCACCTAGAGTGAGCCCCCCATCCCTGGCACACACAGCCCAGCACCTGCTCCCCAAGGGGCAACCCTGGTCGGCTTTCCCCTACTCTTGTCAGTGCACAGCACCTTGTGGTATGTGGGGCCCCTTCCTCCAGACTCTGCCCCACACCCTGCCAACTTCTGCCCCCCCCCCCGCACAGAGCAGCCCCAGACCCCAAAGCCTCGCCCCTTAATCGACAGCAGCTGCAGAGGGAGGGAGGCAACCAAACCCCCAGCTCAGCTTCTCCTCGGAGGGACTGAAGTTGGAGCCACCCGGACAGTTGCAGCTTCTGCTTCCAATAAGGTCCGTTTTTATTCCC
Organism: Podarcis filfolensis; assembly: GCF_964270895.1. Taxonomy (NCBI): domain Eukaryota; kingdom Metazoa; phylum Chordata; class Lepidosauria; order Squamata; family Lacertidae; genus Podarcis; species Podarcis filfolensis. Next base: position 91,107,232 of record NC_139603.1, on the reverse strand, counting down.
TTTTCGCTTCACCAAAACCTTCCCCAGATAGAAGCGAGCCTGCCCTGCTGTTCTAAAGAGCAACGCGCTTCTCGCGTTTCCTCCGATTTAAAAGGACAGGACGGCGGAATATCGACATGTTAATTGATTTTACTAATTGGCCCCGCGGCCCCCAAGCCTGCCCTGCCCACTTCAGCGCGCGGGGGATTTCTCTGCTAACGGAGCGCATTAATGGAGCCCCGACGGGAAAGGGCAGCAGGGCGGCGGCGGCGGCGGCTGAGCCGGGGCTGGGCCAGGACCCTTCCTCTCCAGCAGCGCCCCGGGGTCTCGCCTGCCTGCCTGCCTGCCCGGCTCCCCTTGGTGGGCCGAGCGCCCAGAGACGGCGCGGCCTCGCTCCCCGGCGCCCGGGGCTCCGCAACAGGTCCGGCCCGACGCAAACTTATGCCCTATTAAGGGAAGGCGGCGGCGGCGGCGGTGCGTGGCGCCCATCGGGCACCGGGAGCTCCCTGGGCCGCCCGCCCGCCCGCCCGCGCCACGTGGGGCGCACCGCCCGCCGCCCGCCCGGCTGCCCGCCTACCTTTGTACTTCTCGCGCACGTCCTCGTAGGCTTGGATGAAGTCCTTCTCCTCGGGGTTGGGGGGCAGCAGGCTGAGGTTGAAGGTGGCCATGGCGCGGGGCGGACTGGCCGGCGAGGGGGCGCGCCCGGCCTGCCTGCCTGCCTGCCTCTCCGGGGGCGGGGAAGCGCGACGGGGAGGGAGGCGGCTGGGCCGGGGAGCCAAGCCCTGCAAGGACATTCCAGCTGCCGGCCGGGCCCGACCCTTTAAAGGCACCGCCGCCCACGCCGCCCAACCCCGGCCGGGGCGGAGGAGCGACGGGGCGGGCCGGCCGGCGGACTGCGGAGCACCTGCCACCTCGGGGCCAGGCCTGGCAAGCGAGGGCCGTTGGGCCGGCCCGCGAGGTGGCGGCTGGTGCCAGGGACCCCGGAGGCGGCGCAGGGCCACTTCCAGACTCCTCGGAAGAGCCCGGCCCTCGAGGGACGAGGCCACGGGGAGATCCCAGCCAGCCCGGTCTCCTGTCCTCCCGGGGCCCACGGGGGTCTCTTCCGGGCCTGAGCGCAACTGCAGCTGCTCTCCCCACCTGCAGCTCCCAACATCTGGCCCTCAGACGGGGAAGAGAGGCGGTAGCCATTGTGGCTAGTGGCCTGCAATAGCCTGGTCCTCCAGGAATTTGCCCCGTTCCCTTTTAAAGTCTCAGCCATGCCACCTCTAGTGGGAGAGAGCTCCATAGGGCGCAGGGTCAGGCCAAAAGGGCCCATCTGGTCCAGCATCTTATTCTCACAGTGGTGGTAAATCAGGACCAGAGAGCAAGGGCCCGCTCCGCCTCCTCTCTGTGGAGGCAGAACAGAGCCCTCCTGGCTACATCCACAGCCCTCCGTCTCCTCCATGAATTTGTCTAAGCCTCTTTCTAAGCCCTCCGGGTGGGTGGCCTCTCCATCACTGCCTCCAGAGGTGGGGGTGGCCATGCCTTGTTTCTTCCTTCTGTGACTGGTATGGGGGGGTCTGTGCTGGGGGACCCTGGAACCCCAAGAAGGGGACCCCAATCTAAAGACTGGCAGGCTGCAGAGGGATTTCCAGGGCAAGAGTCCTCCTCCTGTGGATTTCTCCTCCATGTCCCCCCCCCCCCGAAGTCGTTCTGCCTGAGCCTCTGGCCCAGCCATCTTCTCTTGGTAGCAGGAGTGTAACTCGAGCGGGTGGCTGGGTGGGCAGGCGGGCTCCCTCTCCCACAAAGCCTAGCAGGACAGACAGAGGGAGAGAGACGGGGCCATGTGTCATTTTATTGCGCCAACCCGCCTGCCCCACCCCCTGAAAGCTATGAGGCCAACAGGTATTTATAAAGCACCCGCTCTGACTCCAACAGGTTCCAGGGATTTTTCCAGCAGAGTTCTTTCTCTCCAACCCCCCCCCCCAACTCCGCAATGGCCAATTATCCCTCGTCTTCCCGCAGCTGGCACATGTGCCCCACCACTGACGTCAGCGGCAACAAAATAGCCCCATGGCTGCACCAAAAGTCCTGGGAAGAGTCCACGGAGAAGGGGGGGGAGGAGTGAGAACCCCAGTGGGATTATTTGTGCTGCAGAACTCAGAGTGCCCCAGCCTGGCCCAAGTATGCGCTATGAAGTCAATGTGCCCTCTTAGGGAATGACAATCGCCTCGTGTTCCTAAGCCTGCAGGACAGAGCACGGTGGCACCAGAAAGGGCGGCCAGGGAGCCAGAGGGTTTGGGGCAAAGCAGGGGGCACAATTCAGCTGGGGAGGGGGTCACCCAGGGCATTAATTCAGGCAGGACTTGGAGGACCAGCTGGCATAGGCAGGGCTGCCCACCCACTCATCCCGCTGGGCTTGGTTTTGGGGGTCCTCCTCTGCACCCAGTTTGCCAAGGTCTCCTGTATGATGGGGAGAGAGGAAAGGTCAAAGGTCGGGCTCACTCCTGCAGGTGTTGAGAGCCAGCCTGAGCCCCCTGCTCCAGCCCCAGAAGTCATGCTCAGACTCCTGGAGTTGGCCCCCTGGCTGTGTGCCAGGAGCTCCTGTGACTCAGCCCTGGGGCAGAAGGGAGTGGTGTCAGGTGGACTCTGGGCAGGCTGTGGCCATGCCAGGCTGATCACTGGCCTTTGACGGGAGCAGGCGTGTCAGAAACCAGCCGGGGAACTCCCCTGGGTGCCCTGCCTGGGTTACCCAATGCAGCGCCACAGAGGGCATCTGGAGGGGCCAAGAGGGAGCCCCTGCCACTGGTCTGAGCCAGCTGCTGGTGGCCTGAGGGCAGCCAGCAAATGGGTTGCTCAGGGAAGACCCCATAAAAGCTCCTTGCCAGCCGCCAACTGCTCGGCTCGGCTGCTCCGGCTGCGAAGAAGCAAAGGCAACCTGGCCGGCCCTTTGAAAGCAGCCCCAGCGAGAACTGAAAGAAGCACCTCTGGGCTGGAGGGAACCCAAAGGCCATCCAATCCAGCCCCTCCCCACCCCCATTCCCAAGACAGAAGATTCAGAAGAGATAAGAGGAAGGACTTCTGCATGCAGGGCAGAAGTCCCTCCCACAGGAGGCCACCAGCCTAGAGGGATTTATACAAATTCATGGCAGAGGGGGCCATGGAGGGCTCTGTTCCACCCCCACAACTGGGGGCAACCATGTTTCTGGATACCAGATACTGGAAGCCACAGGAAGGTTTCCCACAGGCCTCTGGACGGCCACTGTGAGAAGAGGAGGCTGGGCTAGTTGGCCACTGGCCTGATCCTGCAGGCTCTTGGAATCTTCACATGATCCTTTTTATGCACTTGGGGTGCCAGTGCCTTAATGCAGGATGGCGGCTAGAGGTAATTCAGGGCCCCCCTCTTTCTTACCCATCATGAAGTCAAGCTAGGCTCAGTGTTGGGGGTCACCATCAGTGGTCCCTCATAACCAGCAAAGGGACACACACACGCAGCACCCCAGAGGCCTCTGCCCAGATGACTCATGCTAGTAAGCCAGGCCGCCTGCCAGATTCCTTTCCCAAGCATCATCACTTCCCAGCTCTTCCCAGTGTCCCTTGTGGGTTTGGGTTAACCCCGTGGGAGCTGAGCTGCATCCCACACATCCAACCATCACGAGAACGGCAATTTCGCTCACAGAAAAACCTAGTTACGCCTAAGGCAAAGGAGAGTCCGCAGTCTCCCAGGAGAGACTGCTCCACTGTCAAACCGCTCGTGTGTCGACACTTTTGCAGGAAGCGCACCCCAAGGGCAGAACTTGACCACGACATTTCCCTGGACCTCGGTAGGGAGAAGCTGCATGTGGCAGAATTACACACACACACCTCCCCCAGAGGAAAGAGGCTCAAAAGTGCTTAATTGTGCCTGGATCGTTGCCCTCTAGTTTTCATGCCCCCAGCTTGGGATGAGAAGAAAAGGGAGCTCTCTTTGGTTGCCAGGATACCTCCTTCCATGGGAAGAGCAGCTGCCTTCTGGGAGCTGAGGGGCCTCCTGACATCACCCCCCCCCCACTGGATTCCTAGAGCCAGGGGCAAACATTTCAGCCACAAGGTCACAAACTCTGCTTTGCCAGGCTAGCCTGGATCCCTGCTGGGAAGAAGAGGAGGAGAGCAGGGACTTGGGTCCACTTCCACGCTGGCTGGGCCTGGCAGGAAACTCTGGACTCCACAGGCCAGCGATCAAAGGGCTCCTAGGTATGAATAATGACCCCCACCTGCATTCCAGAGCAGGGATCGCCTCTGAACCTTTGGCAGGAGGAGGGGAGGAGACGCAAACTTGCCAGACAAGGGCTTTGCTGGCAGTGATCTAGGGGTCAAGCACATTCCTCTCCCAGGAGGGGAATCCCACAGCCCTTCCGGCTCCTCTTGGAATCACAGAATTATTGAGTTGAAAGGAACACCAGGGGTCATCTAGTCCAACCCCCGGCAATGCAAGAACCAGAGTTCAAGTGTCCCTGACAGGGGCTTGACCCTTAAACACCTGGTGCCTTTTGCCCCACCCTCTTTGGGGCACTCCTCTTCCTGGCAACAGGTCTCCTGGCAGACATGGCAGCATTTCACAATACAGCCAGGTGTGGGGCTGAGGGGTTGCACCTGGGCGAGCAAAAGTCCCTTCATTTCCCTGAAAATAGGGCTGGGCCTTTCAGGGCTCCTCCTTCACCCCCCCCCCCGGATGGCTGGAGGGAGGAAACTGGCTCTCTTACGGGTAATCAGCCTCTACCCAGAGTGCAGGAGCAGGATGATGCCCCTCCAGACTGGCCCCCAGCCTCTGCCCAAGATTGCTTAAGGCAGGTGAATGATCTGCGTGGGGAGAGGGAGGGCAAAGTGTCTGTCCAGGGAGGGTGATGTCATCTCCCCAGGTGGGTGCTATTTGCTGAACCACTGCACACCAAATAAATAAGCTTTTCAGACAGAGAAACCCAATCAACAAGCCCAGCCAAGAGGGAGGCCACACCTGTCTGCAGGGGACGAAGGGTTAAGCCGCCACAGCCCTGAGATTGCAGCTACCCAAATAAAGACAAGTGAGGCTTCTGAGTCCTCCGGAATCCCCCCTCAGGCTGGAGAGAAGCAAAGCAGGAGGTTTGAAGAAGAAGAAATTGAAGAAGAAATTCCGAGGAAAGAAGAATGGCAGACGAAATTAATGGGCTATGCAGAATTGGACAAAATGACAGGAAGGATTCGAAACCTGCGGGACCAGAGATTTACAGAAGATTGGAAGAAGTATATGAATTATTTGAAGAGCAACTGTAATCAACAAATTACGCCAGTAGGACTACAAGAAGTTTTGTAAGGAGAAATATACAAAGTGTTACAAAGTAGAAAAAGATAGAGATATTGGCTATGAGTTTGAAATGTAATAGGAAAAATAAGAAATGCATACTAAGAGACTATACTGGGAAATTTTCAGACAGGACTGATGGAAGTAAAAAAAAATGAATAAGATGTAAAAGTATGTTTAATTATTGTTGAAAATGGGATGTTAAAAAACTAATATAAATTTATATTAAAAAAGGAAGCAAAGCAGGAGGATCACAGAATGGCAGAGTTGGGAGGGATCCTCAAAGGTCATCTAGTCCAGCTGAAGAATCCCTGACGGATGGCCCCCCAACCTCTGCCCTGAAACCTCCAAGGAAGGAGATTTCACTGCCTGCCCAGGGAGTCCATTCCATTGCTGAGCAGCTCTCGTTCGCCAGGAGCAGAGAGAGAGTCACCCAGAGCTTCCTCCCTTGAGCTGACCCAGGGCGGTTTCAGAGGGTCCCCTGGACTCAGATGTTTCTCAAAACTGGGGGGTCATAGCATGTCCCTTGCAGAATAGAACGCATCTCCCAAGCTCCCCATGGCCTGCCAGACCTGCAAGTTAAAAGCCAGAAGATCCCTTGGATAAGCTAATAATAATAATTAATTATTATTATTATTATTATTATTATTATTATTATTATTATTATTATTATTATACCCCAGCCAAGACCGGGCTCAAGGCAGCTAACACCAAATATAAAAACAATGGATTGAAATACAGCTTAAAAAACAAGATTAAAATAGAACATAAAAACATTAAAATGCAGCCTCATTTCAGTGGAAACTCAAATCAAAAACGTTTTGGGGATGAAAACATCAAATCTTCACCAAGGTTAACTATCCAGACTGGTCCTACGTGGGCCAGAAAAAAGCCAGGGAAGTCCCCAAATAGGAGTTCCATCACAGAAGGAGAAAGGAAAAAGAAAGAAAGAGGGGGAGGGAATCAAGTTGATTCCAAGCCAAAGATGAGGAAGATATACACATTTTTATGCCCTCAAGGGGTGTCCACCCATCACTAGTGAAAGACAGACAGGAACAAAGTTGCTTTCAAAGCAGTGACTTGAACACACACAAATGGGGAGTTCCTTGTACAGTCAAACCTCGGCTGTCGATCATAATCCATTATGGAAGCCCATTCGGCTTCCAAAATGTTCAACAACCGAGGTGCGGGTTCCGATTTGCTGCAGGAGCTTCCTGCAGTCAGCTGAAGTCGCGTCAGACGTTCGGCTTCTGAAAAACGGAGCATTTACTTCCAGGTTTTCAGGGTTCGGGAGCCGAAACATTCCGAAACGGAGGCATTTGGGATCCGAGGTTTGACTGTACGTAAAATATGAGGGTTGGGCCCTGAAGCAGCACCAGGGGGAGGGGGGCTTCCCTCCCGTCACCCACTGTGCCCTTCGGAGACGCACCTGCCTTTGCCACCTGATCCAAAGCACCACCGAAATAGCTGGAGAATGAGGAGCCCTGCCAGGCATTGTGCAGGGGGCACGGCAGGCGGGGAGAAGACCCTCTTCAAGGACAACGGGTGCTGGGAAGCAAAGGGAGCCTTGCTTGGCCACTGCCCACCCCCCCTTGTCTGCCTCGCCCCACTCCGTCTGAGACCATGGAGCAATGCTGCCCTCCTTTCTGGCAGCAGTTCAATGGATGCCGGAAACTGAACCCAGGACCTTCTGCAGGCAAAGAAGACGCTCTCTGGCCCCGTCCCCAAAAAGATCACTGCTGGGAGCTTCTCACAGAGCTGCTCTGGCTGCCCATCTGCTACCCAGCCAGGTTCAAAGTCCTTCTATTAATTGACAACGCCCTGAAGAACTTGGGTCCTGGGCACCTCAAGAATTGCCTGAACCCTTCTGAACCAGCTCAATCACTGAAGGAAGCTCATTTTACAACATCTGCCTCATCGAACCGGTCCTGTGGAACTCCCCGCCAATGGAGATTCAGCGGGCGCCTTCTGTGCCAATGTTTAAAAGCCTGCCGAAAACTTTACTCTTCCATCTAAGGCCTAAGCAGGCAGTTAATACATCTCTTTCACAATTGTCTACTGCTGTTTGTTTTTAATTCTGTTGCTTTGAACTTGTTTCTTTCTTATTTTACTGTGTGGCTTTGTATTATTGTAAACTACTGTGATAGAAATGATACAGTGGTATGGAAATGTTTTTTTATAAATAAAGAGTCACACCCCTTCCACTCCCCCTGGTAGGTAGCCAGACCTCTTTCCCCATGAGCAAATGCTCACAGCCAGGAAAGGCTCCCATGTGATGAGTGCGCATGCCAGAGAACTCCTCCAGGGAAGACCATCTCACCTGCAGCCCAGGAGAGGCTCCGCAGCCTCCATGCGCTGACATCAAGGCAGCCAAAGCCAGGAACCTGAGACAGGTGAAGCCAAGGACACGGAGGGAGGGCCCAGAGCGGGCAGGACTGGGTGATCCAGGCCCCTTCCTTTGCAGGGCTCTCTGCTCCCTCAGGCATCCCTGGCATGCCACCCAGGCCCAAGTCCTTCAGCATTCAGAAGTGGTACCTGGGCAAAGTGCCAGAAGGGGCACAAAGACAGCCAGAGGAAACCAAGTGCCCTCAAGCCTGTGGCTGGAGCCTGGAGGGCAGGGGCAGCCAGAGAGAAGCTGCAGGGGAAAGGGGCGTCTCTGTGGGATTCAGAGCTCAGCCTCAGTGAAAAGAACTGCAGCCCCTGGTCTCCCTCAGAGCAGAAGGAAAAGACTTAGGGGGAAGCCAGTGAGATTCTGCCCACCAGAGAGAGGAGCCAGGGAGCTGGAAGGGAGAGGCCAAGGGCGCCCCCCACCCCCCACAAGGCCAGGCCAGGCCCCAGCCCTCAACCAGCCAGTGCAAGGCAGAGCACACCACAGGGCTGTAACTCATCAGCAGAACACCTGGGTTCAGTTCTCTGCACCTCAGTACCTGATGGACCACCTCTCCCCACAGAAACTGACCCTGCACGTGTCATTTGAGGGCCTTCTCTAGGTGCCCCCTGCCTGAGAGCTCCAGAGTGTAGCAACACGAGAATAGGCCTTTTCTGTGGTGGCTCCCCATCTGTGGTTGGCTTTCCCCAAGGAGGCTCGCCTGGTGCCATCATCACATGTCTTCAGGCGCCAGGCAAAAACAGTCCTCTTTACCCTTCAGCCATTAAACAGTCTATGTGCAGTGGTGTCCAAACTTTTTTCGAAGAGGGCCAGATTTGATGAAGTGAAGGGCCGCGGGGGCCGACCAAAGGGCCGACCAAAGTTGTTGAGCTTCTCTAAGGATTCAAGTTGTTGAGGGTGTTTTTAGGACTTTACCCCAGGAAACAGACTGCCACAGGGGCCAGTGGGCCGGATTAGGCCCCCAAAATAGACTATGGACATGCCTGGTCTATGGTATTTTAAATGTGGGGGGACTATTATCATGAATATTCTATTATTACGCTGTGTATTATTCTTTATTATCATGCTGCGCAAATTAAGTTCTTAGTGTTGTACGCTGTCTGTCCCGGACTGAGCAAGTGAGCCAGGCCAGGAGGTGGTGGACTCTCCTTCTTCGGAGGATGGGGGGGGTATAAATATGTTGTTGTTGTTGTTAGCAGTGGTTGGCTGGCCCTCTGTCCTGGATCCTTTAGCTGAGATTCCTGCATCGCAGGGGGTTGGACTAGATGACCCTCGGGGTCCCTGCCAACTGCCATTCTATGGTTCTGTGGTTCAAATCCCTACTCAGCCATGGATCTCACTGGGTGACCTCAGGCCAGGAGCTGCTTCTCAGCCGAACCTACCTTGCAGGGTTGTTGCAAGGATAAAAATACAGAGGGGAGAACGATGCACATTACCTTGAGAACCTTGGAGGAGAAGATGGGATCACGGAATCATAGACAGAAATGCAAGAAGTAAATACAGTGGATGCTCGGGTTGCAAACGTGATCCATGCAGGAGGCACGTTCGCAACCCACAGCGTCCGCAACCCGCAGCGCCACATCTGCGCACACGCAGGTTGCAATTCAGCGCTTCTGTGCATGTGCAAAGCGCAATTTAGTGCTTCTGCAAATGCACAAGCGCCGAAACCTGGAAGTAACCCGTTCTGGTACTTCCGGGTTTTGGCGTGTCCGTAACCTGAAAACGCGCAACCTGAAGCGTCTGTAACCCGAGGTATGACTGTAAATAAATGGGCTGTCCGTGGGTCCAATGCCAGGCCTTGTCCTCCCTCCTGTGGGGCTGAGGGAGGTGCAGAGAAGCTGGACTGGACACTGCCCAGCCTGAGATCAGGGGAAGGACCCAGCCGGGAGCGCTGGCCTAAGGGAGGAAGAGAGGGCGACACCGTGGCCCCCGCTCTCTGCCCAAGCGGCTCCTGAGTCTCTGCTTGGCTCCTCCAGGGGCTCCTTTGCTGCCAATGGACAAGGAGGAGCTTGCGGGGGGGGGGCGAAGGGACCTGTATTGCAGGGCCCCCTGCTGGAGGCTGCTCTCACTGCAGGGCAGGACCAAGGCAAGGGGCATCTCTGCCCACACAGCCACTGCTGCATCACACACACACACACACCCCACACACCCAGCCCCCCCAGCAGGAGACTAGGCAAGAGGGGCCCAGGCCCCCATGATCCCACCCGGCATAGGAGAGAAACTGTTGCCCCCACTAAGGACAGAGAGAACCTGGTGGGTGAATCTGTCCCTTTCAGGTTCTCTCAGTTTCTTGCCCTTCTGCTCTTCAGTTCTCCAGGCCTCCAGACCAGTTTGCAAATTATTATTTTTTAAAGTCTTCATGAAAATCCATCAGCATGTTCATGCAAAGGTCTCCCAATATACAATGCAGTTTTCCCTAATAAGCACCTTTCTGCACACAAGGCTATGCACACTTTATCCCAGTACAGTTGTACCTTGGTTCTCGAACTTAATCCGTTCCAGGAGTCTGTTTGACTCCCAAAACCATTCGAAAACCAAGGCGCAGCTTCCGATTGGCTGCAAGAGCTTCTGCACTCAATAGGAAACCTCACTGGACGTTCAGCTTCTGAAAAACGTTTGAAAGCCAGAACACTTACTTCCTAGTTTTTGATGTTCAGGAGCCAAAACGCCCAAGCACCAAGGTGTTCGAGAACCAAGGTACAACTGTATATGCAGAGCTGTATATGCAGAGCTGAGAAACTGCCCTGCGAAATCAGGAGCATTTCAAAGGGCGCAGGGGTCCAGTCTAGTCCTTCCTTGCTTGGAAAAGTGGGAATTAGGCTGGGCCAGGGATAGATTGGGGATGTTTCCTTGGATTTCTCTCCCCCATTCTTACCTGAGGCCAAAGGGAGTGCAGGTGACTCTCAAGGTGGGGGAGGGGAGGTCTTGAGCTGCTGGAACACAGGCAGGACCCAAGGCAGACCCAAGGAGAGGGACCCAGAGCGTGCCTACTTAATTTACAACAAAGTGGCAGCGCAGAAGGACATAAGGCCTGGGACAGATATCACAGGTTATTAGAGCCTAAGATACCCTGGTGGGTATCCCCAGTGGAGACGATATTGGTAAAAAAGAAGAATATGCATACAAATTGGGTAACCTACCAGCAACTGATAAAAATAGAACAGGGCCAATAGGTTACCAGATTTTTTTTTTCCAATGAATCCAGGGACACTTTTCAACTTCAATGGATTTTGTATGGGGACTGATTTGTAAATCCGGGGACTGTCGCCAGGAAATGGGGACATCTGGTAACCTTACAATACACATATGTGTAAACCTTTTTTCTTTCTGTTGTTTTGTAGAGATAAAAACCTCAATAAAAATTAATTTATTTTTTTAAAAAAGGAGAGTGACCCAGAGGTGCTGAATGGAGCAGGATGACACACACACACACACCCCCAGGCAGAGGGCCAAGCAGAGCAGCAGCAGAGGCTGGAGGCCTCAGTGTCAAACACAGCAAGCAAACAAGACCTGCCCACGCCCTGCTGGCTAGGGCAGGTGGTGGCTGGGTGTGCCCCTCCTTCTGCCAACAGGAAAGGAGCTGTGGGGGGCATGAACCTGGACAGCACAAGGGTGAGGGTCTGGGGTCTGCAGGGTCTCTCATTCTCACACCAACAAGCCTCAGGGGTTGCTGTGTTGTAGTGATCAGATGGGATTACCATGAGGAATTATAAAATATACATCAAGCCATTGTGTCCACGATGAATGCGTTGTGTTGACTGGGTTTAATGTACTGACAATAATTTCTGATTAAATCCCATAAGCTTCTACATTTATGCCATATTTCCTCTACTGTCCATTTCTCTTGCTTGACAAGTCATGCACACAGCACCCAGGCAGGCTCCTGGATCATCAAAGACAGTGGGCAGTTTCTTTGATGTAGCTTTTCTGATACTTAAATCTTAGGATGTTAATCTTTGGGCCAGGTAAGAGATATCACCTGAAGGTGATAATGATCGCTGTCCTCCTGGCCACCCTCCTTATCATGTTTATTGCTTGTTTATCCTCCTTATCATGTTTATTGCTTGTTTATCACCTTCCAGGGTTGCCAGACAGCACTCCTTTGTAGTTCTGTTCTTTATTTACCCCAGAAGTGCATGCTTAATTAGCTTTTGTAGTTTAGTGGGGTTTGTTGAAATGCTCAAAATAAATCTGATTGGTTCTTACGAACACTCTGTAAAAGGTTCTTGTGAATAAAACTACCTGAGCGGAGGGTGGAGAGAGAGATTATTATACGCACCCTTCCTAGAGTCTTGCTGGTTCAAGCCTCTGTGTGTATTCTTATTAATCAGAGTTCAATCCTTCCTTTGCTTTGGGAGCGCCTCACTGTGTAAAACCAGCAACTGGCTTTGCCAACAGCCAAGAAGAATGAAGGCCAAGGGGGAGCTCTTTTCCCTCCCCTCCAACCAAAAAGAAATCCCCTTACGCACATCACAAGGCTCTCGAGGCCAAAACCCAAGACCTCCAACCCACCTGACTGACCACCAATGCTTGGGCTGCCCCTGTGAGGCTAGCTGGAAGGAGTTTCCGGTTTGGGGGAAAGGGCTTTCTGTTTGCCCAAGGCTTGCAGCTCTTAGTTTTTCAGCTTTGCATTTGCTTCTGAGTTTCATTGTTTTCCATCTGCAAATCATTTGGTTCTTTCTATCTTTGGCTTCTTTTAATATTGCTTTTGTTGTTCTTGTGAAATTGTTAAATTGGAAGCCTCCTTGCAGATTCATGAAACCAAAAAGCAAAACAGGTTTTTTTTTAAAAGCTGACTATAATAACTAGAGAGAGCAGGTGCCAGCCAGCTGCTTAGCAGGAAGGTGCGAGTCAAAAGGAGGTGGCCAGGATGCTCTGCAAGGCACCAAGGTCTTGTCCACATTGGAGCATCATTTAGCTGCTATTCCATTCCCCCCCCCCCATTCAAATTAGATGCAGAGCAATCCACACCTGCACATATTTGAATTTATATATAAGGAGCAACTTCCTCCTTCCTGTTCCCTTTTGGAGCTGTCCCTGCCATCTGATGGGTTGTGCATGCACACAGATAGCGGAGCATGAGCCTTGCTTTTTAAAATAAAATTTCCCACCCAAGAAGTCTGCAAAAGCATAGAGCCAGCCTATTGTAACTTACTTGTGCAAGATTTGTGCAAGTCTGAGTGATCCAAAAATATATGCACACACACACACACACACACACACGCACAATGTGATTATATATAAATGGCTGAGCTCCTGAAGTGCTCTCACTAGCAAACTGGGGGTGGGAGAGAATGAAAGCAATTATAAATTCTCAGCAAACGCTTTTCAGAACGCTGCCCAGTATATCGGGTGTATAAATTTTCAATGCGGTTTGCTTCTGCAGTTTTCTGGTTTTGATCTGAGGGATCAAACAAAAAAGAATTTTCCTTCCCTCCGGAGCAGACTGGAAATAGTTAAGAGCACAGCTGGAAAAGTCATGGGGAAGCGGCAGGCATGGAAAGGGGAGCAGCAGAACCGCCCACCCAGAAACACTGAAACAAATCACTTGTGACCCCAAGCAGAGAGGTCTGGAGCCCAGTTTCCCCCTGACTGGCTGCATCTTCCCCATACGCAAGCATGGAGAACCTTGGGCCCTCCAGATGGTACCCAACTAGAGCAAGTATGGCCAATAGCCAGGGCTACTTACTGATGGGAGTTGCTGGCCTCCGTCTAACTCGAGAGACAATGGAGTCTGCCTCCAGGGGTGAAGTCCAACCGCTGTGTTAGCAGCACTGAAGTGACTTCCCTGGGGTGCAAGGCTGGGCTGTGTGTCTGGAGGTCCTGGGCTGCCCAGACGACAAGATCCCCCTCTCGGCATTGCAAAGGAAAGCAGAGCGAGACTTTGGCACCAACTTGGCTGCAGGAATTGCGTGAAGGAGGCATACCAGGCACCACCCAACCACCTTAGGGACTCCCATTTGGTTTACTCCTGAGCCTTTTCTTCTCCCAAAGAGATCCCGCAAGGCAGTGGGGGTTTAGGACCAGAGTTTTCCTTCTCCTAGGTGGGCTTCCTTCCCAGGTAGACGAGCCCCACCTGCCCCTCACATCCCTCTTTAGTACATGCAGAAACTGCCTTCTTGACCACTGGACCCCCTTCCTGGTCTTGTTGATGGGAGCTGTAGTTCAGCAACATCTGGAGGGCCAAAGGTTCCCTATTCCTGCCGTATCAGGTAAACCCAAATTTCCAAGGGGAAAGCATTCGGCCTGGTGTTGTTTGGCAGTAACATCATGTGAAGGACGCAAATTAAACCAGGACACATGCAGCTGCAAACACACAGCAAACTCCAGCAAGGACCAGCCCCAGGTGAGCACCACAAAATCACAAAGCACTGCATGCCTATTAGGCCAGCTGCTAGAAGCAGTTTTGCCGTCCACCACAGCTGTCTTCCCTGCAGGCAGGCAACATGGATTCCACATCCATTCACAGCCCTCCCCAGGTATTTCCTGAGAGGTGCCAACCCAGACCAGGTGCCTCCCCAAGTCTGCCACCTGCTGATGACTCTGTGCCCCTTAAAAAAGGAAATATACCTCCAGCCACATTTTCTCTGCACTCCTGAGCAACTCATGACAACGCACAAGGAATCTTTCTGCGTGAAGTGAGGTCTCTTTCTCTCAGAAAAAAAGGGGGTTGGGGATCCCCTGTGCATAACATCCTAACTTGTTCTACTTATAATGCTTGTTTTTCCATCTCTGAAATCGCCTGAAGCCTAAACTGGAACGCATTTTTGTTGTTTCGGGGTTTTGTTTTGTTTTAATTAACTTGGGTTTAGGTTCTGTTTGTTCCTGAACATTTACGCCTCTTGCTTCAGGTCACTCCTGCAGCTGCCTTGGGGATTCCCAAGATCTGGCCCAGACCAGCCTCTGTGCTGCCCCTGCCTGGATCTTTGGGAGGAAAAACAAGTGCGGCACATGAAAAGCAAAGCCCCAGCGCACTGGCTCAGCGCTGGTTTGGAACGTGTGCGTGGCTCTGCCGGATAAGCCCTGGCTTTGTGGCGGGCTCCCCTCACGTAGGTGGCGAAGACTGGTTGGACAGCTTTCATGTTTACAGAATCGTAGCTAAGCTTTGTGCAAAAGCTTATTGTGGCCCAGAAACACACCTGGAGCCAAGTGAGGAGGACAGAAAGCAGTTAAGGTGCAGAAGGGAACTTCCCTGCTCTTGACTGTGAAGCTGAACTTGGACAAAGTTGGCAGGCTGGTCTGTGGCCGAGTTTGGTGGAGGGGCCGCCCTGGAACTCTGGCTCCCCTGCTCAGAATGGGCCACACTATCAGAATGAAAATTTACTCCTGCCACACCGATTTTTCTTTTTTCCTGATAAGCAATACATTGGAAAACAAAAAGAAAACAACTCCTGGCACTGCTCGATTTATAACACAGAACACAACTGCTTTATATTATGACTAAGGGACATCCAGGGACGCGGGTGGCGCTGTGGATTAAACCACAGAGCCTAGGACTTGCCGATCAGAAGGTCGGCGGTTCGAATCCCCATGACAGGTTGAGCTCCCGTTGCTCAGTCCCTGCTTCCGCCAACCTAGC
This sequence comes from Podarcis filfolensis, assembly GCF_964270895.1. NCBI lineage: Eukaryota > Metazoa > Chordata > Lepidosauria > Squamata > Lacertidae > Podarcis > Podarcis filfolensis. The sequence goes on along the minus strand of NC_139603.1, from coordinate 91,091,989 downwards.
AGTTCGAAAGCACGTCAAAGTGCAAGTAGATAAATAGGTACCACTCCGGTGGGAAGGTAAACGGCATTTCCATACGCTGCTCTGGTTCACCAGAAGCGGCTTAGTCCTGCTGGCCACATGACCCGGAAGCTGTACGCCAGCTCCCTCTGCCTATAGAGCGAGATGAGCACTGCAACCCCAGAGTCAGCCACGACTGGACCTAATGGTCAGGGGTCCCTTTACCGTTAAGGGACATCCAGGAAATATAAAACAATGCAGCTACATAAGAACACAAATTGTTCCAAAATACAATATTGGTTGTTCTTGAATCTTCCTGCCACACTTGCGCTCCTCTCTTGCCACACCCTTGGAGAACCACTGGTCCAGGTGCATCAGAATCCCAGATTGTGGAATCTCCCGCCTGAGGGAGACGTGCCCTTTTCTGTCACATAATAAACAAACCTCTGGAGGGCGCCGGGTTGGGGAGGACTCGTCTGGCCTTCAGCCATGCAGGTTTTATTTGTTTGCATACATCTACTGTCCGCCCAGGCCAAGGGATCTAACCATCCAGTTACAAAATGATAAAACACCACAATGTTGTTTGTTTGTCTTGTAAAGCTCCAGCAAACATTAAAAAGCAGCAGATCTGTGATCCCTGCATTGCAGGGGGTTGGACTAGATGACCCTTGGGGTCCCTTCCAATGGCTCCAGGACTTATTCTCCAACAGCAGCAAAAGGCAAAAATTCCAGATCCCTTTGCCTGCCCCTATGTGCCCCCCTTCTCTCTCAAGGGCAGCATAAGAGCAGAGGGCAGGCCAGGTGGGCTTCTTCTTTCCCTATGGAGGGGCCTCCACTGAAGAGGCCCTGCTGCCCCCCTTGTGCTCATTCACCCACTGCCCCTCAATGGACAGGACCTCTGATGTGGACCACAGCACATGGGAAGGGGCAGAGAGGAAAAGCGGTCCTTAGGCTGCCCATTAGGTGCCAATTCACTAAAGGGAAGAACCAGCACCTTCAGTTGAGCCTAAAAATAAGCAGGGAATCAACAAAGAACAAACAGGATCTTCAAACGGGATCAGCTGTTTTCCAGCAAATGTGTAGCTGCGGTATTTGGACCTTTTTGCAGTTTCCAGAGGTGTTCAAGGGCTGCCCCATGGAGAGCAGATTACAGGAGTCTAGTCTGAAAGTAGTTGATGCAGTATAACACCTGCTTGGTGTGTGTGTGTGTGTGTCTTTAGCAAGATCAGTTCACGTGGCCTGTCCTGCTTCCAGCTTTTTAGACTGGACTCTCCTAGCAGAGAAAGATAAGGGGCCAGGCTTACAGGGGGGGTGTGGGGAGCAGGATGCTGCCATGGCCTGGCCTGCAAACTGAGCTGGGCCCCCTCTGTCGTCTCCAGGCCCTGTCGCTTGGCACTGGGCTCCTTCTATGACCCTAACAAGGGCCTCAAGTGAGAGGGGGTTGTCACCAAATAAGCTTTACACAGAGTAGGCCCACTGAAATGAACAAACATGACTGATCTCAATATGTCTGCTCTGAGCAGCGCTTCCCTAGGAGGCGAGGCTCAACTGACGGCCTCTGGGATGTTTTATTGCCTGTGAGATCCCAGCCGAGGTCCCTAATAATGCTCTGCTAATGAGATTTCATCCTCAGCCAGGCAGAAGAGCTTCCTGCATTTCAGGCCCAGGAGGAAACGAGAGGAAGGAATACCACCCCCCCCACCTGTTCCGCCCCCCCCACTTGCATTTACTAGGGTGGTTGTTAGGTGGTAATTTTCTGAAGCACCAAAATTTTTGGTGTACAAAAAGCTTATTTATACAGGGAGTGTTTTCTCCCAACTTCAGAAGAATGGAGGCGTCTTGAAAGAGAAAGGAGATTCGGGGCTTCAAGCCCCCCCCCACTGCCCCCCCTTGCTCCCTGCAGCTGCAGCAGCACCCTGAGCTGGGGAGTTGGGACTGTGAGGAGGAAGGTCTTTCCCCCTTGCACGGGGGTCCTGTCACCCCCACTGCCCTTGCCAGGGAGGTCGGAGCAGCAAGGAGAGCAGGGGGGCCCCACGCCCCCATTTCTGACCATAACTGGCATGTGGGCTTCCTGGCCCCCAGCACACCTCCCCCCCCCCAGCAGAAGGCAGCCCCCCCTGGGCCAGAGGATGAGAATTCCACAAAATAAGCAGACCGTGGGGAGGACAGTTACACGCTGCAACTGCAACTGTTGATGACACAGCGAATGCAGAAAATAACGGCTCATCAGAAATGTCCCAACTCAGTTGTAGCAGAAGCTGTGGAGGAGGAGGAAACGGGCAGCAGGTTAAGAGGCACTTTTGGGAAATCTCCGGGTTCCTTGCCAAAACCTCCTGAGCAAACCTAGCAGTCCCAGGCTGAGAGGGCAGAACCATCCCTGCCCCCACCTATCTGTTTTGGTTTATTAAACTTCCACATATATATTTCAAGGCAATGTACAACCGACAATAAAAGCAACTCAAAATCAGCAGGAGAAACGCAATGCAATGTGGCCTCGCTCCGTCCTTCTCTCGATACAAGGTCACCCATCAAGGCAAACAAGGCTGATTCAGTTCCAACCCTGATCTCAGCCCGGATCAAAATGAGTCAAGGAGGTCTGTTTCCTCCACAAAGATCTGTGTTTTTGCCCCACGACCATCTCAAGTGCTTTGCCCCCAAAGGGGGTATTTGCAACAGGGCGCAGGGTGGGTTTCCTCCGAGGAGGGGCCACCCTACCCCCTCTTTCAGGGCAGCAGGCACCCCGCCCCCCTCAACACAGAAAGGCTCATCAACCCCAGTGATCTAAATCGATATATGAGAATATGCAGGAATGGTGGGGAAATTAAAGGCGACAGGGAAGGGAAGATGTTGAATGTTGTTATTAAAAGAAAGATATTGATGGTGGAAATATATTTTTGAAAGCGAATGTGATTTTGGAAATGGTAATAATGAAAAATGTAAATAAAATTTTTAAAAAAGAAAGAGAGGGTCTCCAACCTGTGACCCTCCATCACACCCATAATAATAATAATAATAATTTATTATTTATACCCCGCCCATCTGGCTGGGCCTCCCCAGCCACTCTGGGCGGCTTCCATAGAAACCAAAAATACACTAAAATATCACACGTTAAAAACTTCCCTGAACAGGGCTGCCTTAAGATGTCTTCTGAATGTCAGGTAGTTGTTTATCGCTTTGACATCTGCTGGAAGGGCATTCCACAGGGCGGGCGCCACTACCAAGAAGGCCTTCTGCCTGTTTCCCTGTAACTTGGCCTCTCGCAGTGAGGGAACCGCCAGAAGGCCCTCGGCGCTGGACCTCAGCATCCGGGCAGAATGATGGGGGTGGAGACGCTCCTTCAGGTATACTGGGCCGAGGCCGTTTAGGGCTTTAAAGGTCAGCACCAACACTTTGAATTGTGCTCGGAAACATACTGGGAGCCAATGTAGGTCTTTCAAGACCGGTGTTATATGGTCTCGGCGGCCGCCCCCAGTCACCAGTCTAGCTGCCGCATTCTGGATTAGTTGTAGTTTCCAGGTCACCTTCAAAGGTAGCTCCACATAGAGCGCATTGCAGTAGTCCAAGCGGGAGATAACCAGAGCATGCACCACTCTGGCGAGACAGTCTGCGGGCAGGTAGGGTCTCAGCCTACGTACCAGATGGAACTGGTAAACAGCTGCCCTGGACACAGATTTGACCTGTGCCTCCGTGGACAGCTGTGAGTCCAAAATGACTCCCAGGCTGCGCACCTGGTCCTTCAGGGGCACAGTTACCCCATTCAGGACCAGGACCAGGAAGGGCAGAGGTCAAGAGGGCACCTCGCTGGGCACAGACTCACAAGCACCCTCTCAAGGGTGGCGAAAACGGACCCCACAAACCGTGTCTGGATGGAGCAATGGAAACCTCACCAGGAGCTGCATCAAATGTGGCATCCATTTCCCTAAGGAGGCAAACAACTTTGCCCCCCAAGTGCCCCGTGAGCAACTCCCAAGGGGTCTCTGAGGCGCCCCAGACTCCCTCCACCAACGTGGATCTCAACCGCCTACAGACCATCCTAGAGAGCTCTGCTGGGCAATTACTCAAGAGACGTGGCGCAGGCCCCCGACATAACACCCAGCCCAGACTCAGCTGCAACAGGAGACCCCAAAGCACAAAGCACCCCTGGCAAGTGGCCCCCAGAGGGACCCCTGGGTGCACAACAACACTGCGCCACAACACGGCGCAAGGAGGGGCAGGGCCAGGGATGGTGGCTCACAGAAGCTCCTGGTGCCCTCACCAGGGTCAGCTCAGGAGAGCCACTCACCCTCAGGGCCCCGATCCAGCAAGACCCCCTGATCTGGGCCTCCCAGCCTCAGCCCTCTCTACCTGCAATGCGGATGACTGCTCTCTCCGCAGGATCCAGGACCGTCCCGTTGCCAGACGACGCCTTGGTCCTCTTGGTCCGCTGGTGCTTGGGGAGGTTCCAGGGCAGGGTGTCCCCCGGACTAGGAGAGCCCCCGCTGCTGCCGCTGGAGCTCTCCTCCGCCATCTTCGGCTTCTCCTTCCGGCGGGAAGAAGACATCACCTCCTGCAAGGCGGGGAGGAGCAGCGTCAGAGATGCAGAGACAGGAAGCAGCCTGGCCCCACCCTGGGCCCCCATTCTGCAGGATGGGGGGTCCCCGTGGCCAGAGCAAAGCAGCTTGTCCTGCAGGGAAGGCCTAGGAGCCCCCTCCCCCCCATTGAGGAGCAGCTCTGCAGCCCAGACAATGGGCTCTGAGGATCTGCCTGTGGAGCCAGGTAGCTCAAGCCAGCCAGCCAAGCCGCATCCTGCAGCAGGGAGGGGAGCAAAGTCCTCATCCCAAGGGGGTCACTTGGCAACCTGGCGGGAGGGAGGGGGAATTCCTGGCCAGCCTCAGAAGCCTCCATCCGAAGACCCCCAGTGGGAGCCAAGCCGTCAGCCTCAACTCCTTGCTGCCTGTCCTGGCTCCTGTTGGGGCTGCTCAGGGGGAGCTCCCAGGAGGACAGCTAGCACCATCCTGCCCCACCACTTGGGGGTCACGATCCTCCAGGATAATCCTGGCGCTCACCCAGAATCCCCCTGGCCTGAGAAGACATATGACACCAGAGGGCCAATCCCGTGCTATGACCAGCTATGAAAGCTCTGCTTTTGGGGGGGGGGGTGATATAGACACCCCACCCCAGGCACTCCCAAGCAGCTGGCCTTCAGTACCTGAGGGGAGGCTGGGGGGGGTCTGCATTCCTGATGGGGTTCCAGGTTAGGGGGAAGTGCCTGGAGGTGGGGGGCGGGAGGGAGAACTTCTACCAGGTTGAAGGAGAAGCACTTGCCCCAAACAGCCCCCTGGGGACTATGAGGATTCAGAGCTGGGCCACCCAAGGCACTAACCACTGAGCAACACTGCCAAAGGCTGAGGAAGCCCTGCCAAGGCCCGGTCTGCTGCACCCCCACCCCCAGCCTTGAGGAATTCTAGTGCTGCAATTCCTGGGGCTCACCTGGGCACGATGGGGGCCAGGAGCAAAAGCCCCCACCCAGAATGCCTCAGCGCAACAAGCAGCGGAGGGAGGTGGACCCCCACCGTTTTTCAAATGGTTCTTCATGACCCTCCTAACTAGAGGCAAAAGTTGCTCCAGGGCCAGAAATTGTCTCCTGAAACATCCCCAGGTATCTTAAGCAAGCCAGCCAAGCCACACATTCCGGAAGAGGAGGGGGGAAAGGCAGACGTTTTTGCGCCCTTCCTTACCCGGAAGAGAAATGATAATTAGTCAGTCTCCAGGCATTAAACAAACCCTTTCCCCTCCCCAGTCTTTCCTCCCTATCTCAGAAGAGAGATAAAAGTGCAACCACAACTCTCTCTGTAAAAAAAACGAGAACTCATGGAGCTCCAAGGAAGATGAGCCCGAGAAGAGTCGTGGCCTAGAAAAGAAAGCAGCATCAGGTTAAACTGTGGAACTCCCTGCCACAGGAGGCAGCCATAGCCACCAAGCCAGATGCCTTAAAAGAGGACACGTTTATGGAGGGGAGGGCTATCCCTGCCTCCGCGGTTGCAGGCAGCACTGCCTCCCAATCCCACTTCTGGGAAGGGCAGCTGAGCAGAGGAGGCTTGTGAGCTTCTTCCCGTCTGGGCATCTGAGCTGCCCTGGGAGAACAGGATGCTGGGCTCTGTGGGCCCCCGGCCTCATCCAGCACAGGAAGCCCTCTCTCTTTCCCAACCCAAGAGGCTCTCGTGGCCTCAAGCAAAGCAGCTGAGGTGCAACCCCACCCAAGACCCCACGCCCCTTACGCACATGTACACACACACCCCTGCACATAGACACTGGCACCCATGCATTCACAGGCACCCTCCCCCTTCGGAGCGCTCCCACGTGCATCCTTCCCCTGGCACAGCCACCCATTCCCTGGTACAGGCTGGCCCGGGTGTGTGTGTGTGCGCCTCTATGGTCCTGCCACACAGCCAGGGGTTAGACTAGACAGCCCCTGGAGGACCCAAACTTTGGCTGCTGCAGGAGCACTTTGCTCTCCACCACCTGCCCCACCAGAGCTAGGAGTCCAGCCCCACCTGCCTCTCCCCTCGGCAGGCCACACTTCCTCCATGCTGACTCACCCCCTGCTCTGGGGAAGGAGGAACACAGGTCCCAGAGCCCCTGAAGGACAGCTGCCGCCAGCCGGGTTCCGTTTTGGCCCAGTGAAGGGGCACAGGCAGGGCCTGGCAGAGAGATGGGCAGAGGCCCCTGGCTCAGGGCTGGAGCATCCTCAAGGACAGCTCTTCCAGGTCAGGGTGAGGGAAAGACCCCCCCCAATGGGTCCACTGCTGCTGCCCGTCAGTGTGGGATCAGTTGTGGCCTGACTCTGTGCCCAAGGGAGCTCCTTCTGTCCCCAGGAGCCCAAGAGGCTCCCCCCATGTCCTGGTGGAGAGAGGAGGAGGCAGGGAGACCTGGAGCCCCCCCCCCATTACAGGGAAAGCGTGGCTAAGCCCTCTGGACCCTGTGAGGCTCTGTTGCCTGCCTTCATCTCAGCAGCCAGTTCTAGGCCCCTGAGCCCCCCCCCAGCACAGAATGCAGCCCCCTCTCAGGTGCACCCCCTCCGCCCCCAACTGCCTCTTGACTGGGGAGCCTGACGTCAGGCTGCTTCTGCCAGGAAGTGGGGGGGGGGGTGATTTCGCATCCTCCAGGGCGGCTGGGGGCTGAAGTGACAGTGCCAGCTCTGCCTGCTACTTGGCACTTCGTGGTTGCCATGGACACAGCTTCCTGGGCACCAATAGGAAGCTGGCGGGGGGGGGGACACACAAGCCCAGGTGAAATCAGGAGGCGCCCCACCCCCTGCCCCACACACTCCTCCTGCACAGGGGCTTCTCTGGGCCCAAAATGCCTCTCTGTCCAAAGGGCTCCACAAACTGGCCCCTTTCTGGCCAGCCTTTCCCCTGTGGATCCCACAGCCCCACTCACCCTTTCTCTGGGTCTCAAGAAGCTGCACGCTGCCCTAGAGAAGGACTGGAGGAAGGGAGGAAGGCCGGCTGTGAGCAGGAGGCTCCAGATCCCAGCTGGACTGCTTGGCCTCAGGGCCAGGAACCAGCCCAGCAGGCCAGAGCCCAGGCCCAGCTCCCCTAACCGGTTCCCGCCCCTGGGGGCCTGGCTTCTCCACCTTCTTCTCCCCACCCCCCAACTCCAGCACCCCCGGAGGCCTGGGAAGAAACCGCAGGGTGGGGGTGGGGGTCCAGGGTGCCCTAGCCCCACAGCAGCACCCTCCCCCTGCCCAAGGGGCTCTGCCTGGAGAATGCAAAGCGCCCCATGGCTTCCTTCCCCTTTGCTTTGCCCACACAGCAGGGCCCGGAGTCTGCAGGGGGCGCCCAGCTCTGCCCCACTCTGCTCTCTGGGACATCTGCTGCAGGCCAGGCCAGCCGAGAACACAGACTGGCTCCCCACGAGACCCACAGACAGGGCACAGTGGAAGCAGCAGCAGCAGCAGAAGCCGGCCAGGGCAGGGAGGCACCGTCCTGGCATCCCTCGCCCCTGAGCCTGGCACTCTCCTGCCGCATCTTAGGAAGGAAGGAGGGCAGGTGGGCAAGCCGGCAGACCCCCCACCCCCGACCACTCACCGTCTCCGGGTGCGCGGGTGCGTCCTGCCCCTCTCCTGCCCACGAAGCATGTCTGCCTACCTTGCCAAGGCAGCCAGGAGAGCCGGCCGGGCATGGGCAGGGAGCAGCTGGCAGGCGGCAGGCGGCATGGGGAAGGGGCGACCCTGCGGGGGCTCAGCGCCTGGCAGCAGCGCCGGCAGCGATAAGTTGGGCTCGCCTTAGCAACATGCAGCCGTTTTTTGCAGCGCAGGCTCCGCCTCCCGCTCTGCTGAGCACTGCAGCTCCTGCAGGGTGTGTGTGCGCGCGTGTGTGTGTGCATGCGTGTGCGCGTGTGCGTGCGCGACAGAGCCGGCGAGTGTCTATCTCGCCTCCGCACCCGCCCAGCGCCGAGCGGCCGGGCCGGCTGAATTATTAACCAGGGCACAGGCTGGCAGCAGAACAGAGCCCATTCAGACCCGGACAATGGACGGAGCCCATCCGCCCGCCCCGCTGCCAGCCTCACAAACACAGAGCGCCCTGGCAGCCGGACCCACGCCGGGGCCTGCCAAGCAGGGGGGCACAGCGCGCCCTCCCTCCTCGCCTGCCCCCAGGGTCCCTGGCCTGCTGGCAGGGGGGCACTGGGAGAGCCCCGCAGGCCTCCCCACTGGGACCCCCATCTCCCCCAGGGTGGGACAGGCAAGGAATTCTGCATCTCTGCCAGGCAAGGGCAGCTCTCTGACCTCGGCTGGCCTGACCCACAAGCACGGGGATATCCGGGGCCTCTGAGCACACAATCCCGGGGCAACGTCGCCTTCCACGGGAAAACAAAACGAATAAATAGAGCGCGCACTTAGGCGAATATCGAGAGCCCCCCCTCCACCTTCAGCCCCTGCTCATCCCGCTGGAAGATGTGGTTAGAGAAAAGTGACAGCAGCCCTGAGGGGGGGCCACGGAAAATAAAAGGAAGTTGGGGGTCGCGCACCCCATTTCCTCTGCCCTTGGGGAGCCGCACTCAGATCACACCACGCGGCTTCATCTGCACCCCAACCACCGCCCCCCCGGCCTTCCTGCTGTCCAATTCCCGATTCCCCTTTTGCCTGCCCTCCCACTGGGGGGCTGGGGGCAGAGGACCCCCACCCTAGCCGTTCTGAAGAGAGAAGCCCCGGCCTCGCCCGCACCCCATACAAACACACCCCACTGCTGCCCCCACATCTCCTGGTCGCCTTCCGCCAGGCGGAGACTGCAGGCAGCTGGGAGCCCCACCCTCGTTCCCCACAAGCCCAAGGAAACTCCGCGCCCCACCCAGGAGGAGCTCGGGCGAAGCCAAGAAGGCGCCGCTGCTCTCTGCCCCCCCAGCAATGCTCAAAACGGAGCCGAGCCTCTCCCCCAGCGCGAAGCTTCTGCCGCTTGACCGTGTTCTTCGTGGGTAACATGGGGAGATTGGGGGGGGGGTGACACTTGTGTTTTCCAAAGCCCGATTCACCCCTGAGACACGATGTGCCACGTAGGCCGGGGAGGGGGCTCTCTGCAAAGTGGCCCCTTCCCTTCTTGGTGGAGGGGGGGCCTAAAACGAAAGAAAGCCACCCGTGGGAGTCACCTAGGGCAAAAAGGACCCAATCCCCCAGGCGCAGGACCCCCCTCCCAGGGCAGCTACAGACCCCCAGCCCCCGGCTCCCCAGTGCTATTAAGAGCCGCGCAACAGTCAGGCATTCAACTGGTGCAGCCTCCGAAAGCCAGGAGACACACTGGTGGGGAAACAGCTGCTTAGTGCCTGCCTGTCACACCCCAGCTAAAAGTTCAGGAGCCCCCCACCCTGGAGCAAGAAATAAAAGTGGCGGAAGAGGCTGCGAGGTCTTGGGCCTCTGCTTGTGAGCTGCTGCTCCAGGCTGTGCTAGGGGCCTTCGCGGGCACTCCACAAGCAGGTGGCAGGGAGTCCCGCAGGCCATAACAGCAAGCCCTGAAGCCTAGAGATGGGCAGAGGTCTTGGAAGCAGGCACTTTAGCCTAGTCCTGCCTGGAGATGCCACGGGGGGGGGGGGTATGAACCTGGGAGATGCTCTGCCACTCAGCTAGCTACTTCCCTCCCCTTATTTGTGGCTCTTATAAGAGCTGGTAAAGCCCAGAGACAGGCAGGGCCCTGTTACTGATGCAAAAGGGCTCCATGCAGCCAGGCAAGAGCTGGCCCTGGGAGCAGAGGAGCCCATTCCATTGGAAGAAGGTGGCACCCACAGCTCCCCCCACCCACAGCCCCCATTGCTCTACCTACAGGCCTCCTGAAGCAGCAGCAGCAGCAGCAGGCCAGGCAGCGGCGGGTGAAGGTCGGCTGCATGTGAGCCCCCAGGATGGAGCCAGGGCCCCCAAGTGGCTCTTCGTGGGCAGCGTGGGTCTTGCCGAACGCAGCAAGCGGCCCAGTCTTAAATGGCAGGGGGCGGCGGGGGCGGAGGAGGAGCAGAGGAAGGGCCTCTTCCTGCCCACCACCCGCGTGGTGCCTTGTTGATCTGGCACAGAGAACAAGGCCAGGCTGTCCGGAGCCACAGCAGCCCCACCCAAGGCCCCGGGGCAGGCGCTCAGCAAGGCTTCCTGGCGGACATTGCTTCATAGAACCAGAGAAGGGTAGAGCTGGATGGCAATCGCAACGGAAGCATCCCTGGCAGACGGCCACCCCAACTCTGCTTAAAAGGAGGTTCCCCACAGCAGGGGAACGGCAGGCAGCAGGTCCCAGGTTCAGTCCCCAACAGCATCTCACCTACATTGTGGGGTTGGACTAGATGACCCTCAGGTCCCTTCCACCTACGGTTCTGTGATTCTTTTATCTCCGAGTCGGGCTGGGAATGTCCCCTGCCCAAGACCCCGGAGAGCCATTTCTGCAGACAAAACTGAGCAAGGCGGACCAGCGGCAGCTTCCAGTCCCCTGCCTGAAACCCTGGACTAGACAGACCAGCGGCCTGACTCTGTGTAAGGCACCTTCTTCCTACGCTCCAGGGACAGAGACGGAGAAGGGCTGTTGGGAAATGGCAGCACCCACAGACCAACCCATGAAAGGATGAGTCCTAGGCAGGCGCCATCCTGCGGCACTCACTGCCACAAGGCAGCTCCAGGGACTCAGCTACATTAGTAAGGAAACAACAATTTGGATGCGCTATAAACATGCAACACCAGATGTCACCAGAGAGCAGGAAATTTTTATACCCATTTTTATATAGGGGTTTGTTTGTTTGTTGTTATAACCATCTAATTTCTGACTTATTTATAGTGGGGGTTTTCCCCTGTGTGTAGATCCACATCAGGAACTGTGTACATTGACCTATAGAGTTTCACAACTGGCCAAACTGCCCCAGCCCAGAGGAAGGGGTCAAAGTGTTCAGGCTCCGCTGCCAAACCCCCATGGCTTGCGCATGGGACAATTGTGGTGGGTCCCCCTGGAGAGACTCCTTAGGGAGCCGGGAGCATCTGTGCTCACCATCATCCCCCTCAGATAACAAGCCTCTTTGCATGCCTGTCTCTCAGAGGCAGGAGTGAAGTAGAAAAAGGAGCCTATGCAAGATCTGGGCCTCTTGGGTCCCCTCTTCTCCACCCTGGGATGCCCGGGGTCCTCAATGTGGCACATGTGGGCACCTGGTGCCTTCAAACATCCTTCTTGGCATCTGCCAAGCCACTCTGTCCCTCCCAGTGGTTTTATTATTATTATTATTATTATAGAAGGTGGCTTTCACATTCTTCACATTTATTTGTTTGGTTAGGGGGAGTTGCCTGCTTCGTTTGTTTGCTTTGAGTTGTGTTTTATTCGTTAGAGAATATTAGGAGACCTTTTGCCTGTTGTGCTTTTCTGAAGGGGAATTCTGAGCACCAGATTCTCTTCTTTGAAATGAGAATTTTGCAGTATCCATGAAAGTTGCGTACATTTCGAAATAAGTTCAGAAAATTTTGGGGACCCCTCTGGTTTGCTCTGGTGCCCAGTTCTGCCCCCCCGGCCTCTTGCCTCTCCACGGATCGTAAACTCACTGGGAGAAACGGGGGGGGGCTCCCTCTACCTTGGCACAGGTTGGAAAAGTGCTGCATGCATCCTTGACCCTCCGGCCATTGATTGAATGATTGATTGATTGATTGCATTTGTTTATTTCGCCCAGAAGCTCAAGGTGGCATATACATGGTTCTCCCCCTCCTCATTGAATCTGCACAACAACAACCCTGTGAGGTAGAGCAAGCCGAGAGGCAGTGACTGGCCCAAGGTGGGCTTCATGGCTGAGTGGGGAGGACTTGAACCCAGGTCTCTCCCAACCCAACATGCCAACCATCACATTGCCACTGGCTCTCAAACAGGGTTTTGGAAGGGCTCATCCTGCAAGCCTCATCACACACCTCATCTTCAGAGCTTTAATATTTTGCAATAGGAAGGCCAGTGGGAGAGGCTTCTTCTGCCCCTGAGCTACCTTTGCATCCCAAATGTTCAAAGTGGTTTGCAAATAACATTCAGCAATAAGTAACATATCCACCCACAATAAGCCCTTGAGCTGGATCAACATAAAACACACCTCTTCCTTCTCCTCCTGGGAAAGAAGCAAGTCGAGGAGGGAGGAAGCTGAGCAGAATCTCTCCACCTGCCCCCTGAGGGCCCTCAGCTCCCAGGTGTCCCCCCCGCCCCCGGGGCTCTGGCCTGTGGCGAAAGGATCCAGCCAGGAGAAGTTCATGGTGGTGGCAGCAGCAGCAGCAGAGGCTCCTCAGAGTAGCCAACCAGCACCTCCCATGCCAGGTGCAAGGCGGGTGGCACAGGGGGTGAGGGGCAGCTGAGCTGGGCCTGAGCAGCAGGTGCAAAGCGGGGAGAGGCACCCTCTGGGCTTCCACCTAGCCGGGCACACCCTGACCGTCCTCACCTGCTGCTTTGTTGCTGCCAGGGGCGCAGAGTCCGGCCCAGAGGGTGCTGCCTGCTCCTTCCTCTGACTGGGTGGCGGCTTTCCCTTGGCAATCTTCTTCCGGCGCTTCTGGGGGTGGCAGACAAAAAGAGAGAGGTCTGGGGACCTGCAAGCAGCCCTGAGAGGCAGGCGCACGCCCTGCCCTCCAGTGCCCCCAGGGGGCAGAGGCCGGAAGGGGCGCAGGGTGGCTGCGTGCCAGCCTGCCGTGGACGTCTTTCTCTTCCCTCTCCTCCTCCTCCTCCTTCCGCAACCAAGAGCCTTCTGTTCTCGCTGGCATGGTGAGGAGGCGAAGTGAGTGCCCTTGTCAAGTGCCCAGACAATGGGGGCCTTGAGGGCTCCCTGCCTGCCCCCTATCACGTGAAGGAGGACCCTCCCCTGCCCCGCCTGCAGCCCCCACAGCAGGGCAGCAGCAGGCTCCGAGATGGGAAGGTTTGGGGCTGGCAGGGAAAAGGAGAGGCCACTAGCTAACAGGGCCAGTGTTACGCTTATGCTTATGCTTATGCCCCTGTCCATCTGGCTGGGTAAGGTGTGGGGCCCAGGGGTCTGCATGAGAGGCTGCAAATCCTGGGGGTCAGGGGAGCCCCAGCAGGGAGCTCTAGGGTGGGCTGGGGGAGTGCAAAACAGACCCAGGCTTGGACTCACCTCGGAGGTTGTCTGGGACTTGCTTCCTCCCAGCTGCTGACCTGGGGGGAGAGAGTGGGGGGCAGAGAGTTAGGCCAGCAGTGGAGAGAAAAGAGAACTGCCCCACTCCAAGCCAGAGGGCAGGATGGAAGCCAGGGCCGCCTGGATCAGGCCCGCGGCCCAGCAAGCCCAGCATCCTCTTCTCCCAGTGGCTGTGCAGATGCCCATTATGGGAAGCGGGGCAAGCAGGATTGGAACGCAGACCCCGCCGTTTCCAGCAACTGAGATTCAGAAGCAACACTTCCTCCAGATGTGGAGAAAGAGGAGGGGGCTCAGGAGTGGCACCCCCTCAGATGGGCCTTTCCTTGGCTCCTTGTCTTGGCTTCGTGGCTGTTGCCCTGCGCCCAGTTCCCAGAACACGGAAAAAGGAGAGGGACAAGGTGCTACCTGATTATCCACCAGACAAAGCAAGCCACAGCCTGTGGAACAGAAGGCCACAGGAAATCACCTGCCACCTCAGGAAGGCCTCAGAAACGGGACTAAGGCAGTTGCTCTTCTGGATTCTGCTCCAGAATACTTTCTCCAAAACCGACACAACCTCGTTTGCTCCTGGGCTTCGCCATAAACCACCCCAGACATCTTTCATAAAGGGCAGTAGAAATTGCCTAGAGGGCCCATCTAGTCTGGCATCCTGTTCCCACAGCAGCCAACAAGATGGCCCACAGGCAGCGGGGGATGGTGGCACCCTCCATATTGGTGGGGGCTCAGCCCCCTGCCCTGAAATATTGAAGGGACTGAAGCCCCTTCTGCCCCCTATCACCGGCACCCTGCTAGTAGCCTTCAATAGCCCTCTCCTCCATGAATTTGTCTCATCATCCTTTAGCGCACCGTTAAACTATGGAACTCACTCCCACTTGAGCACTTGTGCTTGAATCCTGCTTGCACCTGTGAGAACAGGAGGCTGGACAAGATGGGACATTGGCCTGATCCTGCCGGCTCTTGTGATGTTCTTACGGGTCCAGAGGGCTATTCCCCATGACCCCAAGGTCTCGTTCCTGGTCGATCACCCCCTTCAGAGCCCAATTCTCATGTGCCTCGCTTTACACTTTCTTGCATGAACTCACATTTGCCGTTTGAATGGCCATTCTGTCTCTGTGTTGCTCTGCATCAACATCAAGTTTTGACCTTGGATGAACTAACCCCAAATTCCTTCCAAATTACAATATTGGGAGGGGGGTCAGGGAGCGGAGAGGAACTAAGACAAGCCCTTCTGCATCCGGGACAGAGGTCCATTGGGCGCAGCCTCGTGTTCCCACAGGGGCCTCCTCTGCCTCTCGCTCATCAGAAATCATCTTAAACTGACTGCATGCTTTAAGCCAACAAATAATGGGAATAATAATAATAATAATTATATTGAGCCACAGCCCTTATTTTCCTGAAGGAGAGACACTGGCTAAAGGTCAACGGAGGGAGAAGATTGCTGCATTAGCTGGGGCATTATGGGACGGCAGCGTGGTCCAGCGAGGTGAGCTCTGTCTCACTGAAAGGCTGTGGCTAAGACACGTCTGTGAAATGGGCGCAAGAGCGATGCTACCAGCGCAGGGAGTCAAGCCTCCGAGCCCTTTGGAGTCAGGAAGGACTGGAGGAGAACTTTGCTCACAGGAACTGCCTTGCAGGGGCAAAGGAAGGGCAGAGGGAATGTGCCCCATATTGCTCACCCCCCAGTTCACTTTGAAGGGAGATAAATAAATGCATCGCATCCAAGTATTATGATAACTAACACCCCCTCCAAAGCTGCAGCAGACACCCCAAGAAATGGTCTCAAGGCCCCGCAGCCCTCTGCCTCCTGCTGCCCCTCCATCTGCCCCCCTGCAAGCGAGAGGAGGGGGTCAGGCCCAGAGCCTCTCCCTCCCTCCTGCAGCCCATTGGAAGGGCTCCCTGCCTGGCAAGGATGCCCTGTTTGCCCACGGGGAGGGGGGGCTGGATGGGCGGCCCCAGCACCTACCTGCCCAGAGACTGGGGGGCTGGCGTCCCCGCAGGGAGCAGAGCAGGAAGAGAGCCCAGACTCCCAGGGAGCCCAGCACCAGGGAAGCTACCCAGGCCACGCGCAGCCAGGCAGGATCGCTCAGTGCCCACGGGCTCAGGGAGGCCATAGCCGTGCCACGCCAGCCGCTGCCTTTGGTGCGAGAGGGAGGGAGGAAGGAAGGAGGGTGTGCCGGCAGCAGCGGCGGCCCCGTTAACCCTCGCCGGCCTGTCCGCAGCCCAGATGGGTTCCAGATGTGCACGCCCCGTCCGCTGCCTCCCTCCCCACAGCTGGGCTGCTCCTGGTGAGTCAGACGGGCAGGGCGGGCTCTTAACCCTCAGTGGGAACACAGGCCCTGCCAGGGCTGACGGGGCCAGAGGAGTCCTGAGGGGGCACAGAGGACCCCCTTCTCCTCCCCACACCCCTGGAAGTGGAGGACAACAACTTCAGGGCTTTGTGCTGTCAATCCAAGGGCTTTCGAGGACGAGGAAAGCGGGTCTCTGGCCCCAGGCCTGGCTCATATACAAGCGTGGCTTCTGGCCCCCTTGCCTAGTTGCTCCAATGCCCCCCTGGGAGTCTCAGAGCCCCCTCCGGGGCAAGACTTTCAGCTCCAGCTGAGGGCCAAGGAGGCATTTTGTGCTCCTTCTGAGGTGGAGAGGCCACCTTTCAGGGATGCTTTAGTTGCGGTTCCTGCATTGCCGGGGGTTGGGCTAGATGACCCCTGGAACCCCTTCGAGCTCTACAGTTCTGTGATTCCATGATTTATTCTGATCGTCCTCCTCCTCCCCCCTTTCTTTTCAGCTGCCTCTAGATCCAGCTTTTTAAACTAAAGCAAGATGTATTTTTGGAAACGATGGGTGGGCTGACTCATCTTGCCTCTGACGCTCCGTTCTGCCTTCACCCAGAAAGAGGGGCAGCCCCAGTCCCCACAGAGGCCCCTGGGGCTTCCCCGGCCGGGTCCCTGGAGGCAAGTCCCGGAGGCAGGAGGGGCTGTGGGGCCACCCCCAATGGAAGGGCAGCCTTTGCCGCATGGCATCATGCACACACGGACACCAGGAGAGGCTGCTGGATCAGGCCAAATGGGCCCCAGCCAGAAGCAGCAATGGGAACTCCTGCGCAGGATCCGAGCACAAGAGCAGCCGCAGCTGGGATTCAGAAGCAGGGCTGTCTCCAGCCGCGGAAGCGGAGCAGAGCCATCAGGGCTGGCAGCCGTCCTTGGTAGCCCCCCCCCCATGACAGGAGACGGTGGCGTCTGGGGATCCTTCCTCTGCAGATCAGCACAGCCTCTCTGCAGGGAGAAAAACAGCCTGTCAAGGAAAATGCTCAGCTCAAGTTCCCTTCTGGACATTTCTGCATGCAGGAGTCGCCAACCGCCTTTTGAGGGCTCCAACTTGCCAGTGCAAACTGGGCCCCTGGATTCTGCAACACACCAATTATTATTATTATTATTATTATTATTATTATTATTATTAATCTTGTACCCCACCCAGCCTCTCTGAACAGGTTCTATCTAGCTGCTTCACAAGGAGCCCAGGGGCCCCATAGTGGGCCCAGAAGAAAAGGCTTCCCTCTTTACGGAAGTTTTATTTTGTTTTTAGTCCTCTGTTGGGAGGTGTCCAGAGTGGCTGGGGAAACCCAGCCAGGTGGGCGGGGTATAAATAATAAAATTATTATTATTATTATTATTATTATTATTATTATTATTATTATTATTGACTCCCTCCCCCTGCCCTTCCGTCAACCACTTCCTGGTTCACCAAAGGCAATTGGACCCCTGAGCCAGGACTCCTCGTGGGCAACTGAGGCCGGTCAAGATGGAGGGCAGCATCCGGTCCCCTGGCTGGAAGCAGCTGCCCTGGGGGGAAAGGAGTCCAGCAGCAGCAGCAAGCAAGCAGCCCAGTTTCACCAGCTGAGCTGGTGCTACGTACCCTGGGAGGAAGAGGAGTCGAGATGCAGGGCGGTCTTCTTGGAGTCTGCTAGCACCCAGATTTGAACTGTGAGCTGCCTCACAGCAGGAGACGTGTCTGCTTGGGAGTGGGAGTCATTGTGTGCCTTCTCCTCCCTCCCCACCCTTTTTCCTTTTGTGCTGTGTCTTTTAGACTGTAGGCATAAGGGGGGGCAGGACTGCCTTTTTACCGATCTCTGGGGCTGCTCTGGGAGCCTTTTTTTGCTGAAAAGTGGGATGCAAATTGCTTCAATAATAAATAAGATTTCAAAAATACCTTCAGCTGGGGATGTCACAACGTGAAAACCAGCACCAGAGGCTGTTATGCAAGCTCTCTGGTGACGCAGAAGTCTTTGGGGGGAAATTAGGAAGGAGAATGGAAGAAGCCTCTGAACCAACAGCCAGCCTTGCTCTGCTGAGCGCCTCTCCTCCTGCCTGGAGAGAACCTCCAGAGCTTTCTTGGATGCAGCAGGGATGGCCTGGCCAGGATCCAGAGCGAGCGGACAGGCTAAGGCAGCACATGCAAAGTGTGGGGAGGGCAGAGGGGCCCCCAGCCCCCATTCCCTCTCAGCTCACCAGCCCCTGCCCTCTGCTGCAGGACAGGCAGGCCTGGGGGGGGCACGGTTGTGTTGGTGTCTCTACATGGACTGGGGTTGGGGGGCTTTGCCTCCAAAGGTCTTCCTCCAAAGTGGGTCCAGCTAGAGCAGCCTCTTCTGGGAAGCTCCAAGCAGAACCTGAGTGCAACAGTGCCTCCTGCCACTGCCCTTATGGCTCTGAGCTAGGGACAGCCTCATCGCCCCTTAATTTAGGACATGCCGGCACCAGCCCCATTGGCAGCCCCATTCTGGGCTCCAAAGATGTCTGCAAAGGTGACATGAAGGCTGGCAACGTCCACCCCACTGTGTGGGAACCCCTTCCAGATGACCGCAGCGTGTAGTCAGGTCCAGCATCCATAACAGTGACCAGTTGTGACCAGTTGAGAGCCAGTGTGGTGGAGTGGTTAAGAGCGGTATACTCGTAATCTGGGGAACCGGGTTCGCGTCTCCGCTCCTCCACCTGCAGCTGCTGGGTGACCTTGGGCCAGTCACACTTCTTTGAAGTCTCTCAGCCCCACTCACCTCACAGAGTGTTTGTTGTGGGGGAGGAAGGGAAAGGAGAGTGTTAGCCGCTTTGAGACTCCTTAAAGGGAGTGAAAGGCAGGATATCAAATCGAAACTCTTCTTCTTCTTCAGAGGAGGAGGAATGGCCGCTGGGAGGAGCGCAGAGACAAGAAAGAGCCCCTGGCTTCTGCGGCAGTACAACTGGATGCCCTTGTCTGCCTTGGCTGCAACAGAACATGTCTCTCCTGCATCGGTCTCTACAGCCCCAGCAACCTTCCAGCAGTCTGACTTCACCTCCAAAGGCGCCTCCTCCCCTGTTTCCCAAGACAGACAGATACAACCAACTTTTTAAATGCCAGCCAAGTCAGTGGCCATCTCTGCCTCCTTCCTGCAGGAGCAAGAAGTCCTCTTCTTTGATCTGTCCAACAGATCTGTCCCCACGAAGTTCTAGTGCTGTGAGAGAGGGAGAAAAACTTGTCTCCCTCCACTTTCTCCAGGCCAGGAATAGTTTGAAACTTCTGCCCCTAACGCCTCTTTCTTCTAAACTAAAAAGCCTCAAGTGCTGCAACTTTCTTCATAGCGGAGCTGCTCCCAAACCCTGGGACATTTTGGCTGCCCTTTGCTGAACCTTTTCCAATTCTTCAATATCCTTTTTGAGGTGAGGTGCCCAGAACGGGACGCAGTGTTCCAAATGCACTCTAGACTTGTATAGCAGAATTACCATGCGGACAGTTTTGTTTTCGGATCCTTGCAAAGAATTCGCCTTCCCTTTGAGGTCCACCCACTCCTGGTGCTCAGCCCTGGGTAGCTGGGGCAGCCGGCTGCTTGGCGAGAGAAGCCCCCACCCTGCTGGGCTGCCAAGGAGGGGTGGGGGAGAAAGGCTGGAGGGCCCAGGAGGGAGAGGCGGGGGCTGCCCCACGTGGCTGGGGGGCATGAAAGATCTCCTGGTGGGCACTGCAGCTGCCTAGCAGCTTCTGAAAAGAGCTAGAGCACCAAACTGAGGGAGGGGCTGATTATAGTCCCGTGTGACGCAGTGATTGGCAGGGACTGCTGTGGGCCGGCTCCCTGCATTGCCCGGGGTTGGACTAGATGACCCGCCGGGTCCCTTCCAACCCTCCAGTTCTCTGGGTCTCGGATTCTTGGCTGCTTGCCCCCAAGAGGCTCCCGCCCCGCCCTTCTCCCCGGGGTGGGCGGGCGCTGCCGGGAAAGTGCGGGGGGGGGAGGGGAAAGCGAAAGTGATCCTGGCCTCCCGCGGCGCGGCTGCTGCTGCCCCCTAGAGGCCGAGCCTGGAAGCGCAGCAGCCCGCCAGGAGGAGCCGCCTCCGGCCCCGGGGTGGCCCGCCTGGCCCCCGCTCGGCTCCCAGGGCGGGGAGGGGGCGAAAGGGAGCAACTGGAGGAAGATCGCGGCTGGGGGGGTGCTTTCTGGGATGGGAGGGGCCTTGGGGTGCCCCGCAGCCTGATGCCCGCTGGTGGTGCGCCAGGGCGCGCCCACCCTGGACGGGCAAGCCTGGGGCGACGTGGGCCGAGGAGCCTCGCAGCGGGAGGAAGGGATCGCGCGCAAGCAGCGAGGGAAGGCGGTGCGGGGCTTCGAGGGCGCGCCCTTGGCGAAGGGAGGCGGGGAGCCCCGGCGCTGCCTGCCAGAGCCAGGCGCTTTGGAAAGAGAGTCCAGGAGCCCACCGCCCAACGCGGCTTTGCAGCAGCCCCTTCTCACCACGGATGGGGGGCTGCTTGTCTTGGGGGTGGCGTGGGCCGCCAGGGCCATTTGTACCTGCGAGAGGTGAGAGAGACCCCCCCTTCATGCGTTAGAGCCCTCCCATTTTGGTCCAGTCTCTTGCACACTTGGGGGGGGGGCTGCGCTGCCTAGACAACTCCGTGAGTTTCTTGGGTGGAAAGTGAGATAAAGATGTAAAGTACATGTAATAAAAGCATTCTTTTGTTGTAAATATGTATGTTTCCTAATCTGTAAATTATTATTTTTTTAAAAAAATTTATATATATATTTTTAAAAGCATCTTAAAAAGCAGAGACATCACCTTGCCAACAAAGGTCTGTATAGTTCAAGGTATGGTTTTCCCAGTAGTGATGTAAGGAAGTGAGAGCTGGACCATAAAGAAGGCTGATCGCCGAAAAATTGATGCTTTTGAATTCTGGTGCTGGAGGAGACTCTGGAGAGTCCCATGGACTGCAAGAAGATCAAACCTCTCCATTCTGAAGGAAATCAGCCCTGAGTGCTCACTGGAAGGACAGATCCTGAAGCTGAGGCTCCAAGACTTTGGCCGCCTCATGAGAAGAGAAGACTCCCTGGAAAAGACCCTGATGTTGGGAAAGATGGAGGGCACAAGGAGAAGGAGACGACAGAGGACGAGATGGTGGGACAGTGTTCTCGAAGCTACCAGCATGAGGGAGGCAGTGGAAGACAGGGGGGCCTGGCGTACTCTGGTCCAGGGGGTCACGAAGAGTCGGGGACGACTAAACGACTAAACAACAACAGCAACAACATGTAGTAAAGCAGTCCAGAAGCTTCAGCCATGAGGAAGCGCAACGGACAGGTGTGCCTTGCTGCAAAGGTATCTCCCCTCTTTGCATCTGCTCCCTGTTCACCTCTGGCCCCATATCAAGGTTTCAGAGCTTTCAAGCAGCGGCTGGGGAGCCTTCAGCCCGTCCACGATGGCTGGACTGCAAGTCCCAGGACCCCAGACCATTGGGCATGCTGGCTGCGGGAGTCCAGGAACATCTGGAGTACCCCACCCCACTTGGAAGTTTTCTGGGGGTCTGGTGTGTCTCAGGTCTCTCTTTCTGCCCCTCCACATCCAGGGCCCAAAGACCAGGAGAGGCAAAAGGGCTTCGCTCAGGCAGCCCCTCCTGAGAAAGTCCTCTCCCCTTTTCAGAAAAAGAAAACAAAAGAGGGTTTTTTTAAAATGGCAGAATGCCTTCAGCTTACTGGAATAAAATGGAGGCAACTCTTAAATTTCTTTACTGGCCCTTGCACTGCAATGCTTTGCAGATTATTGTCATTGATTTATATTTTGACTGCAGATGAAGGCAGCTGGAATTGGACGTTTCCACAGTAGCAAAGGCCTGATTTCCCTGCAGAGGAAGCTCTCCCTGGAGGGAGATGTGGAAGCTGAGAAGCAGCTGGGCATGAACTGGAAGCGTGGCCGCCCAAGGGGGGGGACTCTCCTCCTCCCAAACTGTGCTGCCTCCACAGGGCTTTGTTGTGCTCCCCACATTCTGCTCCCTCCTGCTTGGAGTAAGTTGGCAGCCACTCAGTTTGTGGGTAGCAGTGTCTCCCACTCAGAGGTGTACCCAGGGGCTGGCATGGCTGGCCTCTGCCAAGGGCACAAAGGAGCCCATGTACGTCTATGCTTAAGGTTGAGGCGCCTCTCCTGGACCCCGTCCTTTCAGGCTCAGAACCCGGGGGGGGGAGTTTCACAGAGACTCCTGGAGACAACCATTCACCCCCTTTCGGGTGTTCCATTCTGGGGGGGCATTTCAGAGCAGCAGAGGCGCTGGGAGCCAAGTTCATCTGGGGCAAAGAATGAGCACAGCTCCCCCTGCATATCCCCCCCCCCGTTTCGGACATGCTGTGCTTGGGGGGTGGGGGGAGGCCTTTGCACCCAAGACTTGGGGCACCATCAGAGGCCAAGTTGTTAACAAGCTCCCATTGTCCTTTCTTCCTATAAGAAGTTGGCGTGTGGAGCTGCCTGGCAAGAAAGCGAAACCACATTGGCTTCGGTGCCCCTTCCCCCCAGTGCCCAGCCGCTGCCAGTTGGCTCAGGAGGGAGCCTGGCCTCTGGGGCCCTGAGCAAGTGGCCCCCTCGTGGGCTCTGCAAGGCCACAGCAGAACAGACCGGCCAGCCCCAGAGCCCAAGCCTGGCTGGACTGAGGGTGGGCATTTCCGCCATGTGGGGAGACACTGTCCCAACTGGTTTGGTACCTTATTCTGCATATACTCAAGGGCAAAATAGTGCTTGGCGGCATCAGGTGTCAGTTGCAAAATCCTGGGGCTGAATATTCAGCCACAGAAGTGGGCATTTTTGCAAAGCTCTGCTTTTCGCATCCTATGACAGCTCCCACCACCCAGTGACCTGGCGTGAGCGTGAGGCATCGGGAGCACCGTTGAGCCAGGGCCACCCCTGATCTTGCCTGGCACAACTTCTGCTGCAGCACAGGGTGGAGGGCACACTCCTTGCCCCCCCCCCCAGTAGCAGCGCCACCAGCCCTGGCTGGCTGAGGAAGGGCTGCAGCACGCAAAGGGTTAAGCGCCAGGCTCCCGGCCGCTCCCTCCTCTGCCATGGAAAAACTGCCTCAAACAAACCCTTTTCATTACATGAAAAGCAGCTTCTGCTCCCAAACCGCAGCCCTGGCACCGCCCCATAGCGGCCCCTTTGATCTGGTGGGGCTGCAGCTTCCAGGGAACAGGACCCCCCAGGGAGGGAGAAAGGGGCCCTTATCCGCACCCCACGTGCATTAAATTGGAGGGAGAGGCAGCTGAAGCCCTTTTTTGCAGGGGGAGCATTGCACTCAAGCTGAAGTGGCCCCCCCAGAGGCCTTTGGCCCACCGTCATGGGTCTCCCCCAACCCCAAAGTTTGTGATGCCCCTCCTCTCCCCACAGCACCCATAAAAAGCCACAGGTCACCCTGTGAGCCCATCACTAAGCTGGGGGGGGTCCTCTGCCTCATAAACACCTGGGAAATGCTTCCTTTGCGGGGGGGGGCAACAGGGCCCTGTTAGGCCCCCCCCCCCCGGCTTTCTCCTCCCATTACCTCCAAGGCTCAGATCCATTTTCTCCAGAGAGAAAAAGGACCTCAAAACATCTGATCTGTCAAAACAAACACACACAGAGACTTTCCCCAACACAGTTGTTTTTCTCCTGTTTGGAACATTCTGCCCCCCCCCCCCGCATGTTCCCCAAGTAATGAGCAATCGTGGAAGAATGGGCCGCAGGGAGCTGGCGCTTCCTGAAGCAGCCACACAAAGGGCCGGAAATGCCTCTTGTGCAGGAACTGCCAGCTTCCCTGCCACCCCCCCAGCCCTGCCCAAAAGCAGCCAGCTTCCTCACACACACACACCCTCTCTGGCACCAACCAGCCAAGGTGGGCGCGACAAGAGCACCCCCTTGTGGTGCACGAGGGAAAGGGAAACTCCTGCTGGCCAGAGAAGGTGCCCAGTTCAGCTCTTCAGCGCCAGGAGGGAGGAGCCCCCAGCCCCACGGCTCAAACAGGTGCTGCTCCAGGCCCAGGAGGAAGCGCCTGCTGGATCAGGCCCATGGCCCATCCAGTCCAGCTTCCTCTTCTCATGGGGGCCAAGCAGGTGCCTATGATGGGGAGCCTGCAAGCAGGATTCGAACACAGAGCCCCCTCTCATCCTGCGGCTTCTAATCTCCCTCTGAAACTATCCAAGTCGGGGGCCATCACTTGTCTCCTGGGAGGGCAAGTTCCCTGGTTTGAGTTCTTCTGTTCACACTCAGCAGTGAATGTAAAAAGCTTTCTCCATTTCCGTGGTCTCTGTCCGAGGCCAAGCAGAGCCAGGAGCCCCTTCCCTGGTCAGGTTATGCTCCCGGAAAACCAAAACTGATGAGGAACATTGAGGGAGTTGGGGATGTTTAGCTGAAGAAGAGGAGAAGGTGAGGAGATGATGGAGATGGAGATAGCTTGTTTTCTTTTGTTCTGGAGTGTTACGGAAATTATGGGGGGCTGGGCACATCTTTAAATTTGTTAAATGTTACAAATATTATGCATAAATGACTTGACAGCTCAGGGTAGTTACCTAGCTTTAAAAATCATATAAAATCAACTCCTTTGCCAGTTTCCTTCATTCCACTGCCAATCTGCTTCATTGGCCAAGGACTTGGAAACCACTCGGTCCCGCCATAATCCCTCAAGCGGAAGGTCATGCATTCACAGGAAGGTACTCATAGGTGTCAATTGCTGGGCAAGGGCACTCCTCTGGACTTGCCCAGGTGGCAGACTAGGCAAACCCAAGTTCTCTTGTCCCTCTGTAGTAGGTGCTTAGAATGTACTTTCCAATACATCTCCTGTATCCCCAACACATTCCTCCTGTGTTCATCATGTATAACCCTCCCCTTTTCTGATGTAGCAATGATGTAGTGATGATGCTTAATGAACCGTATGCTGGGATGTGGTGGGAAAGTTTTAAAAGTCCTTGTCACCCCATCCTTGGGGTTCAAAATTCCTCTTTGAAGCTGTTGTGCAATAAACTTTGGTCTACAGCTATTTGCTCCAGTTGGTGGCTGGAGTCCTTTGTTCCGCAGGGACCCGCGGGCTCTGCCGGATGAGCTGAGCAGCCTCGCACCTAGATTTTTTCGTAACAGGAGGGAAGGACTCGAACCCATGGCTTCAAATTACAAGAAAGGAGATCCTGACTGAACGTCTGAAAGGACTTTCTGAGGACAAGAGCTGCTCAGCAGTGGAGGCTCTCCTTCCTTGGAGGTTTCTAAACAGAGATGGACTGGCCATCCGTCAGGGATAATCGAGCTGAAATTCCTGCATTGGAGGGGGTTGGACTAGATGGCCCTTGGGGTCCCTTCGAGCTCCACAGTTCTCCGATTCCTCTCCCCTCCAGGCTACTCTCAGGCTGCAGGAGGGAGGGAAGCCAGATTCAAAGGCTGGAACGAAAATCTAAGAAGAGAGACCATGTGCCAATGTGCCAAAGTTGCCTGCAGGGCGCTGGTCTCCTTGGGGGACAGGCAGCCTGGGGCAAAGGCACAGAGGCAGCCCATCTCCCCTGCCCCCCAGCCCCACCCAAGCTGCCCTTGGATCCTGCCCAGAACCTGCAGAGCCTGAGACTCTCCCAGCCAGGCTGGTCTCTGCTGCTCTTGCCAAGCCAAGGAGCAAAGGAAGGGGGCTGGAGGGGGCACCCCCCAAACACCCCCCCAAGCAAGACAGGCCCTGCTCTGACTTTTCCTTGTGTGCCTTTTAATGCATGGCTTCTCCATCCTTCAAACCACCCCCAACGTGATGCCCCAAGTAGGTGGCAGCAGAATCAGCAGCCCCCCTCCCCCCAAAAAGAGGTAATATGTTGAAAGCAGGGTCCGTAGCAGATCCAGTCTGAACCAAGGCTGGTGCCCAGCGGAGTCTCGCTGGCTCTGCCCCCTCAGGAAGGCCCAAATCAGACAGTCTGGCCAAGGGCATCCTTGCCCCCCCCTTGCTCAGTTTCACCTGGCAGCCCTGTGGGGGAGGGGAACAGCAGGCCCCCCCCTGCCCCCCTCAGGGCTGCTTGGACCAGCGGCAGGTGATGAGGTGCTGAGGATACGCCTGAGTGTCGTTGAAGATGACAAAGACGCCTGGGTTGCGGAGGTTGTCCACGGTGCTGTCGTAGCGCCGCGGCACGGCGTCCCCTTCCCGCAGGGGCGGTGCCCGCATGCTCGGGTTGCCCAGCGCATAGTCCCCGGTCAGCGTCCGCGTCACAAAGATGTACTTGTTGCCGTCGCTGCTGGAGGGGGAGTACATCTCCTGCACGGAGACGACGGCCTTGACGGCAAAGTAGACCCCGTGGCCGTAGCGTGTGGCTGGAGGGACAAAGAGGAAGGGAGAGGGGGCTGGAGTCAGGGCCGGCTGGGGAGGAACTTGTAGGACTCCTGGTTCTTCCTGAGGTCTCCCCCAGCCCCAAAGTACCTCCTGCAAGCCTGCCTAACCCCTGCAAGGCTTGGGGAGTTCCAGAGCAGCAGGCAAGGACCTGCAGTTCCCCATGTGTCCACCTGGGGGCTCTGCTCAGAACAATTCTCCAAGGAGGGACAAGTCTGGCTGTTTTCCAAAGCATGGCTGGTGAAGAAACCTCACCTGCTGGGTCAGTCCAAAAGTCACCAGGATAGTCGTGTTCTCACAGGGGCCCATCAGACACCCCTCATAGGAAACCTTCCAGCAGGATCGGTGCCCAAGAGGAACTTTTCCCTCCTGCGGTTCCCAGCAAGCATTGCTGCCTCCGACCGTGGAGACAGAGCATATCCATCTGGCTAGCGGCCATTGCAAGCCCCTCCTCCATGAATCTGTCGAATCCTCTTGCAATGCCAAACTTTAAAAGCTAAACCTTCCCTCTGTTTATTATATACTTAGTTTATTTCTTACATTTATAGACCGTGTTTTTTCTACCGAGGATCTTCAGGAGGTTTGAATGGTTCTTCTCACCATCTCCTCCTCACAAACAACCCTGTAAGGTCGGTTAGGCCAAGACAGGGGTCGGCAAACTACGGACCGCGGACCACATCTGGCCCAACTGGCCTCAGGATCTGGCCCGTAGATGTTCTGTGGATTGGCTATTCTGTCTGTTTGTTTTTGGCGCCATTTTTTTTCTGGCACCATTCCCCCCACAACCGCTGTGCCTCCTCCCTCCCTCCTCCTGACTTCTCCCCGCCCTGCGCAGGGGAGGAAGGGGGCTGGGCTGAGCTAGCTGAGCGCCATTTTGGGCAGCTCCTCTCCGGAGCCAGCCAGCCCCTTCGGGCCGCTCGTCCCTCCGCTGCCACTGCCGGCCTCTGCTGCTCGCAAGGGCAGGCGCAGGAGCCGCGGTTAGCGCAGCGGTGCACCTCTCCCAACCACGGCTCCTGTGGCTGCCCTGGCGAGTGGAAGAGGCTGGCAGAGGGGAGACAAGTGGCCCGAAAGCAGCCCTCGTATGGGCAGGCGCAGGAGCCGCAGTTGGGAGAGTACAGCACCGACGGCAGCAGCATAGGGAGGCAGGAGGAGGGGAGGGGCTGGGGGAGAAAGAGAAGCTTCCTCCACCCCACATGCGTGGGGTCTAGCCCACCACAAGGTCGCTAGGATATAGTTCCGTTCCACCTTAAAAGGGACAGGCATGCCTATTGTGTGTCACATGCCTGTTTACATTTCCAGCACAGCACTTTCTGGGAACTTCCGTTTGTTTATAGCTTTTGCATTGCTGCTGTTTTGCTGGAGACGAAGGGAAGCAGACATGTTTTCCTCTGTTCCTGAACTATGCTGAATAAAATGCTGTACATTATGTTTCCACATCTCTCTGTCCGCCTCTTCTGCTGTGAGAAGATTTACGCACTCTGCTGTGCATGAGTCTCTTAAACGTATCTGAGGCTCATGTCGCTAACTGATGCTGTTCCAAGGGAGACCGGCTGCCGGCCGGTGGCTGGAGCCAGCTGGGGGGCTGCCTGATGCCCCCGTCTTCCCGGCAGTATCCCAACAAAGGTCTGGGAGATGGTGAACTGGCCCCCTCCCCAAAAAGTTTGCTGACCCCTGGGCTAAGAGATGGTGACTGGCCCAAGGTCACCCAGGGAGCTTCACGGCTGAGAGGGGATTCGAACTCTGCTCTCCCAGGTCCGAGTCCGACACTCTAGACAAGGTGTCCATTTCCAGGCAGGAGCACGTGCCCAGGGAGGTCCGAAGGAGAGCAGAGAATCATAGAACTGTAGAGTTGGAAGGGACCAACTAGGATCAACTAGTCCAACCCCTGCAATTCTGGAATCTTTTGCCCACAACTCTCAGATTTTTTTGCCCAATGTTGGGGCCCAAACCCTCAGATCTGGAAGCTGCTAGATCTGGGCTGGGGCCCTTGTGGGAGCCCTCCTGGGTGCTCCAGGCACCCCAAATACAGCCCCTTCCCACCCCGTGGCTCACCGTTCTTTCCGCAGAAGCTGCGGTTGAAGCCGTGCAGGCAGATCTCGCGGCTGGACTCCTCCGTGGTGCCGTGGAAGAGGAGGCGCTCCACATCCCGGCGGCCGCAAACGTTCAGCAGGGCCACCTTCTTCAGCTGGTATTGCTGGTAGAGAAGAGGGTGCAGCAGCTTCTCCACCTGCCAGGCATGGAAGGAAAAAGAGGGGCCATGAAGGCAGCGGTGGTGCAGTGGTTAGAGTGCAGGACGAAGACCTGGGCCAGACCTCAGCCACGAAGCTCACTATTTGTGCCAGGCTTTGGAGAAACGCAGCCATTCTCGTAGCGCAGGTGCTCCCAATTAAGCTCCCCTCCTACCTCCCCCCCCCAAATTATCTCCATCACTTCCCCCTTCTTGCACCCTGATCTCGCAACCACTGAGCCTTCTGCGTAGCAACCTTATCAGCACTCCTGGGAGAGAGAGGCTGGACACTCTAGCGAAGGGGAGTCAGTTTTGTCTCTCCCTCTTCCTGATCTGCTTCTCCTAGCTGTTCCCCACTCAGTTCTGCCCAGCTGTTGTTTTCCGAACTATGTCCCTCTGCAAACCAGTTCTCTAAATCTATGCTGCTCCACTGTTCCTGGGGAGCTTCAGGATCCTGGTCAGGAGCAGGAAGGGGGGAGGTTCCCACCGCTCCGCATCAGAGCTGTAATCCTCAGTCGGGTCTCCGACAATTTGTGACCCTGCAGCAACTCACTGCTGCCCAGTCTGCTTGCCAGTTAGGGCCTCATGAACACCCAGAAAAGACTGAAAGGTGGGGCAAACAGCCCCCACCGCTGTATCCAATTCTGGGTACCGAATTTTAAGGAGGACGTTGACAAGCTGGAATGTGTGCAGTGGAGGACAACCAAGATGATCAAGGATCTGGAAACTAGGCCTGATGAGGAACGGTTGAAGGAGCTGGGGATGTTTAGCCCGGAAAAGAGGAGACTTTGAGGAGGGAGGAGAGCCGCCTTCAAATGTCTCATGGGCTGTCACAGGGAAGAGGGAACATGCTTATCTTCACCTGCTCTGGATGGTAGGACTCGAACCCATGGCTTAACCTGACAAGAAAGGAGATTCCCACTAAATATACAGAAAAACTTTCTTGACAGTAAGAGCTGTTCAGCAGAGGAACAGAACGAGAGATGGTGGACTCTCCTTCCTTGGAGGTTTCAAAGCAGAGGTTAGACGGCCATTTGTCGGGTCAAGCTTCTTGCCAGTCTAATTCCAGCAAGGGCACATGAGTGCCCACGGGCGCCACGCTGGCTCCCCTTGCATCGTGCCCCCAGCTGTCCCAGAGCAGCACCCCCCCAATACCTTGACGATGCGGATCTTGTTGTGCATCTCCTCCAGGGTGTCGTAGAAATGGCGCACCGTCTCCCGGAACTCCTCTGTTCCCTCCACAAGCTGCACCAGCCTCGCCTCCCCGTCGTCCAGCCCCACGGGGGCAGAAGGACCTGCAGAGGGGGCACTACCCGTCAGGAGGAGGGCGTGGGCTCAGAGGGGCCCTTCCCCCCCGCCACGGCCGCCCTTGGGCCAAGAGGCAGCCCATTCAGCCCTGGAGGGGAGGCCAACACCCAAAGGGGGTGGCAGAGCCTACCTGGGAGGCGGCCAATGGGCACAGTGCGGGCACTGCCAAGGTCGTACTCTTCCATGCGCTCGAAGTCGATGGCGAAGGGGCGCCCGTCAAAGAAGACGTCCAGGCGCTTGAGCCCCCGACCCCACGCCTGCTCCAGAAGGGCACTGGCCTGCGCAGAGTATGGGGTGGAAGATCCCTGGGGGTCCCAGTGTACCCAGCAGGCGTCGCCAGGGTCCCCCACGGCCTCCGTGCGCAGCAGCCGGGCGAGCAGCAACGCCAGGTCCCGCGTGGCGGCCACGGGGTAGTCGGCGAAGCCTCGCACCACGGCCACCTCCCCGTCCAGCAAGATGCGCACGGCGTGCTTGCGCTCCAGGTGGGCCAGGTAGGCGAGGCAGGGCGGCGCCAGGGAGCGCAGGGCGGCGTGGGGCACCCTCTCCTCCCTCAGCTGGGCCCACAGGGCGGCCTGCAGCTCCCGCGCCAGGGGGGCTGCGTCCTCCTCTGCCCCCAGGAAGACAGCCACCTGGGCCGAGTCGGCCGCCTGCCTGGCGTCCTCCAGGGAGATGTGGAGGGCCGAGAGGAGGGTGGCGTCGGCGCTGGGCGCCTGCTCCTGCGCCCAGCTGGTGAGGGAGAGCTCCATCGCGCGGCGCAGCTCCTCCTCCTCGCGCCGGGTGCTGTCCATCGACTGCTGGATGGCCAGCAGCAGCTGAGCCTCCTCTTCCTCCTCGGCTGCGCTGCTCCGCAGGGCCAGAGGTCCTTCCTCCAGTGCCCCCTCCTCCTCCTCCGCCGTGGCATCAGTGCCCTCCGCCCTGGCAGCTGCAGGGGCCGTCTCTGCCCCCTGCGAGGGCTGCTCGGGGTCAGTGTACAGGTCCTCCGACTCTTCCTCCTCCACCTTGACGTTCTCCAAGGACCAGGACCCCCGTCCGGAGGCTGGAGAAGCCCCCCTGGGAGGCTGGAGGGCAGCCAGCAGGCCCTTGATCTCTTCTGTGGAGGGAGAGGAGGCTGTCAGGGGGCAGAACGGGGGCGGGGAGGGGGGCTCACTCCCCTCGCAGCCCCACAAGCACACCCACGCTCCCCCCCCCCAGCTAGAGGGGCTCCCCAAGCCGGCCTCTCTGAACAGGGGCCTTCAAGGGAGGAGGCACGGAGGAGAACCCCCACCTTAGAATCGTAATTATAATAATAAATTTTTATTTATACCCCGCCCTTCCTGGTTCGAAAACCAGGCTCAGGGCGGCTAACAACAAATTTAAAACACTTCAAAACACTTAATTATAAAAGCAGCATAATACACAGTATAAAAACATGAATAACAATAAAATTCAAAAATTAATTAGATAATCCTCAGGGCTAGCTGGCTGAATTGGTCCTACTTGGGCCAGCGAAGAGACCAGGGGAGAATTAGCTGTGGGGTCTCAGAGCGGGTGATCTTCATAAAAGGGGAGAGGGAGGGAAGAAAGGGGAATAAAAGATCAGGTTAAATTCAAATCAAAGGCCAGGCGGAATAGCTCTGTCTTACAGGCCCTGCGGAAGGAGGTTAAATCCTGCAGGGCCCTGGTCTCCTGGGACAGAGCATTCCACTAGGTTGGAGCCACCACTGAGAAGGCCCTGGCCCTGGTGGAGGACAGTCTGGCTTCCTTAGGGACCTCTAAACTATGGTTATTCATGGACCTTAAGGTCCTCTGCTGGGCAGACCAGGAGAGGGGGTCCCGTAAATACGAGTTGGAAGTAGAGTTGGGGTCTTCAGGGCCAGCCCAACCCCCTGCAATGCAGGAATCCGAATAGTGATTTTATGATTTATTCCTCTGGGTCTCTGGCAGGGTGGATAAAAATCAATGATTTAAAATAAGAATAATAATTTAAATCAGATTTTTAAAAATTTAAATCGGATTTTTTTAAAATTTAAATCGGATTTTTAAAACAAACTGCTTTTGGAGGAAAAATCTTTCTAAAGATAGTTTTCTATTTAAGTTACATTATAATCCAAAGGCTATTCATCAGGAAATAAGGGTTTGTTTTAAGTTTTTCACGTGTGCTAAAACTCAATCTAAGCTTACTGTTAAAAAAAAATCGTTTAGATACATATGGTAGAAGGTTGCTTTAATTAAATAAATTGTTTAAATTGTTATGAAAGAAATGATAAGTTTTCTCCTTCCAATAAACAGTTAACTTATTAAACCTCATAATTATCTGTCTTTGTATTTCTTTTCTTTTTTAATATAATTTTATTGAAAAATTTTAACAACACAAATTATCAGTCAACATAACCAATTACATTTCCCCCCTTTTTATTCTCTGCCCCCCCTCTCCCCAGAGACTTCCCTCAGCTCCCTGATATGTAGAATTGTACATATCGTTACCTTGTCTTTGTATTTCTAATAGTATAACCAAATCAGTAATTTTTTATATAACTGTAAAAACTACCACAGACTCCGGCTTATTAGGCGACTGGGCGTATTAGACGACCCCCCCAAATTGGCAGCTGCAATTTGGGGGTTCGTCTTCTAAGTCCAGTCGCCTAATTCGCTGGGCAGCTTCGCACTGGGAGAAAGCCGTGGAGCGGAGCCCGCCGCCCCTCCTGCTGCTTCAGAGCCGCCGCCGCAGCAGTGGGGGGGGGGCAGATACCCGGCGTATTAGACAACCCCCAACCTTTTAACCACTTTTCCGGGGTTAAAAAGTTGTCTTATACGCCGGAATCTACAGTACTCTGAAAATTTACCGTATTTTTCGCTTTATATGACGCACTTTTCCCCCTCCAAAAATTGAGGGGAAATGTGTGTGCGTCCTGTGGAGCGAATGCAGGCTCCTTGGCTTCAGCGATAGCAACGCAAAGCCTCTGAAGCACAGAGGGAGCGCTCTCTCCGCGCTCCGGAGGCTTTGCGTTGCTTTCGCTGAAGCCTGGAGAGCGAGAGGGGTTGGTGCGCACCGACGCCTCTCGCTCTCCAGGCTTCAGGGATAGCTGCCTGAAGCCTTTGGAGCACAGCGGGAACTCGTGCTCCGCTCCGCAGGCTTCGGGTTCCTTTTGCTGAAGCCGGGAGAGCAAGACTCTCCTGGCTTCAGCAGAGAGGGATTGCTGCGCAGCGCCCCTTCAGCCAAGCGGGAGGAGAAATGGAAGGGGCTCTGTTTCTCCTGCCGCTTCGTTGAAGGGGCGCTGAGCAGAGAGGGGGAAAAATTTTTTTTCTTGTTTTCCCCCTCTAAAACAAGGTGCGTCCTATAGAGCGAAAAATACGGTATTATTCAAAAAATGAAACCTTCACCTGGTTGCAAATATTAAGATTATACCAGCGAATGAGTCTTTCTGTAAAAAAGTGATTTAAATCAAGTCTTACCGGGGGGGGGGGTCTCCAGAGCCCCTCCCAGGGGCAAGAAAGGGCAGGAAGCTCAACCCCCCTCCATCGCACCAGCCCCACAGCACCTCTCTCCTCTCTGTCCCCGGAGGAGCAGGCAGGCAGGCAGGTAGGAGAAGGGTGCAGGATCTTACCCAGGTTAGCGTCACTCGGCTCACCAGCTGCGCCCACTGGGGCTCCCAGCCGCTCCTGCCCACGGGGGGCATCTCGCGGGCAGCTCACCGCCAGCGGCTCCTGAGACGTCTCCAGTTCGTGCTGGGGAGAAAATGGGGGAAGGAAAGTCAGAGGCATTCGCAGAGTCAAGCCCA
This sequence comes from Podarcis filfolensis, assembly GCF_964270895.1. Taxonomy (NCBI): domain Eukaryota; kingdom Metazoa; phylum Chordata; class Lepidosauria; order Squamata; family Lacertidae; genus Podarcis; species Podarcis filfolensis. The sequence continues at coordinate 91,058,527 of NC_139603.1, read as the reverse complement.
GTCCGGTCTGGTTTCAGAGTGGGGGGGGGGGCACATGTTGAGATTCCTGAATTGCAGGGGGCTGGAGGACATGATGCACAGGGCCTCTTCCAACCGTACAATTCTATGATTCTATGCACCGTACCAGAAAATAAAAGGCACATAGCATATTGTAAGGGTTCTAGGGGTTGCTCGTGCGTAAGTTGCCGCCACTCCTGGCTAGGTTACCTGGCTGAACCCTTTCTGTCTGGACAGCCTCTAGGCAGAATCCCTCAGTGGGCATTTCTTGAACTTCTTTCAGCAAAGAAGTTCTTTGACGCCAAGTCTCCTCCTACTCTCCCTGCGCGGAAGTCTTCTGTGCAGGGAGGGTGTGGGCAGCGGAGGACCCGTACTCTCTCCGCTGGTCTCCGGCGAGGAGTCTTGGAGCCTCCTCTCTGATTCCCCCATCTGCCCCCCTTCTCCACTGGTGTTACGCTGATTTCCTTCCCCAGCAGATGGGCTGCCTCTCTCCCTACTGGGACCCTCTCCGGCATCCCTCTGGAGCCTTCCCTCCGCCTCTAGCTCCGATGGCAGTTCCCTGACACATATTATTATAAAAATAATAATTTTATTATTTATACCACAGCCATGAAAGTGAAGTAAACCATGAAAGTATAAACGGAAAAGGGAGAGGTGCTGGAAACCCACAATCAGCTGAAATAGGGTTTCACCCCCAGGGAAAATTATTGTTGTTGTTTGTTAAATTTATACACACCCAAAATTCACAAGGCGGTTTAAGACACAAGAACATAAAGTGCAGAATGTAACAATACAAAAAAAATTCTGTCCCCCCAAGGTGCGTTTAGAAGGCCACAGACTGTTTAACAACCAAAGGCCTGGGAAAAAGGGATAGTTTTGTCTGGCACCTAGTGGAGGCAGCAGGTGAGCCTCCCCAGGGAGTCCCATCAAAGGGGAGCCACTGCAGAAAAGGCCCTGCCACTAAGCCGCTTGGCCTTCACATTCACGGCGGGTGTCTCCTTCCCGCTTTCCTCCTGAGCTCCCCTTTCCCAGGGCATCCTGCCCCCCCAAAAAGTGCACCTGAACCCACCTGCGTCTCTGGGGGGCTCCAGCAGACCCTCTCCAGGCCGATGGTGCAATGAAAGCGCCTCTCCAGTTCCTGCAGCGTCTCCTGGCCCCGTTTCTCCAGCAGGAAGCGGCTGATCCCCGGCAGCTCCAGGGTCACCGTCTGGGTGTGGATGGCGCTGAGCAGACTCTGCAGGAGCTCAGCTGCCGCCTGGCAGGCTCTGGCCTCCCCACTCAGCTGCACAGCAGGAGGAGAGCAGAGGCAACTCAGACGTTTGCATTCCACAAAGATCCAGCTCAAAGCAGCTTGAAGAATCACAAGAGCGTCACAGAACAAGAAGCGTGGCAATCGCCAGGCGGTTCAGTCACATCTTGCACAGGGGCCAGGTTCCGGGAGGGGCACACATATGAAAAAACACACACAGTGGAACCTTGGTTCTCACACTCAATCCATTCTGGAAGTCCATTTGACTCCCGAAGCCATTCGAAAATCAAGGCGCAACTTCCGATTGGCTGCAGGAGTTCCTACACTGAAGCGGAAGCTGCGTCAGATGTGTGGCTTCTGAAAAACGTTCAAAAACCGTAACACTTACTTCCGAGTTTTGGGCATTTGAGAACCAAGGTACAACTGTACTCAAATTGCATCCTTGGGGAAAAACAAAAGCCATGCATGAGTTGCAAAAAATAGCTTTAAAGCTCTCTGTCTTGCTGGCCGCTCAACACATTGGCTCTGGAAAACTAGGGATGCTCCTGATGCGGGAGCGCAGAAGCCCTGCCAGATCTTGTGAGGGCAGCTCAGAATGGGTGTGCCCCAGACAGCCTGGCCCCCTCCCCAAGCAAGGCAGAGAGAGCTTAGAAGCTGTTTCTGCACCAGGTTTTTCCAGCGTGAAAAGAGCTTCTAAGCTCTCTGTCTTGTTTGTATTTTACTTGCAGGAACTCAACCAGGTGCATTTGAAATCACGCAGGTTAGGATGCAATGGTACTGGAGTCTCAAAAGCCAGCAAAAAAATTCAGCGAAAACATTAATACAATTCAGGAGGCACAGTAATAATTGGAAAGGGCTCCTGAGTGCCAGATGACATCCTCTCTCTGGGAAGCAGAAGACACATCACCTTTCCTGCCAGGGACTCCCCCGAGGCGCCGTTCAGGGTTCTCCCCCTCCCCATTTTATCCCCACAGCAGCTCTGTGGGGCTATCACAGGCTCAAGACACCCATCTCTCCGTCCAGGCACCAGGGGGAGGGGATCGTGGCCTCCTGCACCCAACCTTCGGGGGCTCAGAAGCACAAACCTATCTCACCCAGACTGCACCCTCCCCCCAGGCCACAGAGCCCTCCAGCCCCAATGATCTGGGGCAGAGTGGCCTGCAGAAAGGCAGATGGAGGAGGAGGGGATCAACTCTGACCTGGCTGAGGGGCCCAGAGGAGGGAGGGGCGCTGGGAGGAAGGTGCACAGGCCCCACAATAGACATCCTGGGGCAGTGGGAGGGGGTGGGAATTGAAAAAAGAGGAAGGGGGCCATGGAGGCAGCATGACGTGGCTGCTGCATCTCCCTCTTGGGGGTCCCTCCCCACTCTGCAGTTCTGTGGCTCTGGGAGTCCACCTTGCTGGGGACATCATCATCATTTTTCATCATTTTTCAATTTGTATACCGTCTTTCTGCCTTACAATAATCAAGGCAGTTTACAAGCTGAAGAAACAAAAAATGAACATCTTATAACAATCTAATGCAATACAAAAATGTGATAGTGAAACTTTAAAATAGGCAAACTACATCAAAAAAGTAACATAACAATCATTACAATAATATTTAATAATAATAATAATACCGTATTTTTCACTCCATAAGAGAAAAAATATATTCTTTAAAGGGAACGCTCAGCGCTCCCTTTCGTGAACCGCGTGGAGTGTGTGTGCGGCTCTTTAAAGGGAGCGCGGCTCTTGGGGGCTTTTGTGGGAGGTGGGGGACGGGTCAGAGCCGCGCTCCGTCCCTTCCCCCACCTCCCGCAAAATCCAGGGATAGCCACGCGCAGCCTCTCCCAGACAAAGGGAGCCTTCATCCCTTGCCCAGGAGAGGCTGCGCACGGCTAAGGCTCCCCCAAGAGCCGCGCTCCCTTTAAAGAGTGCGCGGAGTGTGTGTGCGGCTCTTGGGGGCTTTTCCCCGAGGAGGGAGAAGGGCAGCAAGAGCCGCGTACACGCTCCGCGCGGCTCGTGAAAGGGAGCGCTGAGCAGAGCCTCCCGCCTGCATTCGCTCCATAAGACGCACACACATTTCCCCTTACTTTTCAGGAGGGGAAAAGTGCATCTTATAGAGCGAAAAATACGGTAACAACATATAAATTTAAACAGAAATCCACTCAACAGTTACAACAAATAATTTCTAAACTGTAATCGATAAAACAACGGCAAGCCACAGTACACAAAAGAATACAATACAAATTGAGAAGCAAGATGCCCACAGCCCCGGCAGCCCCTCCCTTACCCGCAAACCTGTGACGTCGTCTCCTTCCAGGGGCAGGAGGGCAACATTGCCCATTCCCGCCAGCACCTCCTGGTAATACCTCTGCAGGTAGCGCAGGGCGCCCGGCTCCATGGCCACCAGGGCCTCATCCGGCATGCTCTCCTGCAGGCAGGCCGCCAGCCGCGCCCGGTTCTCGGCCTCCATCCCGGCCAGGGTCAGGCCCTCCAGCCGCTCCCCGCCCTCCTCCAGGCGCACCAGGCAGCAGGGGAGCGTCTCCTGCAGCTGGGCCCAGCGGGGGGAGGCCAGGGCCGGCAGGTGCCTCTCCGACAAGGGCAGGGCAAAGTGGCCCAGGGAGGCGCCCAGCAGCTCAGTGGCCAGCCGGGCCGTCTCGGGCCTCAGGGCCGCCACCAGCACCTCGTCTGCGGCGGGGAGGAAGCAGGCGCCCAGCCCCCGCTCGGCCAGCCGCTCCGCCAGGCGACGCCGCACATCCTCCTGCCGAAGGAAGTCCAGGACCCAGCCGGAGAAGGGCAGGCGCTCGGGGGTCACGTTCTGCAGGACCCCCTGGACGTGCTCCAGCAGCCACTTTTGGCGCAGTGGGTCGCCCCCCGAGACGCGCAGGCCGGCTTCGTCCAGGGCGATCACGCATTCCGGGGCAGGGGCGTTCAGCTCCCGGAGGACCAGGTCCACCTGCAGCAGCTGCCGGGGGAAGGCTTCCGGGAGGGGCAGCAGGGCGAAGGGGGTCCCTGTGTCCCCCGGAGAGGCTCCGTCCACCTCAGCCCCTTCTTGCTCTGGGGGCTCCAGGAAGTCGTAGTGGGGGGAGACGGCCAAGCTGTGGTCCTGGAGGCGGTGGGTCTTCTGCAGCACATTCTCCACCACTGCAAGGGAAGAGGGAGAGGAGATAGGGTGAAGTGCCATCACCGCGGCTGCGGGTAAACTCCAAATTCTGAGCCACAGAATCACAGAATGGTAGAGCTGGAAGGGGTCCGAGGGTCATCCAGCTCCACCCCCTGAAATGCAGGACTCTAAAGCACCAGGCAGCTGGCCGTGGGGGCTGGAAAGAAAGGGATCTGGAGATGCAAAGAGGTTGAGGATATGTTTTGTCAGATGCGGTGGACTTGTAAAACGGAAGAAGGGTTTTGGGAAACGATATATAATGAATTGGGTGGGGAAACAGTATCCTTTTTGTTGGGGAGAAGTCAGAGGGAAATTCCCAGTTATCAAAAAAGACTTTTTATGTATACTACTACCGCAGCCCATATTCTGTTAGCCCAAAAATGGAAAACGAGCGAGGTCTCAACCAAAGGAGAAGGGCAACTTAAGTTGACAGAATAGGCTAGTAGCATTAAGATAAACTCAACAGTGTAAATAAGTTTTGATGGATATAACAATACATTACTGAATGGTTTAGTTCATGTAAAATATGCCAGGATGTGTGGTATGTAAAATGAACCATGGAAAGAGAAGGGAAGTCACTGATTTAAGATTGTTCAAATGAATATTTTGAAATGTAAATCAGAAAATTTAATAAAAATTATATATATCTGAAAAAAGAACAAAAAAGAAAGGGATCTTGTCATTGCAAACACCGGACCAAACAGTAGCAATGTTGACAAACCCCGCTGCCATGCGTGAAGCCTGGGGGGCAGCTGCCCCCATTGCTCTCCCTCAGAAGCGTCTGTCCAGAGAGGCACCCAAAGGTCACCCTGGACTCACTTTCTGGAGTTCAGCAAATGGGCATTTGGTGAAATTGACTGGCAGCTTCGCTTGCCCCCGGAGTCCACGCGCTTCCTCTGCGTGTCTCTGTTCCCTCTGGGCAGCCTCCAGCTGCAGTGTAGCAGAGTGAAGTACACAGCGGTAGAAGCAATGCGATGCGGCGTGTGCTCAATAAATCAGTCGACGCTCGGTGTCCTCCTTATCTTACAAATAGCTTTATTCTCGTACAAAAACAACAAATCATAACTTTCCCGGAGACAGAGCGCTCATCTTCGGTGCGCTCCTTGAGCAGACTCAGCTCACACTCTGTGTTACAGAGTAGACAGACACTCCCCTCAGTGTTCTAAACACGCCTCCAAGAATGTGAGACTTCTTAACCCTGTAAGTTCTGACTCTCTCCATAGGGCACATACGACGGGGGTGTGGCTCAGCTCTCTGCTGCCTTATGCCAGCCTAAGAACATCCGCAACAGGATCAGGCCAAAGGGGGCCACCTGGGGCAGCACCCGGTTCTCCAACCAAGCGGACCAGAGAGCAGAAGCAGCAGCTTTCCCCAGAAAGTGCCATTCAGAGGCCCAGGCAGTCGCTGACCACGGAGATCACACAGCCAGCCGACCAGTCCCCCTCTCTTGTGGTCGAGGTCAGCCATCTCCTGCAGGAAGCCAGCGCAGGAGGGACACCAGAAGGACTAGGCTGACTTGACTTGGACTACTGCAGTGCGCTCTTCGTGGGGCTTCCTTTGAAGGTGACCCGGAAACTACAACTAATCCAGAATGCGGCAGCTAGACTGGTGACTGGGAGCGGCCGCCGAGACCATATAACACCGGTCTTGAAAGACCTACACTGGCTCCCAGTACGTTTCTGAGCACAATTCAAAGTGTTGGTGCTGACCTTGAAAGCCCTAAACGGCCTCAAAGACCCAGTGTACCTGAAGGAGCGTCTCCACCCTCATTGTTCTACGCAGACACTGAAGTCCAGCTTTGAGGGCCTTCTGGCGGTTCCCTCATTGCGTGAAGCAAAGCTACAGGGAACCAGGCAGAGGGCCTTCTCAGTGGTGGCGCCCGCCCTGTGGAACGCCCTCACATCAAAAGTCAAAGGCATAAACAACTACCTGACATTCAGAAGACATCTGAAGGCTGCCCTCTTTAGGGAAGATTTTAATGTTTGATACATTACTGTATTTTAATATTTTGTTGGAAGCCACCCAGAGTGGCTGGGGAAGCCCAGCCAGATGGGCGGGGTACAAATAAACTATTATTATTATTATTATTATTATTATTATTATTATTATTATTATTGAGTCCCATCAGGTCTGGCTGCCTGAATTTTTAACGCTGCCCCCCACCCACTCAGGTTCACAGAGGATTCCAGCAACCCCCCCTGGCCTTCCCGGAGGAAGGGAGTCTGTGGAGAGTTCCAGGCTCCCCCCTTACCTGCCGGGTTCTGGAAGGAGACGACAGCCACCGTGGCCCCTGCAAGCAGCCTGATGGCCCGCACTGGCCCCCCACCGCTGCGCTTGCTCTCGAAGTACAGCTCCAGCAGGTCCTGGCTGAGGGGGCGGGGGCCCTCCCCCCACACCACCAGCACGCCGTCCGTCTGCTCCACCCAGTCCAGCGCCAGGCAGGCCCCGTCCAGCGGCCGACTCTCCACGTGCTCCGCCAAGGCCAGGAACTCTGCCAGGACGAGAGGGAGAGGAGACCGAGTGAAGAGGAAGAAGCCCAGAGGAAGGAAGAAGAGCCCCCCCCCCCACGAGGAAGACAGGAGGGAAGCAGGAGACACACACGTACTTGCGCTGCTGAGCGGACTGGGCAGCTGCACCAGGGCCTGATCCCCTCTGGGGCTGCGGAAGACGGAGCAGACGCCACTCTCGCAGTTCAACATCCTCTCCACGTAAAGCTCCACCAGGTCCCGGCTGGTCTGGGGGTTCAGGCCTTGCAGGACCACCTTCCCATAATCCCGCGGGGCGGCCGGGTGCACCGTCAGGTGGGCGTCCTGCAGCTGGTGGTCTGTTCTGGAGAGGACCCGCTGGGCATCTGGATGGAGAGAGCAGGAGGCCAGAAGGTCACAGAAAGCGCCAACCCAGCAGCCCAGGATCTCCATTCCTGGGGGGCCCAGAGGCTGGAGCGTCAGCAGCAGGCAGGGTGAACCTGCAGCCCCCAGGTGCCGCAGGACCCCCTTCACCCTAGGCAGCACAGGCAATGGTCAGGGTGGGTTGGAGCTGCATCGGCACCTGGAGGGCACCACAGGTTCCCCGCTCACTCTGGGCTACAGCAACACCAGCGCAGCAAAGCACCCCGGGATTATCTGAACTCCCAGATCACATGCCAAGGGCCAGGCACCCCCGCTTCCCATGGAGACATCCGCAGGGCCACCGTGGGAACAGCAGGCTGGACTAGATGGGCCCGATCCAGCTGCAGGGCTCTTCTGGTGTGTAAAGGGGAGCTGCCCTCCTGCTTCCCCCTTCCCTCCCCATGGCCGCTATGAGGTCCTCCTCTGAGGGCCTTCTGGCAGTTCCCTCCCTGCGAGAAGTGAAGTTACAGAGAACCAGGCATAGGGCCTTCTCGGTGGTGGCGCCTGCCCTGTGGAATGCCCTCCCATCAGATGTCAAGGAATAATAATAATAATAACAACAAAATATTAAAATTAAATATTAAAATACCGTAAGACATCAAACATTAAAAGCTTCCCTAAACAGGGCTGCCTTCAGGTGTCTTCTAAAAGCCTGGTAGTTGCTGTTCTCTTTGACATCTGGTGGGAGGGCGTTCCACAGGGCGGGTGCCACCACAGAGAAGACCCTCTGCCTGGTTCCCTGTAACTTCGCTTCTCACAACCGCCAGAAGGCCCTCGGGAGATGGACCCTGGTGTCCGGGCTGAATGATTGGGGTGGAGACACTCCTTCAGATATACAGATTTTAGAAAACATCTGAAGGCAGCCCTCTTTAGGGAAGCTTTTAATGTTTTAATTTTAATTTTGTTTTAGTGTTCTGTTGGGAGCCAGCCAGAGTGGCTGGGGAAGCCCAGCCAGATGGGTGGGGTATAAATAATAAATTGATGATGATGATGATGATGATGATGATGATGATGTGAGTCGCCTTTCTCCCACAGTAAGGCTGACAACAAGTGCTCCCCCCACCTCTTTTGTGCAATACAAATTTTCTTCCATGTTTGCAGACCAAAAGAATTTTTCTGGCATGGCTGCGGGAGACAAGCGCTGTCTACAAAACGGGAGCAACAGTCTCCAAGGAGAGGAACTGCAAAGCATGGCAGGAGTCTCCTGCCAGACAGCCAAGCTGCCGCACCCCCGGGGTTCCCTTTGTTAACGGAGAAATCTGAGGGCTCCCTTGGACAAAAAACAAGGACACCAGCCAGGAATATCAGAGCAAAACAGCAGCCAGTAGGCTTGGTCTTGATTGAAGACTGTCGCGACAGGACTCCCACCTGCCACCAAGTGGAACAAGATGGAAGCCCCGAACAAAAGAGCCCCCCCAGACTTTTATTAGCTGCTAATCCCCATGTTACACCCCCCCCAAACTACATCACTCATGTATCACGGTTACATCATGAAAGGGGAGGTCTGGTGGCAGGAATCTGAGCATCCTGGACCCTGCCCCATGGTTCTCCTTGCCCTCCACCAAACACCCATCAAGTGACACAATAGAGATGTTTACATTTCCCTTTACAGATAGGTAGCCGTGTTGGTCTGCCATAGTCAAAACAAAAAAAATATACAATAAAATTATACAATAATACTACAACCAGACGTAACACGGACACTGGCACCAGAGCCTGCAATAAACCCAGATGCCAACTTTGCTGCCACATACACCCGGACAACACCATTACTGGCCCCAACAACATCACCCATACCATCTCGGGACTATTTAATTGCTCATCGTCTAACATTGTATATGCCATCAAATGCCAACAGTGTCCTTCAGCTCTCTATATTGGACAAACAGGCCAAACCTTACGCCAAAGAATAAACGGACATAAATCGGACATCAAGAATCACAAGACAGAGAAACCAGTAGGAGAACACTTCAATCTCCCAGGACATTCTATACAAGACCTCAAAGTAGCTGTATTACTACAAAGGAATTTCAGAAATAGACTGGAAAGAGAAGCTGCTGAATTGCAACTCATTACCAAACTTAAAACCATGGAGAGACCTGGTCTGAACAAAGACATTGGATTCTTATCTCATTATACATGACAAAGCCATTTTTCACCTTCTCACCCCTTGCTTTTTCCTGTAAGACCTATTGCAGTCGTTAAGAGTCGTCAACAGGCTCATCTCAGCTATCTGCCAACCACCCATTCCCACCACCCTTCTGAGTAATACCCCTCCCCACCTTCTCACTATATAGAAGGATCTGGCAACTTCTGTTTCAGTGTATCTGAAGAAGTGTGCATGCACACGAAAGCTCATACCAAGAACTAACTTAGTTGGTCTTTAAGGTGCGACTGGAAGAAAAAAAAAATTTTGTTTTTACATTTCCCTGTTTCCCAGCCAAGTTCATCCCACCCTTTTGTCTTCATCTGGATTTGTTATTTCTGGAATGGCTACCTGTCTAGCACTCAGGTATCAGGAGGCCAGGGATTATCACTCAGGCAGAGGGGCTGATGAGGAGCTGAGCTCACATGTCTATAGGAATTTCTGAAGTTTTCCCAGTGAGCCAGTACAGAGATACACTGATCAGTGAATTCTGACATTTGGTATCGTGCAGCAAACGCCCTTTGAACAGATAGGAAGAAACTGTGATGAAGTGTTTTGTGGGGACAAGTCACAAAAGTGATTGTGCTGATTTTGGTAGTGGGCTGCATGTGCATGATATCTGCTGGAGGGCAACCCCCCTCCCAACCTATACATAAATTCCTGCAACCCCTTTCCATTTCCAGGGAGCACTTGGGCAAAAGCAGGCAGCCCCGCCCCACTCTGCCAGGCCACCCCACGGGGCGCGGGGGGCGCACTCTCACCCCCCCCCGATGCGCCAGGGGGCTCCTACTTTCCCCTGCGAAGGGGGAGGGACGGGGAAGCTGCAAAACAACTGCTTTGGTCCCTTGGGTCTGCTTGCCCCCTCCCGCCCCTTGAAAAGCAGAGCTCTTCTTGCCCGAGGGCGAAGCGGGCAGGAGCCCCTGGACGGCCCGGCGGGCGACTCACCCTCCCGGCTCTCGAAGGTGAGCGTGGCGCGGGCGCCCCTCCGCCGGCAGCTCTGCACGGCGCCCCCGCCCGAGCGGCGCCGGTTCTCGAAGTAGAGCACCAGCAGCTCGTCCGCCACGTCGCCGGGGACCCCGCGCACCTCCACCGCCGACGACGCCGCCATCCCGGGAAGCGAAAGCGAAAGCGCCTCGGCGGGAGAAGGAAGGGGCGGGGACGCGCGCGCGCCCCGGAGCCCGACGCCCTGGCCGGCCGCGCGCAGCCCCGCCGGACTCGGCGCCCGCGATCCCGGGGCTGCTGCGCCGGACCAGAGCCGCCCGTCCCGCCCGCCGAGCCGCTTCTCCGGCCCCGCAGCTGTCGGGGGGGGGGCGGACTACAACACCCACAAGCCTCTGCGGCTTGCCTGGAGGAGGCCGCTTCGGGGGCGGACCCAGAAGCGGGGGGAGGGCAGGGCGAAGAAGAAGCCCCGCGGCCATCCAGGGGGGGCTGAGCCCCAACATCTGGAAGGGCCCTGCCCGGCCGCGACACTCAGGATCCCACTGCGCGCCGGCTCTGCGCCCCCTTGAAGGATGCTGGGGACCCACAGCTTGAGCGAGGAGGGGCTGCTGCCCTGCCCTAGTGCGGGGACTGAATGCACGGGGACTAGACGGGGGGGGGGTGCCGTCAAGAGGGGTCCCCTGGATTTATTTCATTTTCATAGGACCTTTATCTGCCGGGGGGTCCAGGGGGTCTGCATGCTTCTCCTCCTCCCCGTTTCCCCCTCGCAACCACCTGGGAGGCAGGTGAGGCCAAGAGAGAGAGACTGGTCAGCCAGGGAGCTCCAGGGCGGAGCGGGGTTTCGAACCCGCAACCTAGGCTGGCTGTCCATGAGGGAAAAGCTTCCACACTAGAACTTTGAATCATAGGGAAGGGCCGTTACAATATTGTGCTCTATATGATCCCAAAAACTCCTTTAGGCATCTTCTCCTCTCTCAGATGTTATCCCAGAAACCCCTTCCTTTAAAGCCTGGAGGTTTTTACAACCAGCCAGAAGAGCAAGGCTTTTTCTCCTCTCTCAGATGTTACAGTGAAAATGGGCCTCTCTCTCTGGAATGTCTGGCTGAGGCGGGTAGAGATAAGAGCAAGGTTGAATGGGTGTCATTGTAACCCCAGACAGGGGGGAGGCTGAAAAGGAGGAGGTGAACTGAAGAAACAAAGCCCCATCTTATTGCTATTAGTGTAAATCACATGTTTTACATGTGAACACGTGTCTATGCATTCTAAGGGGTATAAAAAGTGGACGCACCCTTACTGGGGAGCGCAGGTTGCGAGCTTATCGCTCTGTACCTTTGTTCTGCATATGCATTTCAAATAAAACCTTGTTAATAACCTGCAAGGACGTTTTGCCGCTTTGTGTGAATCTGTGCTCCGGGGACCCAGTAGCGGATATGGAACAGGTCCAACAACAGCATCACAGAATTGTAAGGTTGGAAAGGGACACCGACGGTCATCTAGTTCAAATGTATTGGTAAGCAACAGAAATAAGAACCTAATGCCCCCCTAATCCATCTCTCTGCCTCCCCCCAACAGGCAGGTTGTTCAAGCAAGCTTCCAGGGGCTCCTGCTCAGCAGCTCTCCCCTCTCTTTCCCCTCCGTCTCTTCCTTGTGGGTCTCCTCTCATGACTAAAGAAGGAGTCACTCGAACTCAGGACGCAAGGGAGAAATGTGCTAAGAGGAAGACACGCTTGGCAAATCCACACCGGGATCAGCTCCCGCCCGGAAACCAATGTCCCCACTGTGGAAGGACGTGTGGATCCAGAACTGGCCTCCACAGTCACTTAAGGACTCACTGTTAAAACCGTGCTTATGGAAGACAATCTTACTCAGCTATGAGTGATTGCCGAAGAAGAAGAAGAAGAAGAAGAAGAAGAAGAAGAAGAAGAAGAAGAAGATGATGATGATGAAGATGACGACGACAAAGCTACCATTCAGCCTCTGCGGCCTGCACCTCATTCCCTGCCATCCAGATTTCATAAAGGATTTGGCTCTATCCAGGCAACATGGCGGCCTCCCTGCTTCCTTCTGGATACCAGACCAGCTGCTCCCTCTCAGGCCAGGCCTGTGGCAACGCAGGTGGGAACCTCTGTGGTCTGGAAGGGATTCCTTTACCTGCCACAGGTGGGCTTCCTGTTTCCCTTGCTCTGGCCCTTGGGACTCTTCCCAGACCTTGCCCCTCACAGTCCTCCTCTGCACCTCCTCAGGGCTCCTGGAGCTGGGCTGCTGCTGCTGCTGCTGCTGCTGCAGGAGGATGGAGAAACCTCTGGCTGTTAAGTCCTGGAATCAACAGCACACAGCCTGGTCAGACGTTTATTGCCTGTTGTTGTTTAGTTGTTGAGTCATGTCCGGCTCTTCGTGACCCCCTGGACCAGGATCTCCCTTTTAAGGTTTGATGAATGTGCCTTTGTGAAGTCTTGAGCCAATTACCGGTAGGCAAAAAGAAGGGACCCTTCCCTTTCTGAAGGCAGCCTTGTTTAGGGAAGTTTTTAATGATTGAAGTTTTATTGTGTGTTTAATATTCTGTTGAGAGCCACCCAGAGTGGCTGGGGAAACCCAGCCAGATGGGTGGGGTATGAATAATATATTATTATTATTATTATTATTATTATTATTATTATTATTATTATTTTCCAAAAGTGTGCTGATGACATCCCTGAACTGGACCAGAGAGGCATCGCTTGGGATCTGTGAAGGTACAAGGTGGGTCATGAGAGACTTGCCCAGTCCAGTTGGGGGAGTGTGTGTCCCGGAAGCTACTCCCAGGGCTACGAAATGTGGCAGCTAAAGGGCCTGGGTCTCTATCCCATACGTGAATTGGAAGTGCCACCTGGCTTGGCTTTCTTTAGAAGCTCAGACTATTCCCATGCTTACCATAAATGATGTACAGGGTGAGTCTTTTAAAAGAGGCCCCATGAATACAGAGTACACATGTTCCACGGGGCCTCTTTTAAAAGACCCATTCGCTGGATCATCACCTTGTCGTGGTGAGTGGGTTGCATGTTCCTATGACCCTTGTGAGCGAAGCCGTCGGGAATCTCGTACTCCGTAAGGTCAAAGGGAAGGAGCCAGACAAAGAATGATCCAAGAAGTCCTCAACAGCAGAACAGGCGGATGATAACAAGCGGTATATTACAACGGCTGTGAAGGCAGATGAAAGCTGCAGCAGATAGGAATCTACCGGTTTGTCGTGACTACTTCATGCCATCGGAACAGAGCTCTTCTGCGAAGACTGTGCGTTGGTCAGCGTGCACTGATCTACACACACAAAACAAATTCACGCACAGGTGTCTTCCAAAAACCCATCCCCAAACCCAAAAGTTCCATGGTGATCGGCAAATGGTAATGGGGGCAGGATTGTGAAATCTGGAAGCCCCTAGTCATGAACCGGCACGTGGGCGGTGGATACAGATTCAGTGGTTCTGACTCAAGGAACGAGGCAGTTGAACAGATCAGCAGATGTATCCATGACTGAGCAGCCCTTTTTAGGATCCACTCTGCTCACCCCGAAAAGGGGGAGGGGCTAGAAAAGGTGCCCTAAACATCGCCTGCCTCCCTTTCCCCCTGACTGGATTACCGTGCCCAGTGGGGTCACCACCTAGCGGTCGTAAAAGACAAATGAACTTTGGAACATGGAATATACAGCCTTTGTCAGATAACACAGACAGCGAGTGTCCTGAACGCAGAACTGCCATCTTTGCAAGAGAGCTGCGACGTTTTAACATCGATATTGCAGCGCTTCAAGAAACTCGAAGAGCAGGCGAGGGAAAACTGAAGGAAGAAAAAGGAGGCTACACATTCTTCTGGAAAGGTCTATCTGAACAAGAACATTGAATACATGGGTAGGCTTCGCTATGAAAAACAACCTTGTGAAGCTCTTGTCAGAAGTCCCTACCAGCATTAATGAGCGACTCTCAACCCTTCAAATAAAGCTCACCAAAAACCAACAGGCTACTATTGTAAGCACTTATGCACCAACACTGGATGCCGATGAAGACATTAAAGAAAAATTTTACTCTCGGCTGGATACTGTCCTGTTAGAGACGCCTAATGAAGATAAAATTATCCTCCTGGGTGATTTTAATGCAAGCGTTGGGCAAGATTTCAATTTGTGGCCTGGGACTAATGGGAAAGAAGGAGTTGGCAACAGCAACCAGAACAGAAACTTACTTTTGACGATGTGTGCCAGCGCACAACCTTGTTATTACCAACACACTCTTTCGACAGAAAATAAATTTAAAACTTCATGGAGGCATCCTCGGTCAAACCACTGGCACCACTTAGACTATGTTATCGTCCGTGCTAAACATTGATGTGATGTGCTCCTTACCAGAGCTATGACAAGTGCCGACGACTGCTGGACAGATTGGACAGATCACCAACTAATACGCTCCATGATGGCTGACAAGATTATACCTCAACACAGGCTTCAAGGAAGGAAACCAAGGCGCAAAAGGAACACTCAAGCCCTTCAAGATCCCATTAAGTGGGATTGCTTCCAAACGACTCTTAAGGACCATCTGCTTACAGAATTCCTTGATAACATCAAGGAACACTGGACCAAGCTAAAAACATCCATCATTGCAGTCTGTGAACAAACTATTGGATACCAAACCAAGAAACACCAGGACTGGTTTGATGAGAATGTCAGTGAGACTGTATGACAGTGAGATTGATTGACAAAAAAAGGAAGGCCTTTCAGATCTGGCAAAGAGATAGAAACTGCCACTAAGGAAAAAACCTATGCCAGCACTAAGGCTGAGGTTCAAAGAAGAACCAGAGAACTAAGAAACAACTGGTGGATAAAAAAAGCTCAAGAGATCCAGCACTTAGCTGACACTCATGATGCACAGAGTTTCTTTAAAGCCACAAAGACCATCTATGGGCCAATGAATCATGGCATATGTCCCCTACACTCAGCAGATGGTACCACACTTCTAAAAGATAAAGAAGCTATTGCACTGTGCTGGAAAGGACACTACCAACATCTCCTTAACCGCAACTCCCCCATAGCTGCTGAGATCCTCTCACAAATTCCACAAAAACAAATTAGAGATGAGCTTGCAGTATCTCCAAGTCGGGGAGAGTTGTGTACAGCTATTAACCAAATGAAAAACAACAAAGCCAGTGGACCTGATGGGATACCTGCCGAAATCTTCAAAGTGGGCAGAATTGAACTTACACAACAACTTCACAAGGTCATCGAAATAATCTGGGAAAGAGAAGAAATCCCAGCAGACTTTAGAGATGCCAAAATTAAGGTGACAGAACTGATTGTGGAAACTATCAAGGCATCTCTCTATTAGCTGCGGCCGGCAAAAGTCTTGCAAGGATCTTAGCAAACCGTCTCGTAACAACATCCAAGGTGACCCTTCCTGAATCCCGAAATGGTTTTCGGCCTTCTAGGGGGACAGTGGACATGATTTTCACTGCTCAACAGCTTCAAGAAAAATGCAGAGAGCAAAACCAACCCCTGTATATGGCATTTATCGACCTGACTAAGGCTTTCGACACTGTAAATCGTAATGCCCTGTGGACTGTCCTTCTGAAAATTGGCTGCCCATCTAAATTAGTAAACATCATTCGGCTCCTCCATGATAATTTGACAGCAACAATCGCAGATCATAATGGCTCTCAAAGTGAACCATTCACAGTGGGATCAGGTGCTAAACAGGGTTGTGTTATTGCCCCAACTCTATTCATTATTTTCTTGGCCATGATCCTACACTTTGTCAAAGGGAAACTCCCCACCAGAGTAGAAATCATATATCAAACAGATGGAAAGCTCTTCAATCTGAGCAGGCGGAAAGCAAAGAGTAAGGTTACTGTAACTTCCGTCATAGAGCTTCAGTATGCTGAGGACAACGTAGTGTGCGCACGCTCAGAGGATGACCTCCAAACCATCCTAAATATCTTTGCAGAAGCTTACAGAAAAACTTGGCCTATCACTCAACATCCAAAAAACCAAAGTGCTGCACCAACAAGTACAAAATAACCCTTCTGCAGCGCCACAAATCCAACTCAATGGTGTAACGTTGGAAAATGTTGATCGCTTCTCCTACCTAGACAGTTATCTTTCCACAAGGGTCAACATTGATGCCGAAATCCAGCATCGCCTGAGCTCTGCGAGTGCGGCTTTCTCCCGATTGAAGTGCAGAGTGTTTGAGGACCAGGACATTCGCAGGGAAACCAAAATGCTTGTTTACAAAGCTATTGTACTACCAACCTTACTATATGCTTGTGAAACATGGACCAGTTATAAACGCTATCTCCAACTCCTCGAAATATTCCATCAACGGTGTCTCCGAAAAATTTTACACATCACTTGGGAAGACAGGCAAACTAATATCAGTGTACCGGAAGAAGCAAAGATCACCAGTGTTGAAGCAATGATTCTTCAACATCAGCTTCGTTGGACTGGTCATGTTGTGCGGATGCCTGATGATCGTCTTCCAAAGCAACTACTCTATTCCCAACTTAAAAATGGAAAGCGTAATGCTGGTGGTCAACAAAAGAGGTTTAAAGACTGTCTCAAGGCAATTCTAAAAAAATGTAGTATAAACACCAGCAATTGGGAATGGAGGGTGAAACTGATGGAATACGCAGAAATGGACAGATTGACGGGGAGAATTAGGAACCAACATGACCAGAGATTCTCCGAGGACTGGAAGAAATTTACAGAGTATATCAAAAATTTCTGTGATGAGTAAATAATGTTTGTTGGCTTTCAAGAAGCTCTGTGAAATTACTGTTAGAAATATTGTTTAAAAATATGATGTGATTAAGAGTATTTGAGTGCAATATAATATTGGGAAATGTGAGACGAGGATAAAAAATAAATGGAAAATTATCAGACAAGCTGAGGGAAGTTCTGGAAAAAAGGGTTTAAGTTAAAAATGGATGTATAATTTTGTAAAAATGTTTTTTTTGTGGAAAATCTAATAAAAAATATTTAAAAAAGGGAAACACTGGCCTGCAAGCGCTCCAGTTGGAGAACAGCCTTGACCAAAGGCTTTGAAGACACTCGAACTCTGGACGCAAGGGAGAAACGTGCTAAGAGGAAGTCACTCTTGGCAAATCCACACCATGATCAGCTCCCACCCGGAAACCAATGTCTCCACTGCTGAAGGACACGTGGATCCAGAATTGGCCTCCACAGTCACTTACGGACTCATTGTTAAAACCGTGTTCATGGAAGACAATCTTACTCAGCTAGGAGTGATTGCCAAAGAAGAAGATTTTGAGGCCCAACCTTGGAAGTTACCAACTTCCTTTTCCGCTACAAGTAAAGCCCCCCATTCCATTTTTTTTTAATAAATATTTATTCGAGTTTTCAATTTTATACAAACAAAAAAAGAAAATGAGGGAAAAAAATATATTAAAAACAAATCAATTTCCATATCAATTTTCAATAACATGTTTCCTTTACTTCCTCATACCTCCCCTTCTTGTTTTCTAGTTCAAATTGTTTATCCAGCAAATCCTAATCTCTTAACATTCCATTTAGCTAACACCTTATTTTCCAATCAACTTCTTAAATTTTATAACTTAAACAATATTTATCCCAGTTCTTTTTATCATAACAGCTAGAGACCACATAAATTCAATCCAGCATCTTTCAAAGTTCATTAATTTTGCAATGTTTCTGTAAATAGTCCTTAAATTTCTTCCAATCTTCTTCTGCCGACTCTTCTCCCTGGTCGCGGATTCTGCCGGTCATTTCTGCCAGTCCCATACAGTCAATCAACTTCATCTGCCATTCTTCCAGAGTGGGTAGATCTTGCGTCTTCCAGTGCTTTGCTATAAGTATTCTTGCTGCCGTTGTAGCATACATAAAAAAAGTTCTGTCCTTCTTTGGCACCAAATGGCCGACAATGCCCAAGAAAAAAGCCTCTGGTTTCTTCAAGAAGGTATACTTAAATACCTTTTTCATTTCATTATAAATCATCTCCCAGAAAGCCTTAATCTTTGGGCACGTCCACCAAAGGTGAAAGAATGTACCTTCAACCTCCTTAGATTTCCAACATTTATTATCAGGCAAATGATATATTTTTGCAAGCTTGACTGGTGTCATGTACCACCTGTATATCATTTTCATAATATTCTCTCTTAGGGCATTACATGCCGTAAATTTCATACCGGTGGTCCATAACTGTTCCCAGTCAGCAAACATAATGTTATGTCCAACATCTTGTGCCCATTTAATCATAGCTGACTTAACCGTTTCATCCTGTGTATTCCATTTCAGCAGCAAGTTATACATTTTTGACATGATCTTAGTTTTGGGTTCTAGCACTTCTGTTTCTAATTTAGATTTTTCCACCTGGAAGCCAATTTTCTTGTCCAAATTATAAGCCTCCATTATCTGAAACCAGATCATCCTGTTATACAAATTGGGGGTTGCCTTGGTGGTTCAGCCCTACTCGAGGGACTTGCCACCCCTCAGGATTCAGTCCTCAGTCAGAGTAAAAGAAAAGGGGGAAAGGAAATAATAACCAAGTCGATAAAGAGCAAAACGGCTAGAAAGTCTGATCCTTTATTATGTTGTTGTAGGAGGGTTCCTGTGTTACCAGAAAATGGGGGGGGGGGCTTTGATGGCCCAAGTTCGTTACCAGTGCTGGATTTACGTATAAACTAAACAAGCTCTAGCTTAGGCCCCCACTCTCTTGGTGGCTCCCAAAAAAATCAAAGGAAAAAAACTGGAAGTACATTTCTAAAATATAAGATAAAAAACAACTAAAATAAAACCTACATACAGCAACAGTGTTTTGTGTTGTGTAGGCTCTTATGATGTAAGTCCTGGGCCCCGCCTGCTAGCCTGCTCCCTAAAATATCACTGGTTTGCTCCTTTCTATATATAGGGTGCCTCCATTCTGCATGGACGGGTTGCAGGGCAACATGTGCAAATGGCTTGAGATACCTATGATGTCCATACATTACCATATAGCATCTATTCAACACAAAAAACAGCAACAATTTGTTGTTGACAAAGGACAGCTGGACATAGAAAGGGCCCCATTACCTTCAGTAGGTGAGGGCCGCATCAAACCTCAATCCGGCCCTGTTCGTTACCCAAGAGAAAAGGAAAAGGCAACATCATGTGCAACATCTTCTTAAAGGTCAGGTTTTGGCCAGCCCTGGAACAGAAAACCCATCCTGAAACAGAACTGACCCCAAAGAAATTGGAGTACATGTTTTTGCAACCTGTCCATCAAGATCCCTGGCCCTGTCCCTCCCAGGCCTGTCTGCTGCACTCTTTACAAATGAGAAATACTCAGGTCCCCGATCTTCCCCATCCCCCCCCACAGCTGCTCTGTTTGGCAGCTCCATTTTTGCCGACTGCTCTCCTTGCTCCCCTCTTGCTCTGAAGGGCTTCAGGAATTGCATGTTTTGTTTTGGATAAACAAATTAATAATAATAATAATAATAATAATAATAATAATAATAATAATAATATTTATACCCCGCCCATCTGGCTGGGTTTCCCCAGGGCTTCCAACAGAATATTAAAATACAATAACCTATTAAACATTAATAGTGACTGGGGAGACCCAGACAGATGAGCGGGGTACAAATAATAAATTATTATTATTATAAATTATTATTATTAAAAGCTTCCCTAAACAGGAAAGAAATAGGAAGCTTCTCTTTGAAAGCCGGAGGTTCGGCCTTCCAATGCTTTGCAATCAGTATTCTTGCTGCTGTTGTTGCATACATAAAAAAAGTTCTATCCTTCTTTGGCACCAATTGGCCGACCATGCCCAGAAGGAAGGCCTCTGGTTTCTTCAGGAAGGTATATTTAAATACCTTTTTCATTTCATTATAGATCATCTCCCAGAAAGCCTTAGTCCTTGGGCACATCCACCAAAGGTGAAAGAATGTACCTTCAGTTTCTTTACATTTCCAACATTTATTATCGGGCAAATGATAGATTTCTGCAAGCTTGACTGGTGTCATGTACCACCTGTATATCATTTTCATAATATTCTCTCTTAAGGCATGCCGTGAACTTCATACCTGTGGTCCACAACTATTCCCTGTCAGCAAACATAATGTTATGTCCAACATCTTGTGCCCATTTAATCATAGCAGATTTCACCGTTTCATCCTGAGTGTTCCATTTCAACAGCAAGTTATACATTCTTGACAGATTCTTAACTTTGGGATCTAACAATTCTGTTTCCAATTTTGATTTTTCCACCTGGAAGCCAAGTTTTTTGTCCAAATTATATGCCTCCCTTATTTGGTAATAATGGAGCCAGTCTCGCACTCTATTTTTAAATTTTTCAAAACTCTGCAGTTTTAATCTGTCTCCCTCTTGTTCCAGAATTTCCCAATATTTCGGCCTCCATATTGAGTTTTTTCTGAGCCTTCGCTTCCATTGGTGACAACCATCTTGGGGTTTTATTTTCTAACAAGTCCTTATATCTTATCCAGACATTAAACAGTGCTTTTCTAACAATATGGTTTTTAAACGCTTTATGTGCTTTGACCTTATCATACCACAAATATGCATGCCAACCAAATACATTGTTAAAACCTTCTAAGTCCAACACATCAGTATTTTCAAGAAGCAGCCATTCTCTCAGCCAGCAAAAAGCGGCTGATTCATAGTAAAGATTAAGGTCTGGCAGGGCAAATCCACCTCTTTCTTTAGCATCAGTTAATATCTTAAATTTTATTCGAGGCTTCTTGCCCTGCCAGACAAATCTAGAGATATCTCTCTGCCACTTCTTGAAACATTCCATTTTGTCCAAAATTTGCAATGTTTGAAACAAAAACAGCATCCTTGGCAAAACGTTCATTTTTATCACAGCAATTCGGCCTAACAGTGATAACTTCAAATTTGACCATATTTCTAAGTCCTTTTTCACTTCAATCCAACATTTTTCACAATTATCCTTAAATAAATTCACATTCTTAACAGTCATATTAACCCCTAAATATTTCACTTTTTTAACCAGTGTTAATCCTGTCTCCTTCTGATTTACCCACCCGGGAAGAATGGCAGATGAAGTTGATGGACTACATGGAACTGGCGGAAATGACTGGCAGAATCCGAGACCAGGAAGAAGAGTCGGTGGAAGACTGGAAAAAATTTAAAGTTTATTTACAGAAATACTGTAAAATTAATGAATGTTAGAAGGATGCTGGAATGAAGTTACATGGCTTTAGCAGAAATGTTATAAAGAATTAAGTAAAAATAGATTGTTAATGGGCCAAAGTGGAAAAATTAAGGTTAGATTGTGTTAAGATAAATTATAGAACAAAAATTGAGAAAGATGGAAAGGATTTGCTGAAATAGCTAATTGAACTAGTATACAGAAAAGGGAGGTGTGAGGAGGTCGATGAAACAAGTAAATGAAAGATAAAGATATGGAAATATTGGATGTGTTTTTAATTGTTTTTGCTTTTCTTTTTGCTTTGCTGTATTGTTTTTTTTTTCTATGTATTGTAAGGTATTGATTTGTTTTGTTTAACTTTTCTTTTCTTTTCTTCTTTCTGTAATCTTTAAACTTTTAATAAATATTTTTTTTTTTTAAGCCAGAGGTTCGGGGTCTTATAAATAGTTATAAATCATTATTATTAATTACTGCACATTGCGAGCCATCCTCGCCCTTGGAGCTGCAGCCCGGCTGCGCGCGCAGAAGGGGAGCGCGCGCTCGCTCCGGCTCATTCACGTCGACCAGCTTTTCCCACGCAACCCTTTTCCGATTGGCGACTCTAGCTGTCAGTCCGAGCCCCAGAATCTGATTGGTCCGGCTGCCTTCCTTCTTCTCTCCCTCCCATTGGTTGCCTCCGTCGCTTCAAGCGCTCTAATCCCGCCCCAACATTGACTTTAGCTCGGCTTCGTCGGGAGCGGCTGATTCGTCAGACGCCGCGTCCCTCAACCCGCCCGGTCCAATCAGCGCACATGTTTATTGTTCGGGACCATGTTTTTCCCACGGAGGTGATGCCGCGCTAAGAGCAGCGCGCCCCCTGGCGGCGGAAAGGGCTTCGGATGGGAAGCGGCTCGGGGCAGAGACCTGCTTGGGGGGCAGGAGGGTGAAGAGGGGCGGGAGTGGGTGGGGGGCCCCCCTGGGCTTGCAGTGGGGCAGGACTGGGGATCCAGCTGCCCCCTCGGGTCCCGCGCAGACGGAGGGGCGTCCATCGGGGCGCTTCGGACCCCCCCCCCAGGGAGCGCAGCCTAGGCTGGCCGAGGAGCCCCCTGCGCTGCAACCTGCCTCCCAGGGGCGCTTTCCTGCAGCCAGCCTCTCCGCGGGGGCGGGCGGGGGCGTGGGGTTCTCCTTCTGGTCGGGCGGCGCTGCTGCGCCTCCCCCTCCCCCCCGGCTGCCTTTAGACTCCTGGCCACGCCCCCTCCTGCTGAGGCTCCGCCCCCGCCCGGGAGGAAAGCCCCCCGCCCCCTCCCGCGCAGCGCCGCCATCCCTCGACGCCGAGCTGCGCCAGGCGAGCCGCGGAGCTGCGCCCAAGCCCGGCAGGTGAGCGGGGCGGAGGCGGGGGGGGGGAGCCAGCGAGGGGCTCCCGGGCAGCGGCGTCGGGGCGGGAGGGGGCGCTGCGGCGGGGCTGCGCGGTCCTAGCCGGATCCTAAGCCCCGGGGGGGGGGAGAGAGGTGATGCTACGGATGCAAGCTGCCGCCGGGGGAGGGATGCCTTGGTGCGCCACACCAGCGGGGGCCCCGTCGCGGCACCTGGTGCCCCCCATTCCTGCAACGGGGTCGCGGTCTTTGGTCGGGCGGGGGCCGTCGAGCTGCCCCGCGGCGTCCGGGGCTGGAAGGCGAGGCCGGAGCCCAGCCTCCTCCTCGGGGGGGGGGGGTAGGCGAGGGCCGGTAGGGGGCTCAGCCCCTCTGGCTCTCCCCGGAGGCCTGCAATGCGGTTTGGCGGGAGGGGCACCCCCCCTCCCGGCTTTGGCTCCGTCGAAGGATGGATGGAGCCGGGGAGGAAGGAGGAAGGGGCGACGGAGATTTTATCCCCCCCCCATTAAAACCAATTCCAGCCTCACCTGCCTTTCCTCGCGCCCCCCAAGGGAGCCTCGGCCAGGCGGGGCGGAAAAACCCATCGCGGCCTGAGCAGCATCAGAGCAGAGGCAGCGCCCCCCCCCGAAAACACGGGATTAAATCGTAAATGAAACCCGGCCCAGATGAGATGCAGGCGGGCAGAGCAGGTTTGCTGCCTTCAGTATTGAAGGCTTTCTGGCATAGGAGCCAACTCCGGGGGGCCGAGGTCCCTTGCCCCCCCCAATAAAATATTTGAGAAGCTTCCCCCCAGTTGATGGGCATTGGCAGTCAAATGGTGTGCATGAACCCTGCCTTGTGATCGATTATGTGGGCCTGGGCTTACCTGCCCCTCCCAGGTATTTTATTCAAGGGGGCTCCCCTGCTCTCTGGCTTTTCCTTTTGCTTTCGTTTGTTCCGAGGGGAATGATTTGTACATTTCCTTGACATCTTTGGGAGGAGGCCTTTCTGTCTTTTTAGAAGGCGGACGGAGGCAAGGAGGGTCCGGGCACCAGGTGGGTGTTCAGGGAATAAAGCCCAGGCTGTGGGTGAGGGAGGAAGAAGCCAGGAGGAAAAAGAAGGCGGGTGGTTCCTGTTGTTGGCTCTTACCTCTGTATCCTTGATTTGTCCCCCTGGGCAGCTTTGAAGAAGGCAGGACACAGGCAGGCAAGAAGGTCTGATTCAGACAGGCTGGCGAATCCCCCCCCCCCCACTGGCTGACCCCCTCCTGTGGGTTTGCAGGAGGCACACTCAGCCTTGCTGTGAGAGAGGAGAGTTGACTGGCATGGGGGCCTTGGATGTGCCAGACCACAACTCCCATTTGCCCCAGGGAACTTGGCCTCAGGGGGGAGGGCAGGTGTCATTCACAACATCTGCTGGAGAGTACCAGTGTGCTGGGACGCGGGTGGCGCTGTGGGTTAAACCACAGAGCCTAGGACTTGCCGATCAGAAGGTCAGCAGTTCGAATCCCTGCGACAGGGTGAGCTCCCGTTGCTCGGTCCCTGCTCCTGCCAACCTAGCAGTTCGAAAGCATGTCAAAGTGCAAGTAGATAAATAGGTACCACTCCGGCGGGAAGGTAAACGGCGTTTCCGTGCGCTGCTCTGGTTCGCCAGAAGCGGCTTAGTCATGCTGGCCACATGACCTGGAAGCTGTACGCCGGCTCCATCGGCCAGTAAAGCGAGATGAGCGCCACAACCCCAGAGTCGTTTGCAACTGGATTTAACTGTCAGGGGTCCCTTTCCCTTTACCAGTTTGCTACAATCATGGTGGGTGATTGGACACAGCCCAGTTCCTCCTTGGTGCAGGGTCTGAGGTCCCACGAGTGGGCAGGCAGGATCAGAGCCCCTGTGCTCAGTGCCTGGGCCTTGGCACATGTCCTCCCTGTAGCTGGGGGAGCCTGATGTGTGTCCCAAATGCAGCAGCTGCCTCTTGTCAGCGCTGGCTGGGCAAAGGGTCTTGGCTTGCCACGTTGGCTAGTGGGGAAGTGGCGCAGAACCAGAATGCGCTGTGAGGGGCTGCAAGCCCCACGGTTCAGCAGTGAGGTGGGGGTCTGTGAAATTCTTTGCCCCTTCCAGTCTCCTTTGCAGCCGGCTGAAATCAGCTCCAGCCCAGGGCCCAGATGGCTTGGGTCCGTGTGGCGGTGGCTCCTGGGCGCCCTGATGGGGCAGGGAGGGCTGCTGCTGCACCAGAAGGTTGCCTTGCTCAGTGTTTGGGAAGAGGAGGCTGCTGCCCCCTCCCAGCTCCCGGGCCTTCCCCCAGGAGGAGGAAGGGGCTCCCGTGCTGCGGCTGGGGGTGGCAGAGCAGCCCACCCAGGACTGGGGTCCCTAATGGAAGCTGAGTAAGTGCTAAGTCTGCCTTTCAAAGAGTTGGAAGGGACCCCAAGTTTCACCCAGAGCAGCTAAAGGTCCTTGGCAAGTTTGCTGGTCCCACAGAGCAAAGGACCCCGAGGGAGCGAGGCCACATTTTAGGGGGTCCGCCTGTGTTTCTGAAGCTGGGAGGGAGGTTTCAGACTATGCTGAACTCTTCAAGTGTTCAAGGCGCACCATGCAAGACAGAGTTTGAGGGTTGGAACTTCTACACTGGACAATTTTCTGTCTGCCTTGCATCACCCAGGTGCGCAAAGGATGAGAGGAGGGGAAGAATCTCTTTGCCAGGCAGAGCAACCATGTCAGCAATGAGAGTGCAGCATCCTACCCTTGGCTCAGACTTCTCAAGAAATGAGACAAGGGGCAGCCTTTTGCTCCAGATTTTGCTGCATTTCTGGAGTCTCTGTAAAAAAAAGGGGGGGGCTGACCAGGACGGTGAGATAGAAGGGAGATGGGATCCAGATAGGTAGAGAGTGGAGAGTGTCTGGTGGAAGGAGGGATTGGGGCCTTGTGTGTGGGACAAAGGGAAAGCAGCTTGATCTTGTGGAGAAACAGGTGCCTTGGGGGGCCAGTTTGTTTAATGGCCCCTTGGAGCCATTTGGAGCTATTAACCCTTGGAAGCTGCTTTGCGTGTGTGCTTGATTTTTAAAAAAGAAAGCAAGCAGAATATGAACAGAACACATTCCTTGCCAGCGCAATGCTCTCCGCCACAGATCAAGCGAGGGGCTGTTGCTCTCCAGATGGCAGAAGAGAATTCTGGGATGTTCTCCTGTGACGACACTGAACATGCTGCTCGCTCGAGGGGGGGGGATATCTTCTTGTGCATGGATCACTCTGTGAGGGAAGAGCACAGTCACACGCTCCGTGTGCTAAATGGGGCTGCTTTTCATGCACGGCGTCAATGCACAACCCCGCAAAATGCGCAGAGAGGCACATTGCCATATATTATAGCGTGCATAAAACATTCCATCTCCGGGGAGGGAGGGAAGTGAGGGCCGGAGAATCTATTGTGTTGGATGTGGAGGTGCTTCTAAGGCAGGCATCCCAACCTTCGGCCCTCCAGATGTTTTGGACCACAATTCCCATCATCCCTGACCACTGGTCCTGGTAGCTGGGGATCATGGGAGTTGTAGGCCAAAACATCTGGAGGGCCGCCCGCCTGCCCGGCCTGTGTTCTGGTTTGGTTTCTTTCTAGGTGCTTAGGCTGGATTTGGGGTTTAGGTGCTGGTCGGTGCCCCGAAGTCTCTTGGCTGGTTCCCACAATGCCGGACGTCACGTAACACATTTCTGGATTGGCTCCCGGCGTCTGTCATCTTGGTCTCCAAGCACAGTTTCTAGAGTGCAAGACACTGAGAGTTGAGAGGTGAAATCATGGCTAGATGCACTCAGGAGAAGGGTTCTCCGGAACCCTGCTTCTGGGGCCACAGAAAGGGGGTCTCCCCCCCCCCCCACTGGTATGACTTGAGCCTTCAGCCGCTGTGTGAGGCTGGTCCCTCTGCCCAGGGCATGGGAGGAGGTACAGAGTGGAGCTGTGTGCCCCTTGGAGCTTCTCTGTGTGGGCCATCCTGTCCTGCTGGCTGGGCCCTTCCTGCAGAAGAGCTGCTTTGGCCTTGGTCCCTTTGTGGTTCTGAGCTTGTGGGTTTGTGTTGTGCGTTGCCAGGCCTCTGTCCCGGACTGGTCCTGAGTCTCCCCCTGGCCAGGCTGCTGCTTTCTCCGGCTGCAGGCGGCACACCCCAAGAATTGGTCTTTCACTGCCAGTCTCTTCAGTGGCCCTTGAATCCCAGTCCATAATGAAAGGCTGCAGGACTGGATTGGGCTTGGAGAGAAATGCTGCCCTCCGTGGGCCCAGCAGAGGAGGCGAACCGCTCTAGCTCCTGGCAGGGATGCCAGGCAGGACCCAAGAGCCATTGTGGGGGCGCTGGGCAGCAGGGGGACATCTAGCCGGACCCGGGAACTTCGCCACTAGAGCTTTCCTTGGCAATGGCTTATCCGCCTTTGCAGAAAGGACCCCCACCCCCAGAATACCCCCCTGCCGCAAGCCTCGTTTTTAAAAAGAGGGGGCAGCTGATGTTGCCTTTGCTATTTGCCGGTGGGGAGGCGGGGCCCTTGGGGTTTCTGTGGTTTAGGTGAGGCGGCAAGATCCAAGGTCCCTGGTCTTTGCTGCCCTCCGCTCCTGGTGGCTGATTCGGCCGGGGGCATCTCAGTGCCCTTTCCCCGTGGTGGGTGGGCCGAGCGAAGGGATTAGGGTCGCGAGGCCAGAAATAGGCCCGGCCGGGAATTAGGGCGCCTTAAGCTCAAAGCGGATTACGAGCTGGGGGGGAGGGGACGCCGTAGCCCCCCCCCGTCCTCGGCTGGCGCTGTCACCCGTAGGGGTCTCTGTGCGCCTTGTGTGGACGCGGAGACTGGTGACGCAGCGGCAGCAACGGTGACAGGTGCAGCCTTGGCCTGCTGGGATGTTGCTGGGATGCTTGGCCCTTGGGAGGGGCTGCCTCTCCCTCCACAGCCTCCCTGGAGGGGGGTCTTTGGCCGGCCTCCTTCCAGGCGACCCCTGTTTGGGCTTGGTGTCTCTGCTGGAGGGGCTTCTTGGCTGGCTGGCGCTGCAAGTGGCACCAGCAAGGGCTCCTTCCTTCCCAGCTGACTGGGGTGCCTCCTCCCCCCCCCCCCGGCAGTTCCAAGGCTGCCATCATCTGTTCTCAGTGAGCCTGGAGCAGCACCCTCTCTGGGGATGGGGAAAGGAAACCCCTTTGGGTGCCCAGGGGGGCTGCTTTGGGGTCCCTCTTGGGCCAGGGAGCAGGGGCATAATTCTTGGCCAGCTGCAGCCCCCCCAAGCCTCCCCCCTCCCCCAGTGCAGCCAGCCAACCGGCACCATCCTGGCCTTATTTCAGTTCTCTGGGAAAGCGTTGGAGCCCGGGTTTCCTTTTCTACAAACAGCTGCCTGGTCCCCTCCTGGTTGCTGACAGAAGCCGGCAAGTGCTAGGAATGGGGACTAAGGAGAGGGGGCCCAGGGGGGGGGGCGTGCACAAAATGCTGCCTTCCTCCCTTCCATCTTGCAGCTCCTGGCTAAGTGGCACAACCAAGTTGTGCCCGTAGCTGTGGGCTGCAAAAGTGGAATAACATGTCCCTTGCTGCTGGCCCAGCCTGGCATCTTCTCTGTGTACCCTCACTAGCCCCCTGTTTGGTCTGAAGGGGGAGGGAGCAACACCCCCCCCCAGTTTGCTAAGGCGTTATCATGGACTGCCGCTGCTGCTATCTGGGGTCCTTGAGCAGGAGACTCCATGCAGAATTCCTCCTTAGCTTATCTGTTTGCCCTTCCTGATTATCTGGGGTCTGCCTTGCCTTGCGTCTTGTGAGTGGTCTTGTTTCTGGCAAGGTGTCTCCCGCTTTCAGCTCCAGGGCCGCCTTCCCTGCCAAGGCTCAGGCTGCTTCCTTCAGCTGCCCAATCATTGCTGCGAGGAGGAGGAGGAGTGCTGCTGCAGTGGCCTTTTCATACTGCGGGGAGTGCTGGGCTCTGCCTGCTACGTTCTGTTCACACAAGCAGGCCAGCTGCATCTGCTGCGGGGGGGGGGGGGGGGGGCTTTGCACCTCAGCATACGTTCACCAGAACCCCAGTGGGGGTTCATTTTACAACCCTGTTTTAATTTTTAAAATAGATCTTTTAATCATAGTTAACGTTTCCCCCCTGCCTTTTTTCCCATGAAAGAGAGGGGTAGCACTGTTGAATCAAAAGAACAAAAATGGAAGTATAGGAGGTGACCCCCCCAATGCTGCAATGGACCTTTGCTGAGCTACGGTGGGTTCAGTCTGCCAACACTTCGCTGTCTGCATCAAAGCCGTGCCTTTTTTAAAAAGACAGGAGGCACTGCTAAGGAACTCCTATTTGGGGACTTCCCTGGCTTTTTTCTGGCCATGTAGGACCAGTCTGGAAAGTTAGCCTTGGTGAAGACTTGATGTTTTCATCCCCAAAAAAGTTTTTGATTTGAGTTTCCATTGAAATGAGGCTGTATTTTAATGTTGTATTTTAACCTTGTTTTTAAGTTGTATTTCAATCAATTTGTTTTTATATCGGGTTTTAGCCGCCCTGAGCCCGGTCTTGGCTGGGGAAAGCGGGGTATAAATAAAAATTATTATTATTATTATTATTAAGGACATCTGCCCTGGAAAATCTGTGCTCCTCATCTGTTATTCCGACAAGTTCCTGTCGTCTGGCAAGGTCCAAAATGGGGAAAGCACAAGTTTAGCATGACATTGTTAAGTGGATATCCCATGAAAAGTGAGCAAACAGTGTCACACTCAATGCTGGTTGTGAAAGAGCCCTGAAAGTGTCACATGGTGGGTGCAATTCGCCCATTTCATAACAGCTGTCTCGCTCTTGCAAAACAAAGGTCAAGGCCCAAGAGACAATCTGGCCCCTGTCAGTCTATCCAGGGAAACAGCCGTCTCCTCTAATCTGAATAACTTCAATTACTCAAGGACTTGATATTTACTGTTTGGGGCCAAGAAACTATTTCATCTGCTTTTTCTTGTTGCGTATACAGTAGTTCAGATTGTGCTCATCAAAGGCAGAAGAGCACTGCCTCCTCAAGGGACACACAACCCAGACTGTGTGACACACACCCCCTTTCCCTCTTCGCACACTGTGCGCTTTCAGCCAGGCCTGGCCTTGTTTGCACATTGCAAGAAGTCAGGATGGCTGGCACAGCTGTGTCCACTTGGGAGCAAGTGAGGGGGGGTACCTTTCTGCCCGGCCACTCTTCCCCAGATGTGAGGGGAAGAAGCAAAGCACAAGACCACAATCTATTTCATTTATAGGCCACCTTTCCTTGCCCCTTTTATTGTCGCGACAACCCTGTGAGGTAGACTAGGCTGAGAGACTAGACTGACTCACGTTCACCCAGTCCGCTTCATGGCTGAGTGGTGATTTGAACCTTGATCTCCCCAGTTCTTGCCTGTGACACTTCTGTAAAACGACTCCTGCTATTGCACCACTACTTGGAGAACTGACTGTCTCTTCCTGTGACGCCCAAATCGGGGATCCCGGCTGGCTTCTCCCTAACAAGCCAGGGCTTACAAGGCGGCAACAAGACACTGTCGGAGGCCAGCTAGTGATTCAGACTTTCTGGGGAGAACGAAAGTGCAACCCTGGGTTCAGATGTCACAGGAAGCCAAGGTTCCTTTCACTTTATGCTTTGTTGCTCAGAACCAGGAGGGGCGCAGCAGGTGCCCCTGTGTGCTCCTCTTTCCTGGTAAGGTGGCAACCCCGGCAGCTTTTCTCATTTGCTGGAAGAAGAGGCTGAACCTGCACACTCTGCTTGCAAATTGCGCACCTTGGATCCGCTGTGTCCTTGGGATTATTTGAAATCCTCCCTTTCTCTGCAGACAGAGCAAAAACCAGAGCGAGCTCTGCGTCCTGATCCTGGGCATCGTTACTAAGAGGGAAGTCCTGTTGACTGAAGGAGGACTTTGCTCCAAGGAGGTGGACTTGAGGCGGAGCTCAGGACCTGTTTCCGGGAATGGCACATTGAGCAGCTTCTTAAAGCAGGCTCTAGACCAGTGGTTCTCAACCTGTGGGTCCCCAGATGTTGTTGGACTACAACTCCCATCATCCCTGAGCTCTGGCCTTGCTAGCTGGGGTGATGGGAGTTGTAGTTCAACAACATCTGGGGACCCACAGGTTGAGAAAGGCTGCTCTAAACTTTGTGCCGGTCGGGCTGTCAGGATCCTGCAGGGGCATCTGCAAGTGGCTATTTTGGCAAGGCGTTGAGGCCCAAGCATAAAGAGGGTGCCCCCCATATGCTTCCTGTCTGTCACTGCCAGTTAGGGATGGAGTCCTAGAATCATAGAATCATAGAGTTGGAAGAGACCACAAGGGCCATCGAGTCCAACCCCCTGCCAAGCAGGAAACCCATCACAGCACTCCTGACATATGGCTGTCAAGCCTCTGCTTAAAGACCTCCAAAGAAGGAGACTCCACCACACTCCTTGGCAGCAAATTCCTGCTGCTGCTTTGGCAAGAGGGTCACCCCCCCTCCATTGCATCTTGAGGGGAGTAGATGCAGGATCCCCTGAGGAGGTGGAGGTGCTGACAGCAGCCGGCCCTTCATGGCAGCAGGAGGAGAGCAGCTTCCCCGGAGAGAAGGAGGCTTTGCCGGGCTCAGCTGGGATTCTGCAGAGGACTGTTGTGGCTGTCATTGGACCCCACAGGGGAAAGGGAGAGGCACATGTTGTTGATCCAGGCTGGCTGGTGAAGAAGAGAAGGGCTCATGTGAGCAGCTGGGCTGAAGCGCAGGGCTCCACCTTGGCAGAGTGTGGCAGAGGCTGGTGGTGGGCTCAGCTTGGAGATCCAGGGCAGGCACGTGCTGGTCCCCAGAAGCAAGAGCTTCCTGGCAGGGATGTGGGAAGATGCTCCCCCTTTCCAGCATTGCTTTCAAAGTTACAAGTGGGGAAGCAGGAGCGTTTTTGCAGCTTCTGCCCCCGCAGGAATGTCCGGCCTGCTACACACGGGGCTGGTGGTGTTGCTTGCCCTTCGAGAGTGTGTGGCACAGCACATTTGCCAGCTGGGCAGGACAGGCAAGTCCTGGAGAAATCGAGGGAGGGAAGGGGGCAGGTGCCAGCCCAGTGGTGGGACAAGTAGGAGGGGGAAGGGAGGGAAAGAGGGGTCTAGTTCCGGGAATTGGAGGGGGGGAACGCCCAGCCACCCTTTGCTCCCGGTTTCCCACAGGTAGACAGGCTTCCCTCTGGCTCTGCTTTCCATCCTGCGGGGCCTTGAGCTCTCCGCAAGGGGTGGGGTGGGAACTGGGAGCAGATGGGGGTTCTTCTTCCCCAGGAGGATCACGTTGGCAGCTAAGGAGGCTGCTGTCGTGCTCCCAAGGTGAGGTCTGGTCTCAGAGGCCTCTTGTCTCATGAGGAGCCAGCCAGGCATTGAGGCTGCCAGAGGGCAGCGGTCAGATTATTAACTGGAGGGAGCTGATGGGGCTCTCACTTGTGAGCCAGTGCGGTGTAGTGGTTAAGAGCGATGGACTCTGGGGAACCGGGTTCGCGTCTCCGCTCCTCCACCTGCAGCTGCTGGGTGACCTTGGGCCAGTCACACTTCTCTGAAGTCTCTCAGCCCCATTCACCTCACAGAGTGTTAGTTGTGGGGGAGGAAGGGAAAGGAGAATGTTAGCTGCTTTGAGACTCCTTCAGGTAGTGATAAAGCAGGATATCAAATCCAAACTCTTTTACTTGCCAGCATAAAACAAATGTGGAGCAGCTTCCGGTGCTTTTGCAGGCTCAGGTTGAGGGGATGGTTTTGGTCCACGAAGCCCTCTGCAGCTTGAGATCAGGAGGACCCCTTGCACCCCCCCGGATCCCGCCCCAGTCTTTAGAGTATCTATCAGAAGGCCCTCTCCAGGCTCTTCCTGCTCCCAGTCAACATCCCTTCAGAAGTGAGGAGGGCAGTGCTTGAAAATAGTGGTCCCTGGGTTCAGATATCTTAGTATGTGGGGGGGGGTGCCTTGGAAGGGAAGGGCTCTAATATTATCTTGGTGTGCTCTTCCCACTGTGGCTCAGCTGGTGCCCAGACTCTGGACTTGAGGCACAAGGCTAACATGTTTTTTGTCCTCTTGTGAGCGTTTAATTAGGTCACTCCGTGATCTTTTGCTCCTGGGCTGCTCTCTTCCAGCTGCGTTTCATGGCTTGCCTGCCTGCTTTTGCTGCTGCTTTTGCTGACTGACTTCTTCGCTGGTTCACACATAGTGCCAAGCCACGGCTTAGCAGACCAAGAACCTGCCACTGCAAGTTGCTGCTTTCCCCCAAGTTTGTTCTGTTTACAGCTGCTCTTGCTCCTTGTCAAGGAAGTGTGTTGGGTTTGCACATGACATCAAGCCACAGTTGACAGAAACCATGGTTGTGAGCTGACAACAAACCATGGTTAAGCCGCTGGGCAGGGTTTGGGTGACCAAGCGAACCATAGGTGAAATGAACCATGGCTTGGCATTATCTGCAAACAAGGCTTGTTTTGAATCTGTCATGGTTCATCACCTTGAAAACTCCTTAAGAGCTGGAAGACGGGATGTGCATTTTAGCATACATTTAGGACCATCCTCAACCTGATTGGGGGAGGGGGAATCTTCATGCTAGACTGTGCGGCACTCAGGCAGCCGCCAAGACACGGTGGAGTCCTTGTTTTCTTCGCTTACATAGGGACCCGGAAGTATCTGATGAAAGATTGCATTAGGTTCCAGTTAAACAGCTCAGATTTCCTCCAACGCCCTACCTTAGCCAGAGCAGAGTAACACACCCGGTGCGGGGAGAGGCAGGAGGACATTTGACCCCTGGGATCACCAGCAGGATTAGGCCAGCCTTGTCTGGCGGCCTTGAGCTGTTCCAGTGTCCCTCCTGGGTGTCACTGCCCCACCTGGGCCCTGGCATCCCTGTGGGGAAAAGGCCGACTCAGAGCTGAACAGAAAGCAGCCCTGCCCTTTGAACTGGGCATCTGGCCCTGGACTGAATCCAGGCTGTTCCCATTCCCATTCCCTCCCCTCCGTCTCGGATCCAAGGTAGACAAGGTGTTAGCTGCCTGGCATCTGAGTTTGGAAAGTCAGAATGGGGCATGGCAAACGGGCTGGGGGCATTTAACCCTCCCTTCTGTGTCCCTGGCTGGAAAGCACCTAAGAGAAGTGTTCCTTTGGGGGGGGGTCTAGTGGCCTCGATCCTGATTCTTTCTCTCCTGCTCCACATTATTTTAAACCCCCAAACTAAGCTTGCTCCTTGAATGCGAGTCCCAACCTGGCTGTGTTCCTGTGTGTGGAGGAGCTGATCTTTCTGCCATGACTCTGATGCTCTTATGAGTCACCTGCTGCTCAGGAGTAACTAAAACTATTAGTACTAATCGGTAGTTCAGTTCTCTCCCTCCCTCCCTCCTTTCCATTTGGCACCATGAAGAGTTTTCTGGTGGCAGCGTCAGGGAAGGAGGGGCTGCTCACTTCTGTCTCTTCCACCCCTTAGGGTGCTGCCCTGTTGCAGTTCCTATGGGAGCCCATCTCTAGGGAGAGACAATGGCCTTGTGGGGAAGAGGGGACGGCCGAGCGACCTGGCAGCCTTGGGAGTGGCGATCTGATGCGCAGGCAGGTTTGCAACAGTCCAGAGGTGCCCAGAATGACAGCTTGAGGGGGGGGGCATGGCTGCTGGATGCAGAGGACTGTCCAGACTTTATCTATCTCTCAAGGAGGAGACGAGGAACTGCCCAGGGGATCTGTTTGGGGTACTGTGGAGGCATGAGGATAAGTCCTTAGGGATCCCTGGACTGCCCCCTGGCCAAGCTCATTTTGGGAAAGCCGACAGGACTTTA
Organism: Podarcis filfolensis; assembly: GCF_964270895.1. NCBI lineage: Eukaryota > Metazoa > Chordata > Lepidosauria > Squamata > Lacertidae > Podarcis > Podarcis filfolensis. Next base: position 91,023,939 of record NC_139603.1, on the reverse strand, counting down.
ATTCAGAAAGTACACTGGGAAGAGTTTAGAACAGGAGTCGGCAACCTAAGGCCCATGGGCCACAAGCAGCCCACAGGGGTCGTTTAACCGCCCCCGAACCAAGCCTGCTCAGTGAGTCCCCCCGCTCTGTGCTAAACTGGTGCAGCACGGCACGGGGACTCGCTTCCGCAGCGCCGGAAATCGTATCTGTGCAGACGCAGATGCCGGAAATTGCGGGTGCAAACGCAGTCTGGCCCACAGAGGGATCTCCGCTGGAGTGAACCGGCCCAGGTGAGGTAAACCTTGCCAACCCCTGGTTTAGAAGAAAAAGGGCAACAGGGAGGAGCATCTGAGAGGCTTCAGCACCCTCTCTGTCCACCTGGGTGTTGGGGACATTTGACTTTTAGCTGCTACCCTCTGGAACAGGATGTGTGCCTTGGTGGAACAAGAGGAGAGGGTCTCTCGTGGGTCAAGGAGCAGGAATAAATGGACAGGCCTCCAAACAGGGAGTTGTAGCAAGTGGAGTCTCCCAAGAATCAGTCTTGGGACCTGTGCTTTTTAACTGTTCATGGTCAGTTAGCGGGGAGCAGTGGGGTTGCCAGGTTTGCAGATTGTTCAGGGTTGCTAGAACAAAAAGAGATCATGGAGAACTTCAAAAGGAACCCTCTCTCCAAACGGAGTGAATGGGTGGCAAATGGCAAATGCAGTTCAGTGTCAGAAAGTGTGAACTGATGCACATTAGGGCAAAAAATAAATAAATCTGATTTCCACATAAATGTCCCTGGGGACTGAACTGGCAGGGATTGTTGAAATTGCAACGAAAACTGCTAATATTGTAATGGTAATATACAAATCTATGGTGCAGCTGCATATGGAATACTTTGTACAGTTTGGGTTGCCTCCCATCCAAAGGGACATCATAGAGTCAGAAAAGGTTCAGGAAAGTCCAATCAAAGGGGATGGAGTCCCATGGAGAAAAGCTGCAGCACCGGGAACTTTTCAGTTTAAAGAAAAGGGACATGACAGAAGTTTGTGATACTATGCATGGCTTGTGGAAAGTGGGTAGAGAAATGTTCTTCCCCTCTATCACCTAATACCAGAACTCACGGACGTCCAATGAAACTGAATGTTGGAAAATTGAGGACCAATACAATAAAGTCCTTCTTCATGCAGAGCACAGTTAAATGATGGTACTTGATCAGTGTTAGAAACTCAGATATATAAGCTAGGTGCCAAAATGGTTCTTTAAACCAAGGTTAGAGTCGCCAAAACAGAATTTTGCCATTTTGGGGCAGAACTAAAGTCTTATTTTTCAACGGATGGGCTGACTGTGGTTGATTCTCAGTTAAACCTCTGGCTGGTTCCAGTGACAACCCTGAGCTCGGTTAAGAACTTTGAGAACGTGAAGAAGAAAAGTCCCTTGGCCCAGGGACAGTCAACTTATACACCGGCCTATTCCTACCCCTTTTTCTTAATGGGGACAAGGACCATTCATAACATAAGAATATTATTCACAACTGTGAGCAGGGGGGTGGGGTAATTGAAGACAAATGACAATAATTAGCTACAACTTTGTTCCCTGCTCAGACTGCACAGAAAAAGCATTTTGGTTCCTGAAATTCATTCTGATTCTGCAGATAAAATATAATGGATAGAATTCTACAGGATGGAGTATTAGTCGAGATCCAAGGATCCCTAGGCATGCGCCTCCAGATGGTGGAGATGTCAGGTCCCACAACAGAAAAGGAAAAATGTGGAGGGAAGAGGGAAGCAGGAAAACTCAGGACACTTCCTTCTTCCTGCTAGAATGTTCTTAAGGCCTCGGCGATTCCCAAGGGCCTTCTGGTGGTTCCCTCATTGTGAGAAGCAAAGCTACAGGGAACCAGGCAGAGGGCCTTCTCGGTAGTGGCGCCCGCCCTGTGGAACGCCCTTCCAGCAGATGTCAAAGCGATAAACAACTACCTGACATTCAGAAGACATCTTAAGGCAGCCCTGTTCAGGGAAGTTTTTAACGTGTGATATTTTACTGTATTTTTGGTTTTTATGGAAGCCGCCCAGAGTGGCTGGGGAGGCCCAGCCAGATGGGCGGGGTATAAATAAATTATTATTATTATTATTATTATTATTATTATTATTATTATTATTATTATTAGAAAAACCAATGACCCTCCCTTCCTGGAAATGGCTAATGCGGCTGTAAGTCGTTGACCGTGGAATGTGGGGTCATTGTCTTCTGGGGCCAGGCTGGGCTCTCTAGGTTCACAGGGTTGCAGTTGACAGCCATTGCTGAATTGAATTTGACGGGGGCCTCTTTGTGGGCAAAGAGGAGCCCTGTCCAACTGGGGAGGGACAGCTGCTCACTATCTGCCGCCGCAGCTGCTGCTGTTCCTCCAACTTAGACAAGGACATGGTCCTAACAAACTTGGCACGTGTGCAAAAGAAAGTAAAATCTGGTCACATTTAACCTCAAAAGAAGAAACTAAAATGAGGAAATCAGTTGCAAAGAGTTATTCTTCTTCCTGCTGCCAATTATAGTAGAGTGCCTGCAAGTTATTCCAGTCCTATGGCTGTTCTCCTCTGGTCGGCCACTGCAGGCTGGGAACAGGAAGTGTGCCGGACTTCCCTTGCTTCCTTGCTCAGCCTCCCCCAACCTGCTCCCCTCCAGATGTGGGGCTGCAATTCCTGTCACCCCCCCCAGCATGGCTGAAGGGAGTTGGGAGTCCAGCTTTGTCTGAGTGGCCAAAGTGCTCCACGTAATACGTTCCCTCTGCAGCCTCTCCAAATGGTTCAGCGACTGCAGGCACTTCCAGAGACAGGAGGCGTGTGAAGGCAAGGCATAGGTAGCCAGAGATGTTGCTGGCCAGCCGGGTGTAGGCAAGAGATGCTGAGGTTCATCTGTACTGGGATGGGGTGTCCTCTGAGGAGTGGCTGGGTGTCCCATGAGGTGCCTGAAGAATATGCTTGAATTGCCCATGTCAACTCCTTAGAAGGCAAGTTTGCACCAGCTGCTAATCTCCAGGAACAATTACTCTGTGATTACTTGTTCTTGTGAATGTGTGGGGAAGACAGATGGTTGTGTAAAGTCTTTGCACTGGAAGCAAGTGGGGCATTTCCCCTTGATAGCCTTCTGATGAGGCAGCGGAAGATGTTCTAAAGAGGTCCAGAAGCAGCCTGCAAAGGAGGACAGGGAACATTACCCCACACCCCGCTCCTGGAAATAACCTTTGGGCAATCGCAGGTCCACTAGGAAGAAGCCCCAGCCTCCTTTTTCGCAAGGCGTAAAGATCTGGACCCCTCACCGATTGTGTTCTCTCCTTGCATGGAGTCTGGACTTGAAGGAGAAGGTGCCCCAGGGTGGAGAGCTTGGTGTTTTGGGATTCTTCTTTGGTGCTGAACTGCAGGCGGCAGTTGCTGTGATTCGGAGGGTCTCAGACTTTCTGTTTGTGAAAGCAGAGCATCTTGGCGGAGGAGAGTCTCCAGGTGTCATAAGAGCAGAAGAAGAGCCAAAGGAGGGCTCCTGGGATTGGCTGGGCACAGGGATACCAAAGAAAAGACAATGGAGAGACCCGGTCTCCTGTTTTATTAAAGAAAGGGGTAGACTCACAGCAAGTCTCCCAGCCTTTGCAGACGCAGGATGGACACCACAGCAAGGAGACCTCGGTTTGTCCGCACCCTAGAAAATGTTCACACATTCTTTATACACAAAGCAGCATCCGTCCCTCTGCCTAGGACTCCCTGTTGCTTCACCTGCCCACCAGAGGGCAGAGGCGGCAATAGCCAAACCTTACCATCAGCTCCCCTTTCTGGGCTCAGCCCAGAGATAAGGAGAACATCCAAGCCAGTCTATTAGCCTGTGTCAAAGCAAGCAAATATGAGCATATATGAGCTCACTGCTACAACCACTACCAGTTAATTGTGGGGTTATCTTGACTACCATCATGGCGTTAGGGAAGCTTTCAGAACAGCTCAGCTTTGGTTCAACACCCTGGATGAGGCCCACCTTGTCCAGCCTCCTGTTCTCACACTGGCCAGATGCCTGTGGGAAACGCACAGGTCAGATTCGAACACAAGCCCTCTCCCCTCTTGCGGCTTCCAGGAATGGCTATTTGGAAGCATGTACTGTTCCCAACTGTGGAAACAGAGCAGAGCTGTCCTGGCTAGTAGTCACTGATGGCCTCCTTTGCCCAATCCTCTTTGGAAGCCGTCTCACTTGGTGGCATCCCTGCCTCCTGTGGGAGGGAGTTCCACAGGTGAACTCTGCACTGTATGAAGAAGGACTTTCTTTGGTCTGTCCAGAATCTTCCCAGATGCCACGGCTAGTTCAGGACACAGACCCTGACTTTAAGGAGCCCAGAAGAGTTTCCTGCAGCCGTCTTGCGCTGATGACTTCAACACACCCTGTTTTGATGAGCTTCACATCCTCCCCTTTGTCTGCCCTTCCTGTGCTCCTCATGAGAGTGCCCCCAAGGAGGCAGAGCGGGGGTTGGTGGGGGTCCGGAGCCTGCAAGAGCACTTTGGCCCCCAGCCACCAGGAAGGAAGGCTGCTGAGAACGAAGAGGGATGGCTGTTGGTGGCTGCTATGGCAACAGAGGCAGGAAGAGAACCTGGCCTCCTTGGCAGCAGTTGGGTGCTGCTCCTGCTGGCCACCGGGGAGGGTGTGGCCGCCTTGGTCCTGGCCTGCTGGGCGCTCTCTGCATGTGCCAGGCGGGCAGCAGGAGGGCCAGCTGCCAGAGCAGTGTAGGGAAAGCTGCTGCCGGGGGGGGGGGTGAGAAGGGCCTTTGTGGAAATGGGGGCTGGGCCAACATGGCAGAAGACCCCTCCCTCCAGTTGCCTTCTGCTTGGTGGTTAAGAGCATGGGCACAGAGCCCAAAGACCCTCTTGGCCCCAGGTTGTAAACGCCCAGCTGTGGAGTTGGGCAGGGCAAGGGGGTCTTGGATGCCCCTCTCGGCCAGGTAGCCCAGAGGGAGGCAGGCTGGTTACGCTGCCAAGGGTTTGTGTGTGTGCCCAGAGGGTGTCTGGTGTGGAGATCACCCCTTCCCGTGCTTGGCCAGGAGAAGGCTGCTCCCCAGGGAGCTGAGCAGTGGCCAGGCGGGGGCAGCGCCTTCTCCTGCTGCCCCATGGCATCTTGAGAGCCTCCTGGAGGGCAGGTGTGGGGCTGGAGCCAGGAGCGTTGGGGCTGACACGGCTAGCTGGGGTTGGCCTGGGGGATCACTTTAGAGCTCACCTCTCCCCTTGGCGTCCTGCTTGTCTTCCAGGGAGCTCAAAGCAGCCTGCGTGGTCTCCCCTCCCCAAGTTCCCCTCTCAACAACCCTGCAAGGTAGGTGAGCGTGACCTGGGCTTGCCAGCCCTGCTCCTGCGCTCTGACCCTGAGCCAGTTGCTTCACTTCAATGGGCTGTTCTCTGCTTTTCAGCAGATTCTGAGGGCTGCCTTGGGAGACCAGCCCCTCCCTGGAGACCCTCTTCCTCCTCCCCTGGCAAGGAGATCTGGGAGCAGAGCAGCAGCAGCAGCAGCAGGAGGAGGACCCCCGGCTCCTGCCAGGCCAGGCCTTGTTCGAACCACTGCTTGCTTGTAACTTGGGGAGACCAAACTCCAGAGGGCGGATGAAGACCCAAGTGTGGGTCACGCCGGCACCCCCGTTTTATTCTTGTCTTGGGGGAGGGCTGGTTAAAAAGAGGACAGCAGAGAAGAGGGTGGGAGCCAGGTGCGAACTGGGAGGCAGTTCTGCTGCTCATGGCTTTTCAGTCTTCCTCCCGTGGTGCCGTGTGTGTGTGTGTCCGTGTCCCCTCCAGGGGTGTTCTGCCTTGGATGCCTGGGGGGGGGGGCGGCTGTGTGTTTTTGTGGCTGCTGCATAGTTGCCAGTGCCACCCTGCCTGACACTCCAACCCCTATACCACACTGCCTCGGCTTTGGAATGGGGCAAACCCTCCCATGCTTTTATAGAAGACATCTGAAGGCGCCACTGCACAGGGAAGTCTTAAATGTTTGAGGTTTTTATTGTGTATTTAATATTTTGTTGGGAGCCGCCCAGGGTGGCTGGGGCAACCCAGTCAGATGTGTGGCATATAAAGAACAAAACTATCCTCATTATTACTTTCAACTGGGAAGTGGGATTGCCTCCAGCTGCCTCCTGACCTGCTTTTTTCTTCCTGATACTTCCTCTTCCTTAATTCTCCATCGAGTGTGAAGGACTTGTGGTTCTCCCTCCCAGCTGGGGGGGCCCTGGAAGGGCTCCTTCATGTTTGGCCCTTTCCCCAAAGGGGTCTCTTCTCTCCCTCTGACTTCACATTCCTGCAGGCTCCCCGGAGAAGTTTCTTCCTCATCCTCCAGTGACTCCCATTCAGTTTGTGAACAGTTCTTAACTGAAGCCCATTCCCCAAATGGCCAGCTGTTTACAGCACAGTTTGGGAATTGCTTTTCTTCTACATATTGAAACGTGTCCCCTCTGCCTCCGGCACTTTACAGCACACACACACACACACACACACACACACACACTCCCCTCAAATAATCTATTTAAAAAGGAGCATATGAAAAAGTTAGGACAGCAGATAGAAAGTTAGCAGGGGGGCATGTAATTAAATCAAAACTGCCAGGCCAAAGGACTGTTTGAGTAAAATGGTCTAATGGATGACTCAACGTCCCTGAGGAGAAGGCTCAGCAGATTTCTTGGGGCAGGCAGTTCCCCAGGTGCAGTGCTGAAAATGCCACCGTGCGCCTTCTCGGCCAGAGCATCTCGGGTGGGCATGTGGTGGCGAAGGAGCCAGTCGTATCTGGGTTGCATTGCTGCAGGCTCCCTTGGGAGGAGAGTCTGGACGCTTCAGGCAGCGCAGAATTCTGCCACCAGGATGTTGGCCTGAGCTGCGTCTGGGGAGCTGGCGACTTCCTTGCTGCTCTGTCCCCAACCATGCCAGATTCGCCTTTGGCAGGGATGCTGGGCAGGCTTTGGAGCTGCCTCCTTCTGGCCTGCCCAGCTGACAAGCTGCTCCCTGCTCCTTCGGGGGCTTTTCCAAGGGTGCTGAGGCTGCTTTTTGTGGCTGTTTTGCTGCTGATGCTGCTGGGTTGCTTCCCTTCTCTCCCTGGTCTCTGTAAGTGCTTTTTCATCGCTCCTTGTGGTGCTTTGCAGGTTGTTTGCTAGCCATCCTGGGCAGAAGAGAGTTTGAAATAGAAACAAATCAGATCTGAGCAGACAGGATCTTGGTTCTGTGCAGCCAGCACTTTGAACTGGACCCAGAAATGAACCGGATGCTAGTGAAGCCGATACTTCATGCTCTAAAAATCTGTATGACTTTGGAAGAACTGTGCAAATGTAGGTTTGGTGCCAGGGATGGAGCCTTACAGGTCCCTGAGCATCTTGGACATTTCTGGCCCTTCAGTACAGTATCCCTGTTCCAAGTGCTGGTGCTGAGTGCCAGGTGATCAGAACATCTGCCTCCACACCACCCAACCCACATGCTCAGATCAGTGCTGGAGGCCCTGCTTGTCGTCCCCCCAGTGATGTGCATTAGAGACAGGGTCTTCTCTGCAGTGGCCTCTCGCTTAAGATGTTCAGTTTCCCTCTTCGGTTGCGGTGTTTTAGGTGGGATTGAAACCCCACCTGTGTTGTGTGGCTTTTAATGGTTGCACTTGATGAACAGTGTCGTTCTGGAAATGTTTCTTATAGGGCTGGACTGTATTTCACTGGATTGATGGGCTGGTGGGGTTTTGTATTTTACAAGTGTAGTTAACCGGTATTATTTCTGATGGTCAGAGCCATTTTGACCGTCTGCACATGCGCAAGCGGCGAAACCCGGAAGTAACACACTCTGTTACTTCCGGGTCGCTGCAGCGCGCAACCCAAAAATACTTATCCCAAAGCTACTTCAACCTGAGATATGACTGTAAGTAGCAATAGCAGCCGTCCGTAGGCTTGAGAAAGGACAGGTGGTGCCTGGTCAAATGTCTAAGTCCTGAGCTGGATTTTGTGGCCAGGGGCTGCCTCTTGGAAAGGGGTGGGCTCTGTTCAGAACCTTGTTCCTCCCCCTGGCTTTAATTTCCCCAGGTCTTTTCCGCCCTCTCCATTCTGCCCTCCTTCCTCTCACACCCATCTTCGTAAAGAAATCACACCAAATTATGTGAAAAATGGGCTCTTAAATTGTGGGAATATATGTGAATGTACTGTTTGGTTTGCACCATGTGAGACTTCTGGGCGGAAGGGGAGGGCATTTCCCCGGACCCCGCTCAATCTCGGGGGGGGGGGTTTGCTTGTGGCCGGGTGGTTTCCCTCTGCACTGCTTGAAGTTGCCAACCCTCTCTCTCTCCCCTCTGCAGCCGCGAAGTGGTGGGAGACCCGGCAGAGATGTCGCATGAGAAGAGCTTCCTGGTGTCTGGAGACCCCTTCCCTGGGCAGCAGCCGCCTGCGCCACCTGGCTATGCCCAGCAGCCCTACCCAGTAGCTCCCTACCCACAGCCCCAGCCAGTGGCATACGGCCAGCCTGGATACCCACAGGGCGCCTACCCGGTTGCGGCACCCTACCCACAAGCGGCACCCTACCCCCAGGCACCCTACCCTCAGGCACCTTACCCCCAGGCGCCCTACCCGCAGGGGCCCTACCCGCAGGGGCCCTATGCCCAGCCGCATCCAGGAGTTGCCGTGGACCCAGACTGTAAGTAGTCCACTTGCCCGCTCTGCTGCAATGGTGGGGGGCAGGAAGGGGGGCTGTGGGGTCTCTGCTGGGGTGGCAGAAGAGCTGCTCCTGTGAGCCAGGGGAGAGACCCCCTGGCCCATGCAGGCGGGGAGCGCTCTCCCGCCTTGTGGCTGCTTCCGTGGGGAGCTGGGCTGCCCCCGAGGAGCCTGTGGCCCCCTCCTCAGTCTCCTCTCCTCTTCTCTTGCTGCACTTGTGCCCCCCAGCTGGAGCCAGGCGCCCTGTTTATGTGGTATGGAGAGGAGGCACCGCAGACGCTAGGATTGGTGAGCGCCCTCATCACCCCTGCCACGGGCTGGGTGAGGGGGCAGGAGGAAGAGGAGGAGGAGGAGCTGCTGTTGCTCCCTCTGGAATCTGTAGGGAGAGCCGCCGGGTGGGGAGCCCCTGCCTGACTGGCTGCGCTGCTTCTCGTCCCCAGCGCCCGTGCACAGCAACTACCATGAGGATGGGCCGCCCTCCTACTATGACAACCCGGATTTCCCCCCCACCAACTGGGAGGACAAGACCATCCGCCAGGCCTTCATTCGCAAGGTGAGTCAGGCTGTGGGTGTGCAGGGGCTGTGGGGCTCCTGCCCTTCTCCCTCCTTCTACCTCTGGCCCTGGCAATGGGGTCTAGCCAGTGTGGTGTAGTGGTTAAGAGCGGTAGTCTCGTAATCTGGGGAACCGGGTTCGCGTCTCCGCTCCTCCACATGCAGCTGCTGGGTGATCTTGGACCAGTCACACTTCTCTGAAGTCTCTCAGCCCCACTCACCTCACAGAGTGTTTGTTGTGGGGGTGGAAGGAAAAGGAGAAGAGGAGTTTGGATTTGATATCCTGCTTTATCACTCCCCGAAGGAGTCTAAAGCAGCTAACATCTCCTTTCCTGTTAGCTGCTTTGAGACTCCTTCTGGTAGCAATAAAGCGGGATATCAAGTGTGGGAGGAAGCCCTGGAAGTGCTGTGGCTGCTGGTGGAGGAGAGGGGCTGGCAGGGCACAGACCCTCATTGGCAGGAAAGGGTCAGACCCCCGAGAAATTGGATCTGATAATGATCAGGGTTTCTTTGCAGGCCTCTTTCCCGTAGTTAAAACTGCGATCAAGGCAGCTCACAACATGTGGAGAGTCACATAATTCCAAAAACGGAACAATAATAGGCAATGAATAAAAGCATATCACAACATACACAGCCAAACTAAGTCATTACTGTTGACATCCATCTGTCTCAGGAGACAATGGAGGAGCACACCTTTGGGGGCGATGTCACTCTGTTGGAGACTGATACGGGAGAGACATGTTTTGTTGCATCTGGGGCAGAGGGAGGGGTCTGGTTGTGCTGCTGCAGATGCCAGGGGGTGTTTCTTCTCTGCGCTCCCCCCAGCAGCCATTCCTCCTCTGGTCACTGCTGTGGATGCAGGACCTGGCTGTCTCCAGGCACTGCGCTCGTCTGCAAAGGATTCTCACAGGCCGGAGCTGATGGTATCGCCAGCCTTCATTTAAGACACAAGGTCTAAAACTAATACCAAAAATGGAAAACAAGCGAGGTCCCAACCAAAGAAGAATGGCAACTTAAGTTGACAGAATATGCTCAACTTGCAGGCTTAACATATAGAATAAGAGAACCAGAAGAACACACGTTTAAAGAAGATTGGGAAACATTCGTTGAATATATGGGAAATAATTCTGTACAGCTGAAAACACCGGCAGCATTAAGATAAATTCAACAGTGTAAATAAGTTTTGATGGATGCAATAATGGAATACTGAATGGTGTAGTTTTCGTAAAATATGCAGGGATTTATGATATGTAAAATGAACCGTGGAAAGAAAAGAAGTCATTGATATCTCAAGGGTGTAAAATTAGTATTTTAAATTGTCAAACAGAAAATTTAATTTAAAATTTATATACACACACACACGGCCTAGGACCCACGTACCTACAGGACCGCCTCTCCTGGTATGTCCCGTGGAGGACCTTAAGGTCCACAAATGACAACACTTTGGAGGTCCCAGGTTGCAACGTGGTTAGATTGGTCTCAACTAGGGCCAGGGCCTTTTCAGTACTGGCCCTGACTAGGTGGAATGCTCTGTCACAAGGGACCAGGGCCCTGTGAGACTTGACATCTTTCCGCAGGGCCTGCAAGACAGCGCAGTTCCGCCTGGCCGTTGGTTTGGACTCAGTCTGACCCTTATGTTTCCCTCCCCTTATGGTCTTGATCTATGGGCTACTATTAAAATGAGGCTGCATTTTAAATTGTATTTTAACCTGTATTTTAAATTGGTTCCCCCCCCCCATTATGTTTTTATTGTAATTTTACTGGTGTGTGCCGCCCTGAGCCTGGCTCTGGCTGGGGAGGGCAGAGTATAAATAAAATTTTATTATTATTATTAATCTATCTAATACCAGAAATCAGTATCAATAACAGCAAAATTAGCACCTCCAGTATTAAATCTCAACACCAGCAGAAGCCCCTGAGCAATGACCGCGGGTGGTCCATGCAGTCCAGCTCCCTGCCTCCCGCAAGGGGCAGGAGGCACTGAAGCAGCTGTTGCCAGGGGGGCACCACCATGTTTTGAGCGCTGCCTGCTCTGCCCCCGAGGGGCTCTGGCTGGCGTGACGGAGGCTGCTGCCTTTGTCCCCCTGCAGGTGTTCCTGGTGCTGACCATCCAGCTGTCGGTGACCTTTGCCTTTGTGGCCATCTTCACCTTCGTGAAGGGCGTGAAGGGCTTTGTGCGGAAGAATGTCTGGACCTACTACGTCTCCTACGTCTTCTTCTTCATCTCCCTCATCGTCCTCAGCTGCTGTGGGGAGTTCCGGCGCAAGCACCCCTGGAACCTCGTGGCCATGGTAAGTGGGGCAGCGGGCAGGGGGTTCGTGGCCTGGGGGGGGGGCGGCTGCTGCTGCCACTGATTGAATTCTGAGTTTAAAACGTCTTAGAAGCCTGCTGTGGCTTAGCTAGGCAGGCAGGCAGCAGAGATGGCTGCCCCTTGACTCAGATATGGGGGGATGGGGGGCCTGGACTGAGGCTCACTGCTGAAGGCACCTGCCTCTCCTCCTCAGTCCATCCTGACCCTGAGCCTCTCCTACATGGTGGGCATGATTGCCAGCTTCTATGACACGGACGCCGTCATCATGGCCGTGGGCATCACGACCGTCGTCTGCTTCACTGTCGTGATCTTCTCCCTGCAGGTTGGTGTGTCTGCTCTGCCCCCCTTCCCTTGGGGGGGGTGACGACAAGAGGCCTTGTTTCTCCCAGTGTGAGCACCTGGGTTGCCCAGAAGCGCACCTTGGGCTGTTGGGTTGGCATCCAGGGGGGCTGTGAAGCCAAAGAGGCCTTTGCTCTTCTGGATTGTGGGTGGGTGGGGATGGCAGAATTGGCACCCAAGAGATTCCAGGCAGCGATGGCTGTGGAGGGACTCCTTTCCTGGGGCTCTGCGTTGCTCCCTACATCTTTTGACCCAATGGCTGCTTGATGCAGAATAAGACCCTGCAAAGCAGGCTGAAGTGCCACAGGTCAGGCAGATGGTCTCTGGCAGAGTCTGCTGGTTCCCCTGCCTGCCACCCTTGCCCAGGCTGCCAGGTCGTGCACTGGCCCCTTTAGGCAAACGGGCCCATGAAGAGATGGCGTTGGGGGCCCTGGCATGTGGGGCAGGGGGCCTGGGCTGTGGGGTGCTGCCTGACCTCTGTCCCGGGGCTCCTCTCCTCGTCTGCAGACCAAGTATGACTTCACCTCGTGCCGAGGGGTGCTGATCGTCTGCCTGGTGGTCCTGTTCATCTTCGCCATCCTTTGCATCTTCATCCGGAACCGCATCCTGCAGATTGTCTATGCCTCCCTGGGCGCCCTCCTCTTCACCTGCGTGAGTCTCCCCGCGGGCCCCGAAATCCTCCGGCCGGGCAGAAGGGTTTTGAGAATTAAGGGGAAGGAAGCTGCCTCTGGGCCCCCTCCTTGTTCAGCCCAGGGATCAATAGCCAATCTCTGTTCGCAAGGCCTTCTGTACAAAAGACAGTTCCTGGTTGTCCCCCCAGATTTAGAGGAGAGCTTTTTAGCTCTTGCAGTTGTCAGGTAACAGGTAGTCGGAGCCTGTTGTTGATCTGCTACTGGCCACCCACCCAGAGATCTGCCAGCAGATCCCGATCTCCCCAGCCCTAAGTTAGAGTCCCTGCGGAGCCCCTCCCTCTCCACCCTGCCTTCACCCACCAGTGCTGCTGGAAAGAGCACCTGCCCGGCCCCCTCCTCTCTTCCTAGGATGCTGAGGGTCTGAAGGCAGCTGAGACACCATCCCAGGCCCAGCAGTGGAGCGGGTGGGGGTTCCAGAGGAAGCAGGCTGGGGGGCCTGGGGGCGGGTGGGGCGTGGTGGGGTGCAGGCCCCTTTGGCTCTCCTGGGGCTTCTTGTGACCCACGTGACCTGCTTTCTCCTTGCAGTTCCTGGCCATGGACACCCAGATGATAATAGGGAACAAGCAGCTGGCCATCAGCCCGGAGGAATACATCTTTGCGGCCCTCAACCTTTACACGGACATTATCAACATCTTCCTCTACATCCTGGCCATCATTGGGCGTGCCAAGGAGTAGGCCGCCCTCTGACCCCTTCAGGGGCTAGTTCCTTCCAAGCCCTGTCTTTTGTTGTGGTTCTCCTCCTTTTTATTCCCACCCCGTGGGGTCTCCCCCGCCCCTCCGCCCCGGTTTTTGTTGTGTTCCTGCCCGTCCCTTGAGTTTGAGTTCATTGCCTCTCCCCCCTCCCTGTCTTGTGCTTTTCTGGGGAAGGATACCTGAAAAGAAGGGGGAGTCCAAGGTAGCCAATGCCCCCCCAACCGGGGAGGCAGCGCTCACCTCCAGCCTGCCGTATGCTGGTGTCAGTTTTTGGAAAGGAAGGGCTCCTCTGCCCTGCGTCTCCCTTGGGCTGTGCAGAGTTCGGAAGAGGATGTAAATACGCTGTGCTTGTCTCTTTTGTATTTTGGTCTAGAAATGCTAATTTAATTTTGAGGAATGTCCTTGTCTTGGGCGTGCCCCTCAGAGCCGCTTCTTCCAGTGGGTACAGGGCTGTTCTGGGGCTCTGGACACATGCAAACCGCCCCCTGCCTCTTGGCTGGCAGCGAGGTTCCCACCCCCCCTTGCCACCTTCCACCCCACCCCTGAATGATACTGATACGGGTGCCGCTTCCTGTCCTGCCCGGGCTGGCCTCCCACGTTGCTGGGCTCTCCTGTTCCAGCCACTGTGGGGACTGAGTGCCTGGATGATGCCCATGTCCCGTTTTTACAAATATCGTCCAGAAAAGTAGGGGTGGCTTCTCCCCTCTAGCTCGGGGGGCAGAGACTGCTCAGCTGCCTTTTCTCAGGCTCCCCTTGGGGCGTGCAGGGAAGACGCCTTCCTTGCTCCTGGCCCTCAAACACTTTGCTTTTATACAGAGCTGTGAAGTCTCCTGACCCTTTTTGTCTGGGGACCCTGTACCCCATCCTTCCTTCTCCCCTTCTTCTCCCCCCTCCCTGCCCCCCGCAATCTGGCTGGCTTTAGGGGGGCCCTGCACTACTGCATGCTGAGCAGCCACTACCGTGCCCCCAGGGCCAGCCTCTGCACTAAACTGTAAAAATAGGATGTCCTAATAAAAGTGAGAATGTACCAGATATCGATAGTCCTCGGTTCTGTCTTTGGGGCTGGAGGGGAAAGGTTCTTTCAGCGCTGGGGGGTGGAATGCTGCATGGCCAACCATCCCTGCAAGGAGGCTGCAAGGCAGGACGCAAAGACCAGGAGCCTCTAGAGTCCTGGGCTTGGATAGGGACTGAATCTCTGGGGCTGAACCTCTGCGGTATATTGAGGGGCTGCAATGAGCACAGGAATGCACACATCCTGCAGGCACCGGCGGCTGCTTAGGGAAGCCAGCTCAGAGTAATTGGATTTGCCCGAGATGTAATGTGGCGCGTCCAGGTTAATACAGCAAGTTTTGAAGCTGCAGCTGTGCTATTGTAGTAACAAAGAGCTGCAACTCCAGCGCTCCTTGGAGGAAGCAGCAGCAGTTCTGCAAAGAGGGCTGCCTTTCTCAAGGGCTCTGTTCCCCTTCCCCATCTCAGCATGGATTGCTTGCGCTGCCCCCACCCTGCCCGTTTCCTTGTATGGCTTATCACTGGCACCATCTTTTCCACCAAATGAGAAGAAGCTCAGACTGTCATCCTCAAACACCAGCAAAAGATGTCTCGGCAGCTGGACATACAGACCGATAGTTTTACTTCAGTTTTTAAGCCCTGGTCTAGTATTGGCTGAAAGATTAAACAGATTTTTAAGAACATATATATTCAGGGAAATTAGGCAGGATTTATGAAAAACCACAGGTTTAACATCAAATATCCAGAAACCTTTCAAAAACAATTCTCTAAAGTTAGAAGCCAGAAAGCATTTGACAGAATGGAACAGACGTACTTATTTCGGGTACTGCAAAATCTAGAACTAGTGTCAAATCTTGTTACATATGAAGGGAGGAAATGGCCATTTAACAAATAACTTGGGCGCAGGTGATATAGCATTGGTATTTTAAAAAATCCAAGTGGTTGACACAAGTAAGGAACTTTGAAATTATCCAAAATTGCAAAGGATAAAATATCTGCCTAGATTGGAAAATTTGAATTTCTTCTGGGCTGGAAGGCCAGTTATAAAAATGAGCAAAATGCCACAGAACTTCCTTTCATTATTAAATATTGCACTTAGTCAGCAATTTCTTACTTAAGAAATTGTAATTTTATTTACTTTCCTTGGGGGGGGGGGAGGAAGCATAAGGTAACCTAAAAGACCCTTTACCTACAGTGATTAGTAGGAAGATTTGAATTCCCAAATGTAAAGTGTTAAATTACCACTCTTTGTTAAATTACTACACATTGGGGCATTATAAGAACATAGTTTGAGAACTCTTGCCGCACAAAACAAATAGGTTTATCAACTAAAATTGTCCGACATAATAGTAGGAAAGATCTTGCAATAATTAAATTCAAATCCCATTACTAGAGTAATTTGTAAGATTTGGAGAAAGTTTAGGAACAAGTCAATCCCAGGCTACCTGCTTCTTGCTGCAATCTTTTAGAATATGGAATGTGAGGGAAAAGACCAGTTAGTTGAAATGAAATTCTGGGAAGGAGATATGACTAAATTAAGGTCTGTGATGGAAGAAGAGTTAACATATTAAAAACATATTTGATTTATATACCGCCCTGCACCCAGAGGTCTCAGGGTGGTTCACCAGCTGAAATGTGAGATTGATTGGAAATAACTGACTTTTTATGAAAAACTTACAGATAAGGCATAACACATCTAGATTGCAGAGATGGCATGAGTTCTTGGGTTATTGGTCTCAAATATTTATTGATCTATCCACCCATACGCCCTTTCCCCTCAAGTCCTTTACCAGGTTACAACCATTTAAAATACATCACTGAAACAGTTTTGAAAACCTTACAGATACAAAACAAAAACAAAAAACTGCAATCACAAAAAATGGGTTGGTTAATTATGTGAATAATCGGAGAATTAATCCTCATTACGTAATTAAAAACTAAAATGGGAAATAATCAAATTTATTGTATACCGACAGAAAAATGGAGAAATTCACTGCACAACTCTAGGCAGTGAATTTGAAAGTTGTTGTGTTTTGTTTTTTAAAAAACAAAGCTTTAACCAGATGGTATCTGACACCACTTGGATTAAGTTATAGCCAATACTCCGTGATCAATTGCAGAAAGGAAGGCATCTGAATCTATTTCATGTCATGTGAGACTGCCCAGTGCTTCGAGAACGTTTTTGAGAGTCTGTGTTGACAGAGAAAGGGAATATTCTCTGAGAGAAACTACTCAGAGGTCTAGTTATTTATCTGATAGTACACATTTAATGTAAAGGTGTATATTTCTATTTTTTATAACATAACTGTTAACCTTGAGTCCCCATGGGCTCACCACAAACTCTATTTATTATTGATTGCTCATGTTTACTTATTCTAAAATATATTAGCTCACTGGAAATCAATATACTTCTATTTATGTCTATGTAAAATACCAAGTCCCTGTAAAATACTAATAAAATTGCTGGCACACGTGTGAGTGTGGTCCTGACTTGGTTGGGGTGGCAGTTGCTGTTCCCCATGGAGGCCACACGGGGGCAGCTGGTGCCACATTCCCTGGGAGTTCGGTCTGTTCAGCAAAGGGGTTGGAGCTAAACTGACCGTCCAGTTTGTATCTACATTTGGAATGTAGTGCATCCGCCATATATTGTAGAGCTGGAAATGTGCAGAAAAAGACAATGAAAATGGACAAGTAGCTTTGTTTATTTTATTTCACATTTATACACACATTGATTGCAAAAAAACCCCAAAAAACCCTCAAAGTGGTTGTTGTTGTTGTTAACTTATACCCTGCCCAAGACACTCTGGGCGGTTTTCAGCAGAATATAAAGAGTACGGCAAGAAGTCAAACATTAAAAGCTTCCTGAAACATAGCTGCTTTCAGATGTCTACGAAAAGTCATATGATTGTTTATCTGTTTTGACTTCATCTGGGAGGGCATTCCACAGGGCGGGCGCCACCACCGAGAAGGCCCTCGGGCTGGTTCCCTGTAACCTCACTTCTCGCAATGAGGGAACTGCCAGAAGGCCCTCGGAGCTGGACATCAGGGTCTGGGCTGGACGATGGAGGTGACCTCCAGGTATACAGGGCCAAAGCTGGTCAACAGGGCGCAGGGAATTTCCTGGGTGATGGCGATGCCCGCCCTGCTTTTCTATTGCAGCTTGCCTGCCCACCTCTCTTCCCCTCCCCCACAGGGCTCCTAAGAGCTCCAGCACACTCGGGGCTGCTTGCATCACAATCGCCGCCCGTGTCATCCCTAGCGCCAGGCTACCTGGGCTGCCTGCTTGCCTCCCTGGCTAGCAGTGGCAAGGAGAGGGGATCCTATGGCAGCTTGAACACCTGGATGGCACCCTGACACCCTTCTGGGGCACTCCCAGGCAGCTCACTATCCCTGCACCAAGACATCTCGCAGGGGATGGCCATCTTCGCTCGCTATGACGACTTAAAAAAGGAGATTGATGCCCTCGTGGCAGAAAATGACGAGCTGAAGCACCTCATACAGATGCTCAAGGAGAACCAAGAGCTCAAGTCTATCCTACGGAACCAGTACAATGAAACCAACTTGATCCCCAAGTTTGAATCTACCCGGATTGATGCCACAAGTAAGTGCTACAGTTGATGGGGGGGGGCTCCTGTGAGGCAGGCTGGTCCCCCAGGCAAGATCTTACTCTGGAGAGCAGCTGGGGGGGGGGGGTTCAGGCCTTCGGGGACAAGGAGGAGCCCCAGAAGGTTGTCTGCAGAGGGGCACAATCCAAGGAGCAGGACTGTTTCTGGGATGCGGAAGAGGGGAGAGCACGAAATGTTTTCCCAAAACGAGGGTTAGCACCCCATCCCAAACAATCGGTGAAAGTTGTTAAAAACAAACAGAAGTTTATGTGGGAATATTGGCAGCTAAAGGGATTGTGAGTTTGGGGAAATGTATTTATAATTTTTATTTCTAGTCTGTTCTTCTCCCTGGGGAAAGCCGAGTAAACAATGAACAATAAAAATGTAAAGCGAAGTGAATTAATCACCACCATAAAACTAACAATAATCAAATAAAACAGGCACCGGAAGCAAAAATGAAGTATCCATCAGGCACTCCCCCCCTTCCCCAAAGGTGGAATGTAGGAGAAGGGAGACGACTCCACAGCTGGGGGGCTGCTGGCCGCTGCACCGGACCCCCTTCCTAGGAGAGCTTCATCTGCAGATCTTAACTCACATTTCAGAAATGTGGGTCCCAAATCGCTAAGGGCTTCACAGGCTTGCGGCTGGGGACTCTGACTCATCTTAACCTGCCTGTTCAACCCCACAGATCCGATGCTCAACAATGCCTTCCAGGAAACCCACAGCTGGGAGCAAGCCCGCTTCGCCCCCAACACCAACTTCAGGGTGACTGTACGTCGAAGGCTTCCAAGCGATAACCCTCCTTCACCCATTTCTCCGGGGGGCGGAACGATAATAAGAAGATCCTCTCCTGGCCCACGGGTGTCCACGCCCCTCAACCTGACGGACAGAGCAGCAGGACTGCAGGTCGTCCGGTTTGCTCCCGACACCACGACAGGTGAGAGCCCGTCTCGTCTCCAGGAAGATGGCTAGTGGGTGGAGGCAGGGCTGGTGGCACGGGGCGAGTTGGTGTGTGTGCCAGGGTGGGCCCTCGGCATGGCACCAGCCGCTCAAGTGGTTACTTGAGGTGGGGATCTTTTTAGGAGCACCAGTGAAGCAGCATGCAATGCAAGGCTCTCTTGGTGGGTTGCCATTCTGGTACTGAGCAGGGTCCACGGGGTCCTGGGTCTCAGCTGTGCAGGTCATCATCAAAATAAGCTTTACTGGACTAGCCAAAGGCCACAACGAAACCATACAAATACTATGAGGAAAAGAAATATCTATATAACTATACATAGAAAGCAGAGCCACTGCCTGAACCATCAAGATCATAACATGCAGGTGCTCGTTTTGATTGGGGACTCCACAAAGCATAGAAGAGTTTCCTATTTAGGCCTCTGAATCTTACAGTTCACTGCAATTTTGTCCAGGTTCTTCCTGATCTTTTTTGTCCCCAGCACAAAGAGGGCCACATTATAAGTAACTGGAGCATTAGCATCCCTGAGCAGCCAGAGACCCCTCTCTGCCAGGGAGAGACAGCTTTCCTGGACAAAGGATTTAGAAAGCGTCTCCCAGGTTCTGAGTATAGTGGGCACTGGAATAAATCATGCTAGATGTTCTCCACCTGCGGTTGCCCAAATACAACACCTATCTGCGTATGGAACCCTATTATAACACCTGTCCAGGACAGCAGAGGACATTCCTTGGAAACGCAACTCGGTAAAGGCATATCCTCATGAATCTGGCGGACGTTTAGACAGGGAGTTGGCTCTAAAACACACTGTTTTTAAGAATGAAAACCATGGGGAGCACTGGGAAGATTCCGTTGAGATTCTGTCCAGTAACACCCGTCCCTTCAGCTGCACAGATCAAGGGAAGCGGGTGGCCATGAAGCAACTGGGCATTTTCTTGGGCATGCCCACATCTCCGCATGAAGCAGTGTTACAAGATGTGTGTTCAGTGCTCATGTGCATTCCTACACTCACCACGAAGAGGTTTAGGACCTTTTGTAGAACTATAATGTGTGTTTGTTATGAATATGCACTCACCCTTACCCTCATGCCCACTGACAAGAGGAATGAAGCAAGGTTGGTTTGTTACATGAAATGAGAGCTTACGAATGCTGCTTCAGGCAGCCAAGTCACCATGTAAGCAGGCGCAGCTCCTACAGCACATGCACACCTTGGTCTAAGAGTGAAAGAAGGATCCCTATTCAAAGCCTAAAGAGGGCAGGGCATTTGTCACACTAGAAGTGAAGCAGGAAAGCGAAGGAAGCAACGCACAGGGTGCGGCTGGTCCCTGAGAGCACGGAGTGACAAGGGGATCCATGCTGGAGCTTGTGAGAACTAACCAAGCCTTGAAAACCTGGGGTTTAAGTATGATTTCCAGCCACGTTTAGGTTATGGAGAGGGGAGGTCGTCTTTGGGATGAGTAATTCCTACAATACCTATATTCTATTGTTCTGTTGCTCGCTTCTTATTAAGTTCCGGCCTGATTGCTAATTTGTTTACTTAATTGGGTGTAGAAGGGCTATGGCCCGAGTGAAAAATAACTAACTGGCTACCTTTGTTTCTTGAACTCTAACTTTATGTATCATTGTCTACATGGAACCTTTTCACAGGTGATGAAAATGAAATTTTTGCTGGTAACACCAGATTGCTGTGCTGATCTTTACATAAAATCTTAAGAGATCTGAAAGCCTTCCGAGGCATCAGAGATAAGAACTAGATCAGCATCAGGAAAGTTCGCTGAGGGGTATTTTCTATTAAGAATATTAAGAATCAAGTTTATGCCAACTGTGCTGATATCATGGTCTACATGAATAAACCATAGGAGAAGTTCAGACTGGCTCACACCATTTCAGCAGCACCTGGGAGAAGGTGCAGGAGCAGATAGGAACTCCTTCTCTAGAGAAGTTAGACTGGCTCCCTCCTTGTCCTGCTGGCAAAAAACTGTTGCACCTTTGAGCTCCAACAGTTTCTGAGAACTGACTTCTTTTAACGAGAGGGATGATGCTATGCTGGTTTCATTGTGATTGTCTGTATGGTTTTTAATGGGTCGTTTTGATTGTCTGTATGTTTTTAATGGGAATAATTTGGCAGGGATGTAATGACACTTGTAATGTGGAATTATTTATGGTAATTATGGTTATATAATAGATGGATAATGGTAAAAGATGCAGCAAATTAAAACTTAAACATGGAACTCATGGAGGCGGGGAAGGAGATCTGAAGGTTCAAAAGAAATTTGCATTTTAATGTTTGATACTGTTGTTTTATATGTATAAAATTATCAAAAACCCAATAAAAATAGTTAACCACTATCTTGGAATAATTCCATGTTGATCTGTAAGCGTAAATAGGTTGGCAAGTGGTAATGCACACCATCCTGTATGCTTTTTCAAAATCTCAAACAGAAATCCCGCCAGAGCCGGGGACCTTGGCAAGTTTTAGTTCTGTGATTAGTTCTATAATTTCATCTGAGCTTACCAATGGCCAGTTGGGTATATTTGAGGGAACAAGCTTGTCAGCATTAGATAGAAGACAAGGTGAATCATTAAATATTTTAATTTTTTAAATAAAGGAATTCACCTAGGTTTGAGGGGGAATAGCATATACATTTAGAAGGGAATTGGTGTTCCGATGGCCAGAATTTATTTGCCAGGATTTATGATTGTTCATTTTTATTGCATTTATTAAATGTGTCCATTTATTCTGATAGTATATTTTCTTTTTCTTAGCAATAAGATCATTATATAGCTTCCTACATATAAAATAGTTTTTAAAAACTGTTATATCTCCTTTTTGGTGAAGGTCCCTAAACAAAGTTCTGAGTAATATTTTCTCTGTATAGCATTCCTAGTCAAACCAAGGAGAAGGATTAGGGAGGGCCACTGATGCAGGCTTAGCTATCGTACTGCAGTGGTCTATTAATTGAGAATAAGATTATACTGCTACCTCATTAGTGTGAGTTGATAAGGGTTGCCCTCAGATGTAACATTCTATCCGAGTCCAAGAGTTTGGCAATCACGCCTTCAGACTACACTGACCACCTAATCCTTTTCAAAACGCCGTGGTCACCACCCAGTGCCGCTGCCCCCACATCTTGTTGCGGAAGGCAGATAACGGACAATCTGTGGGTGGCGCAGTGCAGCCCCCCCTACCAGGGGGGGCAGCAGGGCTAATTACCCACATGTTGTTGTTTAGTCGTTTAGTCGTGTCCGACTCTTCGTCACCCCATGGACCAGAGCACCACATATTAACCCTGAATTACTGGCATGACTGGGGGTCCGATCTCTTGGGAGGCAGCCATATCTCATAGCAGGAAACCAGAAGTCGACCACCTAATCTTTTCCAAAACACTATAGATGGTTTGTTCTGAACAACCAGGCTTTGAGATTTTATTTGCTGGTCTGCACTGCAAAGTCGGAAGTAAATGGGAATTGCCACTTTTCTGTACGAGATCCAATAGAGATACTGGAACATAAATATAAAGAACATAGGATGCGGGTGGCCCTGTGGTCCAAACCGCAGAGCCTCTTGAGCTTGCAGATAGTAAAGTTGGCGGTTTGAATCCCCGCGACGAAGCGAACTCCCGTTGCTCTGTCCCAGCTCCTGCCAACGTAACAGTTCAAAAGCATGCCAGTGCAAGTAGATGAATAGGTACTGCTGCGGAGGGAAGGTAAACAGTGTTTCATCTCATCATCTGAGGGAGGGAGGTAAACATTTATCAAAATTACCTATTTGTTACCCATATTTATTAGGAAAGTTTGGGATAGAGGAGGATGTGCCAATAAGAATTGTTTCATATGGCAGACCGAATTTGATTAATATTAAAAGGCCAGCTTGCGGCGACCTTCAGAGAATTGTCTGTGGGCAGGTAGTTTGAATAAAGAGAACCCAGCAGTGTTTACCTCAGTCACTAACCAAATTTCTTGGAATAAAATACAGTTGAAACCATTGAGATATTCAATGAGCCAATAAAGGCTGAATGCATGCATGCATGAAAGACTATTGGGAAAATTGTAATTAGCTATTGGTTATTGTTAAAGTTCTAAATGCGTGGGGAATATTAGAACAGTCTGTAATACCATATGACAACTGAGCTACTTGTCCTGTATGATGTGATATACACAGATATACGCAGATACACATACACACATACTCACACATAAGCCATGAAAGTCAGTGGATGAAATACAGTTCTTTTTCTGTAGGTGAAATCACTTTCCATGCTTCTGTGAGTACATTCTGTTACTCACCTTTTATAGGACAAAGAGTGAGAATTCCACACGGGGAAACACCTACTGTGGAAGGGCCCAGAAGGTATGACAACAGCCCTCTCCTCTCACTGCAATAAGCCACTTCTACCCATTTGGACTGGTTGCAACATTAAGTGGGGTCAGGGCCAGCCCACCCATGAGGCAAGTTGAGACAACCGCCTCAGGTGGCAGGATCCACTGGGACAGCAGATCACAATCTTTCTTCCCTGTTGTTTTTGATGTAGATCTTCCCTTTCTCTCTGCTATAAAACCTTAAATGGCTCAGGACCGCAATATCTCAAGGACCGCCTCTTCCCATATGAACCTACCCGGACCCCGAGATCATCTTCTGAGGCCCTCCATTGTGTGCCTCCTCCTCAATAGGTCAGGAGGGTGGCAACACAAGAATGGGTCTTGTGGCTCCCTGTCTATGGGATGCTCTCCCCAGGGAAGTTTGCCTGGCACCTTGATTATACACCTTTAGGTGCCAGGCAAAAACTATAGGAGTGCAAATATCCAGAGTGTGGGGTCAGGTGGGATTACTATGAGGAATTATGAAATATGCATCAAGCCATTGTGTCCACAATGAATGCATTGTGTTGAATGGGTTTGATACATTGGCAATAATTTCTGATCAAATCCCACAACCCTCTGCATCTCTGGCCATTTCCTCTACTGTCCATTTCTCTTTCTTGACAAGTCAAGTACGCAGCCCAGTTGTCACCAGGCAGGCATCCTGGGCCATAAAGATAGTGGGCAAGTTTCTTTGATGTAGCTTTTCTGATATGTTAATCTTAGGATGTTAATCTTAGGGCCAGGAAACAGATCTCACATGAAGGTGATAATGATCGCTGTCCTCCTGGCCATCCTTCTTATCAAGTGTATTGATTGTTTACAACCTCCGGGGTTGCTGAATGCACTCCTTTGTAGTTTTCATTCATTTACCCAAATATATGCACGCTTAACTAGTGTTTGTAGTTTAACATTGTCCCCACGTGGGGTTTGTTGAAATGCTCAGAAGAAATCTGATTGGTTCTTACGAACACTCTGTAAAAAGCTCTTTTGTGAATAAAACTGTTGGGATACTGCCAGGGAGATAAAGTCCACCTGAGCCCCCAAGCTCGGTGCCGGACGATCCATCGACTTTCGTAGTCAGGCAATATCAGCAATCAGCGGCACGAAGCCTCAAGAAAAGATAGCCACATTCCTGGACTTGTGCACACTCTATCAGCAGAATTCACACAGCAAAAGATGCACAGCAGGAGAGCATATTTACAGTTTATTCAGCGTTGGTCAGAACAAAGAAATCCATGACCGTCTGCTTCGGCTGCTCAGGCAAACAGGAAAGAAAACGAAAGGAACTTAAAAACATAAACATCCTGTGAACAGGAAATACGCAGGCTGTGACACAAACATCCTGCTCCCTCTTAAGGTGGAACGGAAATATCCTAACATCCTCCCCCTTTCCGTGTAACCTGTAGTACCTGTGGTTCAACCCAATTGCAACCTTTGTACGTAAACCTTAAGTTGTTCTCTGTTAACAACCTTAGACAACAGATCAGCAGGAATTTCATTTCCTGGCATGTAGGACACCTGAATGAGTCCTTTCTGAATACACTCTCTTGCACGATGTAGCTTAATCTGCAAGTACTTGGTTCTTTGCTTGCAACTCTCCGAGTTCAGCAAAGCCAAACAAGATCTATTGTCTTGATACACTTGTATAGGACATTTCACAGAAACCCCAATGTCCTTAAACAGTTGCATCAACCATTCACAATCCATGAGTGACAATGACAGAGCATTGAGTTCTGCTTCACAGGAACTTAGGCTAACTGTCGTCTGCTTTTTGCACAACCAGTCAAACAGGCAGTGGTTGTACATGTAGCATACTCCAGAAGTGCTTGTACCATCCGTGGTGTCACTTCCAAAACTCGCATCTGCAAAGATTTCAAGACCTCCAGTCTTCTGACTGGTGAACCTCAGCCTGTAGTGCAAAGTCCCTTTCAAATACCGGGCTATGCGCTTCAGAGCTTTCCAATCCTGAACAGTAGGATTGTTAGCATGTCTGCTAAGCAGGTTAGTGCTTACAGCAATGTCAGGTCTTGAGCATCTAGCAATGAAATTCAACTTGCCTAGAATGCATCTGTACAGCGTAGTGTCAGAAAACGCTTCAGCAGTACTATCTACCTGGTAACCTGTCACCATCGGTGTGTCTGCTGGGTTTGCATCAACCAAATTCAACCTGGTTAATACATCAGCAATTTTCTGTGTTTGGTGTACCAGAAAATTACCTGCTTGGTCCCTCTCCACCTGCAGAGAAAGATAGTTGGATACCTCACCAAGATCCTTCATGTCAAAGTGCTCCTTCAGCTGAGCTAGGGTGCTTTGGTAAAAAGCCTGATTCTTCCAAAACATCAGAAGATCATCAACAAAACATAAACAATACAGTTTGTTTTGCCCCTCCTCCTTGACAAACACACACGGATCAGCTTTGCCCTGGTGAAAACCTAGAGAAAGCAATGTTTCAGTGAGTTTTGTGTTCCAACACCTGGCACTCTGCTTGAGACCATACAAGGATTTCCGCAGTTTACAGACCATTCCCTTCTGTATCTGCATCCCGTCAGGTGGAAGCATATACAGCTCCTCCCCCAAAATCCCATACAAAAAAGCTGTATTAATGTCATGATGGGAAACATGCAGTTTCTCCTCCGCAGCGATCTTGAGCATCAGCCGAATGCTCTCATATTTGACCGTGGGCGAGTAGGTCTCGTGGTAATCCTGTCCTGGTACCTGTGAAAAACCTCTGGCAACCAATCTGGCTTTGTGTCTGACAACCTTGCCATTCTGGTCTGTCTTGGCCTTGAAGACCCATTTGCTGCCAACCAGTCTCATCCCTGGGACTACCGGTACCAGCTCCCAAGTTTGGTTCCTGTTCAAGGAATCAACTTCAGCCTTCATGGCTTTTAGCCAAGGCTCAGCATCTTTAGAGGTTAACTCCTGAACCTCTTTGAAGCTTGAAGGTTCCCACACCTTCTCTGAGCTACTAAGAACAGCAGTTGCCGTCTTAGCAAACTCATCAGCAAATCTCTTTGGAGGTTTGCCTTTTGTCGCCCTTTCAGACCTGCGAACCAGACGCATGTCTTCTGGACTCATCTCTTCTTTCTTAGGAGAAAAGTGACCAATGGTGAACAGTGGTTCTTCCAGTTCATTGTCAGACTCAACAGATGGTCTGACTGAGGCCTTTGCGCTCTTGTAGTCTGCTGTGTCATCACTGTCACTGACACCAGCAGCAGCGCCGCCCACTGAACTGGAATCCGAACTCTGATCATCATCATCATCCTCAGTTTCCTCAGCATGATCTGCTTTCTTCACATCACCTTCATCCTCCTCTGGGTAACACTGGAAAATTCCCACATTTCCCCCCCACTTAGGATTGTACTCAACACTCCTTGTGAACTTAATGGATTTAGAGTTAGTCATCCATACCCTGTATGCACCTTTTTCGTACCCCATTAACAAACCATGTGCCCCATGCTTCCCAAGCTTGTTGCTTTGTGGGGTGTGTACCCACATGTCAGAACCAAAGATTCTCATGTGCTTGACGTTAGGTTTGTTACCAAACATCTTCTCGTAGGGAGTGCAACCAATAGGTGATGAGTCTCCTGTTAAAAGAATAAACAAAATTCGCCAAAGCCTCCCCCCAGAACTTCTCAGGGAGGTTGGCATCATGCAACAAGGTTTTCATTCCTTGCAGCAACGTTTGATTTGCTCTCTCCGCAAGCCCATTCATCCATGGCGATCTAGGTGTTGACATGTCATGCTGGATTCCCTTCTCAGTCAGGAAAGCTTCAAACTGCTGAGAAGTGAACTCCCCGCCTCGATCAGTAAACAGACAGCCGATACGTTTACCGTGAGCATTCTCCAACCAATCACAGAATGCCTTGAACCTAGGAAATGCTTGCGATTTCTGCTCGAGCATAAACACATGAATGTACCTGGAAAAAGAATCAATTAGAACCATGAAGTACCTTGCTCCTCCCAAAGAGGGCGCAAGAGGACCTACCAGGTCTGCGTGCACTAGCTGGTAGGGTTTGGAAGCCTGCCTGCTAGACTCCTTGCCTTTTGGAGCAACCTTCACCTTGTTCTCTGCACAAGATACACATTTCATGTGAAATTTACAGGGTTTGATGTCCAAACCTTCAACCAACCCAGGCATCTTGGCCAGCGCTTGCCAAGACAGGTGACCAAATCTTCGATGTGCATCGTGAATGCATCCTGCATGAAGAACCTTGTTAGTTTGTGCAACATAAGAAGTATCAGCATTAGACACATTAACAGCACTGTCATCATAAGTTATACAGAATAAGCCATGCATAAACTTTGCATGCAAAATGTCCTCTTTGCCTTTCCTGATGACACAGACAGTCCTCTTGAAGGATACCTCAAAACCACGCCCAGTCAGCTGTGGGACACTAAGCAAATTGTCCGCAGCTCCTGGAACAAAGAGTACATCTCTGATGGTAGTATGCAGACTTGCAAGTTTCACAGTCCCAGCTCCTGCAATTTGCAAAGTCCTTCCATCAGCCAGGTGGATCTCACCATCTTGAGGCTTGAAGGAGATAAACAGATGGCGGTCCTTTGAAACATGGCGACTGGCTCCAGAGTCCATAACAAACCTGGCCTTGGCCTTTGGAGCAGCTTTTGCAGCAAGCAAAACCTTGTTTTCCACCGGCGTGGGCTTTTGGAGCTTGCCCCCCTGCTCCTGGCCATCAGGCGTGCCTTTTGCCTTTGGTGAAGCTGTGCCAGCAAACAAAGCCTTGTTTTCCACTCCACCCCCCTTCTGCTTCGGGCCATCTGCAGGCATCTTGCTCTGTTTACCTCTGGCCTTCCGGCGATGACCTTGGTTCTCACGAGAAACAGAGCTCTCAGCTGCCGACTCCTTGGCTCCCCCTGGAGGCTGGAATGCTGCCTGGGATGACGTTACAGTCTGCTCCCCCTGCAGCTTGCAACCGGTGCCCTCAGCATCCCTGCATTCACTCGCATTCTGGGAAACAGCCAGGACCTCCGATGCATTCAAACTCTGGGCTGGGATGATTGGCAGATGGGCAGCTTTCAAAGCATCCCACATGTCACGTGCCGTGAGATTTCCAGCAAGCGTTTTTATATCCTCCAGAGAGACGGATAAGACTATTACGTCTATGGCCCTCGAATTCTGGGCCTCCCATTTCTCTGTCCGAGGAACTGGAGTGGCTTCAGACACAGTATGCCAGACTCCAAACTGACGCAGCAAACTCTCACACCATTTTGCCCAGGTCTGATAATTGTGCCGATTTAACTTCGGGCACTCAGTGGCCTCAGAAGCTTGGAAAATCTCCATTCCAGCTTTTTACGTGAGCCTTTATGCCTTCAAAGACCTCTTATCTTGGCAGCTCATAAATCACGATGCCTCTGGCTCGGCTCCCAGGCCAATTAGACTTGCCGGACATCAAAGACCTTTTCCGTGGCATTCAGAAAAGCCTCTGCTTTCGCTTTTCCAACACATACCTCAGCAGTCTGTCGCTGTCTTACTCTCCTGTAAGTGCCGTGAATCTGGGCCCGAAACCAGTTGTTGGGATACTGCCAGGGAGATAAAGTCCATCTGAGCCCCCAAACTCGGTGCCGGACGATCCATCGACTTTCGTAGTCAGGCAATATCAGCAATCAGCGGCACGAAGCCTCAAGAAAAGATAGCCACATTCCTGGACTTGTGCACACTCTATCAGCAGAATTCACACAGCAAAAGATGCACAGCAGGAGAGCATATTTACAGTTTATTCAGCGTTGGTCAGAACAAAGAAATCCATGACCGTATGCTTCGGCTGCTCAGGCAAACAGGAAAGAAAACGAAAGGAACTTAAAAACATAAACATCCTGTGAACAGGAAATACGCAGGCTGTGACACAAACATCCTGCTCCCTCTTAAGGTGGAACGGAAATATCCTAACAAAAACTACCTGGGCCAGGGGCTGGAGGCACGCAGAGATTATTATACGCACCCTTCCCAGAGTCTTGCTGGTTCAAGCCTCTGTGTGTATTCTTATTAATCAGAGTTCAATCCTTCCTTTACTTTGTGAACGCCTCAAGAAAAACCCCTTCCAATCTACTCCCCATCCCAAGGGACAAGGACAGGGCGAGCAGGGATTACCCACCTCCGTCATTGGTGCTGTGCAATGCCAGGTCCATAGGCAATAAAACCACCAACACGCGTGACTTTTTTGTATTGCAGGGGATTGACCTGGCTTGCGTGACGGAGACCTGGGTACTTTAAGGTGAAGTAGTCTCCCTACATGAGATAACATCCCCAGGTTTCTCTGTCCTCCATCAATCACGGACTGCGGGTCGGGGGAGGAGGAATAGCGTTGTTAATCCGGGAGAATTGCTCTTTCAGAGCTCTGCCAGCACCGGCGATCTCCGGCATTGAATGTGTTGGTCTTGTGTGGGGCACCAAGGAGAGCTTGGCTGTCTGGCCAAGTGTACCGACCATCCACCGCACCGGCTGCCACCCTGTCAGACCTGCTGGAGGTGGCGGCGGGCTGGGCCTTGGAGTTCCCAAGCCTATTGGTTTTGGGAGACTTCAACATCCATGCCGATGCCACCCCCTCCTCACAGGCTCTGGACCTAGTGACTTCCATGGCAACACTAGGCTCTTCCAGTTTGTTTTGGGCCCCACTCATCAAGCAGGCCACACACTAGATTTGATCTTTGGTGCTGGCATAGATGAGATCATGCTCCCCTCTGTGGAAGTGCCATGGTCTGATCACTATGCTCTGAAAGCCAAGATTGACTTCCCGCTCCTCCCCTGCTCCAGTGGCGAGCCTATTTGGGCTTGTCCATGAAGGTTGATGGATCCTGATAGATTCCGTCAGGCCTTGCGGGACCCTGCTCCTCCTGGAGACTCATTAGATGACCTTGTCTAGAACTGGAATAACCAGCTCTTGGCAGCTATCAATGAGATCACGCCTAAGCGCCGTCTGCGACCCTGTCAAAACCGGGCCCCTTGGTTTACCGAGGAGCTCCGGAAAATGAAGCAGGATCTCAGACGGCTAGAGCGAGCATGGCGACGGACTCGTGACAGAGCTTCACGAACATCTTATAGGACACTTATGAAAGCTTATGAGATGGCTATGAAAGCTGCTAAGAAATCTTACTTCACAGCTTCCATTGCATCCGCTAGCTCTCGCTCGGCACAACTTTTTAGAATAATTAGGTCGATAACGTCCTTAGAAGGACAACCAAATATAAGCACAAATTTGACTCACAGCTGTGAGGCATTCATGAGCTTTTTTGCGGAAAGTCCTGTTGCTCCGCCGTGACCTCCATGCAGATACAGTGACAGAACTGGAGGCCCCTCAATTGTGTTGGACCATTTTGATCGGATACTCTCTGCTGATGTGGACAGATTCCTCCAAGCTGGTAGGCCCACCACCTGCCTCCTCGATCTGTGCCCATCTTGGCTGATTAGGGCGTGCCCAGATGTCGTGCAGACCCCCCTGGTTGAAATTATCAATTTGTCCTTTGGCATGGGGATATTCCCAGGGGAGCTGAAGGGAGCAGTGGTGTGTCCACTCTTAAAGAAAACTTCACTAGATCCTTTAGATGTATCCAATTACCGCCCAGTTTCAAATCTTTCATATCTGGGTAAGGTAATTGAGAGAGCGGTTGCTGAACAGCTTGGTAGGTTTCTGGAGGAAACATTGGCTTTAGATTCATTTCAGTCCAGGGTCCGTCCTGGTTTCGGGACCGAGACGGCTCTAGTCGCCCTTACAGATTATCTCCGTAGACAACTGGATCTAGGCAGGCCAGGACTGCTGATTCTTTTAGATTTATCAGCAGCCTTTGACATGGTTGATCATGATCTTCTGGACCACCGCCTCGCCGATGTGGGGATACAGGGCATAGCCCGTAAATGGCTGTGCTCTTTTATCTCTGGTCAGGTACAGAGGGTGGCGCTAGGGAGGGATATGTCATCGCGCCACTCCTTGGTGTGTGGAGTGCTGCAGGGCGCAATCCTCTCCCCGATGCTTTTTAACATCTTCATGCGCTCCCTTGCCCAGATTATCCGGAGCTTTGGGCTGGGTTGTCACCAATATGCTGAGCTCTATCTGCTGATGGATGGCCACACCAACTCGACCTGGACACACTGACCAGATGCTTGGAAGCTGTGGCTGGATGGTTTTGTGGGAGCCGATTGAAACTAAATCCTTCGAAGACAGAGGTCCTCTGGCTGGGTCAAGATGGTATGGGGATGAGGGACCAACTCCCTTCTCTTGCGGGGGCCCAATTAGTGCCACTGCCTTCTGGTAAGAGTTTGGGTGTAATCCTTGACGTCTCCCTTTCCATAGAGGCTCAGGTTACAGCAACAGCCAAGGCAACATTTTTCCACTTTCGCCGTATCCAGCAGTTGGTCCCTTACCTTTCCCACCCTGACCTGGCCACAGTGATCCATGCGACGGTCACCTCCAGGTTTGACTACTGTAATTCGCTCTACGGGGGCTGCCCTTGAAGCTGTCCCAGAAACTCCAGCAGATGCAGAATGCTGCAGCGAGGCTCCTCACAAGGTTTCTGCCACGGGAGCATATTCACCCAGTGCTTTTCCAGCTGCACTGGCTCCCGGTGGAGTACAGAGTCAGATTTAAGGGCTGGTTTTGACCTTTAAAGCCCTTTACAGCCTAGGACCCTTGTACCTACGGGACAACCTCACCTGGTATGCCCCACGAAGGACCTTAAGGTCCATAAATAGCAACACCCTAGAGGTCCTGGGCCCTAAGGAAGTTAGATTAGCCTCAGGGCACTGCAGGATCCGATTTCTTTCCGCAGGGCCTGTAAGACAGTGTTGTTCCGCCTGGCCTTTGACTTGGAATCAATTTGATTCCCTCCCCCTCTTTCTTTTTTCCTTTCTCCTCCTATGATGAGGCTGCATTTTAATGTTTTAATGTTGTATTTTAAACTTGTTTTTTAAGTTGTATTTCAATCAACTTTTTATTATTGGTTGTTAGCCACCCTGAGCCCGGTCTTGGCTGGGGAGGGCAGGGTATAAATAACATTTATTTATTATTATTATTCCTTTTTAAACAGGTCTTTAGTTGACCCTTTAAAATGTGGCTTTTTGGGGAGGGGGTGTTACTGGATTATTGTTGCACATTCAGGTGATGAACAAACCCTCCATCATGGGTAGGCAAACTAAGGCCCGGGGGCCGGATCTGGCCCAATCACCTTCTAAATCCAGACCGCAGATGGTCCGGGAATCAGCATGTTTTTACATGAGTAGAATGTGTCCTTTTATTTAAAATGCATCTCTGGGTTATTTGTGGGGCATAAGAATTTGTTCATTCCCCCCAAAAATATATATATATATATATAGTCTGAGGGACAGTGGACCAGCCCCCTGCTGAAAAAGTTTGCTGACCCCTGCCAATGTTCCAGGGTGTAGCAAATATGATGCAGATCATTGGATTCCTCCCTGAAGCTGCCTTCAGTCTTAGCATTTGGCATTGACATTTTACTAAAGAGGACCATGAGCCAGACTTCCTCCACCAGGTGTCCTCCAGATGTTTTTGATTGCAATTCTCACCTGCCACTAGCCAGCATCAGTCGTGCGATGCTGGGGCAGATTGTAGAGATGGTCCACAACAGCTGGGGTACAGAGGTAACTGAAACATCTTTAACTTCAAAAAGCGCCAGAATTGCTGTCATCCAGCCACCATAAATACCTTTAAAGAGAACAAACCAAAGAGAAAACTAGAGCCAGAACCTTCCAAAAAAATGCAGACCATCTCTATGACCATAGAACTCAGGGCTTCCCTTGTTGTGATGCCACTAGTAGCTTCTGAGTGTTAGGGATGTGATGCCCTGTGAGGTCAGTGTGACCCCGACGCTCAGCGGAGCCTCTCTCTCTTCTTTGCAGCTAATGCCGCTTTATATCCAGCCCATCAGAGTCTTGCCACGTCCTCCTCTCAAAGTCCCAAAGGCTATTGCTATGAGTGCTCCTCTCCGGTGCATCCACACCATCCACAGACTTCCTCCTCCCAAAGTCCCAAAGGCTATTGCTATGAGTGCTCCTCTCCGGTGCATCCACACCATCCACAGACCTCCTCAACAACTTCCTCTGACCCCAGTAACACAAATCTTGAGGGTGGCACAGTGTACACAGTGGGAGTCCCCCCACTCTGGTCCTTGCCCAGCTCCATGTCCCCTGGGGTTGATACAGTCGTCTTACCTCCAGGCCGCCCCAAAGTTGCCAGGACACAAACAGTAGACATCACCACTCTCCAGCCCGGCTCTGGGGTCTCCTATTCTCCAAATGCCAACCAAACAAGAGAAATTGAATCAACTTGGCCCTTGCCCAGCTCCATGTCCCCTGGGGTTGATTTAGTCGTCTTACCTCCAGGCCGCCCCAAAGTTGCCAGGACACAAACAGTAGACATCACCACTCTCCAGCCCGGCTCTGGGGGCTCCTATTCTCCAAATGCCAACCAAACAAGAGAAATTGAATCAACTTGGCCTTTGCCCAGCTCCATGTCCCCTGGGGTTGATTTAGTCGTCTTACCTCCAGGCCGCCCCAAAGTTGCCAGGACACAAACCGTAGACATCACCACTCTCCAGCCCAGCTCTGGGGGCTCCTATTCTCCAAATGCCAACCAAACAAGAGAACTTGAATCAACTTGGTCCTGGCCCAGCTCCATGTCCCCTGGGGATGATACAGTCTTCTTACCTCCAGGCCGCCCCAAAGTTGCCAGGACACAAACAGTAGACATCACCACTCTCCAGCCCAGCTCTGGGGGCTCCTATTCTCCAAATGCCAACCAAACAAGAGAACTTGAATCATATTGGTCGTTGCCCAGCTCCATGTCCCCTGGGGTTGATTTAGTCGTCTTACCTCCAGGCCGCCCCAAAGTTGCCAGGACACAAACAGTAGACATCACCACTCTCCAGCCCAGCTCTGGGGGCTCCTATCCTACGAATCCGAACCAAACAAGAGAAATTGAATCATATTGGCCCTGGCCCAGCTCCATGTCCCCTGGGGATTATTCAGTCTTCTCTCCTCCAGGACGTCCCAAAGTTGCCAGGACACAAACAGTAGACATCACCACTCTCCAGCCCGGCTCTGGGGTCTCCTATTCTCCAAATGCCAACCAAACAAGAGAACTTGAATCAACTTGGTCCTGGCCCAGCTCCATGTCCCCTGGGGATGATACAGTCTTCTTACCTCCAGGCCGCCCCAAATTTGCCAGGACACAAACAGTAGACATCACCACTCTCCAGCCCAGCTCTGGGGGCTCCTATTCTCCAAATGCCAACCAAACAAGAGAAATTGAATCATACTGGTCCTTGCCCAGCTCCATGTCCCCTGGGGTTGATTTAGTCGTCTTACCTCCAGGCCGCCCCAAAGTTGCCAGGACACAAACAGTAGACATCACCACTCTCCAGCCCAGCTCTGGGGGCTCCTATTCTCCAAATGCCAACCAAACAAGAGAAATTGAATCATATTGGTCCTGGCCCAGCTCCATGTCCCCTGGGGATGATACAGTCTTCTTACCCCCAGGCCGCCCCAAATTTGCCAGGACACAAACAGTAGACATCACCACTCTCCAGCCCAGCTCTGGGGGCTCCTATTCTCCAAATGCCAACCAAACAAGAGAAATTGAATCATATTGGTCCTGGCCCAGCTCCATGTCCCCTGGGGATGATACAGCCTTCTTACCTCCAGGCCGCCCCAAAGTTGCCAGGACACAAACAGTAGACATCACCACTCTCCAGCCCAGCTCTGGGGGCTCCTATTCTCCAAATGCCAACCAAACAGGAGAACTTGAATCAACTTGGTCCTGGCCCAGCTCCATGTCCCCTGGGGATGATACAGTCTTCTTACCTCCAGGCC
Source organism: Podarcis filfolensis (assembly GCF_964270895.1). Taxonomy (NCBI): domain Eukaryota; kingdom Metazoa; phylum Chordata; class Lepidosauria; order Squamata; family Lacertidae; genus Podarcis; species Podarcis filfolensis. The sequence goes on along the minus strand of NC_139603.1, from coordinate 90,988,947 downwards.
GCCCCAAATTTGCCAGGACACAAACAGTAGACATCACCACTCTCCAGCCCAGCTCTGGGGGCTCCTATTCTACGAATCCGAACCAAACAAGAGAAATTGAATCATATTGGCCCTGGCCCAGCTCCATGTCCCCTGGGGATTATTCAGACTTCTCTCTTCCAGGACGTCCCAAAGTTGCCAGGACACAAACAGTAGACATCACCACTCTCCAGCCCAGCTCTGGGGTCTCCTTTTCTCCAAATGCCAACCAAACAAGAGAACTTGAATCAACTTGGTCCTGGCCCAGCTCCATGTCCCCTGGGGATGATACAGTCTTCTTACCTCCAGGCCGCCCCAAAGTTGCCAGGACACAAACAGTAGACATTACCACTCTCCAGCCCAGCCCTGGGGTCCCCAACTCTCAGAATACCACCCAGAATGCCTCTCTCAATGTTACCCGGGATGCTTCTCAAAATGCCTCTCCAAATGGCTCACAGAATGGTCCTGTCTCAGTGCTAAATCTCTCAGGCCCTCTAAACAGTGCTGATGTTGCTCAGCGCTGGTGGGAGTCTCGGCCTTTCACCCCTCCAAGTGCAGCACTCAATGCCTATGTATGCCAAGCATGGCCTGCCATGAGCATGCCAGCACTGCAGCAGGCATTGGCGCTGGGGCAAGCAATGCAGCAGGCACAAATCCTGACTCCAAGGAATGAGAAGCTATTGGGAGGGGTAAAGGAACTAAGGCACGCCCAAGCAATGACACAGCGACAGGCAATGGAGCGGGAGCAGATGCAGCCTAGGGAGTGGGCGCAGGCACCCATAGTGACCCAGGCACCAAGACTGACACGCCAGCAGGCATTCGAGAGAGCACAGGCACAGCAATGGGTGAAGACCTGGGCAGAGATGGAGCAAACAGCACGACGACAGGAAATGGAGCGGGCACACTGGGCCCAGGCCCAGGCCCAGGCCCGGGCCCAGGCCCAGGTAATGACCCAAGCACAAGCCCAGGCACTTGCACAGCCTATAATCCTGAGAAGCCCTGCCCCTTTCATACTGCAATCCCCACTTGTTGGTAGGGAAGCCATGCCACCCCCTTTCCAACTACCCTCTCCCGAAGCCATGCCACCAACCCACCTTCCTGCTAATCCACTCCAAGCCCCACAGAAATATCCCGATGTGAAGCCAAAGGAGCGCAGAGCCTCCACTAAGCAAGAGACTGACATGAAGACCAGCAGCGATGCCAAAGGAAAAGGTGAGAGGGACCAGAACGGAGCTGGGGCAGGCAGGCAGGGTGGAGTGGAGCAGAGCTATGTGGTGGGGGTACAATTCACAAGGAACTGCCACTAGCCCTAGAGCCAGCAACAAGCAGCAGCATGGGCAGCCCAGGCCAGCACCATGAGTGCTGCTATTTGCAACCCCAAAGAGCTTATGAGGACAGTGCCCTGCCCTGGAGGAGATCCAGAAGCCCAAGGGACAGGGGGAAATCCTCTGTGGTCAGAGGCAAGCCATGATCTGCCCCTAGATGGCTGAGGGATGCCCAGGAAAGTCTGGTGTAAGCTGGCTATATGTGGGCACTAGTCAGGGCCCATTTGCCAGAAGCTGAAGTTATCATGGGATCATGAATAAATCACAGCGGGCAACTGAAGGTCAACATCAGCAACTCTTTTTCTGTGAGTTTTTTTTAAAGTTTTTCATAATAAAATAAAATAGTGTCTACAAAAAATACAAATAGAGTCCTCTCCTAAAAGTAATTCTTAGCCCTTACCACAGACAGAGGATAGTAGCTCCTCCCAGCTCTCACTTCCCACTCTGGGAGACCAACATTTCCTTGTTTCTCACCCAAGGCCCTCCATCAACCATCTACCAATCCCATTCATATACAATCTCTGGACCTTAATAAAGGCCCCAGACATAGGACTCCAAGGAAAAAACAAAAAGAAGAAAAACAAAAAAGAGAGACAAAAAAGAAAGGAAGGAAGGAAGGAACAATAAGAGAGAAAAGAGAGAGAGATAAAAAAAGACAAAAGAAAAATAAACGCTAGAGAAAGATACAAACAAAAAAGTTCCTTCTGATTTTCCATCTGCCGATAACATAAAAAAAGGAAAAGGGATTACCATACTTTACCGTGTACAACACGCCTCCATGTATAAGACATCCCCTATTTTGGAGAAATCAAAATTAAGAAAATTGGAGGGAGAGATTGTTGAGCTTTTTTGGGATTGCCCACAGTTGTTGAGCTTTATTCGGGGGGGGGGGTGGCCCACAGTTGTTGTGCACACATCGCAAAAGTCACCTATCCTCTGTCCCATCGCCAACAAAAGCAGCAAACAGGCTGCCCAATTGCCGCATCAACAGCCAATCAACACCAGCCCTTGCCGCAGCCACCAATAACAATCTCCGACTCACAGCAGCAACAGCAACCAATCCCATGCCCCCACAATGCACTACCCATATATAAGACAACATGATTTTTGATTAAAAAAACAGTCTTATACACGGAAAAGTATGGTATTTAAGACATTTAGCCAATGCTAAAATCCATCTTCTGCACTTTCTGTTAAACAATATTTCTTTTAAGTTAAGGTGTCTCAGAAGCATTCATTTTGTTTTCCCACTAAAAGTACAAGAGGAGTTCCCTAATTGTTATTATTGGCTAATGTCAACCATATTTTTTCATTTCTATTAACTTTACTTCCATTAATTTCCACCACAGTTACTCCATATTGAGTGACAGCAAATTCTTTCTATCCATGTCCATTTTAAAATCTCTCCATTGTTATCACATATTGGAATAATATTCCTTTTTCTTCTTATTATATATCCTTTAGTTCATGTCCATTTCCATATGCTCAAATTCCACTTCCTGTTGCATTTCCATTTCCTGTTGTATTTACAGTACTATCCTGATCTCCTCTCCTCTAGAAACTTCCATTTTCATTTTTCCCAGTCTTTTCCCAGAGAGAATACCATAAATTTGGCAGCATCATTCTCTGAATTTGCTCCAAATCATATACAAAATACTTTCTCTCTGCTAGAACTGAAGAATGGCCAGGACTGAAGTTTTCCCTAAAGCTTTCCCTACCTCAACTCCATCAATGCCAAATCCAGGTAATTCCCCATTTGTGATTGTATCTCCTCCTCCTCCAAATCCTTGTATGGAATGCATTTCATTTCAGCATCTGCTTTCTTCATCCAGTCCTGCCAGCTTTTCATTGATTTGGTCCGAAGCTTCTAGGTATTCTTCATTTCCATTTTCCATTTCAGATCTCTTTGATTCATTTTCTCTCCACCTTTCTTTTCCACTGATTGATTCCAATCATTTTTAATTGTTCAGCCATCAACTGCTGAACAATGCCAACAGTCACTGGGAGATCTAAAGGTACCTTTGCCATACTGGATGCTTTTGATGATTTGAATATTATTAGCAACTCTACGTTAATATTTCCACCTTAAAACCACAGCCACAACGTGTCTTATAGGAAATTCTTTTCCACAACTGGAAATGGCCGCTTTACTTTCAGCAACAAGAAACAGAAAAAGGGTTAGATTTTTCACACAAGGGTTTCCCTTGTCTGTCTAATCTTTATTGTTAACCATAAATCAGGCTTTTAGCTTTGCCTTGAGACACTTTAACAACCAGTTTTCCTTTCTGTTCTTCATAACAACAGAAAGAGGTACTTACAATTTTTCAGATTGTAAATTTTCACCAGCAGCATAGAGAGATCTATTTCAGGTCCCCCAGATCACCCTTATTCTCCTGAGTGATTACTGTAATGGCCCGAATATAAGCCGCACCCGCAAATATATTCAATGGCTATAATTCCGCAGGCACTCACATCCAAAAATGGCAAATGTATAAGAAAATCCTACGGGTACTAGAGATTACCCGTAAGCTTGCAAATCGGCAATAAAACATTTCTTTGTTCCGTTTTACTATATGTCTGTTTCAGCAGCAAGATCATAAAAGTCTATTTTTGTAAGGTCACGTATTTAAGCTGCACTTTTTCACGGTCGGAATTTGTGGGGAAAGTGTGGCTTATTTTTGGGCCAATACGGTAATAGTCAGTCTGACTACTATCAATCACCACATAATTATCTTCTGTCAGCAGAGAGCTAACAGAGAGGCAGCCAAACTGCCATTCCTCTCCCCGAAAGTTATCAGCAGCTGGCCAGTCTTCAAATAATGGCCTGGCCACAGACAGGCTTTATACAGACCTATAAGTGCCTAGTAGCAACTGTAAATATTGCACCCTATGCCTGAAAGCTGCCTTAATGACCTTCCTTTGCCACAAAATGTGTGCCACTGGGGGCCAGCTGACACATCATTTTTTTAAAAAAAATGCTTCAATTAGCCAGTTTGAAGAAGGAACCACCCATGCAACTCCAATCCAGAATGGACTCACACCGTGGTTGCCTGATTTCTTCCCCTCTCCTGTGTCCTGTTAGCTCCCAAAGGTGGCTGCAGACAGCCCCATGATCCTGCCTAAAATGAACAGCTGTCCTTCTGAGCACCATTAGCTTACAGACTTCTTTTCTCTCTCACCTTTTGCATCGAATGTGCTGCACTTGGGCAAAATAATAATAATAGCAGAATGATAAAAGCTGCTCACTTTTGTATTTTATTTATTTATTTAGAAGGAGGCATACAATTCTAAGCATAGTGCAGGACAAGGCCCTTAACTTATATTCACAGGAGGGGTGTTGGTGCAGAGTTTACAAAGAGACAAGACAGGCTGGCTTTAGTACATGGAGCAGTGCAAACAGGGGGGAAGGTGGGGAACTCCACTCTGGTCAGCAAAATGTGGCCTGGGCTGCTAGCTGTGAGGCAATAGGCTGGCAGGGGAGGATGGACAGCTTGACCAAGGGGAGTGGGCACTTTGTGGATGGTGGAGGGCCAGGGAGACCTCCTCTCTGACAGGAAATGTCTTTGCAGAAACCAGCAAGCAAGAGCGCATCGTGGGCGAAATTGCATTCCAACTGGACCGCAGGATTCTCTCCAGCATCTTTCCTGACCGCGCGCGCCTCTACGGTTTCACCGTCCGCAACATCCCTGAGAAAGTCACACAGGTGAGGGGAAACTCCACTTACTGCCTCTGGCCCTAGCCCTGGCATGGCAGCTTAGAGAGAGAGAGAGAGAGAGAGAGAGAGAGAGAGAGAGCGCGCGTGCAAGTAGAGCCTTTCCACATGAATTTGTGGAACCCAAACTGGGGGTTTCCCCCAAGGAACTGTCAAAAGGGACCAGTCATTTCAGGCCAACTAGGAATGGATGTCAGTGGGTCAGTTCAAGCATACAGTGGTACCTTGGTTCCCAAACTTAATCCGTTCTAGAAGTCTGTTCCAAAACCAAAGCGTTCTAAAACCAAGGTGTGCTTTCCCATAGAAAGTAATGCAAAATGGATTAATCCATTCCAGACTTTTAAAAACAAGCCCTAAAACAGCAATTTAACATGAAATTTACTATCTAGTGAGACTATTGATTCATAAAATGAAGCAATAATCAATGTACTGTACTATAAAATAAATAAGACAGTATTGTAGATGATAAAAATAAAAATTACTTTTTTTTCTTACGTGTACTAATGATAGTCAATATTTGGATGGGAGGCTTTTATCCATTTCTGCAGTCACACAACCAATCAATCAGTAGCTGAACTTGGTTCCACACAGTCACAAAAACGAAGTTACAAACCAGTCACAAGGCAGTCCCATAAAATGAAGAACAAGTCACAGTCAAAACATGAAAAAGCCACACAAACAAAAACGCAAAAAACAAAAGCTCCAAATATCACCTCTGTGTTGTGTGGGAGCTCAAGACTCAACACGAAGCCTCTGATTAGCAGCGGGGGACTCAATTTACAAACGGAACACACTCAACAGGAAGTGGAACATGTTTCGCTTCCAAGGCAAAGTTGACAAACTGGAACACCTACTTCCAGGTTTGCAGCGTTCTATTTCCAAGTTGTTCATAAACTAAGCTTGTCCCACATAGAGATTTCTCAGGAGGCAGATAAGGTGATCAGGCACTCCCATTTCTTTAAGAACTTGCCATAGTTTGCTGTGGTCGACACAGTCAAAGGCTTTTGCATAGTCAATGAAGCAGAGGTAGATGTTTTTCTGGAACTCTCTAGCTTTCTCCATAATCCAGCACATGTTTGCAATTTGATCTCTGGTTCCTCTGCCCCTTCGAAATCCAGCATGCACTTCTGGGAGTTCTCGGTCCACATACTGCTTAAGCCTGCCTTGTAGAATTTTAAGCATAACCTTGCTAGTGTGAAAAATGAGTGCAATTGTGCGGTAGTTGGAGCATTCTTTGGCACTGCCCTTCTTTGGGATTGGGATGTAGACTGATCTTCTCTAATCCTTTGGCCACTGCTGAGTTTTCCAAACTTGCTGGCATATTGAGTGTAGCACCTTGACAGCATCATCTTTTAAAATTTTAAATAGTACAGCTGGAATATCATCACTTCCACTGGCCTTGTTATTAGCAGTGCTTTCTAAGGCCCATTTGACTTCACTCTCCAGGATGTCTGGCTCAAGGTCAGCAACCACACTGCCTGGGGTGTACGAGACATCCATATTTTTCTGGTATCATTTCTCTGTGTATTCTTGCCACCTCTTCTGCTTCTGTTACATCCTTACTACTTTTGTCCTTTATTATGGTAATCTTTGCATGAAATGTTCCTTTCATATCTTCAATTTTCTTGAACAGATCTCTGGTTTTTCCCATCCTATTGTTTTCCTCTATTTCTTTGCATTGCTCGTTTAAGAAGGCCTTCTTGTCTCTCCTTGCTATTCTTTGGAAATCTGCATTCAATTTCCTGTATCTTTCACTATCTCCCTCACATTTTGCTTGCCTTCTCTCCCCCGCTATTTGTAAGGCCTCGTTGGACAGCCATTTTCCTTTCTTGCATTTCCTTTTCATTGGCATGGTTTTTGTTGCTGCCTCCTGTAGCCTCCATCCATAGTTCTTCAGGCACTCTGCCCACCAAATCTAAATCCTTAAACCTGTTCCTCACTTCCACTGTGTGTTCATAAGGGATTTGATTTAGATTGTATCTTATTGGCCCAGTGGTTTTTCCTACTTGCTTCAGTTTAAGCTTGAATTTTGCTATAAGAAGCTGGTGATCTGAGCCACAGTCAGCTCCAGGTCTTGTTTTTGCTGACTGTATAGAGCTTCTCCATCTTTGGCTGCAGAGAATATAATCAATCTGATGTCGATGCTGCCCATATGGTGATGTCCATGTGTAGAATTGTCTCTTGTGTTGTTGGAAAAGTGTGTTTGTGATGACCAGCTTGTTCTCTTGGCAGAACTCTATTAGCCTTTGCCCTGCTTCGTTTTGAACTCCAAGGCCAAACTTGCCAGTTGTTCCTTTCATCTCTTGACTCCCTACTTTAGCATTCCAATCCCCTGTAATGAGAAGAACATCCTTCTTTGTGTCATTTCTAGAGGGTGTTGTAAGTCTTCATAGAATTGGTCAAATTCAGTTTCTTCGGCACCAGTAGTTTGTGCATAAACTTGGATTACTGTGATGTTTTTGTCCAAAACTCCATGGACAAAAACAACAGGCATATAAAAGTTTTAAAAAATAAAGTGTTAAAGTCATGTGGAGTTTGGTCCCAAGTCTGCAATGTTGATTTCTTCCTTCCTTTGGCAATCACTCGTATGCTGAGTAAGATTGTCTTCCATAAACATGGTTTTAACAGTGAGTCCATAAGTGACTGTGGAGGCCAATTCCAGAGCCACACGTCCTTCCACAGTGGCGTAGCTGGGGAGGTAGCTGCCCCCCATCAATAAAAATCAATACAAATCTGAGGTTCTGCTTCCTCCAAAGCCCTACAAAAATCTTGGTTATGCCCCTGCCCTCTATATATCAGGGGTGGGGTGGGTGGCTTGGATCCTTTCCACTTTCTCCCCCCCCCCCCTTCACTGCCCAGCTTTTTCTCCATTGCCTCCAGGTCCACATTACTTATCCCTCCCTTCCCACTAAAAATGTTAACCCAAGGCTTGGTTCTTTAATATCCTTTGGGCTGCAGCCGCCTTGTCTTCCCTGCTCTTGCCTCTCACCATGGAGCCTGACTTTTCTTGCTTCTTGCTCTGACCACGTCCTCCCCACTTACCTCTCTGGCTTCCTTTTCCGTTTCCCCATAAGGTTCAACTTCTTTCCTTTCAAACCTCCTCACAGTCAAGCCTCTTGGCAGCTCCATCCTCTTTACCATCTCCAGCTTTTCTGTCTATGGGACTCCAGCCTGCTTGTCATTAAATACGCCTCCTGCTTCTCAAATACAAACGTTCTCTCTTCCTCTGGGCTTCTGATCTTTCTTATTCTAAAAGGCATCTACCCTGCTTCTTGCCTGCTATTTCCCCCCTCAGATGAGAAAGAGCCACTTTGGGAGGGCCATGGTTGCCCACGCAACTCCACCCGTGGCAGCGTATCCAGGCAAGGCTTGCAAAGACCCTGTTCCTTTTGGCCTGACACCCTGCAGAGCCTCTGCAGGCCACAGGGAGCAAGAGGGACCCACGACACAGCTTGGCATAAAGCATTTTCGTTTATTAAGCCCTTCATATATAGTGGTACCTTGGCTCTCAAACTTATTCCGTCCCAGAAGTCCGTTCCAAAACCAAGGCATTCCGAAGCCAAGGAGCGCTTTCCCATGGAAAGTAATGCAAAATGGATTAATCGGTTCCAGACTTTTAAAAACAATCCCTAAAACAGCAATTTAACATGAATTTTACTATCTAATGAGACCATTGAGCCATAAAATGAAAGCAATAAACAATGTGCTGCAGTCACAAAATCAGTCACTCAATCAATCAATCAGTAGCTGAACTGGGTTCCATACAGTCACAAAAACAAAACAAAAAGAGCCACAAAAACAAAAACACAAAATAAATAGCAAAACCAGACAGACCTCAGCGTAACACTCAAAATGGAAATGTGGCACTCAAATCGTCAGTGTAACACTCAAATCGTCAACGTAATACTCAAAACGGAAGTGTGGCACTCAAATTGCAAGCATAACATTCAAAACGGAGCATATTCAGCTTCCAAAAATAGTTCACAAACCAGAACACTTACTTCTGGGTTTGCAGTGTTTGGGTTCCAAATTGAGCACCAAGGCGTTTGAGAACCAAGGTACCAATAGTCTCTAAGCAGTTTACAAAGATGCAACACAAAATAAAAATCAGCTATGATAAAATCAAACTATAGTTAAAATGCCTGCTGAAATAACAAGGCCTTCTGTAGGCACTGGAAGTTCAGTGGGGAAAGGCTCGTCTGACCTCAGCTGTAATGGCGTGCCAAAAACTTCTCCTCCCTCTCTGACCCTTGACATTAACTAATTGGTGAGCCAGCAAGCAACGCCTTGCTATTATCCTGGGATGACTGGCCAGTGTCTCGTACATGCCAAGTCCTATTTCAGAAGGAAATCATAGTTGCAAAAAGCCCATTGTGGATTTAGCAGCTAGCTGTTTTAACACATAAAAAGTATATTTTAAATTTTGTATAGAATATAATGGCTGGAGTTTGAGGGGTTGTAGCCAACTACATTTTACTCAAAGCAGACTAATTTAATTAATCTGTTAATTATGTCCATTAATTTCAGTGGGCTTACTCTGTGTAAGACAAACATGGGCGACAACCCTGAGACTATTAATACCCCAACATTGCATGGGAAGAGATCCCACAATGGAGCCTCTGGCATTTCCCGTCAAACAATCTCAGGCAGCAGCTGCCGGTGGGTGGGTGGGGCTTGGAGAGCCACTGCCAGTCAGAGTAGACAGCATCAGGGCTGGACAGACCCAAAGGGTCTGCGTCAGGACAAAGTAGTTTCTTCTGGACTTCATATGGTAACGGGGTTTCTGCGGCTTCTGTCCGTTGGGATGGGTTTCTATTACTTTCACTGGGGGCACAAATAATTATCTATACAGTGGTACCTCTGGTTAATTACTTAATTCATTCCGGAGGTCTGTTCTTAACCTGAAACTGTTCATAACCTGACGTAACACTTTTGCTAATGGGGCCTCCTGCTGCTGCCACCGCACGATTTCTGTTCTCATCCTGGGGCAAAGTTCTACTTCCGGGTTAGCAGAGTCTGTAACCCAAAGTGTTTGCAACCCGAGGTACCACTGTATCACCATCAATAGTATTTACATTCTCAGTTACTTTATATAAAAAAGAAAAAAGTCTCAAACAACTTGAAAAGTGAACACAATGTGCCTTAATGCTGCTCTTCTCTCTCTCTGTTCCGCTCTCTCCGCAGAGTGGAGCTGACCCCTTCCTGCAGCTGACAACAGAGCAGGCTTCAACCATCATGGAGCGCTACAATAACATCATGGACCGCCTGAAGCAGCTGGGCTATGACCCAAGCGTCCACCCTACCCTGACGGAGCACATTGTCAACACTTTTGGCATCCTCCGGGATCGGCCAGACATGACAGGCGCAGAGGCAGCCGCCTACAATGACATAAAGTATCTGCAGGAGGTGGTCAAGAATGCCACCCCTCCAGACATGTTCAACAACTGCATGCTGCTCCTCAACTGCCTTCATCAACTGTCTCAGGATGACGGGAAGCCCTTGTTCATATGGTGAACCTCCCCCCCCCCCCACAGTGCACACTGTATCACTGCAAACACAATAAACCATCTGAAAATGTCTAGTGAGTCTTCTTGTGTAACCCGCAGACAATTTGTGCCACCTTGTCCAGTTTCATGATTTGGGAGAGGGCCAGTCTGGTGTCCGGCCCCCTCTTGGCCCTCAGCTGGCCTTCTTCAGAAGTGCATTAATTGCCAGCAAGCCAGAACATAAAGAGCAAGGGGTGGTCATGATTAGAAATATACTGAAATTCATTGTTACAGGAGGATATTCAAAGGGTAACAGGTTGGCATGAAGGCAGGGTTTACTTTAGGGGAAATGGTCTGCTTGAGTGATGACGGATCTGCTAAGCCATGATTGTTTCATAAGCAATAACTATTTCCATAAGCCATAATTACGACAAGACTTGCTACTGAAAAATAATCAATGTTAAGATGCTCTGTAGTGATGTATTAACTCCGTTCTGTGCTCTGTATTCTAATACTGGTATTAATAGCTGGTTAGTAAAAAAAGTAACTTTTCATCAAACTGGTCTTAGAAATGCTGGTGTTAAATAAATAATTTCTCTGTGTCTTCTGCTTCAACATTTGTCTGAAGGTGGCAGCTGGGCTTAGAAACTAAATGCCAAAAAGCAAAACAAAGTCTATTGTGATTTCAAAGGACAGGAGTGTAAATCAGTGAATTCTCAGGGAGGGCTTCACCTGTCAGAGGAGGCGACTTCTTTGCCAAACCTGCCCTCCACCAAAGTGCAGCAGCAGCAGCAGCAGCAGCAGCAGCAGCAGCACCTCCTCCTCCCTGGCTATTCTCTCTTCCTGTTGATCTCTGGCGAGTGCTTTTGGCAAATCTTCTCACTGCACAAAGTGTGTTGTTTTTAATCTCCTCCAAGGTTAGGCCAGGAGGGTGCAGTGGCTCACACCGGCCACCACAGCAGCAAAAGGAGCCTCTCGGCGCTATGTTCATTTCTGAATTTTCTGATTGTTTGCAAAAGGGGGGGGGAGAGATAGTCTTTCACTCAGACACTGACATCTCTAGTGGTCAAAGTGTCCTGTCAGAGGCCTGCAGGCAGCAACAGAGTGCTGAGCTCCTAAGACCTTGGTTGCTGCACCAGGGGCAAAGAGCCCCAGTAAGAGCCTCCCCATTTACATGCTTTCTCCCGACACCATTTTCCCAATTGAAGAGCATTCAGTCTGATGGTGGAGCCCCTCAGCAAAGAAAAGCCAGGCTGCTAGTTCAAGGATATAGCAACAAGCTAAGCAATAAAGTTACACCAGACTGCATTAAAATAGTCGTGTTTCTTTTGGCCTCTTGATACTTTGTTTTTGTGTCAGTTTCTCCAATAATGCTGTTTGCCAAATTGCATTGTATCATTGGTTCATAATCAATAATTGTAATGATTTGCATGTCCAGGCAAATTGTTTTTGCTGCAGTTAATGGAAGTGTTATGAGTTCTTGGTTTCTAATTCGCAACATATCATGACCATACAAGTTAAGTATAGGCAGTCCTGGGGTCCTGTCTGTCTTGTAATTAAATATATTTCTGTAAATACATTTTCCCATAACATTTCTATTTTTGGACACTCCTACCACAAGTGCTAATATGCCGCTGTAGCAAGACATCCTCTCCAACACATGGGAAAACTGTTCGGTTTTATATAGGCTAGGAGTTGGTCCAGTCTGTTCCATGTCTTTTCTTCAGTATTTAAGTCTCAATTCAGTTCCCGCCACCTTCTCAAAATTTTGCAGAGGGAAAAATTGAACCTCAATTATAGATTTATACAAAGATATTAATCCTTTTGTTATTATATTATATTTTACTCCACTATAATTTTTGCATGCTATTGTCTGATGACTTTGTTTTTAAACTGGGAATTTGTTAAAAATTGGTAGTCTAAAAATCATGATATTTGAACATTTGCCTGTGCAATTTGCATCACATTAATGGTAAGCAGTCATCTATCTTTGTAAAAATATTTCAAATATTACAATTGCTTTTCTTTCAACACCTCTATATTATAGAGTCTATATTTATTTTTGAAAACTGGGTAGAAGTGTAATGGAATAATGGGTGAGAAGCCTGCAACCAGGACTTTGCCCATTTTGTCCAAATCTTGAAAGTTGTAAGTGTGAATGGATTTGTAAGCCAGGTTAAGGTATTACTTTCATAAAGACACCATCTATTTCCAAGTTCTCTAATGTGCTCTACTGAGCTCCTTTACTGCCAGGTAGGTCTATCATGTTGATGAGTGGATGTGTGTAGTAATCTTTATAAGGGCATCTTGGGAAATGGCTGAAGGGAGAAGGAGCAGCCTGTATGAGCCAAAGAGGATGGTCTTGTGATAGAAACAGGGTGTGGGATAAAGTAGTGTGAGGTAGCCTCAGAACACCAAACTTGAAATTGTTATTGCCTTGCCAGGCAAATTGTCTAAACTGGATCATGAGATGGTGACCCTGATAACAAGATCAGGGAAAAACCCAGGTCCTGCCAAATGAATGTACAGAGATTTTTCCACCTAAAGAGCAGGCTAAGTATTGTGAAAACGGCTTTTCAAGTAAGGGATGGCTTGTTGAGAATTTGGGATATCAGTAGGATTTGTCTACCCATATCCAGCTTTCAAAAAGATTACTGTTCCTGGAGTGCTTGAAACATGCCCTCCTTGTTTCAACATACGAATCTTATTTCCTTGGAGAGGAGCCTGGGCTTCTTTCTCTGTGGGTGGGCTTTCCCCTCCTCCAAGAATGGTTCCTTCTTTGGGACAGAGCCCACATGGGTGCCTCCAGCACCAGGCCATGGCCACCGTCAAAGATGTGCTAGGAGTGGGAGGGAAGAGGAGCTGGGCAACTTCTGAGGGATCTTGATGTGTCTCTGCAGCCAAATCAACCAACATCTCTATCTCTCTCTCTCTCTCTCTCTCTCTCTCTCTCTCTCTCTCTCTCCCCTCCCCCCCCCTTTCTGCACAGATGGTGGCACAAGTTCCCTCTACCTCCAGGGTGGTGCAGCTGGGCAGCCCAACCTGCCTCGGCAACGTGGATTCTGCTTTCAGTGCCCCTTTCCTTGGCACCCCCACAAGCCCCAGCTGGCCCTGCCAGCCCCCCCCACCCCTTCCTCCAGCCTCGCTCCCCTAGCTACCCAGAGTGCAACTTCCCAGGCAAACTTTGGCCTTGGCAACCAGAGCCGGTCTTTGCCCCCACCCTCTCCCATCATCGTCGTGCCCTACTACAGCCCGCCCCCTGGCCACAGCGTCACCAGTGATGCCTCCTCCTCCACCGTCACCTCTGCAGCTTCCAACAAGTCCTTCTATGCACTCAATGCCACTGATGACACCTCCTCCGCTGCTTCCTACCAGGCACCAGGCTACCGAAGCCTGCCCTTGCCCCCCGGCCCCGGCCCCTTCCACCAACCCAACTACAGCCTGCCCCTTGGTCACAAGATCCCTTATGGCCCCCTCCCATCTTCCCCCACTATCACCTCTGGTGCCTTCTATGACTCCATCCAGGGAGAGCCACTGAGTTTCGGTTCTGGCCAACAGAGCGCGCCTCCATCTCCCATCTTCTATGCGGTCAATGCCAATGACACCTCCTCCTTCCCCGCTGCTTCCTACCAGGCACGGGGCCACCAGAGCCTGCCCGTGCCCCTGCCCTCCACGCCCAGCCCCTTCCACCAGTCCAACTACAGCCTGCCCATCAGCAACAAGCTTGGCTACGAGCCCCTCCCCTCCTCTCCTCCTCCCTACCAGTCCATCCAGGGCGAGCCACTGAGCATTGGTTCTGCCTACCAGAGCCAGCCCCCATCCCCCATCTACTATGCAGTCAATGTCACTGATGATGCTTCCTACCAGTCTGCTGGGCGCCGGGCGCCAGGCCACCAGAGCCTACCCCTGCCCCCTGCCCCCTTCCACCAGCCCAACTACAGTTTGCCCCTCAGCAACAGGCCCATCTATGAACCGCTCCCCATTGCTCCCACCACTTCCTACCAGTCTGGCCAGCGTTACTCACCCGGCTCTGCTGATGGCCAGCTCTGGTGGGATTCGTACGCACCACTCCATGATGAGTCAACTATGGGCAGCGTCTTGTCCAGACGAGAACTCTTCACAAACACCCAGCGAACCCCACTCAGTGCAGGAACCTACTTTGACGAGAACATAGACGACTCCGCTTTCCATCGGCCTGTCAGGCCCAGGCCTCCCCCCCTCCAAATGCCCCCCCCAGGGTTCTCCCCCCCCTATGAGTGCCCACCTCCCATGATAAATCCCGATTTATCTCCCATACCTTACATAATGTTTAACCCTAGAAGGCTGGGTACCAACTTCTATTATCCCTCCCCTCGCCGCATGCTAAAGTTCTTCCCATACCTGTATCAAAAGCTGCATGAGATTCCGTCCCCAGACATGGACCAAAGCCAACTCCATGAAAGCCCACTCAGTGAAGCCTACTTTGCCCCAAACATAGACGAGACTGCTTTCCATCGGCCTGTCAGGCCCAGGCCTCCCCCCCTCCAAATGCCCCCCCAAGAAGTGTCCCCCCTCCTTGTGTACCCACCTCCCATGATAAATCCCGATGCATCTCCCATACCTTACCCAAACTTTAACGCTAGAAGCGAGGGTACCAACTTCTATTATCCCTCCCCTTTCCGCATGCTAATGTTCTTCCCAGACCTGTATCGAAAGCTGTATGAAGTTCCGGCCACAGACATGGACCAAAGCCAACTCCATGATGAGTCAACTATGGGCAGCAACGTGTCCAGACGAGAACTCTTCACAAACTCCCAGCAAAGCCCACTCAGTGAAGCCTACTTTGCCCCAAACATAGACGAGACTGCTTTCCATCAGCCTGTCAGGCCCAGGCCTCCCCCCCTCCAAATGCCCCCCCAAGAAGTGTCCCCCCTCCTTGTGTACCCACCTCCCATGATAAATCCCGATGCATCTCCCATACCTTACCCAAACTTTAACGCTAGAAGCGAGGGTACCAACTTCTATTACCCCTCCCCTCTCCGCATGCTAATGTTCTTCCCAGACCTGTATCGAAAGCTGTATGAGGTTCCGGCCACAGACATAGACCAAAGCCAACTCACTGACCAGACCCAAAGCCATGATGAGGCACCTACGGGCAGCACCTCGTTCAGACGACAACTCTTCACAAACTCCCCGCAAACCCCACTCGTTCCAGGAACCTTCTTTCACCAGTTCATAGACGACTCTGTTTTCCTTCGGCCTGTCAGGTCTCCCCCCCCGCAACAAGTGTCCCCCCTCTTTGTGTACCAACCTGGCATGATAAATCCCGATGCATCTCCCTTGCCTTACCCAGCCTTTGACGCTAGAAGCGAGGGTACCAACTTCTATTATCCCTCCCCTTTCCACATGCTAATGTTCTTCCCAGACCTGTATCGAAGGCTGTATGAGATTCCACCCCCAGACATGGACCAAAGCCAACTCACTGACCAGAACCAAAGCCAAGCAGCCTCTTCTCAAAGCCCAGCAGTAGCATCTCAGGCCTTCAACCAGAGCCAGCCAATGGTCGTGAGGCCAAAGGAGCGCCGAGGCACCGACAGGCAAGCCACCTCCCTGAGCAGCACCAAGTCAAGCAGAGGTGGGTGAGTGTGTATATGTGTTTCTGTTGTGTAAGCAATGTGTGATGTTTCTGGGCCCTGACTGGGCATAGTGAGCTGATCTTCTCACAGATGGTCACTTTCCATTGATATAGCTCTACCACAGACAGACACTATCAACCCCAAAGAGCTGAACAGTTACAGCGCAACCGAACTCAGGCAGAGTTGGGGCATTTCCTACCATAGCTGTCAGGCATGGGGGAATCTCTCCTCCCCTAGTAGCATCAAAGAGCAAGGAAGAAACAAAGAAGTTCATATTTATGGTTTTATTTAGTCATCGTGGTACAAGGCAAAGAATCCAGTCCTTAACTCCACAGTAACGTTGCTCGCTGAGCTCCTCCTCTTCTTTCCCCAGCAACAGCCCTTGGCTCTATGAGGGGCCTCAGGAGTCAAATGTAGCCGAGCCCTTTGCTCTTGAACTCTAAATGAGCAACAGGTACATGGGGATGGTGGCTCTTCTATGCTTTCCAAGGACATTTCTGCTGTCAGCACTACCCCTCCTTCTCCTAATGCCTCATAACTAAGCTGCTCTGAGTTCTGCTGTAATTCAATCGTGTCTCCCTCTTCAGTTTTGGTCTGCTGGGGTGACTTCTATAAAACTCCTTTTGCAAGTCCAGGGCATGAACATATTCTGCACATTCCCATTATCTTTCTTCTGGCCCATACCCGCTCCACACAATCAAGTATTGCAACCTCTTCCTTCTCATTTGCGAGTCTAGAATTTGTTCTACTTCAAACTTTTCCTCTCCTTCTACCAAGACTGGAGGTGGAGGTGTTTGTCTAGGTGCTTGGTAAGGGTGCGCAGGCACCACTGGCAACGACCAGGATCTATGGAATACAGGGTAGATCTTCATTGAGACCAGCAACCTGAGCCTGAAAGTCGCAGGATTGATCTATTCCATCACTTCAAATGGCCCCCCTCTCTGGCGGTCCATTTTTCTATATCTATCTTTCTGAAGTAAATAATGTGTTGACAACCACATATCCCACCTCGATGTCACTACCTGGCTGTCTATGCACATCAGCTGATTTTTTATATGCCTCCTTAGAACAGTCCAAACGCTCCTTAAGCAAACTCTGGTTAGCTGTCAATACTTCTACGAAGTCATCTGCTGCCAGCACTGACAGGGTGTTGGGGATGGTATCCATGACTGGCAAAAAAGGGGGTCTGTTGCGTTGAAGCATGAAGTGCATTGTTGTATGTGAACTCCGCCAAGGACAGTTTGGACACCCAATCATCCTGCTGGTAGTTCCCATAACTACGGAGATACTGCTGCAACATGGCATTAGTCCTTTATGCCTTTCCATTCGTCTCTGGGTGTCAAACTGAGGTGAAGCACAACTCTACCTTGAGTAGTTGCATGAGCTGCTTCCAGAACTTTGAGGTTAATTGGGCTCACCTGAGATCACTCTGAGAGCACGTGCAACTTGAACACATGGTCTACAAAGAGCTGTGCTGTTTCTTGGGCTGTCAGAAGTCCCTTACAGGGCACAAAGTGCGCAATCTTAGTGAACAGGTATACCACCAACCAGATCACTGTCTGCTGCTGCGATTCCGGCAGATCAGTGATGAAGTCCATAGCTATGGTTTGCCAAGGGCCTTGCGGGGTGGGCAACGGTTATAGCAAGCCCGCTGGCACTTCTCTGGGTCTCTTCGCCCGCTGACACATTTCACAGGCTCTGGCATATTTCTTGACTTTCTCCCTTAACCTCGGCCACCAGAATTGCCTCATCACATGGCATAGCGTCTTGTGCTGCCCCAAGTGTCCAGCTGTAGGGTTATCATGGCATTGACGTAAGACCTTGGCTCAGAGGTCTCCCTCTGGAACATAAGAGCTTCTCCTCTATACAGTAGCCCATCCTTTTCCAGGAACCTCTCCACATCACTGGCATCCCCCCGCAGCACCACTAGCTCGCCTTTCGCGAATGCATCCTCCCTTGTCTTCTGCTGGAACTCAGAGACTTCCACAACTGACCCAGCTGCTAGCTGTAGCTGCTCTGGCTTCAAGTTGTGCCTATACACTGGAACTGGCTCATCATCCTGATATTCCGGCTTCCTGGAAAGGGCATCTACTCCTTGATTCAAACTACCGGCTACATACTGGAGTCCAAAATCAAATCTGCCAAAGAACTGCGCCCAACAAATCTGCCGTTGATTGAGACATCTCATCATCTGCCAATACTCTAGATTTGGACTTTCAGTGTGCACCTCCACCTGGCGTCACCCCCTCCACACTTCAAAGGCTTCTTTGATCACTAAAAGTTCCTTCTCCCAAATGGTGTAATTCTACTCGGAAGGAGTCAGCTTCCTGGAGTGGAAGGCACACGGGCGTAGGTTGCCATCTTGGTCTCCTTGCAGCAGCACCACCCCCACCACCCTGTCAGAGGCATCCATTTCCACAATCAGCGGCCAGTGAGGGTCTACATGTGCTAGGTATACCGTTGAGAAGAATATGGTTTTGAACTCAAATGCCTGCCGCACCTCGGCTGTCCACTGGAATGGCTTCTTGCCCCTCAAGCAATCTGTGAGGCGTAGTGAGTCTTGAATAGTCCGGCACAAACTTGAAGTAGCTGGCAAAACCCAAGAATCTCTGCAGATCTTTCTTTGCCTTGGGTTCCTGCCATGACACTATGCTCTGCGCCTTAGCAGGATCCATGTGCAACCCCTCCAGTGTGAGGCAGTGACCTAGGAAATCTACTGTTGATACACGAAACTGAGACTTTTCCAGCTTGGCACAGAGTTGATGTTTCCACAGTCTCTGCAGCACCTCTGTCACGTGACGTACATGTTGCTCTGGCTTCTCTGAGTATATCAGCACATCAAGGTAAACTACCATGAATCTATCCACTAGGCCTCTGAGGACATAGTTGATGAAGGCTTGGAACGTTGCTGTCCCTGACGGCAGTCCAAAGGGCATGACCAGGTATTCGAAGCTGCCATATCTGGTGCAGAACACTGTTTTCCACTCATCTCCCTCTCTCACACGGATTGGTTATAAGGCCCCCTCAAATCCAACTTTGTGAAGATTTTTCCTGACCTCAACCTTTCCAATAAATCCCCAATGTGTGGTAGCAGACAGCAATTGGACACCATTATGTGGTTAATCTTCCTATAGTTTGTGCACAATCTAAGTTCTGAGGTACCATTTTCTTCACGAATAGCACAGGGGCGCCTCCTGGTGCCTTGGGCGGTCTGATGAAACCCGTTGCTAGATTCTTCCAAAAACTGTCTCAAAACCACAAGCTCTGCTTGTGACATCAAATAGATGCGACTGGTGGGCAATTGCGCACCTGACAGAAGATCTATTTTACATTCATAAGGTCTATGGGGCAGTTGGCTCTCCTCTCCAGTCAGAGGGCTTACTTGTATGCAAAGATTCCACTTAGACCTCTGAGTGTGGAAACAGATGCAACTTGACTAGTAAATCACTTAAACTACTCTTAAATTAGTTGAAAACATATTAAATATATTATATGGAAGTTTATTTAGTATTTTTATTAAATCTACTACTTCCTTACATTTTAAGGCCCTCCACAGCTGCAGAGAGCCTCAGCAAAGCCCTCTACTGCTGCAGGGAAGAGCAGCACATCCTCCACAGTGGTGGGGAGGTATGGCGGGACCCTCTGCCGCTGCGGGGAGGTGCAGCAAGGCCCTCCACCACCACAGATATATATCGTGCTATATAATGATGTTTAGCTGGTGATATATTGTGATGTTGAAAACCAGATACTGGCCAGCCTTACAGGTAATATGTTTCTTGTTTCCTCGGCACCACCACCTTACCTATCTGAGCAAATTGCCCTCTATCCCCAGATGTTTTAAAAAGGAGGATTAATGGAGGATGAGAATATCTATGGTTTAAAATCATGGTGGCCATGGGGCTCTCTCCAGAATGAAGAGGCAGCGTGGCCCTGAATAAATAATAAATAAAATCATCTTTCATTTTAATAAATAAAATAAAAATGCATGTTTGTGGAGGGGGGTTATTGGTCCGTTTGATTCTTAATGTATTTTTGTCTCATGTTTATTTTTATGTTGTGAACTGCCCTATGATCTTCGGATGAAAGGCAGAATACCAATTTAATATGCTTCTGGCATCTGTCTGTCTCAGGAGACAATGAGCAGTCAGACTGTTGGAGAGTTATAACATCTGCTGTAGCTGTAGAAACTGATATGGGAGAGACGTGTTATGTTTCAGCTAAGGCAGATAAAGGCATCCAGTTGAGCTGATGTAGGTGTACCATGGCATTTCTTCTTTCTGCACTCCTCCCAGAGGTCTTTTCTCCTCTGGTCACTGCTGTGGATGCATGACCTGATTGATTGCCTCCAGGCACTGCAATTGTCAGCAAGAGATTCCCACACTGTGGGGTTGATGGTGCCAGCATTCATGTTATATTCACAGACAGGTCTGTTGCCTGAAGCCAGTTCTCTGTAGAGCACATCCTTAGGAATCCTGCCATCTTTTATTTTGCGGACATGATCATGCCAGTGTAGACGTCGCTGAGAGTAGAGTGAAAACATGCTGGGAATGTGGGCTTGAGAGAGCACATTTTTGCTTGAGTCTCTATCCTGCCATATGATGCCCAAAATCTTACTCATGCAGTGTGATCCAACACAGGAGCCTAGTAGGCCTTCATCTTGGTATTGGTCTTTAGCATCACAACAAAAAGCTTTTATCCAAGAGAAGCCTTGCGGTTGTGGGGGGGGGGAATCTCCCTGTGCTTTAAAAATCAGCTTGGTATAGGTTGTTAGCATCACATTCTGCCATTCCCTTTTGGAAAGGCAAGAAATTGGTTGTTAATAGTCACGGCAGTCACCTTTGTTCTTTTTTTTCCTTTTTTTTTAGGCATCAACTACATTTTATTTCATTTCAATTTCACTTCTCTCCTTCCCTTTACAAGCATTTTAAATACTTCCCCCTCCCCGAGGGCGCGCACAGACAGGCGGACGGGCAAGGGAAGCGAAAGAGGGCGCGCGGAGGAGCGCGCAAGACTTCTCCTCGGCGCCCAAGCAAAAAAGCAGTCACCTTTGTTCTTGTAGAGGGTCACAATGCTGGAGTCATGCATGTCTTGCGGCATGGATCCTGCATCCCAACACAACAAGAGGAAGTAGTGGAGGTGCAGCATGAGGGAGGTCTTGAGGCCAGCTTTTAGGAATTTGGTACTGTCCTGGGACTTTTCCTCATGCCTGAGAGTTGATGGCATTCTTCAGCTCATCGAGGGAGGGAGGACATCCAGCTCTCCCAAGACAGGCAGTGTCTGGATGCTGTCAACTGCTGTGTCAGCAACCATGTTTTCCCACAAGTACAGTTCTTGATAGTGCTCTGCCCACTGCTTCATCTGCTTTCTATTTCACAATATACCTATATATGATTTCATAATATCTTGGATCCATATACAAAAGGTCAGTTATGGTTTAAGGAGGGTTTTTTATTGGCATTCATCTGTCTCAAGAGACAATGAAGTGTGTCTCCAGGGGTTTAAGGAGTGATACATAACTTTTTGGGTGCCTTTGGTTATGAATGAATTTCAAGCAGAATGTCAAATTATATTAGTGATTATATAAGTGAAAATAAAATATATGGTTGAACAGTGTCTTGGCATGTTACATTCCAATAATTAACAAACTATTTTTCAATAAATATTGTTTAGTGCACTTCATTCAATCTCTCTTTCATAATATGCAAGTTTTGTCAACAGGACTAAACCCTATATTCTTTTGTGCCATTGGAGGATGTCAACCAGCATATCTACAAACACACACACATCACGTTTCTCTATCCAGGCAAGTCAGAGGCACCTCAAGGACACATCCTGCACAGGCAAAAGCACTCAAGGAGGGCACGGAGGATGTCCAGTGAGGGTGCAGTATGGGGACAGTCCTAAGGGGGCTGCCCTGGCCCTAAGGCTTCCCTGAGCAAATGTAGCACTTCGTTGGGTGTCCCCCTCAAGGAGGAGTTGGGAGATCTGCTGCCTACTGCGGTATCCTGCTGGACTGACTGGAAATCCCCCCTTGGTCCTTACAGATCCCAAACTGGTAACCATGGAGCGAATCGTTGGAGAGATTGCCTTCCAGCTGGATCGCAGGATCCTCTCCAGCATCTTCCCTGATCGGGTCCGCCTCTACGGTTTCACCGTCAGCAGCATCCCTGAGAAAATCCAGCAGGTGAGGGGAGATTCCCCTGCCCCCCACTCCCCAGTCCTAGCCCTGCTGTGGTGTGTTGACAGGGTGCAATCGAAGAAGATGGAGGAACAGGAACCCTGAAAGCTGCAGCCCAGAGATGGGAAGACGCAGGCCTAGGGGCTAAACATGGCCCCTGAGGCCTTTCTGTTTGGCCCCCCAGGACTTTCCCCAGGCCACATTCCTCTGGCCCTGCTTTGCCCTTGTCCTGGCTCCTACCCAACACCTAGAGTAGAGGAAGACACCTTTATCCAGGCAAGTAATGGTACAGTTTCAGCAGCAGACACCGTGCTCAAGCATCGCAGTTCAGGAATTTAGGAGCAGGCCAAGGAGTTAAGGACTGGCGTGGGACGCTCACTCACAAGATTCCCTTGTCGTGCGGGAATATCAAGACTGCAAGAGTGCACACCATCAGAGCGGGCGAGTCTGCTCCATCTGCAAAGGCACTGTCAGCTTCTAGGCCACAAGGTTACACCCTCCAGCTCAGGATCCTGGTCAGTCACTGCTGCCTCCTGTCCAGCCTCCAGTGAGTGGATCAAAGCCCTCCATTGAGTCTTCCTGCTCCACAGGAATGTCAGGAAGAGAGACGACACCCCTGCTCGCCCTTCCAAAGTGACCAAAGCCAGGGTGGAAAGGAGATCCCACTTCAACCGAGGTTCCCCAGCCCTCACCCCCGTTTCTTCTGCATCCTCCATCAGAGCCTGCCAACCCCAGCCCAGTTTTGACAGAGCTGCTGGGCTCATGAGGTCACTCTCTTTGAGTGTTTTTGCCTGGATGGAATGTGTGTCTTTGATCTCTTTATAATGGCTCCGGCTTTCCTGGATGAAGAATAGAGAGTGGTACGTGAGTGACTATAGAAAGCAGCCACTCTTTTCTATAGGTAAAAACAACAATGGTTGCTCTGGCCACTCGTGCCTCTGGCTCTGCCCACCACTGACGTGCACCCCAAATAAAGTAACCGAGAAGGGGATGTGGCCCTCAAGCTAAAAAGTTTCCCTTATTGCAACTCCTGCCGTGGCCTCTTCTCCTTTCAAAGTTGTGTTTATAGGAAGAATCCGTCTATTCCCACTTCTCTCCGTTATGATGTCCAATTAACCACCTACATCAGTCTGCAAAGTATTTTTAACGCACTCACAAAAACTCATCAGGCTCTTAAAATGCATTTATCCTGATTTATCCATTTTAATACGCATTTTTGCGTAATATATGTGTTTTTACAAACAGGTTTGTGCAGTCAATATAATGCAATTGTCTGTGTTCTTTTCATTAACACCTTTCGTACATCATTCTATCTGCATCTCTCTGCACATTTATTGGTTGGAGAATGGGTCCATAAATTCCAGCTGGCACAGAATGTTGCAGCCAGATTGCTGATGGGAGCTTCTGGCCAAGAACGTGGTTGCAGAGGATGGCAACCAAGATGATCAAGGGTCTGAAACCGATCCTTATAAGGAACGGTTGAAGGAGCTGGATATGTTTAGCCTGGAAAAGAGGAAACTGAGAGATGTGATAGCCAGCTTCACCTATCTCAAGGGCTGTCACATGGAATATGGAGCAAGCTTGTTTTCTTCTGATCTAGAGGGTAGAACTTGAACCAGTGGATTCAAGTTATAAGAAAGGAGGTTTCCACTAAACACCAGGAAGAGCTTTCTGACAGTAAGAGCTGTTCGAAATTGAACGGTCTCTCTTGGGACTCTCCTTCCTTGAAGGTTTATAAGCAGAGGTTGTGTGGCCACCTGTCTTGAATGTTTTAGTTGAGATTCCTGCATTGCAGGGAATTGGACTAGATGACCCTTACAGTCCCTTCCAACGCTACGATTCTGTCAGGTGTGCATGAAGCCAAGCCCTGTGACCAATAGGACTCTGCAGGACTGGGGCCTTCCTCAGTTTGTTCTGAAGAAGCAAGGCGCGGCCACACAGGTGAGGTCGATTGGTAACTCACAGCACCTGGTGGCAAGATCCGGGAAGGGATATAAGGTCAGCATTTTCCCTTCAGCTCTTTGCCACAGCAACACGTTCCCTACCTTGCTGTGTTTGACTCCTTGCTTCCTGACCCTCGGAACCTCGGCTTCTTGACTCCCGGCTCTCTGACCCTCGGACTCTTGGCTTTCTGACTCCTGGCTTCTGGACTCCCGTTCCTGCTCCCACCCTGCCATCTTGCCCCCGGTCCCAACGTCCCCAGCCAGGACTTCAATCGCTTGTGAACCAGACTGTGACAGATTCTATGAACATGTGACACCATTGTTAAAACAGCTGCACTGATGTCCCATCTACTATTGAGCCAAGTTCAAGGTGGTATTAATTTACAAAGCCTTGAACATCTATAGGAATGTCGTTGGTTGTTCCCCAAGTTGGTGATGCTCACTTGACAATGAGAAACCAAGTCTTTAGTGCCATAAACCCAGTCAATAAAGATTCAGCAAAAGCCTGCTGAAAACCTTTCTATTCCGCAAGGCCTATGCAGGCAGTTCAGACTGTATCTTTCCACAATGGTTACCTGATGCTTGGTTTTTTTTACACTTTTAGTGTATGGTTTTCTATATTTTTAATGTTGTAAACTGCTTTGATATATTTTTATGATTGAGCAGTGTGTAAATGTTTTTTATAAATAAATAAACTGCGTCGCAAGATCCAGAGGAGCATGAATCTCAAAGGGTAGCTGCATTTTACGTCACTGTTTCAAGAAATGCAATTAAAGAACTTCATGTTAAAAGGCAAAATGAACCAAATATCTCCCCCCCGTCCCTCATTTGTAGTGGTGTCAAGTTCACTCCTTTTTCCTTTGGTGCAAAACAATAAAGAAAAGTCAGCCTCCATATCCCTCCTGCGCCATGTATTGCTAGGGAGATTCAGGCAGCTTCTGAACAGCTCTGCTTTTTGCTATTTTCAAGTGGCAAAGAACAGAACAGGAAGCAGCCCTCATCCCACAAGGCGAGGAAGCAGCATAGCCCCAGCTACACAAACACAGGGCAAATTTTGTGGTTTATCTGACCCCTCCCTTTCCAGCACCAACCTGTTAAATGCGAACTGTTTGGCTCCCTCCATGCTCAGAATGCAGCCTTGCCTACGTAGCTCAATCTAAAATGATTTTAGTGAATCACTTTCTAATAAATAAATAAATTGATTAATATGATAAATGTCTTTTTTCCTGTTTGATTAAGCTTAAGGGTAATTTTTGGTTTACGTAAGGCCCGAGTGATATCTGTGTTAAATGCAGTAGCCATTGTCTTCCGAGAGATGGATGCCAACAACAAAGGAAACAGAAATGTACAGTGGTACCTCTGGTTATGTACTTAATTCGTTCCGGAGGTCCGTTCTTAACCTGAAACTGTTCTTAACCTGAAGCACCACTTTAGCTAATGGGGTTTCCCGCTGCTGCCGCGCCGCCGCTGCACGATTTCTGTTCTCATCCTGAAGCAAAGTTCTTAACCCAAGGTACTATTTCTGGGTTAGCAGAGTCTGTAACCTGAAGCGTATGTAACCTGAGGTACCACTGTAGCTGCCTATTCACAACATGTGCCTACAACTTTCTCTGACTTTGGGGTTTGAACTCTCAAACTGACTGGCTAGGGCTGATGGGGGGATAGCAGCTCCAAACCAAAGGAGGGTGCCAGCTTGAGGGTGGGGAACTGGCACTGACCATAGGGATTAATCAAAGATGCCTCTCCCCCCTCTTCTGAAGATGCCAGGAGCAGCAGGAGTTTTTCCCATTTGACCCTCCTGGCTGCATAAACCTGTAGCTCCATAAAGGCGGCTGGGGAGGCTGGGCTTCTTCTTGACGGCTCAGAAACCCTCTTTTCTAATGCTGCTTCTCTCCCCACAGGCAGCCAATGACCCCCTGTCTCCAATGTCAGCAGAGGAGCGCCAATCCATGGTGGAGCGCTACGACACCATCATGAATATGCTGAAGCCAAAGGGCTATGACCCAAACTTCCACTCCAAGTTCACAGAGCACATCGTCAACACCTACGGGATCCTGAAGGAGCGCCCAGATGCGGCAGGGCCCGAAGGAGACGTCTACAACAACCCGAGCTACCTGCGGCAGGTGATTGAGCAGATTGTGCCTCCGGAGAAGATGACGGACTGCCTGACCCTGCTGGACTGCCTCAGTTTCATGGCGTCCACGGACGGGAAGCCCTTGTTCATCTGGTGACCATCCGCCTGTCCCCCTCCTGGCATGCCATCCCACTACAGCCACAATAAACCATCTGGAAACAGCTGGCAAAGCGTCTCGTGCAAAGTCCATCCCACGGGGGGGGGGCTGCCACCACCACAGTCCTTCCGTTACCTGGAAGGAAGCCATTCCGAGGGCACCTCGGGGTCTTCGACAAACGGACCCCAAACCCCACAGTCCTAGGCTGGAGGAAAGCTGCCTCAATCCCAGAACCAGAAGTCCAAAGCAACATGGCGGCTGGCTGAAAAGATGCCATCCAGTCGGCTGCCGGTGCTATATACAGTACCGTATTTTTCTGTGTATAACACTGTGTATAAGACGACCCCTATTTTTTGAGCCCCAAATTAAGAAATAAATAATTGCAACATTCCGTGTATAAGACGACCCCCAATTTTAAACTTTGGGGGGAAATATAGTCTTATACACGGAAAAATCCTGTAATCTTTAGAGGATGTCCAAAAGCAGCCCTGTATATGGAAGCTTTGTGTGAGGTTTTATTGTGTTTTTTTATATATGTTGGAAGCTGCCCAGAGTGGCTGGGGAAACCCAGTCCGATTGGAGGGGGGGCTACAAATAATATATAATTATCGTAGCCCCCCTGCCATCGGACTGGGTTTCCCCAGCCACTCTGGGCAGCTTCCAACATACCATATTTTTCCATGTATACAACTAGGTTTTTTCCCTTAAAAAGAATGACAAAATGTGGGGGCGTCTCATACACAGAGGCCATCTCCCCCATTTTCTTAAATCGGAGTCCCCCAAAATAGAGGGCGCCTTATAGATGGAAAAATACGGTATATAATAACACAATCAATGAGCCAATTGAAAGGTGAGGAGATCATTAATTAACTGGCCTTGTTAACGGAAAAATCCGAGGGCTCCCTTGGACAAAAACAAAGACACCAACCAGGATAACTTGGAGCAAAACAGCAGCCTGTAGGCTTGGCCTTTATTGATCTGTTGCAACAGGGTGCTCCCCTCACTTGCAGGCGAGAGGAGGGACCCAGAAAAATGGTGTGCAAGGCCTTATAAAGACTTTTGAAATTGCCACCCTGTAGATCAAGACCACCCCCAGAAACATCCTACATACATCATAGAAGAGGCGGTCCAAAATAGAAATTTTAATATTGTTTTTCTCCTGTTGTTGTTTATCTCCTGTCTGGCAGGTTACTTGATTGGATTTCCTGGGGAGCCTGGCCAGTCTTTTGTAATGATAAATACTTATCGTATTTTTCGCTCTATAACACGCACACGACCATAACACACATGTAGTTTTTAGAGGAGGAAAATCCGTAGGCATGCCACCCGTAGGCATTCCCTCCATAACACGCACAGACATTTCCCCTTACTTTCTAGGAGGAAAAAAGTAAGTGTTATGGTGCAAAAAATACGGTAGTTCCTGGGCCAGGTCACAGGCTCACACCTTATTCATATCTTAAATGTGCCCTTAAGACAGGATTTGTGAAGGAAAAGACAATGGGGAGGCTTTTCCAGTTTGACCTTGCAGAGAGTCAGTTTAGGAATCAAAATGGTTCCAGGTTGGCCTTCCTGGGCTGATCTAGGTATGTCCTTGGTTGGTACACTTAGGAACATTACCATATATTTAAGACCATAAAATTCCTATTACAGCCTAAATCAATTTGGCAAAGTGGGGGGATGAAGAGGAAGTCTACGCCCCTTCTTGGATACCTTTCTGCATGGCGGGCATTACAAGTAAACCATTGGGAGAACCTTTTCAAGCTATAATCCAGCCGAAACGTTTTATTTCCTACTAGGAAAGTTGAACCTTGAGCTCCATCTAGAACCTGAACCTGACCTACTTTTAAACGTCAGAAAGGCCTCCTTCCTTGCGGCCTTCCCCGACCTTTCCGGCTCCTATATCCAGAGAGGAGCCCCGAGGCAAAGGCAAAGGCCTAGTCGGGGCTCCTTCGGGCCGGGCTCCCCCCCCTTATTTCTAGCCCCCCATTCGGAAAACGGTGAAAACACAATCTACATCTCGAAAGAACCCGTCTGAAATCACAGGCAACCATCAAAAAGCCCTCCAAACTTACGCCTCCAGCGTCCCGAGAAGAACCTCGTCCTGCGGAAAGGGAGTCGCGAAGGCGCCAGGCGGAAGGAGCCCCTGTGGGGAAGGAGCCCCATAGCTTGGGGGGGTCCTTGTTGTGACAGGGGTATCTCGTCTCCCCCCCCACAAGACGCCAGGCCAGGTTCTGGGGCGCTTCTGTGGGGGCCCCAGGACCTTTTTTGGCTGGCCCCCCATGGACCCCCTCACAGACCCACTGGGTCAGGTTCTGGAGGGGCGTCTGGGGGTGAAATCTGAGGGGAGAGACTTGGGGGGCGCAGCAGCAGAGCCAGTTCCCTCACAAAAGCTTTTCCTTCTTCAGGCTGCCATGGGGGGCTCTGGGGAAAGCCCGCCTGAGGTGGGGGGTGTCCTGAAAGGCAAATCAGTCGAAGGATGGCGGCTGCCTCTGAGCCCCCCATATTAAGAGGCGAGGGGGTTTTGCCCTCAAAGCGCCCAGGCGCCTCAGGCCGGCCTCGCTCTCCAGAGGAAGCGGGAGCCCCGACGGGAGAGATGGGGGCAGCAAGACGGGGGGCTCCCTTCTTCAGGCGCCCCCAATCCCCCCAGGTCCCATGGCGCCGGGGCAAGGAGCTGCCCCCCAAACGCGAACCCCACACATCCCCTCAGAGAGGGAAAATGGCGCCAAGAGAGGAGAAGGGAAAAGGCGGGAAAAGGAGGCGCCACTTGGACAGAGAAGCGGGACGAGGCCGCGGGAGGAGGTAGCGCTCGCTCTCTCTCTCTCTCTCTCTCTCTCTCTCTCTCTCTCTCTCTCTCTCTCTCTCTCTCTCTCTCTCTCTCTCTCTCCGGGAAAGGGCTGAAGGCGGACTACAGATTAGGCGGGGGGAGCACAAAGGGGGGGGGGGATAATAAAAAGTATTTTTTATATATACAGAGAAAGAGAGAGAGAACCTTCCTCCACAGAAAGAAACAATGAAAACAGAAGCGGAAAGAGTTTTCTATATTTATATAATCTATATCAGGACCACCTTCGTCCATGGGGAAAAAATAGGTTAGATATAGAATGCATATTTAAATAAGCATAATATATTTTTCCCCCCAAAATTTTATTGGTTTTTACAATATTATAAACAACAAACACACACACACACAAGACAAACAAAAATAACAAACAAAAATCGCAGCCAAAACAAAAAAAAATTTTCCTTCCAGTAGCACCTTAAAGACCAACTAAGTTAGTTCTTGGTATGAGCTTTCGTGTGCATGCACACTTCGTCAGATATTGGTCTTTAAGGTGCTACTGGAAGAAAAAAAAAATTTTGTTTTGACTATGGCAGACCAACACGGCTACCTATCTGTAACTGAAAAATCATAGCCTTATTGAAAATTACAGTTATTAACTTTGTTAAATGACTTCCTCGCTTCCCCTTGGTTGAATTTCATTGCATGTCCTTGTAACGGTTTTCCAAATCCCAATTTTTTTGAAATTTAACTTAAACATTAACATCCTTAAATCTCCTCCTTATAGAGTTAAACATATTAATTTATCACTTAACATAAACAAAACCCTGCAATATACTGTAATATAAATATAAAATATAAAAATATAAATTTAAGAAACCACAGAAAGAGGGGGAAGGAAGTCAAGTCTTGAAATGTTAAAAGGATTGTAAACTTGCTGAAATGTGTAAAATGGAAAATCAGAAGTAAAAGAAGAAGAAATGCAACCAAGAGGAAGGTTGGCATCAAGTCCCAAGAGTCACGTCTGGCCTTCAAAGAGGAAACTTCTGCCCAAAGAGGGCTGCTCAAAAGCACAAGAAGCAGTTGCTTGGGCCGGATCCGGCCCCCGGGCCTTAGTTTGCCTACCCATGTCTTATCCGAATTAACTTCCCTCCGCCCCTCTTTGGGCTTCTCTACATTGCTCTTGCTTAAGCATGTTTACTATATATACATTCTATAAATATCTATAATTCCTTAATAAATTTTTGTGTTATACTTTAGACATACATTCCTTATTATATTACAGCATTACATCTTGTGGTCTAACCAAATGTTCACAATAAACGCAAGGCCAGCCGCTTCACTGGAGGTACTGCAGTTAACTGGCTTTTTCAAAGATGGCAGCAGGTGGAGCTCTTGCTTAAGGTAGGTAATTCACAGGTTTGGTTTAGCTTTTGCTTTCCTTTCATTGAAGTTGAACCATAACTCATAAGAACATAAGGTGAGTCTGCTGGATCAAGCCAAAGGGGCCCATCTAGTCTAGCATCCTGTTCTCACAGAAGCCAAACAGGCCCCAGTGGCAAGCCCACAAGCAAGATTCAAGCACAAGAGTAACTCCCCCTGTCCCGGTCCATGGTTCCCAGCCACAGCTGTGGAGGGCAGAGCATAAGCCAGGGGTCAGCAACCTTTTTCAGCCGTGGGCCAGTCCACCATCCCTCAGACCACATGGGCTGGACTATATTTTGAAGGGAAAAAAATGAACAAATTCCTATGCCCTGCAAATAACCCAGAGAAGCATTTTAAATGAAAGCACACATTCTACTCATGTAAAAACACCAGGCAGCCCCCACAAATAACCCAGAGATGCAGTTTAAATAAAAGGACACATGCTACTCATGTAAAAACACGTTGTGATTCCCGGACCATCCGTGGGCCAGATGGAGAAGGCGATTGGGCCACATCCAGCCCCCGGGCCTCAGTTTGCCTACCCCTGGCATAAGCTATCATAGCTAGTGAACTGGAGAAAAGAGGCCTCAAAGACAGCATCCAGGTAATTGGTCCAGCTTTCCTGCCGTGCGCCCTAGTCCTCTTGAGTCCGTTCTTCTTATTGCGCAGATGAGGGCCTGAGGCTGAGAGCCACAGCTACACGCTCCATGTCTGAAAAGGGCTGGGCTTGAACTTGAGTCTCTCCAGCCCAATTCCTCCCCACCTTCTTCTGGAGGTCCTGGCCACAGAGCTGCTGGGATTTTCCTGGGGTTTGAGGGAGGTTTGCCAAGGCTGTGACTCATTCCCCTCAACACCTTGACATTAACTTAACAGCCTCTTTGAAGCCAATGCTCCTTCTTCCTTTCCCCCTCCAGGCCCAGAGCAGGGGTGGGGGAACATTTTTGGCTCCGTGGACCAGATCCTTATCAGGATCCAGCACGTGGATCCAGCACATGCTTACCAGGCTTGGGGCATGTGGCCCCCTCCTCACCACCCGCTCCCTTCCCCTTCACTGGAGTGCACCATCATTTGCCTCTTTCTCCTGGGCCCGATGGCAAGGGTGGCTTGAATGGGGAGGATTTTTATACTTGCTTTGTGGGGGTTGGACTAGATGACCCCTAGGAGCCCTTCCAACTCTACAGTTCTATGAGGGCCATTGACCAGAGTGCAGTTCAGGTGAAGGACTGCATTCAGAGCCATACAGGCTTTGGGGCCCTTCGCTGCTGCTGCTCTTTCAGAGTCATAGCAGAACTGGAAACCCCTTCACTGCTACACATACACTCTCAGCCCCCACATGGCCTCTGCGTTCTCCATGGTCCACCCCCCTCCCTGCCCCCACCACAATTTGCCATGAGAAGTGGAGGGGCAGAAGCCACCAATTCATGCACACCTGTTTGGTAGAGAGCACCCTTGGATTAGCGGGGCTTCCTTTAAACATGCACAGGATCAAGTGATCAATGTCCAGACAGAGATCTTGTCCCCTTTCCATTCTGAGACCACAAACAGATCTTGCCCGGAGGGGAAGGGAGAAGAAGTAGGAGGAGCTGGGGAAGATGCCACTATCCAGCCACCAGTGGTGTCTCCCTCCCACAGCTGCCACCAAAAGGGCCCCCCCCTCCCCACAAGTGTCCTTCTCATTGTGCATTCATTGTGGTTTATGCTCACAGTACAATTGTACCATACCATACGCACCAAAAACAGTTTGGGGGCAGTTGTACTACTTCAGCTGCAAGCTGTGCATCTCCCATAGTTGCTGGCTAAACCCTCTAACTTTTTGTACTGCAAATGTTCTGGTTCTGGGTTTACTTCTGAGTATGCACAGGATTGTACTGTCTACAGTACAATTAAACATTAGGAAGAACTTCCTGACAGTAAGAGCTGTTCGACAGTGGAATTTGCTGTCAAGGAGTGTGGTGGAGTCTCCTTCTTTGGAGGTCTTTAAGCAGAGGCTTGACAACCATATGTCAGGAGTGCTCTGATGGTGTTTCCTGCTTGGCAGGGGGTTGGACTCGATGGCCCTTGTGGT
Source organism: Podarcis filfolensis (assembly GCF_964270895.1). Classification (NCBI taxonomy): domain Eukaryota; kingdom Metazoa; phylum Chordata; class Lepidosauria; order Squamata; family Lacertidae; genus Podarcis; species Podarcis filfolensis. Next base: position 90,956,170 of record NC_139603.1, on the reverse strand, counting down.
CTCTTCCAACTCTATGATTCTATGATTCTATGATTCTATACACTCTGCTAACCTCTTGGTTAGATTACTGCAATGCATTATACATGGTGCTGCCTCTGAAGACGGTTCAGAAATTCAGTGGCCAAGTTGCTCACTGGGGCAAGACAGTCTGAGCATGTTACACCGATCCTGGCCTGGCTGCACTGGCTGCCATTTAGTTTCCACGCCCAATTCAACATGCTGGTTTTGACCTATAAAGCCTTAAGTGGCTCAAGGACTTCCTCTCCCCATCTGAACCAACCCGGACCCTGCAATTATCCTCTGAGGCCCTTCATGTGCCCCGTCCACAAAATATTTGTCCAGAGGGTGACAACATGAGAAAAGGCCTCTTCTGCCATGGCTCCCCATTTGTGAAATGTTCTCCACATCTCCACAGGGGGGCTCAACTGGCGGCCTCACTAGGTTTAGACACCAAGCAAAACACACACACATTGCCTGTGATCCTCAGATAAAGGTATAGAAATGCAGTAGCATCAATAACAATAATGAAACAAAGCCCTCAGAACAACTAATAGGGTTGCACCAAGTAGTTTTTGAAATCCTCAAAGAATCTTCAAGCTCTTCTTCAGGTATGGACATTCAAAGCAACCCTTCAAAAGGAAACTCAATAATATGATGCCACGTTGACACTTTGAACATTGATACCTGAGGGAGCGCCCAGGAAAGCTTATGCCATAAAAGTTTCTTCCCATTGTCAAGGTGCTACAAGGCTATTTGTTGCTTTTGATGCAGCGGACTAACACGGCTGCCCTTCCTCCAGAAGTTGTTCAAGTTACTGTCTCATTTTCCTGCTATGCCTTCCTGTTAGACTTTAACCTGTTTCTGGGGGTGTTGCCTCAGTCCACCACACAAATCTAATGCAAAGGCTGTGCTTACTTCAAAAGCCCCTGAAACATCTTAATCTAGTTCAGAATCTACAAGGAAGTCAAGACGACACTCTGGCCAAGATCCACAGGGAAGCTCTCCTGTGCAAGGGAGCCCAGCTGACAGAATCATAGAATTGTAGACTTGGAAGGGACCGTGAGGGTCATCTAGTCCAACCCCCTGCAACGCAGGAATCTTCTCCCCAACGTGGGGCTTGAGACAGGACTTGCCCTCACAGAAGCCATGCTGGTTCCACTTTAGTAAGGCATGTTCTTCTCCACGTTTGGTAATTCTGTTGATAATAATTTTATTATCATTTTCCTGGAACTGATGTTACTAGCCTGTAATTTTCTGGGTATCCTCTGGATCCAATTTTAAAACCTGGCATTCCATTGGTGACTACAATTTTTAAGTACAGAGGCTGATCTAAAGACAAGGTACCTGTTATCATTAGATGATTATTTTCAGCTTGCGCAGCGGAATGTCCCACTGGACTGGCCCTCTGTATTTTCATTCCTTATACAAGAAGGATCTTCCTGAGACCTTTGGAGTCAGTGTTTCAAACCAACAGGAGCCCTGAGTTAAAATCCAACAGAGGTGACTGGAGCGCAGGAGGTCACTGGTCTTTGGCTGCAAAGGACTTTTTGTGGAGTGCAGATTTCTTAGGAATTTGCAGAGGTGGCCTGGTTGTTGGCTCACCTTCCCTTCTACTTTTTTTCTTTTTAAAAGCCCAGTCATGTTCACTCCCCAAGGCTTTCCACATGGTCCAGAGAATGGCTGGAAACATGCTGCCGAGTGAGAGCGGTGTGTGTGCCCTGCACCCCCTTCAGCCAGCCCTCAGGCGCAGTGCAGGATGCTGCCCCACCGATGAGGATGAAGAAGTCAAGATTCCATTTGCCAGCCCAGCCATCTAGTCACAGGGCGCACACACCTCTTGCCCTCCTCCCCAGGGTCGGCCTTGCCAACAGGGCTCTTCTGTTCTTAATAAGTCAGCGGGTACGGAAGCTGATCCAAGGCAACTTGGTGGTCAGAGGAAGGTGCTGAGTGGCCAGAAGGCACACCAGGATTCTGGCATCCACAACCTGACCCTAAAGCATGTTGACCAAGCAAGGTGGATGCCGTACATTCAACATGGAGAGAACTGTGTCACCTTTGTCACAGTAATTGAGGAAGATGTTAAATAATTACCATTCATTAGTAGAGTCAGTCATGAAGGGAAAGAGATTCCAATGCGGGTAACCAAGACTGCATGTCAGGTGATATTTAGCCTTTTAAAAATGAACCTGGACTTGATAGAAATTGCTTCTGAGATCCTCCTAGCCCTCCATGGAGCTGTGCCTGGGGGAGTCAGCAACCCACCCAGTGCCCACATTGGCAAAGAAGACTGGATTCCCAGAACCACATCCAAGCAGACCCCGCTGGCTCAGCAGAAAAGGGCCCTGGGCCAAATCCTGTTTCATAACTCCCCATTAAATACCAGGTGTGAGATAAACGTGACAAGAACAGGCAGAGTGCCTGAAAATAAACTCAGCTCATATCTCATCAATCTTTTTTGACAGCAAGTAACTTGGGAGATGAATTCCTCATCCACAAATCAATAAAACCACCTACACTCTCTTCTGGAAAGGGAGGTTACCTGGCAGAGAAAGGGGCTGGAAGTCTTGCCAGAAAGGGTGAGGGTGAGACTAGGTGCTGGGCATGAGCCACTGTGCAAGTGACACCAAAAAGAATGGGAGTTGTGCAAAAGCATGGAAGATGGATGTAGAAGCCCAGACCCAGAGTTCATGGGACACCTGAAGCCCACCTGGAGCTCCTGGGGAAGCAGGGGCTTCTTTGCTCTGCATGCCCACTCTGTCCTGATGCCATTCTCCTCAGGCTCAAGCATCACAGCACCTATGTGCACACTAGGGATGGGACTGTCTGTGGAGTCATCATCTAGCTTTGAGGGAGGGCTGCCTCTGAGCAGCCTGCATGGCCCCTCAGCTGTTGAACCCCACGGCCTATCAGTGATGCACAACAATATCATCTCAGAAACACGGGGAGATAAGATCTCCTGAAAGCGTTTGCAGCAAGAGGCGCTTGCGCAACATCTGGGCAGATGCAATAAACATATGTATTTATATCGCCACATGTGGAAAAACATGCTACTCCTGGAACCATCCCAACTGTCAGGTAAGCAGGTGAGGACCTGCCTCTCCTCCTCAGCCTTGGGGGCAGCATGACAGACAGCCAAGTCTTTGGTTCTATATGTGTGTGTGTGTGACTGTGATGCAGCTTGTACTTGCAAGGGCCTATGGAAGGCCTTTCTGCTTATGCCTTCATAACACCAATAATAATAATAATAATTTATTATTTGTACTCCGCCATCTGGTTGGGTTTCCCCAGCCACTCTGGGCGGCTTCCACAAAGACCAAAAATACACTAAGATGTCACACATTAAAACCTTCCCTGAACAGGGCTGCCTTAAGATGTCTTCTAAATGTCAAGTAGTTGTTTATCTCTTTGACATCTGATGGGAGCGCGTTCCACAGGGCATTCGCCACTACCCAGAAAGCCCTCTGCTTGGTTCCCTGTAGCTTTGCTTCACGCAATGAGGGAACCACCAGAAGGCCCTCGTCGCTGGACCTAAGTGTCCAGGCAGAATGATGGGGGTGGAGACACTCCTTCAGGTATACAGGGCCTTTGAGGCCATTTAGGGCTTTCAAGGTCAGCACCAACACTTTGAAATGTGCTCGGAAACGTACTGGGAGCCTGTGTAGGTCTTTCAAGACCAGTGTTAAGAGAGCAGATGCATCCTCCAAGTCAACTCAGAATTCACCAGGAATGGGGGAAAGGTGGTGGTAGCTCTAGGTTGAATAAGTCACACGACTGCTGGTTTTCTAACAAAAATATGTAACTTATAACCTTCTATACCCAATGTCAGGGAACTGCCATCGGAACTAGAGGAGGAGGCGAGGCTCCACAGCGATGCTGGAGAGGGGCCAAGCAGGGAGAGAGGCAGGTCTCCTGTTGGGGAAGAAAATCAGCGCTACACCAGGGATAGAGGGGGGCCAATGGGGGAAGCAGAGAGCAGGCTCCGGGACTCTTCACTGGACATCAGCGGGGAGAGCACAGGTCCTCTGCTACCCATGCCCTCCCTGCGCAGAAGACTTCCGCGCAGGGAGAGTAGGAGGAGACTGGGCGTCAAACAACTTTTATGTTGGAAAAGGTTTAAGAAACGCCCACTGACGGATTCTGCCAGTGACTGAACAGCCACGGAGTGGGTGGCTGTCCAGCGAGAAATGGTTTAACCAGCCAACCTAGCCCAGAGCGGCGGCAACTTACGCACAAGCAACCCCTAAAGCCATTACACCCAAGGACTGGAAAGTAGCCAATTTTTAAAAGGGGATGCAGGGTGGATTATGGAAATTACAGGCCAGTTAGCTTAATGTCTGTCCCTGGAAAACTAGTGGAAAGCATGGTTAAAGATAAGATAATCAAACATATAGAAGAACCATTAGCTGGCTGCAGCCACACACAGAACGTGCAACATCTGGAAGGTGTCACCTCATCATGGGAGTAATCCTGAGCACCTTCAGCTCCTAATACGAAGCTTCACAAATTTGAAGCACCTTTTTGGAAATCTCTAAAATGCTGCCCCCCCCCCAGAGGCAGAGACTCACTGGCAACATTTCAGCTCCAGTTTGGTGCTTTGAATTCAGTCTAGAAAATGCTGAAAGGTCCCAAAGACAGTAAGCAAAACATGGCAAGTAAGAAATACCGTATTTTTCGCTCTATAAGACGCACCAGACCACAAGACGCACCTAGTTTTTGGAGGAGGAAAACAAGAAAAAAAATATTCTGAATCTCAGAAGCCAGAACAGCAAGAGGGATCGCTGTGCAGTGAAAGCAGCAATCCCTCTTGCTGTTCTGGCTTCTGGGAAAGCTGCGCAGCCTGCATTCGCTCCATAAGACGCACACACATTTCCCCTTACTTTTTAGGAGGGAAAGTCTTTTTAGGGTGAGTCTTTTAGTCTTTTTAGGGTGAGTCTTATAGAGAAAAAAATACGGTACTTTCCAGGCCTGAATGCTGCATGACCCGGCCGGTGGAGGTGTGTGTCAGCTATTCTGCCAGCTACAAACACAAAGCATGGCATCAGAAGTGGAGTGTGGTGGCAAGGAGTTCTGCTAACATATGTTTGATGTTGATGACTTTCTCAGTGCCATGCCAGGAAAGAGGAAGAGGGAAATCTGCTTCCAGGCAAATGTGTTTATGACTGGGATGTGCTCCCTCCTAAATAATCTGCATCTCATTATCTGAAGCTTGGCAGAACACTGTTTGCCTGGAGAGAACGCCCTCTTTCCCTGGAGTGTAAAACCCTCCCCTGCACTCGCCTGCCACTGCACTCTGGCTGCAGCACATGAGCTGCCTTATCACCACTGCCATCATCACCTCCTCACGTGAGACCATAATTAGACCTTTTACCTCTGGGCAGGCTCCTGCGAATTTGTAACTCTGCAGCATTTAATCTGCAATCAAACCAGGAAGCTGAAGGAAGTCCGGGTGCAAGACCTGTTAGTCAGCCGCTGGGTCTGAGCTGGATTGCCCAAAGCGCCTGCCCTTCAGGAGCTCTCTGGCGAAGCAGCTGGATCACAATGAGGCATGACTGAGTGCCTGGCTATTTAGAACACATGACAGGACACCTAGAGTGGCTGCCTAGATCCCAGCTGTGCCTCACTTCCCCACCAGGCCTTCTTCTCTCAGGTGCTCTTGAGGAGGATCTCAGCTGGACACAACCAGCAGCCAGCCGGTTACCCCTGGACCGCTTTGGACAAGCACCCAGAGAGGTGAGTGCTTTGGGTTGGGGCTGTTCCCTTTGCCCTCGCACTGTAGTTGGGCAGAGGAGGTCTGTCCATGCCCAGGAGGGCACGGGGGAAAAGGCTCATTCCTCCAGCCTCATCTGAACCTCCTTCTGGGCCCCCTTCTGGCTTCAGATCCCTAAGGAACTTGCTCTCATATAATTGTGGAGTTGGAAGGGACTGCCAAGGGTCATCTAGTCCAACCCACTGAAATGCAGGAATCACAGCTGGAGAGTTCCTGGCAAATGGCCACCCAACCTCTGTTTAAAATCCTCCAATGAAGAAGAGTCCACTGCTTCTCAAACATGGCTCAAAAGCAGAGGGGTTTGGTCATAGCTTGCAGGTGAAGGTGTTGTGTGATGTGACTCCTCTTTTCTTTTTTAAAGAAAAAAAGCACTGGCCTTGAGACATATGTAAAAAGCAGTTTGCAAATAATTATAAACACGCATGCAAGTCTGGCCCACCTCGTGACCTGTGGTAATTCTGTTAATCCTCTAGCGCCCACGTCCTGTTCCTTGAATACAAAAATGGTTCAGTGTACTCTGTGTATCTTTATATCTCATCTTCTCTGCTGATAAACAGACCTAATTATTATTCTCTTCCTCTTCCTTTTGACACACTAGGAAAGCATTTATCTTATCTTGTTTGCTGCTCTACCCCAATGGTGCCTTTGCATTTTTACTTCCATGAGCAACATTTTCTTTGGAGCCCTTGGCTGTGATCCCCGCATTGCAGGGGGTTGGACTAGATGGCCTGTTGGGTCCCTTCCAGGGATACCATTCTATGGTCTTCATGCGCTTCTCTTTCATAGAACTGTAGCATTGGAAGGGATCCTGGGGGTCATCTATTCAAACTCCTGCAGTGGTGGCTTCCCTCAGTGGGGAGTCTGGTTGGCCATTGTGGAAAACAGGATGTGCTGAACTAGGTGGGTCACCCCCCCCCCTTGGACTGATCCAGCTGTAACCAGGCTCTTATGAGGAGGCTCTTGGCATGGGAAAAGGATGGCCTGCGCTGCTCACCTGACCTCTCTCCAGCTGAGCCACTGCTGCATCTTGGGATGGAGGGACGAGGATGGCGCAGTGCAAATGCTTCAGCAAGATTGGCTCTGCTGGCACATTTGCACCTCTCCCCTCCCCCTCTCCATTCCAGAATCCAACAGCCACTCAGCTGGCAGCCCCACCAATGTGGTATGTCAATGAAAAAGTGCTGCCATTTCACCAGCTCATGAATGTGAAAAAAGAGCGGATGTTCTGGCCTCCGCCCACCAGCACAGGCTCAGGTGTGCTTGCTCTCGAAGGCACTCAGCAGGCCTGCCTGTGCCTTGGAATTGTGGTAATTAGGATGATTAGGAGAATTCTAATGACAAGGATGTTGACGTTGTTGTGCTTGTGGCGTCCAAATTGCTTTGCTCACTCAAACCCACAACCTGGTCAAACGGGTCCCTGTTGTTTCTGCGGCACAGCATAGAAGGGATCTGAACCCAGGTCCACCAGCATTGCCCACTCTCTTAGGGGTGCCCCACGGGAGGCTTATATGGGGGGAGGGGGATAGAGACACCTAGAGGGAGGTAGTGTTTCACCCTACATCAGCGCCCCCTAACTCGCCCTCAAAAACTCCAGGCAGCTGGTGCGTCTGTGGCAGAGGTTGTGAGGGCTCCTGAGGAGCAGGGTGGTCCCAGGGCAGGTTTGCTGCACAGCCTCCAAGTAGCGGCCTTAGATCCAGGCTCTTGGTCCCTCTAGCTCAGCGCTGTCCACTTTTCTCTTTTCATTTACTGCATTTCTGTGCCACCTCTTTCTCCCAGGTGGCACACGTGGTTCTCTCCCGCCCCCCCCACTGTTAATCCCCCACAACAACCCTGTCAGGTAGGTTAGGCTGGGAGCAGCGTTGGACTTTGGGCTCTCAAATTTCAGCAGCGTCATTCGGGATGCCATCATCTGATGCCCCTCCACCTCTTGCCTTCCATTCTGCCCCTGAGGCTCTGCACCCACTGCAGCCGAAGTGACACACACTCCCCTAAATCTGCCTCTGCTGACAGGTGGAGACTGGCCCACGCTCACCTGGGAGCCTCATGGCCCAGTGGGGACTAGAACTCCAGTGAGGTAAAGGTTAATGATAGTAATAATCCTCTTCAACCAGGCCTTGGAAATATTCCCCTTCAGTTTAAGGACTTTTAACTGTTATATTGTTAATATAATAAATAGAATATAATTAATACAATGAAACAATAGGGGGGGCGGTGGGTGGAAAGGGGTGTCCAGTAGAACTGGGGTAGATGGGGGGGCGTGGTAGTGGTCCCTGGAGAGGGGAAACGCCCTCTCCTGAAGAAGACATTTAGGCTGCTTTGTTGAGAGCAGGTTGGTTGGAAGAGCAGAGGGGGTTATAGGAACTGCCCCCCCGATGTGGGGCAAGTGGGGTGGCGGCAGGCCCTTTGCACATGGGCCGGGGCCCCTCCCTTCCCTGCCGCGCTCCTCCGTTCTCTCTCCCGCCCGCGGCAACGGGAAGGAGGCGGGCGGGCGCCTCCGCCCGGGGTGGCGCCCGCAGAGCCCAGGCGCCCGAGGCGGTAAGCTCAGTGGGGATTTCCCTGGGGCTCCTCTTCCCCGCCTGGATCAAGGGGGCTGTCGGGGCGGCCATGATAATGATCCCGCGGGGCGGGCACAGGATCCCCCTTCCTTTCCTCTCTGCCCGCCCTCGTCGTGCGGCGGCGGTGGCGCGTCCTGGCGCTCCGCGGGTGCCAACTGCTGGGCTCGCCCTCAACCGCCACCAACTGCCCGGGATGCTTGCGCTGCGCGCCCTGCATCATGCAAGGTTGGACGGGACGAGCCGGAGCGTCTCTTCCAAGCGAGCTGCCCGAGGGAGGCTGGCTAACCATTAACTCGCCCGCCAGGTGCGAGGGCGCGCCAGCCAGCGCCGCCCCCGGTCGCCGGGCAAGCAGGGAGGCCGGGCGGACGGGGCCGAGGCGGGTCCTGGAGGGGGCGGGCGGTCCTCCCCTGCCGGGGCGAGAGGCGAGGCGCGCCCAGAGGGAGGCGGCCGGGCGCGCTGACTACTCCGCTTCTGGACGCGCGAGGTGGCTGGGTGGAGAGGCGGGTGAGGCATCTGCGGGAAGGAGCAGGGGGACCCTCTTTCCGTGGAGGGGGCAGCTATCCCGTCTGCCCGAGGTGGGGGTGAGTGTGGAGGCTGCACAGCAGCAGCAACTTCAGCCCAGCCTCCCCCCCCCACGTGGGCACCTTCTCCCCCTGGGACGCCCCCTCTTTGCATCTGCTTCAAAGAGCATTTATTTAGCCCCAGAAACCGGAGAGCCTTCTCTGCAAGGCGCACCTGCGGAGCGACGCTTGGAAGGAGATCAGGCCCTTGGGGCTTGACGCGCTCTTCGCCCTTCCGGCATTCTATCTATTCTGATATTTCCCCCTCAATGTTCCTTGTGTTCCAACTGCCAAAAAAGAGCTGATGTTGAGAAGGCCTTTTTCAAATGTAGGGTTGAAAAAACGGTGGCTGAGCACAAACAGGCGGGCCAGTTTGGTTTCCTCACTCCAGCACCTCCTCCAATTCTGCCCTGCTCAAAGTCCTAGTTGGACCCTCCATCCTCACTCTGCTCCCTTTAGAGAGAAGGGAGGAGGCAGAATCTAACTGCCAGACCACACCACTGAGCCCAAGACCCCCCTCCTTTACCCAGAGTAGCCTCTCACTTTTACCACTTCTCTTCCACAGGATCCGGCCCCCCAGAGCCACGAGGCCTGGTGACCCAGAGGCCAGCCACCCAGGATCCATTTGGGGCCCGGAGCAGCCCCCCTCAGAAGGCCCTGTTGCTGCTGCTACTGCAGCCCTAGGATGGGTCTGCGCGAGTCGCCCTACTCCAACTGTGTCCTGGGGGCCATGGACTCTGTGCTGCGGCACATCCTCTTCCCCAGCTATTGGCTGGTGAACCAGCTGCTGGCCTTGCAGCAGACCACCCAGGAAAAGCAAGAACACCAGCACGGGCTGCCCTATGCCCTGGAGGCGGCGGGCAAGGGGATCGTCTTGGTGCCCCTGCTGCTCCTCTCTGCCCCTTTCTCGCTGCTGGCCTTCCTGCTGTGGCTGCCCCTGCAGGCCGCCCGCCGCCCCTTTGCCTACCAACACACGCCAAACCAGGCCCCGCCAGACCCGTGGGTGCTCCCCGGCCCAGCAAAGACCTTCAGTGTGGTCAGCGGCAACCTCTGCCTGCTTCCCGTTGGCTTGGCCAAGTTCAGCAACCTGTCGCGGACACAGTGGCGTGCCAAGCACATCGGCCATGCGCTGGCGCGGGCGGCCTCCGGCTCCCCACCATCTCACGAGCCAGGCCCCCGGGGGGACTTCCAGGTTGGCTTCAGCCCCTCGGGCGTGAGGAAGTATGGGTCCATGGAGGCCAGCCCCCCACGGTCCGGCCAGGGCTCCCCTCAGCTCAGCGGGGATGTGATACTTGAGGTGCCCCTCGAAGAGGAAGGAGCGGCTGCCGGGTCGCCCGGGGAGATCACGACCCACTTCCCCCCCTACGCGGACGTTGTGTGCCTGCAGGAGGTCTTTGACCGGCAGGCCTCGGGGCAGGTGCGCCATTTCCTCGCCCCCTGCTATGAGCACATCATCTACGACGTGGGCACCCTCGGGGTGGTGGGCTGCTCGGCCTTGAAGCTCCTGAACAGCGGGCTCTTCCTGGCCAGCCGCTACCCGGTCCTGGCCGTGCAGTACCGCTGCTACCCCAACGGCACTGGCGAGGATGCCTTCAGCGCCAAAGGGCTGCTCTCTGTGCAGGTGAGAGGCGGGGGGGGAGGGAGGGAGGCTCCTTGGCTTGCTTGCTTGTTTATTTACAACAATATTTCCATACCGCTATGTCATAGAAATATATCATAAACATAAAAACAAGTTGAAAGAAAAAGAATTAAAAACAAACATCAGCAGACCATTGTGGGGGATGTTCTCTCAACTGCCTACATAGGCCTGGCGGAATAGAAAATTTTTCGGCAGGTATTTAAAAGTTGAAACAGAAGGTGCCTGCTGAATCACTAGTGGCAGGTAGTTCCACAGGACTGGGCCCATGACACTAAAGGCTCAGTATCTTCTTGTCAAACAACAACTCCCCCAATGACGCTGCAGATGATCTCAGTAACCAAGCTGGGATATGACGGTTCAGACAGGACCCTAGTTGTTCAGGGATTTGTAAATTAATACAATAAGCTTGATTTCTGGGGTTGGACTAGATGACCCTTGGGGGTTCCTTCCCACTCTACACTAGACAGACCTACATTTGGCAGCCCCCCATGTTGCTCTCTTGTGGGGTGTTTCTGTGACCAAAGCAGGGAAGCCCTTCGCCTGCCTGCCTGCCTCTTCTCCCCCCTCTCCTAAAAGCAGGACTCCTGCTTCTCCTTTATGGGACCCACAACTAATGCTGAACCCTAGCAATGCCCCCCTCAGAGTCGCTGGCACAGAAGGAAATGACATGGGGGGGCCATTTCACTTCCGGAGGGCTGAACTGGGTGCTGAAGGGCTGCTGCTGCTGCTGCCCCCAGGCAGTCCTGGGAGGACCAGGCAGCATTGAGGGTGCTGTTGCGTTGGCAGGAGTCTTTGCTAAGGAAGGTTGGCAGTGCTGTGCCCTTGCTGCTGCTCCTGTGCTTCCTGTGCCAGCAGCGACGTGGCTGGATTAGGTGCAGCCACCTCCAAAGAGAGCTTGTCACTTTGCTGCCATTTTCTGATCAGCATGGGAACCCAGAACCGGGAGGGGGGGCGAGGGAGCAAAGAGATTGCCTGGGGAGCAGCCCCCCCTCCCTCCCTCCCATGCTCCCTCCCTTGGATCTGCTGCAGGGCTTCTCTCTGTGCATTTAAAGCACATGGCTTCCCGCAGAGAATTCCGGGAACTGGTTTACCCCCTCAGAGAGCTACAGTTCTCAGCACCCTTAACAGATTACGGCTGTGAAGCCATACGCTTCAAACATACGTTGTCCTTGAGCGTGGGTGGAAGGTGCTTTCTCTTGCAGCTGGGCAACCACAATGAGGTCTCCTGATTTCATGGCAACCCTCCTCCCCGCCTGGAAATGGAGACGCACTGCTGGGGCCCAGCAGCAGATTGGGTCTCCTAGCCGAGCATCAAGAACTGGTCTCATCCCACACCCGGCCTCACACCCGAAAGACCCATTCCAGGAAAAAAATTCTCCACTGGTCCGAGGATTTCCTAGCCCTGCCCTCCACATGCCTCCCTGCCCAAAATCAAAACCACTCTTGTTTGTCCAAGATTTGCACTTTCTCCAGCCCTTGGCAAACATTAACTGGAAGACCAAGCTGAACCTGATCAGAAAGTTGCTCCAGTGTGCGAGTGCGAGTGTGCGGGTGCACGCTTGCAGGTGTGGAAGTTGCAAAAGTGGTTCTGTTTCCTGCCTTTGGGGTGTGTTTGGGGTTCCCTTACAGCAGCCCCAGAGTTAGCAAAAGACACATTTGAGTGAGGGTCCTCAGAAGCATGGCAGGGGGCGGGGGACGATGACGACAACTGCCTGTGCCTTCTGCAGATTCTGCCCTCATTTAGAGGCGGGAGTTGTTTTCCAGGAGGTCTGTAAGGGGGTCTCCTGGGGGCTGGAGAATGGACCAAGATGGTCTCGGGGCTGCTTGCTGGAATCTGTTTTCTCCCTGGAGTGCCTCCCCTTAGAAGGTTTCCCTTGGTGATGCTTGACCTGCCATGTTTCCTGTGTGTCTCAGGTGCAACTGGGAGCTTCTCAAGGGCAAAGGATTGTGGGGTACCTGAACTGCACCCACATGCACGCTCCAGAAGGTAAGTGAAGGATGGGGAGAGGGTGTCTTCTTCTCCCTCTCTCACATGACACTATATATAACATACCTTGTAGACATCCAATGAAGCTGCATGAATCTACCCAGACCTTGAGATCATCTTCTGAGGCCCTCCTTTGTGTGCCCCCTCCTCGAGAAGTTCGGAGGGTGGCAACACAAAAACAAGGCCTTCTCTGCAGTGGCTCCCCATCTGTGAGGTGCTCTCCCCAGGGAAGTTTTCCTGGCACCTTCATTATATATCTTTAGGCGCCTGGCAAAAACATTCCTCTTTAACCAGGCTTTTGGTTGATTTGATTGACATCCTATGCCCTTTTAAAATGTGTTGGGGGTTATTGGGTGGTTGTTGTTTTTATTTTGATTATGTACTTTTTGAATTTTATATTCTGGTTTTATCCTGTGAACTGCCCTGAGACCTGCGGGTGTAGGGCGGTATATAAATTAAATTAATAATTATAATAATTATTATTATATTAATTCAGGTTGGATAAAAGAAAGTCCTCCTTCATGCAGAGTTCAACTATGGCACTCGCTTCCCCAGGAGGCAGCAAGAGCCACCAACTTGGACCATAGGCCTGACCCAGCAGGCTCTGAGGGTCTTGTGTGCCTGCCCCTCCCTGACTCTCCCCTGGCCGCCTCCTCCTCCTGCCCTCTTGCTCTGCTCTCCCCACATCCCTGGCAGGAGAGGGAGGGTCCCTCAGGCCTCTCCGGGGGAGCTCTGGCCTCTCCACCCCCCCCCCCCGCTTGCTGTGCCCTCTTGGGCTGACGCCTCCTCCCACTTTCTCCCAGCTGACAGCCAGGTCCGGTACGACCAGCTGACTCTGAGTCTGCTTTGGGCCCAGCAATTCCAGGATGCAAATGCTCAGCCCGGGGACATTGTGGCCTTCGACATCTACTGTGGGGACCTCAACTTTGACAACTGCTCAACAGGTATGCAGGTGGGGTTCCTGGAGGGGGCTGGCAAGGGGTGTGTGTCTGAGGATTCCCCCTCACCTGCCGTCCTCCCTCCCTGCTCCTTTCTCCACAGGGGATGCGTTGGAGCAAGTGCATGAGATCTTCAACGTCTACACAGATCCGTGCCGCATCGGACCCCGGAAGGACAAGCCTTGGGCTATCGGTGGGTCTTTGCCCCCACACAGCATGCCTGCCCCACCTTGGCCTTGCCTCTGCTTCTAGACCTTCCTGCACTCTACCCTGTGGCGCAAGGATGGGTTTTTCTCTCTGTGCTCTGCTGTTGGGCAGAGGCTAGGTGCTTTTGCGGGGGGGGGGCAGGTAGAGGGGCATCATGGCAAGTCAGATGGGGGTGGGCTGTGCTGCTGGCCTGACTGCAGAAAGACCACCTCTTCTTTTCCCAACTCTACAGCTAGTCTTGGAGGGCAGCCCCCGAAGCATGAACAGGTGGGGGGAGAGTGCAAAAGTGCCACACCTTGAACTGACAACTGTCTCCCCCCCCCCACAGGCACCCTGATGAATTACCTGAAGATCTATAGCAAGGCTGTGTCGACCCCAAAGCGCATGCAGAGGTGAGGGGCTGAACTGGGCTGGGGGGTTCCTTCCATGGCAGGATTGCTGGACTTGGCAGAGCTGGGGGTGGCGGCTGCTTTCTTCCTTTGCTGGGGGGCGGGCAACGGCAAAATTGACAGGATAAAAATTGGGTTTTGCAGGGGGGGACTTTGCACATGGTCTTTTCCATGTTGAACTGGGCCACCTCCCAATAAGAGGGGGGGAAAGCCCTCCTCTGAAGAAGAACAAGGTGCTGGGTGGACTTTTCTGGGGGCGTTTGCAGTGGACTATCAGCATGAGGTGTCCCAGTGCGGGACCCCAAATGAGGGGCTGCCCTGAGACCCACAGCCCCTTCTTGCTGGACACGTCTTTCCGTTGCCTCTCAGAACCCTCACAGAGCCCAAGGGGCGGCGGAAGTACCTGGCCGGCCCCATCACGGAGGACGGGACCCCTGACCCCTCGGTGACCTCAAGCGAGGGGCGGCGCATTGACTACATCCTTTACCGGGAACACCTGAATCCCCTGGAGCTGAAAACGGTGAGTCAGAAGCTGCAAGTGCGCAGTGCCCTGGGGGGCCCTTAAATGCTCTCTTGCTCATGAACTGAGGAGGTGGGTATTGCAGGGGTGCCCAAGGGGCTCCTGCCTCTGGGCTCACCTCCCTGCCCTCATGGTCCCTCTCCGCCCCCCTCCCTTGCTTGCAGGCTGTGGAGAAGTTCTTCTTCATCACTCGCCTGGCCACCTTCTCAGACCACCTGCCAGTGGGCCTGCAGCTTCGCCTGACAACACAGCCGGAAGCGTGAACTCTTCCCATGCCAAGCCAGGGAGGCGTCTGTGAGCCAGAAGACACACACCCGCCTCACAGCTCAGCAGCAGCGGCAGGATCAGGCCCTGGGCCCAGTTTGAGTGGCGAGGAGGAGCCGTGCTTCTGTACGGGGCAGGGTTTCCTGGGGCAGAGGAGGCCTCAGGCCAACCTGGAGTGTGGGAGGGGGCTGTCCTGGCAGGCCGCTTTGTGGGCGAGGCACCCCCTCCACCTGCCAATCTGAGAACGACCTTCAGGAACCCCAGTTGCTGCCCCAGGGCCAAAGGGCAGGCCTGCAATGGCCATCACCCCCAGCACTTGCAAGCTATCGAGGGTTTTACCAAACTGAGGCTTAAAAACAAATGTCCTGCGTGGCGTGATTGTGACTTGTCCCTCGAAGGCCCTGTGGGGCGTGGAATTGGAGGGGTGACCCTCATTTGTCAGCTCAAGGTGCCCCCCCAAGCGTGAGGGATGGTGCCTGGGGGGTGGCAGCACCACTCAGCTTGGCGGAAATAGGGGAGCACGGCTGGCGTGGCCTACCCTCTGGGACTGCCATGATGGCCATCGCCTGCTTCAGGGCTGAAGTTTCCCCACCCCAAATGCTTGTGTTTTCACCCAACAGTTTGTGAAATGCAGAAGGACTTCTTAGCCCCTCTGTGCCGAAGGTGAGTGCCTACCTGCTCACCTTCATACCTTTCAATAAACTTCTGCTCGTTTTTGTGCAAGACCTGTGGCTTTGGAGTGGCGCCTGGCCAGAGTCCCAGCAGCTCACCTTCTTGAGATCCGTGGAGCCCTGAGGCTGGGCTGCACTCACTGCCATCCCAAATAAGCGCAGTTCCCTTTGACGTCCGCTCTGAGCACTGCAGGTTTAACTGTTTGTAAAAAAGCAGGTTAAGACGGCTTCTGCTGAGATAGTTCTGACTGCTGCCAAGATCGCCGGCCCACCCTCCGTTCGCGTCTTGAGCAGAGCTGCCCCGGTGGCTGCACATGGTCATGTGGAAGGAGACTTCTGTGTCTCATGGCGTGAGCAGGGCAGGACAGGAGACAGGACAGGAGCAGGCAGGGCAGGAGACCCTTGGCTGGAGGCTGCCTGCAGGGAGAGGTTCCTCTGCCTTCTCTGGCATGGATTCCTGCATTGCAGGGGGCTAGACAGAGAACCCTGGATATCCTTCCTCTCTACACTGCTATCATTCTTAGGAGGAAGAGGTCTGTCTACAGTGGTACCTCGGGTTACATACGCTTCAGCTTACAGACTCCGCTAACCCAGAAATAGTGCTTCAGGTTAAGAACTTTGCTTCAGGATAAGAACAGAAATTGTGCTGTGGCAGCAGGAGGCCCCATTAGCTAAAGTGGTGCTTCAGGTTAAGAACAGTTTCAGGTTAAGTGCAGACCTCCGGAACGAATTAAGTACTTAACCCGAGGTACCACTGTACTTCCTGACAAGTCTGGCCCTTTGGTCTTGCTGAGGGAGGGGAGCCAGCTTCAAGTTTCTGGGAGGTCCATTTTGGGCACAGGGTACCATTGAGCCCCTCGTCCCATCTCCTCCCACTTCTTCAAAACCATCCTCCTCCTCCTCCACGCTGGGCCCTGTCCCTTCCCCTCTGCTTCTTTACTTTCTTGAATATTTCTATCCTTTCTTCCCCCACCCCTTTTTCTCTCGCTGTCTGGCCTTGCCTTCCTGCCTCCGCCATGCCTGCCTGGCATCACCTTCTCTGCCACTTGCCCAAAATCAAAATGAACCAGGATTTCTGGAGAAGGTCCATCACCTGCAGCAGAGGCATGCCTAGGAGTTGAGTCTGGTGACTCCGCCAGGAGTGCAGGTCAGGGCAGGAAGGGATGCAGCAATCCCACTGCTGCTTGGCACCTCTGGGCTGCCGGCTGCTGGAAGGCGGACTGGGGGGGAGAGCTGGGGGCGGGTGCAGCATTTTGCCCTCTCACAAGCATCTCTCAGGAGATGTACGTGCATCGTGGGACTGAGCACACAATATCTGGGGACGTCCTTCTCAGACCTTTCAGGTTTCCCCCATGGAATCATTGCAGAGAGAAAAACTTGCCTGCGTAGATTTTCCTTCGGCTCAAACTCCTGGTGTGAAACTGTCTTGGTTGGTGGTCTGCTTCCTTTCATATAAGAGCTCCGATAACATCCTGAGGAATCTTCTGCAAAAAGGATGGCTGGAGGGGTTTGTTCTGAGCAGACAGGTGCGGGATTGCAGTGTGAGCTACCTGCCAAACAGGTAGTTGCTGAATCCCCGGAGCAGGGCATCACCCACAGACTAGAGCAGGTAGGAAAGAGAGAAAAGTTGCATGAAGCACTTGTAAGGAAAGGGGGATAAAAAAGATGAACAAATAGCAGCCATGACAGTGCTGATATCATTCCTGTGGCCTAGGTGGGGGCCAACCGTTTTCAGGACCCCCAGGTACATTTGGAAACCAGAACAAAATGTGGGCACCCCCTGCCAGGTGGGCACTGATCTCGGGCTGGGCAGAATTCTGAGTCGCTTCAGCAAGAAACCAAGTGAGCCCGAGCCTTGTGTGGCAGAGGCAGCTGCTGCATCCTAACTGACTCCCAGCCCAGGCTGTCAGGGGCTGCTATGAGAAGCAGTTCCCCACAGCGACAGAGCAGCCTCAGGTCTCTGCTCTGGAATTCCCCAGGGAAGACAGCGCAGTCACAGCTGGAAAACTCCATGCACCCTTTGAAGTGCCAGGAGGACGGAAATCCTGTTTGCCATCAATCGGCGTTTGCAGAAGGAGACCAATCTCCTGTGACAACAGAGGAAACATGGGGATTTTTAACTTTCTCTGGGTTGACTCTTCTTATTCACTTAGAACTGAGAAGCCCCTGCCCAGGGTCTTATACTGTTGTTTCTGGTTATCTTATGAATACTGCAGGATTAATTATGTTCCAGTTATTTAATCACTAAATAATAAAATAATAGTTTAGTCACTGAATAATTAAGACAGTGAACCCAATATTATATACAGAGTGGGCCCTTCCATTGGGCGATGTTTGAATAAACTCAGATTCTCACACACTGAAGAAACATATTTCCCTAATGAAAAGGGTTTTGTAGTTTTCAAAGTCTTGCCATTTTACAATTTAATTTTTAAAGGCCACTGAGCCGGTTTCATTCCGCATCAGTGCTGTGATTACACTCCTATGCACCCAGTCAAAAGATCGGCCTTCCTTCTGAGTAGGCTTGAAAGGATTTGCTTATTAAATTGAGTTGCGGTTTAATTTAATTTAATTTAATTTAGTTGAGGTGTCCCAAAGGGTCTTGCCTCGTCCTGGAGGGGAGCCTGGCCAGGGGATCCGCAGGCATCTTGCCCTGTCTGGGCTGTTGGCCGGGACCAACCAGGAGCCCCCTAGTGCCAAACTTGGATGGGAGGCTGGCCACCCAATCTCTGGCTGAGCCTCCATTTTCAAGGCAGAGAGAACAGGACCGCCCACTGCACTTGGCAAGATGAGGATTGTGGACTGTCAGGAGGAGGCGTCTTGTTCCGGAAGCTTCCTCTTCCATGCCTTTCCCTTTCTCCTAATAATAATTATAGTAATAATTTATTATTTATACGCCGCCCATCTGGCTGGGTTTCCCCAGCCACTCTGGGCGGCTTCCAACAAAACACTAAAATACAATAACCTATTAAACACTAAAAGCTTCCCTAAACAGGGCTGCCTTCAGATGTCTTCTAAAAGTTTGGTAGTTGTTGTTCTCTTTGACATCTGGTGGGAGGCCGTTCCACAGGGCAGGCGCCACCACCAAGAAGGCCCTCTGCCTAGTTCCCTGTAACTTGGCTTCTCGTAGCGAGGGAACCACCAGAAGACCCTCGGAGCTTGACCTACATGTCCGGGCAGAACGATGGGGGTGGAGACGCTCCTTCAGATACCCTAGGCTTGCGGATAGCAGCCTGTTCTGGGGTCGGGGGAAGCTTTTTTTTATTTCCCCCCCAAAAAACTAGGTGCGCCCTATGGGCTGGTGTGCCCTATAGGGCGAAAAATACGGTATACTGGACCGAGGCTGTTTAGGGCTTTAAAGGTCAGCACCAACACTTTGAATTGTGCTCGGAAACGAACTGGGAGCCAGTGTAGGTCTTTCAAGACCGGTGTTATATGGTCTTGGCAGCCGCTCCCAGTCACCAGTCTGGCTGCCACATTTTTATCAACTGCTGCCTCTCTCCTACCACTTCCATCCCTCCTCCTCCTGCACAGCCAGTCCTGCTCCAGGTTTGCAGCCAGGGAGCTGGGTCTTCAGGGTGGGCAGGAGGACTGTTAACGGAGAAATCCGAGGGCTCCCTTGGACAAAAAACAAGGACACCAGCCAGGAATCCCAGAGCAAAACAGCAGCCAGTCGGCTTGGTCTTTATTGAAGACTGTCGCGACAGGACTCCCACCTGCCTCAAGGTGGAACAAGATGGAAGCCCCACACAAAAGAGAACCCAAACTTTTATTAGCTGCTAATCCCCATGTTACACCCCCCCAACTACATCACTAATACATCACGGTTACATCCTGAAAGGGGAGGTCTGCGGGCAGTAATCTGAGCATCCTGGACCCTGCCCCATGGTTCCCCTTGCCCTCCACCAAACACCCATAAAGTGTAACAAAAGAGATATTTACATTTCCCTGTTTCCCAGCCAAGCTAATCCCACCCTTTTGTCTTCATCTGGGTTTGGTATTTCTGGAATGGCTACCTGTCTGGCACTCAGGTACCAGGATGCCAGGGATTATCCCTCAGGCAGAGGGGCTGCTGAGGAGCTGAGCTCACATGTCTAGATGAATTTCTGATGTTTCCCCAGTGAGCCAGTACATAGAGACATTGATCATTTGGTATTGTGCAGCAGAGGCCCTTTGAATAGATAGGAAGAAACTGTGATAAAGTGTTTTGTGGGGACAAATCACAAAAGTCACAAAAGTGATTGTGCTGATTTTGGTAGTGGGCTGCATGTGCATGAGGGGCACCCCCCCCCAACCAATACATAAATTCCTGCAACAGGACCAACCCCAGACAAGGTGATTCCCTCCCAGGAGCACCTTCTTGACAATATCCGCCCTCCCTTCCCCACAGGTGGGCGGGGTTTGCAGCATAGCAGGGCTCACCTGGGCAGGTGCCACCCACCTGCTTGAGCTGGCCTTTGACCCGCCCTCAGCCAGGGAGGACAATGGACGGCCGGCCGGGGGTGGGCCCAAGGCCAAAAGAAAAGAGGCTGACTCCTGTTGTCCAAGCCTCTTTTGCTGTTCTTCCTTCCAGGATCAGCTTCCTGACAAAGTGCCATCCTTAGTCTGGGGCTAAAACTGAGCTGATCCCGGCAGAGCCACTGCTGCAGTCCACCCCCCTGGCAATGGGGCGGGGAGCCTCCGTGGGAGCAGAGCCAGCCCCCACCTACCAGCCAGTCCTAAGAACATCAGAAGAGCCTTGCTGGATGAGGCCGAAGGAGGGCTCGTCTAGTCCGGCATCCTTTTCTCAGTGCCGCCAAGCAGGTGCCCCAAGGGGAAGCCAGCAGGCAGGATCCTGCACAAGAGCAGCACTCTCCCCTCCGTTGTTTTCCAGAAGCATCGCTGTCTCCAGCTGGGGAGGGCAGAGCCCAGCCGTTGTGGCGGGCAGCCATCAATAGTCCTCTCCTCCAGAAGTGCCAGCTTGGCCCTGGGTGCCGTGCCATGGAATTTGTGGGTGACTGGCCCCTTCATGGGGAATTTTGTGGGTGCTGGGGCACCCAGGGAGTTGGCACCTATGTTCTCCTCCGTGCCTATTGGCGTGCCTCACCTTGGACCACCCGAGCATTTCCTCCCTGGCATCTTGCAAGGCAAGTTTCTGCCCCTGGGGTGCACCCTTCCCAGCTGATTTATTGCGCGTCGGGGATTTTGCAAACTTTCTCACTGACAAAGCATTTGCAGCTTTAGATACACCTTTGCCCTGAAGGCTGAGGCGACCTTGACTGCGTGTTGGCCAAAGGCAGGAGTTGATTTAGGTGTTGGCAATGCCCACGGGAGCCTCTTTGGCCTCAATCTGGGGCAGGGGCCCATCCAGCTCAGGGAGGCCTGTGCCACCAGTTTCCACCCACCACTACAACTGGACCACTTGGAAACTGCGGAGGGTCCAGGGAAACCACACAATGGTTTGTCTGCCTGTTGCGGCCATCGGAATGTGCCATGCAAGGCACTTCAAGCCAGTGATTCCCAAACTTTGAGGGGGGCACTGCTCCCTTGCCCACCCCCAGTGCCCACGCACCCTATAAAAAGCAGTATTCAGAATAGAGGTTTGCACGGCCCACTAAGGAAGATAATAAGACAAGAGAATTCAAAACAGTAACAATTAATTGCACATTTATTATTATTATTATTAAACTAGTTGGTTTAATCAATTCAAGAAAACTGATGAAGTTGATCCAGTGGCATCAGCTTTTCAAAGTCTGATAGGCAATCCCATTTTTTACCACCCACTTCGGGAACCAATAATAATAATAATTTTATTCTTAATAGCACACCCATCCGGCTGGGTTTCCCCAGCCACTCTGGGTGACTTACAGTACATATAAAAACATAGTAAAACCTCAAACATTAAAAACCTCCTGATACAGAGCTTCCTTCAGTTATGCAGTTCTTTATCTCCTTGACATCTGATGGGAGGGCATTTCACACGGCGGGTGCCACCACTGAGAAGGCCCTCTGCCTGGTTCACTGTAACTTCACTTATTGCAGTGAGGGTACCAGCAGAAGACCCTCGGAGAGGGACTTCAGTGTCCAGGCTGAATTATGTGGGTGGAGTTGCTCCTTCAACTATACTGGGCCAAGTATACTGCTTTAAACCACTGCTTTATTGCGAGAGAAATACCGTGGACCACCTGAATGAAAGTGGTGGAGCACTGGTGACCACTGCTTGGTGTTCTGGGCTCCCAACAGCCTCAGCTGGAGGAAGGCTGGTCTTTGCCAACTGCTGGTGCCTCTCAGGTGCTTCCCAGTCTTGCCGGGCAATCCTGGGGGAGACCCTTCGCATGCAGCGCATCTGCCCCGCCCTGAGCTGTGGCCCTTCCCCAAAGCAAGGAAAGGCTTGAGGAGCCCCCAGGAGAGGCTGGAGGTGACCGTTGTTGCTGAGCACAGTGAGAGTCCTCCCAGCTTCATAGACTCGCTCCAGGCAAGGCCAAGTCAGGCTCTCACTTTTGCAAAGCGGGAAATCAACTTGCCAATGTGCAACTGCTCATGAAACAGCTACACCTGAATCCAACAGTCCATGCAAATCCCTCTAGAGGCCGCAGAACCTGTTTGGGTGAAGTGAGGCACGTCTTGCTCCCTTATCGCTGAGTAACTGGAGATAGTCACGGCCCAGTCGGCTGCAGAGGTCAGCGTGTCCAGGCAGACTTCATTCCTGTCAGGAAGCCTGGAACACAGCCTCCTCTGCACGGCCGGGTGCGCCACGGGGACTCAACGCTTGCAGGCAGGGAGAGAGCCAGTGCTTGCAGCCCAAGAGCTGCCGTCAGGCTCCCCTGAAATGCAGGGCCCTTTGCAGGATCCTTCCAGCTAGGAGCCACCGAGAGCCCTCTTTTCCATGGAAAGGAGAAAGGCCTATTTGTCCAAACACCTGTTGCTCTGACTCACAGGTGGGAAGAGGCTTTCCATGAGCATGTGAGAACAGGATGCTGCGCTACGATGGGTCCCCCTTGGCCTGATCCAGCTGCAGCAGACTCTTCTCACACTCCTTCAGCAGCATCCTCCGTGATCCAGCAGAGCTCTTGGCAGCAGCAGGAGATACTATCCCACAAACGCAGAAGGAAGCCTGTTGAGGCACGTTGCAGCCACCGTGACTGCTGCCTCGCAAACCCCTTCATTACCTCCCCACACGCTGCCTGCCAGACTCCGGAAGCAGGCTGGGGAGGCAGCCCTCGTGCTCTCCAGGCCCATGAAATGACCCATAGGAAAATGGCAGGCCCTCTCAGCCTGCCTTTCTCTCCAGGTAGATTTGTATCTCGATCACAGAACAGGTCGCCTTGCATTTCTCGCTATAGAGAGGCAGGACGTGTTAGGATTTTTATCTCCCCAAGCTGCTCAGTAGTAGCTCTATGGTTGTTTATACAGTGGTACCTCGGGTTACAGACACTTCAGGTTACAGACTCCGCTAACCCAGAAATATTACCTCGGGTTAAGAACTTTGCTTCAGGATGAGAACAGAAATCATGGCCCCGTTAGCTAAAATGGTGCTTCAGGTTAAGAACAGTTTCAGGTTAAGAACGGACCTCTAGAACGAATTAAGTGCGTAACCAGAGGTAGTCTCAGGACTGTGGAGGTTTACTGCTGGAGAAGTTAGTTTCACTTCTGTGTGTTGCTTTTCTGTACTGGTGCTCAGAGAGCACAGACATGCTGATAGAGTCCTTGTATACAGACTGTAAATAAAGTAGTTTTAGAGCTACTAATTGACTCTTCTGCTATGAGATTCCAGAAGACGAGCGTGCTCTCAGGAGGGAGGGGTCACTTATCACCGGTCTCTCTGGACTGAGGAAGATTTACAGCCAGAGAGTGACCACCGGAGAGATGCCCCAGTGTCTTGGGAAGGTGGTAGCCTTCCCGGGCGTTTTTTCCAACACGACGCAAATCCTGACCAACCACTGATAAACTTCCGATCTAAGGCTCCAGTCTAAGTCATGTGGGGCTGCTTCTGGAAGATGAAGATGCAACCCTTTGCTGTGGCTTTCTGACAGCTGGGGTGTACATTTTAGGATGCACCTTATTTTTGTGACTGTATGTTGTTTTAAACTCTTTAAACAAGAAAGTGGCTGTGACACAATAAAACAAAACAAAAAGTTATACTGCAGTGACATCCGAAGGCGAAAAGAGCCGAAAGGAAGGACATGTCTTTTGAAAGTTAACTTTTCAAAGATTTGCTGGCCAGGCATGAAAGCAAAGCCCCGGAGTGGGCCGCTCTGCTCAGAAACTGCCCTTGCAAATCCCACCTGCAAGGAAGGAATGCTGCCCCCCCCAGCCCCTTTGAACCTCACAAAGGAGCACCTGGCAGAGGATGCGGAGAAATGACTGATTGCTGGACAAAGACCTCTGTCTTGGAGAATGCCTGTGCAAGCCTCTAAAGTAAACACCCCCCTTATGAAGAGGCCCCTTTACAAGGCAGCTGGGGAATGCAAACCAGAGGAACTGGAAGGCCTCACAGCCACCTCCAGCCTCTGAATCAGCTCCCCTGGGCAGTGGAAGAGCATGTGCCCACACTGCCCAGGGCAGGCGCACTCCTGAGGGAGGCGGGGCACGGAGGGCGCTCTCCCAGGGGCAGGAAACTGCTCGGGTGCCCAGAGCGGTGCACATGCCCTGCAGTCGGGGCTGGAGCAAGCCACCCAGGGTGGACATTCGGCGTGCCGCCCGCCTGCGACTCCCAAGCCACCCCAAGCTGTCAAAACAAAGGGGGAAAGGGGGAATGATGCCAGCAAAGCAGCGCAGCTCCTCCCCTTCCAACTGTTAACGGAGAAATCTGAGGGCTCCCTTGGACAAAAAACAAGGACACCAGCCAGGAATCCCAGAGCAAAACAGCAGCCTGTAGGCTTGGTCTTGATTGAAGACTGTCGCAACAGGACTCCCACCTGCCTCAAGGTGGAACAAGATGGAAGCCCAGAACAAAAGAGCCCCCAAACTTTTATTAGCTGCTAATCCCTATGTTGCTGTTTCTGTGCGCTGCTCTGGTTCGCCAGAAGCGGCTTAGTCATGCTGGCCACATGACCCGGAAGCTGTACGCCGGCTCCCTCGGCCAGTAAAGCGAGATGAGCGCCGCAACCCCAGAGTCGGCCACGACTGGACCAAACGGCCAGGGGTCCCTTTACCTCAATCCCCACGTTACACCCCCCCAAACACTACATCACTCATACATCACGAAAGGGGAGGTCTGGTGGCCATAATCTGAGCATCCTGGACCCTGCCCCATGGTTCCCCTTGCCCTCCACCAAACACCCATCAAGTGGAACAAAAGAGATATTTACGTTTCCCAGCCAAGTTCATCACACCCTTTTGTCTTCATCTGGGTTTGTTATTTCTGGAATGGCTACCTGTCTGGCACTCGGGTATCAGGAGGCCAGGGATTATCCCTCAGGCAGAGGGGCTGCTGAGGAGCTGAGGGTTTCCCAGTGGCCAGCAGAGATAAATTTATCAGTGAATTGTTACATTCGGTATCGTGCAGCAGAGGTCCTTTGAATAGATAGGAAGAAGCCATGAAGTGTTTTGTGGGGACAAGTGATTGTGCTGGTTTTGGTAGTGGGCTGCATGTGCATGATATCTGCTGGAGGGGCAACCCCCCCCTCCAACCCTTATATAAATTCCTGCAACACCCCAACAGTACAGGGTAGGCTTGGGAGTCATGGGCGGTCGGCGAGCCAAATGTCACCCCCCTCAGCGAAGACACCCAGGGTGGTCCGCCCCCACCACACCCCCTTCCTCTGCTCCCACCCCTGGGTGGTGGGGGGGGGCTGGGAGGGCCAGGCACAGGCCTGGTCTGGATGCTGCTCTTAAGATCCAGCCCACAGCCTGGGGGGGGGCAGTTTTAAGGACTTTGCATGTCCTTGAGGATGTGTCTATGGAGACAAGGGGGCCTGGAAAACCCACCCCCTCCACCTGCCCTCAAAGGTGTGGGAGCTTTGTGTTTTCAGCAGGAAACTGTTGGAGCAGCGAGAGCCCCTGCTTCTCCTTCAAAATAAATGTGGCCAGTTCCAAGTGTGCTGGTCGAGAGCACAAATGATGCCTCATGCAGACCCCCGAGGGGCTTCTGGCCACCCTTAACTGTCCTGAGCAAATCTGAAGAATCATGAATTGTGCAGGCTGTTTATGTTAGCCAGATTTAATATGTTTCCCTCGATGACAGTAAGAGGAAGATATTTAGCTCTCCCAGAATCAGAGCGTCTCTGCAAATGTAGTAAACAGGAACCGGATACTTTGGAGCGTATTTTCTTTCCTTGTGATTTTGGCATTTATGCCAGAAGACAATTATTAGAAGCCTTGCAACTCAATAGGCTGATTTCTATGCTACCAACGGTTCCTGCTTTCGGACAGGAATGATCAAATTACTTTAACAGTGGCTGAATTTTTGAGTGCTGTCCATGTAGAAAGACTGGGTCATTATAAAGAAAATTAGCGGTTCTTAATTGATCAGGGATTTGGTAGTGCTGTATTGTATTATTATTATGATTATCGGACACCACCAGCTTCTTCCTGCAGGAGTCTGGCCACCAGGATCTTGTGGGCTTCGCAGAGAGAGCTGTTTGGGGCAGAAGGAGCCAAGACCCTCCTCGGGCGCTGCTTCCATGCTGGGCCTGAGGCCGGAAGGCAGGCCAGCTCCAGGACATTCGGGTGCGTTGGGGCTCCTTTTTCGGGAAGAGCAATGCTAGCCCTGACCTTCTCCCTTCCTTCCAAGAGTGAAACCCCCAGGAGAGCCTGGCCCCCGTCTGGGGGGGGGGGTCAAGAACAGGAACGAAAGACCCTCCCAGCACAACATGTGGGAGGGGGACAAGGATCCTTCTGCAGCACCCCCTCAACCCAACACCTGGTCTGCCCCAGCTGCAAAAACGACACAAACAGCGGGGGAACTTGCTGGTTGCAGCTTTATTCAGCCCACAGACTTGGACGTGAAGCTCGGAATCATCCCAGCCGAAAAACCCTCCTTCCCAGGGGAGATCCGAGGGGCTCCAACTGCAGGACCCACTCTGCCCGAGGCCTTGGGGGGCCACAAAGCCCCACAGCTGGCCACTGGAGTGGTTTCGGTGGTGGTGGTGGGGTTGAGAGAGGAGCCCGGCTTGGGAGCCGGCAGAGAGTGGAGGGTCTCCCAGAAGCCTAGAGGGGAGGGCATATAAAGGCCTTGGCCAGGGAGGTACTGCTGGGACCCCCAGACAAAGTGGGGCTGGCCCTCCTGGTGCTTGGGGGGGGGCTGGAGGAGGAAAGGCCAAGCAGTGAGCAAGCCCAGCCAGGCCAGAAAACCCCTAGACCCCCTCTTTCCAAAGCCGGAAGAGAGGAATTTGTGGGGCAACTGCAGGGTTCTTCCCCCTTCATCCCAGCCCACATTGCCCAGGAGCAAACCTCAGGCCTCGCTGCCCCCTGGTGGGAAGAAGGGGAGTGGCAGGTGCAGGTCTTCTCCCCCCACATGGGGAGTGGGGGGCCCCCTGGAGCGCATGGCATGGCTGACCTAGGCTCATTCAGTTCAGTGGGTCTACCCTGAGCAGGACGAGCGCTGAATACTGCTTGCATGCAACATCTGCTCCCCTCGGAGGGAGCCTTTCAACTCCCACTCTTGCCCCACGGCTGACAGAGACTGCCCCCCTGCAGACCCCCTGGTGAGGAGGGGGCCCCATCACGCTCTCTCCTGGGCCAGGCGGTAGTCATAGAGGCTCCCTCGCTCCAGGAAGGGCCAGCCTCTGGGAGGGGCTGCCTGCCCTTTGGGGGGTCCTGGGGGCGCGGCAGGTGGTCCGAAGCCCCCTCCTCCCGGGGTCTGCAGGCAGAAGACGTCCTGAAGGGAAGGAGAAGGGAGATGTTTGGGGTAGGGCAGAGGAGGAACTCCGTGCTGGGGGGAAGGTCCCCTTGGGGGGCAGGCAGGCGAGGAAACCGAGATGGGTCTGGGGGTCCAGAGCCAGGAGCAGGGGGAGGGGGTGCGCATGCGCAGACCGGATCCTTACCCCAGGCATCACTTTCACAGTCGTCTTGCCGCCCAGGTTGATGGTGTGGCCATCGTGTCGAATCAGCAGGTTGAGGCCTGGGGAGCCAGACTCACCCCCTGGAATCAGTGGGGTGGGGGGATAAAGTCATTACAGCGGGGAGGGAGTCCCCAAGAGCCAAACTGAGAGGGCAAGGAGAGTTGGGGGGGAATGGTGCCTCTGTTCTCTGACCATGACACAACCCTCCCCCCAGATTCAGCCAACCTCCAAGCCTCCCCGTCCCCACAAAGTACCCCTCTCTGCCCCCCACCCACAAAGCAACCTGGGCAGAAGGTGGGGGGCGAGCGATGGGAGCCGGGAGCCCCCTTACCTTGCAGGCCGTAGGGGCGGAAGGCCCGCCTCTCGCTCAGCACCGACAGCACCATCTCCTCCCGGAACTGCAGTTCCCGACGCACCCCGTCCCCACCTCGGAAGCGACCGGCACCCCCGGTGCCCGGGGCCAGCTCAAAGCACCTCAGGACCACTGGATACCTTGCGGGGGGGAGGGAAAGTGGTGGGGGTCATTCAGGACATGCCACAAAATTTCCCCCCTAAAAAAAAGGGTGAGGGGCTGCAGAGATGGGGGCTGAGAGGGACACACAGCGGACCCTACAAAGGTTTAGAACTAGAACTCCCACAGCTCACAGGAATTGAAGCCCCAAACTTATGGAGGGTCCTGTGGGGCTGGGGGCACAGCAACAGCCCAGGTCTTTGCTGTGGCTCTTGCCTTGCAGGGGTCAGACTAGAGAACCCTTGGGGGTCCCTTCCAACTCTGCAGTTCTGTGATCCACATTGCAGGTCATCCCAGAGTGAGCCTCCCAGGGGGCTCAGCTAGATGTCTGGGACAGAGCCCCCCGGTCCCCCCTTCTCCACCTCCCCCCAGAGCCCCTGGAGGCCCCCCACCCTCCCAGAAAGCACCCACCGCTTCTCCAAGATCTCAGGGTCCGTAATGCGGGTGTTGGTCATGTGGCTGTGCACCCCACTGCGGCCGTGCCAGTGGGGCCCTGCCCCACACCCGCCAGCCACCGTCTCGTAGTAGCCGATGCGCTCATTGCCAAAGGTGACGTTGTTCATGCAGCCCTGGGGAGAGGGAGGGGCGGTGAGGAAGACGCCCCCCAGACTCCCAGGGGCCAAGGCCCCCGCCAGCCCCCAACCGCCTCCCTCCCCATCTAGACTCTTCCCAGGGGATGATGGGAAACGGGAGCCACGCTTGGCCTCCCCCTCCCCACCCACATCAGCCAGGGGGAGGCTCTGGGGAGCAGGCAGGGCAAGGACCCCCCCCCTTTATGAGGGGCAGGGAAGGTTGTGGGGCTTTTCCTTTAACTGTGGTGTTTAGCTTATTTTTTCAGTTATTCCTTTCTTACCAATTGTTTTGCTGGTGACTTCTTAATGATTCTATATGATTTCTGTTGTATTTGTGATGTTCTACTACGTTCTATAATTTTATTTATTATTTGCAAGCTGCCGTGGCCTTCATTTCAATGAGAAGCGGCCTGGAACTATAATCCATCAAGCTAACAAAATCCAAGAGAGCAGCTTGTGACGCTGCCGTGGGCGGCCTCAACCCATTGCTGCACCCAGAGCCAGGTTGGGGTGAGGAAACGACCCCCCCCCAACCTCCCCCTGCCACAACAGGAGGGGCCCTGCAGAGCGAAGGGCCCCAGAAGCCTCAAGGCCCCCAGCCCAGAGGAGAGAAGGAGAGAAGCTGATCGTTGCTGCATCTGAAGAGCCCCCCCACACAAAGGTGGATCAGGGATGCTTGAGCTGCGACTCCTGCATTACAGGGGCTGGACTGGATGACCCCTGGGATCCCAGCTCCACAAGTCCCACCCACCCCTACCTCCCTGACCATTTGCCAGGCTGGCTGCAGGAGCTGCCGGGAGCCAGAGACCACAGGTTCCCTGCCGCCAGCTGAGGGCTGGGCCAGTCCATGGGGGTCCCCTTTCCCCCTCAGCTGGAGAGCCCCCAACTTGCCCTCTCAGGACCCCCCCGGCTCGGCCCACCCTCACCTGTCCCTCCTCTCACCTGAGAAGCTGCGCAGGCCTCAAAGGCCCGGAAGATGACGTCGACCACCCTCTGGGAGGTCAGGACGTTGCCCCCGACCACGGCTGCGTCTGGGGAGGGGTCCAGCAGGGAGCCTTTGGGGATGAGGATCTGCACGGGCGCCAGGCAACCCTGCGGGGAGGGAGGGATGCCAAGGACCAGCCTGACCAAGAGGGCCAAACCCAAGCAGACGGGGGGCACACTATGGGGGCCCCAGGCAGGGATGGACTCCAACTCCCAGCAGCCAGCAGGGCCAGTGGGAGGGAGGGGAAGCTCCTCACCACCTGCCCTTCGGCCCTAGTCCAGCACTCTGACCACTGCGCCACACTGCCTCCCCCAAAGGGGAGTTTTGAGTGGGGCCATCCCTCTCCTGGGGCTGGAAGGCTCCTCTGAGGGCAGGGGTCCTCCCCACTCCTTTCCGCTGGGGGGAGGCAGTACCCCCCCAGGGGCCGCTCTCCTCCCCCCGCCCTACCTGGTTGAGGGGGATCTCCTGGCCCACCATGCAGCGCAGGCAGTAGATGAGGGCCGAGAGGGTGATGGCTCGAGGGGCGTTGCAGTTGCCGTAGACCTCGTGGCCGGAGCCCCGGAAGTCAAAGACAGCCGTGCCCTGCGGGGGGAGAAGAGAGGAGGCTGGAGGAGGAAAGGGGGAGAGGCAGGGGTCCCGGCCCCCCGGCCCACTGCCTCTTGTGGGAGGGAGTTCCACAGATGAACTCTGTGCTACACAAAGGACTTTCTCTTCTCTGTCCTGAATTTCCCAACAGTTATATCCTCTGGATGTCCACAAGGCTGAGCATTACGAAAAAGCGAGAAAAGCTTTCCTCTCTCCATCATTTGACAAACTTTTTTCCTGCCTCTTATTGCTCCCCTTCTCTATAAACTAAAAGGTAAAGGTAAAGGGAGCCCTGACCACTAGGTCCAGTCGTGGCCGACTCTGGGGTTGCGGCGCTCATCTCGCTTTACTGGCCGAGGGAGCCGGCGTACAGCTTCCGGGTCATGTGGCCAGCGTGACTAAGCCGCTTCTGGCGAACCAGAGCAGCGCACGGAAACGCCGTTGACCTTCCCGCCGGAGCGGTACCTATTTTTCTACTTGCACTTTGACATGCTTTCAAACTGCTAGGTTGGCAGGAGCAGGGATCGAGCAACGGGAGCTCACCCCGTCGTGGGGATTCAAACCACCGACCTTCTGATCGGCAAGCCCCAGGCTCTGTGGTTTAACCCACAGCGCCACCCGCGTCCCCTACAAGGTCCCAAAAGCTGCCGCCTTTCTTCCATCCATCCCCTGCTCGATCCTCCTGGCTGCCCTTTCCTGAACCTTTTCCAGCTCCCCCAGCTCCTTCTGGAGGTGAGGAGACACAGCATCCCCCCTGAGCCACCTGCGCTCACCTGCTGGGGATCCACCGTCACCTTCAGGCGAATGGGGGAGCCATCGTCCAGGAAGTCCTCCGCCTCCACCTGCAGGGGGCGTCCCGGTTCCCCCTGGCGGGCGGCAAAGTCCTTCAGCATGTCTTGCACGGCCACTTCTGCGTTGGCCTGGAGGGGGGGCAGGGGCATTGCGGGGGGGCACAAAGGACAGCAGAGACTTGGGGGTTGGCCCTGCAGGTCTCTCTCCCCCTGCCCACTTGCCCACCCGAGTCCAGCAGACTCCTCCGCCCACCTCACTCTCCAACCTGCGCCCACGTCGGAGCTGGGGAGGCGTTTGGGTGTTTTGTGACAACCGTCCAGTGGCATCTGTAACATTGCTCTGGCTTCCCGTTTTATACTGAGGGCTGCTCTGGAAAGGTTTGGGTTGAAATACGTGAAATTATACGCACATATAACCCCATGGATTAAGGAAGGCCTTGAGGGTGTTACTGCACACTTCTAATAGGATTCCAAGGTGGGAGTTTGGGATGCAGACCAACATGCAAGGATGTCGGGATTCACAGAATGCTGTGTGAGATAGTAAGTCTGCAGGCTTGAGGTTGCTGGCTGATGCAACTGGCTGATGCAACCAGCCTGCAATACTTTCTATGGAAGCGCTGGGTCAGAAAGATTTGCAGTAATGTGCTGTCAGTTGATTGGCTGTCATCGGTTTAAAAGGGAAACCTGTCCAGCAGTAAGTGGTGGTATAGAAGAGTGTGGTCAGAGAGAGAGAGAGAGAGATAGAAAGGTCTTCCTATTTGCCTATTTGCCTTAAGACTAGGGTCCTGCGGGACTTGACATCTTTCTGCAGGGCCTGCAAGATGGAGCTGTTCCACCAGGCCTTTGGCCAAGGCACAGCCTGACCCCCTCCTTCTGTAATCCTCATAGAGCTGTAGCCCAATGGTTGCCATGAATCTGATTTTGAATTGGTTTTAAAATGAATTGATTTTAGAATGCTGTGTTACTTTTATTGTTGTTAGCTGCTCTGAGCCCAGCTTCGGCTGGGGAGGGCGGGATATAATTTTTTTAAAAAAAATTATTATTATTATTATTAGTATGGTGCAGCCAGGTACTCTGTTTGACTGTATGAACTGCTCATGTATTATGGCCCATAGATTATTGTATATATTTGTGTGTGTGTGTGTATATCACAATAAATACACTGCACTGCACTGAAGAACCTGGAACTGAGCTAAAGCGCCGCGGAGAATTGGCGACAGAGGACCATGTGTTTTTTTTTTTGGGGGGGGGGGAGAGACAGACCCTGGCTGGCCCAGGGCGGCAACAGCTGCTGCTTCCAGCCCTGGAACTGCAAAGGAAATGGATGGCTCCGTCCCTCCAGTTTACAATAATATCCACATCCGAGGTTGTTCAGCCATCCCTCAGGGATTCTTCAGTCGCAATTGCTGCCTTGCAGAGGGTTGGGCTGGATGACCCTCAGGGTCCCTCGCAGCAACGATCAGAGGCTGTCCACTCCTACAAGCCTTTCTCATTTTCAAGGGCTGATTTAAGCCCCCCCCCCGGCCCCCCTTGCGGTCTTCCTGCTCACCTGGATGTGAGCCATGTAGGCCTGCACCACTTCTAAGCCGTACTGGCCAATCAGCTCGTTCACCAGCTGGATCCCCTTCTGATTGGCTGCCACCTGAGCGCGAAGGTCGGAGAGGTTGTCCTGCAGGTTGCGCGTGCCACTGCTGCCAGGGAAGCGGGCGGGAGCCATCAGGGCCTCCGTGACGGCTGTGGGGGGAGCGGGTGGAGGCAGGTGAGCCCCCCAGCACGGCTGGTGGGGCAGGGAAGGTCAAAGGCCACCGGTGGGCAGAGAGACCCCTTGATTCTCCCCCTCCTTGGCTCAGCCCCCACATACCCTCCTCCTGGAAGACGCCACCCTTGACCAGCTTGAAGGAAATGAAGACGGCCCCCTCCTCCTGGAGGGAGCGGGAGTGGGGGGGCATGGAGCCCGGCGTGATCCCCCCAATGTCCGCATGGTGCCCCCGGCTGGCCACAAAGAAGACCGGCCTGGCCTCTCCTGGCCAGAAGACCTGCGAGGGGGCAGAAGAACGGAGCAGGCTTAGTCCACGGAGAGCGGGCATGGCGCAGGGCTGTGGGGCAGGGATGGAGGGAGCCACAGGGCAACGGGGGGAGCTCCTGGGACTGCCACCCCCCCCAGCTCCAAGGGCACTGGGCACCCCAACCCTCCCCAGTCCTGAAGGGGCCCAAGCCACACACCCGGGCACGGCTGTCGGTCTGCCAGGACAGGGATGCCAGGCCAGGCTGCGCCCCTGGGACCCCTGCCCACCAGGAGACCCCAACTCACAGGGGTGATGACGGTCAGGTCCGGCAGGTGGCTGCCCCCCGCACACGGGTGGTTGCTGAGGAGAACGTCCCCCTCGTGGAGGTCGGAGCCCAGGTTCCGGATCTGGAAGGGTGGCAGGAAAGAGAAAGGGGGAGCGAAGCCCCTCGAGTGAGGAGGGGTCCCAGGGGCTCCCCAGGGCCAAAAGGGACAGTTCCTCCGGCCCCTGAGTCCTGAGGTCCCAAGACGGCTGAGCTGGAGGAGGGAGCTCTGGCTGCCAGCAGAGTCCAGCTGCTCCATCCAGGCAGTGTGGCCTAGTGGTCAGGGTGCTGGGCTAGGGACTGGGTTCAAATCCCCACCCGACCGTCATGGCCGTGGGGAACCAGCAGCTCTACATTGAGCTCCTTGGAGGAAAGGCGGGATTCAAAGGGGATAAAGAATAAGAGAGAGAACCAGGAGACTGTATGTTTGGAACGAAGGGGGGGTGGAGGAAAAACCCTTTTTCCTCTTTGCACGATGTGATAATAATAACCCTCCACCCCAGAAAGAAACAAGATCGTCGCGTTTTTAATAATCATAAGCAGGATTTTAAGAACTGTGTGGGGATGGATTACAACAGGAGGGAAGATTGGTGAACGGTGAGAAAGTGGAAAAATTTTATGGCGCAGTTAAAAAATGGCGTCTCGCCAAGACAGGCTTGCCGGAGAAAGAAGGACAGGGGAGAGGAGAATCAGGATTGTTTGAAAGAGAAGGAGTGTCGGAATTGCAAGTTTGACCTGACAGAGCCCCCTGATCTATTTGATTTATTTGGCTAGCCTGGAAAAAATAAAGGACAGACCGAAGATTAACTTTGTTTATGGAAGCGTTAAACAGAGGCTGTCCCGGAGTGATATAGCTTTTGAAGAGTACAAAACCCACACAGAGACGCCAGCTTTCATTCTGCTTGTGAGAATCATCAGAGATCGCAAAGAAAGGAATATATGACTACAACAAGATGAGAAAGAAAGTAATAAAGGACTATCCGGATTGAACTGGATAGAACTGATTAATTAATGCAGTAAAATGAGTGATGTCTGGAGTTATCCGGAATTTTGGACTCGTGCGGAGCTTGATATATGGGTACCCTCAAAAAAAATTTAAAATTTGGCTGTATAATTCGGAACTAATGTGATCTGAATAATGTGATGTGATTGGCCTGTTAATAAAAAATTATTTAAAAAAAAAAAAGAATAAGAGAGAGAAGGCCACTTTCCATTTTTCCATTTTTGGGAGTCCCAGCAAAGGAAGAATGGAATATGCAGAAACGGCTAAACTCACCGGAAGAATAAGAAATCAAGATAACAAACATTTTATAAAAGAATGGAAATGGTTTATTGAATATTTACAGATAAATTATGAACAGATAAAAACAATGGCAGGATTATTGTAAAAACCTGCATCTATATAAGAGTATATATATAAAGAAAATTAATAAATGATCAAGTTAAGTTAATTTGGATATGCAGAAGATGTTAAAAATAAATCTAAGGAACCGCAGAAAGAGGGGGAAGGAAGTCAAGTTTTAAAATGTCAAAATGAATGTAAAATAAGTGAAATGTAGATATCTGAAAAGTATAATTATTTTATACATGCGGCCCAAGGCCCATGGCAACTCAAGACCATATATGAAAATACATATAGGGTTCTGGATGGAAAGGGGGGAGCCGGGCGCCTTGGCCCCCTCCCTGGCTTGAGTGCAGCTTCGCAGAGTCCCCTTGTGGAAGTCTGGGGGGGCGGTGGGGGGGAGGCCTACCTGAAACTGCACCGTCTCCTGCATGGCGCCCAGGTGGACCGGGATGTGGGGCGCGTTGGAGACCAGCCCCCCATCAGGGCCAAAGAGGGCGCAGGAGAAATCCAGCCTCTCCTTGATGTTGGTGGAGATGGCCGTGCGCTGCAGGATGCGTCCCATCTGCTCTGTTTGGCGGGGGAAGAGGGTCAGGGTTTTTAATATTCTGTCGGGAGCCACAAAGAGCGGCTGGGGAAACCCAGCCAGGTGGGCGGGGAATAATAATAATAATAATAATAATAATAATAATAATAATAATAATAATAATTTATTTATACCCCACCCATCTGGCTGAGTTTCCCCAGCCACTCTGGGTGGCTCCCAACAGAATATTAAAAACATGATAAAACATCAGACATTAAAAACTTCCCTAAACAGGGCTGCCTTCAGACGTCTTCTACAAGTCAGATAGTTCTTTATTTCCTTGACATCTGATGGGAGGGCGTTCCACAGGGCAGGCACCACCACCGAGAAGGCCCTCTGCCTGGTTCCACGTAACCTCCCTTCTTGCAATGAGGGAACCACCAATTATTATTATTATTATTATTGATTATTATTACAGTATTATTATGATTTCCCCATCCCGCCAGGAATCTCCTCCAAGGACACACTCTCCAAGCCCCCCCTCGTCCCCCCTGGGCAGAGCACACCCCTCACTCACCTGCAATGCTCATGAAGCGATGGGAGAAGATGGAGAGCTGGATGGGGTCGATTTGGGGGCCAACAGGGCGCTCCGTCCCGGACCCCACAGTGATGCAGATGTCTCCGAGTCGGGTCACGGAGGCCGTGCAGGAGGGCTCCACGAGGATGGTGCTGGGCGGGGGGCACAGAGGTTGCAGCTCAGCTCCTTCTTCCCCAACCCCCCTCCCCTCCCGCCTCTTTGCCCTTCCTGGAAGCAGCCCCCACCCTGGGTGCCCCACAGCCAGCCAGCGTCAAAGGCTCATGGACTCATCGCAGGGCAGGGATAAAGCCCCCCCCTCACCTGTTCTTGTCAATGATGATGCTGGGACCAGGGATGGAGTGGCCCCAGGTGAGCTCCTCCAGCAGGTAGACGCTGGTGTCCAGGTAGCCGCCCTCAAAATAGCAGCGGGACACCTGGGGGGCAGACAGTGGGGCTGGATGGTTAATACGAAGGACTGCTGGTTTAACTGTTGTAGTTGAGCTTCCTGCATTGCAGGGGGTCCGCCCCAACTCTGCAATTCTATTATTCTAATTTATTGCCCCCCCTCCACCCGGAGTCCCAGGGGGAGCTACACCGCCAAAAGCAACTTTCAGCCTTGGACATGAGGAGTAAGGGAGCCTAGGAATTTAAGCTGCTTTCCCGAAGCAAAGAGAGGTGCGGCAGAAAACATTCCTTTTCTATTTCTGACCCACCCAGAGAGGAAGAAGGACAGAACCAGCAGAGTCCAACGCAGGAGCCCCAAGCTGTTGGCAGCGGGGTCTGGGGGGACCAGGCCCCTCTCCCAGGCTGGCCTTTTGTATTTGCAAACAATTGGATCCAGCCGTACCTGGGCTCCTGAACACCTTGGGAGTCGACTGTTCCGGCTCCCAAACGATCGGAAACTAGAAGTGATTGTTCCAGTTTTTGAATGTTTTTTGGGAAGCCGAACATCCACTGCAGACACCGCTCTTGTTTCCGGCACGCCTGCGCAATCAGGAACCAGTCGGAAGCCGCCCCTTGGTTTTCTAACTTTTCAGAAGTCGAACAGAATTCCGGAACAGATTCCGTTCAACTTCTGAGGTATGTACGTATTGCAAAAAGGTCACCCGTGACTCCAGGACCTAATCCTGCCAGAGAAATGGCGCCTTGCGCTCCCCACCTTCCTGCCCCACAGCTCTGCGATGGTCCGCTGGGATATATATTGTATCAGGAAATGTGTGACCTTGAAAATAAAAGTGTCCCCTTCCGACGAAAGAGAGCATTTGAAATTGGGAGGGGGCTCTTCTCAGACTGCAGGTTCCAAAAGCACCTGAGCACCCAGCAGTCGGGGGAGTCCAGCTTCCCCCCAACTCAGTGCCCCCCGGATGCTCTGGACTTCAGCTCCCATCAGCCCCTGGGCCAGCTGGGACTGCCGGGAGGGGAGGAGCCAGAGCGCAGAGTTAAACTGCGGAACTCCCTCCCACAGGGACGGCTTTCAAAGAGGATTGCCCAAATGCATGGAGGAGGGGGCTCGCAAGGGCAACCAGCCAGGAGGGGGCTGGGGAAGAGGGGCAGGGGGGTCCTCACCCTTTCCCGGCGGGGGTGCTGCTCACTGGCCGGCACCGGCTCTTCCTGGCCCAGTCCGGAGCTGGCTGTGCCCCTCACGCGCACGTCGTCCACCAGGACGGCTCGGCCGGGGATGGTGAAGCCAAACTCCTGCTGGTACCTGGGGGGCCAAGCGCAGGCTCAGGGGGGCGACTGCAAACCATCTCCTGGCCCCTGCTGCAGAAAAGGGGCAGCCGGGCACTTCCGAGCCGTGGCGCCAGGCGCGAGGGGAGCCCACTGACCTGGTGGCAAAGGCAGCGCCAAAGTCCCCGCTGCGGCAGGACTGGGCAGTGGCCGGGTAGCCCTTGGCGGAGCACATGAGGGCGCAGTCCGTGCGCTCGTAGCGAAGGTGCAGGAAGGGCTCCGTGCTGATCTGGGATCTGGGGAAGGCCAAGGGGAGAGCAGTCAGCAAGCGGCTGGGTGGAGGCTGTTTTGCCCAGCTCCCCGCAAATGTAACGCCAGCCCCCCTTTCTCACATGCAGCCCCCAGGACTCTGCCTTCCCTGGACAGCAGGCCGGGTTGCCCACAGCGGCTTGCAGGGCCTTCTCCCCCCAGGCCCCTGCCCTGCCCTGCAGGGGTGGCGCTCACCTGGCGAAGCCCTGGGCCTCCAGAGCCTGCACACACTTGGCCTCCAGGGCAGCGACTGTCTCGTCCAGCTGGGCGTAAGCCTCGGGGCCGTAGGCCAGGGAGCAGGGCTGCTGCGTCTCGTGAACCACGTCTGCCAGAGCCAGGCCAAAGGCGGACAGGATCCCGCTGTACCTGCCAGGAGGAGGAAGGGAGCGAGTGAGTGGGGGGGGGGGTCTTCCTCTGCCAGGTCAAGCGAGGGGTCCTGGGGCCGGAGACCCCCCTCCCTTCCCTGCCCTGGGCACCTACTTGTGGATGAAGACCTTGCTCATGCCCAAGGCCCGGGCGATGGCACAGGCGTGCTGCCCGCCAGCTCCCCCAAAGCAGGCCAGGATGTGGCGGGACGTGTCGTGGCCCCGAGCCTGGAAGGACAGAGCGGCCGTTGGAGCCCAGAGAGAGAGAGAAAGAGCAGGCACTCTCACCCCACCCCACCTCCCACAGGGGGGCAACAGGATTCGGGAAAGGGAAGCTCTGACCCCCTTCTTCAAATATCTCAAGGGCCGTCCCATGGAAGGTGCTGTTAGTTTCTGTTTGCCCCTGTGCAGCTGCTTAGAGTCACAAGACTCTGTTTACATTCCAGAGACATTCCAGGCTGTTGGAAGTCTCACAGAAGACGGATGTGACATTACTGGTTTCCTGTTCCTTTGTTTTCCAGTTGCTCTCTGCTCTCACAGAGAGAGGGTGATTTCTTTTCTGTCTGCGTAGCTAGAAAATAAAGCATAGTGATGCAGCCATAAATCTCATCACTTTCGCGTGCTGCTTTGATTCTCTGCTGAATGGGAATGTGCCTGGAGCCTCATCAAAGGCTCAGGACGTCAATTCCTGCATTGCCAGACTAGATGAGCCCTGGGTGTCCCTTCCAACTCTACAGTTCTGTGATTCTATGAAGCTGCTGCTGTTTGTGTGTAGGACTGCTCCCCCTCCAACAGCCTGGCCCCACAGCTCACCCCCTCCTCCCTCAGAGCCCCCCATGGCAGTCCCTGCCCTCCCGTTCCCAGGCTGGGGGGAATCCTTTGGAGCTCCTTAAAACAGCCCAGAAGTTGCAGCCCCAGAGAGCAGCGGCTCAGAGGCACCTCCCCAGCCAACCCCCCAAGCGGCTGTTGAACCCGAGAGCTGGAGAGTCGGCTGGGACACCAAGAGTCATCTAGTCCAACCCCCTGCAATGCAGTGCCCAACATGGGGCTCAAACCCACAGCCCTGCTCTATGGACTGGGCTCTTGATATAATAATAATAATAATAATAATAATAATAATAATAATAATAATATTTATACCCTGCCCATCTGGCTGGGTTTCCCCAGCCACTCTGGGCAGCTTCCAACCGAATATTAAAAATCAGACTGCCTCCCACCCTTGGGGGGGGTCTCCCCCACCCCCCCTTCTTACTAGGAGATTTCAACCACCCTTAAGGAGCTGCGTCTGAAACCACTGAACCTTCCTTCCCTAGAAGCAGCCCAAATTTGGACGGGTAATCATTGTAGCATTCTTGAAACTGTCCAATCCAAATTTTTAAGGCAGATTTTTTCTGTACCACCCTGTGTCCCGAATGCATCATTACGACTGGAGGCAAGTCTTCCCTCTGCAGAAGCTTGGTCCTGGGAAAGAACTCTTAATTATTGGCTCCGTCTAAATCTAAATCCTCCCGGTCTACTGCCCTTAGTGACACAAGAGTGCTCTGATGGTGTTTCCTGCTTGGCAGGGGGTTGGACTCGATGGCCCTTGTGGTCTCTTCCAACTCTATGATTCTATGATTCTAGGACCCCCATAAAAGTGTGTGGTCCAAAATTGTGCACCAAAAATTCCTCTCCTGTGGACTCCACCCACATCAGCTTCTCATGACGGGCTTTATTAAAGCAAAAAGGCTAATTGAACAGCGTCTGAAAGACTTAGAGCAACAGAACAATCTGGCCATTATAAAGAAACGCTGTCCTTGGTATGCCTTCTTTTCCCCTTCTCAGTTTGATTCCCTGGCACCATATTTGTATAAATTAACTATCCCAAAATACAGACGTGCCTTCACACTGGCCAGACTGGATGTGATGCCCTCTGCCGTACTTGAGGGCAGATCCCAAAAGATTCCAACTGAGAAACGACTCTGCCCCTGTGGAGATGGTAATCTGGAAACAGTGGCTCATGTTCTCCTGTCCTGTCCCCTTTATAAAGATCTGAGGAATGAGATCATCATGCCACTCCTGCTTACCGTCCCAGGCCGCCCATCTGAGGCCACACTGTTCTTTCTGTTATCAGATCAAAAGGATCAGACAGCAGCAAAGGTTGCTAGGTTTATCAAAGGTGCAATGAGGCCACTATCTGAACGATAATCTTGACCATTTGATTGCTGTCTTTTTTATTTGTATATATTTTATTTGTATATATTGCTTGTTTTATGTTGCTATGGCCATCGGCTAACGTGAATAAGGTTTATCTATCTTTGTGATCCCTAGAAGCAGACCGAGGCTGCTGCCCCGATCCGCAAGGGGCCTGCTCTCCCGCCTTCCCACCTGGCAGCTGCCCCCCAGCCTCTGGAGCCACTCTGCTCTCTCTGCTCCCCCTTCAGGGGCTCCCAGAGCAAGCCAGGAGAAAGCCCCTCTTTCCCCTGGTGCAGAGGAGGGGGTCTCTGCCCCGGGAGCCTTGGCGCAGCCACTACCTGCGTCAGGGCACGGATGGGTCTGCACATGGCCTCGTTGGCCACGCGGATGAAGCCCATGGCCACCTCCTCGACGCTGAGTGGGGGGCTGGCCCCACGGAAGGCGTTGACCCTGGCGGCCAGCTCCTCAAAGGCCTGCAGGGTGGCCTCCGGCGAGAGGGGGAGGTTCTCCGTGGGTCCAAAGATGTGGGGGAAGTAGCTGGGCAGGAGGCGGCCCAGGCACAGGTTGGCGTCCGTCACTGTCAGGGGACCTCCTGGGGGCACAGAGGGAGAGGCGCAGTCAGGCACCCGCCGCCAGCACCCTGTTCCCCCCCACACACCACCACCCCGTGCCCCACACGGCAGCCTCACCCTTCCGGTAGCAAGCAGGGCCAGGATGCGCCCCAGCAGACTCGGGGCCAACGACAAAGAGCCCGGACCTGGAGGGGAGGAAAAAGAGAGAGGAGGAAATTAATTGACCCTGTGGCAAATAGGGGGTGGGGGGTGCAAGGAGCTGCCAGGCCAGAGGAGGAGGAGAGCCCGCTGGATCAGGCCAAAGGGGTCCATCCAGTCCAGCAGCCCAAGGGGAAACCTGCAAGCAGGATTGGAGCCAAGAGCACCCCTCTTCTCCTGCGGAGATCGCGCAGAGCTGTCCTGCCTAGGAGCTATCTGTGGCCCCCTCCTCTTCCATGAAATTATCCAATTCTCTTTCATCCCGGTTCGTGGCCCTCCTGTGGCAGGGAGTTCCATAGTTGAACTCAAGGCAGGGAGAGTGGGAGAGAAAGCCCAGCAGCAAGTGAGGCAGGGCGTGGGCCCCAAGGAAGTGGCCCTCAAAGGAGCCGGGGGCCGTGGGGTCACAAGGACGCCCACCCCATCGAAGGAAGACGGGACGGAGGGAACTGGATAGGCAGGGGCCCAGCAGCCAGAAGAGGGAGCAGCAGCACCCCACAGATCCTGGGGGCTGTGAACCTGACCTGAAGAAGAGCCGTGAGCCCCCTCCGGCCGCCACGGTGTTAATGTCCAGCTGTGGGGCCTGGATGCTGACCCCGGCCGTCGTGGCCTCAAAGACGTGCTCGTACTCCCCAGCGTAGCGGCTCACGTCAGTGGAGGTGCCTGGGCGAGAGACCCCGGGTGAGGGACCCGCCCAAACAGACCCACACTGTTTTTTAATTTTATTTATTTACTTAATTTATATACCACCCTATACCGGGAGCTCTCAGGTCTCCCAGAAAAGACCGCAATACAGTGGACATTCAGGTTGTGAACGTGATCCGTGAGGGAAGCACGTTCACAACCCACAGTGTCCGCAACCTGCAGCGGCAAGTCTTTGCACGCGCGGGTTGCGATTTGGTGCTTCTGCGCATGCGCCAAGTGTAATTTAGTGCTTCTGCGCATGCGCAACTGCCGAAACCCAGAAGTAACCCCTTCCGGTACTTCTGGGTTTCGGCAGTCTGCAGCCCGAAAAAACACAACCTGAAGTGGCTGTAACCCGAGGTATGACTGTACATAAAGTCAAAATGAAAACAATAACCCAATAACGCTCCCCCTCAAAGAGAGCCACGTTTCAAAAGGGTGTCGGATGTCCTCTCCACGCCCCGTGGTCCCTCTTACCTCCCATGTCAAAGCCAATGACGGGCTGTCCATCTTCCCGGCGGTAGGTGGTGACGGCATAGCCCACGACGCCCCCTGCTGGGCCAGAGAGGATGGCACGGGAGCCGCTGAAGGCCTCCATGGGGGTCAGGCCCCCGTCAGAGCGCATGAACATGACCGGCACGCCCTGCGGAGAGAGGCCAGGGGGCAGGGTAGGCCAGGCTGGGGAGAGGATGTCCATCTAGCGGTGCCCTTGCAGGGTGCCCCACTCTGCTGCGATGCCCCCAAGGAGACTGGGTGCAAAGCAGACCACCCCTCTCCGTTTTCTAGAGAGAGAGAGGGAGGGAGGGAGACTGCCAGAGGCGGGACTCGAACCCAGGTCTCCCCGGACAAGTCCTCCCCCGTTTCCCACCTGGAGCTGCTGAGCGAAGCCGTCCCGGAAGCTGCTCAGGTAGCGGTGGATGCAGGGCGTGAGGTAGGCGTCTGCGCAGGCCGTGTAGCCCCGGGGCACTGCCCGCACCATGGGCATCACCTGGGAGGAGAGGGAGACCTGCTGGAAGCCCAGCTCCTTCGCCAGGCGCCCCACCTGACGCTCGTGCTCCGGCCACCTGCGGGGGGAGGAGATGCTCAGCGCTGATCACCCCCTGCCCTGGGCGCCAACGCAGGACTTGACATCTTTCCGCAGGGCCTGCAAGACAGAGCTGTTCCGCCTGGCCTTTGGTCTGGACTCAGTCTGACCCTTATGTTTCCCTCCCCTTATGGTCTTGATCTATTGGCTACTTTTAAAATGAGGCTGCATTTAAAATTGCATTTTAACCTGTATTTTAAATTGTTTTTTTCCCCTATTATGTTTTTACTGTAATTTTACTGGTGTTAGCTGCCCTGAGCCCAACTTTGGCCGGGGAGGGCGGGGTATAAATAAAAACGATTATTATTATTATTATTATTATTATTATTATTATTATTATTATTTGTTACAGAGCAGCCCCTGCTTTTCTTCTGAAGCTGCCTCACTGTCTTGGCCGTTGCTTCCTCGGGGGCTCTGTTCTGGATCAGGCCAAAGGGGGCCCATCCAGCCCAGCCTCCTCCTCTCCCAGTGGCCGACCAGATGTCCCACAGGGAAACCAGCAGAATTTGAGCCCAAGACCAGCTCTCAGCTCCTTGGTTTCCAGCAACTGGGATTCAGAAGCACGCCAGCCTCCAGCCAGGGGGCAGAGGATAACCATCCCGGCTGGGCGCTCTGCAAGGCCTCCTTCTCCTTCTCCTCCATGAATCGGGCCCATCCTCCTCTCATCCCTCCTGCAGGACCAAGTTCCAGAGTCGGACTCTGCGCTGCGTGAAGATGGGCTTTCTTCCTCTGCCCTGAATCTTCCAACATTCAGCTTTTCCACTGTTTGCCAATGTAAACACAGCTCAGCACAAGACTCCTAATCTCAGGGCTATGGTCCGAGCCCCACGTAAAAGATTCCTGCCTTGCAGGGGATCTGGTGATCCTTGGGATCCCTTCCAGCTCTGCAGTTCCACGATTGCACTTCCTTTTCCGCTGAGGCTGCCTAGCTGGCTTAGCTGCCGGGTTCTGCTGGCAAAGGGCTGGATGTGGGTTGCGAATAAAGGCTCTGGGGCTGGAGAGGAACTAGGCTGTGTCCAGGGCAGCTGTCTGCCAGCTCCATCTGGTATGCAGGATGAGACCCTACCTGCCTGCGTACTATCTCACCAGAGTGGTGCATGCTCTGGTTATCTCCCTCTTGGACTACTGCAATGCGCTCTGTGTGGGGCTACCTTTGAAGGTGACCCGGAAACTACAACTAATCCAGAATGCGGCAGCTAGACAGGGGACTGGGAGTGGAGACCACATAACACCGGTCTTGAAAGACCTACATTGGCTCCCAGTACGTTTCCGAGCACAATTCAAAGTGTTGGTGTTTGACCTTTAAAGCCCTAAACGGCCTTGAAGGCCCAGTATACCTGAAGGAGCGTCTCCACCCCCATCGTTCTGCCTGGACACTGAGGTCCAGCGCCGAGGGCCTTCTGGCGGTTCCCTCCCTGTGATAAGTGAGGTTACAGGGAAGCAGACAGAGGGCCTTCTCGGTGGTGGCGCCCACCCTATGGAGCACCCTCCCACCAGATGTCAAGGAAATAGACAACTATCTGACGCTTAGAAGACATCTGAAGGCAGCCCTGTTTAGGGAAGTTTTTAACGTCTGATGTTTTATTCTGTTTTTAATCTGTTGGGGGCTGCCCAGAGTGGCTGGGGAAGCCCAGCCAGATGGGTGGGGTATAAATAATAAATTATGATCATATTATTAAAGGCAGCCCCACACCCTCAACCCACAGCGCAAGACTCCCTCCCACCTCGGGAGCAGAACTCACATGTAGGAATGCAGAAGAACCACTGCCAGGCTGCGGATGCCCTGGGCCAGCAA
This sequence comes from Podarcis filfolensis, assembly GCF_964270895.1. Taxonomy (NCBI): domain Eukaryota; kingdom Metazoa; phylum Chordata; class Lepidosauria; order Squamata; family Lacertidae; genus Podarcis; species Podarcis filfolensis. The sequence continues at coordinate 90,911,625 of NC_139603.1, read as the reverse complement.
CCCCTCCAGCTGCCCTCGCAGGGCATCCAGGTCCAACGGCCGGTGTACCACGAGGGACTCCCCTGTCAAACCTGGGGGGGGGGGGTGAAGAGGAAGAGAACTGCCAGGTGAACCTCCGTCTGGGAGACCCTCCCTGCATCATCCTCACACAGCCCCACGGAGCCAGCGCCAGCCCTCTAGGGCAGATGGAGGCAACAGTGCCCTTGCCTAGGAAGGAGCTCCCACCTGTGACTTTGGGGGCAGAGCCGTAGAGCTGGCATCCCTCGCGATGGAGGACCAGGCGCTCGTCCACCTCCAGCACAGCTTCGTACAGCAGGTCTGGCATGGAGACTGCCTGGGGAGAAGGAGGGGGTGGCGGGGGGGGGTCACAGGCAGATCACTGTACGTTTCCGAGCACAATTCAAAGTGTTGGTGCTGACCTTGAAAGCCCTAAATGGCCTCAAAGGCCAGTATACCTGAAGGAACATCTCCACCCCCATCATTCTGCCCAGACGCTGAGGTCCAGCACCGAGGGCCTTCTGGTGGTTCCCTCCCTGCGAGAAGTGAGGTTACAGGGAACCAGGCAGAGGGCCTTCTCAGTAGTGGTGCCCAACATCAGATGTCAAGGAGATAAACAACTACCAGACTTTTAGAAGACATCTGAAGTCAGCCCTGTTTAGGGAAGCTTTTAATGTTTAATAGACTACTGTATTTTAATATTCTGTTGGAAGCCGCCCAGAGTGGCTGGGAAAACCTATCCAGATGGGTGGGGTATAAATATCATTATTATTATTATTATTATTATTATTATTATTATTATCCTCCTCATCATCAGGGGATGGACATCCTCACTCGCAGGCCGGGAGAGGGATCTGCACCCCTTTCACAGAACCACAGAAATGCAGATTCGGAAGGGGCTCCCTGGGTCATCTAGTCCAACCCCCACAACCCTGGGATCACAACCACTGGCTCCTCCTCCATCTGCTGTGGGGGGGGGACTCTGCCGTCATAAACGTGTTGGGTTTGGTGCCACAAACGGCTGCCGCCGCTCCCTGCAACATGTTCCTGTGCGTGTAACCAGAATGCCAAGCGCAGGTCAGCCTCCTCTGTGGAGCCACATTGGGTGGTGCTTGCAGGAGGCCTGGCTCCCCAGGGAAAGCTGCCAGGGGGGCAAGGCAGCCCCTAAAGTGCAGAATGGCCTCGGGTATTAAAAGCAAAACCTTAAACTTGGCTCAGGAGCAAATCAGCAGCCAGAGCAGATCTCTGAGCAGAGCTTTCATGCGCTGGCATCGTTGTCAGCAACCAAGCTAAGAGCATAGGAAACTGTGCCAGGCTGTTGGTCCATCTAGTTCAGTCTTGCCTACTCTGGCCGGCAGCCCCTCTCCAGAGGCCTCTCCCAGCCCCACCTGGAGACGCCTGGGATCAAACCTTCTGCATGCAGCACAGATGCTCCGCGACTGAGCTATGGCTCTTCTCCTATGGCTATGGCCGTCCGTCAGAGATTCTTCCTGCATCGCAGGCGATTGGGTAATGACCCCTGAGGATCCCTTCCAACTCTGCAATTCTATGATTCTATCCTGTTTCCTCCCCCCCCCCCCCCGCATGGCACAAGAAGAATTTAGGGCATTTGAGGGCAAGCCCAGCCATGAAAAATGTGCTGCTCCACAGAGATTCTTCGCAGAACTTGCCGGCAGGGGAGGGAGGGCCCAGACCAGAGTGAGCAGCAGTGATTGGGGTGGCAGGAAGGGAGGGAGATGCTCAAGGCACCCAGGGGTGGGGGCACCAGCACATGGCAGCCGTCGCTGCTCCCCCCCCCCCCAGCCTGCCAGGAAAGCACCTTCTCCAGCCTCCATGGAAAGCAGGAGCAAAGCCCCCCCCCTTCCCAGCTGGCTGGCTGCCCAGTCGTCTCTGCCGAGGGACCTCTACGCTGTTCCCACATGCCCCCTCCATGCCCAGCCAGCAGGAACGTTCCAGCGCTGCCAGCCAATCCCGAGAGTGGCACAGCACCCACCCACCCCTCCAGGCTGCCCAGGAAGGTGGCACCGGCTGGCACAGGCTGGAGTCCAGACCGCTGCCTCTTGAGGGCAGAAGGGGACGTCTGAGCCCCCTCTCCTGTTGGACACAGAGGAAGGAGGGGGGCGGGGGGGGAGAGTCCCGGCACTGACCAGGTCAAAGATGTGCGGCCGCGCCTGGTTGCCAATGTGTAGCAGGTCCCTGAAGCCTTTGGTGATGAGCAGTGCCAGGCGCTCCCCCTTGCGCTCCAGAAGGGCGTTGGTGGCCACCGTGGTGCCCATGCGGATCCACTCGATGCGCGAGGTGTCCAGGGGCTGGTCTTTGGGGAAGGGGACGCCACATTCCTGGGGGGGGGAGCAAAGCGTCCGTCATGGCCTGTCAGGCTGAACACACACACAGGACAAGAGGACAGGAAAAGCTCCTGCACAGCCCTTGCGCATAATGGCTTGGAAGGTGCTCCTGTCGTCTTCTGGACTAAGCTCCTAAGGGACACTCCTGCTCTGCGAAGCAAAGAACCAGCCCCCTCCAGCCCCCCAGGAGGACCACAGCAGCCAGGGGAGGACACCCACCTGCCCACCAGGGTGCTGCTGTCCAGACCCATGGCTCCGACTCCCCACACAGGGAACACACAGCTTGGGCACCAATGCCTGACACTGACTGGCAGCAGGTGGCTCTCCAGGGTGCCTGGCAAGGGACCCTCCCAGCCCCACCAGGGGGCATGCACGTGGCCCCCTATTTTCCAGCTCCATCCAAGGGCTGCCTTTAAAGCCCCTCTTTAAGACCCCCGTCCAGCTGCTGAGATGGTCTTCAGGGGCTTCCTCCAGGTGCCCTCAGGTGGGCAGGGAGCAGGGCCTTTTCTGGGATGGCACCCCAACTGCTGGAAGAGCTGCTGGGCGTCCTGGTCGCCCTCTGCGAAACCCTCCCCTTTACCTGGGGCTGGGGGGCTTCAACTAGCCTCACACTAGGGCTGGGGGGCTCTCCAGGTTGGCCTCTCCTTGCAGAAGGGCTTGTAGGAGCTCCTGCTTCCTCCGGGCCACAATCCTTTCCTCCTGCTGCCGCTTTCTTGGCAGAGGCAACCCGAAGGCGCGTCCTTGCCAGGCGCCCGGGGGACTCTCTGCCCCGCGCCCCGAGGGCTTTCCCGGCCCTTCGCGGCCGCCTCACCTCCTCCAGGACGCGGCGGATGCCCTCGGTGGGCGCGTCGCGGTAGTTGGCCGGGTCCTCGGAGAGCAGCTTCAGCAGGCGCGCCTTCCCTCCGGGGCAGCGGGCGAAGACGTCCGTGAAGGTGCCGCCGCGGTCGATGGCGAACTGGAACTTGCCGGGCGCAGCCATGGCCCGACGGAGCGCCCGCCGGAGGGGCGGCGGGGATCGAAGGGACGGCCGAGGGAGGCGTGCAGAAACCCCGGGGTCCCCGCAGCCCGGCTTCAGCGCCTCACGGGGTCCCCGGCGGAGGAGACTGGCTCGACGGCGCGCCCTGGCCGAGACCTCCGCTCGGGAAGCTCCTCCTGCCGCGGGAGGGGCCGGCGAGGCGCCCCGCCTGACTTGCTGGACGGGTTGGCGCAGGGCAGGGCAGGGCAGGGGGCGCCGGCGAGGCGAGGCGAGGGGGGCGCCTCACCCCCCGTCGAACAGGCGTGCAAGTGCCGTCCCGGGACGCGGCCCCCTCCTCTCCCGGGAGACCCCCAAGCCCGCTCCCTCCCGCGAAACCGAGCAGGACCAGGAGGCTCCAGGCGCCCCCTCAAGACTCCCCCCCGACGGGCCGAGAGAGGGGATGCCCTGAAAGGCGGTTCGTGCCCCGCCCCGACGGGGGGCGCCCGGCAGAAACTTCAGGCGCCGGCGGCCCCCCCCCTTTCCTCGATCCCGCTTCCCGGCTTGGCTGGGGGGGCGCGCAACCCTCGGAGCCGCTTGCGCCGGTCAGAGCGCCCCGCGTGGCGGCGGCGGCGGCGGCGGCGAAGGGGGCGAGGCCGGCGGCGAGGGGCGGAGCGGGCCCGGCTTCCTCCTCCTGCTCGGGCTGCCTGCCTCCTCATGGCGGGGCTGGAGCTGCTCTCGGAGCAGGGCTACCGCGTGGACGGGCGGCGCGCCGGGGAGCTGCGCCAGATCCGCGCCCGGCTGGGCGTCTTCGCGCAGGCCGACGGCTCCGCCTACCTGGAGCAGGGCAACACCAAGGCGCTGGCCGTGGTCTACGGGCCCCACGAGGTAGGCCGGCCGGGCGGGCGGGCGGAGGGATGGCGGGAGGGATGGCGGGACCCCGGGCGCAGGGCTCTCCGGCCCGCGCTGCCCTCCTCTCCGCTCCTCTCTCCCGCAGATGCGCGGCTCCCGCGGCAAAGCGCTGCCCGACCAGGCGCTGCTCAACTGCCAGTTCAGCCTGGCCACCTTCAGCACCGGCGAGCGCAAGCGGCGGCCCCACGGCGACCGGCAGGCGGGCGAGATGAGCCTGCAGCTCAAGCAGACCTTCGACGCCGCCATCCTCACGCAGCTCTACCCGCGGTCGCAGATCGACATCTACGTGCAGGTGGGAGCGGGGGGGAGGGGCTGGAAGGCTCCCCCGGGGAGACTGGGGGGGATGGTGCAGCCCCCCACCCCATTATCCTCTGAGAGAGCAGCAAACCTGGGGGGTGCTTTGGTCCCACAAATCCATCCCAGTGCCCCCCCACCCTAATTAATTAAGACTCATCGTTCCCATTTGGAAGCCGCCCAGAGTGGCTGGGGCAACCCAGTCAGATGAGTGGCATATAAGTAATAGAATAATAATAACAATCTAATAATATAATATCAACCCTGTCGGATGAGTGGCATATAATAAATAAATTATTAAAATTCCTTCCAGTAGCACCTTAGAGACCAACTAAGTTTGCTACTGGTATGAGCTTTCGTGTGCATGCACACTTCTTGGTCTCCAAGGTGCTACTGGAAGGATTTTTTTAATTTCGTTTTGACTACGGCAGACCAACATCGCTACCTCCCTGTAAATAAATTATTATCATCACCATCACTCTATAAAAAGCATAGTTCAGAATAGCAGTTTGCACAACCCACTAAGGAAAATAACATCATAAAATTCAAAACAGTAATAATTAACTGTACTTTGATTCAAAATGCAGTGAAAATTACTCAGTTTAATTAATTCAACAAGAGGGGCGAGCTTGATCCAGTGATCCCAGCTTTGCAAAGTCCAATAGCCCTTGACTCCTCCTTGCCTCTTTCCTCGCTCCCCCTGCAAGACAGAGCTGTGGGCAGTGGGTGCCCTTGCCCGGTGTGCTGGGTGCTTGAGGGTCCAGCTCTGGCCAGGGGCCATGGGTGGGGAGGGGCTCCTTCCGCCGGGTCCTGAGGAAGCCTTTCCTGTGCCTTCCAGATCCTGCAGGCGGACGGCGGCAACTACTGTGCCTCGGTGAACGCGGCCACTCTGGCGGTCATTGACGCCGGCATCCCCATGCGGGACTACGTCTGCGCCATCTCGGCCGGCTTCCTGGAGGACACGCCCCTGGCCGACCTGAACTACGTGGAGGAGGCGGCTGGCGGCCCCCAGATGGCCCTGGCGCTGCTGCCCAAGTCGGAGCAGATTGCGCTGCTGGAGATGAACGCCCGGCTGCACGAGGACCACCTGGAGCGCATCATGGAAGCCGCTAGCAAGGCCTGCAAGGACGTCTACGCCGTGCTGGACCAGGTGGTGCGGGAGCATCTGCGCGAGGTCACCGCTCTGCTGGGCAAGTGAGCCCCCTCCTGGCTGCACTATGGGGGCGCAGAGCGGCGGAAGACGACTCCTCCTCCTCTGCCGTTTGCTCAGGTGGCGCCAGCTCAGGTGGCGCCCCCTTCCTCCCTGAACTGAGCCGCTCTCTGTGGGAGAGGAATGCGCAGCTAGATGCAGGCGTGTGTTGCACTTCCTGCGGTGCTTTGCACTAAGCCTTTTTGTACAGGGTTGCTTCTTTTTTACATGCCAGAGAATTAAATATTCTTCCAAAGAATGTACAGAGCGTGGATCACTTGGGCACACGTCACGTGGCTTCCCTCTCTGGCCTCAGCTCAGGACTGGTTGAGATTTAAGAACGGGTGAGCCTCGCCCCCTCCTGACCTGGGGTTCTGTGTGCGTGTCTTCGGTAAACACACTGTTGTGACGCTTGACTTGGCCAGAACAACTCTGGCCGCTGGGGGGCCACAGAAGCGGAGTCCAAAGGCCTGTAACTTTGCACAGCTTAGATGGAGCCATTCCTTCATCTTAGCTGTACACGTGCATAGAAATTAAGTTGCACTCTCAGAGGAAAAGCATGCCTGCATTATCAGAGCTAACCGGTGTTAGAAACTCAGATATATAATCGAATTGCCCAAATGGCACCTTAAACCTAGGTTATGGTTGCCACAATGAAATACCCAGGCACTGCCCCCCACCGGTGGTATGCAGGAGCTGGGACAGAGCAACGGGAGCTCAACCCCTAGTGGGGATTCAAACCGCCGACCTGATCAGCAAGCCCAAGAGGCTCAGTGGTTTAGACCACAGCGCCACCCGCGTCCCTAATTTATATACCACTTTATATTTTCAATAACAAATCTCAAAGCAGTTTACAACACATTAAAAATCACATAAAACAATCCAGAATAAAACAGATTCAAGCTTCAAGGAAAATATTTCAGATCCCTCTCTAAGTGACATTTGGCTTTCCTCATTCCCCAACCCGGCATCCAGGGATCTCCACATGGTCGCCGCGGTTGGACCCGCACCAGTTGCAAAACATGCCTGGTGCCTGGTTAGTTTCTAACACTGGATAGGAGATCTAGCAAAGCACATACTATAACTTCCACTACAGTTCTCTCCAGAAACAGCCCATCCACAGAGTGCCCAGCAAGGTTGGCAAGTGTTTATGCCATGTGCTCTTTGCACACGATGGTGCCTGCAGCATGACACATGCATCCTGGCTTCTCTCTGCAGGTCATTTTGGCTCCTGGCTGGCATGGTGGGCAGTGGCGTAGCGCCGGTTGTCAGCACCCGGGGCAAGGCAAGTTTTTTGCGCCCCCTAACCCGTGGATTTGCGCCCCCTAACCCATGGATTTGCCCTAACCCCAGATGTTGCGCCCGGTGCGGCCCGCCCCCCCCCTGCACCCCCCACGCTACGCCACTGATGGTGGGTGACTGGTTCTGCCCTGAGCAGGTGGGGGGAGTTGGAGTGGGTCACTTCTTGGAACCTTCCAACCTCATGCTTTGCTTGCAGCCCACATTGTGGAAGAATGCAAGTGAAGAGGGGGCGCTAGCCTGGGCAGGAGCTCCTTCAGTGGCCCTGGGGTCAGGCGAGGGGCACATGCCAGTCTCAAGCTTCGGGGGAAAGGGGTTAACCTCAAGGAGGGGCACCAGCACAGCCCCATCCCACGTGGTCTGAGAACTGTTGCTGTGCCACGGAGGTACCAAAGTCTGCAGATAATAAATGCAAGAGCCATGGCCAGGCTGAGTGAGCTGCAACATTTCCCAGCAAAGACCTTGGAGACAACGTGTCCTTGCAGGAGCAAAAAGTGGGCATGTGGGAAGCTGCCTCAGGCCCCCTAGCTCAGTGGATCTCAGGGGGGTCAGGCAGGAGATGGCAGCAGGGACTGAGCACGGCATGCACAGTGGAGGCTGTGGGCTCATTCCCAGACGAGGAAAACACAGCTGCCCACACAGCTGCCCGTGGATGTTCAGGTGATCCCTGCTGGTGGCAGGCGGTCCTTGGAGAGAAGCAGCAGGGCCTGTCCCTGAGAGGCGACCGTAGGCTGGCGCTGAGAGGAGCTGCTCTTGTGGAGAAGACCTGTCTGCTGCGCCATCAAACTGGGCGGGAGGGAGGGAGGGGGCCTGGCCTGGGGCTCCAGGGGGGCTTCATGACTTGCCCTTGAGCAAGTCACCCTCTCCGACCTGCCAGACTTGGCCCAGGACACAGCCTGGAAGACCAGGAGCCAAGACGCAGAGGCCCCGGGGATTCTGGGGCGCAGGGAGGGCGCCAGGCGGAGCAGCCCCTTCTGGCCCTGGGAGGGGGCCAGGATCCGGCCTCCAGCTGGCCTTGTGAGGCTCACACTGAGGGGAGCCCGGAGACAGCTGTCTCTGCTGCCTGCCTCCAGCTCCAGGGAGAAATGCAAAATTAAATGAAATTACAATCCCCCCGGCGGAGAATGAGAGTTGGAAGCGGGTTTCTGCAGTGCGGGAACCCCAGCTTCCCTTGGCGAGAGAGGCCCCGAGCGCACTCTGCACATGCTCAGAGGTCCTCTTGCGTCCTCCCCCCTCGAGAGAGTGACCTTCTTGGGCCCGGAAGCGCCGCCAGACCATAGACTCCGCCGTGGGCTGGAGCAGCCGTTCCGGAGGCGGAACTTCCGGCGGGCCCCTCGCTGCGCCCGCCCTTCCGCTTCCCCTCCGCCAGGGCCGGGAGCCGCTCTGGCCGGCTCCTCTCGCTGCTCCCGTGCGCTCGCCGCCCCGGAAGGAGCCCCGCGTGGACGGTGGGTGCGGGGCCCGTTTTCCCCGCCCCCTCCCCTCGCCCCGCCCCTCGCGGTGTGGGGGGGTCCTCCTTCCGCCTGCCTGGCCCCCGAGGGCCCTGCGAGGGAGGCCAAGCGGGGGGGGGGCTGAGAGGGAGCGGGATTCGAACCCAGGTCCCTGTCAGGTCTGAGCCCAATGAAGCGGGGACGGGAGGGGTGGATGCTATTATCATTAAGGGCGTTGCCCCCCCCTTCTCCGCCCCCCAGGCCCTGAGAGCTCTGCGCGGCCATGGGGCTGCTTTCGGACCCCTACCGCCGGCGGGCCCTCTCCCGCCTCCTGCTGCGCCTCAACACCCCGCTCTGGTAAGTAGCATGGGGGCAAGACCCCGGGGGGGGGGCTCCGTGGGGCAAAGACCCCCTGCCCCCCCCCAACGACCTCCCTCTCCTTCTCTCGGCAGCATCATCAGCTTCCTGGCCGGGCTGGGCTGGTTCCTGGGCTTGGCCTTCCACCCGTTCACGCTGCGCATCTACATGTCGGAGAATGCCATGGGCTCCACCATGGTGGAGGAGCATTTCGTCCACGGGGAGCGCGCCCTCTCCTACGCCCGGGAGTTTGCCGGCCACAAGAAGAAGGCGGGGTGAGTGAGGGGCTTGGGAGCCCCCTGGGGTGCAGAGGACCTTCTGGGCTGCACCCCGAGTGTGTCCGGGGCTGTGCGGGGGGCTGGCACTCTCGGGCCTCTGCAGCCCCCCAGATGAACCCAGTGGCTCAGAGCGGGCATTTTGGTGCCACCCTCAGCATTGCTGACCCAGGGTTTTGCCCATCAGGTTCAGATAAACCCCAACACTCCCGGACTCTACAAGAAGGAAAGTCTTCGGTTCTGCCAGGAGTGGGATATCAAACAGAAGAAGCAGTTTTGCCCCCAGTGCAGCTTAGGGTCTTTCTGCCCCCAGTGGGTTGGGCTTGGCACGCCTTGGCAACTGTCTTCCAATCTCTTAACAATGGCAATAGAAAGTGAGCATTCTGCGCGTGCTTTTCCGGTGCACGGATAAGCCTTGCCTCCCCTTTAAACTCTTATATAGTGAAGAATAAATTGTTAGTGTTGAGTGTTCCCTTCCATTGGAGGTCCACCCAAATCCAAGCCTGGATTTCTTCTGGAGACAGTGCAAGATTTTTCCTTTATAAAAGCAGAAATTCCGGAGGTTGAGAACAGGGTTCTTCAAATGTGCACATGATGTAAAGTACGCAGGTGCTTAAATGCAGCAGGCAGAGGGCCTTCTCGGTGGTGGCACCCACCCTGTGGAACACCCTCCCATCAGATGTCAAGGAAATAAACAGCTATCTGGCTTTTAGAAGACATCCGAAGGCAGCCCTGTATAAAGGTAAAGGTACCCCTGAGCATTAGGTCCAGTCGTGGCCGACTCTGGGGTTTCAGCGCTCATCTCGCTCTATAGGCCGAGGGAGCTGGCATTTGTCTGCAGACAGCTTCCGGGTCACGTGGCCAGCATGACTAAGCCACTTCTGGCGAACCAGAGCCGCACACGGAAACGCCGTTTACCTTCCTGCTGGAGTGGTGCCTATTTATCTACTTGCACTTTGATGTTCTTTCAAACTGCTAGGTTGGCAGGAGCAGGGACCGAGCAACGGGAGCTCACCCCGTCACGGGGATTCAAACCGCCAACCTTCTGATCAGCAAGCCCTAGGCCAGGGGTCAGCAAACTTTTTCAGCAGGGGGCCGGTCCACTGTCCCTCAGACCTTGTGGGGGATTCAGACTATATTTTTTTTGGGGGGGGTGGAATGAACGAATTCCTATGCCCCACAAATAACCCAGAGATGTATTTTAAATAAAAGGACACATTCTACTCATGTCAAAACACGGTGATTCCCGGAACATCCATGGGCTGGATTTAGAAGGCGAATGGGCTGCATCCGGACCCCAGGCCTTAGTTTGCCTACCAATGTTCTAGGCTCTGTGGTTTAGATGACAGCGCCACCTGCGTCCCCCTGCAGTCCTGTATAGGGAAGTTTTTAAGGAATGATGTTTGAGTATGTTCTGATATGTGGTGTGAGCCACCCAGAGTGGCTGGGGAAACCCAACTAGATGGGTGGGGTATAAGTAATAATATTATTTTTATTATTATAAAAGTATAATGCAGATGATCTCATTGCACCTCTCTTCACACTGTGGTGACGCAGTGTAGGATAACTCAGCCAGCCTAACTGGCCCTTCTGCCATCTGGTGGAGACCCCCTCCCTCCTCAAGGGGGGCATTGCTGTAAAAGCTGGTGGAGCAGAAGAGGAGAGCTGGGCCCTCACCCGCCCCCGGTGCCCCTTCCTCTCTCCCCAGGGGCATGCCAGTGGCCTGGCTGGAGAAGACCATGTGGAACCTGGGCCTGGAGGTGTACAAGCAGTCCTTCTCCCGCACGCTGCCTTTCCCTGACGAGATGCGAGAGAGATACGTAGGTTCTGGGCTTCCAGGCTCCTCTGTGGGCAGGTGGGCCGGCCGGGGTGCGGCTGTTCCACTGCTGGGGAGATGAACCCTCGGGGCTGCCCTTCTCTCTGCAGATGGTCAAGGGCACCAACGTCTATGGGATCCTGCGGGCTCCCCGGGCAGCCAGTACAGAGTCCTTGGTGCTGAGCGTCCCCTGCAGTGAGGGGCAGCAGAACAACCAGGCCGTGGGGCTGATGCTGGCGCTGGCCTCCCACTTCCGAGGTGAGCTGGGAGAGTTGGGGCTTTGGCTGCCCTTTGCCACACCTTTAGAGATCCTTCAGCTGATCGTGGCTAAGCTAGAGATGTGAAGGTGTTGGGGGTGTCCCCTGTTCCCCTCTATTTGTTTCCCAAAAAATGGAGGAGTGCAACCCAAGCCAGTTGGAATCCAGGCCAAATAGGCTCATTTGCATTTGTGCAAGTTTAAATCTGGGTTTCCCGTATCTCAACCTGCCCGGAACTGTAATGCATGAAATTTCTTAGAACGAGATGGGGGTAGGATCCAGCTTCCTCCCTGGTTTCCCTTCCCCTGGCTGGGAGGGAAGAACTGGCTCTGCCCGTGGGGGTGATGTGTGCCAGTGCTGGGCCTGCCCAGGGGGTTCAGGGGGCTGCTGAGCTTCCCCTCTGTCCTAGGTCAGATCTATTGGGCCAAAGACATCATCTTCCTGGTGAACGAGCACGACCTGATTGGGATGGAGGCCTGGCTGGAGGCGTATCATGACGTCAACGTCACAGGTGAGAGGGCGCTGCCTGGGGGATTTGCACAGCCGCCCTGGGGGAGTCTGCCTGGAGCACCTGTCTTGGAGCTGCTGGGGGGGAGGGAAGTTGCTTCCTCCCTCCTCTTGTTTCTCCAGAGCGGCCCCCATGTGTCTCCCTGCCAGTTCTTTCCCTGTCTCCTCTGCCTGCATTCCCTAGGCCTGGCCCAGACCCCCAACGTCCCTTCACCCAGCCAGCTCTTCCAGGGTCCTGTTATCCAGCCAGAAAGGCTCATCTCCCAACGCCCCCCCCCCCGGGCTTCTGCCCTGCCCTGTCGCAGAACAACTGGCTCCCGTCCTCTGGGAATGAAGGGCAGCGCCCCAACCCTGTGATGCGAGCGGCTATCACCCTCATCGGCTTTTATTTTAGCAACCTGGGGCCATCCTTTCTCTCCCCCCGCAGAGGTGCACTCGTCAGGGATGTTGGGTCGGGCAGGAGCCATCCAGGCCGCCATTTCCCTGGAGCTGAGCAGCGACGTCATCACCAGCTTTGACGTGGCCGTGGAGGGGCTGAACGGGCAGCTGCCCAACCTGGACCTCGTCCACCTCTTTTACTCCTTCTGCCAGAAGAACGGTCTGCTCTGCACCATTCAGGGCAAGGTAGGTGGGGAGGGGGCCCTGGGGGGCTGCTGGAGGGGGAGGCCATTTGGGCCCGGCCCAGAGCCCCCTAGGCAAAGGCCCCAGCTGGCTGGAGGGGAGGCTCCGGCCTTGCCTCTTTCCCTGTCCTGTCCGTGGGTTGTGAGGGCAGGGAGCTGCTTTGGGCCAATTGTCCTGAGTCCCCTCTCCGCTCCCCTCCAGCTGCAGCGGACCGACTGGGACTCCCTGCCGGCCTTCGTCCACTCTCTGCAGACGATGCTTCTGATGGTGCTCAAGCAGGGCTCCGGCCGGCCGCAGGGGGACCACGGGCTCTTCCTGCGCTACCACATCGAGGCCATCACCCTGCGCGGCATCAACAGCTTCCGCCAGTACAAGTTTGACATGGGCATGGTTGGCACGTGAGTAGGCGGCCTTGGCAGGGCATGGGTGCGAAGGACCCTGTTTGGGGAGCGGGAGCAGGCTTCCGCTGGTGAGGAAGCTGAGAAGGGTTGGGATACGCCCACACCGGCCTCAGGAGGGGGAGGCGATCATCAGAATTGCATGGGTACTGGTCTGGCATCCTGCTCTCCCAGTGGCAGAATGCCCCTGAAAACCTAGGAATCCAGGTAGACTGCCTCTGGGCTTGGAGGTTCCATGAGAGCATAAGTGGGGCCTGGTTGTTGGTTCAGGCCAAAGAAGAGCCCCTCTAGTCCAACCTCCTGTTCTCACAGTGGCCAACCAGATGCCCCAAGGGGAAGAAGGCCACAAGCAGGACTCGAACCCAGGAGCTGCTCTCCTCCTTCTTGTACTTTCTGGCAATTGGTTCTCAGCAGCCCTGCCGCTTCTGATTGTGGATGCAGAGCAGAGCCATCCTGGCCAGTAGCCATCCGTAGCCCTCTCCTCCTCCATGAATTGGTCCCATCCTCTTTCAAAGCCAAGAATTCTGCCTCTCACCCCGTCGCTTGCCTTCCCCAGGACCCTGGAGGGAATGTTCCGGAAGCTGAACAACCTGCTGGAGCGCCTCCACCAGTCGTACTTCTTCTACCTGCTCCCGTCTCTCTCCCGCTTCGTCTCCATCGGGCTCTACATGCCGGCCTTCGGGTTCCTCATCCTCATCCTGGTCCTCAAGATATCCTCCTCCTCCTCTGTGGGGGGAGCAGGGAGGGGGTCTGCGGGGTGTTTCTGTCTCTTGCTGCTTCTGAGCTGGGATCCAGGGCAGGGTCAGAGGAGAAGCTCCCACTTGAGGAGCCCAGCTGTGGGGCCACATAGTGGAGGACTCCCCAGGAAGCAGACGGACTGATGGTCCCAGCCGAGGCAGCTGCGTCTGTCTCCAGGAGAGGCTCCCTCTGACCCCCAAGCGTTGGGGCCTTGCAGGGAGGCGCTTGGGAGCCCAACTCGAGGGTCCTCTGGCCTGAGGGTGGCTTTTTCTGTACCTCTTGGGAGCCAGAGGACGGGACAGGCTCTGGAGCTTCTGCCCTGACCAGCTGCGAGGATGAACAGAAGCTGATAGGCCTGGGGCATCCCCTGTTGGGAAGGTGGCCTGAGCAGACTTCCATGGTGCCAGGCTGCCAGCCCTACCCTTCAGCCGGACAGCGTCCTTGTGCAATGTTGTTCCTGTGCCAGAAGGAAGAATTTCAGCAAACGCAGCTTCTCCTGTCACTGGCTGCGTCCCTCTGGACTCCTCTCTTCCATGCAGCAACTGCGGCCCATAGGCCTGGCAGCCAAGCCCTTCAGGAGCAGCCCTGGTTTGCCGCAGCCCCGATCAGTGGGCGAGAGGCCTCCCTTGGGTGCTCCCTGTGTCTGGCTGGCCAGGCTCAGCCTCGCTCTACCCTGTGCGTCTCCCTCCACTTGTCATTCATCTCAGCAGAGCTCTGGCAAATGCCAGAGGTGTTCCGACAAGAGGTCGAGGGGTGTTAGGTTCCCTGGCATCGCCTTAGCTAGACCCTGGAAGCCCACCCCCCTTGGTGCTCCTCTGGATACTTGGGGAGGGGATGTCTGGTTGGTGTCCCCTAGGATTTGGGTGAGGGGAGTTCCTGGCTTGGCTCATCGCGTCCTCTGAGGTCCTGCCTTTCCCTTGACTCCTCCTTCCTCTTCACGCTCTGGACCTGTGGATGAAGCTGAGCCGCTACGACGTGGACCCAGACGACCGGCTCTGCGACGGAGACCAAGGTCCTAGTCCTGTTGCTCTGGAGGTGAGATGATGTGGCAGGGAGTGTCGGGGTCCCTGGGGAGGGGGCGGAGAAGGGACTCAGTGGTGGGAAAGGACCTGCATGGGCATTGCTCGCCTCTTGCAGTCACCCTGGAGCCCCGCACAGCCCATTCCTGCAATCCTGCACCCCCCCCTGAAAAAAACATGGGTGCTGCTTGTCTGCTCCTGGAACGGCCAGTCCTCTCACACTGGCTGCTTCCAGCGCATGGCATTGTAGTGTTTCCAAAGTAAAGGAAGGATTGGACTTTGATTAATAAGATACACACGAGGCTGGGAGGGATGCGTATAATAATAATTCCTTTCCACTCCTTGGCCCAGGTCGTTTTATTCACAAAAGAACTTTTTACACAGTGTTTGTAAGAACCAATCAGATTTCCTCTGAGCATTTCAAAAAAACCCATGTGGGACAAAGTCAGATCAGAAGAAATTCTTTTAACTACAAAGAAACTATCTCCTACTTGAGCATGCATAGTAGTCCAGAGTAAATAAAATAGGAATAAAAGGAGGAATGCATTCAGCAAAACCCCGGAGGTCATAAACAGGAGTACACAGGAGAGGTAGGATGGCAGTATTTGCCATCTCCTTGTGAACTCTCTTCCTGGCCCTTAAGATGTACATCAAAGCTACCTTCTATCTTGATGACCCAGGATGCCTGATGCAGCTGGTCTGTGTTTCAGAATGCTTATACGTGCCTGTCAGGCGTAGAGAAAGCAAATGGCAGAGGTGCAGAGACTTGTGGGATTCGATCAGAAACTATTGTCAATGAATCCAACCCAGTCAGCGCAATGCTTTCATTGCTGTCACGATGGCTTGCTCCATATTTCATCATTCCTCATAGCAATCCCACCTGACCCCCACACTCTGGATATCTGCACCCCAAAAAGCCATGGCTGGTTGAGGAAGAGAACGGCTTGGAAATGTGATGCTCCCTGGACACCTTGAGACTAAAATGCGCTTGAAGATCCTCCTGAGTCTGCAGGCCCCGAAGAGCCAGGCTTTGCCAGCCCCCTCCCCTCTTCTACCCTGGGCCAGGCATGCTGTGGGGGTCAAAGTCGTCCTGCTTTTCGGTGCAGTTGCTGCACTTGTTCCAGCAGAGATCCCCAAACGCACAATGAACTCTTCTTTGGGGAAAGGGTGGGGTTGTTTTTGCCCCCCCCCCGAAACCCCCACCAGCCTTAGCCGCGACTCCTGGCCTTCCCATCCAGGGAGGGGGCCCTTCTCCTGACCCCTCCGCCCTCCTCTCTCACCCAGGAGCCCAAGCCCAGCCTGCTCACGCTGGTGCCCCCGCTGCTGATCTGCCACGCCACGGGGCTCGCCCTCTACTTCGTGCCCATCCTGGGGCAGCAGGTGGCCACGCAGCACTTCCCCGTCTCGGAGTCGGAGGCTGTGGTGCTGACGGTCATTGCCATCTACGTGGCGGGGCTGGCGTTGCCCCACAACACGCACAGGTGACGGGGAGGGAGGGGAGGAGACGGCCAGGCCAGGTGTGGGCCCTGGTGCGACTCTTGCCTGCCCCGGCACAAGGCAGGGAGAGGGCGAGACGTGTAGAGCTTAAAGGGGTGCCTGATTGCCCAGCGCTCTCTGGGTCAAGGGCCGGGCTGCTGCTGCTCTTCTTTTCAAGGGGCTGTGCTTGTGCCGCCTGCAGACTGGCGCTGTCTCTCTGCCCCGCAGGGTCCTGACGGGCTCGGGAAGCGACCGTGGCTGGATGACGCTGAAGCTGGTCTCGCTCCTCTACCTGGCCATGCAGCTGGGCTGCATCGCCCTCATCAACTTCTCCCTGGGCTTCCTGCTGGCCGTCACCATGGTGCCTGTCGCTGCCCTTGTCCAGCCCACGGGGCCCAAGTACGTACGCCCTGAGGCTGCTTCCTGCTTCCCTCTCTGCCCCCACCCCACAAGAACTGGGCTGCAAAGGACAGGGATCCCCAGAATTGCCCATGGCAGATGACGGGGCGTCTCCTTGCCACTCCTCCCCCTGAGCGCTGTCCTCCAGCCACAAAGGGAGACAGAGGCCTTTCAGTGTTGCTGGGAGTTCGCAGCTGCCCTCAGCTGCAGCCAACACATCAGGGAAGGTTGCTGTTGTAGCCTTACGGCATCAGTTGGACACTTGCAGCCTCCCCATCCCTGGCCTAATGAAGTGGCCGTGTTCCCCCTCTTCTGGGCCAGTTCTTTGCGGGGAAAGCCAAGGGCCTCTCCAGAGGAGGAAGCAAGAAGGCAAACGCTGGACAGAGCCAAATTTGTTTCTGTATGTCGGGCTTCCTCAGGACACGCAAAGCAGAGCTGCCCACGATGTGTTTGGCCTTAGTTTCAAAATGGAGATACAAATAGGACTCTTTTGTCCAGAAGGTGCTTTGCGGGAATAGAGTCCTCCCCATTATCCTCCTGTGGGGGTGTTGCAGAATTTAGGGGTGGGGAGTGTGTCCCCCAGGCAAGCTTCTCAGCTTTTCAGATTTGTGGCCCCGGACCCTGGTCCTGTCCTTCGGGGCGGTGGGTGTTTCAACCCTGTCCATGGCCGAAGAAGGAACGGTCGCTTTAGGAAGGTGGGGGTTCTCGGTTTGTTTTTGTTCCTCAGTATTGGTATCAAACTTTATTTTGGTCACAGACCTGCATAAGATAAAAAATACTGCTAAATAGAATGCGTAAGACTTAAATCAGGTAAGGGATAAAAACTAGTAGTTAAAAAGTGATATCATACATAACTTAAAAAGATAGAAACAAGGACAAACGGTTAAAAGTGACTGTAAGAGAGGGAGCGTGAAGGAGCACAGGTCTTGCATTTGGGGCTTAGTTTGTGGCGCAAACCACCCTTTGACGAATATCCATCATGGCAGCGCAAAATCTAGCAATTGAGTATGTAACATCTGGGTTTTCATCTTGAAGTAGCAGGGAGGGATGAAGTTGTGCTGTGCGACTTGGAAATGTTTTTCTTGTGTATTCTCTGTTTTTATCTTGTGCTTCTATCTTGTGAACTGCCCTGTGATCTACAGACAAAGGGTGGCATGCAAATTTTAACAACAAGCCCCACAATGCATGCTGCCCTTTCGGGAGTGGGCCTGCCCCTGCCCGTGTGCCCGCAGGAGCCCAGAGCTTTCTTTCCCCACTTCTTCCCCAGGTACCTCTACGCTGTGCTGCTGGTCCTGGTCACGCCAGCGGCCACACTCCTCTTCTGCATCTTCCTGTACCAGGAGCTCACTGAGTACCCCATCTCCCTGCTGGAGGGCTGGCAGCGCTTCTTGCAGGCGATTGCTGAAGGGCTGTTGGACCACCACCTCTACGGCTCCATCGTCTTCCCCTTCATCGCCATCTTCGTCTACCCCTGCTGGCTTCTACTCTGGAATGTGCTTTTCTGGAAGTAGCCCCCTGACGCTGCCTCTGTGCTTGAACTGGCCTGCCCCAATCCACTTTGGACTTCCCTGGGGCAGCCAGGGGAGACTTCCATCCTGCTGGGTGCCACTGTGATTTCAGAAATGTGAAACTCTGGGGCAGGCGGGTGAGGCCTCCTGAAGCCATCAGCTGGAACGCTGTAGGGGATGCCTGCTTGGGGAGTATCCTGGTCTTGTGGGATTTGACGTCTGCGGCAGCTGCAGCCACGGTTCATAGTTCTGGGTGTGGGTGTGGGGCAGGCTGGGCAGCTGCTCAGAGCTTGCAGGAGAGGGGGAGCTTGGGCTGGGGTAACTGGATCCTGGTTCTTTTGTGGTGGGACTGCTTTAAGTCATGAGTGTGACTCTCGGGGCAGGGGGCCAGCCTGGGGTGTGGCTGGTCCTTTTCTCGGTGGCTTCAGCTTGCATGTGGACCACGTGGGGCCAAGAACCAGCTCTGATGTTAGCAATGCAAGATGATATTGAGGGGGGGGAGGTTGGGGAGGGTAGCTGTGTACAATCTTTAAATAAAAATAAAGACAAAAGGTTTTGATACAGTGCTTGCACTTATTTTCATCCAGACTCCTCACCAGAAACACAGCTCTTGGGGCGTCTGCTAACAATTCAAAATATCAACCATAACCTTGCACTTAAGATGTACTAAAAGAGTAAAGCAAAGCAGCAGCTGGTCCTGTTATAACGGGGGGGGGGGGCATCTTTGACCCTGCAGATGTGGCTGGACATGGCAGGGCATGCTTTTATACTGCTGCAGTTTCACTGGTTTCATGTTTTTTTTGTTGTAATGATACTGGGTTTTGTTCTAATGATACTGGTTGGTTTTACATTGTACACAGCTTAGATATTTTTGTTTTTATTTTATTTTGTTATTTATTAATCAAAGTTGTATACTGCCCTTCATCCATAGATTTCAGGGTGGTTCACAACAGAAAAATACAAGATTCTCTCACTCTATAAAACAAGAACAAAACAAACCAATACCCACACACACACATTTAAAAGGGTATCAAATGTTATTCAGCCCAAGGCCTAGTGGAAGAACGTTTTTTGCCTAGCGTCTAAAGGCATATAATGAAGGTGTCAGACAAAACTCCCTGGGGGAGAGCATTTCACAGACAGGAAGCCACTACACACTTTGAATTGGGCCAGGAATGTGCACCTGCCCTTCAGCCTAAGGTCCCTTGGGCAAGAGCCTCAGCTGCTCCTGGGCAGATTTCTCCCTGTGCCTCTGCCAGCCTGAGCTGAGGGAGCAGAGGGTTGGGGCTGCAAAGCAAGGCTTAGAAGCAGCACATACTGACCCCACTGACCCCCTTTTCATGTACAACAAAAGGAGGCGCTGGGGAAGGTGAGAGGCTCCCGCCTGAACCCTGGAGAGCCATTGCTGCCGGTCAGTGTCAGCAGTACTGAGGTGGGTGGGCAGCTGGGTCTAGAAGGCAGCTGGCTGGGCTCCTTTTCCACCCCTTGTTGTTTAGTCGTGTCCGCCTCTTCATGACCCCCTGGACCAGAGCACGCCAGGCACTCCTGTCTTCCACTGCAGTTTGGTCAAACTCATGCTGGTCCCTTCCAGAACACTGTCCCACCATCTCGTCCTCTGCCGCCCCCTTCTCCTTGTGCCCTCCATCTTTCCCAACATCAGGGTCTTTTCCAGGGAGTCTTCTCTTCTCATGAGGTGGCCAAAGTCTTGGAGCCTCAGCTTCAGGATCTGTCCTTCCAGTGAGCACTCAGGGCTGATTTCCTTCAGAATGGAGAGGTTTGATCTTCTTGCAGTCCATGGGACTCTCCAGAGTCTCCTCCAGCACCAGAATTCAAAAGCATCCATTCTTTGGCGATCAGCCTTCTTTATGGTCCAGCTCTCACTTCCATACATCACTACTGGGAAAACCATAGCTTTAACTATACGGACCTTTGTTGGCAAGGTGATGTCTCTGCTTTTTAAGATGCTGTCTAGGTTTGTCATTTCCACCCCTACGAGGGTCATTAAGGGGTTAAAGCGACGGAGCACGCCGTTCCTAGAGGGGACATAGCAAGCGCAACGAGATGACACTGTAGAGCGGCTCCTCGCCCAGGGGAGGGGCGGGAGCTGGGCGAGACTCCAAGCGGGCTGCACTGCAGGGCTGGCGTTGGGCGGCCCCGCTTCCCCTGAGGAATAGACTCGGGGGCGCCTCTCCATCTCAACGCGGAAACGTCCCGTCCGCAGGGGGAGAAGGCCCTCTCTTCACTTTTATAGC
Organism: Podarcis filfolensis; assembly: GCF_964270895.1. Lineage (NCBI taxonomy): Eukaryota > Metazoa > Chordata > Lepidosauria > Squamata > Lacertidae > Podarcis > Podarcis filfolensis. The sequence goes on along the minus strand of NC_139603.1, from coordinate 90,891,587 downwards.
TCTATGGGAATTCTTTCGCCCTCCCCATAGAGCTACAGCTATGAAGAGTGACACGCAGCCTGAACTTCCGGGAACAATAGAAAAGCCTGGCAGAGGAACCGAGGAAGGAGAGGCCCCCCCCCAGCTGGATCAGGCCAAGGGGCCCGTCGAGTCCAGCCTCCCCGGGGGAAAAGCCGCCAGACCCCCGGCATGACTGCTTCCCCTCCTCCTCCTCCTCCTCCATGCATTTGCCTGGTCCTCTTGGGGGCCAGGGGGCTTCTTCCTCGCGTGGCAGGGAGTTCCGCAGCTGAGCTCTGGCTCTGGCTCTCCCAACACGCAGCTCCGAGGAAGGGACTGGGAGCCCCGCCCGCCCGGCTCTCGGGGCTGCCCCGCCTCTTCTGCTCTGGAGCGCAGGACTCGAACCCGGGGCTTCAGGCGGCGAGGAAGGAGATTCGCCTCAACATCCAGAAGAGCTTTCTGCCTGGCGGCGGAGGGGAGACCTTCAAGCAGAGGCTGGGCGCCCACCCGTCCCGGGGCTTTGGCCGGGGCTGGACTAGATGCCCCCTGAGTGTCCCTTCTGACCCCCCCCCGCCCCTGTCTCCGCCTCCGACCGGGAAGCCCCGCCCCTCCGGAAGTGACGCCCGACCGCCTTCCGCCGCGCGGTGCCTTGTGGGCGGCTGGGCTGGCCGGCTCCTCTGCAAGATGGCGGCGGCGGCGGCGGCGGCGCGGAGCCTGGCGCGATCCCGGGGGGGCCTCCTGCTGCCTCCCCTGCCCGGGGGGCCCCGCGCGCGGGTAAGAGCCGGCCCCGCCCCGCCCCGCCGCCCCCGCAGGCCCCGCCCCGCCCCGACCGGGGCGGCCCAAGGTCACCGCGTCCCCCGAGGGGTCACCCGCCGCCCCTCGCCCGGGGCTCCGCCAGAGGCGTCCCGGGCGGCGGGCGGGGCGGAGAGCCGCTCTCCTTCCCGTGGCGGGGAGTTCCGCGGGTCGCGCTGAGGCGGCGGGGGGGGGGAGCCCGGCGACCCCGCTGCCAGGCCGGCTTTTCTCCCGGGGAGGCGGGAGGAGGAGGAGGAGGAGGCCGCGTTTCTCTCCCTCTCCCCGCGCGTCGAGGGGGCTGCGGCAGGGAGGCCCTGCCCGGGCTGGAGCGGGGCAGGCGGAGCGGAGGGCCAGCCTGCTTCTCGGGATCAGGGCCGGATGGACGTAGAAGCTAAACAAGCTCTAGCTTAGGGTCCCCCAAAAAATTAAAGGGGAAAAACTGGATGTGCATTTCCAAAATATAAGGTTAAAAACACATAGAATGAAACCTGCACACAGCGGCAGTGTTTTGTGTTGTGTAAGCTCCTCTGATGTAAGCCGTGGCCCCGCCTGCCAGCCTGCCCGTGTCTTATATAGGGTGCCTACATTCTGCATCTGCAAATGGCTTTAGATACCTATTAGGTCCAGAAACTGAATCCGGCCCTGCTCAGGATGCGACTCTAACCCTAAGGATGCGCCTGGAGAGTGGGCAGCCAGGCGTGGGGACGGGGACCACGCAAAGCAGGGCAAGAAGGGGGTCCGGGTCTCTGGTCTGCTGGGTCCCGAGGGCCGTAGGGAGTGGAAGCTTCTCTGGGATTCTTGTCGTGAGCACCTGAAGTGCAGCTTGTGTGCTTCAGAGCTGGCAATTTGGGGCACCTGCAGAGGCTGCAGGAATAGAGGTCGATCCGCAGCTTATTGTCACCTCTAGGTTTTGCATGAAGAACGCGTCAGTTCTGGCCGCAAAGCCTAGATGTGTGTGCTTGGGGTTTGCTTGCTGTTCTTGTTCGTGGTCTCTTCTCAAGAATCCCTCTGCGTGTGCCGGATGCGGCACGATGACTTTGCCAAGGGACCCCCTCCCCAGGAACATTGAGGCATCTCCTAATGGTTGTAGCATTGCTCATCCTATAGTCTTATCTATTTTACTTAGAAAACCATATAGTGCTGTATCATAGAAATATATTACAACAATGTAAAACTATAAAACCGTACAGTAATAACATTTTCAGGCTGCTTTTCATGCCCGCTTTCCTCCACCCCCACAAGGCATGTTCTTGGCTTGTAGAGGATTGCCTGCTTTCCATGCAGAATGCCCCAGTTTCTGGTCTCCCAGTATCTCCCAGCTAAAAGGAGCAGAGGTCTTCGGCTGGGGAGCTGCTGCTAGTTCATTCATTCATTCATTTAGGTAGTTTAGACCCTGTTTAACAATCCCCCCCCTCACAGAATAGATGAGACTAGATGAATGGATCGTCTGACGTGGTGTTTGGGAGACTGCTTTATTATTAATATTATTATTATTATTATTACTATTACTATGATTACAGTCATACCTTGGTCGCTGAACGCCTTGGACCCGTATGTTTTGACTCCCGAACGATTGAAAACCAGAAGTGGATGTTCCAGTTTTCAAATGATTTTTGGAAGCTGAACATCTGGCGCGGCTTCTGTGGCTTCTGATTGCAGCCAATCAGAAGCCGCACTCTGGTTTCCAACGTTTTGAAAGTTGAACAGACTTCCGGAACTGATTCCATTCAACTTCCAAAGTATGAGTGTATTATTATTATTATAATTTGTATACAGTAGTACCTCTGGATGCGAATGGAATCCGTTCCAGAGCCCCATTCGCATCCTGAAGCAAATGCAACCCGCGTATGCGCAGGTCGCGATTCGCCACTTCCGCGCATGCGCGTGATGTCATTTTGAGCGTCTGCGCATGTGTGAGCAGTGAAACCCAGAAGTAACACGTTCTGTTACTTCCCGGTTGCTGCAGTGTGTAACCTGAAAATGCTCAACCTGAGCCATATTTAACCCAAGGTATGACTGTACTGCCCTATACCTGGAGGTCTCAGGGTGGTTCACAGAACAATACTAGGCAAAAGTCCTCGACAGGAGCCTAAGTCTTGCTTTTGTAAGGCCTCGGTGAAGCCCCTCCTGTTGTCGCCGCCGCGACTCCTCTCCAGCCAGGGTCTGGCCACAAGTTCACTCTGTTGTCCTTTCCCCTCAGGCCAACCTGACCTCCTTGGCAGGTCTCTCCCGAGGCAAGAAGGTGGCGCTGACCACGCTGGGGGTGCTGACGGCAGGCGGAGCAGGCCTGGCCCTGGCCCTCCACACCGCAGTGAATGCCGGCGAGCTGGAGCTGCACCCCCCCAACTACCCTTGGAGTCACAACGGCATGCTGTCGTCCCTGGATCACAGCAGGTGCGGACGGGGCAGAGGTGGCGAGGGAGGGAGGCAGAGCAGCGGGGGGGGGGGGGAGATTTATGGAAACTGGGGCATCCCTTCCCCTTTGCAGCCTGCTAGGGAGCCGTTGGAGACGTGTGGTGTTGGCTGTGCCAGTGGCTGCCCTGTGCCCGCGTCCCTGTCTTGGTTTCTCAGTCGGATGACTCACACCAAGCACAAGCTCCTCCCCTCCCCCCGCCCCCATGCTCTGCTTCCTCTTCCCAGCCCCAGAGATGTACAGGTCAGAACTAAAGTTCATCTCTGTCAGCGCCCTTCCAGCAGCTGGCACTTGCCAGGACCTGCCACCTCCTTGGCCTTCCTTGACCACCAAGGCCTGTACAGTGGTACCTCAGTGAGGATGCTGGAGCCGCTTCCCTGCTGGGTCTCCCACCCTCTCCCCAAGCAGGAAGCAAAGGCTGCTTTATTCCCTGTCACTGTGACCCCGTTGTCTCTCTCCTCAAGTCCACACAGTCATGCCCTGCCTTGCTTTGTGCTCTCACCTTTCACCAGCCCGGGCACTGACTGTACCCTTTTTTCTGCAGTGGGTGCCACACTCCCCATTCCCTTGCATAGGTGCCATTGCCTTTGCTCCCAGAAGATGCTTCCTGCCTGCCTGCCTGCTGGGGGAGTTGCCCCAGAGCCAGGAAGGTTTATCTTGGCTGGGCCAGATCAGTCCCATGGAGATCCCTCTTGTGGGCTGAATCGCGCACCCGTGATTTTCAGCGTCTGTGTTTGCGCAGATGCGATTTTTGGTGCTGCGGAAGCGAGTCACCGTGCTGCGCTGGTTAGCGCAGCGCAAGAGCAGGCAGCTCGATTTAGGAGCGGCTCGTGGGTCGGTCAAATGACCTCCACGGGCCACTTCCGGCCCATGGGCCTTAGGTTGCTGACCCGTGCCCCAGAGTGTACCATCCACCACCCCAATCCTCTAAGAAAGAAGGAAAACTCTTGCCTGCCTTCATCTTCCCTATTGGCTGCTGCTATCTTTAATTGTTTGACTTAGAAGTTTGGTTTTTCTTTCTTTTTTAAAATATATTGTTTGAAATATTGTATTGGTTATGAGCTGTCACAGGAGGGTAATAACTGGAAGGGGGGGCTAGAAACACACCAGAACCTTCTTTGGCTTGTCTCCAGTGTCCGGCGCGGCTACCAGGTGTACAAGCAGGTGTGTTCCGCTTGCCACAGCATGGAGTACCTGGCCTTTCGCAACCTTGTTGGTGTCAGCCACACTGAAGCGGAAGCCAAGGCCCTGGCTGAAGAGGTAGGCTTTGAGTGGGGGAGGGCACAGGGAAGTGGGGCGGGGGCAGGGGTTGCTGTGGCTGGCAAAGCTATGGCCCGGAGCCCCTTGCACAGCTGGTCCCTGACTCAGGGGCTCTCCTGCGCTGGCTGGCTTTATGGATGGCTTGGTCGGCGGTATTGGAGGGCTGGTGGGTGAGACCAAATCATACTGGAAGTGGGGGGGGGGAGTGGGGGGAAGCCTGGCTCCCTGGGGCGGCTTGGGACCCTGGCACTCAAGTCTGGCATGTCCCGCATTAGGCTGAGGTGCTGGATGGACCCAATGAGGATGGCGAGATGTTCACGCGGCCTGGAAAGCTCTCGGATTACTTTCCCAAGCCCTACCCAAATCCTGAAGCAGCGCGAGCTGCAAACAACGGGGCGTTGCCCCCCGACCTCAGCTACATCGTCAATGCCAGGTAACGCTGCCCAAACCAGGACTGGAGTAAGGCGGGTGGCCTCTGGCACGTTTTTGTGCTATTCCTGGCGAAGGAGCCGAGTCGCCTTTGGTGGTTTGAGCCTCCCTTGCCCTTATGTTCCAGGCACGGAGGTGAGGACTACGTGTTTTCCCTCCTCACTGGCTACTGTGATCCACCCGGCGGTGTGAGCTTGCGAGAGGGGCTTCATTACAACCCCTTCTTCCCTGGGGAGGCGATTGGCATGGCACCCCCGATCTACAACGAGATCCTGGAGTATGATGATGGTGAGTGGGGCCGGGCAGGACTTCCCTTGGGCCGGTTGTGGAGCCCCACAGCGGAATAAAAATAAAGGACTGAAACCTCTGCCCTCTCCTGTGCAGGCACCCCGGCCACCATGTCGCAGATTGCCAAGGACGTCTGCACCTTCTTGCGGTGGGCGGCAGAGCCGGAGCACGACCACCGCAAGCGGATGGGCCTGAAGGTGGGTCTGCCTCTCCCCGTGGGGTAGGGAGCCTTCCAGGCGGCAGGAGCTTGGCTCCCCCCAGAGAGCGAGCGGGTGGGAGGTCTGGGAACACGCAAACAGGCCTGCTGAAACGGCCCCCTTCTGCCTGTGTGCTGCTCTCCTAGGCATGCCAGGGGGTGGGGACTCCAGTGATTCATTTCCTGAAATCTTTCTGTAGAAAAGTGACCTTATGCCCCCCCCCTCGACTGTCTCCCTCCCCTCCCCAGATGATGCTGATTATGGGTATGCTGTTGCCCCTCATCTACTACCTGAAGCGGCACAGGTGGTCCGTTCTAAAGAGCAGGAAGATTGCCTACCGGCCCCCCAAGTGACCCATGCTGCCGGTGGGGCGGACCTCTCTCTGATGCCTGAGCTGCGCTGCCTCTACTGCCCTGGGAATGTATGCACAGACTGGCAGGCGGACAGGCGCTCGTCTCCATGCATTTGCTGTTATTTAACGTCTCCATCCGTTCGGTCACCCACAAAGCCTTGGGAAGAGGACCCTGGGTGCAGGGGTGGCAGGCACCCAATAAAACGCATTTCTTCAACCAGAAATAAGCGGCTGGTGTCTGTGTTGAAATCCAGGTAGTACATCGTATGGATTGTCTTGACTGGCTGTTTTATACACACACACACACACACACACACACTCCCCCCGGGAAAAAATCTCCTGCGCATGCCTTGCATTTATACTTTTCTTTTTTATTGAAGGGGTTTTTGACCCCTCCTGTGCAGCAGCATACATCCTGGGCACCGTCCCCCTTCCTTGGTGCTGATATTGCCCCCCAAAGCTTAGCACCCCACGCCGGGGGCTGTCAGTTGAGGCGAGGGTGCTTCCAGGAGTGGGACCCCTTTGGGGAGCCCCGTCTCCTTGGCCAGGGGGTTGCGGAGTGAGATTCTGGTAGTGCAAAAGGGGTGAGGGTTGGGGTTCAAAGGCACAGTGGGGCGGAGGCAGGGCAGGGCCAAAGCAGCCCCTTCTTCCCTCAGGCAGGGGAGCGTGGCCGCCCCTCGGAGGTCAGTGCAGGGAGTGGGGGGCAGAGCATCTGCTGCAGCCGCAGTGGGCGGGGCGGGTGGGTCTTTCATCTGCTGCATCCTCTAAAGTCTGGGGAGGGAGCAGCCAGCCTTCGTGAGGCCTCTCCCCAGGGCCGGCTTCCAACGGGCCGCTTCTCATCTCCGGGTGCAGAGGCTCCTTCCTTGCCGATGGGAGTCCTGGCAGCATCTGGTGCCCCTTTGGCAGGCGCTCAGTGGCAGTTCTGGCATTGGGGGTGGCACCTTTCCCCATCCACGTTGCACCGGCAGCCTCCGCTGGTGTCACCGGGACCCTGCCAGGGAGGAGGACAAAGCGCATCAGGGGGAGACCAGCCGCCCGGCCGGAAGGGAGTTCCGCAGAGTGGAGCTTCCTAATGGTCTGGTGCTTTGGAGGCACCCAAGCCCCCTTCCCAAGGAGCCTGTCTCCCAAAGTCCGCAAGGCAGGGCATTGCTGGCCTCAGACTTGCTTCAGCACACAGTCCATCTCCCTCTGAGAAAGCCCTTAATACTTCCTATCCTCTGGCCGCCCTCACCCCGCCATGTATCTCTCTACTGGGATACCCTCTGCACATTGCAAAGCTTTCTGGGCCACATCATCTGTTGGACGGTTTGAAGATTGGGTAGTAGCTCACCAACCAGCCTCCCTTTTCGTCCAGCCCCCCCGTTAGTCCCTTTGGGAGGCAAAGCCTGGCTCTCACCCCTCCTCCTGCCTGGTGTGCCAGCCCCTGAGCCCCCTCCCTCCGGTGCTTACCCCAGGCCCCCAGCGCGGCCCCTTGGTCACCCAGCAGATCTCCGTCTGGCAGACAGGGCAGCGGAGCCAGTCGCAGCCCCCCTTCTTCTGCACCACGATGCGGCAGACGGGACAGTGCATGGCCTCTCCTAGCTGCACCAGCGTCTGGCGGAGACAGAAAGAGGGTGGCCATAGATCCATAGAGGGCAAAGGATCCCACAGGTCATCTAGTCCAACCCTCTGTCATGCCCTATGTGGAGACTGTCAGCCAAGAGGAAAATGCACCCAGAGGCCGTCGGGGGCGGGGCAGAAAAGGCCCTTGTCCAGTCCCTTTGAGCTGCTCTCCATCTTACCCCCCCCCCAGCATTGATACCCTCGAGGTATCCCAAGGGTTGGCTCTGCCAGTGCCCACAGCCCAGGCAATAGGGCTGAATACCGTGCCAAGGAACTTGGGCTTTGAACGTTTCATTGGGGTGGGAAGAAGCGAGGCGGCCCCAGCGCCTGCCGTGAAATACAGCCCCCTCCACCTCCCGGCCAGCTCACCTTCAGCATGTTGCTGGTCTGGCGGGCGGCAGCGTCGTTGTGAGCCTGGAACTGCAGCTTGTCCTGGTATTGCTTGCAGTTCATGCCCTCGTGGATGGCCTGCGGGTGGAGGGCAGAGAATCAAACCCCCGGCGTCCCTGCAAAGGGTTCCTTCCTGCTGCTCAAACTGGCGGGGGGGGTGGGCAGCAGCCCCAGGACCCTCCCTGAGTGGCCGAGGTGTCTAAAGCCAAGCCGACACACACAGACGGCAGAACAGGCATCGCCTCACACCAATTTTAACCGTCACTCTCGGAAAGTCAAAAGCTGCCACAACCTGGAGACGGAGAGCTTGGCAGCGCCTAGTTAAACTGTGGAACTCCCGCCCCCAGGAGGCAGGGACGGCCACCAAGATGGATGAAAATTCATGGAGGGCAGGACTGTTGATGGTGCCCAGCCAGGAGGGCTCTGCTCAGCCGCCGGAGTCGGAGGCAGTGATGCTTCTGAAGACCAGTTTCTGGAAACCGCTGGATGGGAAAGTTGCTCTTGTACTCAGATCCTGCTGCCTGTTTCCCTTTGGAGCATCTGCTTCTCCACTCTTGAGAGCGGGAGGCTGGACTAGGTGAGCCACTGGCCTGATCCAGCAGATTCTCTTTATGTTCTTACACCTCCTTGCAGGGCCTTTTTATGTGGTGAAACATCCCCAAGGGGCCTTGCCCTTCCCCTGCAAACTGGCTCTTTGCATGTGTCGACCCAGGCTCCCCCCTACTGTGACCACCTCCTTTGCCCTCCGAGGGCACAGTGCTGCCCCTGCCTGGGCTCACCTTGCAGACGAGGCAGTTGAGGGCCCAGCAGATGGGGCAGCGGAACTCGTTGACGTCGTCCTCGTAGATGCACCAGCCCAGGCAGTCGGCCGTCTGGCAGTGGTAGCTGTTCTGGGCCCTGCTCTCTGCCACGGCCAGCCGCCGCTCCAGGAAGCGCTCATACTCGTCCCACGACACCAGCTGCGGAGACCAGGGAGCTGGCTCAGAGCCCCAGAGAGAGGGAGGGCAGGGCATGGGCTGGCCGGGGGGCACCCCCTGGCTTCCGTGGCCGGAAGGGGGTGGAAATCAAAGGAGCGTCTGGCCATGGCAGCCTCCTCCACTCCCTCCGTCTGCAGGAGGACCGAGCTCTGCAAAAAAGACCTCCAGAGCTGGCCTGCTCAAAATGCCACTCTGAATCTCCAACCGCTCTTGATGACGGTGGCAGGACAAGGGGGAGCTGAGCTGCCCTGCCAGCCTGCCCAAGAGACCCGGCCGGAGGGATCCTTGAGCCTTGCAGACTCACCGCCCGGATCTCCCTGTCCTGGAGGTGGCTGCTGCAGGCATAGGAGTCGTCCCGGAAGGGACAGGCCACCTGGGGCTCCTCACTGCAGTTGATCAGCTGGCGCAGGCAGTCCCTGGGGAGGGAGAAGGGGGGACGGCAGTGGGATCAGGCCACAGCACCCTCCCTTCCTTTCCCCACCCCCTGGGCCCTCCTGCCCCAGGCAGGCCAGGTTACCTGCAGAAGCTGTGCAGGCACTCCCGAAGCAGGACGCCCTCGCCAGGCTCCACGTTCAGGTAGCAGATGCGGCACTCAATCTCCTCCCGGTTGGGCACCAGCGCCGCCTCGTCCAGCTGCTGCAACTGCTGGAAGTTCTGCTGCCGCTCTTGCTCCAGGGCCTGGAGGGGGCAAAGAGGGGCAGGGGGTGGTTGCCCAGCAGGCAGGCCGCAGGCCCCTGGTTAAAGGTGGGTAGGGGGCTCAGCCTGGGCACACCCACCACCCAGGCGGGTGAGATTTGGAGGGTCAGCTGTAACCCGTCGGAGAGCCTCCTAACTCTGCAAAAAGGGGCAGAAGCCCTACTACTACTACTACTACTACTACTACTACTACTACTATTATTATTATACCACAGTGGTACCTCTGGTTACGTACTTAATTCATTCCGAAGGTCCGTTCTTAACCTGAAACTGTTCTTAACCTGAAGCACCACTTTAGCTAATGGGGCCTCCCGCTGCTGCCGCGCCACTGGAGCACGATTTCTGTTCTCATCCTGAAGCAAAGTTCTTAATCTGAGGTACTATTTCTGGGTTAGCGGGGTCTGTAAACTGAAGCATCTGTAACCCGAGGTACCACTGTAATACTACCTTTCCCCAAAGATCAGAGAGTGGTTTACAACATAAAAATGCAAAATGCGTAACATAATAACAAAAAAACACAACCCGCCCACCGCCAGGCACATTTAAAAGGCTGCAGATTGTTTTAACAGTGGAAGAGGAGCATTTTTGCCTGGTGCCTAAAGATATTATCACGAGCCGGAGTCGGTTGAAGGTCAGCAATTAAAAAACCCACCAGTATAGTTGAAGTTAACTCTTTATTCAAAGGAACCAAAACACCTCAGGCCCAGTGATCTCAGCAACTTTCCCCAGCAGGTCTTGCCCCAATAAGGCAGTTGCAAGGACTGAAGACCCCCGCCTTCCCACAGCTGCCAAAGTCCCCTCCTCTCCAGGGTTTGTTTCAAGGGAGCAGAGACTGTGGCAGCTCTCCTCCTCTGCCCTTTCCGTTTCTCTGCATGTTCTGGGAGACCAGCGGTTGCAGCAGGAGGGAGGGACCCCCTGGACTCTTCAGCAGCCGGTCTCCCCTCCTCTCCTGCCTCTGAGTCTGGACTGCTCTCTGCCACAGCCTCTTCCTGCTCACTAAGCCCTGTTGCCTCTTCAGCTTCCAACGCCTGCTGCTCCCAGTCTGCTCCCTCTGACCAGGCATCCTTGTCCCACCACCAATTCCCGGGCTCTGAGTCTTCTTCCCCTGGGGGTTCCCCGGCTGGCGCCTCACACCATTCCTCTGCATCCAGCCGGCCCATGACAGAAATGGAGTGAAGGTGCCAGTCCCCCCCCCCAAAAAAAGCCTGATGGGAAAAGTAGGATGCAAGACTCTGGAACAAATGCTCTGGGAAGAGGCATAAAACGAAGGTGGTGTCCCAAAGCATCAGCTTCTGAAGCGCAGCAAGAATGTTGGAAGATAATGCACACTTTGGGTGGCTGATCTCGGGAACCCTTTTGCAACACCTCCTCTAAGGCAGTCCAGCAACTGCATGCATGTTTTGGCAAGGGGGCAAGGCAGAGAGCAAGACTTAATAAAGGGGGTTACCTCACCACCTGCGGAAGACCCTCCCCTGACCAGGGCAACTGGCACCCGCAGGATCTTGCCAAGACTCAGCCAAGACGGATCTGCTTGCTTAGGCCTCTGAAGGCCTTTGCTGTTGACCCAACCCAATGGGTGTGCTTTATTCTTCTGCGATTTTATTATAGGGCTTGTTTGCATTCCACATGGCTCTCTGCTCTAGAAAGGACAGAGGGGAAGGACAGCTTCTTCCTGCTTTCAGTCTCCAACTCTCGGGGAATCGGGATCCTGAGATGTCTGGCAAGCACATCACAGCAGCATTCACAGAATTACGGAACTGAGTGAGTTGGAACCCAGGGGTCATCTAGTCCAACCCCCGGCAATGGAATGAGCTTTTTGCTGGCTCCCTCCTCCTCTATGCTTGTCTAATTGTGCCTCACTTTTTTGCAAAATGTCTCAAAGCAATTCATAAAATATTTAATATGCAGAACTTAGCAAAGTTTTAAAAGCCGTGACAGAATAAAACAGTGGGTGGAATCCAGTGTAGTGCTAGGTGTGTGTGGGGGGTCTGCTTGCACAACAGGACTTCTCACGCCTCTGGGGGGCTGCTAAACCCATTCTGGGGTATCCCCCAAACCTTCAGAGATTTAGCGGGTGAGGGATGTGAAGGGAGGGAAAAAACTCCCATGTGCAGGCAGACCTCATTGTCCATGCAACAGCTTAATTCCTGCCCCTTCCGTGTAGTGGGCCTGAAGCTGTGGAACTCCCTGCTAGCTGAAATTAGGCACATGACTAAGACTTCCTTGTTCCGGCAAACAATTTAAGGCAGTGCTCAGTTTTATGATACGTTTTTATTCTTTTGCTGTCCCATTTTTGGTGGCTTGTTTTTATGTACCCCACTAAAGCAAGGAATGCAAACCTGCTGCAGTTCCCCAGACATGAGACGCCCATGAAATCAGCAAGGGGGGGCGAGGCAGTGAGGCTGCTCCAACCCTTGAAGTGGCTGTAGCAACTCTTTCGCAGGCAAAAGGGCCGCCTGTGGCAAAGAGAGCCTCACTGAAATTCTCTTGAGGGGAAGCTCACAGCAGAGACCCCTCAGTCCCCACTTTGTGGCTCAGGGAGGACAGTGGGGAGACTTATTTGGAGCAGGAGGACCCCCATCTCTCATCCCCCCACCCACGCGCATACCTCCTGAACAGCCCCTGCCCCCTTTCCCCATCAGTGACGCTACAGAGAAGTACCAGGATGGACCGTCAAGCCCAAATGAATCATTTAATAGAACAAAGCATTTGCTCTCCAATTCATTTTTAAAAAAATCAAATTTACAAACACGTTATGCAGAAATCAAGCCATTTCAAAACAGGTCCCGAAACTTCTGCTGCTGAATAATCAGTGTTCAGTACAGAGAGGGAGAGAAGGGCGTTTGCTGCCCCATCAGGGGCCAGGGCAGCAACGACTGCCCCACGGCGAGGGGAGCCACCTGCTCCAAGATCTGCGGGCTGGGATGAGCAGGAGCTGGGGCAGACCCCCAAGGCTCAGGCAGCAGCATCCCCTGACCCACTGAGAAACAGCCACCTTCAGGGGAGGGGGTTACAGCATTTCTCTTTCAAAGTGCTATCACGGCAGAGGCTCTTTCTTTCTAGTCCAGCTTCAGCATAAGCAAGTCCCCAAGGCAGAGCCTGGCCTTGCGGTTCAAACGCTGCCTGACCTGTGGGGCTGGGCAGGCCATGGCTTCTCCTGGTCAAAGGCACACGGGGAGAGCAGCCTCCATGGGGGGCAGGGGGGGAGAGACCTTCAACGCAGGCCCCTACGGAGCGAGGAGCACAAAGGCAGCAAGCGGGAGGCTCCCGGCAAGCAGCAACGACACCCTGGCTGTGCAGGCCTGAGGGCAGAGCGGAGGAGAGCCAGAGGCAACTGAGGGAGGAAGGCACTGCGGGGCAAAAAGGAAGCTCTCACAGGGCAACGGGCTCCATGGGTTGGGCAGGCAGCCCACAGATCCGATGCACAGCGTCAAATACAGCAGATCGACTGCCTCCACTGGGCAAACAGTGCACACACACGCACATTTTCATGGTGGGGATCACAACCTATGAACAGCTCATGGTATTCAGGTGGCAGCCCCACTGCAGGGGCTCTTGTGGCCCAGGAGACCAACCTGGCTCCAGCCTCTGAGGCTCACACAGCTCCACTCTTCCATGAGTGAGAGGCAGGGAGGCTCTGGGCTGCTGCCAGCTGAGCTGGGAAATGGGCCGAGCTCCAAGACCCAGGTGGAATGGAGGGGCAAGGGGGAAGGCTAGGCAAACCCACAAGTGTTGCATGGCTGCGCCCCAAAAGCTGCTCAGGTGGGACGCAGAACTTGTGGCTGTTGCAGGGGGCTCTCAAAGCACAACCCCCCCAATATGGCTTCGCACCCCACAGCTTGCTCAAAGGCCGGCCAGCCAGTGAAGACGCCAAGGGCCACTCTCAGCTGCTTGTTCTCAGAGAGGAAGGTGGGGGGCAGCCACAGAAGCCCACCCCTGCCCTGCCCCTTGGGCTTCACTGTCCGCTTGGCTCATCTTGGCAGCCTTTGGTGCGGCAGCCGGGACTAACACACATCCCCACTGCAAGGCTGGGAGGGGCAGTGGTGGCGATGGCGGCCCCGGCTCTGAGGAGGGCTATGAGAACTCCGAGGAGAGGTGGATAAAGTCGTCCGGGGTTCCCAGGCTGTGGGCACAGGGCACAGCGGAACCATCTTCTCTCCTTCCTTTTTCCTGCCACAAGAGAAAGAAGAAAGAAGAGAAGAGAGTCGTCAGGTGCTGCTGCCGCCACCACTGCTGCTGCCGCCAGAGATTGCTGCCTGGAGCCTGACGCACCTTCACCACCACCAACACCAACACAGCCCAGAATGGACTGCAGCCCTCCCTGAGAGCCCGCCCTCCTTGGAAAGCACAGAAGGAGGAGGACGGAGCCCAAGAGATTTTGAAATTCTATTCCTTCTCTGGCGCACTCTACAACAACATGTTTTTCGTATTTACAGGAAATGTGACGAAAACAATACACTAAAAATATACCACCGATGAAGCATTAAAAGGGACAACCAAATCATAATTATTATCTCATTATTTAAGAAAATGAATCAAGCAAGAACTAAACATCACCTACATAGTTGAGGAGCAGGATTTGGCCAGTATGTTAGACCCTTAGCTCCCCATCTGACGAACCAGCTGACATCACCAAGATGTTGGGAGACAACTTCATGAGAAAGGTAAGGGGCTCTTTCCTCCCTCCCTCCCTCCCTTTGCAGGCAGAGATTGTGTCCAAAGATGTTTAAACTCAGAGGTGTGACGTCGGCCATGACAGAGGGGAAGGGGGAACCTGACCTCACTCTCAGGACTGTCCTGGAAGTGGACTCCAGGCACCTGCGGCCTCGTAAAGAGGACATGTTCATTTCCACCCTGCTTCCACTCCATTCAGCAGTTTTATTCCTTAATTTATACTCCACTCGTAGACCACAATGGCAGCAACCTACCCCAGTGCAGAACTAAAGTGATTTTGGATGAACACTTTTTTAGCACATTTCTTATTATGTAAATTTATAGCACTTCCCTTATAAATAGCTTTGGGACTCGCTTTGATGACGTGATCAATAAATTTAATAAGCTGAACTTGATAATTAGCTTTGATGTAGTTTGTTAATCGTTCACAAGGAGATGGTAAATACTACCTATCCTTCCTCTCGTTTACTGCTGCTTATGACCTCCGGAGTTTCCTAAAAGCATTCCTCCTTGCTTCCTCCTTTATTTACTCTGAATTATGTATGCATGCTCAACTAAGAAATTAGCTCTTTGTAGTTTTAACTTTAACTTTGTCCCACATGGGTTTTTTTGAAACGCTCAGAGGAAATCTGATTGGTTCTTATGAACACTGTATAAAAAGTTCTTTTGTGAATAAAACGACCTGGGCCAAGGGGGTGGACGGGAATTATTATACACACTCCTCCCAGAGTCTTGCTGGTCAAGCCTTTGTGTGTATTCTATTAATCAGAGTCCAATCCTTCCTTTGCTTTGGGAACGCCACATTAAGGAGCTGCATAAGGAGAGGGAGCTCGAGAAAAGAGCTGAGAGAGCTGGGAGCAGCGCACAAAGCTTCAGACCCCTGCAGGGAGCTTCTCCAGCGGACTGTGAGGCACAGAAAGGGAGCTACCAGGACCTACCTTCTGGTACTGTAAGATGCCCTCCTTCTCCTGCTGCATCCGCCACAGCTCCACCTCATCCGGCCTGTAGCTCCCAGGAACCACATAGTTGGCAGGCCGGTCTGTGCTGCACATCTCGCAGCCGGGCCGGGTGGGCTTGTTGATGAAGGTGCAGGTGGGGCAAGACCAGCCAGTCTGCAATGGGAGATGAGGAGAAAGAGGAAGAGGCCGCTAGACGTGGCGCCTGCAAGGACAGCCCCTGTCCAAGAGGCCGTGGGCCAGGATGCAGCCACGTGCCCCAGGACCACTCCTCTCCCACTTGGGCTTCCTGCTGGGCGATGAGGCCCACCCCAGAAGGCGCTCTGGCCCCTTTCTTGAGCAGACTATGGGGTGAGGGGAGACAAGGCCACAGGGAGCCCAGGGACTGGGAAAGAGAGAGGGGCTATATATATGGGGAGACGGCTGCCTTGAGTTTCGCCCCTTAGCAGAGGGAGTACATACCGGCACAGGAGAGGGAGGAGGGGCGGCAGCCGGGGGTGGAGGGGCTCGCGAGTGGCCAGGGAGGAATTTTCCCAGGAAGTGGCTGCTCTCACCGACATCCC
This sequence comes from Podarcis filfolensis, assembly GCF_964270895.1. Lineage (NCBI taxonomy): Eukaryota > Metazoa > Chordata > Lepidosauria > Squamata > Lacertidae > Podarcis > Podarcis filfolensis. The sequence continues at coordinate 90,876,001 of NC_139603.1, read as the reverse complement.
TCTTCCTGTTAGAATTTTTCACACCTGCAACGGAAGAAGGCGGCTTAGAAGAAGAAGGTCTAAGAACTTTGCAATTGCAAAGTTTCTCTTAAACAAAAGCTAGGTTAATATCGATCAGTCTGAATATAAGCATGTTAACTATTGGAGAGATTTTAATGACTGTTCACAAGCTTTGTTTAAATAAAGGTAAACAAATAAATGTTGTCCCTATGGTTAATCTCTAAACTCTTCCAGATACATTAGAGGCTTTTCTACGAACATGAAAAACTGGTTGGATCATTTCTCAGGTATGCAGATTTGCACTCTAACAAAAATCAGATACGTTTCCTTTTCAGGAAATACAAGCGGACACAGAGCAATGGATCCAAACTACAAGAAAGAAGATTCCACCTAAACATTAGGAAGAACTTCCTGACAGTAAGAGCTGTTCGACAGTGGAATTTGCTGCCAAGGAGTGTGGTGGAGTCTCCTCCTTTGGAGGTCTTTAAGCAGAGGCTTGACAACCATATGTCAGGAGTGCTCTGATGGTGTTTCCTGCTTGGCAGGGGGTTGGACTCGATGGCCCTTGTGGTCTCTTCCAACTCTATGATTCTATGATTCTATGAAGTCCTCCTGACTCCCAGAGGCCATCAGGCCTGACTGCCACCTACAGTCATATTTTGGGTCGAAGTAGCTTCGGGATGAATATTTTCGGGTTGCGCTCCACAGCGACCCAGAAGTAACGGAGCGCGTTACTTCTGGGTTTTGCTGCTTGCGCATGTGCAGACGCTCAAAATGACGTCACATGCATGCGCAGAAGCGGTAAAACGCGACCCGCGCAAACGCGCCTTATGTTCACTTCAGGATGCGAACGGGGCTCTGGAGCGGATCCCGTTCGTATCCAGAGGTGCCACTGCACTGGTCATGGGCAGCTCATTTTTGTTGCTCTTGGTTTCCTCTTTTTGGGGTGGGGGGGGCCAAGGCAGAGCAAAGCAAGAAGGAGCAACAGGGACAAGAAGAGGGAGGAGCTACGAGTGCTCAGCGTGCAAGTTCCTATGTCCCTCCCTCCCTCAGCCAAACCTAAGCGCCTGCCCCCCCCCCCAGCACAAAGGGACAGATTCCTATTAGTATAATTTGTGAATTTATACCCTGTTTTAGGATTGGACCTTTAACCACATACTGTCACAAGCTGTGTATCCAGATGTAAGAAAGAGATGCAAAGCTTGGCTGTAAGGATGCAACAACGTTAACAATATGCCATTTAGTTGTAAATTAGTGGTCAGAATTGCACCACAGAGGAGGAAAGATATGAATAAATGAGAAACTGGACTTTAGTAACTGAATTTGGCCTTTTGTCTTCCTGATTTAAATTGCCTTGACTTGCAGGCGGAAAAGCCGTTGGGGAGAGGTGTAACCTGTTCTGAGGGTTCTGAAATGAACCACCTGCTTCTAGCCAGATGCAACCTCTTCCCCTTTTTTCCTGACTAAGGAGCCCCCGCCGTCCCCAAAGGGCTCCCTGCCTGCTCACTTTTCTTGGGCAGACAGGTGGGCAAGGTGCTGAATTTGTTCCTGGCATCCGTCTTGTCCGCCGGGGGCGAGGGGGGCGGCTGCAGCACCACCCAGTCCCTGTCCTCCTTGAAGCGCTGCTCAGAGAGGTGGGCGCCCTTTGCCGAGAGCAGGTAGAGGAAGGCCGTGTCGCCGTCCTTCCGTATCCCGTAAGAGCCAACGGTTCGGTCATCCACGCAGAGACACTGGCCAATAATCCAGCGCTGGACGCTGGGGTGGAATCCGTAATCCTGAAAGACCTGTGGGAAGCAGAGACAGGGTCAGTGGGAGTCTGAAGGCCTCTGCAGCAGGCCAAGCAGCCAGGCAGTCATTGGCGCTTTCCCCCAGAAGCTGCCCCAGGGAGGGAGCCAGAAGACAGCATCCCCGCCTCTGGAAAGCTGTGCCCAGGTTACCTTCTGCCTGAGCCCTGCAATGGTGGTGTACGTGTGGACGCGGGTGGTGATGCTCGTCGAGCAAGTGGCGTCTTCCACCTGCACCTTCATGCTAAAAGGAAGGGAATCGGCCAGTGAGACGAGCGCAGCGTGTCCCGCAACCAGCCATCTTCAGAAGAGGAGGTGTGCAGGGGATTGGCCCCAAATCACACAGCCTAACCCACCCAGCCTCCTCCAGAGACACCGGCTCCCTGCCCAGCCCTCCACGCCCACCTGATCTCGCTTGTGGGGTAGCAGGACTCCTTCAGCAGGATCCGCAGAGCAGCGTGTTGCTGGGCGAGCAGCGTGGCACAGCGCATGGCCTCCTCCTCGTCCCCGAGCTCAATGGCAGTGGACAGGTGGAACGCCAGGTCCTCTGAGGAGGAGACAAAGCCAGGCATGAGCCAGCCAGGTTAAGTTGTGCGCCCCCCATCTCAGGCAAGCCTTCCGCCTCCCCCACTTCTCCAAGGTCTGTGATGGAAAACCTCCTAGGGAGCCACCCACTGCTGAGCAAGAGCTCTCAAAAGCAGCCCCACCCCCTGCCCCACACTTGGCTTGCTGCTGCAGGTGGTCAGGCCCAAGACTTCCTTCCAAATGAGTTCTAAAAGCTTTCTTATCTTATTCTGGTTTGAGCATTTGTACTCTGCTCTTTTCTTAGTCACACAGAGGCCTCGTGCAGCTATTGGATTGGTTTTAGTTGTCTTCAGTTGCAGCAGAACTCGGGCGAGGACCTGGGAGGCCAGGGTTCGAATCCCCAGTTAGCCACAAAGCTCACTGGGTGTGGACCTAGGCTAGTCATTCACCCTCGGACTAACCTACCTCAAAGGGTTCCTGCGAGGATAAAATGGGGAGGAGGGGACCTGTGTCAACAACCTTGAGCTCCTTGAGGAAAGGTGGGATATGAATGCAATAAATGACACTCTTCTCTTCATTTATGTTGACCGGTTGGTTTTTTACTTTTTTAAAAAAATGAAAAAAAGGTGGGGCAGTTGGAGGGGCTCACAATATCGCTGGCAAGGGCAGCCCCCTCTTCCTCATCCAGCTCAAGCAGCCGCTCTTTCAGGACATTTATGCTGCTCTGGTGAGTTATACAGGGCAAACCGCAAAGCACGGCTGGGGAGCCTCCAACCCAAGCCCTGGATGTGGCCCCCTACTTAACTGCATCTGGCCCCTGGGTATTTCCAGCGACTCCTCATCACTGAGGTGGTGGATCAAGCAGGCACTCAGGGAAGAGGTCAACATAAAAGGAAATAAAACCAACCAAGTGCTTTTAATGCAATCAATCAATGAATACTTGCATGGGCACCAAATGAATCCCAGTGGATTAGCGTCAATGGGAAGGAAAGGTTCAACAGGAAGTATAAACATAGTTTGTTTTTTAAATGGATATTATTTATTCATCTGTTTACCTCTTGCTTGTCAAAATGGCTTCTAAGCCATAGAAATATGGGGGAGATTTTGGGCAATTACCGAAACCCAGTTCCCTCTCAATTCACCTTCTCAGCAATACTTCACGAAATGCACCCACTCCTCACTACCATTGTGCAACAAAACCAGCTGCCTAACCTGATACAGGCAGAAGGAAATTTCAGATATGCAAACATCATATTTCCTGGCAGCTGAGCAGCATTTATGATGTGTCTTCAAGGGCACACTGCCAGTGGACAAGTGTCCTGTGCCATCAGCCACCCACCTTTCCTGGCAAGCTCCAAGGGCAGGGAGACATCGATGTCTGACAGAGAGTTGAAAAGTGCCAAGGGAAGGGGAGAAGGCCGTCCTGTCAGCAAACCGCTTCCCTCAGTAGCTGGGGAGAGAAAAGACTTTAGAAGAAGTGCTCCAGCAGGCAGACACAGAACATAAGAAGATCAGACTAGCCCCCTGGATCAGGCCGATGGGCCATCTAGTCCAGCATCCTGTTCTCACAGGGGCCAATCAAATGCCTGTGGGAAACCCACAAGCAGGATTCGAGCACCAGAGCCTATTCAGAGACTACTCCATTAACACAGGAAATGATTATGCTTCAGAATAATAAGCTGGAGAGTTTACCAAAGAATAAAGATGCAGAATTAACCAGTTTCCCTCGGGGGTTTTCTGGAGGGCAGAGCAAGTCTGTCTCCACCCTCCTGCCCCACCAGGTTTCATCACTGCTGGCTCTTGGTCAGCACTGCAAATGCACCTGACATGCAGCTAGACATCAGGTAGCTATAGCACAGCTTACAACCTGCAGAGCCTCCTGAGCTTAGGAGCAGAAGCAGCCCTGGAAAAGGAGTCTATGGTACAGCTCAGGTGTATAGCTAGAAGCGAGAGCCTGGGGGTGACTGGGGGCGGTGCAGAGGCACATTGTTTCCCCCACCCCAGAGCTGTTCAGCCACAACAACCCATTTTCTCAACCTTCTTGCTTTACTAACTGCCCTACAGATCAAGACAGGTGCATCTGATTGCATCAAGAGGGCAGGCCTCTCCTCTTCAGAACTGACAAACCATGGCATGTGTAAGAGCCATGCCCTCTCTCACTACCAGAAGCCGGACCCTGGCATTGCAAGTGCTTTCTGGGGCAGGAGCTGACCTTTCTGGAGCTCCTGGAGGGAGCTGCTGACGACTGTCCACCACTTCTGTGCCTCATGCTCATCCTCAAAGTGGAAAACAAGGGGGTCGTCTGGGCGGGCTAAGAACTTCAGCTCATGACACGTGGCAGTCTTCACCTCATAGGAAATGTCTCTGAGGTTGTACTCAACAAGGCCCTGGGAGCAGAAAAGCATTAGTGGGTGAGTGCAAAGTCAAATAGCCCCAACCAGCTCTTGTTGAGGCCTCTTTACCTCAAGCAACACGGGGGTCAAAGCACCCATTCTATTCTTCAGCCAAGTCTCATCAGGCTCCCCCTCATCAGTGCTCATGCCGAAAGCTGCTCCCACTGCTGAAGAGCTCAAAGGATGGACCTCTCCTTGCACAACAGGACTTGCCCCCTTCCTCTCCTCCCTCTGTGCAAAACTGCTTGAGAGGTTCTCCCATCCCTCCAGAGCTGATTTTGAGGGTGTATGGACTGCAGGGGAGAGAGAGAAGAGGGGAAAGTTCCATTCTGCAAGTGGAACTCCTAAGAACAGAAGGAGAACCTGCTGAATCAGGCCAATGCCCCATCTAGTCCAGAATCCTGTTCTTACAGTGGCCAACTAGATGCCTCCAGGAAAGCCACAAGCAGGATTCAAGCCCAAGAGCCCTCTCCCCTCAACTGCTATTCAGAAGCATTACTGCCTCTGACTGCAAAGGCAGAGCTTAGCCATTATGACTAGCAGCCATCAATAGCCCTCTCCTTTGTGAATTTGTCCAGTCCTCTTTCGAAAACACCCAAGTCTCTTGCAGGAACATTGCATACTACCTTGGGGTGAGGGTGTCTTTATAACTCCACTGGCAGAAGCAAGAGGAGCCTGCACGTCCTTTCCTGTTCTGCCCTATTTGTTTACAGCCCCTCATGATGAGTGTGAGGCCTGTGTGTGGTAGGCAGGGTGTTACAGAGGTAACAAGAAGGTATGAGGCACAATCCACAAATGCCACTAACCAAAGCAGTTTCAGTGCTGCACCCAGGCCTGAAACTGGATTTAAATGGGTCCAGATAATCAGTTTCCCCCAAGCATGCCTTGAGCTGGATCACCAATACCGTCTCAAGGACTCAAACTGTTGTTAAACATGTTGACTGCAAGCCATTTTGGGTACTTCTGTATGTGATTGAAAGGTGGGGATGTAATTGTTTTTAATGAGTAGTACATTATGAGCAGGCATACTTGAAGCACACAATGGACTAAGGTATGTCGAGGAACGGACCTGGCCTTTCTACTTGATCCAATAAATCAGTGCATTTAACAAAATGGAAGTGCAAGGGAAACAGAAACAGGCTGCTACCATGATCCTTGCTTGGATAGATGAGCTGGATAGCCTATGATCAAATCCCTGGATGTTGTTGGTTGTTATCAATAAACGCTTAGGAAGCACCTAGTTCTTTTTCTAAGCATTGTTCATACATTGAGACATCCTGTAAAACGTGGGGTGGGTGGGGAGAAACAGATCCTGTAAAGGATGACTTTGCTGGCCTCTTGGGCACCTCTTGTGAAAGAGGCAAGCCTTCAGCGCCACTCAGAGAAGAGGCACATTTTCCAGCAAAGACTGACAGCGGCTAGAAGGCCCCAAACCGCCTGGGCTTTGCCCCTGGCGCTGCTTCCCCGCGGCTGGGCAGCCCCCTCCAGCAGCTGAAATGCGCCCACTCTGGTCTGACGGGTTGGGGCAGCAGCTGCCGGCCCAAGAGCTTCAAGGGCCTGTGAGGAAGAAAGGCAGGGAGGAGGAGGAGGCGAAGGAGGCAGCAGCAGCAGCGGGCCAGACGAGCCTGTGTGGCCGGGCCAGAGGGGCGGACCAGGACCTGGGTTCAAATTCCCTTTGGGCCACGGAGCTCAGTGGGCGTGACCTCGGGGGCCGGTCGGCCTCGCCCTACCTCGCAGGGTTGTTGTTGGGGGGCGTGACCTTGGGGCCAGTCGGCCTCGCAGGGTTGTTGTTGGGGGGGTGAGAGGAGGAGGAGGAGGAGGAGGAGGAGGAGCACACGCCCCCGTTGAGCTCCCTGGAGAAGGAAGGCGCGACGCCGAGCCAAGGGCGGCCCAGGGCAGGGGTCCCGCTGCCTCCCCCTCCCCAAGACCGGGGGGCCCTTCCCTCCCTTCCCTTCCCCTCTCACCGCTTCGCCCCCCGACTCCGCCGCGCCCCGCAAGCCGAATCGGAAGCGCTCGGGGCCGGGCGCGGCGCTCAGCTGGAGCCGGAAGAGGCGCTGGGCTTCCCGGCCGGGCGGCGAGGCGGCGGAGGAGGCCGAGGGCGGCGCGGAGGGCGCGTCCGGCGAGCGCGGCACCCAGGCCTTGGCCGAGGCCAGCAGCACCAGGCCCGACGGGGAGGGCGAGCAGCCCGGCGCCGCCGCCATCGAGTCGCCGCCCGGAACCGGAAGCCGAGCGCGGCTCCCGCGGGGCGCTTCCGGCGCGCCTCCGTCCACTTCCCCCCCGCCGCCCGACTCCGAGGTTCCGGGCCAGGAGGGGACCCTCTCCCCGGAAGCGGGCGGGGGAGCCCTCTAATAGATATACTTGAACGCATATTGGAGGCAGCCAGGGCCGGATTCACCTATAAGCTAAACAACCTATAGCTTGGTTAGGGCCCCACTCTCTTGGGGCCCCCCCAAAAAATCTGGATGTACATTTCCAAAATATAAGATAAAAAAGAAATAAGATAAAACCTTCATACAGAAACAGTGTTTTGTGTTCTGTTTGGACCTATTAGGTCCATAAATTACCATATAGCATATATTCAACACAAAAAACAGCAACAATTTGTTGCTGACAAAGGGCCCCATTACCTTCAGGAGCTTAGGGCCTCATCAAACCTAAATCCAGCCCTGGCCCTCCTATATATATATTTGGGCGACATGTTTGATTCAGCACTTGGGCTTCTTAAAAGATGGTTGCGGCCCCCCCTGGAGTTGCTGCAGCCTGGAAAGAACTCGCCTGCCTTCCGCAGTTCAATGCCCAGCCCTCCTGGCCCCGCTGGCTGGGGCTGATGGGAGTTGTAGTCCAATGCTACCTACCTGCATCGTAGGGGGTTGGACTAGATGACCCTTGGGATCCCTTCCAACTCTACAATTCTGTGATGCTATGATGGCACCTTGTGAGCGAAGTCTGCTCCCCCTTGGAGCTTGGCGGGAAGAATAGGCCTTGTGCCAGCTCTCAGGCTGGTGTGGAGCAGCGCTGTCAACAGGGAGCATGGGCTGTGCGCCCTCTGCTCTACAGTGAGCTCCTTCCACCAGCACATTTTTTCCCATTGGCAAAGGAGCATGTTTGAGGAGTTACACCAAAGGAGACTTCTATTCCCTTTGAGAACCCGTCTGCAGCTGGGCTTTCTGCTTAGGACAGCCCTCTGAAAGAACTTAACATCTGCATTTGTTTGTGTGGTGTTTGCCCTCCTAGGTGGGTCATAAGGAAAGGGTTAAATGAGTGGGAAGTGATTGGCCAGTGGGACCCAAGGGGAGGAGTTAGAGTTGGTGTTGTTTGGAAGTCAGTTGAGAGTTGGGAGTTGGAGAAGGAAGAGGGGGGATAAGTCTGTGGGTTGGACGAGTTGTGTGGTGAGAGAGTGAGAGGAACTGTTAGGTGGAGTTTGAAGTTGTTAGGAATGTTTAGGTCAGTAAAGAAACTACGATTAAGAAACTGACAAGAAAAATTATCTGAAACCATAAACTTGTTAAGGCTTATAAAATAAACTTGATTATTTGTTTTAATGTTAACAACTGTCTGGACTCTGTGTGTACCCAAGAGAAACGGGTTGGTGGCAGCGGGGAAGCAATCACAGTGGTGGCACAGGGATCAATAGACAAACGTCCGGGGACCCTGTGTGATCGCCATAGTTTGCAATCCAAATTGCCACAGGAGAGCTAGTGTCCTGTCATGTTTATTAATAATAATTAGTGACTGACTGCTATGTCTTCTATGAAAGAGGGCAACCAAAACTGATTGCAATACGTTTGCCCACAATAGACACATCTCGCAGGCTTGAAGGACGGCCTTCTACCAAGGGAGCCAGCTTCCATGCTAAATCCTTCCTCAGAGGCTTGCTGCCACATACTCACCCCTGATAAGGCCCATGGGCTTGTCGGTGGTGGCACCAATTTTGTGGAACTCCCTCCTGAGGGACACGAACCTAATGTTCCTTCCCTGGTATTCCAATACAGAGGCTAGGGCTGTGTCACTCTATAATGCTTTTGGACTAGTGAGCCATCTGGAGCAGAATTGTGCTTTTTTATTCCTTTCGACATCACCTTGCCAACAAAGGTCCATATAGTTCAAGCTATGGTTTTCCCAGTAGTGATGTATGGAAGTGAGAGCTGGACCATAAAGAAGGCTGATCCCCGAAGAATGGATTTGAATTCTGGTGCTGGAGGAGACTCTGGAGAGTCCCATGGACTGCAAGAAGATCAAACGCATCCATTCTTAAGGAAACCAGCCCTGAGTGCTCACTGGAAGGACAGATCCTGAAGCTGAGGCTCCAAGACCCCTCATGAGAAGAGAAGACTCCCTGGAAAAGACACTGTTACCGGAAAAATCCGAGGGCTCCCTTGGACAAAAAGTAAAGACACCAACCAGAGTAAATTGGAGCAAATCAGCAGCCTGTAGGCTTGGTCTTTATTGAAGAAAGACTGTCGCGACAGGGTGCTCCCCTCACTTGCAGGTGAGAGGAAAGACCCAGAAAGATGGTGTGCAAGACCTTATAAAAACTTTTGAAATTCCCACCCTGTAGGTCAAGCCCACCCCCAGAAACATCATGCATACATTACAGAAAAGGGGTTGAGGGAGTTGTGGTGGTAACCTGAGTGTCCTGTCACCTGGCTGATTCCCTTCTCTCCCCCTCCCCACGAGTCACTTCCAGGAGACAAAGGGGAGTTGGCAGTTTCCTGCCCCCAGAGGGAAGACCTGATCATTGTCCTTTGTTTCAGTCCATGCTGAATCCACTCCCATATGCAAGTTCTTTGTGATCTTGATGGTCTTCTGTCTAGGACCATCAGGGTTGGCATAGCAACTGGGCAGGGCTCCTGTGGATGTGCTGGGATGGTGAAGGGATTATGGCTGGCCTGTATCAAACCTTCCCCATTTTGTAGTCCTTCCTTCATGGAGTAAAATAAAAGTGGAACAGTGCAAATCTGATGTATGGTTGATTTTCTATGAATTTATAACAGAAGCGTAGCGTATGTAGTGTGTGAGTGTGAGTGTGTGTGAAGTTTGTACAAACTGAATGATTGGGGGGGGGGGTTTTCCTGCTACAACCCTGATGTTGGGAAAGATGGAGGGCACAAGGAGAAGGGGACGATGGAGGACGAGATGGTGGGACGGTGTTCTCGAAGCTACCAGCATGAGTTTGACCAAACTGCAGGAGCCAGTGGAAGACAGGAGGGCCTGGCGTGCTCTGGTCCAGGGGGTCACGAAGAGGCCGACACCACTAAACGACTCAACAACAACAACAACATTCCTTTCAATGAATTTGCGCTGGTTTTGCTGTGGAGATATGCTAGATTGGTTTTAAATTATTAGCATCTTTCTTGTGGCTGCTTCATATGGAAAAAGCAGCGAGCGATTTCTAAAATGAAATGAAATGAATAATCCTGGTCATTTTAAAGATTGCCTGAAATGCTTGGCCTTCCCAGAAGGAAAAGAACTGCGGCTGCATTGGCGAAGCAGGTCCCGATTCCGCAGCTGGACACGCGCGGCATCTCTCCGGCGGCGCCATCAATCAATCAAACCTGGGAAAGGGGCGTGGCCCCTCTCCTTGAGTGACAGCTGCCCCGCCCCTTCTTTGTTCCCCCTCGGCTCGACAGCGCCTTGAGGCGGCCGCCAATGAGAGCCCGGCTCTATCCCAACGGGTGGGGCCGGACACAGGCCGTTGATTAGCGTGCAGGGGAGCCACTGGGATGCGTCAGCCCGAGTGATGGGCACCCGTTTCCTCCAATGGAGATGGCGGATCTGGCTGGCGCCCAATGGCTGCCCGCGGGGGCGGAGCCGCTCGCTCTTGTTGTCGTCCTCTGCTCGAAGCCCGAAGAGTCAAGTCGGTCGCTTCGCCTGACAGGAAAGAGGGAAGGAAGGGAGGCCGGGAAAGCGACTCCGAGTCGGGCGCTCGACTAGCGGCCTGGTCGTGCCGAGCAAGCGGGGCCATGGCCGGGTCTGCGGGGCCCCTGAGGGCCGCCGGGCGGAGACGGGCCCAGGCGGCGGCCGAGGCGACGGCGGCTGAGGCGGCCACGCCCGCTTCGAGTTCCCCCCGCGGCCTGCGCTGCTCGACGGCGCGCAGCCCCTGAAGGAGGAGGCGGCGGCAGGTGGGTAACGGGGCCTGCCCGGGGCCTGCCCGGGCCGCGAGGGGCGGGACTGCGCTCCCCGGCATGCCCCGCGCGGGGGCCGCCTCGGCGGGCGCCGGTCTTGGGGCCGCGGGGCATCATGGGAAGCCGAGTCTTCGGAGGCCCGGCCTGGGGAAGGGAGGGCGGGCGGGAAGTGGAGTTGGGGCCCGTCTCCTTCGCGGGCGCGGGCGCTGCTCGGGGTCTTTGGCGCTCGTCCTCCTCCCTCCCGCGGAGCCGAGCCGCGTTCCGCCCCCGAGGCTGAAGCGCCCGAAGCTCCTCGGGGGGGGGGGCTGGCCGGTCTTCTGATTCCAGCCCCGCGGGGGGGGGTTGGTCTAGATGACTCTGGGGGTCCCTCCAACTCCCCCGCCCTTCCGTGTATCCTCTTTCCCATCCCAGCCAGAGGTGGCTTTAGAACTAGTCGGAACAAAACACCCAGGCGATTTTTCCGAAGGTGACGGAGAGCAAAGTAAATGCTCGCTAGCCTCCGAGAACGTTTTTTGTAAACCACCTTTCCCTTAGAAAATCAAAACAGAAAGGACCCCACAAAATCTCGAGGAGGATTCTGTGGGCACATTTCTAGGATCAACATTTGATCACGTAACTTTTTTCTCTCCCCTTTTAATGCTGTCACATCCCCCTGCACCACATCCGCTTTCTTCTTAACCTCACAGTTCTCCTCAGATAATTTTCCAGCTGCCTCCTCCGCAGAGACTGTTGTTTTAGTTAACGTAGAGCTAGAGGCCAAGTGCAACTGAGTGCAGGGAATGATGGTGAGCTCTGAGTTGGGTGGCGTTTTGGGAGTTGAGGCCAAGATGGGAAATGTCAGGACTTGGGTATCACAAAACTCACCTTTTCCACTGAAGTATTTCACAGGTGCTGACTAGAGCTGGGGGGGGGGTGCCATCTACATCCCTGTATGAGTCACTGCCTTGCTGGTCTTCCAGAGCCAGTGCTGGCCTCCTAGCTCCTAGCCCAACGTCTTCTGTTTTTCAGAGGTGTCTATTAACAGGCCCTTCTCTCTCTGTCACTGCCAGGAAGTTCCAACCTAGAAGCGGTAATACTGAGAATTTAGTCCAGCGCCAGGAGGTACAAAAAATGAAGCTGTTGGAAAACTCAAGTTTTGAAGCCCTAAACTCCCAGCTGACGGTGGAAACGGGAGATGCACACATCATTGGCAGGTGAGTGGCAAGGCAGCTCCTGAACTGGGTCATCTTGCCATGTGGCCCCAAGGGTGCTTTTCTGCAGCTCTCCAAATTGAGAGACACCCCCACCTCCCCTCCAGCTGAGTCTTGCCTGTCTTCCTTCAGGATTGAGAGCTACTCTTGCAAGATGGCCGGGGACGACAAGCACCTCTTCAAGCAGTTTTGCCAGGAAGGGCAGCCCCACGTGCTTGAGGCCCTGTCTCCACCTCAAACCACCGGGATCAGCCCCAGCAGGTATGTGCTGTCCCTTCCTTGCCCCACACAGAGGAGGCAGAGCTGGCTCATCATCACCAGCTTCACCTAGCTTTGCAGGTCGGTGGGCTGGATCAGAGTTCTGTAAGCCAGGAGAGTCTCACCATATAATTATTGTTGTTGTTTGTTTATATCCCACCCATCTGGCTGGGTTTTCCCAGCCACTCTGGGCGGCTTGTAATAAAATATTAAAAATATTGCCAGGGGAAACTCAGAACTTCCTGTTCCCAGCTTGCCGGGGCCGATGGGAGTTGGGAGTCCAGTAACACTGGAGTCCCCCATTCTTGGTTTAATGCTGCATGAAATGCTGCTTCTGTTCTCTGTGGAGCTGGTGCTTTGAGACTGTTGTGTCAAGATCATTCCACACCACCCAGATCTTCCTGCACCTTAGAAGTGGGAGAAGTGCATGGCAGATTCCAAGGCCATGGCCTGATGACCACAGCTTCCTCCAGGAGGAGGTAACAGACCACATCCTCTCCCTTGTGTGCTAGGCTCAGCAAGAGCCAAAGTGGCGATGAGGAGGGCCCCCTCAGCGACAAATGCAGCCGCAAGACCCTCTTCTACCTGATAGCCACCCTCAACGAGTCCTTCCGTCCTGACTACGACTTCAGCGCTGCCAAGAGCCACGAATTCAGCCGGGAGCCGAGTCTCAACTGGGTAAGCCCGCACCCTGCTGTGATAATCTGGCCTTCAGACCCCACACGTCAGCAGATCTCTTGGCCCTCCTTGTCATCCCGGGTCTCATAGCCCCACATGTGATAGCAGTTCTCCAGCGCTGCTTTTTGTGTGGATGCCTGCCAATTCTTCTCTCCCCCCCCCCCATTGAAAAGTGCCAGGGTCCCAGGGAGTGGCTTCTAGAGAAGGTGGGGCAGGATTTCCTTCATGTTGAACCAAAGCCTCCATCTCCCTCCCATTTTTTGCCCTCTTCCCACAGAGGAAGGGGCATCGTTTGCCCCTGAGATGCTTGGGGTGGGGAAACATCCGCCTGGCATGAAACCCCTCCCTGCGGTTGGTGGTGCTTCTGAGGACCTGCTTCCTGCCCCCTAGGATTTTTGCAAACTGGTGAAAAGGTTACCTGTATGGGATGGATCAGGCCAACCCGTTGGCATATCTGGTCCCTTTTCCAGCTTGGATGCCCCTGGATCCCACCCAGCTCTCCCGCTGGAACCTGCATCTGCTGTCCTAGACAGGCCCCACCAGTCCATCTCTTGGAGGATGCCCCTCTTCAGTCCAGCTCAAGGCTGGGGCTTCCCTGGCCCCTTCACCTGGTCTAGGACTGGGAGGAGCTGCATCCTTTCTGTCTACCTGAAGCCTCCCACGCTTGAGCTGCTGCAGGGCCACGCTGTAGCCTCCTGGGGACAGTGCAGGGATGGTGGGGGGCAAACGTACACACGCGCCCCTTCCCTCTTTGCAGCACCAAGCCCTCACCAAGCTCCCCTCTGGGTCTGTTTCAGGTGGTGAACGCTGTGAACTGCAGCCTCTTTTCTGCTGTGCGGGAGGATTTCAGCGCCCTGAAGCCCCACCTGTGGGACGCTGTGGACCAGGAGATCTGCCTCTCGGAGTGCGACATCTACAGGTGGACTCCCAGTGCTGCTCTCGGGCACCAAGGGGTGGGTGGGTGGGTGCTGCTTTGCTAGCAGCCCACCCTGTGGAACACCCTCACATCAGATGTCAAGGAAATAAACAACTATCTGTCTTTTAGAAGGCATCTGAAGGCAGCCCTGTTTAAGGAAGTTTTTAACATTTCATGTTTTATTGCATTTTCACTATTCTGTTGGGAGCTGCCCAGGGTGGCTGGGGAAACCCAGTCAGATGGGCGGGGGATAATAATAAATAATAATACATTTTACTTATATCCCGCCCTCCCCAGCCAAAGCCGGGCTCAGAGCGGCTAACAAACTATTATTATTATTATTATTATTATTATTATTATTATTATTATTATGCTTTTTCTGCCAATGTAGCTACAACCCGGACCTGGACTCGGATCCCTTCGGAGAGGAGGGCAGCCTGTGGTCCTTCAACTACTTCTTCTACAACAAACGATTGAAGCGGATTGTCTTTTTCACCTGCCGTTCCATCAGGTCAGGGTCCCTGCCAAAGTGGCCGGTTTCGAGGCCTCCCCACCCCCCCTGCTCCCTGGGTCCCCTTCCTGGTCCAACGGGCAGCTTGAGGCCTTGGGAGACATAATGTGGGGGGCTTCTCTTTCTGCAGTGGCTCCACATACCCTCACCCCGAAGCGGGAAATGAGCTGAACATGGATCTGAGCGAGGATGATGCGGAGGAGGAGGAGGCGGCCGGCCCCCGCGACGAGGACGGGGCCAGCATTGAGGAGGATAGGTGAGGGGGCTTGGTGTCAGAAGCCCCTGTGTGCCTGCTCCCACCACTGGAGTTTGCCAGAGCTGTAAAGGCCTAGGGATCCCAGCTGGGGACAGCAGCAACCTCTTTGTGGCCTGCAGCTCAGGTGGTGGCCCCTCCTGGGAGCGAGGGGCTGGGTGGGCTTTGCTTCTCCCTGTGGCTGGAGACAAAGGCCGTGGGGTGCTGAGGACCTCCTTTCCTGTCTGCAGGAGACAAGTGATCTGCATGTGACTTCTTGGGCTCTTTTGCGCCCCCTCTGAAGACAGCTCCTCCCGCGTGTCCCCCCAGACTAGCCTGGCGTCGTCGTGTTGCTCTGCCTATTGGCCCTGTGGATGCTGCCTGACCAGCTGGTGCCTCCAGACTCCCAAGGATGCTGCCAGCCAGTCCCTTTGCCCCCTGCAGGCTTTGGCACCCCTGCAGCACTGGAAACTTTGTCCGGCCCCCGAGAAGCACTTTTCTGTTCCAAGTGGCGTCAGAGCAAATGCCCTCCGTTCATCTGCAGCCGCAGCTGCAGCCACCATGGTGGAGAGGCTGCCCCTGTCTGGGTTTGGGGCTGTGCCTCTCTATCCTCAGGACACTGGACCCTCTCAGACTGACCCTCCCTGGAGATTTGTCCGTCAGTTTCAAGTGTCTGTGGCCCCTTTCTGCTGACTTCCAGACGCTACAACCTGCTAAAGACTGCACAACATGCAGAAGCTGGATTTCCTGAGGATGGCATCTCCCCCTCCCTTGTTTTTGACCGCAAAAGACATTGGTGCCGAGTGTCCTGGACTGGCAGAAGTCAGGGGTTGGGCACCTTGGTGGCTTGGCTGCTTTGCTTTCCCCCAAGGGCTCATAGAGTTTTATTTTTATATTCCAGCCCAAACCTCTGTGCTCATGTCTCCCCCGTCCACCCTCCCTGACCCTTTCCAATGCCAGCCTCCTTCCACCTGATGCCCACCTCTTCCTCCTTTCAGGCTCCACTCCGTAGCCCAACGGACTCATTTCTGGGTTGGTAGGAGGGAGCGCTTGCTACCTCCTCTGCTCAAGAGCTGAAGGAACATTGGTGCTGGCAGAGCAGGAGGGGGCTGCTCTCGTGCCCTTGCCATCATACTATGGGTCTGTGAAAGTGCCCCCCTTTCTCGCTCCCCCCTTTCTCTTGCACTGACTTGGATTCCCTCCGGGGGCGCAGGGGGTGTCTTGCCGTCTTTTCTGCAGTCTTGTGATCTGATTCCAGAGGGCTATGCCTGTAGGAGCTTCTATCCCTTGGCTTCTCATTGGGGCAAAATCACTCCAGGCCCACCATTTGGAGCAACCTGCCAAGAACAACAGGCCTGGTCCCCTGTTCAACGCCCCCCCAAAAAAGGTTGGATTGAGAAGTAGCCTGCCTTTGGTCCCCTTGAGGCTTCCCCACTGCTGCTTCCCGCTGCTTCCCTTGCCCCTGTGCTAGGCAGCAAGTGATTTTGGAGCACCCCTTGGCCTCTTTCCCTTTAGATCCACTGGCTTGTTTGCCACCTCCTGTTTAATTCTGTTGCCTAGCAATTTTATTGTTGCAGTTATAAACGTTTTTCTCCCTGTGACTTGACATCGTTCTGTTTCCTCGAAGGAGCATCCGGCTAGGGGGAGAGGGTGCCAGAGGGAAGGGTCTGCTCTGTGACTGCCCCCCACAGCCCTCTCAGAACTTATTTGTTGCCTGGGAAGCTGTAGCTGTGAGCGCAACAGGTGGGGTGTTGTGCGCTTCTGTGGGTCAGCCTCATCCTTCAGGATTGCTCTTGCATTTCTGCCCCAGCCTCTTTCGCTCTCTTTGGGGCAGGCAAAGAACAACAGAGCAAAATGATTTCTAGAATTCTCTCCCTGTCCCTGGTAAGTCTGCCTTGATATCCCAGTGGTGAATTGTATGTGTGGACAGACAGAGGGTAGTTCTGGAGGGTTGAGAAATGGCACTCTTGCCCCTGAACTGGCACAACTTCAGGGGTCTGGGTCTGGACCACAGTGTGGCTCACGGGTTGGGGGGTGGTGACATCATCCACATGCGCCAGTACTCTGCGGCCTCTTCCTCCACCCTGCCAGCAACATGCAAAGGTCAGCCAGTCCTGGCTCACACCTTGGTAGAGGGACGTGGGGCAGTTGTATCTTCACTGAGCCTAGACAGTCAAGCCTTCAATCTAACTGGTTTGAATGTGTGTTTGTGTGTGTGTTATTTATTTAAGACAGTTATATACCATTTAATCAGTAGCATTTCTAAGTGGTGTCTAAAAACCATATAGACGTTGAAATAATAAAAGTATCATAAACCAGAACACTTCCTTAAAATGCCTGCTGGGACAAGAAAGTCTCAACAAGGAGGGTGTCTGTGTCATCTGAAGCTTGCCCCCCTCGCCTCCACTGCATGGGGTTACTGGGGGAGGAGCAGCCTCAGGCCAGAGCTGGAGGCCCCGTCTTCAGGAGGAACCTGCAAGACCACACCCAGGAAGCCAGTGTTTTTTTAAAAAGAAAAAGGGCAAAGGACCCCTGACAGTTCAGTCCAGCCGCGAACGACTCTGGGGTTGTGGTGTTCATCTCACTTTACAGGCCGAGGGAGCCGGCGTTTGTCCGCAGACAGTTTTTCCGGGTCATGTGGCCAGCACGACTAAGCCGCTTCTGGCAAAACCAGAGTGATGCACGGAAACGTCGTTTACCTTCCCGCTGGAGCGGTACCTATTGATCTACTTGCACTTTGACGTGCTTTTGAACTGCTAGATTGGCAGGAGCAGGGACAGAGCAAGGGGAGCTCACCCCGTTGTGGGGATTCGAACTGCCGACCTTCTGATCGGCAAGCCCAAGAGGCTCAGTGGTTTAGACCACAGCCATGTTAGCCTGTGCCAAAATTGGATTCTGGCAAAAGACCCTCTGCTTTGCATTGCTTCCGTCCACTGGTGCCAACTGGGTGGGAGAGATGTTGCCAGTGGTGACTCTCAATGTTTTCCATCGGCTTCTTCACTTCTGAAGTTCCTGTTTCTCCACTGACATTTGAGAGGGGGGCAAAGTTGCAGCACTGCAAGCATTTCAGACCAAGTCTGCCTTAATTTGTGGGACAAGGGGGCAGCTCCACCAACTACTGGGGGGGAGTATTCGGGGGACTGTGCTCAACCTTTATTTCTAATACATTCTCCCCACCTTTCTACATAAATCATTATCAACCAATTAACATTGCCCTCGTCCTCCCATATGTCTCCTGCCCCAAAACAAATGCAGGCGGGTAAAGAGACAGTGTGTGTAACAAACTCTAGTGCCTGCTGGGCTCTCTCAAAAAAACCCTAACCTCCCTCACAGGGTGGTTGTGAGGATGAAATGGAGAGGAGAACCACGCAGGCCGCCTTGAGATCCTTAGAAGATAAAGGTGGTGTATAAAGGAAGGAAAATAAAGGACATCTGGTCAGCCGCTGTGAGGAAAAGATGCTGGCAATTTTATATTCTTCTGACTCCTTGTGGTAGGGAAGGCTAATGGAATTCAACTGGGCCTGCCTCAGTTTCAGCTGCTGGGTTCAAGTGTCTGGTGTCTGTCCTGGTCAGTATTCCCCCTTCCCGACAGAAGTCCCACAATATTCCTTAAAAGTTTGCCCTGGCATGGGGGGGGGTCACCTGTGGCACCTGAATGCTTCCTGCTCATCATTTTCCTCTTCCTGCTGGTTCCAGGAAGTCACTGGGGACACTGACCATTGGCAGCTGCTTGATCTGGTGCCAGTGCTGTGCGACTCACGGCCCTTGGCCTACGCTTTGTGCTGTTGCCCTGCAAGGGAGAGCTGGCTGGGGTTTCTAGGGTGCCAGCACCCAGGTTTCCAGCAGCAGGCGTTTGGAAGCCTTGATTCCTCGCAACGGGGAGTGCAGAGCAGAGCCACCATGGAGGCAGAGCAGAATCACTCGGGCTGGTAGTCATTGGGATCCAGCGCTGAGGGCCTTCTGGCGGTTCCCTCATTGCGAGAAGTGAGGTTACAGGGAACCAGGCGGAGGGCCTTCTTGGTAGTGGCACCCGCCCTGTGGAAGGCCCTCCCATCAGATGTCAAGTAAATAAGCAACTATCTTATCTTTAAAGACACCTGAAGGCAGCCCTGTTTAGGGAAGTTTTTAATACTTAATGCTGCATTGTGTTTAACACTCGATTGGGAGCTGCCCAGAGTGGCTGGGGAAACTCAGCAAGATGGGCGGGGTATAAATAATAAATTATTATTATTATTGGTACCCGTTTGCCTAATTCTCTCTCAAAGCCATCCACCACTGTCTCCCGGGGGAGGGAGTTCTACGGTTTAACTCTGTGCTGTGTGAAGAAGGACTTTCTGAATCTCCCAACATTCAGCTTCCTGGGATGTCTGCAAGTTCTAGGGTTGTGAGAGGGAGAAAACTTCTCTCTCTCAACTTTCTCCATGAACTTCTGCCATGTCACGCCTTAATCTTCCTTCCCCAAGACGCTGCAGCTTTTCTTCACAGGCGAGTCTCTCCATCCTCTCCTGCTTCCCTCCTGCTGCCCTTCAAGAACTCATTCCGAAAGGTGGGCACTGAAGGGGACACAGCCTGGTTGGGGGGCCACGGCCTGGCTTCCTGCTCCTGGTGGTGTGTCCGTGAGAAGCCGCTCCTCCTCTGCTAACAATACGGAGCCCCCTTTGGAATTGCACCCTCTCCCTAAAGCTGCACAGGCGTCATAGAAGGAAGACCCCTAACTGAACTGAGTCCGGAGGAAGCCTTTCTCCCTCTTCCGGGGCTCTTGAGGAAACTGACCCCTTGCTGGGGTGAGAGACGGCCATCTCATCCTCAAAGACCTCCTTGGGTTGCAGGGTGGGGCAGTGGTTAGAGCGCCCTGCCAGGATCTGGGAGAGACCAGCATTCCAATCCCTGCTTAGCCGTGAATGACCTTGGAGGCCATTCGCTCCCTCTCAGCCTAGCCTGCTTTGTAGGATTGCTCTGAGGAGAACATGAGAAGGAAGAAAACCCATACGGGCCCCCTTGAGCTCCTTGAAGGAAAAGGGGGGGGTGGAAACACAATATATAAGTAAATAAATAACAATAAAACTTCTTCATCAGAGAAGGCAGGCCAGAGCGTGGCCACCTAGGAGACCAAAGGGATGCTCACTATTCTGCAGGGACGGGGAGAACTAAGCTGGCCGCCCTCCTCGCCCGCCCTCTGTCCACACTCACAAGGTTGGCATCCCTGGGCCAACATGCAAGTGCGGACAGGCAGGGACCTCTGTTCCCTCCTGAGGACTGGGTGGCATCTCATTGCGCCCCCTCTGGGTGTGCCAAGCCCAGCGCCCTGCCTGGAGGGCTCCCTGCGCCCGCCTGCATCCCTCTCCGGTTGCGTTTCCTGCCCTGAGGACCAGGCCAGGCCTGCCCTGCTAGACAACAGAACGCCTGTCTCCATGGCAACGAGGCTCGGCTGGCCCAGGCTCCCGCAGGCCCCAGGTAAATGCTGCCATCTTGCGAGTGGGCAGTGCGAAGCCCTGGGAGCCAAAGGAGACGAGGGGAGGCTCTCCTGCTGCTGCCACCCCCCAGGGATGGGGCTGGGCAAAAGCCTGGGCAGGGCCTGGCACCCCTGGAGGTGCCAGCTCCTCCTCCCAGGCCCTGATCCTGTGCCCTTCCTGGAGGCAGCCTGAGCTGAGGCCTGGGAGGGCTTTCTGAGAGAAACGGGGCTGTCACTCTGGAGGAAAGTGGAGTTGTCAGGTGTTTGGGCCGGAGCTCCAGAGGGTGGTCCTCCAGAGAGGTACCTCACTTTTGGGGGGGGGAGCTGTGTAAGAAATGGGTGCTAGAGCTTTTCACTGAGATCTCTCTGTGTATGTCATTGGGGTCTTCTGATGATACACAGGTCTGCATTTTGTGGCTTTGCATGTAGCAGGTGGAAAGCGCAACTCATACATTGAACAATTGTCCAGGCTGGTTTTTACGTTGCTTTTAATCATCTGCATTTCATCATCTAACCTGCCCTGGAAAGATTCTGTCTGATGATGGGATGGATATTGATATCTTATTAAGAAACATGCATCTCTTTTACCTCGCCTGGCCTTTGCCTGCTGAGACATAGCTGTCAACGTTTTCCTTTTTTTAAGGGAAATTCCCTTATTCCAAATAGGATTCCTTGCAAGAAAAGGGAAAAGTTGACAGCTATGTGCTGAGATAGGACGCTCTCTAGTTGTGATTGTAATTGGTATTAAACTGTTTTTAATACTGAATTTTAAATTGTTGCAACCTTCCCTGGGACCCTGTGGTGAAGGGAGTGTAAGAAATAATAATAATAATAATAAATCGCCACCACCACCACCATCGGAACAAAACTCATGGTGATTTTATGGTTAAAGAATCCATGGTTTAGGTTGATGTGCGATGAGACCTAGGATGGGTGGCTTCCTTGGGCGGCTCTCATTAGATCTTCTCCCCAATTCCCTATGACATGCCTACTGTTGTGGGGAATACTGAGCTGGATGTACATATGAAAAAGCACAGTACTTCCAATAAATATGGACTATAATTTGCAATTCTGCCTTGTCGCTTCCAACAGATGAGCTGAAAGCCCTCTGCATTTCTACAGAAACACTCTCTCTTTTTTTTTTTAAATAAATTTTTATTGATTTTCCAACATATATTAAAACACAATACAACTGACAACACATAAACAAACAAACATATAAACACGTATAATTTCATAACCTCTTTTCCTTAAACCTTGTTTCAACGACTTCCCCATACCTCCCTTTTCTGCATCCCTGTTTTAAACTTTTCCAGCAACCCCTAATTTCAATTACTTATAATTCACTTTAATCCTTTTTCTCTTACCCAATTATTTGTCACTGCAATTCTGTTTTACATTACCCATGACATTTTAGCACTCATTAATTTTACAACAGTTCTTAAGATAAACTTTAAATTTCTTCCAATCTTCTTCCACCGTCTCTTTCCCTTGGTCATGGATTCTGCCAGTCATCTCAGCCAGTCCTCTACAGAAACACTCTCATGGTTAATGGTTACCCAGGGTGGCTGGGCTTTTAATAACATCATTATTTAAAAAAAAATATTATTGCTACTTTTTCAGGTTCCACTGCGGACCCCGTGCCTTGAAAGCTGGTTCCAAGTCCAGCTTTGCAGGTTATAGGAGGGTGTTTGGTTCCCTTTGCCCTTCAGCATCCTCTGTGTGGATGAGCTGCTCTGTTCTCCCCTGATACGAGGAGTCTGCTGTCCAGAGTAAGGCAGAACTTACAGGGACGATGGAGGCGGAACGCAGAAGCTGTAAGCAGGGTTGCATCGGGGTGGGGTGGTGTTAATAGCAGCCCTGAGGGGTCCAGATCCTGCCCCTGAGTGTGTTCACCAGCCTCATCATGCTGCTGAGCTAAGCCAGGAGTTGTCCCCAAGGGGTGATGCTCTCAGGGGCTTGTGTGGGGAGGGAGAGACCCAGAGACAAATGGGTACAAATGAGTAAGTAAAGGTAAAGGGACCCCTGACCATTAGGTCCAGTCGTGGCCGACTCTGGGGTTGCGGCGCTCATCTCGCTTTATTGGCTGAGAGAGCCGGCGTGCAGCTTCCGGGTCATGTGGCCAGCATGACTAAGCCGCTTCTGGCAAACCAGAGCAGCGCACGGAAACGCCGTTTACCTTCCTGCTGGAGTGGTGCCTATTTATCTACTTGCACTTTGATGTGCTTTCAAACTGCTAGGTTGGCAGGAGCAGGGACTGAGCAATGGGAGCTCACCCCGTCACGGGGATTTGAACCGCCAACCTTCTGATCAGCAAGCCCTGGGCTCTGTAGTTTAACCCACAGCGCCACCCGCGTCCCCCTGTACAAAAGAGTACTTCCTGTAAAAAGGGGGAAATGGAACAGCACCTCACAGGGGTGTGGAGGGAACCGATGGGTCACTTGTGAGTGACATCGTTACAGCTCCCATCTTCCTCCAACAGCCACTCGTGGAGAGCGAAGGAAGCGGCTGCGCCTGTCCTTGGAGCCCTTTGAAAATACGAAGGAGGTGGGAGCGGAGGAGGAGAAGCAGAATGAGCCACAGCCGGTACCCAAGGCTCAGCCAAGCAGGGCGTACCTACACTGGATCAAACTCCAGAAACGCCTCCGCCGCGCTCTGGACCTGGTACATTTCTTGGGGGAGAAGCCAGTCTGGCCAGGGGGATCCAGGTGTGGCAGCTGTATCTCAGTGAAATCCTCAGCACCTGGGGATCAGGAGAGGAGAGGTGCCAGGGCACCAGCCACTTGGACCTGCTCAGAAAATGGCACCATGCACCTGTCTCAAGTATCCTCCTGCTGCTTCAGGTGTCCCAGAGATGTTTCCTGCCATTGCAAACAGGCTTTTGGAGGGGGCTCACATGAACCCTCTTGTGGAAGGGAACATCCAGTGCCTTGAATGGTCATCCGTTGGTACCTTATTCCTCTCTTCCTGCTCCCTGCAAATGTGCTCTGAATATCAGGGGCCAACAAGATGCCTGGGTGAGCCCTCGAGAAAGACCCACGTCCCTCAGGGCTCTCCTCCCTCATCTGGGGTTCCAGGCATTCAGAGGCATTTTCTGCCTCCAACAGGTGGCAGTAAAACACAGCTGTTGAAGCGAGCAGCTTTTGCTCGCCTTTTACTCCATGAATGTGGCACATCCCCTTTTAAAGAAATCTAAGTAGGTGACCATGACGGCATCTTTGGGGAGCAAATTCCATTTTTAAAACTATGTGCTGCATACTGTGGTGCCCCAGCATATTTGGGTAGTAGGAGCTGAAATCCAAACTGTATGAAATTGAAGGAGAATGTCAGGGCCAAGCCCTGTTGGTTGTCCTGAGCTCCTCTGCCTCGCGTTCTGAGCCCCTCGCAGAAGCAGACAATATTTGCTGCTCCCTTTGTGGGGCCTGCCTTAACCTGTTTTGTTCTGCCATCAAGGTGTTTCCCAGCCTCCTGATCCCCCGAGAGCTCTCCAAGGTCTCTGGGACCTCATAGCTAGAGCCAGCGGCGTAGCTGGCCGTTCAGGTGCCGGGTGCGGGGGCGTGTCCTGCAGCTGGGGGGGGGGGCGATCTGTGCCCATGGGGGCGGGGCAAGCCTCTCTGACGCTTGGAGCCTTTATTATTATTATTATTATTATTATTATTATTATTATTATTATTATTATACCCCACCCTCCCCAGCCAAGACCAGGCTCAGGGCGGCTAACACCAATATAAAAACAATTGATTGAAATACAACTTAAAAACAAGATTAAAATACAACATTAAAATGCAGCCTCATTTCAGTAGGAACTCAAATCAAAAACTTTTTGGGGATGAAAACGTCAAGTCTTCACCAAGGCCAACTATCCAGACTGGTCCTACGTGGGCCAGAAAAAAGCCAGGGAAGTCCCCAAATAGGAGTTCCATCACAGAAGGAAAAAGGAAAGAGGAAAGAGGGGAAGGGAATCAAACTGATTCTAAGCCAAAGGCCAGGCGGAACAACTCTGTCTTACAGGCTCTGTGGAAAGAAATCAGATCCCGCAGGGCCCTGGTCTCATGAGACAGAGCGTTCCACCAGGCCGGGGCCAGTGTTGAAAAGGCCCTGGCTCTGGTTGAGGCTAATCTGACTTCCTTAGGGCCTCTAGGGTGTTGTTATTTATGGACCTTAAGGTCCTCTGTGGGGCATACCGGGAGAGGCGGTCCCATAGGCACGAGGGTCTTCCACCTCCCCCTCAGCTGTAGGGCGGCTGAGAGGCAGTAGGCAGACGCAAGACCCACGCTGCTGTTACAGGCAATGTGGAACCTGCAGGCACCTAAGGCACCACGTCACTCCTTAAAAGTTTTGTGAGCCCAATTTTTTAAAAATTCATTTTGTCACACACACACCCCTCAGTGATGACACCCGGGGCTGACCACACCCCCTGCACCCCCTTCCTCCGCCACTGGCCTGAGCCCCTGGTGCCCTCATAGGGGTCTCTGCCCATGTCCAAGGAACGGGCAGCTCCCATGACGCTTCCAGAAAAGGAATCATAACATGGAAGAGTTGGAAGGGACCCGAGGCTCATGCAGTCCTGGAATAAGCTTGCGCAGAGAGCACTCCCCTCGGCCCGATGCTCTTGCTGGTGGGGGGCCAACGCTGCCTGTCCCTCGTCTTGCTCTTGCAGATGAAGAAGGAGGACTTGAAGCCCATCCACCTGAGCCACGGCCTGCAGCACCTGAGTCGCTCAGCCTTGGGCAGCCCCGTGCGGTGCGTGACGCACGATGTGCACGGGAATCGCTTTGTGGTGCTCGACTCGGAGAACAAGCTGCACTCCTTGAAGGAGGAGGGCTCCTACAAGAGCTGCCTGAGGGCCCCTGCCCCCATGGCGGGAATCCTGCACGCCTCCCTGGTCAACCAGTTTGTGGCTTGGGACGAGGGCGGCCTCCAGGTCCTCGACTCCGGCTTCCAGCTGCTCTCCCAGGTCCGCTCCACCATGCCCATCCGATGCGGGATCTACAGCGAGAACCTGAACCGGATCGTGACCGCGGGGGACGGGAACCTGACCATCTGGGACTTCCGCTACGGCTGCCGGAGCCTGCAGTGCCGCGTCGTCCTGAGCGAGGGCCTGGGGCCCGGAGACGTCTTCTCCCACATCGCCCTGGACACCAGCAGCTTCCAGCCCCAGCGCTGCTTCACCTCCAGCACGACAGGCGCTGCGGCCTGGGATATCTCCAGTGGGAAACTCCTCTCTTTCAAGAAGGAGCTCCACAACAGGTGAGGCTCCTGCCGGGCCCCGCAGAGAGCCGGTCTTCCCAGCAAGGAGAGAGGCCCCACTGGGAACAGGATGCCCCCATGGAAGGATGGGCTTTCAGTGCTGCTCTCTTGGGCACAGAGCTGGGGCAGGTTCCTCCTTGTTCCATCTTCGACTATATAAGGCAGCGGTTTCCAAACTTTTCTGGTCTGCCACCCACTTGGTTCCGTTAATTCATTTCCAGTGGCCCCCGCACCCTACTTTATAAAAAACATCATTCGGAGCAATGGCTTGCACAACCCACTAAGGGAGATAATTATTGGAGATATTAATATTGTGCAGCTTGAACCAATCGGATGCATAAAAACTGAACCCTATTAGAATACAAATTGTCCAGACCCATAAATCAGATTCAAAGCTTCACTAACTGGAACTTCTTCAAAAACAGGTACAAAACAATGGTACCTCCAGAAAGTTGTATAAAGTGCGTGTATATTCAAGCATAACTTAAATATATAACATAATTACAATCTGCAAAAATCAAAGCTCTGTTTATTCCATAGCTTGCACGAACCTGGATCCAGCCTGAGTCTATACAGCTCCCAGAGAGGGTAATTTACACCTCCTTCTCCCGCTGTGCCTGAGAACAAAGAGCCCAAAGGCAACTCCCTTTCAAAATGGCAAATTTGCAATTGAATACCTTAATCATGTGACTTAAGGTTAAACACTCACCTGTAAGAGCAGAGAACATTATCAGTTAATCATTAACGCGCTTAGAGAGCTTCAGAATGGCCCAGTGGAATTTCCCACTGCGCACCACCCAGGCTGCGGCTAGTTTGACCCCCACCCCACCCCCATGACTGAGAAGCACCTCCACTTGACCTCCTGTGGCCCCAGCGTTATTTGTTTTTATGATTTCTTAAATTTGTTAGTGACTTTATCTTGCCCAAGGCAACCCAAAGCAACTTACAACCAAACTTGAGACTAGAGGCGGGAGGGGGTGCATTTATCCAAGGAAGCCAATGGGAAGTAGATCCCGAAGACACGGGAGAGAGAGAGAGAGAATGTCTCTTCGCGCACAAAGCACAACATCCAGAATTCTCTCCCACAAGTTGTGGTGGTGGTGACTGAACCCTGGGGCTCTGAAAAGGGTGGCAGTTCTTGGTTTGTGTCCTGCTGCTAATACCTCAGAGCCACCTGACTGAGCTGCTTTGGGAAGCGGAGGGCTGGTCTGCATGGTCCATGGAAACATAAGATCGTAGAGTGGTAGAGTTGTAAGGGATCCTGGAGACCACGCAGTCCAAGAAGGACCTGATGTAACCCGGGCTGCTCTTCTTCGTCTTCTCTCCCAGGGTGATCACAGACCTCACCTACTGCGAAGTGATCGGCTGTGCCATCACGGCCTCACGGGACACAACCATCAAGGTCTGGGACAAGAACTGGCACATTCAGATGGTCTTTGTGGGCCACACGGGTGAGCGTGGGTGCGTCACTCTCAGCCAGGATGCGGAGATAAGGGCAACTGAAGAATCCCCCCCCCAGCCGCTAGGAAGGCCTTTGGCAAGAGACCGACGCCTCTTTCCCCCTTAGGCTGGGACACACTCACATTTGCAGCACCTCTGGCTGCTGCCTCCCTCGCAGGAGTGGCGTGTCCAAGAGGGGTGCCTCATCGTCATGGGGGCAGCCCTGGCTGCAATAGCCACTCTTTCCTCCTACAGGATAGTTTTATGGCCAGAAAGTCAATGGGGGAGTTTTTCCCAACATGAAAATACAACGATGGGAGGCTGAACCTGTTGAATTTCTGCCTAGCACGCAGCTGCTAAAAGGCATAAGGGTGCCGAGCAGTTGTTGATGTTGAATGTCTCTAGGTCTTTGATAAGGTCTGCTGAGCCACCGTTGGACATTTGAATATCTATCCTGGCCAAGACATCTAGCTATATGAATTAGTACTGGGTTGTAAGTGCGGGAATGTTCAGGGATTCAGGAGAGGATATATTGTCTGATAATAGCCTTTCCAGCTTGTGTTAACAAGTTCACAATTTAGCAGAGTAACATTCCCCTTTTTAAACTCACAGCAGATGCGTTTGCTCAGACGCTCTAAAGCTTCTATAAAAGATAAGACACGACCAGTCTTCTATAAAAGTATAAAAAGAGTTTACTCACATTCTGTTCACAGTTGGATCCCAGAAGGCAGACTTAGCTTCGAAAAGTAACATACACGTGGAAACTATCTCATAAGGAGATAGTTTGTCCTCTCTTGGCTGGAGGCCAAAAGAGCATCTTTGGCTAAGCAGATGTTGCTTATTTAATGCATGTAGTCACAGAGAGAGAGATGGCTGCCCTGCCCTGTGCTTTTGTCATTACCTGCACAGGTGAGGCCCTGCCCACCTCTAGTCACATGCAGAGGAAGTCTGTCCCGGCCCAGAAGGAAACAGGAAGTTTACCTGCTGGCTGGACAAACATTCCTCCCCATGAGTAAACATGTTGACTCTAGGAATGTTGTACTTGACTGCTCTTGTGCTTCACATCCCACAGTAAGGAGAACCAAGAGCTCAAAGCAGGACCAGGTGGAGCCTGTTCTCCTTCCTGCAGCTCTTCTGAAGATGCGCGAAGGCATTGATCCGCTCCTGTCTCCATCCCCACGTAGCTGTGACTGGCTTTGGCCCCCTTTGAGCTTCTTGTGCCCCCCCACCTTGTGCCCCCAGGTCCGGTCGTTGCTGTGACCATCTACCCTCAGAGGCCCCTCATCTTCTCCGCCTCCCAGGACGGCACCATCCGCACCTGGAACCTCAACACCATTGACCAGGTGGACCAGGTCCATTTGTCGGAGCCCGTGGAGACCCTGAAGGCCGTGACCCTTTCTCACGTCGTCTCCGTCTCCGGCTCTTCCCTGACCCTCTGGAAGATCAACAAGCTCTACTCGCTGTACACGCCCGTGGGCTGCCGCGTCCGGCGCATCAGCTGCGTCAACCTGGAGGCCCTGGGTCCCTTCCCCGTCCGCGCCCTCTGCGTCTGCCAGGACTCCACCGTGCGGATGGTGGATGCTCAGAGCGGAGTCATCATCGGCATCCTCTTCCTGGACAGCCCCCGCCAGGGTCTGGACGTGGCGTACTGCCTGCCCCGGGAGACCCTCTTTGTGCTGATGGAGGATGGGGCCGTGCTGTGGGTCAACAGCGCCCAGGACCCCATGCAGGTCAAGAAGAGCCTTCCGGGCCACACCTGGGCGTCTGCCCCCTGCTGCCTCCTGGTCTACAGCCACGTGCTGGACCCAGAGAAGGCCTATTCCCAGTGGCTGGATGTGGTGGATTGCAAGGGCTACAGGAAGCAGTGGCTGAAACTCCCGGATAAAAACAGGTAAAGCGGGTGGGATGGACGGGGCGGGACTCGAGAGAAGCCCCTCTCTTTTTTTTCAAAATTTTATTGGTTTTCACAACATTATAAACAAACAAACATAAATCATAGCCTTATTGAAAATTACACTTATTAACATTGTTAAATGACTTCCTTGCTTCCCCTTGGTTGAATTTCATTGCATATCCTTTTAACGGTTTTCCAAATCACAGTTCTTATAAAATTTAACTTAAACATTAACATTCTTAAATCTTCACATTATGAAATTAAACATATTAATTCATCACTTAACATAAATAAAATCCTAAGCCAATTAAGTATCTGCAAGCTGTTTTCAGTTAATTTAACTTAACATATTTATCTAAGTAATCATTAAATTTGATCCAATCTTCCTGATACTCCTCCTCCTTCTGGTCGCGGACTCTTCCGGTTAGGTCGGCTAGCTCCGAAAAATCCATCATCTTCATCTGCCATTCTTCTATCGTTGGTAATTCTTGGGTTTTCCACTTTTTAGCTAACAAAATACGAGCAGCAGTTGTGGCATACAAAAATAATTTAACATCTTTTGAGAGAAGCCCCTCTCACCTCCTTCATTGCCAGGGCTGCCAGTGGGTCTTACTCTCCGGTAGGTGCTGCTGCCACCCTCCTTCCCAACTACTCCTTCATCCTGCCTGGGGTGCAGCAAAGCAGTTGCTGGTCAACGTTCCCTTATGAGTTAATTTGGCGTGTAAAGGGAGCCCACACTCTCATCAGAAGACCCTCAGAAGAGCCTGCGGGGTTAATAATAATAATAATAATAATAATAATAATAATAATAATTTATTTATACTCCACCCATCTGGCTGGGTTTCCCCAGCCACTCTGGGCGGCTTCCAGCAAAACATTAAAATACAATAATTCATCAAATATTAAAAGCTTCCCTTGCAACTCCATTCCTAAACTCCCAGTAGCAGAGGCTCCAGGCGTCCCGGCACATGGGATGCTGAAAACCAGAGTCTGCCCTGCCTAGCGGTAGCCAGGCTCCCCGCTCTGCTGGAAGGGCCAAGGCACCTGGGCTGTCCTCCTGAGACACAGCAGACCACAGCAGACATTGCTTTTCCATGTGCCTTAAATCCTGTGCTTTACATTCCCCATGTCTGCCTGCCTTTCCCCACCCCACCCCCGCTATTTGTTTTTTTATTTATTAATACTGTATTTTTTATTAATATTTTAACAATAAGAACATCAAACATCACATTTCAAAAGCAGGAGCTGTAGAACACCAAAACTGGAATTTCCCCATTAGAAACATGCACAGTCACTGATTTGGTGTCAACATATAAAATCATGATAGAGTTTGACAAACTAATCAAACTACAAGTAATATCTATACCAAGTCATGATACACATAAAAAAATGAAATGAAATAAAAGTATCATGGAAAGTCTTAAAATAAATAATGCTTTGAGGTGGCTTGAAGTGAGAACAAAAATGAAACCTTAGACTATTCATATAACTAAAGAGCCACATGGCAGAAGGATGTTATTTTTCCCCCAGGTGAGCCAGGTTCACCCAAGAACCTGGGCGGGGAGAGGGGGGGGTTAGGAAATGATGCCAAGCACACAGTTCAAAGCGCTGGTGCAAGAAGATTACCAGGTTTGGCTATGCTCACGAAATCTATAAAGTCAACCCAGGTTGCAGCAAAACTCTCTTTTTGAATTTGTCCTTGTGCAAACCTTTTTATTTTCTTTTACCACATCCAGATTGCACTAATCCTTCCCCCGACCCCAGAAGCTGCCATTCCACCATGCATATCTGTCTGAACATGCTTATCAAAGGACGCTTCTCTTCCCCTCCCCCCCCCCAGGTTCCTGCTAATTTTGGGGCACAAAACGGGCTTCCTGACCGTGGTGGAGTGGTTTCTGGCCCGAAACCGGTACAAGGTGGACGCTCACGGCTCCCAAGCGGTCACAGCCTTGGCTGAATACCCCACGCAGATGTGTATCATTTCGGCAGGTGAGTCCTCTGGTTAGGCAAACCCAAATATCAGGGATGGGGGGTGCAGATCTTCACCCTCCATGTATCTGCCCCCCCAGGCACACGAGTGCTGCCCGGTGGTAATACGGGGAGGAGCTCAGACCCCCAACCCACAAATATTGAGGGGGATGAAGCCCCTTCTGCCCTCTATAGTTGGTGTCCCCAAAGGTCAGAGAAGGTCTTTTGGTAGTCCAGCTCTGGAGCTCCCTCCCCCAGGAGACCCTGACCAACGTGGATGGCTTTAAAAGAGGATGAGGTAAATTCAAAGAAGCCTCTGGATGTATATTTTGCTCTAGGAGACTTAGTTTGGTCAGAATCGAATCTACCCTTCCAGAGTTAATGCTAAATACATCGCTTCTGGTCAGTGAGCCACCAGAGCTGCTAAAGAGGCATGAAAATTTGTGTCTGGGCCTTTTTGGATTTGTCTGCCCATGCGCTATCTGAAACCCAGGGGGCACCTTGGTTGCCAGATGTGAAATATCACGCTTACTTGAATGTAATGCTCACCTTGAGGTGCGCATTGGATTTGACGGCGCATTAGATTCATGTAAATACGGTATATTGGGAATGTTTTCAGCTCTCCTGCCCCACTGCAAGGAAGGTACAGTTTCCAGCCTAAACATCTTAATGATTTGGGCCCTTCAGTAGTACAGTACTTAGAGAGAGACAGGGGCCAGGAATTTAGCAGTTCAGAGGTGGATAGAAATACAGGGATACAAAAATCAAACCATTCATTCTATTTTTGGGGACTCAGATGTAAGAAAAGGGCAGGAGACGTATCCGTGTATAAGACGCCCCCTAATTTTTGACATTATTTTTAAAGGGAAAAACCTAGTCTTATACACGGAAAAATACGGTAATTCTGCTAAGTGGCTACAGCAAAATTCTATGGCGAGTTAAACAGTGGAATCCACCATTAGATATTTAGAATATTTGCTGGAACCAAGACCACTGGTGGAGGAAGAGGAGTGGGGGGGGGGAGTGCACCGCCCCCGGCAGTGCAGTCCTGGTGGGGTGCCATCATGGCTGCCCCCCGTCTGCGCTGGGCACCATACCCATACAGGTGGCATGCCCCGCCCCCAGGACACGCACCAGCCCTGCCCCAGCCTGCTCTCTGCCCCCCTGGTGCTGGAGCATGAAGCTCTGCCACTGAACAAGACCCCTGGTTAGAAGGGACTCGGGCATCATGCAGACCAGCCCCTCCAAACTCAAGGCAATAACATGGTGTAGATCTGCTGGGGCTGACCCTGTGCCTCTCCTTGCCCCTGGGGCAGGTGCCGATCGCACGGTGAAGATGTGGCGCGTCTTCCCCTACACCACGGAGTGCCTGGTCCCGCTGCTGAGCTTCTCCTGTGCCTCCCCTGCCTTGCACCTGTGCTCCCTGGGGGAGACGCTGGCGGTGGCCTTCCAGGACCCCCAGACGGCCACCTATAGCGTCGTCTACTACAACCTGATGAAGCAGACGCGCTCCGAGCACAAACCCGAAGACGACGCCCAGGACGACATCACAGGTGCGTGGGAGCCGGGAGGGCGCAAAGGCCAGGCCGGGGGGGAGGGAAGGGGGGCTCGGCTCTCCTGTCTCACGGCTGCCGCCCCCTCGCTGCCTCCCTTCCTCCAGGCCTCTGCTGCTGCCCCAACCTGAAGCTCTTCGCCTCGTCCAGCAGAGATGGATCCGTGAAGATCTGGGACATTGAGAACAAGCTGCTGCGGTGACTGACGGGCTGGATTCTGAATGGGGAATGGGGGTGTCCTGTGGGCTGGGGCAGCCTCCTGCTCCCAATGGGGCTCTCTCCTCCTTGCAGCTTTTGCACCCAGCACTGGAAAGCAGGTGGCCTTTAAGGAGAGGCTGGGGGCCATCTGTCCGGGATGCTTTGGTTGCCATTCCAGCATCGCAGGGGGTTGGGCTGGATGGCCCTTGGGGAGCCCATCTCTACGATCCTATGTCTGCTGGCATGCCTTTGGTGAGCAAGCACAGGGGCATCGGAAGCTGCAGGCCACAGGTTCCTCCAACTCAGCATCATCCACACCAGGGTCTCCCCAGACTTGGTCTCCAGCTGTTGCTGAACTACAATGCCCATCATCCAAAGCTCACAGGACCAGCGGTCAGGGATAATGGGAACTGTAGTACAAAACCAGCTGGGGACCCAAGTTTGGGGAACCCTGGTCTACACTGACTGGTAGCAATGGTTCTGGCAGGCTTTGAGCAGGGCTCTCCCCCAGCCTTGTCTGGAGACGCCCAGGGACCAGCCCCAGTCTGGCACCCACTCAGTTGGGAGCAAGCGCCATGGGGATCCAGCAGGCTTCATTCGGAGCAAGCCAACTCTATGTCGTGTCCCACACAGGGGTGCCTGCTTTGCTTGCAGGGCAGTGTGGTGCCCCCTGATTGTTTTGGAGGCTGTTGGAAGTTTGAAATGTTTGCTCTCCTGACACCTCTCCCGACACCCGAGGAAAATAAAAGAAAATAGCTGCAGACAACCCTCCTCCTCCACTTCCCCACCAGCGTTTGGAGTTTCCATCGCTGCTGTTCTCAAAATTCCTTTCCCACCTTCCCTTTAATTTTCCTGATCCATCCATTTCTTGTTTCTATTTAGAACTGTAGATTTGGAAGGGACTCCCCTGGGTCATCCATCCCAACCCCCCCCCCCAATGCAGGAATCCCAGCTGAAGGATCCAATGAGACTTTATATCCATATCTACCTTTCAGGCGACCGCGCCTTTCCCACACGTGACAACCAAATGTTTTGCTGGGGTTTTAAAGCGGAGCTTAAGGCGTTCTCCATGCGCCTTGTGGTTTTAATGTTTCCATCCATGGCGGAGAGTCTGTGCTAGGTCCTCTGCTCTGGTTGCCCAACCGGGGCTTGTGGGGGTTTGGGGAAGGGTCCCTGGAAGACAAGCTCACCCCCCCGCATTTCTGCCCTGCAGGCACCTGAAGATGAACAGCATCCCAGAGAGCCTGGCCTTTGCCAACCACTGGGGGGACCTGCTGGTTGGGCTGGAGAAGCACGTCTTCCTCATCCACCACAACAAGTACCTGCCCAACTACTACAGGATGAAGGTGGGGCGCCTGGCGTCCCTTGGGGGTGGGGGGCAGGCCACCCGGCCAGGCTCCCTGCTGCTGCCCCCGTGCTCTTTGCTGGGGAAGTCTGTGCCCTGGGACAAAGACCCTTTCCTGTCTCTTGCAGCTGCTGTGCGCCAGGTTCCTGGAGCCCCTCAAGGGCATCCCTCTCCCCATCAGCGACTCCCACTTTGAGGCTCTGGTCAAGGAGAACGTCCGGCGGCTGAAGCAGGACCCGCCCTTGGAGGAGACCGAGTAAGATTCTGGAAAGCAGCCTTGGCACTGAGCACCCAGCGCCA
The DNA here is from genome assembly GCF_964270895.1 of Podarcis filfolensis. Classification (NCBI taxonomy): domain Eukaryota; kingdom Metazoa; phylum Chordata; class Lepidosauria; order Squamata; family Lacertidae; genus Podarcis; species Podarcis filfolensis. Next base: position 90,841,989 of record NC_139603.1, on the reverse strand, counting down.
GGGGTACAGCATCTGGCTCCTTCCCTCGCTCTGGTGCCCCTTAGCAGGGCTGCGGAGACGAGGACACCTATGGATCTAGCGCTATCCATGCACACAGGGCAAGTTGAGGGTGCAAAATGACAGGTCTCTGCCCCGAGGACTTTACATTCTGTCATTTTAGGAGGGGAAAGGAAATGGAGGCAGGGAAGAAACAGAGGAATTGGAGCGTTTGTTTTGTCAATCCCTGCGTAGGCTAAGCTGCAGTGTGCCTGGGGGGGGGGCTGCAGGAGCTTGAGGTGTTGTGGCAAAGGCACCATAGAAAGGTTGGTTTTAGAAGGGAGAGGAAGGAGGGCAGAGAAAGAATCCTGCTGGATCCCTTCCAGCTCTACCATTCTGTGGTTCTGTTTGGGGAGGCAGTTCCCAGGGCAAAGAGGCCACTGGGTGGCCCAGGGTGGTGCTGGCGGCTGTTTTCGGACAGAGGAGCAGCTGAGCATCCCTGGGGAGAGGTCCAAAGTCAGGATGCCAAGCTGCCTCTGGCGTCTCCTCTGTCTGTCTCTCTTTTGTTCTCCACACACAGGTCCCCTGTGCCTGGAGCCCGCAGGATGGCCTTGCAGGAGTCCAGAGTGCTCCGCGACATCCACGCCAGGGCGGAGGTAAGGCCTGCCGCTCCCCCTGAGGAGACCAGAGCTGCTTCAAAGGGCAGCAGTGCCCTCGCTGGTGCCAAGGCCAGCTCCACAAGAGGGTTCAAGGGAGAGCAAAGATCAGGCACTTCCCAAGGGGAAAGCAGGCTGCGGGAGGGGAGAGCGTGTCTGGAGGGGGGGAGAAGGGAGGCCCACATGCCCAAGGCTGAATCTGGCTGGGCAAGGGGCTCTCTGGCCGTGGGGCAGAGCATGGGAGGGAGGAGAGAGGGGCAGAGATGCCTTGAGTCCTGCACCCTCTTGCAGGGACTCTCCCAGATGGCCGACAGGGACCAGGATCTGGAGCTGGTCCAGAAGGGGAAAGTGAGCGTGACCAAGAAATCGCGGCCCACCAAGGAAATGAAGGAAGAGGCCTTTGAGAAATACCTGCAGATATTCTACAAGCCGCAACCCAAAATTGAGGTGGGGCTGGGCTGCTGAACTGGGCTGGGGGGTCGATGGGACTTGGTGGCAGGGAAGGGGCACCTTCCAGGCTAGGGGGTCTCCGTGGAGGAGGTCCTGCAGCCCCTCCCTGCCTCAGATGGAAGGGCGAGGGGAGGAGAGGTCAGACTTCCCAGGAGCTTTTGGTCCTTTGAGCATCTCCTCTGCAGAGCCATGGAAGAGAGAGGGGGGGGGGTAGTTTTGCATGTTCATCCTCACAGGTGGCGTTTATTGCGTCTCCGCCCCTCCGCCTTTTCTCTCCTCCCAGATCCCGGTGGAGGACACCTTCAATGCTGATGAGGTGCTGGAAGCCATGTGCCGGGCAAAGTCCATTTCGGAGCTCTATGGGCCAGACGGCATGTTCCTGGGGTCCTTCCCTCCACCCATTTCCCTGCAAGGTCCAGAGACGCTGGAGGTAACTTGTGGGGCGCCCCCCCCTCCATGCTCTGCCCCAGGAGCCATGGGGTCTCCTGCCTGGTGTCCCTGCCCTGTCATCGGTGGCTCTGAGCCAAAGGCCGACTCCCACTGGCCCTTCCTCGGTTTCCCTTGGCGAGAGATGCCTTTGAAGCCAACAGGGGGATACGGCCCTGAGGCTGAGCGTCAGCCTTTCCGCCAGGGCTTGCCAAAGCCTTTTGCCTCCTCGGTCCTGTATACCTGAAGGAGCATCTCCACCCCCATCGTTCTGCCCGGACACTGAGGTCCAGCGCCGAGGGCCTTCTGGCGGTTCCCTCACTGCGAGAAGCAAAGCTACAGGGAACCAGGCAGAGGGCCTTCTCGGTGGTGGCACCTGCCCTTTGGAACACCCTCCCACCAGATGTCAAAGAGAAAAACAACTACCAGACTTTTAGAAGACATCTGAAGGCAGCCCTTTTTAGGGAAGCTTTTAATGTTTAAGAGACTGTTGTATTTTAATATTCTGTTGGAAGCTGCCCAGAGTGACTAGAGAAACCCAGCCAGATGGGCAGGGTATAAATTATTATTATTATTATTATTATTATTATTATTATTATTATTATTATTATTTTGGGTTGCCTGAGGTGATGCCACTGAGTCCTTGTCCAAGGTGGCACCTTGGGGCGACTGTGTGGCGCCATCTTGGTTTGTGAGAGACCCCCTTCCTCCCGCCTTCCCCACAGGACACCAGCCCCCCTGCAGAGGGGAGCCCACAGGCCGTCCTCTCAACAGCCCCGTCTGTGTCTGAAATCAAAGAAGCTTTAACCCCGCTTCCTCCTCCAGCGAGATTCCCGCTTTTTGGAGTGAGGAGGACCAAGAGTGAGCAGGTGAGGGTCTTTGGGGGGCAGCTGGAGTGGGGAAGGGGCTGGGGCAGCGGCAGAGGACTGAGAGTGCCCCTCTTGTCTCCCAGTTAGGCCTGGCACAAAAGGGAAAGAGACCCCCCAAGGAGAAGAGGAGGAGGCTGCCCCCTCCGGTGCCCCCGCCAGTGGTGATAGCCCCTGAGGAGGTCCTGGAGCCCAGCTCTAGCCCTCCCTTGGACGAAGCGGAGATATCTCCCCCCAGCACAAGACGTCCTTCCCCAGGCCTCATACTCTCTGGCATGGACACCAGGGGCAGCAAGGTCAAGATCCGTCGGGCAACGGTGAGATTCCAGAGGTGGGGGCAGGGGGGCATGGAAGCAGGAAGCCCACGGACTGACAAATGGGCACACACCATATCTGTTGTTTAAAATGTGTGCTCGCCTGATCCCAGAAGTTGTTGGCGGACTTGAAGCTGCTACCTGACCCTGAGCCTGATCTTTGGTCTGTCCAGCCCAGTGCTGTCTTCTCTGGCTGGCAGCAATCACTCTCTCTGCAGGGTCTTCCTCAGAGCCCTTTAACTAGGGTGGGCTATTTGGGCAGTAAGGCCCTTTGAGCTTGAGATGCTGTGAAAGATTGAACCCGGGACCTTTTGTATGCTGAGATGGTTTCACTCACACATCTCTGCAATCTGAGCATCGGATGGAGGAGCCTCACAGCATCCACACCCGGCCCAGCCTGCTTCTTCATCAGTCTCAGCTTTGGATCCAGCACAGAGCAAGCAGGTCTCTGTGGTTCCAGCTTCCAGCCCAGCCCAGCTCACAAACACACACAGCTGGGGGTGGGACAGTATTTTGGGAGGCTGGTGAGGACACTTCCATGGCCAGCTAGTGTGTTGCCTCCATCTGTCTTGGAAGACCATGGAAGAGTCTCTCTTCAGGGGTAAAGTCAAACTGCTGGAGAGTTACGGCGCCTGCGGGGGCTGTACAGACCAATACAGGAGAGACATGTTTTATGGCAGGAGGGCCTTTTCTGTGGTGGCTCCCCACCTGTGGGATGCTCTCTCCAGGGAGGCTCACCTGGGGCCTTCCTTACATATCTTTAGGTGCCAGGCAAAAGCATTCCTCTTCTCCGAAGGCCTTTGGCTAATTAGACAATCTATGGCTTTTTAAACAGTGGGGAGATGGGGTGACATTGTTTTTGTTTATTACTATGGTATGTATTTTTTCATTTTTATATTGTAAACCACCCTGTGATCCTCAGTTGGAGGGTGGTATAGAAATTTAATAAATAATAAATAATAATAAATAAATAATAAATAATAGTCTTACAATGGATCTTTTCTGACTAGTTTGGCAACTTATTCTGTTGAATTCTAACCCTCCCTACATGCAGGGCTCCAAGTATTGGAAGGGACTCGGGGCATCATCCAGACTGAACCCCCCGCCCTGCCCCAGCCCACAATGACATTGTGTTTGAATGTTGCAACCCACCCAGGGACCTTAGGGTGAAGGGCGGGTCATTAATAATAATCATTATAGTCCCAAGAGAGGACTGAAGTCTGGCAAAAGACCCTTCTGAGTTTGGCCTGCAAAGTTAACCCGAGCTCCTCCTTTTCCTCGCCTTTCACCCTAGAGCCAGTGTGGTGGAGTGGTTAAGAGTGGTGGACTCGTAATCTGGGGAATCGGGTTTGTGTCTCTGCTCCTCCACAAGCAGCTGCTGGGTAACCTTCGGCCAGTCACTCTTCTCTGAAGTCTCTCAGCCTCACTCACCTCACAGAGTGTTTGTTGTGGGGGAGGAAGGGAAAAGAGATTGTGAGCCGCTTTGAGACTCCTTCGGGTAGCGATAAAGCGGGATATCAAATCCAAACTCTTCTTCTTCTTCAGCTGAATAAAGACTTGGATGCAATCAAAGAGTCCAAAATGGGTGCTTCCGTCTCACCCCCTTCACAACTCTCCTCAACCCCCAGTTTCCCTGGGGAGCCCATCAAGAGCGAGAAGGTAAGAGGGGGCCCACCTTGGCTCACCTGCTGCTGCCGCATCCTTGCCTCCCTCGGGGGCTGCAATTGGCAGGTGCGGCTTTCATGGGATGTCCTCCCTCAGCACCCTGACCAAAGCTTTATCCTGCCCAAGGCACCCCAAAGTGACTTCCAACCAAACCACGGAAATGAACAGGTTGGGGCCATCATTGCCTCATGAGGGAGGGAGTTCCACAGTTTCGCTCTGTGGTGCGTGAAGAAGGACTTAGTTTTATTTGTCCAGAATCTTCCTACTCTCAGCTTCGCTGGAGTTCTGACGCCACCCCAGAGCCCAGCAGAAACCCCCCCCCCCGCAGTTCCCCATTTCTCTCAGCCACCGCCAGAGGGAGAATCTCCCCCTCCCCTGTAAAAGAAACGGCCCACCCACTGTGGGTGTAATTCTATGTCTTTGGGCTCCAGCGCAGGAGGGTCTGGCAAGTCCCCCGAGGTGGACGTTGGCGGGTGTTGGGGTGGTTCTGTGTCCTGTGCCATTCCCTGGCTGGCGGGAGGCATTTTGGAGATGGGGGCAGAAGGTGCAAGCGAGGTGAGGGGGAAAGGAGTGGGGTACGCAGGTGTCCTCCTCTGTGCCTCACCTGGGCGACCATGGATTGTGTGCCTAGAGTGTCGTCTTCAAGGAGTCTCCCTCGACAGACAAGAGCCAGGAGTCTCCTTCATCGCCAGGCAAGAGTCAGGGGTCTCCTTCCTCGCTTGACAAGAGCCAGGGGTCTCCTTTGTCGCCAGGCAAGAGCCAGGGGTCTCCTTCCTCGCTTGACAAGAGCCAGGGGTCTCCTTTGTCGCCAGGCAAGAGCCAGGGGTCTCCTTCCTCGCTTGACAAGAGCCAGGGGTCTCCTCCCTTGCCAGCCAGGAGCCGGACGTCGTCTCCATCTTTCGCAGCCAAGAGCCAGGAGTCCCATCCATCTCTGCCAGTCGGGAGCCAGGAGCTGTCTCCCTCCTCGCCTGCCAGGAGCCAGGAGTCTTCGCCCAAGTCCCTGGGCTCCGTTTCCCGCATAAAGAGCCAGACATCTTCCAGCATCATCAAGGGCTTCTTTCCCGAGAGGCCGCCTTCTGGCAGCAAGGAATACTTCAGACTGCAGGTTGTGAGGCTTCTCTGGGCCACTGGCTCCTTCGCCCTTGTCCTCCTCCTCCTCCTCTAGCTCCAAGGAGAGGCCACAAGCCAGTCTGCTGCCAGGGCCTGAGGCAGAGAGTTGGCAATGCTCCTCCTCTCTGGCAGCGCCCTGAGCAGCTGCATTTCCAGTGTCAGGGCCGGGCGAGGGGGGGGGGGCTCTCTCTCCCTAGAAAAGCTAAGCTGGGGGACCACTGCTTAGGTGTGCTCTGGCTGGGCATAAGAAGCTAAGAAGAGCCTGTCTGCTGGATCAGGCCCACCTGGTCCAGCATCATGTCCTCACAGTGGCCAACCAGATGGGCATTAAGGGAAGCTCCCCAGCAGGACCTGAACGCAACGCTATTCTCCCCTCGTTGCCCCCCATTACCTGGGATTTAGATGTAGACTGTTCCTGGGTGTGGAGGTTCTGCCTTCGAAGCAGACCTCTGTAAGAAGAGCCTGCTGGATCAGGCCCATGGCTCATCTAGTCCAGCAGCCAGGTGCCTCTCTGGGGGACACCCACGAGGGAGACCTGAGCACTAAAGAGCATGTGTGTATGGCTGACAAGCTCTGTGTGACCTTCACAGGAGGGAGTAGGGGAAGAAATCCAATTCCGCTCACACCTAAAGCTGAATTTAGCAAATTCCCACTTTCCAAAAGAATACGAGAACTGAAATGCAGGCACCTGTCGAAAGTCACCCAATATTCCCTATGAAGTTTTCCAATGAGACAAGGTTTACAAAAATTCCAGAAGGGGTGGGGCAAGCCCCCAAGGTTTGCTGTTGGGGTGCGGAAGGCGGCTGCTGTCTGAACTGCCTTTCTCTCCCTTGCCAGGAGCTGGAGAGCCACCACGCGCCGCTGCCCAGGCTATCGTCTGGCTTCATCCCCAACTCGGTGGCCGCCCTGCAGTTTCACAGCCAGGAGATGCTGGCGGATGAGAGAGATGAGAGACTCGTGAGGGTGGTGGAGCCGGTAAGGCGGAGCAGGGCGTCCCCCCTGCACCCTCAGTGCCCGGCCTGCTGGGGGGGCGGCTGGCTGCGGCTGAGCAGAGAGGCTGCGGGCCTGGGCTGCCTGGAAGCCTGTGAAAGGAGCAGGCAGGAAATAAACTCAGCACCCAGAGAGGACAAACCTTGGCAGGGAGCGTGCAAGACACGTTTGAGACACCCTGGGGCAAAACCACAACGCAATGCCTGCTTGCTTTGCTGCTCCAACCTAGCTCTAACTGCTGGTCTTCCCAAGAGTTAAATCCTGGCAGTGATCTACCCCAGTTTTTGGGGGTTCAGGTCAAAGTTGTTGAGCTTCTTTGCGGGGAGCAACTTCAAACAACTTCAAAGTTGTTTGGCTTCTTTGGGGGGGAGCCAGTGATCTACCGGTGATCTACCACAGACGTCCAGTGATCTACCGGTCGATCGCAATCTACCTGTTGGACGTGCCTGGGGGCTCCAAATTGGCCTCCCACTTGGAAGCTGTCCCGGTTCAGACCTGCTTAGCTTGGGAAGTGCAGCCATCTCAGGAGGCTGTCTGTGGGTGGGGCACTGTGGGACACAAGGGGGGGGGTCTCCTCTTGGCCGAGGGGGCCTGCACTTTCCCTTCTGCTTTTGCTAGGAGACAGAAAGCCACTTGAGAACGTTCCCAGGGTGGAAGGAGGGCGAGGAGCCCAGGACACGGGTTTCTGAAGAGATCAGCAGCATCAAACCGAGTACAAAACAGGTAAGCGGGCACCTCTTCCTTACCTGGCATGGTCCTCCTGCCTCTCTCCTGCTGCTGGCAAGGGATGTCCTGAGAGGGTCCTGTGTGGCAAGGGACCCATAAGCCAGGGACCCCCAAGTTTCTCTCTCTGTGTGGGGGTCTCCTTTGGTTTTTCCTCATTTTGTTTTGTTTTAAATAAACAAAACAAACAAAAGATAAATAGCTTAAAGTATTTAATGCCTTAGAAATTGAACTTAATAGGTAAGTTAGGATCGGATAAAATGTCAGCGATGTGGATTAAATAAAGCAAATTACACATACATCTAGTTACAGATAGGTAGCCGTGTTGGTCTGCCATAGTCAAAACAAAAAAATTTTTTTCCTTCCAGTAGCACCTTAAAGACCAACTAAGTTAGTTCTTGGTATGAGCTTTCGTGTGCATGCACACTTCTTCAGATATGTGTATCTGAAGAAGTGTGCATGCACACGAAAGCTCATACCAAGAACTAACTTAGTTGGTCTTTAAGGTGCTACTGGAAGGAAAAAAATTTTTTGTTTTTACACATACATCTGGAATTGTTCTCAAAAATAAATATTCTGAAAATTGGTTCAGGCTATTATATCTATTAGGATGTCACATACCATTGGACAAAAAATATTTCTACTAAATATTATGTAAAATATGTTATTCCAGAAAATGGTCAAGAAACTGTGTTTAACCTTATAACTGCTGCTAAGATATAAATAGCTAAAAATGTGGGGAAGCATATATCTGCCTATATCTGAATGGAGAAAATTTGGTCTATGGTAACTATGGTTAATTTAGAAAGGAATGCATATTAACCACTCCAACGGGTTTATGGGAAACTGGCATTTTTGGCAATGTTTTGGAGGAACATTGTGAAAAATGGTTCCTCCTCTTTATTCCAGATGGATCTTCCTGAGGTCTTCCTGACGCAGCTGGATGAATCTCAATACCCAGAGCCGAAGAAAGAGCCTCCCTTCTTTGTCTTGCCATTCCTGGACATGCTGTGGTTCCAAGATCTTTTTCCTGAGGTGAGAGGCTGAAGGACAACGAGGATCTGGAGACCATCCCTGAGGGCCAAGGAGGGCCAAGGAGTCCGGCTGCCCACAGGACCTTCTCCCTGCCCCGTCCCTTGTATAGTTGGGGCTCTGCTTGCCACAGACCTGGAAGACAAAGATTTCCTCTACTGGCAGAGCCACTTTTGGTATAAATGGTCTTCTCCCAAAGGAAGAATGGCAACAGGCCTGCAACCACAGGCTGATCCTATATATAACAATAATAATAATTTATTATTTATACCCCACCCATCTGGCTGGGCTTCCCCAGCCACTCTGGGCGGCTTCCAACAAAACACTAAAATACAATAACCTATTAAACATTAGAAGCTTCCCTAAACAGGGCTGCCTTCAGATGTCTTCTAAAAGTTGGATAGTTATTTTTCTCTTTGATATCTGGTGGGAGGGCGTTCCACAGGGCGGGTGCCACCACCGAGAAGGCCCTCTGCCTGGTTCCCTGTAATTTGGCTTCTCACAGCGAGGGAACCGCCAGAAGGCCCTCGGAGCTGGACCTCAGTGTCCGGGCAGAACCGACTAGCCTGGAAACGACTTTGCTGTCCAACTGTGATCTGAAGGGATCTCTAAACCCAGCTGACAAGGACCCCTCCCTTAAGCTCTAGAAAGGTCAAATGAAAAAGAGCTTTAGATTTGTGTTTTGAAAGCCCAGAGGATGCAGAACAGAACAACTGTGTGTGTGAGAGAGAAAGAGAGAAAGCTTAACAGCCATGCCACCTATCACATGGGGAATAATTTTAACGAGAGACTCCAAATTCCTGTGTAAACCAATGAATTCAAATATCAAAGTATAAACAATTTTATTTGGGAAATGTGAGGGGAGAGAAGCAAAGAAAAGGGAAAGGTGACAATATTTCGCTCACAGACGACATGTAACTTAGCTAGTTGCGTTTCACCTGCTTGAGTGAGTCTTGGGTTTCAGAGGATGTGCAGAGTTCTGTGCAGAAAAGAGATTCAGAGAGAGCGAGAGTGAGCTTCTTTCCTCACCTCCTTGGATGGTTCTGAGGAGACAGAGGAGGTTGAGGGGACGCCTCCCCTTTATGGCAATTTGAGACCGATAAGCCCCCGTTTCTTAATGGCGATGGGGGGGGGGCGTTGTCTGGGCCAGTGTAAAGAGAAGCTCCATCTCTTTGCCAGTGGTCCCAATGGCCAGAAGGGTATTCAGAGGCTGTTTACACCTCCATAGTTCTTCCTAAACTCCCATTGCAAAAGAACTAGCCAGTTCTGGAAGGTTGGGGTGTTGTAAAAGTAACATTAGGTTTTCACCTTAGAGGGAAGGAGGGCTGTTACTCACTGGTAGAACATTTGCTGCTAGAGACCCCCAGAGAGAGAAGATAAGCTGTGCACATTTTATCTCTATGGGAGGGTGAGAGGGTGGTATGAATGAGCAGATTCCTCCGGGGCAGCGTGTGGGTCTGGGGCAGGCTGTGTGACCGTTCCTTTGGGTAAGTTGGCCTCCCGCAGCTCCTGCGACTGCTGGGGCCATTTCTTTTGCTCTTTCAAGACCCAGCAGGCTCTTCTGGTTCTCCCGGAGGAAGGGCATCAGCTCAGAGGCGCTCCTAGAGTCCTCGAATTGGAAGGGACCCCCTGGGTCGTCTGGTCCAAACCCCCACAAGGCAGCTTCCCTTCCCTCTCACCAGGGCTTTCCGCCGGAGATGACCTTGAACGAGTTCTTGACGAAGATGATGGCCTTCTTGGTTACCACCAGAGACTTTGGCCAAAAGGCAGAGCTGGTTGCAGCCATCGCCAGCCTGAAGGACGAGATGGGGAATCGGATGAACGAGCTGGTCTGCAGCACCTTTATCCAGGTGTTGAACAAGAAGGACGACCCTCCCTCCCTCCGGGTGAGGGTCACTCTGGGCTCCTCGCTTTGTGCTGCCATGCAGATCTTGCCTTGCATATTCTGCTGGGGGAACACACACACACGCATGCGTGGAGGGCTGGCCTTCTACCATCCCCAGCCGCTGGCTAAAGTTTCTGGTCTTCATAACTGAGCAGCCCCTCAAAAGGAAGCTGGGATCTCCTTTTGAGAGCCAGTGTGGTGTAATGGTTAAGAGCAGTAGACTTGTAATCTGGTGAACCGGGTTCGCGTCTCCGCTCCTCCACCTGCAGCTGCTGGGTGACCTTGGGCCAATCACACTTCTCTGAAGTCTCTCAGCCCCATTCACCTTATGGGAGAGGAAGGGAAAGGAGAATGTTAGCTGCTTTGAGACTCCGTAGGGTAGTGATAAAGCGGGATATCAAATCCAAACTCTTCTTCTTCTTCTCTTCTTCTTCTCCCCACTGGGTCTGGTGGAGAAGGTACTTAGGCCCAAGGGAACTTTTAAAGGGGTGGGAGATGTTTTTGAAGCAAAGCAACAAGGGGAGGAAGGGGAGCCAGCGGTTGCAAGTGCTGCAGACGTCGTTCCTGAAGACAGTTCTTTCCTTCTGGTGGAAACTGCATTTTCCCAGGAGGGGAAAGAGATTGTGTGCAAAAGGCAGCTCTTCCCACAGCCAGCAGTCCCCAGTGTTGTGCGTGCCAGATGGAATGTGTCCCCCTTCACCCCACCAGAGAGGGAGCCCCCCCGCCTGTCAATAGATTTCAACTTCCCTGCTGGCCAGACCCAGGAGTGACTTGCAGGGCCATAGAATTGTATCATTGGAGGGGACCCCAAAGGTCATTCAGCCCAACCCCCTGTAATCCAGGAATGCTGTATCTCAGGGCAGCTGCTTTGCATATCCAAGACATCCCCACACACCCAGGTTCGTCATCTCCAGGTTAGGGAGTTTGGAAAAGACCTCTGTCTCTCCTCCTCTCTTTGCCAAAGCCCGTGGGGAGCCACTGCCAGCCAGAGTAGGCACTGCTGGCCCAGGCTGGCCCTTGGCTTTGTGGGCTCCTGTGTCTGCCTGCCAAGATGCCTTTGTCTTCTCTCGACATTCCAGGAAAGGAGGCATCGGAAGTTCATCCTGGGCACCTTGCAGGCCCTCGTGAAGATGGACAAGGACAACAAGGACCTGATAGTGGAGCTCATGACCTTTTACATGCAGGCTTACACCCCAGACAAGTAAGGGCCGGGGGGGGGGTCACTGGTAGGAGCCTAAGCCTTAAGGGGGGCAGAGGAAACAAAAGGCTTCAGGACAGTTTGTCCAGCTTTTCAAAGTTGCCAGCTGCTCTGGCTGGCTCTATCTTGATTGCTCTCTCAATAAACAAAACTCCCCCTCTTTAAAAGAAAACGATTTTAAAAGATTTTACTGAAAGGGCTGTGTTGAAGTTTTGTTTAAAGGGAAACAAAACAAATGCCACAGGTGAATTGATTTCAGCACAGCTTCTTTTATCCGCATGGTTTTGAAATCAGGTTTTAGGACCACGTGGATTTCCAAATTGCCCGCCCAAATCTGTTCCCTCATGTTTGCCTTCAGTTAGCAAGTTACAGGCAGCAGAGACCACCCCCTTCCATCCTTGCCTAGATGCACATTCTCAAAGAGCAGGTGGACAGCAACCGGCAGGGGAGAAGGGGTGTTTAAGGAAAAACATTCCTCTAACTCATTGCTCTGACAGGTATTTTATGGCTCAGGTCAGCAAATGTGGTGGAGTGGTCATGGGGGTGCAATTCCCCCGCCTTGCAGCGTGAGCCCACCTGCCTCTTTCTCCTTTCAGGGTCGTTATTCACAATCTGATGCAGGAGGTGGGAATACAGGACGCCCACAGCTATTTCACCAAGGAGCTGAGCTCCTGGCCGGTGAAGGCGAGCGACTCCAAAGAGACGATGCGAGGAACCTGCGACCGCTGGCTGGAAGGGAAGATGCAGGAGCTCAAGGTTCCTCTTCCTCCTTCTCTCTTCCTTCGGCTGGGGAGGGGTCCCCTGGCTCCAGGCCCCCCCCCCCCCGCTACAGAATCTGTCAAACTCCGCAAGCAGGAGCCAGGCTGAAATCTGCAACGCACCCATTCTCTCCTGGCCTTTTCTCTAGCGTGTCAGGGAGGAGTCAGGGTCTGTTTTCATACAGGTGCGGCTCAGAAAGTAAGGTTCCCTCCTCTGGGAAGAAACCAGTCATTTGCCAGTGAAGTTCCCCAGCCAGCAGCTTCCCTACTTGAGTTGTCTGGGTAGCTAGAATTATCTCCCTTCGTCAGAGAGGACGGTCTGGCTTACATCGGCTGAGTACAACCTTCAGCTAAAAAGCTAACTTTCATTAAGGCTTTCAGCCCAGTGAACTTCAGGGGTTGGGAACTTCAAATATGGCCCCCTCGGGCCTCTCTATCTGGCCCTTGGGAGCTATGAGCTCCTTGAGTGATTTAGCCAGGCTGGAATCCTGATCTTGAACTGTGACGACGACTCTTGCAGAGAGATGCGATTGTGTGTGTAGATGCCAGCATGTTGGACAAGGGAGAGTTTTACATTCATTGCTCCGCCTACAGGCATCGGCTGGATTCCAACCTCAGCAGCCAGGAGCCCAAGCTGTAGCACCAGAATCCAGTCCAAATGTCAGGGAGAATCGATTAGGAGAATATGGTTGATGTGCCAGCCTATAGATGCTCCACTTAACCACCTCTAATCTGCCAGCATTTTAAGCAGGAATGACTCACCTTCCCCCCCCCCGCTGCAAAATAATAATAATAATAATAATAATAATAATAATAATAATAATAATATATTTATACGCCGCCCATCTGGCTGGGCTTCCCCAGCCACTCTGAGTAGCTTTCAACAAAATATTAAAATTAATATTTTTATGCCCCCTCCAATTTGCCATTAAAAAGAAATCAACTCCTCCTGTGGATCCCTTGCTGGGATGCTATGACACCAAAAGCTTTTAGTGACACCCCAAATGTGCTTTTTTAAAATAAAAAAAAGCTTAATTATTTCCTGAGAAAAATGAACTAAAAGCCATTTTTCACCGACTATTTCTATAGATCACCTGCTAGGATACTGCGACACCAAAGGTTTTTTATTTGGTGGGCCCCAAAGACCTCACCCGAAACTTGTCACTTAAAAATATATATATTACGGGAGGACTTCCGGTTAGCGCCGGCGCTTAATGGCGGATCTCAACCGGAGCTCCGGGAGAGATCTGCTTCGTGGGTTCGGGTCCTGTCAGCTACGGCGAAGCGGGGACCCCTAAAAATCACAGGCGCGTTGCCTGTGAACTGGAGACTCGGCGGGCACCTTTGCGCCCCCCCGACGCTGCGAAATAGCCTTTTTAAAGGCTCCGGAGGAGCGGAGGGGTCTTGGAGCGGTGCTGAGAGTCGTCTTCACCCAGCCTGCGAAGCGAAGCCGCGTCGCCATTAGCGGAGAGCGCTGACTTCTTCCCGGGAAATTGGATTAAAAGAACAACTATCCGTGAGTAGGATTGACCGCTAAAATATAATTGGACACTAAAAGTAAAGAAATTGGGCACCGAGACGGACAAGCACTAAAAAGGAAGTCTGCTTTCCGTTCTGTAGCAAGATCAAAGCGAAAGGCATTCTAGCTGTAACTGCTTGAGAGGAAACTTGCGGGATTTAAGAAATCCACCACCAAAGCAAAGAACTCCCCCCCCCCCCCGAAGGCAGGAGGGGGGGGAAGAAGATTTTAAAAGTGTTTCCCTGCCAATTTAAAAGAATTGGATTAAGTATCGCTGCTCTTTAACCTGGGATCGGACTGCCGGAGAAAAGGAACCGGCTAAGGACTGTTGCTATAAGAAGCTAAAAAATATCTCAAATTGACTTTGGTTACTTCCAATTTGAAACACTGTTTCTGTGGTATTACAAAGTTACTTACAGGACACTATTGACTGGGATCCCCTTGAAAAAGGAAAGAAAAATTGAAAGGGACTAGGAAACTTTTATTCCTTCTTTTTTGAAGAGTGTGGGATTACTTTGAGAAGCATAGAACTGACTCTACGCCCCCTAGAGGACCTACAAATTGTTTCAGCATAGAACTGACTCTACGCCCCCTAGAGGACCTACAAATTGTTTCAGCAACAAGTGGAGTTTAAAATTTGAGAACTTTGTTTGTGAGTTTCAAAGTCTGGGAATGACCTTGACTAAAAGACTTTGTTATGGCAGATGGTAAAGAGAAAGGGGAGTTACAAGAAACAACCTTGAGATCTGGCAGACAATACAAAATTGACACTTACATGCAAAGAAGGGCTTCTGTAACAGGAGCCTCTGGAACTATAGTGGCTGCAAAGCCAAAAGTGAAAGCAATGTCTACAGAAGAATCATTTGCTAAGGTATTGGAGAAGATAAATGACTCTTTGGAGGAACTAAAAAAGCAAGGTGCGGAGACTAAATTGCAAGTTGCTGAAACTAAAGTACAAGTTGCTGAAACAAATAAAAAAATTGAAGAAATCTCTGGGAAAATTGACCTAAATACTAAAAGTATAACTGACCTAGGGAATAAAGTGAACTCAAATGCAGAAGCAATTGGGAAATTATTGGAAGATTCATCTATAACACGAAAGATAGCCGAGGAAGCTAAGGAAATTGCAACTGCTGCGGAGGAAAAATTTCCACCAGTTTACAAGAAATTGGATGAATATGAACTGGCACTCTCTATGCAGGATATGCAACGCAAGGAGAGGAACCTGAGGATCAGACTTGTGCCGGAAAAGGAAGGAGAGAACTTGGTGGATGATTTGACAAAAGAATTTTCTGATTTTTGGAAGCAGGAGCTGAAGAAAGAAGATTTTAAGATAGAAAGTGCATTTAGATTGGGAATAAGACAGAAGAGAAATCGACCCAGAGATTGTCTTATTACCTTAAGATCAAAGGAGGAGCGAGATAAAATATTGAACCTGCACTACCAAACAGCCCTTCGAATTGAAGACTTTTTTATTGAGATCTTTAAAGACATCCCTAAGAGTATCTTGGACGCAAGAGGACATTATAAAGACCTGGTGACACTGCTGAAGAAGAACTACATACCATTCAGGTGGGAATTTCCCCAAGGCTTGTCTTTTAAATATAAGGGAAAGAAGAGAAGAATAAAGACTGTAAGTGATAAAGACAAGTTCTTGGGAGAACACGAAGAAGACCTACAGAAAGAGACATTTCCAGGACAAGGGCATCCATCACTGGACACGAATACGGTACCACCGACAGACGAGGAACAAAAACAGGGAGCTGTAGGAGGAAGGAGTAAATAATCCCATCATGGCTCTGCAACTTCTAACCTGGAATTGTAATGGCTTAAATATTCCCAGGAAGAGAAAAAATATATTTCATGCCTTAAAGAAAGACCAATTGGACTTGATTTGCCTACAAGAGACCCACGTGACAAGAGCACACAGAAAATTATTAATAAATAAAAGACTGGGACAGGAATTTATATCTTCAGACAGAGTAAAAAAGAGAGGAGTGGTGATCTATGCAAAAGAAAAATTGCAACCGAAACAAATTTTTAAAGATGATCAAGGAAGATATTTGGCAATTGAAATTCAATCTCAAGGAGAGAAGTATTTGATAGTGGGAATCTATGCACCAAACGAAGGGAAAGCTGAATTTTTTAAGAAGTTGCATGAAATTTTGATGGACCATATGGATTACAACTTAATTTTGATGGGAGATATGAATGGAGTGGTTTCAACAAATATGGACAAGGCACAAAGACAGGTAATAACAAAAGATGGAAGACTACCAAAGACTTTTTTTGAAATGACTGACAATATGGACTTGATTGATATTTGGAGAACAAAACACCATTAGAAAGAGAGGGAACCTTCTTTTCTGAAGCCAAAATGACATGGACAAGGATTGACCAAATCTGGGTGACTAGCAGTATGGCTCCGAATATAAAAAAAGTAGAAATCTGCCCAAAAACTTTCTCCGACCATAATGCTGTAAAGATGGTGATGAGGCAAACAACAACTGGTTCCTTCAGATGGAGAATGAATGACACCTTATTTAGAGACGAGGAGATCTGCAAGAAGGCCCAAAAAACCTTGAAAGACTATTTTGAAATCAACTTAAGGTCTGAAGTAGAAAAAAGAATAGTATGGGACGCTAGCAAAGCCGTGATGAGAGGGTTTTTGATTCAGCAAAATACTTTAAAGAAGAGAAAGCAAAATGAGAAAAAGGAGAGAATTTTGGAAAAGATAAAAGAAGGGGAAAAACAATTAAGATCGAAGCCAAAATCCCAAGAGATTCTAAGAGAAATCAAATTTCATCAAACACAATATATGGAACTGATGAATCAAGAATTAGAGTGGAGAATTAAACAAATGAGACAAAAGACTTTTGAATCTGCTGATAAATGTGGCAAGTTACTGGCTTGGCAAATAAAGAAGAGACAAAAACTCAACACGGTAACAAATATAGAAGTGGAAGGAAAAAACATAAGCAACCCAGCGGAAATTAGGAATTGTTTTCAGAACTACTTTAGACAACTTTACACACAAGGGCCGCAAAAAGAAATGGACATACAACAGTTCCTCGAGGAAAATGGGCTGAAAAAGGTTTCGCATGAAAGTAAGATAATATTGAACCAGGAGATATCAGCACAAGAAATAGAAGATGCCATTCAAGGCATGACGCTGGGCAAATCCCCTGGACCGGATGGACTGACTTCCAAATACTACAAAGTTTTGAAGGAAGGGTTGATACAACCTTTGAAGGAAGTCTGCAATGAGATTATGGAGGGG
Organism: Podarcis filfolensis; assembly: GCF_964270895.1. Lineage (NCBI taxonomy): Eukaryota > Metazoa > Chordata > Lepidosauria > Squamata > Lacertidae > Podarcis > Podarcis filfolensis. The sequence continues at coordinate 90,825,141 of NC_139603.1, read as the reverse complement.
AAAAGGGCACCCGATACGTGGAGAGAGGCCTACATTACACTTATACCAAAGACAGAGACTGAAAAGACCCAACTTAAAAACTACCGACCCATCTCGTTATTGAATGTGGATTACAAAATCTTTGCTGATATTTTGGCAAAAAGACTGAAGAGAGTTTTGATGGAGGAGATTCACGGGGACCAAGCGGGCTTTCTCCCAAAAAGGCACTTGTCGAACAATGTAAGGAATATAATTGACATTTTGGAAAAGCTGGAAGTGAACATAAACACTAAAGCTGTTTTGATATTTGTGGATGCCGAGAAAGCCTTTGACAACATTTCTTGGAGTTTTATGTTGAAGAACCTCCGGGGGATGGGGGTAGGCCAAGGGTTTGAAAATGGTATAGGTGCAATATACTCTGAACAGAAAGCCAAACTAATTGTAAATAATGTGGTTACAGAAGAGTTCAAGATTGAAAAAGGGACACGCCAGGGGTGCCCTATCTCCCCATTACTTTTTATATCGGTCCTGGAGGTTTTGCTTAATATGATTAGGAGGGACCAGCTGGTTAAAGGGATTCAGGTCGGAGCTAAACAATATAAATTGAGAGCATTTGCAGATGACTTAGTACTTACATTGCAAGAGCCAGAAGCTAGCACGAAAAGAGTTTTGGAAATAATTCAAGAGTTTGGTCAAATGGCAGGATTTAAATTGAATAAGTCTAAGACAAAGGTTTTGGAGAAAAATCTGACACAGATAGAAAAGGAAAGGTTCCAGAATGAGACAGGGTTGACTGTGGTTAAAAAAGTGAAATATTTGGGTATAAATATGACAGCTAAAAATGTGAATTTGTTTAAAGATAATTATGAAAAAACTTGGAGAGAAGTGAAAAAAGATTTGGAGATTTGGTCCAACTTGAAGCTTTCCTTGTTAGGCCGTATTGCAGCTATAAAGATGAATGTATTGCCAAGAATGTTGTTTTTGTTCCAAGCATTGCAAATAATTGATAAAATGGATTGTTTCAAGAGGTGGCAAAAAGACATATCTAAATTTGTCTGGCAGGGCAAAAAGCCCAGAATTAAATTTAAGATACTAACGGATTCAAAGGAAAGAGGGGGGCTTGCCCTGCCAGACTTTAAACTTTACTACGAAGCGGCAGCTTTCTGCTGGCTGAAAGAATGGCTACTTCTTGAAAACACAGACATTTTGGATTTGGAAGGTTTTAATAACATTTTTGGGTGGCATGCATATTTGTGGTATGACAAGGTTAAAGCACATAAAAGTTTTAAAAATCATATTGTCAGAAAAGCACTACTAAATGTCTGGGACAGATATAAAGACTTGCTGGAAAATAAAACTCCAAGGTGGCTGTCGCCAATGGAAGCTAAGGCAGTTAAAAAGTTAAATATGGAGTCCAAGTGGCCAAGATACTGGGAAATTTTGGAAAAGGAAGGGGACAAATTGAGATTGCAGAGTTTTGAGAAATTAAAAGGGAAGGTGAGAGACTGGTTCCACTACCATCAAATAAATGAAGCGTTTAAACTGGACAGTAAAATTGGCTTCCAGGTGGAAAAATCAAAATTGGAGACAGAACTGTTAGAACCCAGTACTAAGAATTTGTCCAAAATGTACAATTTGCTGCTGAAATGGAATACACAAGATGAAACGGTTAAATCGGTCATGATTAAATGGGCTCAGGACATTGGTCATAATATTTTGTTTGCTGATTGGGAAAAGTTGTGGACCACCGGGATAAAATTTACGGCATGTAATGCCTTAAGAGAAAACATTATGAAAATGATATATAGGTGGTACATAACCCCAGTCAAGCTTGCAAAGATTTACCATGTGCCTGACAACAAATGTTGGAAATGTAAAGAAACTGAAGGTACATTTTTTCATCTTTGGTGGACCTGCCCGAAGATTAAGGCATTCTGGGAAATGATCTATAATGAACTTAAAAAGGTATTTAAATATACTTTCCCCAAGAAACCAGAGGCCTTTCTCTTGGGTATTGTCGGCCAAGGGGTGTTAAAGACGGATATAACTTTCTTTATGTATGCTACAACAGCAGCTAGAATACTCATTGCGAAGTACTGGAAGACGCAAGAACTACCCACACTGGAAGAATGGCAGATGAAGGTGATAGACTATATGGGCTTGGCAGAAATGACGAGCAGAATCCGAAACCAGGGAAGAGAAGCAGCGCAAGAAGAATGGAAAAAATTCAAGGACTATTTAAAGAAATATCACAAAGTTAATGAAAGTTAGAATGATGTTGGACTGGAAAGTAAATGGTTACTATTAGCAATGGTTAAGACAAGGAAAATAAGGAAGAATAGTCTAAATTTAAATTAAAATAAGGGAAGATTTGCTGAACAATCGATAAGAATTTGGAATACAGAAAGGGGAGGCATGAGGAAGTCGGGGAAGATAGGATATGAAATTAGGATATGAAATGATACATGTTTTTTGTTTTGTTTTTGTTTTTGTATGTTTATGTTTGTTGTATTGTGTTTATATGGAAAAATAAAAATATTTAAAAAATATATATATATATATATATATATATTACGGGTCAGCGTGTCCCTCTGCCTGCCCATGACCCGGGGGCTCCTGCTTTTGAAAGCTGCCTCCAGTGGGGGCCTGGGGTGGGGTCCCAGGCCACATTTTTGCACAGCAAAGGGATTTGCCCTTTGGGCAACAAACAAACACTATTTTCTCCACGCTGGAAGCGGCACATGATGATTCTCTTCCTCCCAGGAGCACAGAGCTCAGCTTTTGGCGCAGAAGGTTCCATCCAGAAGGCATTATTCCTTTAAACCTTTCCAGAAGGTAAGAAGTATTGTGCGTCCAGCCTGGTCTTTGCTGATTACTGCGGGAAGGGTGAGGGCAGTTCTCACCTTCCTCCTCCGTGTTATGTACTGAAGTTCTCACCCTGGGCCAGCAGGGGGATACTGTAGATAGTTATGCAAATGAAGGATCGAAAGTGACGTTAGTGATTGGATAGTTTTAGAAAGTTGCTACAGTAACGTTGTACTGGAGCTCGATATAAGCAGGCTGACTGAGCCCTTCAGCTCAGTTCTGCTCTGGCCTCGGAATAAACAAGAGCTGTTTGAAGAATCGCTGTGTCGTCTGATATGTTCGTCCACAACTTAACACTCCTCCTCCTCCTCTTCCTCCTTTGCCCCCACCTTCCTGCACCTCTCAGATTAGCTCCCTTGTCCCCCACCCAGGGGGTCTCCATCCTTCAGAGCCCCCCAGCTCATCCAGGTTTTTTTTAAATTTTCTACTCCGCCTTGTTTATCGATACTCCAGGCAATTACAAAAAAAGCAAATGAAATGACAGTCCGTCCATTACAATATCTGTAAAGAAAGATGTCTGAAAATCACCGTATTTTTCGCTCCATAAGATGCGCCTAGTTTTTAGAGGAGGAAAGGGGGAAAGCCCCGTTTTTGGGGGAATCAGCTCACAGTTGTGCAGCTTCTTTTGCAAAGGGGAAAAGCCCCTTTTTTGAGGATCAGCTCAAAGTTGTTGAGCTTACTTTGCAAAGGGAAAAAAATCTTGTTTTTATGGGGTTCAACTCACAGTTCTGCTGCTTCTTTGGGAAAGGAAAGGGAGCCGTTTCTACAATTTCCGGACAGATAATCTAATCAGCCAGTCACATGTCACTGGGGAAACAAACGGCCTCCGTCTGCAGAACATTCAACGATGGAGGCCTGGGCAAGGGGGCGAAAAGGGAGCCAGCGATCAACCACACATTCGCCCCATAAGACGCACAAACATTTCCCCTTACTTTTTAGGAGGAAAAAAGTGTGTCTTATGGAGCGAAAAATATGGTATATATAATTTACATATGAACTGAAATGAATAATCCATTGCCTATCTAGCCACAGTGGTTGAAACGCATGCTAAGTGATTTCAAAGCTGGGCTCTGGCTCACATGTTGTCCTCCTTGTTCCAGCAGAAGAGACGCTCCACCATGGAGACGGAGAGCAAGATGTCCTCTCCGGAAAGCTACCAAGAGGTGAGGAGACTTACAGAGGAATCTTGTGAAGGCAGCCCAGGCTGGGTGCCTGGAGGGGCGGCCGTTCCTTCCAGGCAGCTCTTGCAGCTTCCATCAGCCACCTGTCCAAAACCTCTGGGGGATGCCAGGCTGGCCAAAGGCTAACCCTCCAACCACCCCTCAAAAGCCCCTTGGTATATCTTCTCTGTCTGACCCAGGAGTGGAGCGGCTCTAGCGTGGACCAAGAGAGGCGGCTGGAGGGGAAATATTCCCCCGAGAGCTACAAAGAGGTAAGGTCTGCCGAAGAATCCTGCAAAACCAGGCAGGGTGGCACCTGAGAGCGAGGGGCTGTCCCTGTGCCAGGTAAGGAGGGGCCTCTTCTTCCTCTGTGATTCTTGTGTTGCAGGGGGTTGGACTAGATGACCCCTGGGACCCTTCCGACTTTACATTTCTATGAATCACATTTCTTTTCCCTCCAGGGAAGGCCAGATTTGTTTAATTTTATTCTTTATTCTGGGTGGCTTGCAGGAGAGAGAGAGAATGCTCAGTCCAGTGGTGGGTGGTTCCCATGGAGACTGGTGGGGCAGAAGGCAGGGAGCCCCACAGCTTTGGCCCCCAGAGCCAATGACCAGCCCGTCCTCCCCTTCCCTGTTGAGTTCTCTACAGGGAACGCTGAGACGAAGGAGCAGGAGGAATATTGACAGCCAAGGCCACCCCAGGAAAGAGGGCAGCTAGGCAGGTGGGGGTAGTTTGGGGACAGTGCCCCCCCCCGTCACCCTCCACCGAACCACAGAGCATATCGGACAAAAGACGTGAATCCAAATATCCTAAAAAGACAGGCTGGAACATCCAATCCTTTCCCCTGGCCGCCTACAACAGCCGACAGCTACCATATTGCAAGTATTGAACTGCAAAGTGAGGCTCTTGTTGGCGTCTTCATTCCAGGTGGGAAAAGACCTGAGCAAGAAGGAGAGGGCAGAGAGGAGATCCCTTGCGAAGGAGAAGAGGGCGAGGAAGGAGGAGAGTCCACAGGTACGGGAAGACCCCCTTGAGCTCACCACCCAAAATGCCCCTTGTTGTCTAACAAAAGGTACCTGCTATAAACATTCCCTCTAAGAGTGAACCTGGATGGTTGAGTATCTGTCATTTTTTAAAAAAAAAAAATTAAAAAATAAAATATTGAGTTTTAGATAATATTATACATCTAAAACAAAACCATTTCAAACATTAAAGTACAAGGTTCTTTCAAACCTTCAGACCTCCTCCTCTCCCTCCATGGGTTCCATATTTAAATTTAGGTTTATTGCATCTTTTACTGAAACCAGGAAGATCAAGTATCTTCTAGAGATTGGAGTAAATTTGTAATTTATTTAAAAGACCACTGTAAACAGTTAAAATCTTTGGCACGGTTGTAATGACACTTGTAATATTCAATTATTTATGGTAATTATGTTTTTGTAATAGATGCATAAGGGTGAGAGTATCTGTCATTTTTAGTGAGGTTTTTTAATGAGATTTTAGAGAGAGAGAGTTTTAATGTTGAATTGTTTTTAGTGGTTGTTTTTCTAAGTTTTCAGCTGTTCTTAGTACATCTGTAGGCCACCTTCTATTATATATAAATAACAGAAATACTAAATGAAAAGGGATCTTCCATAAATAAGACAGAGTGAGGCCTGGAGAAGACTTGCAAACCTCCTGATCTAAGTTGCCTGAAACCCTGAACATGAGCAATGCATTCGGAGACTGGATAACAACAACAGCAACAAGAATTTATTACCGTATTTTTTGGCCCATAGGGCGCACCGGCCCATAGGGTGCACCTAGTTTTTTGGGGGGGAAATAAAGGAAAAAAAATATTTCCCCTCCAGGCACGGGGCTGGGGCGGGGGAAGCCCGAGCTTCCCCCAACCCCAGCCCCCAGAACAGGCAGCTCTCCGCAAGCCGTGGGAGCCCTGCGGGAACTCCCGCGGACTCCCAAGGCTTGCGGATAGCTTCCTGAAGCCTGGAGAGCGAGAGGGGTCGGTGCACACCGACCCCTCTCGCTCTCCAGGCTTCAGCGAAAGCCTGCATTTGGCCCATAGGACGCACACACATTTCACCTTCATTTTTGGAGGGGAAAAAGTGCGTCCTATAGGGCAAAAAATACGGCATTTATTATTTCTACCCCGCCTATCTAGCTGGGTTTCCCCAGCCACTCTGGGTGGCTTCCAAGAGGTTAAAGATACATTAAAACATCAGTCATTAAAAACTTCCCCAAACAGCCTTCAGATGTCTTCTAAACGTCAGATAGTTGTTTATCTCCTTGACATCTGATGGGAGGGCGTTCCACAGGGCGGGCACCACCACCGAGAAGGCCCTCTGCCTGGTTCTCTATAGCTGGAGATATCCTGCCATGTTTTTTCCATGTGTCAGAAACATTTGCCCAATTGGACTCTGACTGGTGCGTTTTCCTCTGACTTAGGAGCCAGAGAGTGGTGACGTCACGGACGATGCAGAGCAGCCAAAGACGGAGGAGTCAGGAAGCCTGGAGGTGAGGCCACCAGTTCAGAAAGTATAATAGATTGGCAATCACTCATGCTAGAGTACTTTCAATTAGCAAAGCTGACCGGAAAAGCCAGAGGAGCCCCAAATAAAAAAATATTCAAAGAATGGAGACTATTCAAAGAATATATAAGATTATATTGTAACAATGACATCCTAACAGAACTGAATGATACTTGTATATAATAAACAAATGGAATAAATATACTAGATGAATATACAGGAAAAGTTATAAAACAAACTGTGCAATAAAATTGACATTAGAAAAAGTACGAGAACAATTGGAAGTCTCTTTCAGAAGACTTTATTAGAAAAGACAGGATGTTATAACTAATATTCATTTCTTATTGTTAACTCTTTTTTGCTTTTTATTTTTATTTTCTTTATCTTTTTTCTATTATATTTTTGTGTTTAATTTTGATGTAATACATATGTAAGATGATATTTTAAATCAATAAAGATGAATTAAAAATTAAAAAAGGAGGTGAGGCCACCAGTTCAGAAAGCCCCTTGTTGGTGGAGTGAAAAGGGGAGATTCCCCGCACCCCCCAGACTCAGGTTCCCCCCACCTGCTTCTTCCTCCTCCCGTGCCAGGGCCTGCTGGCCCAAGTTGGGCTCAGGACACAGCAGCCCAGAGACTGGACACCTCTGGAGAGGAAGCCCAAGTGCCCCGATGCTTCCTGTCCAGGCCCAGCTTTGCCCCACGCTAAACCCCCAGCTGCCCCCCAGGGCGATGGAAGTGGCCACGCCAGGGACTCTCAGGGCTGCTCTCCTCTTGCAGGTGGAGGCGGCTCAGTTTTGGATGCAGCCCGTCTGCCCCATCGACGCCATCCATTACTTCGTCGAAAAGCAGCTGGAGAAGGAACTGGAGGAGATGAAGCAGCTGGTCTCTTCTTCGCTGATCTCGCCCAAGGACACCGTCATGGCCTTGCCTCCCATTAAGAAGTAAGAGGGGGCTGTCACACGGGACACTTGAGGAAGCCCAGGCAAATGCATGGCTTTTCGGGGTGCTGCTGTTGCTGCTGCCTCCCCCCCCCCCAAAAAAATATTGACCGCACAATGGCTACTCGCTAGATCTGCAACACTGAGAATTCGCACCCGGGCTCCACAAGGCAGATCAGTTCCCCCAAGTTTGGCAGAATGATTCTGTCTGTCCTCCCCACAGATTTCTGGGGGCAGTGAAGGGCTGGGGGTCCTGCGTGGCCCTCCAGAGGTTGCTGGACTCCAGCTTCCCCAACCACCAGGGCTAAAAGTCAGGGGTGGTGATGGGAGTTGGAGCCCCAGAGCAAGACCCAAGTGGGGGGGGGCACAGGCTTTCCGTGGCTGTGGTAGAGTATAGAAGGATCCAACAACTCTGGAACTTTGGGGGGGGTGTTTCTCTCTCTACAACGCTGCCCCCAGTTTAGGCCGGTGTGATGGCCTGGGACTCGGGCTCAGACTCGGAACCAGAGGAGTCTCAGTCTGCACCTGATCCTTTGCCTCAGGCATCATCTGAACCAAGTCTGGGGCCTGATCCTGAAGAGTCCCAGTCTGCACAGGTTCCCCTGCAACAAACACCAGCTGGGCCGAGTCAGGGGCCTGAGCCTGCCCTGGCTCCAGATGCGGGGATTCCCTCGTTGCCTCCAGCTGGGCCATCACTCACAGCTGCTCCACTACCGGTTGGGTCAGGAGAGGCTGAGGCGGCCTCTGGGTCCATTAACCCACGGACATCTCCCTAGCTGCAGAGACTGAGGTCTGAGAGAAGGAGAGACCTGAGTACTCGCAGGAGGAGTGCTCGCCTCCGGGCGAGACAGGGAAGTGAGTCACTGGGGGATCAGGACCGGCCCTTACCCCAACAAAGATAAAAGGCTGTCGGACCCCGGCCCAGGTTGCAGGAGCAACATTGCTGTATGCTAGATCCTGCCCTGTTGGACTGACTCCTAGTGGAACCTTCGGATTCGGGACCGGACCTGGACCGTGTTACTCGGGTCACCCCCGGGCCCAGCACAGCCAGGCTCACAGCTGCTTCTCCCATATGTGGTGTCTTCCTAAAAGTGCAGCGGGTGAGCCTGGCCTCACCTGTGCCTGCTCCCCGCACAACGGATCACAGGCTGTGCACGGGGGCAAGTGCCATTTCCGTGGACTTCTGCTGCTCTTGGTAAACCCGTGCCCTTGTTGTGACAGGAAGCGTGCCATCCTGCGGCTCGGAGAAACCAACGCCATGTTGAGGAAGAGAATACCCGAGCGTAAGTAGCTGCGGTGGCCGGGGGGAGGGTCTTCACCCCACTGCCTGGCCCTGTGGCTTGTATCTGCTTGCCCCCAAACAGATGTGAATGGGCCTGGATGGCACTGGGGGCAAATGCTCTGCCGCCCCCCACCCAGACCCTGCCCACCCTTCCTCCTGCAGCAGGAGAAACTAACTGGTTCTTCAGTTTGACCCCAGATTGCTTTCTGTGACTACAATTGACATGTGGAAAGATTTATTTCAGTCTTTGCTTGCTAGGATGTTTATACTCTGCCTTTTTTATCTCTAAAACAAGACTGGCAAATCAAGGGCCAGGTTAGAGGAGGAGATGAACAGACACGTCTTTGTATGTGCCAGCGGCTGGCACCATCTTGCCAGTTTTGGCGCTTGCACTTAGATGCCCAGGCTTGGCCTTTTTTAAAGCAACTGGCTGCGATTCAGGGCCATCATAATCCCAGAGACAGCTTTGGAGACTTTTCTGTGGCAGCTCTGCACACACCTGGCAGATTAATCCGACAATCCCTCCTAGATGCCTAGCCTTGGGCAAGAGGTGTGTCCTGTGTATTCTGGGGTGTCACTGGTGGGAAAGCATTCCGGGGGGGGCGCTGTTTCTACCCAGAAGAGATTTATCCCACTCACAGTGAGCAAGCCAATATTCCTGTCTGCACAAAGCAGGAAGGTGAAGATTTTCATAGAATGGAGGTAAATATTGTGACTATTGTTGCACACCACCCCAATCTCTGGGCAGCATGAAATTCCAGGTGTTCCAGGTACTTTTCCAGGGTTTGTTTCCTTTGGAATGCAGGGCAGCAGAGACCGCGGTGGCTTTGGCATCTCTTGCTTATGTGTACACCACCTGAGCCTGCGATGGAGGAGTTCACAGCATTAACACCCCAAGAGGGTCTTGCTTTTCCCGTAGACACAACTGAAATCAGGCAGAGCTCTGACTCTCAGCTGCTCAACCTGCAGCCTGCCAGCTTCCAGCCTGAAAAAGCAACTTGCAGCTCTGGCCTTTGTCTTTGAGGGAAGGGAGGGGCCCCACCCATTTGGTTTCCGGCACACAGCCACTTCCTTTGTTACCTTCATGGCCCAGACGGAGAGGGCCCTTACCTCACTAGGAAGCTAACCTGGCTATTCCAGGAACTGAAACTGTGCTGGATCCAGGCATGAGAAGGGACCCAGCCCATAACACTATCATCACCCGCTAATCCAAGCAAGACCCAGGGATGCTGGTCCAGGTTTTTGGATGAGGGACTCCTCTCCATCTGGGGTGCTCCTAGGACCTTGGAGCAACGTTGGCCAGGAGTGCCTGAGCACAGCTGTGGCTTGTGCACCTGATGCAACTTGTTCTGCAGAAGGCAGAGCTGTCCAGAGTCGCACCTGCCGTCATGATCACATCTAGGCTGGGTTGGCGCATGGTCCTGCTTCTGAACATGTTTAGCATCTCAGAACGCTGTGACCAGGCTCCTCTTGGGAGCTCAAGACGTGGGCTATTTTATTCCGCCATTCTTCTGTCTACAGGCCGCCCTGTTCAGGGAAGTTTTTAACGTGTGATATTTTACTGTATTTTTGGTTTCTATGGAAGCCGCCCAGAGTGGCTGGGGAGGCCCAGCCAGATGGGCGGGGTATAAATAATAAATTATTATTATTATTATTATTATTATTATTATTATTATTATTACATTAGCTGCTAGTTCATATCCAAGCACAATTCAAAGCGCTGGCTAGATTGACGTTAGAATTTTATGGCTACTCTGCTCCTTTATCTTCTTTGATCCACTTGAATTGTTTTTTTATTGGATGTACACAATTTCTTACATTTTTATGAGCTGCTTTGTAGGTCTTAGGGACGCGGGTGGCATTGTGGGTTAAACCACAGAGCCTAGGACTTGCCGATCTGAAGGTTGGCAGTTCAAATCAGCTCCCGTTGCTCGGTCCCTGCTCCTGCCCACCTAGCAGTTCGAAAGCACGTCAAAGTGCAAGTAGATAAATAGGTACTGCTCTGGCGGGAAGGTAAACGGCGTTTCCGTGCGCTGCTCTGGTTTGCCAGAAGCGGCTTAGTCCTGATGGCCACATGACCCGGAAGCTGTACACTGGTTCCCTCGTCCAATAAAGCGAGATGAGCGCCGCAACCCCAGAGTCGGTCACGACTGGACCTAATGGTCAGGGGTCCCTTTACCTTTACCTTTGTAGGTCTTTTTTAAAAAAGCAGTTATATAAATATTTAAATAAAAAAGATGCCAGTGCATTGAGCTGTTGTTGAAAGCAGAAGTACAGTGGCTGGTTGAAAAACGGACAGCCGAGTTGTTTCCCAGCTGATCTCTGCTGGATTAGAGTCGGGGGCGAGGAAGGAAAGGGGAGTCCAGGGGCTTCTCCCACGCCCAACGGCCTTCCTCTTCCTCTTTGTTGTCTCCCTCAAACACAGGCTTCTACTGCCCGTACATCTTCCCGCGCTACCTCATGAAGGGGTTTGCGCCCTTTGTGAAACTTCCCTTGCCGAGAATCAACTTGGACCCCTTCCCACCCATTCTGGCGAGGCCGGCATCACCAAAGTCTTTCACCGCCATGCAGCAGTTGGTACGGAAGTATTTCATCCCCAAGTTTTCATACGCCGACAACTACCCTTGAAGGCTTCAGGAGACTCCTGAAGTTCCATCCGAGAGGTGAAATTCCTTCTGGCTGGCAATGGCTGGAGGGCTGGCCAGCGCCACGTCTCATGGTGCCCCAACCAGGCAGATGGCAGCGATGGGAGGCCGCCCGCCTGCCCGCCACAGATGCATCCAGACAAAATGAAAAGTCAATAAAAGCAAACTTATGCCCAAGGTCACCCAAAACCTCTCTGTCTGGTCATGCTTTTTGTAGTTTCCTAATCATTTTCAAATTGCGACGGGCAGCTGCCACCCTGGGTGTTGCCCAGCTTAGGAACCATGCATGGTTCTGTTATCAGGAAGGATTGTTTGTTAAATGGCAGCACTCCTGGCGAACCAGGGAGGTGGCGTTTTCCAGCACACTTGAACTTTTGCTTAATGCGCAGGACGCAGAAGGGTCCAGCTTCCCCCTGCGCAACTTGTGCAAGGCAGCGGTGCCAGAAAATTGTACTCAGCAGCAGCCCAGCAGGCTAAGCAAGGTCCACTGCCACGGACTGCCTCCGAAATAACTGCAAAACTTTGCCGGGAGAGAGGAGAAAGGCAGCCACACAGCTGGATTCTCCACGGTGCCAGGCAGGTCAGAAAGAAGCCGAGCCAAACGAGCCGATTCTGGCATTGGAGGGGGTTGGACTAGATGGCCCTGAGGATCCCTTCAAACTCTGCAAGGCTGACTTGCTGGGGATATGAGCTGGTTTGAACCCGGGGCCTCCTGGGCGGGCTGCCTGCCTCCAAGGTGCCCAGGGGGTGGAGGAAAGCCTCCCTTTCCCTGCCTCAGCTCCGTAGGGCAATGCCAGGGAAAGCTCTTCGTGGGCAGAGCTCTTCTCTTGGAAGAAGGGGCATCGGGAAGGGAATGTGGGTCGCAAGAAGGGGCAGCAGCACCATAGCTGTCAACCTGTCAGTGTTTGTAAAAAAAAAAGGGGTTCTGACCTCCCTTTGTTGCCTCAGCCTGGTCCTCAGACCCTTGTCGGCATAAAAGAGTCCACGAGAAAGGTATCCTTGCAGAGTACTTTCTGCTTTTATTCTTAAAAGTCTTTCTGCAAAAGCGACTGACCAACTGCACACACGTCAACACTAATAATAATAATTTTATTATTTATACCCCGCCCATCTGGCTGGGCTTCCCCAGCCGCTCTGGGCGGCTTCCAAAAAAATATTAAAATACTGTAGTACATTACCAGCTTTCACTAACCAACCAACCCAACACCAAACTATGGTAACATTTCTCACTCTCTATATACAACCCAGTGCAGGCCGCTGACTCATGCTGACCCAGCTTTATTCACATTAAAGAAACAGCGGCCAATTTTCAGCCGTGACACAACCTTCCCTTTTTTTGCGGGAAATCCCCTTATTCCAGCGCCGTTTCCCGCTGCTTTGTTAGATATCCCTTAGGCTGTCCCCGGGACAGGGGAGGCTGCCGATCCCTTCTTTTCCAATCTGAAAGTGGACAGCTATGCGCAGCACACGTGCACCATTTGCGGGGGGGGGGGGGAATGGTCCCTTTCCCCCTTTTTTTGCCCCAGGTGGAGCCTCCATGGAGGCTGCCTGCCTGTGTGTGCCCAACTGGGTCTCTGACTCGGGTCCAGCACAGCCTGGTTCCGGCCCTGGGACCCCGGGCCCTCTTCCCCTCGCCCCGGAGCCCTTCCGACGTGCAGAGAGCCAGGTCGCGTGTCGGGCTCAGCCGCCTCGGGGGCCGCTCCTGCCTCTCCGCCGAGCCCACCTGGCGGGGCTGGAGCGAGGAGGGAGGAGCCGCGCCCCCCGGGGCTCCGCGCACGTGGGAGCGGGCGGACACGTGTCGGCGCCGCGGGTCAGCCCCGCCCGAGCCGGGAGCGCGGGAGACTTCCGCGCAGGCGCAGGAGCGCCGCCGCCTCGGCTTTCGCTTTCGCTTCCCGCCCTCCTCGTGCCGCGCCGCGGGGGGCGGGGCTTGGGCGCGGGCGAGAGCCAATGGGGGCGCGGGAGGCGCGCGGGGGCGGGGCCGGGTCTGCGTGGCGCCAAAGCGGGAGCGCGCCGAGCGGGGAGAGTCCGGAGGGCAGGTGAGCCCGGGGGGGGGGGAGGGTCGCCCGGCCCCGAGCAGCCCTTGCGCCCATTTCTGGGCTGAGCAACTGAGGCGGGGCGGCCCGAGTCCTCGGCCTGCAGGGGAGATGGAAGAAAGACAACTCTAGCATGCGGGGGGGGGGGGGAACCTAAATTATTTAATTGGGTATTTGGATTATTGGTATTAGTAATTGTATCCTCATTTGGCATGGTCAAAACAAAAAAAAAATTCCCTTCCAGTAGCACCTTAAAGACCAACTAAGTTAGTTCTTGGTATGAGCTTTCGTGTGCATGCACACTTCTTCAGATACCTGAAGAAGTGTGCATATCTGACGAAGTGTGCATGCACACGAAAGCTCATACCAAGAACTAACTTAGTTGGTCTTTAAGGTGCTACTGGAAGGAAAAAATTTTTTTGTTTTGACTATGGCAGACCAACACGGCTACCTATCTGTAACTCATTTGGCATGGTTACAATGGGGCCATCATTGGGTTGCAATTGAAAACGGATGAAAATTAATATTATTTTTAAAAATGATGTGGCAGGGTGCCATTTTGCAGGGCTCCTGGTCAGCAAGGTGGAGTGGTGAAGAGCGGTAGTCTCGTAATCTGGTGAACCGGGTTCGCTTCCCCGCTCCTCCACCTGCAGCTGCTGGGTGACCTTGGGCCAGTCCCCCTTCTCTGCAGTCTCTCAGCCCCCTCGCCTTGTGGGAGAGGAAGGGAAAGGAGATGGTGATCCGCTTGGAGACTCCTTCAGCCGCAGGGGGGCCCAGACTTTTTCCCAAGAGGGCCAGAGTTGATGAAGTGAACATGCTTGAGGGCCGACCAGAGTTGCTGAGCTTTCCTTAGGATTGAAGTTTTGAGCTTTCTTTAGGATTTAAACCCAGAGTTGTAGAGTTTTTTTTAGGGCTGAAGTTGTTGAGCTTTTCTTATAATTTTACCCCAAAGTTGTTCAGCTATTTTTGGGATTGAGGTTTTTGAACTTTTTTTAGGATTCAAACCCAAAGTTGTTGAGTTTTACTTACAATTTTACCCCAAAAGTTGTTGAGTTTTGTTTTTTAAGGATTTTACCCCAGGACATAGTATACTCCCACAGGGGCTGGATTAAATCAACTGGTGGGTTGGATTCATAGCTGTCAACTTTTCCCTTTTTTTAAGGGAAATTTCCCTTATTCCGAATAGGATTCCTCACAAGAAAAGGGAAAAGTTGACAGCTATGGTTGGCTTTGGATATGCCTGTCTTAAGGGGAGTGAAAGGTGAGATATCAAGCCCAACCTCCTCTTCCTCCTCTTCTTCTTCTTCTCCTCCTCCTCCTCCTCCTCTCGCTCCCTCTGCTGCTTCTCCTTGCAGTTGTGCAGCTTTCTGAGAGCTTTTTCTGAGCTCTCTGGCCTCCCTGATGGGGGCAAAGAGGACAGGCTAGAAAGGGGGGCGGAGAACGTCCCAGTTCCAGATATTCCAGAAAATATCCCTTGCCGCTGGTTTGGAAGCAGACCTTCCCTTTTGGATCTCAGCCCTCGCCTCCTCGTTTCCCAGAGACCCTTCTTGCGAGCGCCAGGAGAGCAGGGGCAAACCCTCCCTGGGTCTTCTTTGGCAGCCTCTGCAGGCGGAAGGAACCCCATTTACTCAGAGGGAAGCAGAGGAAGAGGGAGGTTGCATCCTCACAAAGGAGAAGGACGAAGCTGCCCTCATCTAACCACAACATCCCAGAGCTGTGACTCTGCTTTCCGAGTCCTGCAGGACTCTTCATCTGGTACCATAATAATAATAATAATAATAATAATAATAATAATAATAATAATAATAATAATTGATTATTTATACCCTGCCCATCTGGCTGGGCTTCCCCAGCCACTCTGGGCGGCTTCCAAAAAAATATTAAAATACCGTAATACATCAAACATTAAAAGCTTCCCTAAACAGGGCTGCCTTTAGATGTCTTCCATTCCACCCTGTGGAAAACCTTTTCCTGCTTATGAATTGGAATTGAATTGAAATTGAATTACTTTATTGTCACTTGTACAACTTGTACACAGTGAGATTACAGGAGCACCCCCACTCAGCTCTCTTAGTCTTCATTCCCCTCGTTTACTGACGCACACCCACCAAACCCAAAAGTCAGTTGCCCTGTGGTTATCTTTTCATTCAGCAGCCTAACAGCCCACGGATAGAAGCTGTTCTTTACCCTGTTGGTGCGACTAATCGTGCTTCTGTATCTTCTGCCCGAGGGCAGGAGATCAAGAAAGTGCCGGCCAGGGTGTGAATCATCATTCATTATGCTGGTGAATTAGGAAATGTTCTCCTGTAACAGTTAATGTGATTAACGTTACACCGTTGAGTTGGATTTGTGGTGCTGCAGAGGGGTTATTTTGTACTTGGTGCAGCACTTTGGTTTTTTGGATGTTGAGTGATAGGTCAAGCTTTTCATAAGCTTCTGCGAAGATATTTAGGATAGTTCGGAGGTCATCATCTGAGCGTGCGCACACTACGTTGCCATGACGGAAGTTACGATAACCTTCCTCTTTGCTTTCCGCCTGCTCAGATTGAAGAGCTTTCCATCTGTTTGATATATGATTTCTACCCCAGTGGGGAGTTTCCCTTCGACAAAGTGTAGGATCATGGCAATGAAAATAATGAATAGAGTTGGGGCAATAACACAACCCTGTTTAGCACCTGATCCCACTGTGAATGGTTCACTTTGAGAGCCATTATGATCTGTGATTGTTGGTGTCATATTATCGTGGAGGAGCCGAATGATGTTCACAACTTTATCTGGGCAGCTAATTTTCAGAAGGACAGTCCACAGGGCATTACGATTTACAGTGTCGAAAGCCTTAGTCAGGTCTATAAATGCCATATACAGGGGTTGGTTTTGCTCTCTGCATTTTTCTTGAAGCAGTCGAGCGGTGAAAATCATGTCCACTGTCCCCTTAGAAGGCCGAAAGCCATTTCGGGATTCAGGAATGTTGTTTGGATGTTGTTACGAGACGGTTTGCTAAGATCCTTGCAAGAATTTTGCCGGCCGCAGCTAATAGAGAGATGCCTTGATAGTTTCCGCAATCAGTTCTGTCATCTTTTTAAAAGAGATTGATAATTTTGGCATCCCCTTATCCTGCTTTGCGGGGGGTGAGCTAGATGACCCTGGAGGGTCCCTTCCAACACAATGCTTCTGTGAAGGAGGGGCAGACCCTCCTCCTTTCCTCCTCCCTTGGCCCCTCAGGAGGGTGAAAAGCAGGCTAGTAAAACCTTGCATATTTCTTTTCTTTTTTTAAAATAGAATTAATTAACGTGCAAGAAATAAAAAGAATGCTGTTGAATAAAATACCGTATTTTTTGCTCTATAAGACTCACTTTTTCCCTCCTAAAAAGTAAGGGGAAATGTGTGTGCATCTTAAGGAGCGAATGCAGGCTGCGCAGCTTTCCCAGAAGCCAGAACAGCAAGAGGGATTGCTGCTTTCACTGCGCAGTGATCCCTCTTGCTGTTCTGGCTTCTGAGATTCAGAATATTTTTTTTCTTGTTTTCCTCCTCCAAAAACACTGTGCGTCTTGTGGTCTGGTGCATCTTACAGAGCGGAAAATACGGTAACTCCCTTTTCTTCTTGATACTTTCGGTTTGTGTTTTTGTTCAAATTACGAGGTATGAATCATGGCTGCCTTTGCTTTGGCGCCTGGGTAGAAGGTTCTGCTCCAAGCACCAGTCAGCCCCTCCTGCAGTTAATTGTTTACTGTGACACATTACAAAAATATTTTCTTTCAGCTTTATAAAACCCAAATGAATGTTCCTGAAGGAAGTGCAGATCTCTGCTTCCCAATCTATTCTTCCTATGCAGGCCAGGATTTTATAGGCCTCTCTCCTGTGCCGGCCTCCCAATTTCCAGTGGAAACATCAGGGTGTTTTTTGTTAAGTGTGTAGTATAACTAAACTATGAATTCCAGTTGGGTAGCCGCCTGTTTGGGACTTGATGATGTGCTTCTGGATCAACGCTGTCCTCTGTAGTTGTGAGTCCTTTTCCCACTCTGGTTCGTTTGCCAGCTATGAGCCCTTTTGGACAGAGATGACTCAGCCACTATGCTCCATGCTCAGGTTGCTTCCAGATTGGATTGCTGCAATGCACTCTTTGTGGGGCTGCCCTTGGTGACGCAACTCAGAAACTTGAGCTGGTCCAGAAGGCCAACTTGCTAGCTTGGGTTTCCGTGAGATCTCACATAACCCCTGTTTTAAAACAACTGCATTGCTTGACGGTGAGTTTGGGGTAGCCCAATGCAAAAATCCTGAGAATCCATGTCGATCTGTTCTTTGTAACCATGTTTTTGCGCCATCGCGGCCCCACGCAACAGTGGATGTGTGATTTTTTTGGTGCAGGCTGTAGCCATGGACATGCTATGTGATCTGATGGTGAATTTGGGGTGACCCAATGCAAAAATCCATGGGCTTTTACCTCCCCCTCCCAGGCAGCCTCCTTTATCGCATCCCTTATCTCCTTCCCGATCGCTTGCCGATCAGCTGCTTCCTTTCAACACCCCCTTCCCTCTTGTTTGCCTTAGTGTTTTTTCCTCAGCTGGAGCAGTTTTTTGTTCTTCCTTTTTTCTAATTTCTCTCCTCATTGCTTTAGTCTTCCTGTCTCCTCTCCTTGCAAGTTTGCTGTCTTTTCCTCCCCCCTCCCAGGCAGCCTCCTTTATCTCTAGCGTCCCTTATCTCTCTCCCCGGCAAATGATCAGCGGCTTTGTTTCAACACCCACTTCCCTCTTTCAAATAAAGAGCATGATCTGCTTTTTGCCCCTGGGCAATCCAGCTGCAGGGACCACACAATCGCTCCATAAGACGCACAGACATTTCCCCTTTTTAGGAGGAAAAAAGTGTGTCTTATGGAGCTAAAAATACGGTACTCTTTAAGTAAAAGCATGAAGGGGATGGGAATCACAGGCTTCTGCTCCCAGAGGACAAACTTTGCTTCTCTTTTCCAAGCAAGCAGGTGGCTGGGAAACAGGATTTGTAGAGATGGGCTTGGTCTGGTTATCATCATGCCGTTATACAACTCCGTGGTAGATCTCCATTCTCTGGGGAGTTAATGGTTGCTTCTCCTTTCAAGAGTGGGTGACGGACTCCGTTTTTACATGGTGTGCAAGAATTTGCCCTGCTTCCCCTTGGCTCATTTCCCAGTTCCCTGTCTCCATGTTTGGGTCTTTTGCTTTCTGTTAACAGAAACCTTGGCTGCTTTTCCCCAGCACCTGCCCTCCTGCAAGTTGGTTGCTGAGCAAGCGGGACTCTCCTGAAATGCCAGCCCCCTGCCAGCCCTGCCGTGAGGGACGGAGACCCTGTCACCTGCGCAGGATCGGCTGCCGAGCTGCAGCCCCCGACCATGCTGACTTCATCCAGTAAGTAGCCTGGGTGGTCCCGGCTGAGGGCTGTGTCCATTGAAATAAAAAAATTAAGGTCATATGTATATATTTATATAATAAATGTTCATAAATGTACCAAGCAAACACGTACATAAATATATAAACCACATGTCTCAAGCAGCACAGGAAAACATCCCTGGAACCATTTTGGCTCCCAGACTGACCAAATGTTTTCTCTGCAAGGTCAAAGGAAAATGGAAAAGCCTCCCCATTGTCTTTTCATTCACAAAACCTATCTTAAGGGTATATCTGTGTATGAATAGGGTGAGCCTGTGATCTGGCTCAGGAACTAAGTATTTGTCACTACAAAAGACTGGCCAGGCTCCCCAGGGTATCCAATCAAGTGAGCATTAACAGGCAACCTGCCAGACAGGAGGTAAACAATGCACTCAGATTTCTGTTGTAAACCACCTTTTCTTTGATGGTAGGTATGATGTATCTGGGGGTGGTCTTGGACTCCAGGGTGGGCAATTTAAAATGTCTATATAGGGGGTGGACACACCTTGGTTCTGGGTCCTCCTCCTTCTCCTGCGTGGGGGGTGTGAGCACCCTGTTGCAAGTTCAGTAAAGATCAGGCTTACCACCTGCTTTGCTTCTCAGTATTTTCTGGTTGGCTTCTGTTATCTTCTCCGACTGATGGAGAACCTGAAAAGGACTCTTAAGAGGGCTCTTGTGTCCCCCATAAGGGAATAAGGGCAGATTTTCGTTTATTACACCATGGAGGGGCTTTCTCTGTGCCAGACATTGCTGGGGGCTGCTGGGCTGCCTTGAAGACCTGATGCCTTGCGTTCGGCCTCTTTGCACTCCTGCTTTGCTCACCTCCACATTCTTCTCTGGCGTTCCCCTTGCTCAGGCTGCCAGGCTTTCTTGACCAGCGAGAAGATTTCAGCATTTGAGGAAGGGCTGGGAGCGTCAGGCGCAAAATGAATGCGGGGGGGGGGCATGGCGTAATGCAAAAACAAGAAGGAGCTCAGCGATGGCCGCTTTCCCCCCTTCCCCCACAACTGCAGGCAACTTCATGCTTTCTGTGGGATAGCACCGACGTCCTGCTGGTTCTTGCTGTGGGGATCGCACAGGAGGGCTGGGAGGTATATCAATATTTCATCCCAAACTGGTTTGAAGTCCATTGTGTGGTATCGGTTTCATAGTTTTTGACCTGGCGATATGTTGTGAATCATGATGTGTGTTTGTGCTGGGAAATATATCATCCAAAACCAGTTTGAAGTTCATATCATGATATCGGCTTCATAATTTTTGACCTGGCAACATACCACAAATTGTGGTGTGTGTGTGTGTGTGTGTGTGTGTTTAGCAAAAATCACAATTTGGGGGAAAGCATGAAGCCAGTCAATGCGTCTACATTTGTTGAGTCGTTGAGTCGTGTCCGACTCTTCGTGATCCCCTGGACCAGAGCACGCCAGGCACTTCTGTCTTCCACTGCCTCCCACAGTTTGGTCAAACTCATGCTGGTAGCTTCAAGAACACTGTCCCACCATCTCGTCCTCTGCCGTCCCCTTCTCCTTGCGCCCTCCATCTTTCCCAACATCAGGGTCTTTTCCAGGGAGTCCTCTCTTCTCATGAGGTGGCCAAAGTATTGGAGCCTCAGCTTCAGGATCTGTCCTTCCAGTGAGCACTCAGGGCTGATTTCCTTCAGAATGGAGAGGTTTGATCTTCTTGCAGTCCATGGGACTCTCCAGAGTCTCCTCCAGCACCAGAATTCAAAAGCATCCATTCTTCGGCGATCAGCCTTCTTTATGGTCCAGCTCTCGCTTCCATACATTACTACTGGGAAAACCATAGCTTGAACTATACGGGCCTTTGTTGGCAAGGTGATGTCTCTGCTTTTTAAGATGCTATGTGTCTACGTAACTTTACCTTTATTTCAGACATAATGATATATTGATATATTGTGATGCTTAGCTTGCGATATATCAGTGTTGAAAACCAGATACCACCCAGTCCTATTGCATGGTATTGATTTCCTCCCTCCCCATAGACACACACACACACTCTGCTGTTGCTGTCCAATAACAGGACCCCCAGTACCCACCCCCTTTCTCTTTCTCTCCTCCAAGTTTTCCTAACACCGTCACGCTGGTTGGCCGAAGTGTGGCCGCCGTGGACGCCTTCCTCAGCTCTGCTGCCCAGAGGAGTCGCGAGTACATCTCCCGCATCCACGCCCGGGTGATCCGCACGGCTGGGGCCTACAAGCTCGTGGATTCCAGCCTAACCGGGGTGTATATCAATGACGTCCGGATCAGCGGTGAGTGCTGTGGCCAGGACACAAGGACACTTTATTAAATGAATTCTTCTTATTAAATTTGTATATCACATAAATTTGTATATTGGATGAAGATCCAAAGATCACCAGGTGGTGACTTTTGTAATGTTTCCCCTTGAGAACATGTTCCTTTAGTCGTGGAGGCATAACAAACGTATCTAGGTTATCTCAACAAGCGTCATGTCTAGCAGAAATCAGAATTAGATATGGTTTGCACACATCTATGCCAGCCCAGAGTCAGGTTCCCCAGTTGGGGGGGGGGCTCCATCTTTGTTCAGAAGGTGAGCAACTCCTCCTGCATCAGGCTCCCCACACAAGCGCACCTGGATCCGCACCATCCTCTCTCACTTCTCTGGAAACCCCCAACGCAATCAATGGCCTTGTCAGGCAAGCAAGAACAGTCCCGATTCTTTAGAGAAAGAACAAAGAGGAGTGAAGTCATTTTCTGAAATACACGCAGCCTCTGTCACCTGGACAGGAGCCTTCTACATGATGAGGCAAGCCCAAAGAGTTAAGCTCAGAGGAAGCCTGCCAGCAGCGAGAGAGTGGGCCAGGCAGGGCGCTGGTGCTGCCTGGGTGTTAGAAAGTCTAGTCTGAGTCCCTGCACAGACCTCACAGGGTGGCCTCAGGCAAACCCATGCCCAAGTCTCATGTGCTTCAGATAATTACAGTCATACCTTGGATCCCAAACGCCTTGCGAGACAAACTTATTGGCTCCTGAACACTGCAAACTCAGAAGTGATTGTTCTGGTCTGCGAACATTCTTTGGAACCTGAACGTCCAACGCGGCTTCTGATTGGCTGCAGGAGCTTCCGGCAGCCACTTGGAAGCTGCGCCTTGGTTTCTGAATGTATTGGAAGTCGAATAGATTCCAAGGTACAACTGTATTGGAAATACTTGCTCTGGGCACCTTCTGGAAAAGAAGGGAGGCCGACACGGAGCCTGCTGTCGGGTTGCAGCAGATGACCTTGAGCAAAGGAACAGGCCAGTGGCCCATCTAGTCACCCAGTGGCCAACCAGGTGCCCCCAAGAGGATCTTGCGAGCAGGATCCAAACCCAAGAGCAACTCTCCCCTCTTCTAGCAACTGGGATTCAGAAGCAGGACTTCCTGTGGCTGCAGAGCCATTCTGGCTCGTGGCCGTCGAGAGTCCTCTCTTCCCTGAAATCTCCAGCCCTGGGTGGCTCTTGATGTGGGCAGAGGTGGGCAACCTGTCCCTGCTTCCCCTGAAGGTCCAGAAAGGTAAAAGTAAAGGACCCCTGACCATTAAGTCCAGTTGTGAACGACTCGGGTTGCGCGCTCATCTCGCTTTACAGGCCGAGGGAGCCAGCATTTGTCCGCAGACAGTTTTTCAGGGTCATGTGACCAGCATGACTAAGCTGCTTCTGGCGAAACCAGAGCGGCGCACAGAAACGCCGTTTACCTTCCCGCTGGAGCGGTACCTATTTATCTACTTGCACTTTGAGATGCTTTTGAACTGCTAGGTTGGCAGGAGCAGGGACCGAGCAACAGGAGCTCACCCCGTCGCGGGGATTCGAACTGCCAACCTTTTGAACGGCAAGCCCAGGAGGCGCAGTGGTTTAGACCACAGCGCCACCCGTGTCCCATACAAGGTCCATACAATGCAGTAAATCAACGAAGCTTTGCTCTTGCGGTTTTTCTCCTTGCAGCAGGAAGAGTTGGTCCTTTACATTGTGAACTGCCATGAGATCCACAGATTAAGGGCAGTATACAAATTTAATAAAATGGTAAATAAATAAATTATCATTGTGCTTGGTGAGGGCTGCCTGGTGTTTTTTATTATAATAATAAACCACCTCACGGCAGCTCACAGGTAAAAGCAGTATTTTAAAACAGAAAAAACATAGACATATTTCTGGTGTATTTGCTTTTGTATCAGAAGTCTGGCCAAGGAGATTTGCTGTTGTTTTTAAAGCTTTAAACTGATTGTTTCAAATCTTATTTCTACGTAGAAAATGTCGTGCTGCAAGAAGGCGATACGGTTACTTTTGGGCATCCGTGCTGGAGGAGCGTTAACCCCGGGAGTCGCGTCCGGCAGCCAAATTCTCCGTTTTATTACTTGGTAGGACTCTGCCTTCCTTTGCACATTTATCTGTCTGTCTGAGATAGAATCATACAATTGTAGAGTTGTGAGGGTCTCCAAAGGTCCTCTAGTCCAGCCCCCCTCGCAATGCACGAGTCCTGTGGCTCTCCTTGGTGTGGCCCCCGAGTCCCTTGGTGTGCTCACCCCCCCCCCCATGCGCCCTCCCTCTGCCCTGCTCACACCTTCAATTGTTTTATTGGTGTGGGCTGTTCCTGCCAGCTCAAGGAGGGCATGGAAATAGCAATGTTCAAAATTTGATTGGGGAGAGACTGGACTGGCTGGGCTTACCCAGGAGGACTCTTGTGATGTTCATTAATCCTCCTTCTTTGGTTCCCTTTTCAGTTTGAGCCGTGCAGCTGCAGTGTGGAGCAAGTGCAAGGCCTGTGCGGAGAGAGGAGACCTTTCCCCCGAAGGGTAAAATGGAAAACCGCAGACATCTTGCTTTCTCCATGGGTGCAGCAGTGGGGTGGGTGGGTGTAAAGCAGCACTTGGGGGGCGGGGAGTCAATCCCACTGACAACCCCCACAGGCGACCTGGTCAGGTGGTGGGGGCTGCCTAACTCTCCATCGCCCCCCCCCCCCATCCCCAGGGCGTCAGGGGAAGGTTTTTCCTTTATCTGCATGCTTTGATTTCGGATTGTGTGGGGCACAGAAGTGGGGTTTGTGGCCAGCCCTGCTTTAGGCAGTGACCGGCTCCCCTCAGGACCTCCCAAGTGGGCCTCTGCTTCTTGCCAAATTTACAAGGGTCTGCCTGTTAGTCTCCCTTGCCCAGGGCTCCTGCTTATTCCTCCCCAACGTGCCTTTACCTGCCCCAGATCTGACTCCACCTGTGACGGCAGGTGTGGGGCGGATGGGCGTGGCATGGGGGCCACGCGAGGACCCCTGCAGCGCTGAATCAGGACCTTGCCTGGAGGTTCCCCGCTCTCTGGCATGCACAAGGAAGCAGGCCTCTTAGCCTTGTGTCTGCATTCACTTCCTTAAGTATAATGTCCTGGGGAATTTAAGACAGGGCCAGAGTGGATAGGGAATTTTGGGGCACCTGAGGCAGGGATGCTAGGCTCCTGCCCCAAAGATCTGTGATCCCACAGGAAGGAGGTTTTTTAGGTATCCTAAAAGTTTTCCTTGTTTCACAGAGGCTGAATGTCTACGATGCAGTTGCTTTCTCTGATAAGGCCTTTTTATGGCAAATGGGGCCATAAACGAGAGCCAGTGTGGTGTAGTGGTTCAGAGCGGTGGACTCTGGTGAACCACGTTTGCTTCCCCGCTCCTCCACATGCTGCTGCTGGGTGACCTTGGGCCAGTCACACTTCTCTGAAGTCTCTCAGCCCCACTCACCTCACAGAGGGTTTGTTGTGGGGGAGGAAGGGAAAGGAGAATGTGAGCCGCTTTGAGACTCCTTCGGGTAGTGATAAAGCGGGGTATCAAATCCAAACTCTTCTCTTCTTCATACAGCCACCCTCACCCCTCACATCCACACCCTCTCTAGGTTCTCCCATTACACGTTCCGATGTGTTTTTTGTTTCTTAGGTCAGTGCAGGTTGGTACCCACTTGGGGTTGTTTTGCTCTATAGGCTGAATTCACAGGTCCTCAACTTGCCGTAGGGTCTCGCCAGCAAGGAAAACTGAAGAAATTTTTTAATCTGCTGACATGCTCTGTCTGTTGCATATTTGTATCTCCAGTTCTCTATGTTTTGAATGTTTGCTGTAAAGCTGCTTTGGGCTCAGCTCATAAGTAAACCCATCATTCAATCAAGATGCCATCAGGAGGAGGAGCTATGCAAAATAACCATGGAGGTTTCCTGACTGGGCTGATAGAGGGACACAACCCCCAGCTTCAGGGGCCACGTGGTGCTGTAAAGAAGTCATTTTCGCAGTGAGTAACCCACGCTCCATTCTAACCTTGATTCCTTTCTTCCATCTAGTTTCCTGCGTTGGCATCTGCTGGGGCATCGGTGCCAGTGAGCTCAAGGATGGGATTTGCACCCACACTCGCAGGGGACCCACCTGGCGCTCTGTCTGGCTCAGCCCACCAACGTCTGGCCATCAGCAATCTGTCCTCTGCAGCTTCATTCCTTCCTCCAGCTACATCATCAGCATCCATAAATTCTCTCAACCTGGCTTCCAGTTTGCCAGAAGCACCTGGTCAGCCAATGCTGGGGACATTGCCTCCTTCTGCCCCAGGAGATGCTCCCAGGCCTGTCCCTCCGCTTCTGCATTCTGCTTCGCCTGGGGAGGGTTCGCGCACCACCGCAGAATCTTCTCCCTGGAGCAGCCTTGAGGCGACACACTTCCCCTTCTCTCAGGGAAGTCCAGAATCCAAGAATCCCTCCACCTCAAGTGGCAGCGAGGAGACCGTTGCAGATGACCCCCAAAGCGGAATATCAGTTAGCGCAGCAGCCGGGCTCCCGGAGGATCTGCCGCAGGTCCCAGATGTCTCTCCGGTGGGGGGTTCTGAGATCTCTGTTTCCAGCACAGAAGAGCTAGTTCCTGGTGACTCTGACCACGCTGAAGAGATGAGAGAGGCGGACGTGGATCAAGGACCTGAAGACATAGCTGGACCTGGTGCCCAGGCGCAAGTCAGAGGGGCTGCAAGCAGAATGGAAATTCAGAGCCCCAGAGAAGAACACCAGGAGAGCTCTAGGGAGAAGGCCTTACCTGAAGCTTCTGGCTGGGCAGAAAACAGGGCAAGCAACCTCACTGTGCAGAATTTGGCACAGCTCCCTGCTGAATCAGGAGAGGCTGAGCTGGATGCAGCGAGCAGAGCTTCTGATGACTTTTCTTCTGCTGAAGAAACAGATGGCGACTTACTGGATAGTGACTCTTCTGCAAAGTGGAGTCCAGAGGAGTTTGACTCCGAGAGAGAGAGTCCTGCTTTGCGGCCAAGGAACCTGTCCTGTGAGACCCGGAGGAGCGACGACGAAATCAGCTTGCAGGAGTGGGCTTCTGACAGCAGTGACAACATGGACACGGAGCCCCCTGCAAATGCAAGCCTGCTAGCGATGGACACTGCTGCTGCTGCTGCAGGAGATGGCAGTTTCCTTGAGCCAGAGACGGGCTCAGGGGATGCAGAGGCTGCAAGTGGCAAGGTCTGCGTTGCAAAACGGTCTTATGCCGAAGTGGGAACCCAGACTGAGTGTGCAAAAAGAAGGAAGTTGGGTGTAGAGACTGCAGAGCCTTTGAAAGAAGACGACCCCGGCGGAATGGCTTGTGAAGAGGGCAGCAAGTTAAACACAGAGAAGGTGACGGAGGGGCTCCTTCAGCAACTGCCCAGAACTTCAGAAGTAGGTGCCCCAGCTGACAATGAGCAGGCCAAGGGCGAGTTCTCCCCACAAGTAGAAGAGGATCCTGTGGCATCCTCTGGAGGAACGCAGGAGATCCTGTCTTCAGGAGATCTACCAGATACTAAGGAGGAGGGGACTGCTGTGGTGGCTGCATTGCCTTCAACCTCCTGTCCCTGGGCAGGAGGGGCGATCCCTGAAGAGTCTGTTGAAACGTTTGGACATCCAGAGGCTGTTGATGGGAAGCTTTTCTGTGGGGCTGTTTCCAAAAGAAAGACACCTCCCTTTGAAGAGTGGGGGGAGGGCACTGTTGTTGTGAGCAAACGAAGAATGGAGGATGCATGTGCCGGATCTGACAGAGGCCCAGAGGACTGTGCCGCTGATTCCATCCTTGAGGCCGAAGGAGGGATGAGTGAAAATGATGGGCTTTTGCTTGAAACTGTTACCGGTGGTGCATCAGCGGCTGAGTTGTCTGGACAGTCCAGTTGTGTCATCAATGGTGAGATGGAATGCCAAGAGGGGATGGACAACAATGATCTTCCTGAGGGCAGGGAGGTGAAGAGGGAAGGAAGGAGCGTCAGGGCAGCTGGTGGCCAAGATGAAGCCAATGGAGAAGGTGGCCTGGAGAGAGATCCGAGTCCAGATGCAGTGCGGGAGGAGATGGTTGGCAGCGCCAGGGCCGAAGGGACGCTCCAAAGCCCTGGTGGGAGCTGGGCACCATCCTCTCCAGACTCGGAGGGAAGAAAGACAAGGGAGTGTCCTCCTGAGATAAGTGGAGATGACCTTGAAGTGGGAGAGGTCCCCCACACGGAAAGTTACTGTGCAAACACACAGGTGTCTTCTCAGGCAAGCGAAAAGGAAGCAGGAAGGAGCTTGGAAGCTAAAAAGGGTCCCCTTTTGGCCCACCAAGGTGGCATTGACAGGGAAGACGGTACGGACCCGAATGGAGAAAGTGCAGCCGAGGCCCAAGAGTCCGGTGTCAGGGCAAGATGCTCGGATGGGGTGAAGGTGGATCCTGACCAGAACGAGCCTCTTGGGACCTCTGCCCACCTAGAACGCCAGCAAGAGTCTCCTGCGCCTGGTCAGCGACAGCTGCAGCCTCCTGAGCCTGAGGATCTGGAAGATAACTTTGCAGTGAAGCCCCGATGGGGAACTGATGTTGGGAGAGAGCTGTTTTACCCTGAAGACTCCCGCATGGAAGGCTGCGTTTGGGAGGAAGCCTGTGAAGGAAACGGGGCTGCTGAGCGGGCAGACCCCGAAAGAGAGAACGGAAGGGGCCACTCTGGGGAGGAAGGGGCCGGGCTTGGACAGACCCCCGAGAGCTGCCATTGCACCGAGGGAAGAGGCAGCCTCCCGTTGGACACGCCTAGTGCTGGCTCTGGAAGCCCTGGGGCCGGAGAGGGGGTCACTGCTGGAGACGCCCCAAGGGAGACCCACACTGATCCTGCAGAGGTCCCAGAGTCCTCTTGTGGCCGTCAGCTCAGCTTGCTCCTCTCTGGCTCTGAAGTTGGAAAGGAGGAGGAGGACAGAGGCAGCCTTCAGAGAGGGAGAAGTCCGCTTTGGCGTTCAGGCAGTGTTTCAGAGAATCACGAGGCCTGGAGGAAGCCACCTGAGGAATCCACAGCTCGCGAGTCATGTGATGCAAGTGCTGAGCCGCCGGAGGGTTCGGGGATGTTGGATGCAGGTTTGGAACAAAACGATTCTTCCCACGATGAGGTGTGCTGTGACCCAGAAGATGCTTCAGCTGCTGTACCTCAGACCCACAACCCAGAGGTGGCCGTGGGGGTGAAATCTCCTCCTTTGCCAAGAACTGCCGTGGTGAGAGAGGAGCTGGAGGATCGAGCTGTCGAAGGAGCTGACCATGTGGCTGTCAATCTCGCCTGCCTTCCTGTGGAATCTCCTTGCCTGGCAGAAGGCGATGCCAAATTTGGTGCAGAGGATCAAGCCCCAGAGAGTCCTGGAGGATTGGCTGGAGATTCTGGTTTGGATCTTGTTCAGGAAAATCAGCTGGCGGTTGATGAGTTTCCTGGCCAACCCAGAGTGGGAATCTCAGGTGCATCTCTTGAAGTTGGAGAAACAATCAGAGAGTCTTCGGGCTGTGAAACACCTGCCAGCCGCACTCCAGGGGAAGAGGCAGGTTTCCTGAAGGGAGGAGCAGAAGCGCCGCTACTCCAGCATCAAGAGATGGAAACAGTGCCGTGCCCAGGAGATGGGTGCCAACAGGAAGGTGGTTCAGACCCTTCTGGGGAGTTTGGTGAGGCTTTTGATGGCTCAGGGCATTGCAGAAGACTTTTGCAGGAGAAGGAAGAGGAAGAGTCAAAAGCCTCTTCCTTCAGAAAAAGACATTTCAGTGAAGATCAGGCTGCCAGGTTGACCAGCGTGTGTGAGGAGAGGCTCTGCTTGCTGGATTCTGTTTCAGTTCGGGCATCTACACCTGACCTGCACCCTTTGACCATGACACCTCCTGCTCCTCTGAACCCAGAAGGGCTTCCGGGCCACTTTGGCAGAGCTGCAGGGAAGCCTCCAAACCAGCACGACAGCCAGGCAACCCTGTCCCTGGGCGAAGCAGAACAGAAGAACGGGGAGAGCTCTGCCCAGAAGACGAGAGAGTGCTTTGAAAACACACTTTGCTCCGATAAGCCAGCAAGCGAAAACGAAAAGGCAGACGAAGCTGAAACTACTGGAGGGGAGGATTGCCAGTCGGCCGAGATCATAGAGGCTGGGAGACGTCCAAGCTCAGGTGAACCCAGCTCACCTGAAGAGGGAGTCAGCAAAGTCCAGTCTCGGGACCCCTCCCTGGATGAACCAGGTTCAACCCCTGGCGCCCCGTCTGGCCAGTCAGGCCACCTCTCTCATGAACAAGACAAAGACATGTCCGACCCTATTCCGGAGAGCGTGTGGGACACCTATTTCTCAGAAGAGGAGAGCTTCCAGTTGTCTGTGTGTTCGGGGGTACAGAATTCTCCCCCTAGCTCTCCTGCAAAGTCCCCTGAGGCAGAAAGTGCTCCCAGTCAGAAGAACGGGGACTTTTTCTTCTCTGACATCTCCAACAGTTCAGCCGAATCTCACTCTTGTGAACGTTCTCCCAGGCCGCCTGGCAGGGACGCTTCTGGGGCAGAAGGCGATGGGCTACCCACAGGGGGTTCTGACTGGGTGGGGAAGGGGGCCGAGGCAAACGTGGAACCAGATTCTTCCTCTGACCCAGAAACTTCTGACATGGACTGGTTTGACGAAGACCCACAGACGCCGTCCCATCAGCCTGTGTCCCCCAGGGAAAGCACCCCAACTCCTAGCGGTGACCCCCCATCTGAGCCTGACTATCCCATCAGCTTTGCTCCCGGTGAATGTGACGCCCACGACCTCCAAGAAGAGGGTGGCGCCTTCAAGGGAGAGGGCGGCAACGAGGCTCCCAGTGTAGAGGGGTCTGGATGGGCTGCCCCCTCTATGAGCCCCACAACTGATGGGGAGGAGGAAGAGCAAGAGGTGGTGATGGAAATGGAGACAGGGGGTCTTGGTCAGAGGCCAGAGAGAGTCCTTCTCCAGAGAAGCCCTGGAGGTTCATCATGCCAAGGTATGTTTCAAAAGCATCTTCTGAAGGGGGAAGGGAGGCAGAACGGATTGGGCCTGCCTCTCCAGGGCAGCCCTGCTCAGGGAAGGTTTCAGGGTGTGGTGCTGTATTTGGCTTTTACTAATTTTTGTTGGGAGCCAGCCAGAGTGGCTGAGGCAACCCAGTCAGATGGGCAGTATATTATTATTATTATTATTATTATTATTATTATTATTATTATTATTATTATTAATTAAGAGGCAGTGGGAGGTGGAGGGCAATTTAGGGCTCATCCAGACTTGCACTTGCTCTGCCTCTTGGGAAAACCTGTTCTTTACCATTGAATGGGAGCAAATGTCAGCTGAGTTTTCTCTGGAATGACATTTGCTCCAATTCAGTTCCAAAGACTGGTTTTCTGGGGGGAAATGACAGGGCGAAGGCAAAACTGTTTGGACAAGTGCCTGTAAATAATGGGACAAGCGGGAAATGGCTTGGAGCTGTTCTTTCTAGGTACGTGGGAATTTCAGACTTCCCATCTGGAGTCTGGAATGGTACAGTCTCAGGATCGTGTGATTTGTCTGCATGTAGACATAGCGGCAAATGTCACCCATTCAAAAGGGTGCCAGAAAAGCAAGGCTGTTGTGCTTGGAGAGTCGGGTGGTGGAGGAGGAGCTCCTGGCGTCTCCACCAGGAAAACCACCCCACTGCTAGGGTAGACCAGAGGTAACCAGCTGACCCAGCCCAACCTGTCCTGGCTTGGGTGGCACCTGGGAGCTCTTCCACATGGTTCCTAAGGGAAAGGAAGAGCAGTGCTTCCAGTTCGTACCTTGCAGAGCTGGTTCAGGAGGGACCACCATGGCAGGTGGTGTCGGAAGACACTGTAGAAATCACTCTTCCACCGTCCCTCTCTGGATAAAGGCCACCCGTCAGGACATCGAGGCCAGTTGAGTCCCAGACTGGAAGGGGTCTAGACCAGTGGTTGCCCAAGTGGGCAGTGCTGCCCCCTAGGGAGGATTACCTAGGGGGGCAGCAGGGGGGCACTGGAGGTGCAAACGACTATCAGACTTCGAAAAGCTCATATCCCAGAACCAAGCTCCATCAATTCTGTTGAATTGATTATATTGAATAGTTTTCACTGGATGTTAAATAAGCCTGCAATTCATAGTTGCTGAATTTTCTTGAGTGAGTCGTGCAAACTGCTGTTCTGAAGAATGTTTTTATAGTGTAGGGTAAGGAGGACCTGAGGATGGTTTTATAGAACCAAGGGAACGACGAAGGTTTAGACATTCTGTAACTTCTAGGAACGCTTGCAGTGGTCCCACCGCAACCCTTTCAGCCACCTTGCTCCAAAATTCTTTCCTCAGATATGGAGCGTGACCTTGGTGTTGACCCGCCTTCTGCATTATCGTCTCCTGATGCGAGGAGAGACGTGGAACATCCTCCGTGGCCCAACGAAGAGCATCTCTGCCCAGACGGCGGTGGAAATCTCACTTCCTCTCCCTCCAGGACAACGTCTGTTGCTGCTGCTTGTGAGCCAGCCAGCTGCCCCCTGTTGGGTGACATGAAGAGCGAAGATCTGGCTGCTTCTTGCTCCAGCCCACCTCAGGTGAGCAATCCAGGTGAGCATCCCTTGGTGCTGAACAGACCAGGCTCGCCTCTGCCCGCCTCTGAGGATCCTGGTTCTGCCAGCATGGCTGGGAGCATCGGGAAAGATCCTGAGCAGGACCTGATCAGTGGCAGCCGTGGGGCAGGATGGGAAGGACCTGAGGACTCCAGCAGCCCTCCACAAGAAGCTCCAGGGAACTCCTTGCTGGTCACAGGTGTGTCTGGCGATCAGGTGCCTGCTTGCAGCCCCTCAAAACAGAAAGATGGTGCTCTGGGTTGCTTGGCAGGTGTGCCTTGGGTTTCGCAGCGCTTCAAGGAAGAAAAGGACCCGTGTGGTCCTGGAGAAAGGCAGGGCGGCCCCAGCTGTGACACAGCGTACCCCACGGCTTGCTCCCCAGTCATCACAGTCCTGCATAAACCCAAAGCCTCAGCAAACAGGCAGCCAGAGGGTTTCACAAGCTCTGGAGACTTTGGAAACAGAGACCGGTTGCTCCTTCCTTGTTGGCTAGAAGGTACTGAGTTGAGCTCGCAGCTGGATACGGAGCGCGTGTGCTCAGACGATGAATCTGTGGCCTGTCCTCCTTCTCCGGGCTCTGAAAGAGACTCCTCCGTGTCAGGAGACGGTGCTGGGCCTTCTGCACCTCGGAAGGCTGAGGTGACGGGGCAGTTGGATGGGGAACAGGGTGGCTCTGACGATGAGTCTGTGCCCTGCCCTTCCCCTCCGGGCTCTGAAGACGCAGGCTCTTCCTCCAAGTCGAGAGGCCATCCCAGGGCTTCTGGTACCCAGTCACAGAGCGACCGCTGGCCTTACGCTGCTGGAGCACAGAGTGATGCCCTGAAAGACTGGGCATCCTGCGAGCAAGACGTGGAGTTTCAGTTGCAGGAGTGCCAGTCTGTCCTCGGAGAGATCTTGCAGTCCCTGGAGTCCCTGGAAGGGATAGACCGGCTGCATATGGAGAAGTGGAGGTAAAATGTTCCCACTTTCTTTTAGTCGTAAATTTTTATTACAGCTTTTTATGATACAAGATGAAAAAAATCTGTATACAAACAAGAAAATGAGAGAGAGAAGGGTGTATGGGGGGAGAGAAGAAGAAAGGAAAAGAAAAAGGGTGTCTCATTCTCTGTCTGCCAGTTACATAAAAAAAAAATAATCAAAACATTTGCTCCATGATAGCGTCTAACTATTCTACCTTCTAGATTCAGGTAGGTAGCCGTGTTGGTCTGACGCAGTTGGAAAAAAATAATTCAGATATCTGAAGAAGTGTGCATGCACACGAAAGCTTTTACCCAGCACAAACTTAGTTGGTCTCTAAGGTGCTACTGGACAATTTTTTATTTATTCTACCTTCTATAAACCAGTATTTTTCCAGTTTTCAAACCTAAATATCATGAGTTCATTTTACTTTCCACACAAAAAGTCCAAAAGGGGTCAGCAATAGCTTTTCTCTAATTAAATGGATCAGCTTTGGCTCCAATACTTTCAGCGACCTGACTTCCTACTAAATAATGGTAAATCTTGCATGGGAAAGAAAGAGAGCGCCCAGCAGGTGAGGTGTGGCTTAGATGTGATCAGCAGAGTTTGCACAGCTCCGGCAGAACACGAGTCTTCCTGCTTCCCAGGAGTCAGCCTTTTCCAGAGTTCCTGGTTAAAAAAAACTCCTTTCCCACTAGGTTCAGTTCAGAGTATAAAGTGTTTATCGCCTCATGGCACAAGCTCAAACACCCTAGCCACATAAACTTTTAAGAGATTCTGGTACATCATGAACTA
Source organism: Podarcis filfolensis (assembly GCF_964270895.1). Classification (NCBI taxonomy): domain Eukaryota; kingdom Metazoa; phylum Chordata; class Lepidosauria; order Squamata; family Lacertidae; genus Podarcis; species Podarcis filfolensis. The sequence goes on along the minus strand of NC_139603.1, from coordinate 90,791,731 downwards.
ATCTACTGTTTTTCTGGTCTTAGAAGTAAACCTTGTAAAGAGACAAGAGAGATCCACTAGCTCTCCATGCTCTTCTGAACCAAACAGCATGTCCCCTTCATCTCCTCTTCTGAGCAAATCCCTCTCCCTCTTGCCAGTGCTGCTGAAGGCAGCCTTGGCTTAATGCCAGTTTCGTAGAGGAGGAGTCCTGTTTCGGCCCTTTGGCCTTGGACTGCTTCTTGGCCACCCAGGGCAGCTGGCGTGAGAACCCTGAACTAACCCAGATGTGGGAATTTCCCAGAGTCACTCAGAGGATGAGGATGATGATCAGAGTTCGGATTCCAGGTCAGTGGGCGGCGCTGCTGCTGGTGTCAGCGACAACGATGACACAGCAGACTACAAGAGTGCAAAGGCCTCAATCAGACCATCTGATGGGTCTGACACTGAGCTTGAAGAACCACTGTTCACCACTGGCCACTTTTCTCCTAAGAAAGAGGAGATGAGTGCAGAAGCCTTGCCTCTAGTACGCAGATCTGAAAGGGCCACAAAAGGCAAACCTCCAAAGAGATTTGCTGATGAGTTTGCTAAGACGGCACCTGCTGTTCTTGGTAGCTCAGAGAAGGTGTGGGAACCATCAAGCTTCAAAGAGGTGCAGGAATTAACCTCTAAAGATGCTGAACCATGGCTTAATGCCATGAAGGCTGAAATGGATTCCTTGAATAGGAACCAAACCTAGGACCTGGTGCCAATAGTCTCAGGAGTGAGGCTGGTTGGGCTGCTCAAGACACGGGTTCACCCATTTCCCACATTACACCCGCAAAGATAACTGTTTGAAAAGGTAATCAAACTTCAATGGAATTTAAACTGTTTGCGTATTAGAGTGAAGCTGCTGGTTGCTGATTCTTCGTTTTCTTCCTCCCCTGAAGAGAACAGGTTGCATCTCTCCAGAAGGCCACCCAGATGCCCCAGACCCACATTGCGGTGGTGGGCAACACAGGGGCAGGGAAGAGCTGCCTGCTGAACGCCCTTCTGGACGAGGAGGCTGTGCTGCCCACCTCGGCCATGAGAGCCTGCACCGCCGTGGTGGTGGAGGTCTCCCGGGCGGAGGGAAGCAGCCCTTACGAGGCGGATGTGGAGTTTCTCTCCCGAGAGGTAGGTTGGGCGGTTGGGGGGCAGGTCCCCTCCGGCTCTTTTCTGTGGGGGCTGGTCTCTTGAATTGGGGTCCGTGGGGGCACCGGAGGCTAAGACAACCTGGAAGGGGCTAGTGGGGAGCGGAGGGGAACAAAGCAGCCTGGGATCGTTATGGAGGAATGGTAAATAAAACTGCCCCAGTATCATGTAATAAACAAAAATCTGCCCTTCTTCCCTTATGGGGGACACAAGAGCCCTTATAGAGTCCTTTGTAGGTTCCCCATCCGTCAGAGAAAATAACAGAGGCCAACCAGAGAATATTGAGAAGCAAAGCAGCTTGTAAGCCTGATCTTTATTGATCTGTTGCAACAGGGTGCTCCCCTTACACACAGGAGGATGGAGGAGGACCCAGTACAAAGGTGTGCCTGCCCTTATATAGACATTTTAAATTGCCCGCCCTGGAGTCCAAGACCACCCCCAGACACATCATACCTACATCACAGAAAAGGCGGTCTACAACAGAAATCTGAGTGTGTTGTTTACCTCCTGTCTGGCAGGTTGCCTGTTAATGCTCACTTGATTGGATACCCTGGGGAGCCTGGCTAGTCTTTTGTAATGATAAATACTTAGTTCCTGAGCCAGATCACAGGCTCACCCTATTCATACATAGATATACCCTTAAGACAGGATTTGTGTAAGAAAAGACAATGGGGAGGCTTTTCCATTTTCCTTCGACCTTGCAGAGAAATGTTTGAGGTCAATTTGAGAGGGACAAAATGGTTTCTGGACCTTTTCTGTGGGGTTTCAGACATGTGGTTTATATATAAAAAGGTAAAGGGACCCCTAACCGTTAGGGCCAGTCGTGGCTGACTCTGGGGTTGCGGCGCTCATCTTGCTTTACTGGCCGAGGGAGCCGGCATACAGATTCCGGGTCATGTGGCCAGCATGACCAAGACTGAGAAGAGATAGGAGAGCCATCTTCCAATATCTGAAGGGCTGTCCCATGGAAGAGTGAACAAGCTTGCTTACTCCTGCTCTGAAAGACAGGACTCAAACCAGTGGATTCAAGTTACAAGAAAAGGGATTCCCTCTAAACTTTAGGAAAGACTTTCTGACAGTAAGAGTTGCTTGACAGCGGAAGGGTCTCCCTCAGGAGGTTGTGAACTCTCCTGAGAGCCAGTGTGGTGTAGTGGTTAAGAGCGGTAGACTCGTAATCTGGGGAACCGGGTTCGCTTCCCCGCTCCTCCACCTGCAGCTGCTGGGTGACCTTGGGCCAGTCACACTTCTCTGAAGTCTCTCAGCCCCCTCACCTTGTGGGGCAGGAAGGGAAAGGAGATGGCGAGCCGCTTTGAGACTCCTTCGGGGAGTGATAAATCAGGATATCAAATCCAAACTCTTCTTCCTTCCTTAGAGGTTTCCAAGCAGAGGTTGGGGGGCTGTTTGCCAGGGACTTCCCAGCTGGGATTCCTGCATTGCAGGAGGTTGGACTAGATGACCCTGTGGGGTCCCTTCCAACTCTAGGGTTCTGTGATTCTATGCAAAAGCATCCTTTGTCAACCTGGTGCCCTCCAGACTGGACTCCCAGCTCCCATCGCCTTTGTGCTGGTTGGGGATGATGGGAGTTGCTTTTCAAGTAATTTTACTCGAAATATTTTACTCTTGTTAGCTGCTCTGAGCCCGGCTTTGGCTGGGGAGGGCGGGATATAAATAAAATTATTATTATTATTATTTATTTCTCTCTTCCGTTCTCCATGGTGTTTTTCCCTCCTGCAGGAGTGGGATAAGGAGCTGAAGGCTCTCCTTGAAGACATGAAGGACAAGTTTGGCCACCTGAAGAGGCGCTGCCCGGATCGCAAGACGGAAGCTGGGGCCGCCTACAGCCGCGTGAAGGCCGTCTACGGGAGAGTCGATGAGCTGGAGAAGCTGGTGGAGATGCAGGAGGTGACGCAGCACCTGGGGATGGTGAAACACGTCTGCGCTGAGACGGCAAGTGAAGCGTTTATTGGCGTGTGCCTTTGAAATTCTGAAATCGGCTTTGTTGCGTCAGTGTAAGCAGAGGAGACTGGCTTTGTATCAAGGAAACCGAGTCCTCCAGTTGAAGGGCTAGTGGTGGATCCTGCATCGCAGGGGGTTGGGCCAGAGTAGCTGGGGAAACTCAGCCAGATGGGCGGGGTATAAATAATAAACTATTATTGTTATTATAGATGACTCTTGGGGTCCCTTCCAGCTTTCTGACTTGTTCCAGGCATATCTTGAAAAGGCAGGTTTCGGATGCTGACCTCCCTGCTTCCCTCGCAGGCGACAGAGTTTCGCGCCGCCATTGAGAGGTTCATTGATTCCCGAACTGACAATTTGCGGGAGATGAAAGGCGGGGAGTTTTGGCCCATTGTGAAATGTGTCCGGATCCGTCTCGCCAAGGCTGAAGTGTTGAGGACGGGGGCTGTGCTGGTGGACTTGCCCGGCGTCCGAGACGCCAACGCGGCCAGAGACAGCGTGGCCAAAGAGGTGGGGAACTGGCTCTGTGTGTTTGTGGGTTGGACAAGCGTTTGTTGAATGCTCTCTTTAAATTTGAAGGTTCCACAAGATGTGTATTTCTTTAAGGGCCAGAGCAAATAACGTGACCTAGTTTTACAGCTGTGAAGCAGTATAGCAGGTGCTGTTAAGTTATGTTAATTAAGCTGTTGGGTATAGTATATAAAGAGCGGCATCTAGCTCTCTCAGTACCCTGGTGGATGGGTTGGTGGTTGGGTGATGCTTATTGATATGCAGTGGTACCTCAGGTTAAGTACTTAATTCGTTCTGGAGGTCCGTTCTTAACCTGAAGCACCACTTTAGCTAATGGGGCCTCCTGCTGCCGCCGCGCCGCCGGAGCATGATATCTGTTCTTATCCTGAAGCAAAGTTCTTAACCTGAAGCACTATTTCTGGGTTAGCAGAGTCTGTAACCTGAAGCATCTGAAACCTGAAGCATCTGTAACCTGAAGCGTACGTAACCCAAGGTACCACTGTATTGTAAAAGAAGATTTTGTTTTTGTTATTAAAACCTAGCAAAAGTTACTTTTGCGTTCCTTGTAATGTATGGTCTCCCCAGCACACCTTCTGTAGCACAACTAATCTGCAAATAGCCAACATCTTTGCTCTGCTGGACCCCGGAGCGTTTCTCCCTGGCATGATCCTGGTTGCGTATCATTACTTTTTGCTCAAGCCGCCAGGTTGCGGGTCTGCCGCGTGTCGGCAGAGCCGCCTTGGCTTAGCAGACGCTTCCTTCCTCCCCCGCAGTACCTGAAGAACTGCCGTGCCGTGTGGGTGGTTGCCAGCATCACCCGAGCCGTGGACGACAAGACGGCGAAGGAGACCCTGAGTGCGAGTGTGCGCAGGCAGCTGCTGATGGACGGTCTGTACGGCAGCCTGGCTTTTGTTTGCACCAAGTCGGACAGCTTCAACATTACAGATATAGTCAGGTAACCTCGGTTTATGCTCCTCTGTTGTGGATGGGCAGAGAGAGGCACCGTAGATCAGCATCCCCAAATCGCACAATGCTCTTGCTTGGCCCTTGTGAGCTGCTGTGTTGATGATTTCAAGATCCCAGGCTGCCTGGGCATTGTGCTTGGACCGTGGGGGGGGGCAGGTTTGGCTGGCTGCTTAATGGCCAGTGGGGCAGAGGATGCTCTGAGACAGCAGCCCTCCCAGGTGTTTTGGACTGCAAGGCCCATCAGCCACAGCCAGCCTTTCCAGTTGCCAGGGATCATGGGAGTTGGTAGTCTAAAGCAAGTGGAGGACATTGAGCTGTTGGGTAGCCTAGGATTCTGTCATCCCATCAGCGCTGCTGGAAAGCTAGTGGTTAAAGTGGACTCTCTGGTGAGAGGAGGCTGGGCTCCCCCTGAAAGTGCTCAGTCGCCCGAATCTTGCAGGAACCTGGACTTGAGAAGCGAGATTCAGTCCATCGAAGATGAAGTGAGAGAGCTGGATAATCAGAAAATGCAAGCCGAGAGGGAGAAGGAAAGGCTCTACGCATCTTTGCAGCAAGAGGTTTGTAAAAACCACCCATCAAAGCGGTTTCCCCCTGCTGAACCAGCTGGATGTGCCGTTTCGGAAACCTTCTTTGCTCCCCTGCTGAACCAGCTGCAGCAAGAGATTCGCAGAACTGCAGAGTTGGAAGGGTCCTGAGCAAAGCTCCCTGTCTTTCTCCCTCCCTTGAGTTGGGGGCCTGTGCCTCCTGGTGCTGGGGAGGGGGAAGAGGCCCTTATTCCCACGGCCTTGCAGGGTGGCCTTCTGGCTGTCTCTTGGAGGGGTGAATCTGGGCCCAGGAGATCAGCCTTGCTTGCCCCTCTTGAAAGACGGCCCCTTCTGTGTTGGGAGAGCTGTGCCCAGACTCTGCACGCCTCTCGACAGAGCCTGCTTTTAAGGCTTGCGAGATGAGCAGACCGAGAGCAGGAGATGCCACTGATGTCTCACAAGGCCCATCTGAGTCGAGGGAGCGCCTTCTTCTCCAGGGCCATCTCAATTTTGTAGTTTAAAAAGAACAACTCAGAATTCAAATTTGGCACCGGGCAAAGCAGAATTCTTTCACCTGTGTGAATTGTGTGTGTTTGATTCCTGCCAGGGCTGGACCACCCATGAGGCAAGGGGAGGCAGCAGGATCCCCGCGGAAGAGGATCATGATATAGATCTTTATTCTCTCTTTGTTCCTGGTGTTGATCTTCGCTCCCTGCTTCTTCCCTGGCTGGGTGGGGCGGGGGGGGGACCATTTTGTGGTTTGCCTCAGGTGGCAAGGTGTCTTGGGCCGCCCCGATCCCTGCTAGGCTGGATATTCCTGCAACCCTGGCTAATGCCGTATGGCAACAAAGACCCAGCTTAGCGCCAGAGATGTGCTTTCTTCCTGGGGAGGGCTCAGAGGCAGGAAGAAACCCAGTTTCTCTAGGCTAAACTCTAGCCAGGCCTTTGGGGCAGCGGCTGCTTTTTGTTCTCTTGCTATCACAAGCCACAGATGATAACGCTCTGTGTGTTTTTGAGCAGCAGCCGTCGCCGTGGGAGAGACCAGGATGCGATGCCTCCGACTCAGCCTGGCTCCAAAGACGCCATGACCTTCTGGAGAAGGAGTTCAGGGTGAGTCTTGTATCTTGCCACCTCCAAGCCCAGGCATGGCTGCTTTTTGTCCTCCTTGCTTCCCCCTTGCTTGGGAAAGCCCCCCTGGTCCGTCCCCCCGCAACCTTCCCGTGGTTGTATCTGGTTTTGCTTGTGCCTCAGTTCCCCCCTTGTTGCCTCTCTCCTGTCTAGATCAGTGCCTTGCAGAGGCAGAAGGAGGCGAAGCTGCGCGAGATTAGCCTGATCTGTGTCCGGGCCCGGAATAATTATTCCAAGGAGCAGATTCAGTTGGAGTTCAGCGCCAGCCTGGAGGTAGGACTGAGCTGCTAGGGCGGAGGAGCAAGGGGCTGGCATGCTGGCATTTGCCTTGGCAGCAGGTCCACAGGGGCATTAGCCGGGGGGAGAACCTGCTGCACAAAACGCACATGAAACACAGCTGAGATGGGGGCCGCCCTCCTATACCTGCAGGGTTCAGGGCTGCCACATGGCAGGTGGAGCAATATTCTGCTCCAAGAGAGTAGGACCCAAACTAATGGAAAGAAAGGAGGTTCCTACGAAACATTAGGAAGGACTTTCTGATGTTCACAACCCACAGCGGTGCGTCTGCGCATGCGCAGGTTGTGATTCAGTGCTTCTGCGCAAAGCATGATTTAGCGCTTCTGCACATATGCGACCCCTGATACCCGGAAGTAACCCGTTCCGGTACTTCCGGGTTTCGGCTGGTCCATAACCCAAAAAATGCAACCTGAAGCGTCTGTAACCCGAGGTATGACTGTATGAATACCAGAACAATGTTTTTTAATGTATTCCTTCACGCAAGTCCACTCCTCTATCAGTTTTGGGTCTGACTGGCCTCTTACCACTGCTGTAAGTCTTGCTAATTCTATGTATTCACAAAATCTTATTTGCCATTCTCTTATTGAGGGAGTTTTTTCTCCCTTCCAATTTTTTGCTATAATCATTCTGGCCGCAGCAGTTGCATATAAGAAAACTCTTTTCCTAGTGGCAGGCATGTCAGTCGATATAATTCACAAGAGGAATGCCTCTGGTTTTTCATTACATGATATTTTAAGCATTTTTAAAAGTTCCTCTTGAATGTTGCTCCAAAATTGTTTGATATCCGCACACTCTCACCACATATGATACATTGTTCCTTTCTTTGTTTTGCATCTCCAGCACAAATTAGATTTTGATTTATAAATTTTCGCCAATATAACCGGGGTTAAATACCATTGATGTATCATTTTCATTATATTTTCTCTTAATTGTGACGCAGGCTGTGAAATTGATATCATATTTCCATAATTTCTCCCATTGGTCTAATCGAATTGTGTGGCCTATATCTCTGACCCACTTAATCATAACGTCCTTCACCTCTTCATCTTTTAATTCCCATTCTAATAATAGATTATACATTTTAGATAATATCTTTTTAGGATTTTTTAATAACTTCGTTTGTAATTTTGATTCTTCTTTGCCAAATCCGGTAATCTTATCGTGCTTGAATAGGTGATCAATTTGGTAATATTGTAGCCATGTGTTACAATATTGGCTAAGTTCTTCATATGGTCTTGATGTTAATTGGTCTTGATCTTCTTTTACTAATTGCTGATATGTGGCCCATTTGCCTTCCGTATTTTTCTTTTTAACAGTTAATACCTCTAATAGTGATATCCACCATGGGGTTTTGGGCTCTAACAATCTTTGATGTCTTTCCCAGGCTTTATATGTTGTTGTTGTTGTTTAGTCGTTTAGTCGTGTCCGACTCTTCATGACCCCCTGGACCAGAGCACGCCAGGCACTCCTGTCTTCCACTGCCTCCCGCAGTTTGGTCAAACTCATGCTGGTAGCTTCAAGAACACTGTCCCACCATCTCGTCCTCTGTCTTCCCCTTCTCCTTGTGCCCTCCATCTTTCCCAACATCAGGGTCTTTTCCAGGGAGTCTTCTCTTCTCATGAGGTGGCCAAAGTCTTGGAGCCTCAGCTTCAGGATCTGTCCTTCCAGGGAGCACTCAGGGCTGATTTCCTTCAGAATGGAGAGGTTGGATCTTCTTGCACTCCATGGGACTCTCCAGAGTCTCCTTCAGCACCAGAATTCAAAAGCATCCATTCTTCGGCGATCAGCCTTCTTTATGGTCCAGCTCTCACTTCCATACATCACTACTGGGAAAACCAGAGCTTTAACTATATGGACCTTTGTTGGCAAAGTGATAACGACCTTCTAATAACGGTAGAGCTTCTTGTTGTAGGACATGACCAGGAAAGCAGCATCTCCTGAGAGCGAGGAGGACGGTGAAGAAGACCTGGAGGAAGGCGATGCCACCAGGTTGGACTCTGGCAACGCTGGGGAAGTTGAATCCCTTCGCGGCAAGCTTCAGGTGTTCACGGTCAGTTCTACGGAATATCTCAAGCTCTGCGGGAAGCTGATCAGAGACGGCCAGCCTCAAGTCTTCCACGACCCCCAGGATACAGGTACTCCTCTTCCTCAGGAGAACAGGCTGCCTTCTGCAAGTCAGATGCACAAACCTGCGGCCGTTTGCGGTGGGTGGACCCCATCCTCTGTCGACACGCAGGGCACCTCTTCCGGAAGGTGAAGGAAGGTGCGCCTGCTGTGCGTTTATTCCCTGTTTTCCTTTTATCCAGAAATACCGGCCTTGAAGGCGTTTGCCATGCGCACAGCCTTGAAGCACAGCATGGGGGCGGCAGAGAAGCTCATCCGGGACTTGGCTCGGGTCCTCAGCCAAATAGTGAATTACCTGACCAGCCAGAGGGCAGAGGTGAGCAGGGGCCAAAGGCTTGGGAACGGGCTTCTTTCTCATGAAAACAGCAGTAGTTAGAAGCTTGCCTGTAGTAGGACGAGCACCAAAAGTTGTATTTCCCACTGTAGGGCTCATCCACCCTTCTGCTGGAGCCAAGCCTAGGAAGCCGGCGTTTGTGTGGTTGTCCCCTTGCTGCGCTCTGCTCTTTAGCGATGGATCAGAACAAATGGCGGTCAGGGGAGAACCCGAATTGCCCTTTGCTCCAATTGCATGCAGAAGGGAAGCCGTGGAACAAGGGCATATGAGCCCTTAGAAATTACGCTTGCCTCCGGCATTCTCCTGTGGCTCAGACTTCAATCTGAGCTAGAGAAGAACTGCCTTAGGCCTGGTGTCCTACTACAGTGCTACCTCGGTTCTTAAACTTAATCCGTTCCAGGAGTCTGTTTGACTCCTGAAACCGTTCGGAAACCTAGGCACGGCTTCCGATTGGCTGCAGAAGCTTCCTGCGCTAGCGTTTGGCTTCCGAAAAAACTTACTTCCAGGTTTGCGGCAATTTGTTTGGGAGCCAAGCCGTTCAGGATCCAAGGTCCCACTGTATAACCAGGCGCTGAGCATAAGGCGCACTTCCCCTCCTATCCTGCCCTGCCGCAGAATCATTTGCGATGAGAGGTGCATTCTCCTGCAGCCAAAATAGTGTCCGAGGCCAGGAGGTGGCAGGTGTGAGCGGAAGCCTGGTGGGGAGAGAGAGAAGACTCTGCTGTATTACCAGTTAAATAATAATAGTCTGGGGTCCAGCAGCGTCCCATTGGGGCTCAGGCTTCGGGAAAATGAATTGCTTTTTCCCAGAGCTGGCTAAGGGAGTTCCCTCCACCCCTTGGTAGGCCCCCTGTGGCCTGATCCTGCAGCCAGGCTCTTCCACTGTTCTTAGGAGGGCTTGGAAGAAGGGTGCAAGGTGACTTGTGCCCTCAACCTGTGGAATCGCCTCTCGGTTGCTGCTTACAGAGAGCCCTGCAGCCTCTCATATCCCTATACCAGCTGCACTGGCTCCCGGTGGAGTACAGGATCAGGTGCTGGTTTTAACCTTTAAAGCCCTATACGGCCTAGGACCCTCGTACCTACGGGCCGCCTCTCCTGGGATGTCCCACGGAGGACCTTACAATCTTCAAACAAAAACATCTCGGAGGTCCCAGGCCACAGGGAGGTTAGGCTGGCCTCAACTAGAGCCAGGGCTTTTCCGGCTGTGGCCCCGATCTGGTGGAACGCTCTGTCACAAGAGACCAGGGCCCTGTGGGACTTGACATCTTTCCTGCAAGACAGAGCCGTTCCACCAGGCCTTTGGCCAAGGCACAGCCTGACCCCCTCCTTTGGTAATCCTCACAGAACTCTAGCCCAGTGGTTGCCATTAATTTGCTTTTGAATTGATTTTATAATGAATTGATTTTAGAATGTATTTCAATTAATTGATTGTAATTTTATGTAAACTGTGTTACTTTTACTGTTAGCTGCTCTGAGCCTGGCTTCGGCTGGGGAGGGTGGGATATAAATTTAAAAATATTACTACTACTACTACTATTCCTCCCCAGAGCGACATCCAGGAGAGTGTGTGGCAGTCCCTGCAGCAGCTCCCCAGCCTCCTCCAGGAGGCCATCGACTGCAGCCTCCGCGACACCCGGCGCTGCTTGGAAGGCCTTCTCTTCGCCAGCCTGGCCAAGGGCATCAGCCGGGCCAAGGAGCTGTGCCAGGATGTCGTCAGGAGCTGGGGCTGCCCTGTAAGTCAGAGCTCCTCTCTTCCTGAAAGCCTTTTGTGCCACAGAAGATGCATGGAGAGAGACCAAGCTGGTGTTGGCCGGCGTTTTAAAAGATGAAGCCCTTTTTCAATAGCAAGTCCCAGGTCTTGAGGCAGCAGCAACCACATTTATTGTGTGTTCGTTTCTGCTTAAATATGATGTTGCTGCAGAGCACTCTGCCCCCTCCCAACAAGAATGCTTAAATGGCCACCCACCCCACCCTCCGCTGACTTAGGGGAGTCCAAAGTATCTTGGGCGCCAGGCTGGGTAAGGCTGATAGAAGCAAGGCAGGAGGGAAGTCAAAAGCCTGGCCTCCGCTGCTGGCTTAATTCCTCCATTTTTATGATATAGCGGGATACAGACCGTCTTCTAAAGAATGATATACAAAAGCCAGCCCGCTTTGCAAAGGGCACGATCCACCAGGATCCTTTTAGCACTGGCTGGAATGGGTGGGCACCCCGTGACGCTGAGTGTTGGGAGACTCGGGAGAGAAAAGGGAGTCCTCCTTGCAGCACTGCTAGGCGTGGGAGGCAGCGACGCCTCTGAACATCGGTTGGTGGAAACTGCAGGGCTCTTGGGCTCAGATCCTGCTCGCTGGTGTCCCACAGTTCAGCCACCAGGAGAGCAGGATGCTGGACTGATGGGCCATTGGCCTGATCCTGCAGGCTCTCCTTGCATCTCCTGCTCCTTTCTGTGGAGCTTAGGCAGAAGAGCGCAGAGTCTCATGTGCCCAAACTGGGGGTGGGGAAGGGGAGCCACCCAGAGGGAGCGCCCACCCTCTGCCTCCTTGGTTTGGCCACTGCCAGGGAAGGCTTCCATTTGTGTCCTTGCGTTGGTCGTCTGATTCTGTGGGGTTTTCTTCCATGCCTCTGCCCCCGGAGAACATCCCCGCCCAGCCTTGGCCAGCTCCACTTTTCAAGCCACGCTCTCTGTTCCTCCCATCGCAGGTGAATGGCTACCCACATGCCACATACCGGGCCGTCTGCAACCACCACGGTCTCTACGCCTCTCCGACCCTCAACTGCGTGGTGGATTTCAACAGCCACCTCGCCAAACCGATCTGGGAGGCCCTGGCTGTGACGTGGAACGAGGTCTTCAAGTACGTCCCATTTTGCTTGGGGCAGCCGTGGGAACGAGGGTCCAGGCTAGTTGTCGTAATAGTATTAAAACAGACGTGGGTGGCGCTGTGGTCTAAACCACTGAGCCTCTTGGGCTTGCTGATCGGAAGGTCGATGATTCAAATCCCTGCAACGGGGTGAGCTCCCCTTGCTCTGTCCCAGCTCTTGCCAGCCTAGCAGTTCGAAAGCACACCAGTGCAAGTAGATAAACAGGTACCGCTGCAGCGGGAAGGTAAATGGCATTTCTGTGCGCTCTGGTGTCCATCATGGTGTCCCGTTGTGCCAGAAGTGGTTTAGTCATTCTGGCCACATGACCCAGAAAGCTGTCTGTGGACAAACGCCGGCTCCCTCGGCCTGAAAGCGAGATGGGCGCCGCAACCCCATAGTCACCCTTGACTGGACTTAACCGTCCAGGGGTTCTTTACCTTTTTTAAAAAACCATCATAGAATTGTAACATTGGCAGGGGCCCAAGGGTCATCCACTTCAGTGCAGGGATCCCAGCTCAAGAATCCCTGGCATGTGGCCATTTAACCTCTGCTCGGAAAACCTCCAAGGGAGGTGAGTCCGCAACCTTCTGAGCGACTCCGTTCTGTCATCCTCGACATTTAGATACCGCTTCCTATGTGAATTCCCAAAGTGGTTAACATAAAACACAGTAAGATAAATCAAAGAGGGAAAATGCATGTGCCACAATTTAAAAACGAAGCATGCCAAGAAGTACATTGGTAGAAACAGAGAAGCTATCAATGAAACATTCGGCTAAATATCAATAAATAATGAAACAGAGCAGGATGAGGGTGAACCTTATGCACGGGGGGGGGGGGACCTGCACCCCTCCTCCTCTTCCTCCTGCGCATGAAATCTTCTCTCCCAGCCTACTCTCATTGACCAACTGGTCTGGGCACGCAGTTCTGAGGCCAGCTCCAATGGCACTCTCAGAGAAGGGCTGGCTGGCTGAGTTGCAGCCCTGGAGGGAAGAGCTGCATGGCTGCTGCCAGCCAGAGACACCCCTGCGAGGGTCTCGGGGGCCAAAGGCTGCGTGGATGGGACTCGGGGAGGCCAGGGATGGGGAGGTGGGTGCTGTGCCCTTGCAAGGGGACCCGGAGGAGGGAGCTGGACCAGCCGGCTCTCTCCCAACCCTTCTGCGCATGTGCTTCCTCCTAGCTGTCAGCTGAAAGAGTCCATTCAGGGCTTTGCTGCTGCCATCTTGGACAAGCTGAGGCGCTTCTTCAAAGACCTCCGGAAGAAGCTCTGCAAGCACAGCGGGGCGGCAGCTGCAATACACACCTATCGCCGCCAGCAGTTGGAGGCGGCTTCAGCGAGGGTGAGGCTGGGGAAGTGGGGGGGGCCCCTCTGCCTCGGTTGCCCCTGAGGTCCAGGGGGGGCGTTATTAGGTTGTGTTTGTGTGCTGTTGTTGTTTCGTTCTTGTTTTTATTCTGTATTTTGTGTTTTTTATGCTGCAAATCGCCCTGAGATCTACAGATGAAGGACAGTGTGCAAATTGAATAGCTGTTGTTTTATAAAGTGGATTTGCAAACACGTTGGGGTCACATGGGGTGAGTGGTGGGTTTTTGAGGGACCACGTGGATCGAAGGCTCATCCGGACTCCTGAACTCTTCCCTCAGTTGCTCAACTTCACCCTGAGTCTGATGGATTACATCACTGAAAGGCAGAGGAGCTTTTCCCGCATCCTGACGCCAGAGATCCGGAAACGCATGGAGCCAGCGTATGCAGGTGAAGAATAGAAGGGCTGGGGGGGGGTGTGCTGCTGGCTGAGATGGCCCTTGCTCTGCCCCCACGGTGGGAGGCAGCTGGAAACCCCAGGAGGGGGGGAAATCAGACCTTGCTTGTGGGTTTCCCATAGGATGTGGGTCTCAGTGAGCCCCCTTTGGCCTGACCCAGCAGGCTGCTCTTAAGCTCTTATGGAACTTCCTGATCCAGAGGCAGTCTGTCTAGATTCTTGCATTCCTAAAAAAGTCATTGTGAGAACAGGGTGCTGGACCAATGGGCCACTGGCCTGATCCTGCAAGCTCTTATGCCCTTATGGAAACCCCAGGAGGGGAGAGCGCTCAGAGTGTGATGGGCGGGGGGAGTCTCTGAGGAAGCTGGAAGGGTTTTGCAGTATGGTAGGATCCAGTTCAGCAAGGCAGGCTTGGGGGGCAGAGTTGGGGGGTCCCAAGCGTCAGGGCTCTGCGTTGTGCTGATGTGCCATGTGCTCCCCCTCCAGCTTGCACCCAGATGTCGGGCCCTGGCTACTTCCAGCGGATGAAGGCCTGCATGGAGCATTTCATCAGCACGGAGAAACACACCGTCTTTGATTCGGCTGCAAACTTGCTGCAGGAGCGGCTGAAACTGCTGCAGGTGAGTCTGTGGGAGGTTCCAGAGAGAGAAACCCTAGCAGAACTTTCTGGGGGGGTGCCTTGCCTTGGCACTCTCCCCTCTTTCCCCTGCGGGTCTCGGACTGATAGGTCGATCGGTTCCGCGCTCCCTTCTCAGTCAGCAGGAAACCAGAAGTCCAGGACCATAGAATTGTAAAGTGGGGAGGGAACCCGAGGGTCATCCAGTCTGCGATCTGCCAGGGCCACAGGATCTCCCCACCCGTGTCTCTCTGTTGGAAGGAAAGCCCCCGTGTTGTGCACAGCTGGCTCTGGGTCCCCGTCCCCCCCGTGCTCAGAGCGGGGCAGGCGGTAGAAGGAGCAAGTGGGGGGGGGCACTTCTTGGGTCAACTGCCTCAGTGTGGCACTGTTTCCTTCCAGCAACACATCGGAGTGAGGTTTCAGGATTTGGCCCAGGAGCTGCAGACATCCCTGAAAATGCAGCTGGAGCCGCTGCTGAAGCCTGTCCAGAAGAACGCAAAGATAACCTCAGGTACGGCTGTCCGTCCCCCCCCCCCGCCCCCCACCATCCACGGCCCCCCCTTCCCTCGGAGGAACATGCAGCCTTGATGCTCCAGGGGTGGAGGCAAGTTTTAGAAACTCCTCTTTCCAGGACCATCTTCCGCTGAATCCGACCGTTCTCCGGGAAAGCGCAAGTGGACAGCTATTAATGTGGGTTTTCTGCGGCTCGTCTTGGCCTGGGCTGCGTTTTACGATGCCCTGCCGTGTCACTGGCATCTTGGGTCCCTTCCCAGTCTACGATTCTATGATAATTGGTCCATGAGGGGTGAGCATCCAACCTCTGCTTAAAGGCCTTCAAGGAATGAGAGCCCCTTCCGTTCTCAAACAGCTCTTACATGCAGACATTGGAGCTTTTTAACTTCAGCAGGTTTACTCCGAGTAGAACTGTGTTTCATACCACCTTATATACGTAATAAGCATTTGGAAAAACAGATTCCACGGTGTCTGGTAGCCAAGTGGGGGCTGCTTTTTCTTATGCTTGTGGGTGGGAATCTTGCCAAGGGGTGAGGGGGGCATTTCCTGTGCCCCTGCCACACACGTGGCCCACTTCTGTGTGTGAAAAAGATCTGAGGGTTGCTGATTCTTGGACATAGTTCGGAAGCACCTGTTTGGCCCCTAAGTCTTTGCTTGCCAGGGGAGGCTATGGAAGACCCAGGGGAACAAAGGGGTGTGGGGTTCAGGTGGTCATGGCTGGGTTTGTGGGGCCTAAAGAGAGAGATTAACAGGCTTTTTGGGTTCCTTCCCCCCCCAACAGAATTAATGACCATCTGCGCCAAGGTTGACAAGATTTGTAGGCGCTCCTGCGTCAGTTACATCCTTCCCTGCCCCACACAAGGAGAGGACAGTTTCCCCGAAATGAGGAGGGTCCTGCAGGGAAGTCAGGATCTCCCGAGCTCCTTGGCCACATGCATGGATGTCGGGATCGGAGCCATCTCTCTCGCACCCGTCCAGGTAAAACGAATTAACATCCGATACCCTTTCAAATGTGTTTCTGCGGGGACGGGGGTTATTGGTTTGCTTTTGTCCTGGTTTTTATTATGTATTTTGCTTTTTTTATCTTGCGTTTTTGTGTTGTGAACTTTTCTGAGATCTGCGGGTGAAGGGGGTGTACAAATTCAATAGTTTGAGCCTTGGGACGAATCCCAGGGGAGCCCCTTCTGTGCCTCCAGTCCCAAGCAGGCGCCCCCTTCTCTGCCTCTGCCTGATTTTGCTTCCCCACCTGAATTTTGATTCTTTGTGTTTTGATCGGAGGGATGCTCCAGGATCTGTTTTAGGAAACAAAGCTGCAGGTTAATCAGAATTTTATTTTTTTAAAACGCTTCTCTACGTATATTTAATTGTAACATAGTAACATATAACTGTGTAACTCACTATACAGTCGTACCTCAGTTTGAGAACAGTCCAGTTTAAGAACAATTTGGTTTACAAACTCTGCAAAACCAGAAATAGTGTCCCGGTTTGAGAACTTTACCTCGGTCTAAGACCAGAATGCAGGTGGCACTGTGGGTTAAACCACAGAGCGTAGGACTTGCCGATCAGAAGGTCGGCAGTTCGAATCCCCGCAATGACGGGGTGAGCTCCCGTTGCTCAGTCCCTGCTCCTGCCAACCTAGCAGTTTGAAAGCATGTCAAAGTGCAAGTAGATAAATAGGGACCCCTCCGGCGGGAAGGTAAACGGCGTTTCCGTGTGCTGCTCTGGTTCACCAGAAGCGGCTTAGTCATGCTAGCCACATGACCCGGAAGCTGTGCGCCAGCTCCCTCGGCCAATAAAGTGAGATGAGCGCCGCAACCCCAGAGTCATCCTCGACTGGACCTAATGGTCAGGGGTCCCTTTACCTTTACTATCAACTGGTCAACACAGTTTTGCATGGCAATTTCCCCATATACAATGGGCCTTTGCATGTTACTTTTGCAGATGTTAGCATTTTGAAGCACACTGTGGTCCAAACCACTGAGTCTTGGGCTTGCCAATCAGAAGGTCGGCAGTTTGAATCCCCGTGATGGGGTGAGCTCCCATTGCTCGGTCCCTGCTCCTGCCAACCTTGCAGTTTGAAAGCACGTCAAAGTGCAAGTAGATAGATAGGTACCGCTCCGGCGGGAAGGTAAATGGCGTTTCCGTGCGCTGCTCTGGTTTGCCAGAAGTGGCTTAGTCATGCTGGCCACATGACCCAGAAGCTGTCTGTGGACAAACACCGGCTCCCTCGGCCAATAAAGCGAGATGAGTGCTGCAACCCCAGAGTCATTCGCAACTGGACCTAATGGTCAGGGTTCCTTTTACCTAAGAACAGAATCTGAACGGTGGAAGGGCACCGGCGGTGGGGGGGCCTCATTAGAGAAAGTGCACGTCGGTTTAAGAACGGTTTCAGTTTAAGAACGGACTGCCGGAACGGATTAAGTTTGTAAACCGGGGTACCACTCTATTCCTTTTGGCCCCTGCTGAGGACATTCATACTTAGACAAGCCTACCCAGATGTTTAGAAACTTCGTATGCTCCTTAATTTGTTTTAATATCTTCTGTTGCCCCTCAACCCCCTCAGGTGACTCTGTACCCGTATGGCTCCAAGAGGGCAGGGGAGCTCCTCCAACCACGGCTGGAGAAGAAGCACAAAGGCCAGGCCGCAGCGCCTGGGGCAGGATGTGGCCCTGCCGGGCTCCCCTCTCCGAGGTAAGCTGCTCTAGAGCAATTCCTGGCGACCAACAGAATCACAAGATTTTAGAGCTGGAGGGGGGAGCTCAAGGGTCCTGGAACCACAGCTAAAAATACTCCAGCTGCAGGAACTCCTCCTCCTCAACGAAAGGGGCCAGATCCAGGGTGCTTGACGCAAGTTGCTGGTCTGCCCTGGGACTTGCCAGGAGAGCCCCTGCCTGCTCTTGGGCCATTCATCCATGTTAGTCAGGAGAGAGGATCTGGGAGGGTGCGGAATGGGAGCAGCCCCCCCTTGTGTTGGACGCGGAGGGTGGGGCTCATGCTGGTGACTGAGCTCTTTCCCAACTTGGCTTTCTCCAGCTACAGGGGGACCATGGAAGCCAAGCCGGGGACCTCCCCCCCAGCTCTGGAGGGCTGCCAGCAGGAGACAGGCCTTCTCTTTGGAGCCCCTCAGCCCCACGTAAGTGCTGCCCTGGGACCCAGAAGCTCTGGTTGAAAGCGTCTTCTCAGAAGGAGTCATAATAATAGTAATAATTTATTATTTATACCCCCCCCCCAATCTGGCTGGGCTTCTCCAGCCACTCTGGGCGGCTTCCAACAAAATATTAAAATACTGTAATACACCAGACATTAAAAGCTTCCCTAAACAGGGCTGTCTTCAGATGTCTTCTAAAAGTCTGGTACAGTGGTACCTCGGGTTAAGTACTTAATTTGTTCCGGAGGTCCGTTCTTAACCTGAAACTGTTCTTAACCTGAGGTACCACCTTAGCTAATGAGGCCTCCCGCTGCCGCTGCGCCGCCAGAGCACGATTTCTCTTCTCATCCTGAAGCAAAGTTCTTAACCCGAGGTAATATTTCTGGGTTAGAGGAGTCTGTAACCTGAAGTGTATGTAACCCGAAGTACCACTGTAGTTGTTGATCTCCTGCAGCCCGTGAACCTGCGGGCCAGGATCCCTTTTAAGGGTGCAGAGTTCAACTGTGGAACTCCCTCCCACAGGATGGCCCCTAACCTGGATGGCTTTGAAAAAGGATTAGGCAAATTCATGGAGGAGAGGAGGAGCCCTTAGTCGCCATGGCTCTGCCCTTCCTCCCCCCTCAAAGGCAGCAGCAAAGCTTCTGAACGCCAGTTTGGGGAAACCGCAAGGCGGGGGTGGGGGGGTGATGACTTGTGCTCAAATCCTTTTTTGTTGGATGGAGAAAGATTCTCTGGGAGGCTAGTCAGAGTCATAGCTGTCAACGTTTCCCATTTTTACAGGGAAATTCCCTTATTCCAAATAGGATTCCTCACAAGAAAAGGGAAAAGTTGACAGCTATGGTCAGAGTTCTTTTTTTTTTTTATGGCTTTAGATGACTTGAAAGCCAGAAATGGCAAATAAAATCCTCTGCCCCCCCCTTGTTTCGCCCCCCCCAGGTGCCTGTGAAAGTGGAAAGTGAGCAGTTTGCTATCTCTGGTTCAGCAGGTAAAACACACAAGAATTACTTGGATGGAGTGAAGTGGGTGGCACAGCCTCCAGCAGTTCCTGACAGGTGTCCGTCCAACCTCTGCTTGTAAATGGCCCCTTTGCCAGGTGCCTCCCCAGGGAGGGAAGTTCTGCGGGAGACAAGGGCTGTTGTTCGGCTTCAAACAGTTGGCATGGACTCAAAACGAGGACTCTGGGCTTAATAGTAGTTTGTTTGTTTTTTAAGTAATATTTATTAAAGGTTTAAGGATTACAGAAAGAAAAAAGATCTATTTACAAAAGCGGAAGGCGGACTTCCTGTTTATGCCTCCCCGCTACAGTACCAAATTAAGTCTTTTTTTTTTTCTTTAAAAGTTTCCAATTTGTTCTACTCACGGGTAGTTTCTTTTAGAATCAAATTGTCCACAGGAAAAAGTCAGCGCTCTCCGGCAACGGCTGTGCGGCTTCGCTCCATGGAAAAAGCAGTCGATTCACAGCACCGCGCTGCTCACCCCACTTTGCTCCGGAGCCCCGAAATCGGGTTTCCCTGCGAGTAGGGGAGGCGCCAAAGGTGCCCGCCGAATCCCACGTTCACAGGCTTCACCCGCCTGTGATTTTTGAAGGCTCTCCGCCTTCGCCGCGGCGGCCAGACCCAGTTTCCACAGAGCAAATTCCTCCCGATCAGAGGAATTCCGCCATTACCAAAGGCGCTAACCCGCCTTAATAGTAGTTATAAGAGGGGTTTTCTTAAGGGGGGAGGAAGCCTTCATAGGGGTGGAAAAAGTGCTGCCTTTGGACAGGAAGGGGCCTGTGTGCTGCCTGGCGACGGAGATGGGAGCCCCCTCTTGGGTTTTGGCTCAGTGGTCCATTCTAGTGCTAGAGAGCAGAGCAGGGAGAGGGGAGCCTGGGCCAGGGAGATGGTGGTGGTGATTTCATAAAAATTATGCACAGCTTGTCTGGGCGGGAAAGAAACCCGTCAAAGTTTATGGGACTGCCTCTCCTGGTCTGCCCTGCAGAGGACCTTAAGGTCCATGAATAACGATAGTTTAGAGGTCCCGGGCCCAAAGGAAGTCAGACTATCTTCCACCAGGGCCAGGGCCTTCTCAGTGATGGCTCCCACCTGGTGGAATGCTCTGTCCCAGGAGACCAGGGCCCTGCAGGATTTAACCTCCTTTCGCTGGGCCTGTAAGACAGAGCTATTCCGCCTGGCTTTCAACTTGAACTTAGCCTGATCTTTTATTCCCCTTCCTTCCCTCCCCCTCCCCTTTTTATGAAGATTACCTGCTCTGGGATCCCACAGCTAATTCTCCCCTGGTCTCCTCACTGGCCCAAATAGGACTAATTTAGCCAGCTAGCCCTGGGGATCATCTAATGTTTATTGGATGGATCTTCCTCCTAAATTGATTTTTGATTTTATTGTTATTCATGTTTTATTCTGTATTTTATGCTGTTTTTTGAAGCATCAATTAAATGTTTTAAATTTGTTGTTAGCCGCCCTGAGCCTGGTTTCTGTGCCAGGAAGGGCGGGGTATAAATAAAAATTTATTATTATTATTAAAGTGGTTTGGAAAAAAAAGATAAATCACTCAGAAGGTTTAACTATAATTTAAGGGCGTAAAGGTAAAGGGACCCCTGACCATTAGGTCCAGTTGTGGCCGACTCTGGGGTTGCAGCGCTCATCTCCCTTTATTGGCCGAGGGAGCCGGCGTACAGCTTCCGGGTCATGTGGCCATCAGGACTAAGCCGCTTCTGGCGAACCAGAGCAGCGCACGGAAAAGCCGTTTACCTTCCCGCCGGAGTGGTACCTATTTATCTACTTGCACTTTGAGGTGCTTTCGAACTGCTAGGTGGGCAGGAGCAGGGACTGAGCAGCAGGAGCTCACCCCGTCGCGGGGATTCGAACCGCTGACCTTCTGATCGGCAAGTCCTAGGCTCTGTGGTTTAACCCACAGCGCCACCCGCGTCCCAATTTAAGCAAAAGACTAAAAACAGATTAAAACTCACATCAACTTTCTAAGCATCTGGGCCAGCTTGTCGGAACAATGTTTTTAGCAGGCACTGAAAATAATTTAGGGAAAGCGCCTGCTTCATATCAATGGGCAGGGAGTTCCGAAGTGTAGGTGATGCCAGGAGACGGATTGTGTCCCTGCCTGGGGTTTTAATCTCCTGCAGGCCATCGCTTTGCCGTGCCCATGAAGCCTCATGCCTCCTTCTCCTCCTTTTCCAAACGGCAGGTGTCCTCCATGTCTGGGCCAAAGAGGGAATCTGGGGGAAGCGTTCGACTTGCAGCGCCGAGAAGGAAGAGGCGAGTGGGAAGCTGAAGGCTGAGAAGATGGAGACGGGCCCTTGCCCTGCCGGTGCCGCCTGGATGACCCACTGAGGTCTCTTGGTTTGGAAGCCTCCCACTTCCACAGGGACCTTGCAGGAGTTTCCTGCAAAAGCTGTCAAGCCCATTATTTCTGTGTGTGTGTGTGTGTGTCTCTTTCTCTGCATTTGACAACCTGGAGCCGAGAGCTACGTTGGCAAAGCAGAGACAGACACGAGAGCGGGCAGGGGGGGGGGCTCTTGCAAGTTAATGGCTACCAAGTTGGATCATGACCCCCCCAATGCAGATATTGCCAGATAAATCTTGCAGAGCCCCTCCCTGCTTTATTTAGAGCTTCTGTGGCGTCTTCTGGGGGAAATAAGTCGGACAGGCCGACCTTCATCACTCAACACAAAATAATGATGTTGGCCTGGAGTTGTGTTTGTGGAATCAGTGTTTGGGGTGGGGGACACTGTTTGTGGATAAGCTGGCTGCCCAGAGCCGGCGGGGGCAGCTCTGCGTTGGGAGTGCAGGAGGAGCTCCTGGGGCAGCTGTTGCCCCCCTGATCCCAGCTGCCCCCCCTTGCGGTCAAAGGGTGAAGCAAAAGAGCCCTTTCTCTCCATCCTCACTGCTTGGATGGCGCAGGGTTTCTCATGCCTGCCCTGTTTTTCAGGAGCTGCCCTTACGCCTGTAAGGGGGGGCAGGGAAGGAGCCCTGGTTCTCTTGCACCTTTGCCAGGGGGGTCTGTGTTTTGCTCTCTACAAGCAGCTACAAAACCTTCTGGTCACTGTCCCACCAACACCTCCCCTATTTGAATCTCATGTCTTTTTGGAGTCTCAGTGAGGGATATCCACACACTTACCTTGTTGGTTTTTCAACAATCTTTCTTTCTTTCTTTCTTTCTTTCTTTCTTTCTTTCTTTCTTTCTTTCTCTCTTTCTCTCTTTCTTTCTCTCTCTCTCTCTCTCTCTCTCTCTCTCTCTCTCTCCCACACACACAAACACCCCAATATCTGTAGTTGAACCGGACAGCAGCCTGCAGAGAAGGTATTCTGACCAGAGGAAGCCTTACGGACTCTCGATTTCCCGCTGGCCTTTCTCGCTGCTTTTCCTCTCCGCTTTGCCCTACAGACCCTTTCAGGGGTTTGTCTGCCTGGCAGCTGAGTAGAGTTTCTTTCTTTCCAAAGCCACGTGCTCTTGGGAAATACTTACACCACAAAGTGCTCCTTAACTTTTGTGGCTGTCAGCCTCTTTCTGTTTGCAGGGCTCCCGTCGCTCCCCATTGCCATTTTTCTGGCATCCTGCACTTCTGTCCCTGCCTTCTTGTGCTTCTAAAACAAAAGTTCTAAGAATTCCCTGGCTAGTTAACTGAGGGTCAGCAACTGAGCAGCCCAGTGGGGGGTGGGACCCACGATTGGAGTTGTTTATTATTATTATTATTATTACTATTATTATTATTACTATTATTGTTATTATATTACCCCCACTTTGCTCTGCCCTTTCCAGGCACAGGTCTGGGCTTTCCAGGAATGTGTGCTAGCGAGTTTTGTTTCTGTTTTTGTCCTGGTACTTTCCCTGGGAAAATCCACATTTCGCCATGAATTGGAGCCCACAGCAATCCGCAGGAAGTCCATTGGCCGTTTGCTCCGATTCAGTGGTAAAACCCCGCTTTTTCTGGGGAAAGCACTGGAGCAAGATGAAACCGCTCAGACACAGACCTGGGACGGCCAGACCGGTTCCTAGAAACAGGGCACAAAAGGGAGTCTCATGAGCTCAAAGATGTGATTCAGGACATTTACAGGACTAATAAAGTATGTTTAGTAACCATGAATGTCTGCTGAGTGGTTCTTGTTCCCACCAGGCCCACCTTGTCTGGGTGTGAACCAGGCCAGAAGCGGTGTGGGTTGGTGATGGGGGCACCCATGTGGGGCAGCATGTATTCCAGAACAAGGTTTTCTTCTTGACTTAAACTCAGTGCAACAGGTGAAATGGGTTCCCTGATCTGGATACAGTAAGGAGCGTGGAAACCTATAGAGTCCAAAGGAAGCAGTTGACAGAGTCAAGGGCTGGGGAGTTTATAGAATAGTAGAGTCGGAAGGGACCCCAAGGCTCATCTAGTCCAACCCCCAAGTGTGCTCGTGTTACTTGTACCAGAGGACTCAAGTGTGTCGATCTCCTGCCATCTTTGCACATCTTCCAGCACCTTTTGCCAGTTTGCATTTCTTGGTACAGTGGTACCTCGGGTTAAGAACTTAATTCATTCCGGAGGTCCGTTATTAACCTGAAACTGTTCTTAACCTGAAGCACCACTTTAGCTAATGGGGCCTCCTGCTGCCGCCGCGCCGCCAGAGCACGATTTCTGTTCTCATCCTGAAGCAAAGTTCTTAACCCGAGGTAATATTTCTGGGTTAGCAGAGTCTGTAACATGAAGCGTATGTAACCTGAGGTACCACTGTAGTATTGATCTGATGTGCAGAGATCATTCCTATTCTACTTCGTTCAAGAGGGTTCTGGAAGCTTCTCTGCGTAAAAGAAACAAGCAGAGGGTTCATGATGTTTGGGTTATTCCTTCTGGGAAGCGGAGTACAGTTGGCTTAAAGTGGTTCTCCTATCTCTTCTGTCAAGGTCACGCTGACTATAATAAGAGGCCAGAAGGCGCCTGGGTTTCACTGTCTCTATCTTCCTTCTAGTGTGATGTTCTGTACATAGTATATATAGTGTTAAGCTTTAGTCTTATGATAAGTTATTGCAAGTTTAAGTGAAGTCTGCTGCAACTGGATTTCTTATGGTCTGTGCCAATCCTGAATGTATTGGATTTCTGACCATTATGCTTATTTGCCTTCAGTAGCAGCAAAGCTCTGCTGGATGAAATATTAATTGCCTCTGGTCTATTTTTGGGGAATCCTGCAACCTGTTTAAGTTTTTACTCTGCTAACTATACGTCAGAGTTCTGCTCTGGATCAATACTGAGTAGAATTTCTGACACCTTTATTCCCCCAGACAGTTCCCTTTCACCTGAAGGAATGAGCTACCAAGCTAGAGGTCACATTGGGCAAATTGGAAATATAAAAGTGCACCAGTTCCTCCTCCCTCTCCCCAAGCAGTCTTGAAGGATAGTGTAGAATATAGTCCTACGAGGGCCATCTTGGTACTGAGTATGAAAGCACACTGAACATGCTCAGAGACCGGCCCTCTCCAACCTTGGCTTTGATGTCCGAGGATGGCATTGGTCATGGCCTCCCCAGACCCATTTTTGGGGGTGCCCAGTTGTGCAATGGGCTGGTGATTCTGAGAGCTGGAGACAGCAGCCACCTC
This sequence comes from Podarcis filfolensis, assembly GCF_964270895.1. NCBI lineage: Eukaryota > Metazoa > Chordata > Lepidosauria > Squamata > Lacertidae > Podarcis > Podarcis filfolensis. The sequence goes on along the minus strand of NC_139603.1, from coordinate 90,767,273 downwards.
AGTGCTGGGGATGGAAGAGCCTCAGTCCCAATGCATAAAGGGAGGAATCTGCTGGATGGGGGCAATGGAGGGGAAATAGCTTGTCAGGTTTAAGTGTTTTTGTTAGCTGTTTAAGACTTTGCAATGTTAATATGTGACCTGCCCCTGCCCCAAACACCAACACCCAGGAGAAGGTGAAGGCCTGATCTTGGTGGCCCCTATCCTGGGGTGGGGGGTTAGTGGCTGGCTGGCTGGCTGGCTTGTTCTGAGCCTATGGAGAGGCAAGGGCCAGGGGAGCTCAGAAAGACCCCCAGGAAGAAGAGCTTTCTGACACTGAGTGGAATGGCTGGATGTCCCATCTGTCGTGTGTGATCTGGTTGAGATCCCTGCATTGGGCAACATACGATATAAAACATATTGGGTAGAAGTTCCATTCCCCTCTCAGTATTCATTACTTAGTAGGGACAGTATGAAAGGGACCAAAGGATGGGATCTCTGAAAGAAAATACTGTTAAAGACTGATTTTGCTTAAACGTGCTATTTCAGATTTGGGGACCCCCCGGGGATGTTGATATGCAGGAGGAGGGGTGTCCTTTGGTGTTTAAAGTATTTTCAGAAAGAGGGAAGGGGGATGTAAGGCTCTCTGGTATTTGTTATGAGAATAACAAGTCTGGGAGAAAAGATAAGAACATGCTGTGTTTGGGCTTAAGAACTGCATAGCAAGACTGGGAGGGGAGCGTGTTAAGCCTGGGGAAATGGACTGAGGTCTGTTTTGTGAAAAGGGAATTGCACAACAAAGTAAAACAGACTTCCCTGGATGTTTATGGAGTCTGTATTTTAAGTAACATGCAGTGAACGCAAAAAGGCAGGATGATTAAGTTGTATGGGAGGAAATAGGATTTGAAATTATGACTAATGGATCGATTAAAAAAAGATAAATTATATTTGATTAATTGAGGAAGTTGTTGGGTAAATGTCTAAACAGGAATTGAGCTTGTGCAGTCAATGGAAATAGCTTCTAATTGTTTTTCATCCATTCCTAAGAAAAAGTATTTTACTGTGAGCAGCAAAGGAGGGAGGGAAAAGAAGCATCTTGGAGGCGGCTGGAAAGTCTTTTTTTTAAAATTGGTGTTAAATTCGGATTAATTTGCTGATAATTTGTTTCAGATTTGGAAAATTAATAATAATTAATTGCCAGGACAAAAAGAGATCCCTGCCTGCAGGAGCTTGGACCCTCAAAGTCCCTTCCAGCTCTACAGGGCTGGGGGTCCGGGGATGTGGGCACAGAGATCTCTGCTGGTGTCAGCAAAAGAGCCTGTCCTTGCCCCAAGAAGGGAAGCAGACCCTCGTGGCCATCCCAGGACAGGCTCCCTCAGGCAGGAGAACAGGGGAACAGTGTGGAAGGAGCCTGAAATATACTGTACTTGGAGTCCCATAGTGATTTCATGCTCTTTACTGCATCTCATGAACAGTGAATTGAATTCCCCCCCAAAACCTCAGGCTTTATATACATTATTTGCACAATGGGTCCCGTTTGATTGGCTGATTCTGCTTCCTGGGGCCTGATTGGGCTGCTCCTTGTTGCATTCTAGGATCCTACCTGCCTATTGTTCTAGGATCCTGTTGTTTCATCGTTTAGTCGTGTCCGACTCTTTGTGACCCCCTGGACCAGAGCACACCAGGCCCTCCTGTCTTCCACTGCCTCCCGCAGCTTGGTCAAAGTCATGCTGGTAGCTTCGAGAACACTGTCCCACCATCTCGTCCTCTGTCGTCCCCTTCTCCTTGTGCCCGCCATCATTCCCAACATCAGGGTCTTTTCCAGGGAGTCTTCTCTTCTCATGAGGTGGCCAAATCTTGGAGCCTCAGCTTCAGGATCTGTCCTTCCAGTGAGCACTCAGGGCTGATTTCCTTCAGAATGGAGAGGTTTGATCTTCTTGCAGTCCATGGGACTCTCAAGAGTCTCCTCCAGCACCAGAATTCAAAAGCATCCATTCTTTGGCGATCAGCCTTCTTGATGGTCCAGCTCTCACTTCCATACATCACTACTGGGAAAACCATGGCTTTAACTATTCGGACCTTTGTTGGCAAGGTGATGTCTCTGCTTTTTAAGACGCTGTCTAGGTTTGTCATTGCTTTTCTCCCAAGAAATTGGGCTGATACTGCAGGCCAATCAGTTGTTGCATTCTAGGATTCTCCCGACCCAACAGGTCCATCTGGTTGTTGCATTCTAGGATCCTACCTGCCCATTCTCGGATCCTGGCTCAGTGCATAACAGCCAAGTTGCGCCCCGCAGCTCCACCGCCTGCCAAACCCGCCGGGGGAGGGTCTGGCAGCTGCAGACTACAAGTCCCAGCGGGCCTTGCGCTCGGGTGCCGCTTCTCATTGGCCCGGAGCATCCGGGTCCTACGCTTCGCTCTCCGCCCTCGCGCAGCGATTGGCCGAGCTCCCGCCACCCCGGAAGAGGCTGGGCGCGTGGCGGCTGCGGAGAGGCGGGTGAGGAGCCGGGACTCCGGGCTGGGCGGGGGCGCGCGCGGAGGGGCAGGGGCGGGGGCGCGCCTCGCGGGAGGAAAGGGGCAAACACTTCCCACCCCAAAAAACGAACCCCGTCGCTCCCAGGCGCCTCCGCGTTGATGCCCAGGGCAGCCCATTCCCACGTGGAGGTTGCATGCGGGGCATTCCGAATCCTGCCCCCGACACCCCCTGGAAAAGGCCAGGGTTGCTTCCTGGATCCTTTGCATCAGGAGCTGCTGCTGAACCAGCCCCACAACTCAGTCCGGGGGGGCTGGGTCCTGATCAGGGCAGGGATTGGGGTTTAAGCCCGTGTCCCTCGTCCCCGGCCCCTCCCTCCTCCTTCCCAGGGATTCCTGTGGGCTTTTCAAAAACTTCCCACTCGCTTGCTTGGCTCAGATCTTCTTGCAGTTGATTCAGCCTCTTCTAAATCCACATCTTCAAATAAACGCAGCACAGACCCAGCGGAGACTGAGCTCTGCAGTCCCTTCAAGCCCCGGGTCCCAAGCCACCTTTGAGGGAGTCCACCTGTTTCAGACCCTGGAGAGGCAGAGAGAAAAGCATCTCTCTTGAAAGGCAGCCGGTGTTGCCAGGACCAAGGCTGGCCAGGAAAGAGCCCCCCCTCCCCGTTGAGCCGCTTAAGGGATGCCCTCATTTGCACCCATGCAATCCATGTCTTCCCTGGCTTGGCCCTCCAGGCCATGCAGTTTCTGCTTAGCAAGAGACAGAGAATCTTTTTTCCGCCCTCAATCTGCTCCCAGAGCTGCCCTCTGCCTGGATCCCATCAGCTGCCACAGCCCTTTGCCAGATGACCCTCATTGTCCCTTCCAGCTCTACCTGAGCCCCCCTCACCTGCCTGGAGATTCTTCCCCATTGAGCCACTGGAGAGCAGCCCTGTCGGATCAGACCCTTCAGGTCCCAGCCAGCCCAGAGTCGCCTTCCCCCCCTCCCTCAGGCGGGGAAGGGGCCCTTCGAGAGAAGATGGGCGCCTCACTCTCTCCTAACGCCAGAGCTCCTGGGCAGCCCATGAAGCTGAGTGTTGGGAGGTCCAGGGCAGGCGGAAGAAAGGCCTTCTGGACACAGCCCAGGGTTGGACTGTGGAACTCCCTCCCCCAGGCAGAGGCACCCATCTGGAGGGCTTTGAAAGACACATTCAGGGAGGAGGAGCTGGCTCTTGATGGCTGGTCACCACAATGTCTGGCTCTGCCCTTCACAGCTGGAAGGCAGTGGAGGCTTCTGATGTCCTTTGGGGTGATTTGCCTGTTGGAGACCCCCAGGCAGGATCCGAGCACAAGAGCAGCCCTCTCCCCTCCTGGGGTTTCCAGCAACTGGGATTCAGAAGCGCTGCTCCCTCAGATGGTGGAGGCAGAGCAGAGCTATGCTGGTAGGTCATAGCCCTCTCCTCCTCCTGTGAATTGTCTAATTCTCTGTTGAAGCCATCCAGGTTCCTGCTTCCTGCAGGAGGGAGTTCCACAGGTTGGCGATGTGCTGCACGAAGAAGGACTTGCTTTCATCCATCCTGAATCTTCCCACGTTCATCTTCATGGCATGTCCACAAGGTCTCGTCTCATGAGAAGGAGGAAAACTGTTCTATCCACTCTCTCCCTGCCATGCATAATTGCATAAACTTCAATCCTGCCTGTTTTTCTTTTTTATATATATACATTTTTATTGGTTTTTTAAACATATCATTTCCGACAATCATATACAATATGCTTCCTGGATCCTTTGCATCAGGAGCTGCTGCTAAACCAGCCCCACACCACAGTCCGGGGGGGCTTATCTTATACAATATTTTATACTTCCATCAACTCCTCTGATGATTTTTCGTTCTTTATCACTTATTCTGCATTTCTTAATTTCTCTATTACCCTTAATTATCATTAACTAACAACTCTCCTCATAGTCTTCCTTGCAATATTTCAAATAGTCCTCCTTACAGAACTTCTTGCAGTCCTACTGGAGTAATCTGTTCATCACAATTACTTTTCAAATAGTTAATATATTTACTCCAGTCTTCTAAGAATCTCTGGTCCTGCAGGTTTCGAACCTTTCCTGTTAATTTATTTAATTCTGCATAGTCCAGGATCGTGCCTGTTTTTCAAGCATTTATTTTTAAGAGGAAGGGGGATCATCATGAAGCACCCTCCCTGCGTAGTTGGGGGTCTCCGAACACAGGCTGGCTCATGGGGTGCCCCCTCTCTCTCTCTCTGCAGACCCCCTTTTTTCCAGCATGGCAGAGCAGCCGACCCACGAGCTGCTGGATTTCCTCCGCCCAGATACCCGTGTGGACCTGAAGGACCGGGCCACGCACTATGTGATGGGGCTGACAGGCGACCCGGAGGGCAGGCGGCTGCTGGCCTCGGATCCGGAACTTGTGTCCGCCCTGCTGGCCCTGACCAGCGACCGCTCCCCCTGCATGGCCACGGACGCTTACCTCGCCCTCATCAACCTGGCCACGGAGCCCGCTGCCCACGGGGCCCTGAAGGAAGGGCTTCCCGTCCTGCTGAAGCGCTTGCTGGATCCGGCCTTCCCCATGGCCAACGAGGTCTGCACGCTGCTCTCCAACCTGTCTCGGGAGGAGGCCTCGTGCAGAGCACTCTTGGCCGCCCTCCAGCAGGAGAGCCTGGGGGGGCTGCCGGCCCTGGTGGACGCCTTCTGCACCGAAGACTTCAACCCCGAGGCCTCTCTGCACTACCTGGGGCCCTTGCTGTCGAACCTCAGCCAGCTGCCGGAAGCCCGAGACTTCCTCTTGGACAGATCCAGGCAGGTGTGGGCAGGGGGGAGGGCGCTGGGGTCGAGGGGGGGTTATGGGGTGTCTCTGCATGTGGAGGAATTGCTGAGGGGGGGTTGCTGTGAGGACTGCCGGGAAGAAAGGGGGAGTAGCAAATATATATCAGTCCCAACAGAGGCATGTTCTGAAAAGCAAGTGCAAGCTGCTGTTCTCCTGTTCCCGAGGGCAGGACTCAAACCAGGGGCTTCAAGTTGCAAGAAAGGAGATTCCAACTAAACATCAGGAAGAACTGACAGTGGAATAATAATAATAATAATAATAATAATAATAATAATAATAATAATAATCCATTTATTTATACCCCGCCCTCCCCAGCCGAGACCGGGCTCAGGGTGGCTAACACCAGGTATAAAAACAATTGATTGAAATACAACTTAAAAACAAGATTAAAATACAACGTTAAAATGCAGCCTCGTTTCAGCAGAAACTCAAAAACTTTTTAGGGGATGAAAACGTCAAGTCTTCACCAAGGCCAGCTATCCAGACTGGTCCTACGTGGGCCAGAAAAAAGCCAGGGAAGTCCCCAAATAGGCGCTCCATCACAGAAGGAGAGAGGAAAGAGGGGGAAGGAATCAAGTTGATTCCAAGCCAAAGGCCAGGCGGAACAACTCTGCCTTACAGGCCCTGCGGAAATAAATCAGATCCTGCAGGGCCCTGGTCTCATGAGGCAGAGCGTTCCACCAGGCCGGGGCCAGAGTTGAAAAGGCCCTGGCTCTGGTTGAGGCTAATCTGACTTCCTTAGGGCCTGGGACCTCTAGGGTGCTGCTATTTAGGGACCTTAAGGTCCTCCACGGGGCATACCAGGAGAGGCAGTCCCGTAGGTACGAGGGTCCTAGGGAACAGATTCCCATGAGAGGTGGCAGACTTTAAGCAGAGGTTTGATGGTTATCTGCCATGTATGAGTTAATTGAGATTCCTGCATCATAGGGGTTGGACTGGATGACCCCCAGTGTCCCTTCCAACGTTACAATTCTCTGATTCTATGTTTCCTCTCTGAATTTGGTGAGCTCCCCCCCCCCCTTCACCAATTTGTTCTAAGGCAGCTGGGAGGGGGAGCTTCTTTCCCCCAGGTGATACAAATAGTAAAAAGGAGCACAGGCGGTGCTGGGGTCTAAGCCACTGAGCCTCTTGGGCTTGCCCAAGGTCGGTGGTTTGAATCCCCGCGAGGGGGTGAGCTCCCATTGCTTGGTCCCAGCTCCTGCCAACCTAACAGTTCGAAAGCACGTCAAAGTGCAAGTAGATAAATAGGTACAACTCCGGCGGGAAGGTAAATGACGTTTCTGTGCTTTCTAAAACCAGAGAAACTAAAGAGAAAACAAACAGGGAGGGTGGAGCTCTGACAGGAGGGATCTACCTGGGCAGGGAGAGGTCATTCTTTTTTGGAAGGGAGGCCTTTCATTCAGCGCTTGAGATGCCCCCTGCTTGAGTGACAGGTGCCTCTGAGGGGCCTGCAGTGCATTATGGGAGGGAGGGAAGCCCCTGCTTTTCCTTAGGGCTCCTCCTTGACCCCAGATCCCCTCTTCCTGCCAGGTGTGTGGTGCAGAGGTTGCTGCCTTTCACGCAGTACTCGCGCTCATCCATCCGCCGAGGAGGGGTGGTGGGCACGCTCCGCAACTGCTGCTTTGAATATGGTAAGTGGGGGGTTTGGGGGTGTGCGCTCTCTCTCTCTCTCTCTCTCTCTCTCTCTCTCTCTCTCTCCTGGCCCAGATAAACCTGCTGCCTTTCTTTGGCTGTGGGTTGGTGGGGGCTGCTTAATTTGTCCCTGCATCTGGAGTCTGCAGGTCCTGCAGTTTCTGCACTCCTTTCGCTGCCAGTGCCCCCAGTCTCTTGCAGGGGGGGCTTGGACCCCACCCCAGCAGGGTGTTTTCATTGTTGCTGTTAGAGCATTTATCAATTTTCCAATAAAAAACATCCAATTAACATATCAATTCATAATCCAATAAAAATAAATAAGTAAAAATTGTCTTCCGAATTGTAATTTTGATTTCACGGCTTCTCACAGTCTGAACCTTAAAGCATCTCAAAATCTCGGTTCTGCCTCTCATCGATATTTCCATATATCGATTTTATCTCTCCAACTGTCTCTGGCTCTGCGATCCTCGGTCATGTCAGAAACCCACCCCAGCAGGGTCTTTGCCTCGCTTGTTTCCCCCAGGGCACCACGAGTGGCTGCTGAGCGAAGAGGTGGACCTTCTCCCCTTCCTCCTCCTCCCTTTGGCTGGACCTGAGGAGTTTCCGGAGGACGAGATGGAAAGTGGGTCCCTTTGGGAAGGCGGGGAGGGGGGGGGAGAGGAGATCAGAGTCTGCCCCAGGAAGCCCCAGCGGGGGCGGGGGGTGGGCAGGGATGTCTTGGCCACCTCAGTCCTGCGGGGGCCTTGGGGAAGTGGGCCTCCTGGGGAGGTGGGACTGTGGGGCGCTGTGGCCGCTCGCTTGCCCCTCTCAGCCTGCGCTGTCTTGGCCCCAGGGCTGCCCCTGGACCTCCAGTACTTGCCAGCGGAGAAGAAGAGGGAGCCAGACCCCGACATCCGCAAGATGCTGCTGGAGGCCATTATGCTGGTGAGTCCTGGCCTGAGATGGCCTTCAGACCCCTGGGCAAGGAAGGGCCTTTTCCAAATCTCTGCCGTCGTCCTGTCCTCCCCTCTCCTCCACTTTCTCAGTCTTCAGACTCCTGGAAGCTTGGGTCTTGGAAAGAAAGTTCAGCTCTATGCAAACTTAAATCCATGTGGATTGCAGAGTTGGAGAAAGTGGATTTTGCCCTCCCTGCCTCCAACTCTGAAGAACTGAAGGAGAGCATCTGCTGGAGGATGCCATGGGGCCCCCCTGGTCCAGCCTCCTGTTCTCCCAGGGGCCCCAAAGGGGAATGGGGATGCAGGGCCCGGGCGCAAGGGCACCTTCCTCCCTTGGGGTTTCCAGCGACTGGGATCCAGACCCGCTTCTGCCCCTGATCATGGAGGCAGGGCAGAGCCCTTGTTAGCCCCCTCCTGCAGAGAAAAACCTCGCAGCTAATTCAGCAGCCCCAGAGCAGCCGGAGTGTTTGAGGCACTGCTGGGACCTGTGGGCAGATTTGCCCCAGAGAAGAGAAGGTCCTCCCTTTGGGTGTTGGGGGAGACAACTTGTAGGCTCCACAAGCACACACAGCTGACCGTCTTCCATCTCACCCTCCTGGCCTGTTGAGCCTCTTCCCTCCTCCAGGTTCCCCGCACCCCTTTCACGTCTAGGTCTGCTGCTGCTTCCGGCCGGCCTGATCCTAAACAGATTCATATTTGCTGGGACAGGAAAACCGCCTTTGCCCAGTTCCCCTGGAGGCAGTGCATGGGGACTCTTTGTCGTCCGCATGGAGGAGCCCCTCCCTCGTTCAGCTTCCTCGGGGGGTGCTCGATTCCCACCCTGTGCCTCCAGGCAGACCCTCTGCACGCCACCCCAGCCACAGGCGACCCTTTGCCATTTCTCTCCACAGCTCACAGCCACCAAGCCAGGGCGCCGACTGGTGCGAGAGAAAGGCACCTACCTCATCCTGCGGGAGCTGCACAAATGGGAAAAGGACCCAGGTGTCCTGGCCGCCTGTGAAAAGCTGATTCAGGTGGGCAGGAAGGAGTGGGGGGGGGTCAAGGATTGGCACCCTGGCTCTCTCTGGTCACTCAGACCCAGGGATGGCTGGGAGATGCTTGGGGTGGAGGAATCTCTGAATGACCGCGGGCTGCTCTGGATTGGGTCCTGTTGTGTGGGGGGGGGGCTCCTTTGGGACAGGAGGGAGAGCGAGCAGCGTGACCCATCAGAGAGGGGTTCAGGTGATGAAGAGTCCAACGTATTCTGCTTTAAAGGAAAAAGCAAGTTGATCCCGATGTGTTTAGCTTGGAGGAAAGATTAAAGGGAGAACGTGATGCTCTTTTTAATCAGGAAGCAGGGAACTAAAACGGCGAATAATCTCCAAGCATCCAGGCAGAGCCCGTGAGGCGGGTGGGGAGACAAAACCTTTGCTTGGTGGTGATTGAAGTTTGTGAGATCCAGTTGGGTTTCTGGATAACTGGACTGGATAACTCGGGCCACACAAGGAAGCGATGCAGAAGCTGAGCACTCAGAATATTTCCCCCCTTTCCGCTTGTTCATTGGAATCCCTGCCCCCTGTTCTGTTTCTGCTTCTGTAACCCCCTGGGATGTGCAGTGGGGGGGGCTTTCCGCCCCCCCCCCGGGCCCTTCCGGTTTGACCTGATGCTCTTACGCAGCTGTTTGGGGTCGGGACGGATGTTGCTTGGGGCTCAGGCCTGATGGTCGCTTTCCCTCCTCCCTCTGCCCTGAGCAGGTCCTCATTGGGGACGAGCCGGAGGCTGGGATGGAGAACCTGCTGGAGGTGGAGATCCCTGCGGAGGTTGAGGAGCAGCTGCAGTGCCTGGATCTGGAGGAGGAAGATCAGCTGCAGCAGCAGCAGCAGTGCAGGAGCCAAGCGTCCGGCTCTGAAGGGCTGCAGAGATGAGGTGCAGATAACTGGGAAAACAAAGACCCCGAGTCCTTCTCTCCCTCCGCCCCGGCCAGCCTTGAGGCCAAAGCCCCTGCGACTGCAAAGGAGAGCTGGCCAAGGACCTGGGCCAAGGAGCAGCCAGCAGTGGGGCGACAGAACTGAGCCCCATCAGGAATGGAAAGGGCAGGAGGTGGAGCGTGGGCCCTCCCTGCCAGCAGTTTGTCCAGGCAGAGCTGGGTGCCCTCCCTGGGCCGGGAGGGGGCTGGCCTGCCCAGGGCGGGGGGGGTGTTTTTATTTTGATAATATTGTGGGCTTTTATGTTGATCTTTTCTGTGAACTGCTCTGGGACCTCCGGGTATAGGGAGTTCTATAATTTCAGTAAACAAATAATAATAATAATTCTGCCACCACCTACAGAAAGAGGGCGATGAGTTGTCAGCCCCAAGGACACTACTGCCCTCCAATAAAATGTTTGCCAGCACAGAAAGACCCAGTTTGTATATGGCATTTGATTCTCTGAGGTTCCTGCCCTTCTTCTGGAGTCTGAGCAAGAAGGCAGCTCTGTGAGTCTGGCCAGTTCTGCCTGGCTATAGGTGTCCATCCCCCCAGCCGCTTGCCCCCCAGCCTCCTTCCAAGCAGTGTGTCTGCTTCAATGGCGGATGTGCTCCCCAGATGTGCTGTGATCCACACCAGCGATGTCTGGACTGCCTTTCAGCACAAGGACCTCTTCCAGGATGTTCTCCTCCAGACTTCCCCAGCCTGCTGCCTTCTGCATGTTTTGTACTACAACCCTGGGGATGATGGGAGTTGTAGTCCAAAACATCTGGAAGGCAACAGGTGGGGGAAGGCTGCTCTAAGCCTGGAAAGGACAGGAACATTTCTGGGCTGCCTTCTTGGTCCGTCAGTGATGAGCTGCCTGTTTCCTGCCCAGGGAGGGGGGAAGACTCCTGTTCAAGGCTTCCCATCTGGGTGGCCACTGAAAAAACAGGATGCGAGACTAGGTGGGCTTTGGGCCTGATCCAGCGGAAGGGCTCCTCTTAGGTGCAACCCGCCTTCCCTGCTCCTCGTCTGCTCCCCTTCACTCCTCCCCCCCCCATTCCAGAGGTCCTCAGCCATTTCCAACATGAGAGACTCTGCTCTGAGCTGAAATTGCAGGGAGCTTGAAATACTAGGAAGAGATGGATTCAGGCGGCTGCAGGGGCTTAAGGCTGGGCAAAGAGTGCGATCCTACCAAGGGAGAGCAATTTTATCGGCTGCTCTTAGTTGCATGAGGCTCTTGGTAGCTCACAAAGTAGCATTTGCAGCCTTCAGATAGTAGCCATCCACAGCCGACTCCTCCATGGATTTGTCTTTTAAAGCCCTCCAGATGGGTGGCCGCCTCTGCCTCTGCCTGGGGAGGGTGTTCCACAGTCTTAACCCTGGGCTGTGTCCAGAAGGCCTTTCTTCTGTCTGCCCTGGACCTCCCAACACTCAGCTTCATGGGCTGCCCAGGAGCTGTGGCAATAGGAGAGAGTGAGATGCCCATCTTCTCTCGAAGGGCCCCTTCCCTGCCTGAGGGAGGGGGGGAAGGCGACTCTGGGCTGGCTGGGACTTGAAGGGTCTGATCTGACAGGGCTGCTCTCCTGTGGCTCAATGGGGAAGAATCTCCAGGCAGGTGAGGGGGGCTCAGGTAGAGCTGGAAGGGACAATGAGGGTCATCTGGCAAAGGGCTGTGGCAGCTGATGGGATCCAGGCAGAGGGCAGCTCTGGGAGCAGATTGAGGGCGGAAGAAAGATTCTCTGTCTCTTGCTAAGCAGAAACTGGAGGGCCTGGAGGGCCAGGCCAGGGGGGACATGGATTGCATTGGTGCAAATGAGGGCATCCCTTAAGCGGCTCCACAGGGAGGTGTGGTGGTCTTATGGGATTCAACAGGAGGGAGCAATTAACTATTTCCTGGCCAGCCTTGGTCCCGGCAACACTGGCCTCTGAAGCCGCTGGCTGCCTTTTTTTCTCTCTGCCCCTTCCAGGGTCTGAAATACCGTATTTTTCACTCTATAAGACACACTTTTTCCCTCCTAAAAAGTAAGGGGAAATGTGTGTGTGTCTTATGGAGGAAATGCAGGCGGGAGGCTCTGCTCAGCACTCCCTTTAAAGAGCCGCATGGAGTGTGTGTTGGGGCTTTTCCCTTGCCCAGGGAGCCTTCATCCCCTGCCGGGGACAGCCAGGACAGCCAACGGGATCGCAGTGCAGCAATCCCGCTTGCTGTCCTGGCTTCTGGGATTTAGGATTTTTCTTCTTGTTGTTTTCCTCTTCCAAAAACTAGGTGCGTCTTATAGAGCGAAAAATACAGTAGGTGGATTCCCTCAAAGGTGGCTTGGGACCAGGGGCTTGAACGGACTGCAGAGCTCAGTCTCCGCTGGGTCTGTGCTGCGTTTATTTGAAAATGTGGATTTAGAAGAGGCTGAATCAACTGCAAGAAGATCTGAGCCAGGCAAGCGAGTGGGAAGTTTTTGAAAAGCCCACAGGGATCCCTGGGAAGGAGGAGGGAGGGGCCGGGGACGAGGGACAGGAGATCTCCTTTCTGGAAAAAACAAAACCTGCCCTGAGCAGGGACCAGCCCCCCCCCCCCGGGCTGTGTTGTGGGGCTGGTTCAGCAGCAGCTCCTGATGCAAAGGAGACAGGAAGCAACACTGGCCTTTTTGAGGGGGTGTCGGGGGCAGGATTCAGAATGCCCCGCATGCAACCTCCACGTGGGAATGGGCTGCCCTGGGGAAACTGGGGAGCTGCTCCGGGCATGAATGCAGAGGCGCCTGCGAGCAACGGGTTCCATTTTTGGGGGGAGTGGGAGCCAGTTTCCTCCCGCGAGGCGCCTTGGGGGGGTGCCCCTGCCCCTCTGCGCGCGCACACACACGGCAAGAAGAGCCACGCCAAGCCAGGATACACTGTTGTATATAGAGAAAACAGCAGACGCGCAGTCGGTCGAGCCAGGAGCACGCAGGCTCCCCGGCGGTGCGGCGCCTCCTCAGTCCCAGGTCGGCCGCCGGTCGGTGCCGCGCGGGCACACACGAGCAGGCAGCAGCGCGGAGGGACTCTGAATAATCTTTAATAGTGCTCACTGCATCCGGTCCTTGGGCGCTGCGTCCCCCGGCCGGAGGCGGCGAGGGGAGGCACCGGCCCCACCGGACGGGCGCACAGACAGGCGGACGGCTGCTGCTTGCGCGGGGACTTGCGCGGCGGCGCACAGCGGCAGCGGCTCACGGGCATGGCGTCATGGTGTACAGGGAGTGCACTTGCTTGGAGAGGCTGGCCGAGCCGCCCGCGCTGCCGCTGCCGCCGCCCGCACCCAGCGCCGCCGCCCTGGCGGGCACCTTGTCGGCCAGCCGCTTGCTGCTCACGTAGGCGCTGGTGGAGAAGCCCGAGCCGGGCTTTCGGAAGTTGGGCAGGTGGTGGAAGGGCTGCAGGCTGCTGAGTAGGCTGGGCCGGTAGAGCGAGAGGCGCGGCGGGCGCTCCGTCTTGCGCGGCGACGGCAGCTGGAGGATGCAGTTGGCCGCGCCGGCCGCCCCGTCGGGGCTGCTCTTCTTCTCTGCCGCCACCTTGGCCGCCCGCACAGGGAAGGCACCCGTAGCCGAGGCGGCGCGCGGCGTGGGGCGCACCTGGCCCTCCTTGGCGCCCTCTGACGCCTTGGCCGAGCTCTCCAGGTCCGGCAGCTGCGACGTGGCGCCCAGGGGCTCCGCTGCAAAAAGGGAGTTGGTTAGTGGAGGGTCAGGGGCTGCATCGCCCTTTCTGCCCGACGAGGTGGGCGCTTTCCAGCAACACATGGGGCTCGCCAGGGGCTCTGCAAGGACTCCTACTTCTGGGAGGAGCCCAGCTGCAGGCGAAGGGCGTCAGAACGGGGGGTAGGGGGGCTGTGGCCCCAGGCACACATTTCTGAGGGGGCATATCGGGCACAACACTTGGACGCCCCGGGTGCCAGCAACCCACGCTACGACACTGGCTCAGAAGGAGCCTTCCCAAGTCACCCCGATAACTCTGAGCCTTGTCACCTCCCCACTTCCCGCCCCCCACTTGCAGCCCCCGGGTATTTCTTTTCCCTGTCAGCCTCAGCCCAGCCTAAGGAGCAGGACGGCAGGAGAACCCCCATTGTGCCCCAGGGCTAGGAAAAGCCTGCCACTGTTCATTCGCCTGCCGCTCTCTGGCCTGGCTGCCACCCAAGGGGTCTGGTCCTGGAGTTGGCTGCCTGCAGGGGGCAGAGCCTCTGGCCCAGAAACGGTGCCCAGGACAGGGCAGCTCTGTACACACACAGAGGCCTCGTCTGTTGTACCTTTCCCGAACGGGGTTCCCTGTTACCCAAAGAGGCAGAGGCTGTGCTGCACTTCCAGGGTGGCTCCCTGCTTCCCTGGGTGATGGTGTGTGGGTCTGTCCTGCCTGTCCTTATCTGCTTCCCTCAGGGGGGCAGCTGGGGGTCCAGGGCCTGTCCGCTTACCTTGTGCCGCTTGGGACTTCTCCGGGCTTAGGTTGCACTCTGGGTGGACCCCCATGGAGCTCATCACTCGGTGGAAGATGGCCGACGTGGCAGGCAGCATCCATCGGTGCGTGGCCACTTGCTGCAGGCCCAGGCGGGCAGCTGGCTTCAGCTGGAGCAAGCCCTCAATCAGGTTCTGACATTCTGCAGCAGGGAGAAGAGCTGGTGAGACCCACAGCACAGGGCTCAGGGAGCCAGCACAGCGGTGCCTGGGCCAGGAGACCTGCCTCCGTTTCCCTTGTGGAATCTCAAGTGCCGCTGGCTGGCTTGCAGCCCTGCATCTTGTCCTTGCACCCTCTGGCACAGGGTAAGGGGTTATGGCCGCACCCCTTCACTGGCATCCTGCAGTGGCACAGGGCACAGAACTAATCACATGCCCGCAGTGCAGGTAGCTGTAGAGCCTCGTGATCAGATGCCTCCATTGGAAATGCTGTAAAGGAACCACTGATGCCAGCAAGCCTGATGCATGTGGTCGGGCTCACAGCACTGGGATGCAGTGTGAATGACCATGTGACTTTTGCCAGAGTCTAGCCAGAAGCACTGGGTGAACTTGAGACACCAGAGCAGGGGTCAGCAAACTTTTTTAGCAGGGGGCCGGTCCACTGTCCCTCAGACCTTCCTGGGGGTCGGACTATTTTTGTTTGGGGGGGGGATGAACAAAATCCTATGCCCCACAAATACCCCAGAGATGCATTTTAAATAAAAGGGCACATTCTACTCATGTAAAAACATGCTGATTCCTGGACCGTCTGTGGGCTGGATTTAGAAGGCAATAGGGCCAGATCCGGCCCCTGGGCCTTAGTTTGCCTACCCATGTACCAGAGGAAGGAGGAGCAAAGCCCTGGGGCGAGAGCCACAGCCTTGGGCACTGCCTGCTTTGACTTGACTCTAGCTCCAGCAATAATTTGCTTGGAGGTGATGGTGCCAGTGGGAAGGGGCTGCTCCAGGCAATGTGTCTGCGGCGGCTGCATCCTCTTCCCTGGCACTGGCTGAGAGTGGCTCCCAGGTGCTGCTGTTCCTCCTGACCACCAACAGGGAATTCTGCAAGTGCGGTACAGGAGATTCTGCAAAGTACCTGGAGATTACAGAACGGCCTCAGGGCTCTAGAGCTGTAAGGAAATGCAACTCTAATGGCATTTAAAAAATGTCCTAGTGGTTTTCAAGAAGGCACGCCCGTCTCCCCCTCTTCTTGGGTGCTGGGGTGGCAGGTGTGGGCCCAGCTGAGCCTCCCCTCTCCCCCCTGGGCCCCTGCAGCAGAGCCGTGTGTTGCCACGCCGTTGTTACCTGGTGAGATGGGCTGTCGGAAAGCCAGTCCCTGCTTGATCACGTGGATCATCTTGTGTGGCTGGCGCTCCTTGAAGGGGAGCTTCCCTGTCACCATGGCGTAGAGGATCACCCCACTGCGGGAAGGAGGAGTTCAGAGAGGGGTGCTGGCCCAGGGCAAGAGGCTTCCTCTCTGGGCCAGAGCATCCATTGTAGGTCTATCTAGCCCAGTATGGCCTGCCCTGGCTGCCTCAAGGGCTCTCCAGGGTTCCTTACAGGATATTTCCAGACCTACCTTGAGATGCCTTCAACCTGCAGAGCAGATGCTCTCTAACCAATGAGACACGCAGCCCTTTTGGCTTGTTGCCTGTGCCTGCCCAGGCCCCATCCCTGGCATGACCCTGGTGCCCCCCCCCCCACATGCTCCAGCAGTTCTGCCCCCCAATTGTACTCACAGGCTCCATAGGTCAGCCAGCTCCCCATTGTACTTCTTGCTCATGAGGATTTCGGGGGCAGTGTAGGCCACGGAGCCACAAAAGGTGTTCATTAGGGAATTCTTCAGGGAATAGCGATTGGCAAACCCAAAATCTGCAACGGGGGCAGAGAAGAAGACCATCTGGCAGCTTAGAAGAGCCTTTGCCAGCCTCGGGCTCTCCGGGCATTTTGGGCGCCCAACACCTGGAAGGCACCAGCTGGGGAGGGGCTCCCTCCTTTCTGTCCTTCCGCCCGCAGGCGAAAACTTCCTTGTTCCAACCGACTTCGGGGAATGGACTGCTTTTAATCAAAGAGCTGTCTCCATTGTACTTAGTGGCATGTTTTAAACCGGTTTTATATATGAATATACAGTGGTACCTCTGGTTACATACTTAATTCGTTCCAGAGGTCCGTTCTTAACCTGAAACTGTTCTTAACCTGAAGCACCACTTTAGCTAATGGGGCCTCCTTCTGCCGCCAGAGCACGATTTCTGTTCTCACCCTGAAGCAAAGTTCTTAACCTGAGGTACTATTTCTGGGTGAGCGGAGTCTGTAACCTGAAGCATCTGTAACCCGAGGTACCACTGTAGTTTTAATTCTGTCAATGGCTTATTGTTTGTTTATTATTGGTTTTTCCAGGTTTTCAGCAGGTTTTCTTGTTTTTATCTGTAAGCTGTCAGAGAAAAAGGCAGGAAACAGACAGACAAACAAACAAACCAATAAACAAGTAAGAAAGCGAATTAATGGCTGTTTTAGGGGCTGCATCCCTCAACCACTTTATCCATGCCCAAGTTTCCCAGCTGGTCATTATTGCTTTTGGGAACTGGGTGGGCCAGTGGGAGCAACAGAAAGGGAGGCTTGGCCACAGATGATAAAAGGAGGCAGAAGCTCCCACTAAGAAGCTCCTGCTTCTGGGAGTGAGGTTTCCACAGCCTCTGCCAATAAAGACCAAGAAATCCTTCCATTTTAATTCACTTGAGGCGACTGGAGGATGCAGCTTTGCTGAGCAGATTTTATCCGTCCAATTTCCCTTGAGATACAGAAATGCTTTGGGGTCATAAATTCTCTATATACATCTCACAACGGAATTAGTGTGTCCCAGTTGAATTTCTGAAAACATTAAACTTGGGGTGGGGTGGCGGGCGGCGAGACCTCATGTCACGGCGCTGAAAGGAGGGAAATGGCTGATTTATGTAGAAGGTAAAAGTAAAGGGGACCCCTGACCATTAGGTCCACTTGCGGATGACTCTGGGGTTGCAGCACTCATCTCGCTTTACTGGCCGAGGGAGCCGGCGTACAGCTTCCGGGTTATGTGGCCAGTATGACTATATTCTGGCGAGCCAGAGCAGTGCACGGAAACGCCGTTTACCTTCCCGCCGGAGCGGAACCTATTTATCTACTTGCACTTGGACGTGCTTTCGAACTGCTAGGTTGGCAGGAGCAGGGACCGAGCAACGAGACCTCAGCCCGTCGTCGTGGGGATTCAAACCGCCGACCTTCTGATTGGCAAGTCCTAGGCTCTGTGGTTTAACCCACAGCGCCACCCGCGTCCCTTTTATGTAGAAGGCAGAGCCTAATTTGATGTCCTTAAAACCTGCTCTTATTTTGCTAAGTGAATGCCATGAGGTCCTCTGGCCATGGCTCCCTTATCTGGGTTACTGGCTGCTGTATTTTGAACCCAGTGCTCACTTGACATAAACAAATGATGTTGGCTGATGGGAGGCTGCTCTCTCTGTCCCAATGGAAGGAAACTCACCAGTCAGCTTAATGAAGCCACGTTCATCCAGTAAAATGTTCTCACATTTCAAGTCTCTGAGGGAACAAAAAGCAGCAAAAGGAGCTTGAATCAGCTACAGATCTTCACTCTCTCTACTTACCCAGGTGCACCATGAGAGCATGCAGATGTGCAGATGTAGGAAAGAACAAGAATGTGCACTGAGGTTTGGAGACTCATTAGTAAGCGCTAGGAAGAGCCTGGAAACAGACCTGCTACAAAGAATCCAAACAATCTGCATGTTTCCCTTAAGGTTGCTTATTTATTTTCAACTGCTGTTTGGGGCTTTTTGCAACAATCTGGGTCTGCTGTGGCAGAAGGCGAAGCAGCACATCAGCCAGAGGGGCCCACAGATGCTTGAGGAAGCTCCCATGCTCAGGCCCGCGCACAAGATGGCTCTGAAACATCCAGCAGACATTGCCTGCCTGCCTTGCAATCTTTGGCCACGGGCAGAAAAGCTAAAAGAGAATAATATAAAATGATAGAGCCCGTCTCAGGCAACGAGCTGTGTTTGCATGGCTGTCTAGGAATGTTTCGCCCAGAGTCGTCCTGGCCCTTCAGTGCTGTCAGAATGAAGGCCAACTTGAAAACACTCAAATGAATGAGTCGTATCCTGGAAAGTGTGCAGACCTGCAGTGCCCTTTTGGGTTATTAAACAATCTGTGTATCAGTCCAAAACTGGTGAGTATGAAGGCAGAACTAGGAAGTCGAATTCAAAGCGATATTTGTGTGTTCTGGGCCCTTTTTGTGAAAGATGGCAAGTTAGGGGTGAGGCACCTCAGGACTGAGGACCAAATACAGCCAGCCTTTCATATATATTTTTTTCCATTTCCAATGCTATAAAACTTTATTAATGACTACTGCAGAAATGTCTCACAACACAGTTAATTAGGATTTCACCCATGAATTCAATAAATGAAAGTTATAGGAAGCTGGGCAAACTATTATCTTTACCATTTCAGCTAGATAATTAGTGTTCCTTATGTTAAGTCTATTGCGCATATTTTTGCTTCATCACTTGGACTTTTGCCCTCTTATATTTCATCTGTTCTTGAAGGACAAGCAGTATGCATATATCATCATAGCTTTCCAAAACTTTTTTAAAAATGCAGCCAGCCTTTCAAGTACCAAGCCTCTTGGGACTCTGAGCCATGTTTTCTCCTCGGACTGCTCTGCTCACCCATCTTGATCAATGGCCTATACTTGCCTGGCTGGAATATGTCCAGAGACAGTGCCTCTTGCCTGCCTGGACAACGGATAGAAAGATGTGGGAACTGGTAGAAACACCTGGTTTTTAAACGGTCAGAATGTCCCCTGGAGTCCTGAGTCCTGCCCATGGCTCAGCCCAATTTTGTCTCTGCTCTTGCTCATTTTCTCTCCTAGCCCCACCTATCACTTCAGCCTCTCCCCCTACCCCCCCCATTGAGGGTTCCCAGCTGGGAATGGGGCCTGTGGGTGCTCTCCCCAGGGAGACCTTTCCGGTGCACTAAACTTGTCATAACTCTGGTGCCAGGCCAAACACTCTGTTTTCCTGGGAATTTGAGCAGCACCCAGAGCGTCTCCACTCCCATCGTTCTGCCTGGACGCTGAGGTCCAGCGCCGAGGGCCTTCTGGCGGTTCCCTCCCTGTAGGAAGCAAAGCTACAGGGAACCAGGCAGAGGGCCTTCTCGGTGGTGGTGCCCGTCCTGTGGAACGCCCTCCCACCAGATGTCAAAGAGAAGAACAACTATATGACATTTAGAGGACATCTGAAGGCAGCCCTGTTCAGGGAAGCTTTCAATGTTTGATGCATTGCTGTGTTTTAATATTGTGTTGGAAGCCGCCCAGAGTGGCTGGGGAAGCCCAGCCAGATTGGGGGGGGGTATCAAGAATAAATTGTTGTTGTTGTTGTTGTTGTTGTTATGCCTGTTCACTCAGGTCCTGCTTTCAGGCTTCCCTTTGGGGCATCTCACAGTCACCAGCCAGAATAATAATAATAATAATAATAATAATAATAATAATAATAATAATAATTTATTTATACCCTGCCCATCTGGGTATTTATCCCAGCCCCTCTGGGTGGCTTACAGCAGAACAAGGGGAGTGTGGAACATTTGGTCAGATCCTGCTGCTGCTGCTACAGCAGAGCTTTTGGGAATGTTGTGATGCGGTTTTATTGCTGTCCTTGGATTGTGAGTCACTTTTTGGTTGGAAGTGATGTATATTTTAAGCAAACAAACTCTTAGCCTAAAAATCATTTCCCACCGCGGCCCAGAAAGACAACAAGGCAGCCCTTTTCTCTGGGGCTGGACGCCTGGTGCCGCCTTCCTCTTCCCGAGAGGGAATCTGGGGGTGACCCTGGAGGTCTTCCAGGCCCCAGAAGTGACTCTTCCGTGCCACCGCCTCCCAGCTATTCCCCTCCTCCCCCCCCCCAGCCATTTCTGTCACCTGTGGACGATGCCAACATTGTGGCAGTGTGCCACGGCACTGACAATCTGCCGGAAAAGCCTTCGCGCCTCCTCTTCCTCCAGCCCAGGAAGCTCCCTCCTGTCCGATGTGGCGTTGATGTGCTCCAGGAGGTCTCCCCGGGAGGCCAGTTCCAGGACCAGGTAGGTGCGCTTACTGTTCCGGTACATCTCGTAGAGCTGGATCTGCAGGGGAGCGGCCCACCCTCGTCACAAGGGGACCCGGATGGATTGCCCAAGAGGATGGGGGACCCAAAAGAGTTTGGCATCCACTGAGCTAAGCAGTTCCACAAGCGCAAAGGAGCTTCGCCTTCCTTTCCTCTGCCCACCTGTGCCCCAGAATGTTGGGGAAAGAACCCAGACCTGTGTAGGGTCAGTGGGAGAGGAGCAAAAGTTCTGCTGAACAGACAAAAGTGCTAGGAAGGAAGGAGAAGTACCAACAAAAGAAGAACGGCAGATGAAACTGATGGACTATGCAGAGATGGCGAAACTGACGGGGAAGGTCCAAAACCAGGAAGATCAAGTATTTTTAAAAGACTGGAGTACATTTTAAACTTATTTAGAAGATCACTGTAAACAGTTAAAATTATTGGTAGGGATGTAATGACACTTGTAATGTGAATTTTTAATGAAAATTATAGATATTTAATAAACAAACGTAAAGGGACCCCTGACCATTAGGTCCAGTCGTGACCGACTCTGGGGTTGCAGCGCTCATCTCGCTTTACTGGCCGAGGCAGCCGGCATACAGCTTCCGGGTCATGTGGCCAGCAGGACTAAGCCGCTTCTGGCGAGCCAGAGCAGCACACGGAAACGCCGTTTACCTTCCCGCCGGAGCGGTACCTATTCATCTACTTGCACTAGGACGTGCTTTCAGACTGCTAGGTTGGCAGGAATTTAATAGATGGATAAGGGTAAAAGATGCAGCAAAGCTGATCTTGAACATGGAACCCAGGGAGGGAGGCAGGCCTGAATGTTCAAAAGAACATTGTATTTTAATGTTTGAAACGGTTAAGCTAAAATGTATAAATTAGTGAAAAAACCAATAAACTTTTTTTTTTAAGTGGTTATGCTAGTGGAACTGTTTGGATACCCCCATTATCCTTTGGAACTGCAGCAAACTTGACTGCCTGAGTGCAAGGCATGCAATGCAAGATGTGCCACATGAATCACACACACACACACACACACAAATGGCTGCCCTCTGCCTGGACACAAGGACCACGGAAGCCCCTGTGGTCTTGGATGTTGTGGCAAACAGCAGCCATGCGGGTGACAGCCGCTCTAATGCACATGCACAGACTCTGGGATTCTCAAAGGGAGCTTGGTTTGAGTGAGGGCTGCTCTGCACCAACCAGTGTCCTCTGCGCATAATCAGGGTGGGGAGCAAAATCCAAAGCCTTGTGTTGAGTTTTGGGGGTCAAATTTGTGAGAATATCCTCCCAGTTTCTACTGCATAAGAAGCCAGCCACAGGGTGTTTGCTCACTAGTTAAGGTTGCAATTCTATCAATGTCCCTGGGAAATAAAGGATTTCTGTCTTGGGGCTGGGCTGTGAAGGGTCGGCCTCTCTTTTCTCACTTTCCCAACATGCCCAGCTTGTTGCTGTGACTTCTAGTCTGGGCTCTGGAGTCAACTTGTCTTTTAACCCCTTTTGGCTCCTGCCAGCTCTCTGCCCCTGCCAGTAGGGTCTGTGTGCCTCATCCATTACGTCTGGGTCTGCAAAGCCTGCGTCTGAATTACAGGTTGTCCTTCACACCTGACATGGGGTGGGGGTGAGGTCAGCAGGTGGAACTCGTGAAACTTCCTGTCCAAAGCGCAAACGGCCCAGAGCAGACTCACCACATTAAGATGCTTGTAGGTAACATTGAGGGAGTAGATTTCTCTTGGGAGGAACTTTTTGGTATATTCTACAGGTGCTTCTGCCGTTGAGATGATCTTTATAGCAACCTGGGAGAAGAGAAAGCAGAGTTTGAATGTGGACCTCAAGGAAGTGTGTGTGAATTGAGCCATTCTGCCTTCGCCTGCAAGGGCAACTTCCTGGGGGGGGGGGCGGTTTCTGCATCAACCCAGCACAATGGAAGCCCACTGGTGTCTGTGGGCAGGTGAGGATCTGCTGTACAAGGCCATCTCTAGGAAGCAGGTCTGTCCCAAACTTCTTAATCCAGGAAGCAGATCTTCCTGGCTGGACTCCATTCACAACACTCCATTCCCCCTGTGGGGAAATCTCCCTATGGGTGAGCAACCCTCCCAGACTGGTCTGGTATTTGCTGCACCAAGATGCCCTGTCTTGGGGTGGAGGCAGGCAGGCAGCAGAGCATCCAGACGTGCCCCCCCCCCACCTTGCACAGTTGCCTTCAGTCTGGGGTGTGGAGGTGTTTGTATGGGGGAAAGGGGAGAATGTTGCCACAAAGCACAGAGACCCAACACGCGATGACAGCTGCACACACAACAATTTGGTCAAGTCGGGGCAAAGGAAGGAAGGAAGGAAGATAGGCTGGGGAAAAGGTGACAGTTTCCAGGTGTCTTTTGAATTAATCGCTTGCTTGTGGGCTGCCCAAGGGGTCAGCGACCACAGCTAACATCCTTGGGCAGTGGCTGGTGCCCAGAATCCTGCCAGAGCCCATTCATGGTGCCACTCCTGGGCATCACTTTTGGACCCAGCAGTCCAATTGGTTCTGGGTGGGCCGGAGCTACCAACTCATGGTATCTAGGTTCTACGTCCACTGCAGGAGGCAGTTATTGTGCCCCTGAATGCCAGTCGCTGGAGAGCACAAGCCTGGTGTGCGCTGCTGCTGTGCTCAGAAACGGCTTGTGGGCTTCCCATAATGGTCACCTTGGTTGGCCCCTGTGAGAAGAGGGTGGTGGGCTGGACAGGCCTCTTTTGGCCGGACCCAGCAGGCCAATGTATGCTGTAGGAACTGTGGCAAGCGGAGTGGGCAGTTCCACAACAGAGCCCGAAAGAGGCTTCTTGGGAGGAACGGGAGCCAGCCAAGCTGTGGTGAGACTTCTGCTGGGCAAGACTCTTTCCTGGTGCCCCCACCTGCTGGCACTCCCCACCTCCCTCCCTCCCAGCCCTGCTCTTGTGCCCACCATGGAGTGCCGCTTGCTCCTGAGGTCTGAGGCCAGCTTGTAGTTCTGCATCATTTTCTCTTGGGTGGCATAACCCAGGTAGACTTTGGAGAAAGCTCCCGAGCCTATCTTCTTGGAAGAGAGGAGGTAGCCATTTTCCTTGCTTTCCCGAACCTGCTCCAGGAACGTCCTCCTGTCCGCCTCGCGCTTAGAGAAGCTCTTCATGGCCCGCGGCTCTCTCTCTCGGGAGGGCGGCAAGGAGGACCCTCTCTTGCGACAGGCCAAGGGGCAGGGGCTGCACCCAGGCGGGCAGGAAACTCCAGAGGAACCAGAGTCCAGATAAACACATCAGCTCTACAAGGCAGGGAAAGCACCCCAGTGGTGGCCTCTCTCTCGCTCTTAGCACGGCCCTCTTCGCATCTTTTGAGTGGTTTGGCTGCCACTGGCCGAGCACAGGGAAGGGCAAGACCAGAGAGTCCTTGTTGCTATTCAGATGCAGAAGTTTCCACAGTGACGGGGGCGGAACAAGCATTCCAGAGGCAGAGTTCTAGAACCGAGGCGTAACAAGCAGTTTTAGAACCTGCGGCCTCGGGGAGGGGGGCAGGCGCTGCCCTGGGTCACTCCCACCGGGGTCCCCACAGGTAGCAGCCGCAAAGGGCACAGGCAGCGGCAAGCCCATCACTGCTTCACAACACGCAGGGCTGCTTCTCAGGTGGGCAGTCGCAGAAGCCAGGTGAGTTGTGGGTCGTTTGGCTTGAGTTATTGTTATTGCTTAGAAAGGACGGTTGGCAGTGAGTGGCCCAGTGAGCCTGGTGACCGACAGAGGATTTGAACTCGGGTCTCCTGGTTCCTGTGGCCACAGTTCAGTGACAGAGGGCCTGCTTGGCATGCGGAAGGTCTCCGTCTTGGTTCCTGGCATTTCTAGGGAGGCCTGGTAAAGATTCCTACCTGAAACCCTGGAGAGCTGTTGCCAGTCAGTGTAGGCAATACTGGCGTCAATGAACCAAGAGCCTGAGGCAGCTCCCTATATTCTCAGTCCAGCTCTCACACCACCCTGGAGGGCCTGGAGCAGCGAGCAAAACTGACACATTCCCAGCAGGTGCCAAGCCTCCCCAGCTTCTGTGACTTTGGCAGCCAAAACATGTCCCTATCCAGTCGCAGCCTTGTGCTACGACAGAATACAGATCATCCCTGAAGCAAGTAGCCGTGAGGATCAGTGGAATCATTTCCAAGCCGCTCCAGCAGGTGGCACAGAGGTCCTTCCCGGCCTCTTCTCTGGGAGCGTCCTGGACAGAGGCTGGTCCCCAGCAATCTTGCAGCGCTGGATGTATTTCTCCTCCTTCCTCTCTTGCTCCTGCAGCAGCAAGGCAGGCAGGACAGCCAAACCCTCCCTGCAGGAACGAAAACGGGGGGTCAAGAAGGAAGGCAAGACTCCTCTTGCTGTGGGCGAGTTAGCAATAGATCTGAGGTCTAATAGCTCTGACCGGGTCCCACGTTCCCTTGGCAAGGTAAGCCCCCCACTCTCTTCTCTGGGGCTGGAAGATGCCTCTGGCCAGAAACTTGGCTCATGGAGATAACAGACTCTGAACACGGCTCAAGGACGGCAACCGGCACTTACTAACTGGCAGATTCAGTGGCATCCGAGTAGAACCTGTGTGCTGATGCCATCATCTCCTCCTAGAAGCCTTTGCCATCAGCTGAAGCTCCCTCTTGCTTAGAGGTTGGTGAAAAACAGTCGCACGCTTTTGCTTCAGGCAGGAATCCCAAGTAAGAACCAGTGTTTGATCTTTGTGTCAGATAGCAACCTTGGTCAGCACCGAGGACCCAGCGACAAGATGGATCAAATATATTGGAGAGATCCCTGCTGGGATCTGACCTACCAGCGCTTGCTGGATGTGGGGTTGGGGGCTGGGGAAGGGCAGGCTCAGAGAAGAAAAAGTGGTCCACGGATCACAGTAATTCACGTGGCTTGCAGCATGTCTGCTTTAAATCTTCAAATGGATTTTCAATTCTATTTTATTGCTTCTTTTTAAACTCTTACTGTATTACAAGCTGGATTTTGCCTGTGGGCTTTCTGGGGCACCTACTTGCCCACTGCAGGGAACAGGAGGCCGAACCCAATGAGCCTTGGGTCTGATTGAGGAGGGGTCTTGGGAACAGAAGAAGCTGCTCTGTAACCAGTCAGACCTTGCTGGGTCTGTGATCCAGCTCAGTAAGGTAAAGGGACCCCTGACCATTAGGTCCAGTTGCGGATGACTCTGGGGTTGCGGCACTCATCTCGCTTTATTGGCCGAGAGAGACGGCGTACAGCTTCCGGGTCATGTGGCCAGCATGACTAAGCTGCTTCTGGCAAACCAGAGCAGCGCACGGAAACGCCGTTTACCTTCCTGCCGGAGTGGTACCTATTTATCTACTTGCACTTTGACGTGCTTTTGAACTGCTAGGTTGGCAGGAGCAGGGACCGAGCAATGGGAGCTCACCCTGTCGTGGGGATTCGAACCGCCAACCTTCCGATCGGTGAGCCCTAGGCTCTGTGGTTTAACCCACAGCGCCACCCGCGTCCCTGATCCAGCTCAGTATTATATTCTATACTGACTTGCAGCAACGGCTCTCCAGCATTTCTGGTCCAGGGGAGATGCCACTGGGGACTGAACATGGGGCTGCCTGCACTCCCTGAACTGCAACTGTCTTCTTAGCTTTTATTTATTGAAAGTGTGGATGCCAGGGAGTGAATGTGGTACCTTCTGCGTCCAAGACAAATTCTCTGCCACCGAGCGCCAGCCCTATTCTTCTTAGGCCATGTTCTTATTTGTTAAACAGCGCAGGGGAAGTTCACCTCTTTGCCACTCTTTAGCCACCTTCGAGTGTAACGGCAGTTGAACGTGATTTTAAGCATGTTTCCTAAGTAACTTCTCTGGCGTGGGGGGATGAGGAAGGGGGCCTTTCTGAAGGGGCTCTGTGGAGGAATCAAAGCATTCATTCGTTCGTTAATTTTCCTTTGCAAAAAAGAAAAAGCCAGAGGATTTGTGGTAGGAGGCTGAAATGTATTACTGTACCTAGCGATGTGTGCAATGTGGTTCTTCCAGAACGGCAGAATGACTTTATTTTATGGTAGGACTGAATGGTAGGATGACGGTGTATAGTTTTAACTTATTCCAGAGATGCTGCACATACTGTTCTGTGTTCTGAACTGTACCCAAGACTGGAACTCACTGGATTTTGCAAGCATGTGCTGAATCATGAGAGAGTAAAATGTTCAAAAATATGGACAGAGGATCTGTGAGCTGTTACTCCCTATTGTAGCAATCAGGCAAGGATTTTAGTTTCACAGCGCCTTTGCCAGGCAAAAAGTTTGTGCATCAGCCCAGGGAATGTTGTCCTTTTTGTGAGAATTCCCATCTTGACGTGGGCTGCCCAGTGCCAACCCCTGAGCTGCCGGGTCCATCTCTGCTGGGTGGGGACATCAATGAGCAGCCAAGCTGGTCCGTCTGGGGCCTAGAAGCGCCCCCTGGACTAAAGGGGACCCTGTCCTTGGCCATGGAGGAGGAGGGCGCCTTTGGGGGGTGTGGGGGGGGGAACCTGCCACATCTTTGAAGCATCAGCAAAAGAGCACCGTGACCCCCTTCTCTTTTTAAGACCTTAACACGTGTCCTTGGCGTCTTGCAGAAACGTGACTTTGCTGCGTTCTCTCGGGATGTGATGTATGCGGGGAGCGGGAGGCCACCGCCAAGGAAGGCTCTGCCCCCTGGAGGGGGCTTCCCTCTGGGAAATGGGGACAGGGCAGCCCAGCCACCACGGGGGGGGGGGGGAGGAGGAAGGAGACTCTGGCCTCCCCTCCCCTGGCACTGGCTTGCCTGAGGAGACCAGCACCAAAGTCTCTCTGGAGTCCGAGTGGGAACCAGAAGAGCCTCAATGGGGCTTGAACTCGATTCAGGGCTTGAGGAATTTTTGTGCCTGTCACTTTTTTGCATGCCGCCTCGAGCCCCAGCCTGGCTAATAATAATAAGGGGCCCCTGACCATTAGGTCCAGTCATGGCCGACTCTGTGGTTGCGGCGCTCATCTCGCTGTATTAGCCGAGGGAGCCGGCGTACAGCTTCCGGGTCATGGGGCCAGCAGGACTAGGCCACTTCTGGTGAACCAGAGCAGCGCACGGAAACGCCGTTTACCTTCCCGCCGGAGTGGTACCTATTTATCTACTTACTTTGACATGCTTTCGAACTGCTAGGTTGGCAGGAGCAGGGACCGAGCAACGGGAGCTCACCATATATATATCATTAAAATAATATATATAGAGATAGATAGATATTATTACAAATAATATATATAAATAAAAATATTAAGAAATATATATATATTAGCCAGGCTGGGGCTCGAGGCGGTTCATGCACTGTGTGTGTGTGTGTGTGTGTGTGTGTGTGTGTGTGTGTGTGTGTGTGTATATATATATATATATATATATATATATATATATATATATATATATATATATATATATATATATATATATATGTTTGCTTATTTGCATGCCTCTGGGCGGCCTCCATTACAGGCGTGGCCAAACTTGACCCGCCAGCTGTTTTGGGACTACAACTCCCATCATCCCTCGCTAGCAGGACCAGTGGTCAGGGATGATGGGATGTGTAGTTTGGCCGCGCCTGCCGGCAGTTCAGCCAGGGGGCGGGGTGTCTCCTCAGTGACGGGCGTCCTTCTCCGCCAATGGCTTTAGGAGACCGAGGCGTTTCCTCGCAAACTGGGCTACGTTGTGCGGGGCGGACCAATAGAGAGCGCGACGGGGGTCTGCTAGCCAATGGCGAAAGGGAAGGGGCGGCGCCTCCCTCCGCGTCGCTCGTCACGAGACCAGTCAGCCCGAGAAAGGCGGGGCGGGGCGGGGCAGCTGCTCCTCACTGCGCACGCGCCGGTTTCTCTGTCTTACGCGAAAAGGGGCGGAGTCGCGAGAGCGCGCCATAGAGGTAGAGAGCGAAACAGGGAGCCCTCACTTCCGGTGGGATTGCGGCTGGAGCGGGGCAAGCGGGGACGGGGCGCTTCTTTCCAGCTGAGCTCGCCCTTTCCAGTTTCCCGGGGAGAAAGCGGCTTTTCCCCCGAGAGCGAATATGCGCGAGCTCGGGCTCAGGTGAGGCTTGGGAAGCCAAAGGAGCGGGGTTGGGATGGATGACCCTCGGAGCCCTTTCCCAGGAGGGCCCCGTTTCCCGACCAGGGGCGCCTCTGCTGCCCGCCTCCCTTTCGCTAGCGGCCCTGGGACGCTCCCTGGGGGGCTCCGGACAAAGGAGGTCTGGCTGACCGCGCAGAGACCCGCGGGCAGGAGGGCTTTCTGCCGCGCTGGGCTCCGAAAGAGCCGCGGGACTCGGGCGCCCCCTCTTCCTGCCCGGCGTCCTGGAGAAGAGGACCCTCGCCCGTCCCCAGGCTGCCCGGGGGCATCAAGCGCCCGTCGGGGGCATCCCATGCCAAGCCCTCCTTTCTTCCGACTGCTTATCCTTGCTGTCCTTTCAAGAGCCCCCTTGCACCCGTGTTCGGGGGGGCGGTGCGGCCCCTTCTTGCTCCCATCCAGTGGCGTAGCGTGGGGGGTGCAGGGGGGCCGGCCGCACCGGGCGCAACATCTGGGGGTTAGGGTTAGGGGGCGCAAATTACTTGCCTTGCCCCGGGTGCTGACAACCCACGCTACGCCACTGCTCCCATCCCCGGCTGAGACCCCCCTCTCCAGGCGCAGCAAGCGGAGCCCTTCTCGGGTGCAAGGCGGGGGGGGGGGCGCCTCTCTCTCCCCCTGGCCGGCGCCGAGTCCCCCCCGCCCCGCCTGGCTCTCCCCGCCCCTCTAGGGGAAGCGCGCCAGGGGGCGGGGCCTCTCCTCCACGCCACGCCCCCTCCCGCAGGTGAGGGGCGGGGCCTTAAATACCCGGAAGCGGAGTCGGGCAGGTGAGACGCGCAGGGGGCGCCGCGGAGGAAGGCGGAGCAGGTAAGGAGGGGGGGCTGCTGCTGCTGCTGCTCCCCCCCCCCGCTGCAGCTCCCTCGGCTTCTCCCTCCCTCCTTTCCTGGGCAGCCGGCGGTGTCCGGGGGGGGGCTCAGCGGCCTCCTCCTCCCCCCGAGCTTTTCGGGGTCTCCGGAGACCCCCGCCTGCCCTTTCTCCCCCTCCCGGCTTCGCGCCCCTCTTCCCGGGCGCGGCTGGTGCCTGGAGGGGGCGCGGGAAGGGAGATGCCTCTGCCCGCTTCCGTCGCCCCGATCCGCCTCCTCTCTCCCCGGCCCCGCTGCTCCCCTTCCGCCTTCTCGGCGTCCCTCGTGGCTTCCCCTTCCCGGCTTCTGCTTCGCAGCTGCAAATTCTCTCCTTTCCCCTCCTCTCCTCTTGCATCCCTTGCATCACCCGACTGCTCCGTGCATTTAAAGAGCCCTCCAGAAATGTTCATTTTCCCCTTCCGTCCTCAAGGTTGCGATGTCTGCGGCGTCCTGACTTCCAGAGCCCGGGTTTTGGGGTCTGCTGCTGCTGCTGCAGCAAAAGCAAGAGGCGGCCTTGGTGCCCCTGGAAGGCTGGCAGGCTTAGGGCAGCTTTGGGGACCCGGGTCCAGCTCCTCAGATGCAGGAAGAGTTCTCCTCCACCACAAGCAGCTGTAGTGTTTGAGGGGCCGCCTCTAAAGTCCTTGGAAATTCCTTGAGGCTTGAAGTGTCTGTGGCTTTTGCAAAGGGTTTTTCTCTGGGGTTTTCCTCACCTGCTGGGCTCCCTCTACATTCAGAATGCAGCCTGGGATTTGCTTGGGTGGCTGTAATGAATCTCGGGTTCTCCTAAAATTCTGTCTGGAGGACTGTTGGGTCTTGCCATTCCCTGAGCAAGAGGCCTGTTAAATGGTGCTCTGCTTTGAAACGGAGGTTTCAGTGCTCACACCCCTCTCTTTAATCCCAGATGCAGGGGCTGATTACTGAGTGTGGCGGAGAAGCTCTCCTGCCTTCGGGATAAGCTCTTGCGCCATTTCTGGGCTTGGCTGTGCAAGGGGCGGAGAGGGTGAAGCGGCTGCTGAGTGAAGCCACCGATTTTACAACCTCTAAAGTTGTTATCTATGTTCTATCACCTATGTTCTATCAGCTAGGGAGGTTAGGGCAAATA
Source organism: Podarcis filfolensis (assembly GCF_964270895.1). NCBI lineage: Eukaryota > Metazoa > Chordata > Lepidosauria > Squamata > Lacertidae > Podarcis > Podarcis filfolensis. Next base: position 90,736,904 of record NC_139603.1, on the reverse strand, counting down.
ATTTAAACCAACTAGCTATTAATTGTCAAGAGGATTCTTGACAATTACACAATCTGTATGCAACTCCCTTCATGGCTTCATTGTCTGTCTAGTGTCTGTCAGTGTCATGCATGATGCCAGGGGGGCCTTGGGCTAGTTTGATGGATGGACTGCAGGCGCTGAACGGGCCCTGGCCGTGTCTGTTTGACGGAGGAGGCATCGGACTAATGGGAGAGTTTGCTTCCTTGCCGTTTTCGTCCCGTATGTTTAGTTTCTGCTGAGAGCATGTCTTGTGTCTTTTTTCATAGCGGGATTGAACCTGGATAAATGAGAAGGGGGCATCTCCTCATTACTCTGTTTACTTACCTGTTTAGGGAAGCTCTTAATGTTTGATGCACTACTATATTTTAATATTTTGTTGGAAGCTGCCCAGAGTGGCTGGGAAAGCCCAGCCAGATGGGCGGGGTATAAATAATAAATCATTATTATTATTATTATTATTATTATTACTCGTGGCGCTCCTCTTCTAGGGGTGTTGTGCGAATTCAAAGTGTCTGAGGAAGGGAAATTCCCTTGTGCTTTGGAGACTTGAGGTTCCAAATAATGCTAATTGTGTGGCTTGTTTGGTTGCCTCTCTCATGTGGGCCAGGATTGTGTTTTGACTTCTGGTTTTAGCTGTGCATGCTGCCCTCAGTGGACACCCTGGTCCAGAAAGGCACTGCCTCTGTGTCACTCGTTTTTCAAATCCTCTGCTCTTTCCCAGCAATATTGATGCAGCTGAGTTGCTTTGAGCTTGCTTGGCCCGTAAGTTACTTCTGCTTCTCCTGCCTCGATGAAACCCATTGAGATTCCAGCATGAATAGACGTGAGCATGAAGAGCACGTGTGAAGACCTGTCTGAAGAGCTTCTGTCTTTTTCACAGGCCAGGCAAGAAAGAAGGAAGCGGCTTGAGAACCCAGTTCCCTCCCGCGTGTTCTTCTCGGACGTTCGCTTTGAAAGGATGAGGGAGCTGGAGGCAACCACTGTTACCTGTCGTCTGGAAATGGCCAGAGATCTGGAGACATAGAGCTCCTCTGCTGGTTGTTTGTTGTCTCTCTGGAACTGGGAATTGGCTCACTGGGGGCTTCCCAACCCCAACCCTTCCTTGAGCCTCAGAAGATGAACTCTGGCCCTTCCAGCTCTGGAGCTGAGCAGTGACTCTTAGCCTTTGCTCCCAGACCACGAGAGGCATTTGCCCGGGAGTGTGTCCTCCTCCTCCGGCACCAAAATAGGGTCTTCTGGAACCTCACACATTGAGCAGCGGGACTCGGTTCACTGGGCTGGAAACCCAAAGACAAGGAGGATGTCTGAGTCACGGGTGAAACGTAAGTACGGCAGAACCATGGAAGGCAGGATTGGTGTGTCTCTCTCTGTGTGTGTATTTGTGTGCAGGTAAAAGGCTCGGGGGCTTGGGGGCAATTTTTCCAAAGACGTGATCACTTTTAGGGGCTTCAGAGGTTACTGCAGCCATTGGTCTTGGTCTTAGTGGAATTGCTGGGACAATCATCTGCCTCCCCCACAAACTCCAATTTAAGGTTTTCTTGCCTAACTAGACTTGGTCAGGGCAAAAGTAACCGCTTCCAGTTTTAGGTTCCTAGCCACCCTTCCAAATGCCTTTACAGCAGAGTCAGGTTTCTCTCGTGCTCCAGACTGTGAATGGTTTCTGGTTGCACTTTGACTAGTGCTTCGCCAGCGCTGTTAGCAGCCAGGAACATCCCCAGTCCCCACCTGCTTGCTGGGCACGGTGGTCTTGGGGTGTGGATAAGGAGACCGTTTTCTAGTGGCTTCCTGGGGCTCCTGCTGAGCCAGAAGGAGAAGACGGAGCCCAATGCCAGGCTAAGCGCCAGGGCTCAGGGGCACAGCACCAGCCTGGCGGAGAGGGGCCCCCCATGTTCAGTCTGAAAGACTGCATTCCTTCATACGAACCTACCCAGATTCCTCGGGGAGGCCCTTCTTCCTCACAGGCCATGCTGGATGAGGCCTTGGGAGACGGCCTTCTCCGTGGCTGCCCCCAGAGAACTATGGAACTCCCTTCTTTTTTATTTTTTCAATAGAACTCCCTTCAGAGGGAAGTCAGGCTGGCTCTCTCCTTGCTGTCCTTCCCTCGGCAGGTGAAGACTTTTTTTTAAAATTCCCCCAGGCCTTCAGGATCTGATTGTTTTTGAAGAAAGGGTTGGTGCCGTGATGTATTTATTGTTGTCTGTGTTTTTAGTTGTTGTTTTTTAAAAATCTATTAATGTTTAATTACATTTTAATGATGGTCTTTTCTGTGATTCTACCTTTTTCTGTTCTATCTGTGTAAGCCACCTGGACTGGGGAGAAGGCAGCATATCACTATTAACCATCCTCCTTGCACCCATTGCCAAGGAGGGCTGGGGGAGAACGCTGCCCGAAACCTGCAGAGCCACTGCTGCCAGTCTGTGTGGACAATATGGAGCCAGATGGACCAATGGCCTCACTCTGTATAAGGCAGCTTCCTAGGCAGCCAGAACAACAGTTGAAGGAGGGAGGAGAAAGCAGGTTGTAGCTCTGTTTGCAGGAAGAATCTGATATGCCAAGGTGACTCTCGCCTATCAGTTTCCAGGCCTGGAAGTTTGGTAGGTGAAGATCTCTCAAGGGGCAGTTCAGGTGGGTTTGGACTGAGTTTATGTTGACCAGGGCTGCACCTCCTGTCACAAACCACTTCTCCTGGCTGAAATTTCTCCCTGACCCATAGATTGGAAGTTGCCTTGACCTGCTACATATTATGCTTGGCTTCCTTCCTGCACCCGCAACTCTTCTGAGATTGGAAAGGGAAGCTTTTTAATGTAGCCTCACTGAAGTTAATGGCTTCAATAAGTCGGCTAATTAACTTTGGGACTCCTGCAAGGATGGTGTCTCGGGTGCGAGATTCTTGACTTGCTCCCCCTTTAGACACACAGGCAAATTTTACAGCTGCATGAGATTTCTCTTGCTTATGCATTGCAGAATGCTGTCCATCTGGGCTGCTGATGCAGAATACCCCCCCAAAAAAAGCATTCTGCCCCTTTAGTACTTTTTAGCAGTAGAGGAGAGGGATCCAGCAGCTGAGAGAGTGAATAAAATATGATAGAAAATAAATTGACCAGGCTAGCAGAACGATTCGCATTTCATAATGCAGTCTGGCCAGCCTGCCTGTGCGCTTGTCTTCCCCGTTAATGCAGAGCAAATATGCTTTGAGATCGCTGTAGAGCCGGCAGCAAGTCAGGGAACCCTTATTCCGCATGCAGCAGGCGTCGGCCTTTGCATTTTCTACTTAGGAATAGACTAGAACGTGGCAGATTCATGCAGAAGAGCTTTTGCTGCGCAGCAATATTCCTGTTGCAAAGCTGGTGGGAAAGCAGGATTCGGCCTCCTGGTCATTGTGGAAGGCGGCTGGAGGCTTGAAAGCAGCTGCCGGACGTGCCCGGGCTAGGCGGTCCCTCGGGGCACCACCTCTGGGTCATCTTGAGAGTCAAAATGCCCTTTGAAAGGGACCCGTGTCTCCCGCAGGGTGTGGAGGCAGACAGATCATTCTTGCCTGTGGATTTGACTTTTGGTAGAATGATCAGACGGACGGAAGTACCACATTTTTGCATGTTTTTGCTGCATTCTGTCTTAAGCCAATTTAGGCCAAAGGTGGCCAAAATTTGTGTGAGAAGATGGAAGGTACCCTCATGGTCACGGAAAGCCTTTTAATGAAGTTTGGTTCCTGAGATGCCACCTTCTGTGACAGACTTCCAGTGGCGTTCCATGGCGGACCCCTCCGTGTCTGCCATGGCTCATGTGAGAAGTGGCGTGGATGTTTGCCACGTAGCTCCGAAAGGGGTTTGCTTTGTTCAGCCTTTCCTGCGCTGCAGCCAAGATGTGCAGCCTCTGCAGAGCACACACGAGGCTTCCTGCTCCTGGCTGAGCTTCTTAGCACCTCCAACCTTTAGCAATGAATAATCATGCAGCTAATTTCACCTTCTATGCAGCACGCCATCTCCCTCCGGGAGCAACGGGAGCCCCGTGGGTCAAACAAAAGGTCCCTCTAGGCCAGCCTTCTGGGTCTCGCAGTGGCCCGCTAGATGCTTCCAAGGGGGCAGCCCACAAGTGCAGCCGCATTCCACTTGATTTGATTCCTATTCAGAGGCCTATGACAGAGCCACAATAGGATCACATCTCCCATCATCCCTGACTCTTGCTGTGGCTGGTGGGGTTGGAGCCCAGGGCTCTCCAGAGAGCCACCGAAGGTTCCCTGCCCCTGTGCTGTAAGGGCCAGTGGGCTTCAAGGGGCGCTTTGCCCCATCGTCCCCATGCAGGATTTGGCCATGCTCTGCCAGTGCAGACACCAGCACCATCTCAGCCCCCGTTTAGTCTGGATTGTTTTATTTGATGTTTTAATATCTGGAAAACCGCTCTGAGATCTTTTTTCTTTAAAATCTGTACGGTATAGAAATGAGAAGAAAATTACCGTATTTTTCGCTCTATAACCTGCACCCGACCATAACACGCACATAGTTTTTAGAGGAGGAAAATCCGTAGGCATGCCGCCCGTAGGCATTCCCTCCATAACACGCACAGACATTTCCCCTTACTTTCTAGGAGGAAAAAAGTGAGTGTTATGGTGCAAAAAATACGGTAATCATCACCGTCCTCTCCAATACCCAGGGCCTCTCATCTTTCTCCCAGGGGGCAGAAATGCTCCTCTTACCAGCATCCCATCGTGTTCCTCGTGTGCTGATTAGGAGGCAGCACAGAGAATACTAAGCAGCTTGGCAGTCGCCTCACTGCCCAGGGACTCTCCTGGAGGGCTGCTGTCGTCATGGTCCTCTTGTGAGGCCAAGGAGGCTTGTGGAGAGTCCTCTGCGTCCTCTTGAGTGCCACAGCGGCCCCCGGAGTGGTCTGTGCCTGGAGCAAAAGGGCTCCTTGACATTGGCATGGCCCTGGCAGGCTCTTCCAAGAGCAGAGGGGCAGCTGTGCGTGCTCTGGGTTTCCCTTCGCGTACTTTCTTCCTCGGATTCACAAGCAGCAGAAGAGCTGGGTGGGAGCTGGCGAGGCTGATGTTGAGGAGGGCTGACGAGAGGAGGTTGTGGCGAATTCTGGGTGCTCCGAGTGCCTGGTGGAAGAATGGAATATTTTCTATGGCGCTCTTAAGTCTTTGCACAGAGCACCTAGCTAGGATGGTGGCGTCTCGTATGCTACAACGGCAGCAAGAATACTTATAGCAAAGCACTGGAAGACTCAAGATCTACCCACTCTGGAAGAATGGCAGATGAAGTTGATTGACTGTATGGGACTGGCAGAAATGACCGGCAGAATCCGCGACCAGGGAGAAGAGTCGGCAGAAGAAGATTGGAAGAAATTTAAGGAATATCTACAGAAATATTATAAAATTAATGAACTTTGAAAGATGCTGGATTGAACTTATGTGGTCTCTAGCTGTTATGATAAAAAGAACTGGGATTAATATTAAGTTAAAAAATTTAAAAAGTTGATTGGAAAAAAGGTGTTAGTTAAAAGGAATGTTAAGAGATTAGGATTTGCTGGATTAACAATTTGAACTAGAAAACAAGAAGGGGAGGTATGAGGAAGTCAAAGAAACATGTTATTGAAAAACTGTGGTTGAAATTGATTTGTTTTTAATATTTTTCTTTTTCTTTTTGTCTTTGTATAAAATTGGAAAAATTGAATAAATATTTATATATAAAAAAAAAGGATGGTGGCGTCTCAAGTAGGGTGGTCCCAGGTGCGTAGCCGGGTCTGTGTGCCCTGTGACAGGGCAGTGTTGCTTGGGAAGATGGAATGAAGCCTCCAGCCCCGAGACCAGGCCAAGCCCTTCCCCTTTGCTCCTCATCTCGTTCTGCAGCTTGGGGCTCCGAGACTCGGGCAGCTTGGCAGTTTGTCTGCTGCAGCCTGGCCTGCTCCCAGTTGACCTTGACCACTTTCTGTATTCATTAAAAAAACCACACCATTCTGGATCTTTCCATGGAGCCTCAATGCATTTATTTATTTTTTTACTCCTATGTCCTTCTTTTCTGTGGTAGGATCATACTTAAAGAGCCTCAACAATAAAAAAGACATGTCCGAGAAGATAAGTATAGCCCCCGCAGTATAAAGCATAAACAGGAAAACATTGCCCACAGCAAGAGAGGAGGGTGCCTTGAGGAAATAAATAATAATAATAAAATAATAATAATAATAATAATAATAATAATAATAATAATAATTATTATTATTATTATTTTTTTATTTATACCCCGCCCATCTGCCTGGGTTTCCCCAGCCACTCTGGGCGGCTCCCAATCGAATGTTAAAAACAGTACATGGTGTTAGGAGATCTCTTGAACCCAAAGATGCCTTTTAGACTGCAAGGCCAGGTGATAAAGGCACAAAGCTGTTTTCTTTCCAATAACCCACAACTTTAACCCTTCTCCTCTCTCTCTAATCAGCAGCGTCTCTCTCCAGCAGGAATCTTTTCCTAATCCTGCCTGGAGACCCCAAGGCCCTTCTGCCAGCAAGGCAGGAATCCCAGGGGGCAGGTGTTGCCTTCCCAAACCTGAGAGCTGTGTGCCAGAGACGAGGGTTGGGTTTGGGGTGCTGTGCTAACCAAGAGGCCACATTTGCACAGATCCAGGTGGAAGCCCAGGGCTGGGGAGCTCCATCAGTGGTGCAGAGGCCTCTTGCTCCCTGAGAGGAAAGAAGGAAGGAGCCAAGATAGTCGCTCCTGGCTCTGTAAACACAACAGCACCACCAGTCGGACTCCTTGAGGTGTGGGCATAGGCAGGGCCCATGGAATGAGCTTGGCAGGAGTACTGACCTCGGAGGAGGGTGCCTGTCGCAACCCCTGGATGACTGGGGGGGGGGAATGCTGTAATGGACATGCTTGTGGACTTCCTCTCCATCCTTCGCTTCCTGCTGTCTCTTTTTCAGGGCTGGCCATGACCCTGATGGATGCCACAACAGATAAAGACCCTCTGGTCCACGAGCAAATATTTAGCGCTCTGTGCTACCTGGGAGGAGCGGAGCCGGAGGAGATCTTGAACGCCTGCGAGGAGTACCTGCGGCAGCACGACAAGGTGAGTCAGGGCAGGCCTGGCTGCTTGGTTGGCTCTGGCCGAATGGCACAAAATCGTGAAGTTGGATGGGGCCCCTGCGATGCCTGTGGCGCATGGAGAAGAGCCTCTTGGCGCATGGAAGCAGGAGAGGGAGGCTGAATGCGCTTTGGGCTGAGGGGGAGAGAGAGCAGGAGGCTTTGAGGTCAACAAAAGTTTCTTCTCCTTCCCCACCCAATATTGAAGACATCTGGGCTTTTTATTTTTATTTTTGCTGCTGCTTTAAGTGCTAGGAAACTCACCTTTAGAATCGGGATTCTGGTGCCAGGGAACCTCTGCTGGTTATTTGCAGGTTAGTTGCGCTGCAGAAGGCTTGCTGGGGGGACCACACATTCAAGAAAGGCAAAATAACTTTTGCTAGGTTTTAAAAACAAAAACTCCTTTTACACTAAATTACTTTGTATCAATAAGCATGACCCATTCACCAGGGTACTGAGAGAGCTAGGTGCTGCTCTTTATATACTATACCCAATTGCTGACACAGCTTAATTACCACAACTTAACAGCACCTGCTATACTGCTTCACAGCTGTAAAACTAGGTCATGTTATTTGCTCTGGCCTTTAAAGAAATTCACATCTTGCGAAACAATAATGAACCTTAATAGTTAAAGAAACCATTCAACAACCTCCTGTGGATTGTGCCCCATATTGGGGTGGGGGGCAATGCACAAGTGACCTTGGATTTTTGGCCTGGAGTGCAGGACTGTTCTGGGCAGCCCCTGACCCCCGTCCTTCCCCTTTCCCCCTTTCCAGCTGGCTTACCCGCACCGCATCATCATCCTGAGGGCCATGGAGGCGGTGGTGAGGAGCAACCTGGCTCAGCTGGACAAGAGCACAGCCAAGATCGTCATCTTCTTGGCCTCCAACGAGATGACCAAGTCAAAGGTACAGGGAGCGCTGCTTCTTCGCTCGGGGGCCTGGCTGGAGGGGGCTTTCCCAGGTTGCGGAGATGCCTGCAAGCTGCTCTGGGCACGCAGACCACCACCTTCTGAGGACCTGGGATTTCTCCTCTTGCTCTTGGTCTGCCCGCGGAGGACCTTAAGATGCACAAATGACAACATTTTGCAGGTCCCAAGCCACAAGGTAGTTAGATTGGTCTCAACTAGGGCCAGGGCCTTTTCAGTACTGGCCCCAACTTGGTGGAACGCTCTGTCATAAAAGACTAGGGCCCTGCGGGACTTGACATCTTTCCACAGGGCCTGCAAGACAGAGCTCTTCCACCGGGCCTTTGGTTTGGACTCTGTCTAACCCTTATGTTTCCCTCCCCTTAGGGTTTTGATCTATGGCCTACTTTTAAAATGAGACTGCATTTTAACATGTATTTTAAATTGGGTTTTTTTCCTATTATGTTTTTACTGAAATTTTACTGGTGTTAGCTGCCCTGAGCCTGGCTCTGGCTGGGGAGTGCGGGGTATAAATAAAATTTATTATTATTATTATTATTAATAAATGACCTCTGGCTGCCTTTGAGCCACGACAGACCCGCCTGTGGGTGCTCCCTGGTCCTCCTGCCCACCCCATGGGGTGCCCAGGCATGAGGGGTGCAGGCCTGTGATGCAGCAGAGGCCTCTTCTTCCCGTTTGCTCCAGGAGATCATCTTTGAGTGGCAGCAGGCGGCCAGCAACGTCCTGGTGGCGGTTGGCAGGCGCTTCATCAACAAGGTGATGGAGGAGGTGCTGACCAAGTTCCAGCCTGGAATCCTGCCCCATTACTTCATTGTGCAGACGTTCGCCAACCTCTCCATGACCAACGGTCAGTGGTTCTCTCCTCTGCCCCCCCCCCAAATCCCTAGCAGTTCTGTCCCCCTGGAGAGGAGAGGGGCCAGGAGATGAATGGGTGGTCTGGAACCACGGTGTGGCTAGGAGACCACAGGTGTCCTCTGGGGGCAAAGACCAGGTGCAGGGGGCCCCCTCTGCAGCACCACCACCAGCTCCCCATAGGTTATCCAGGCTGACGCTCTGAGTTCGAGTTCCCCAAGGACTTGGTTTCATCCAGCTTCCCTCCCTCTCCTCCTCCCTGCCAGTGTTTGGGATGGTGCCCTTCCTGAACTCCATTCTGGGGACCATGCTGCCCATGCTGGGGATGGCCAAGCAGGACAACATGAGGACCGTCTTCTGCTACGGTAAGGCGGCCAGGGTCCCCCCCCTGCTCTCTGGTGGCTCAGGCAGGAGCTGTGGCTCGTAGGTGCCCTTGTGGAAGGGGAGCAGGCAGGGCTGCGTGTGCTCAGTGGTTGGGCAGAAAGGAATCTCAGGCCAAACAACGGAATATGCTGAAGTTGTGTGTGTTCTCCTTCTCTCCGTGAAGAGCATTTTCCCTTAAAAAGAATGGCGTCTTCTAAATGCCCCACATTAGCTGTGACATTAAATGGCACTCAACCCCCAACCGTTCCAAGGTTAATCAGTGAGGCTTCTTGCTAACGATGAATATAGGGCCACTCTGGCCATCCATTGCTGAGGGAGTTGGCTTCAAACCCAAAAAGCTCCTTGCCTCTAACTGTCTCCTGCAAACCGAACTCTGCTCCTGGTCGTTCTCTTGCAGATTTCTTGCCTGTGTCCGTATTAACAGGACACGGCTTACATTTGTCCCTGGAGGGCCGTGGGTCAAGCCACTGAATGCCCAGGAGCCAATTTTTATTTTATTTAGGATTCTTGGACAGGAAGTGGGATAAATAGGCCCCGCGTTCCATCAGGTAGGAAAGGCATTGTGGCTCCAGTTTCCCCGGCTGAATTAGTGGTGGTCTTCATGTTCTGGGCTGCGATGGCCACGTTGGGCTCATCCCAAAGCCATGGCTGTTGCCCAAGAACACGCTTGCCTGTGCATCTCTCTGTCTTCTGATTAGTGCAAAACTGTCAGAGAATGTGTTGGTGGGACTGCATTTACTACTAAACACGGTTGGACTCTCTCTTCTTTAAAATAACTAATTGAAGTTGGGGAAAATGTTTGTCCTCTCCCCCTCTTAATGTTTTGACCTTTGAACGCAGGGGTCGGCAAGGCTTACCAGGCAGGGGCCGGATCACTCCTGCGGAGATCCTCCATGGGCTGGGCCGGCGCAGTGTGACGCCAGAAATCACTGCTGCGCATGCCCAGATGCCGGAAATTGCGACGGTGCAGAAGCAATTTCCAGAGTTGCGGAAGACAGTTCCTGCGTCGCGCTGCGCCGATTTAGTGCAGCGTGTGGGGACTCGCAATTCAGTTCGGGGGCAGCTCTTGGGCCGGTTAAACAGCCTCTTTGGACCGCTTCCGGCCCCTGGGCCTTAGGTTGCCGACCCCTTCTTGAATGCATCATGACAATAACATTTGCACCCATTAGCCATACCCATGACTGGCTTCTTAAAAGTCAGATTTCCAGCTTTGAGTGCTTAGCCTGTTTATTGTGGTATTAATTCTCACTGACCTCCTTTACATGTACATCTTGTATGTTTGATTTTGTGTTAAAACTTTTTTAAAAACCCATCTTGGAGCTTATCCACACTTAGCTTTAGCCCTGCTCTTTCCAGGCGTAGGTCCACATTCTAAAGCGCTGTGTCTGAGCATAGATCTTTTTTTGCCCCAGAGCTTTCCCCGTGAAAACCTGCTCTTTAGTGCTCAATCGGAGCAAACATCAGGTTTTCCACAGATTGCCATTTGCTCCGATGGAGCTTTAAAGAGCAGGCTTCCACGGGGAGATCTCCAGAACCCCCAAAAGGTGCCCGGACACGGAGCTTTGAAGCGCAGGCTGTGCCTGGAAAGAGTTGAGGAAAGGGGAGGTGCAGAGAAGCCCCAAACCTCTGTAGAATACGTTGGGTGGGGAGGCTGTGCTCAGGACAATTTCTGGAGAAGCTTTTCTCCCTGCTGAGGTCCAGGAATCCTGAGCCAGCCTTCACATCAAACAGATCCTACACAAGGTGACTAGTTGCAATGGGCTCCTTCTGGTCTGGGTGATCAGAGGAGGGTGAAGGGTCTCCTGCCCACCCCTCAAACAAAGTCTTGAGGGTGGGGCCAGCAGGGGGCGGGCGCTGTGCATGTTGAACTTGCAGGCAAGGGGCCTAGATCTTGATAACTGCCTTGCCCCAAGGCTGCTGGGAAGCTGAAGAGCAGCTGGTAGTTTTGAGCATCACAAGAGCCTGCTTGCTGGATCAAGCTAAGAGGGGGTGGGCTGTGCCCCCCAGGACCCAGCCAAGGGGCCATTATGGGAACCCCGCAAGCAGAACAGGAGCTCCACAACCCCCTTCCCTCACTTGGGTGCCCCAGGGACTGCTGCTTCTGATCCCGGAGGCATCTCATGGCCGGGAGACCAATTTGTGGAGGATAAAAGCGAATTCCTGTTTTAAAGCCGTCCAGATGTGCTGAGGGACGACTTGGGGGGGCAGTGTGGAGTCACAGCTGGCATGAAATCTGTCCCGTAGCTTTGCAGAACTTCAGCGAGAGCATCCAGGAGTACATGGCGAATCTGGACCAGGCACCGGACCCGACGGTGAGGCGAGACACCTTCTCCAACGACATCTTCAGTGCTTACGAAGTCCTTTTCAACAACTGGCTGCAGACCCGGGAAACAAAGGTGGGGCGAGATGTTGAGCTGGGGGTCGGGGGTCCCTGGGGAGAGGAGAGCCTTTCCCTCCCTCCCCCCCCGCCTGCCACTTCAGACAAATCTCTGCCGCTGGGCTCTCCTTTTTGGCCCTGTGACTCCTCTATCCACGAGGGTCGGTCGCCTTTATTTCTAGACCTGCCTTTCCATAGATGACGCTGCAGGCGGCTGACGTCAGCTGGTTCCCAGTCTCTCCCTTGCGCACGTGCCTTGCTCTGTATGTCCTGCAGAGTAAATCGCCCTTCCAGGGTGAGATGCAGCACCTTTAGAGAGCAAGCAAGATGGCAGCCATGGCAGGAGGTGGAGCCATTTGGGCAGAAGGAGGAAGTCCTTCGATGGGGCCTGGAAGAGCCAGGGACTGAGGACTGGGAGGAAGAGGGCATGGGAAGGGAGAGCTTTTGAAATTATCAGGATCTTTTTTTCTTGGTTTTCACATATTGCATTACAATACAGATTTACCAAAGCCAACACCATTTCCTCCCCATCCCCCCATACATTTACGTTTCTATTTCCTCAATACGTCATATTATTCTTTTCTCTTTCCTCCCACTTCCCTCCGCCCCCACTCGATTTCCTCCACATTGTACAGTTTACAATAATCTTTGCATTCTACATTCTTCTCAAATCATCTATATATTCTTATTATATTTCCTTATTAGTTTTTCTTCCATCCAGTACTTCACATTTTAATCTAGGCATATTAGCATATCTTTTTTTGAGCGATATTTTGCTATATATTCATCAAAAGATTTCCACTCCTTTTAAAATTTTTGATTCGACTGATTTCTTATTATAGCAGTTAATTTTGCCAAAATTAAATATTAATTAAGTTTACAAATCCATTCCTCGTTTGTGGGTATAGTTTGTGACTTCCACCTAGCAGCAATCTCTATTCTAGCAGCTGTACTTGCATATAGAAAAATTCTCTCCCCCCCCCCCCCCCGGTGGTATCTCTTCATCTATCAATCCAAGGAGATATGTCTCTGGTTTCTTTGTTATTGATATTTTCGACATCATCTTTAGTTTTTCGTGTACTGCTATCCAAAATTTCTTAATTTCCGCACACCTCCACCACATATGTATTGTTGTTCCTATTTCTCCACCACATCTCCAACAGAGGTTGGATTTCAATTTGTATATCTTTGCCAATTTAGCTGGCATTAAGTACCACCTATAGAACATCTTTACAAAATTTTATTTAATTGTATATGAGGCAGTAAAAAAAACCGAAAGAAATTATCAGGATCTCAACTAAACCTGGTTCTCTTTGCTGGGGTGGCTTGTTTGGGAGCAATGCTATGACTCCTGTGAGGGCCCAGTAGCTGGCTTTGAAGGCACCATTTAGAAAGGGAGCTGAGTCCGTGTTCTCAGGGTGGTTCCAGTCCCCATCTCATGAATGCCCATTTCCAGTATGGAGGCTGCTCCCTTCTGCCCTGTGTTGATGGCGGAGGCCGACTGAGGTCTGCACCCCCAGCCTTCCTGGCTGCAGCAGCAGCAGCAGAGCCGGGTTCAAAGAGCCCCCCCTGGCCAGGGCTCTTAGAAGGCCAGTGGCCCTTATATTATATATGAAAGAACATTGTGGACACCTGAAAACGTTTGTAGCTTTGAATTGAAATGTTTTGTAATGGGAATATAAGGAACTGATTTACATTTAATGAGGGGAAATGTAAAAATAAGAGAGAAGGTAAAAAGGTGGTTATGGAAAGCTAAGAACAAAGTAAATATGTACGGAAGTCAGAGAGAGGGGCGGGAGGAAGTCCGTGCTCAGATAGAGTGATGTTTCAGTTTATTGAATTATGTATGGAAGCTATGATTATGATAAAATTGAAAATGCAATAAAAATTAAATAAATACAAAATAGAAGGCCCATGACCTCCCTGCCCCTCTTTGCAGCTTCGACTGGCTGTCGTGGAGGCGCTTGGCCCCATGAGTCACCTGCTGCCCAGTGAGAAGCTGGAGGAGCAGCTCCCTCGCCTCATCCCAGGGATCCTGGCCCTCTACAGGAAGCCAGCAGAGGCCTACTATGTGTCCAAGGTAGGCATGGAGAAGGGTGCCGGGGAGAGAGGACGGGGGTTTGCGGGCCTCTGTCCTTGGGCTTTGCTGCCAAAGCTCGCCCTTGCCTTCCCGAGAGGCAGAGGCCAAGCTGCCAAGCGTCCCGTCTGCTTTGTGGGCTGGACAGTCATGCCAAGACAGGATGCCGAGGAGCCACTCTCCCCTTGGTCTGCCGGTGTGGGGGGGGGGGCCTCACCTGGGTGTGGGGCTGGGAAAGGGCTCTTCTCCCCTGCTGCTTCCCCAGAGGGTGGGGCTGCTAACTTGGGGCTGCGCTGTGTTTCTCCTGCCCTGTGTCCTCCGAGCAGAGCTTGTGCCAGATCCTCGAGGCAGCAGTCAACATCGGCAGCCGCACGCTGGACACGCAGCTGGAAGCCCTGCTCAACGCCCTGCAGCTGCAGGTGGGGAAAGGGGGCCGGGGGGGGGGAGACGACCCTTTAAACTCTGCCTCTCCAGCCGAGGCAGGGGCCCTCCAAGCTCTTTGGACCACCCCTCCCATCAGCCCCAGATAACAATAAAGGCGTTCCCAAAACAAAGGAAGGATTAGACTCTGATTAATAGAATGCACACGAGGCTTCACCAGCAACACTCTGGGAGGAGGTGTCAATAATAATTCCTCTCCACCCCTCAGCCCAGGTTGTTTTATTCACAAAAGAACTTTTTACACAGTGTTTGTAAGAACCAATCAGATTTCCTCTGAGCATTTCAAAATCCCCACGTGGAACAAAGTCAGATCAGAAGCAATTCTTTTAACTACAAAGACTATTCTGAGCATGCATAGTAGTCCAGAGTAAATAAAATAGGAAGCAATGCTTTTAGGAAACCCTGAGGTCATAAACAGGAGAGGCAGGATGGCAGTATTTGCCATCTCCTTCCTGGCCCTTAAGATCTATCTAAAGATTAAACTACATCAAAGCTATCATCTTTATGACCCAGGGTGCCTGGTGAAGCAACTGGCCTGTGTTTCAGAATGCTGATACATGCCTGTCAGACATAGAGAACCCCACACTCTGGATATCTGCACCCCTACAATAAATGTAGTTCCTGCCTCACTGGCCTTTTCTCCTCCTTCCTCGAGCAGATCTGCTCCCCTCTGGACTCCTCCACGCCAGTCCAACTGAAGAATCACAATGAGGTCCTTCGCTGCTTCACGGTGCTTGGTAAGAGCCCAGGGATATATCTCCTCTCTCTCTCTCTCTCTCTTTCGCTGGATAACCACTGTGAGTTGGTTGTGGCTGCTGCTGATTGTGGAGCTGAGTTTCCTGGTAATCTTTTTTTTTTTAAAGAAGCAACCAGCTTACTAGTCCTCAAGGCTGCGAAGCTGACCTGGGCAGAGTGTGGTGAAATGTTTGGAGGGAGAGGGGGGTGGGCAGGGCTTTCAGGGCGCTGAGGGTGGGACATCAGGACCTTGTGTTGCTTTTTGCAAGCACTCCATCCATTGCAAGTCAAAGTCCCGCTTTTAATTTTGCTAATCTTGGAGAGGAGCAGACCTCTGCCCTTCCGGTTACGGAGGAGCTTTTTCCTTCCCGTTCTCCAAAGTGCAGAGCTTGCATAGCCTCTGCCTGCTTGGGGGCTTGTGGCTTATGGGCACCTGCTGTGTAGTGCACCTGATAAGTCTGTCCTCCGGGGCAAAAATGTAGGGTTGGATGTGTTGAATGGTCACTTTAAAATGTAAAGGTTCGTTATTGTTTCACAAGTTGTGTATGTCTTTAAGGGCCAGGGCAAATAACGAGACCCAGTCTTACAGCTGTGAAACATAGCAGGTGCTGCTGAGTTGTGTTAATCAAGCTGTGTCAGCAATTGAGTGTAGTATATAAGGGGCAGCACCTAGCTCTCTCATCACCCTGGGGGATGGGCTGGGTCATGTTTGTTGTTATCTTTAGTGTAAAAGGAGATTTTGTTTCTGTTATTAAAACCTTGTTAAAGTTCTTTTGGAGTTCCTTGTATTGCATGGTCTCCCCAGCAAGCTCTCTGCAGCGCTACTAATCTGCAAATAGCCAACAGGATGTCCTGCGTCACGAGTCCTTGATCAGGAGGGCATTGCCCGCTGCAGGTGCCGCAGTTCCTGGTGACAGTGCAGAGTTTAAAGTTCTGGGTGTGGGGGGTGGCATGTTGAGCAATAGGAGCCCATGTGCGTGTGACTTAGAATGAAATTCAGAACTTCCTTTTTGGCACTCAGGGTTGCAAAGGTTGGCTGCCCTGCTGCTGTGCCGCCTCTGGCCCTGCTGTGTTTTGCCCCCTTCCCACTTTGGGGTTCCTGCAGCGCCATAAATCGCAGGGCTCTCTAGCCGTCACTCTTCAAGGAGCCGTTTCTGGCAGGCACACGGACTTCTGGCCACGTTTGTCCACTGTCGAAGTGCGACTTCTTTTCTTTTCGCCCTCCAGTTCGCACTTCCGTTGTGCAAGAGCTCTTCCTCTTTCTCTCTCCACCTCCCCACATCTCTTGAGTAATCTTTGGGCAAGCCTGTATTTCCTTACAGCCCTGCTGCTATCTCTTTATGAAGCACAGAGGGCCTTGCTGCAGTCCCAGCACATCAGTACGGTTGAAGGAGGCGGTCGTGAGACCATTTTGTCTAAAAAAAAAATCCTGACTGGACCCAAAAGATTAGAACAACCACCTCCCATTTTCCAATACCCCCCTTTTGGGACGAGGTGCTTGAAGTGTCTGGGGGCAGCCTGTCTCCAGGCACTGTGGGATGGAACGGGGTCAAGTTGCAGTTAAGCTTTTGAGCCAGGGTTTGGCCCAGGAGCCGCTTTGATGGATAACCCGTGTCCCGACAGGGGAGGAGGGGGCCCATGTGGATTCTCTTGGCTCTCGCGTTGGCTTTTGGTCGTGGTGTTTTGTGGGATCAGCTCTGGAGCAAAACTCTGGCTCCTCTACTTTCAGAAGGGGGCGCTGGGGGATTTCTGCTTCAGTGTTTTGAGCTGAGGGGTCTTCAAGTTCCCAGCTGGAAAAGGTTCAGAAAAGAGCCACAACATGTTGAAGGTGATGGAGCACATTTCTCAGTGCAGCGGGGCAGGGCCTTTTCTGTGGTGGCTCCTTGAGTGAGTGCAACGCCCTCGCAAGCGAGAGCCTCTGGCACTGACACCGCAAACTTTTCAGTGTCAACTTAAGACCTCATTTGCCCAGGCTTTTTGAATTATGGTATCTTTAGTTGGTAGAATGCTTTTATTGCTCTTAGTTGTATTGTATATGTTGCAACATAGTTGTAACTTTGCATTTCTTTATACACTGCCTTGGAATCTTTTTTCATTTTGGCTTGAACGGCAGCTTATAACATTCAGCCAACAAATCCTTAAGTCCTTCTCTCCTGCTGCCTGACCTGGTCATCAAATGGTTTTGTGACACATGTCCATTTTGGCTCCTTTGTTGCTGCACAGGACCCCCCTGGTTCCCGGACTGGTGCAGGGATTGGCCTGGTCTAAGGCTGAGGAGGTCTGGGGAGGCTGCCCTGTGAGTCCAGATCCTGGGTTGGAGCCCTTTGTGTGTCTGCCTGGAAGGCTGACCTGGTTGTCCGGCCACCGCTGGCAGTGGCTGAGTGAACACAGTATGCTTTACCAGCTGCACTGGCTCCTGGTGGAGTCCAGGGTCAGGTTTAAGGTGCTGGTTTTGACCTTTAGAGCCCTATGTGGCCTAGGACCCTCATACCTATGGGACCACCCCTCCTGGTATGCCCCACGGAGGACCTTAAGGTCCATAAACAACAAGACTTTGGAGGTCCCAAGCCTCAAGGAGTTTATATTGGTCTCAACTAGGGCCAGGGCCTTTTTAGCACTGGCCCTGACTTGGTGGAACACTCTGTCACAAGAGACCAGGGCCCTGCGGGATTTGACATCAAGTTATTGTAAGTTTAAGTTAAGTCTGCTGCAACTGGATTTCTTATGGACTATGCGAATCCTGAATGTATTGGATTTGTGACCATTATGCTCATTTGACTTCAGTAGCAGCAAAGCTGCTGGATGAAATGCAATTGCCTGATTTTACAACAGATTAGAAACACTTTATATTTCACATTTTACAGTTTAAACTCGAAATCAAAACTATACCCCAAAAGAGTTTGCAATATGGGACACTCGCCCAAAGGAAACACGGCTTAGCAAATGACCTGCTATAAAATCATTAAAGACATCTTCTGGCCTCATCAACCACCTGCTCCTTTAAGATAGGACTACAGCTTATTTTACCGCTGTTAATAGGCCAATATAAACGCCCCCCTTCAGCACAAAGAGATGCATTTAAACAAGAAACAATTAAATGGGGGAAATAACTCTGCAAGAAGACGCAAGCCCCCCCCTTCCTCATAGTTTATCCAGCCTGGAGCCCAGCTTAAGAAAGGGTCACCAGTCCAGGACTGAGGACACTCATCTTCCTCGCACGACGGTGATGATCCTGGTCTCGACTTCTCCCTCTTGCAGCCTCTTCCTTCCCGGACCGCTTGCTGGGATTTCTGCTTCCAAAGCTGGAGTCGGGCAACGAGCGGACGCGAGTGGGAAGCCTCGCCATTCTGCGCCAGATCATCAACAGTGCCTGTGAGTGGCGGAGGGGGGGGGGCTGCCTCTCCCAGGCTCCCCAGAGGAGCAGCAGCACTTCCTCAGGGGCCCTTGCAAGCTGAGCGCCCCCCGCCCAGTCCTTGGGGGCCTCCAAGCTCCCAGGCCAGGGACTTGGCACCAGCCCCCCTGCTGCACTTGGGTCCCCATGGTTGCTGTGTGGCTCATCCTGCGTCCGGTTTGGGCAAGGGTGGGTGAGCTTTGAGTTGGCTGCCTCTCGCCTTCTTTGAGTCCCAACCTTTTTTGGGCCATGCCCCACCTAAGCATCTCTAAAATCCTGACCCCCCCCCTTTCCCCGTGACATATAATTCTTCTTCTTCAAAAAGTGAGCTCCTGTTCACTGGGAGGAAGCCTAAAAGGGCATTCACTGTTAATAACTCATTCTCGAACTGCCCCCCTTAAGCATCAAATTGCCCCCCTGTGGGGAACCCCAGGTCTAGACCCTGTTTGTCCTCCTTGCTGTGACTCTTTGGGGTCGTTCTGTTGGCTTGTCTGAAAAGGTCTGGGCCAGGAAGTGCAACTCTGCAGCAGTCTTTCCTGGTCCCTTTTGGAAAGAGAAAGGTGTGAGGTCCCACCAGAGGCAGGCTTGGGGGCTGCACAGCAGGCGGTGCCAATTCAGAATGAGCAAGCCAGGACTGCAAAGGGAGGGTGTTGTGGGTGCATCTGCAGCAGAAGCAGATTATCCCTCTCCTCGGTTCAGCCAGGCTCCTGGGCTCTTGCTAGGACAGCCTGCTCTGATGCCGGGACAGAGAAGCAGCTGGGTGTCTCCGCATGAGAAGCGCTGCATTGCCTGGCTGCTGGCCAGCACTGCCCAAATAGCCTCCGTGGCCTCGGCCACGCTCCTTTCCTCCATGGGTGGCAGTCTTCAGAGCTCCGGGTTGGGAGGCAGTTGGGGGTCCCACGCTGTGCTCCCTGGTCGAAGGAGCATGGAGGGCTGGATGTGGGGCTGGGGTGGCGGTGGTGCAGGGCTGCCTTGCACCTGCATGGAGCTTTGGCCGGCTAAATGGCCCTTTCTGCTTGTCCTTCCTCCCAGCCTCTCAGATGGAGATTAAGAAGCCCTTCATCCTTTCTTCCATGAAGCTGCCCTTGCAGGACAACAGCAATAAGGTGAGTGGAGGGACAGAAAGAGGCAGCTCTCCTCCCCTCCAGGCCTGCTCTGCTAACTTCCGGCCGGGCTCAGTGCACACCAGAAGCTTCTTGCAAGCATTTGTATGCCTCCCTCAAGCCCTCTCTGCTCTGCAAGGTCCCTCTGGGTTGTCCTTTATGCCGGAGGGCCAGAGGGGACAGTGGCGTCCCCTGTGCCCAGCTTGTGGTTTCCACTTAGAGATGGGGGGGGGGAGTTGCTCCTCCTGCCTAAGGCTCCCTGTGGGGCAGGAGTTTGCCCAGCCCAGTGCAGCTGCTGCCCTTGGCGACAGTCTGGATCTTGCAGAGGACATGGCCAGGCCAAGCCCCTCATCCATACCAGGGCTGAACGTGGCTCCCCTTTCTGGGCAGTGGGCCTGGAGCTGCTGCCTAGCTCTGTATTTCATGTAGGAAATTCACCATCCCACTCAGGGCAGCTGCCCTGAAAGGTTGCAGTTAAAGTCAGGCCAGGGAGGCTGGAATTGTGCAACCTGATGTTTTGGAAGGCCTTTCCATGGTGTTGGGGGAGCACTCCCAGGGCAGCAAGAGCCCCGCTCTCTGTAGCATTCCCAAAGCAAGGAAGGATTGGACTCTGATTAATAAAATACACACAGAGGCCTGACCAGCAAGACTCTGGGAGGAGTGCGTATAATAATAATTCCTCTCCACCCTCTGGCCCAGGTCGTTTTATTCACAAAAGAACTTTTTACACGGTGTTCGTTAGAACCAATCAGATTTCCTCTGAGCATTTAAAAAAAAATCCACCTGGGGACAAAGTTAAAAGTTAAAATTACAAAGAGCTAATTTGAGCATGCATAGTAGTCCAGAGTAAATAAAATAGGGAGCAAGGAGGAATGCTTTTAGGAAACTCCGGAGGTCATAAACAAGCAGTAGACATGAGAGGAAGGGTGGGTAGTATTCCTGGCCGTTAAGATCTATCTAAAGATTAACAAACTACATCAAAGTAACCTTTATGTACTGAGGATGCCCAGTGAAGCAACTGGCCTGTGTTTCAGAATGCTTATACATGCTTGTCAGACATAGAGAAATGGGCAGTAGAGGAAAAATGGCATAGATGGAGAGGCCTGTGGGATTTGATCAGAAATTATTATCAATGAATCAAACCCAGTCAACGCAATGCTTTCATTGCCGACACAATGGCTTGATGCATATTTCATAATTCTTCATAGTAATCCCATCTGATCACTACACTCTCCTCTGGAGACCTGTGTGCAGGGCAGTCCTGTGCAGTCCCCTCCCTTGAAGTCTTGGGGGGGGGGCAGGAGGAGGGGGGAGGGTCCCAAGGGCAGCCCACCTAGCTGACAACTCTCCGGGTGCTTTTCCGCAGGTGAAGCGGGCCGTTGTGCAACTGATCAGCGCCATGGCCCACCACGGGTACCTGGAGCAGCCAGGCGGAGAAGCCCTGATCGAGTTCCTCGTCCGGCAGTGTGCCCTCCCCGCGGACCAGGTGAGGCTCTTGCAGAGGAGCAGCAGGGCCCAGGCAGGCAGCCTCAAGGCCAGGCCTCTCCCCAACTCAAGATCTGTGGAACAAGCAGGGGGCTGACCCTTGGGAGCCATTTATATGCATCTCCTCTGTGTCCAAGGCAATGGCCGGTTTTTCTGGTTCAGTTCCCTTGACCTGGCCCTGGGAATTCCAGGCCCACACAGTCCTCAGGGTGGGTCCCCAATCTCCCCACGTGGGTTGATGGGGTGTCGAGGGTCTCAGCGAGGGTTTGTGGGACCCACCTGCCATTCTCGTGCCCACGGTGGCTTCACTTTGCAAAGGCCTTGTGAGAAGTGAAGTGGGGTTTTTTGGGTGTTGGGCTTGGGCTCCCTACCTATGTAACTTTGATTCTGCCCAGCCCCCCCAGCTCCCGCGGAGACATTCCCTGGAAACGGAGGACTTGACAGACGGCCACGTCCGGGACATCAGCGTGAACACGCTTTTCCTCATCAGCACCACGGTCGACAGGATGGCCGACGTGAGTCTCCCTAAGGAAAGGGCTCGACGTGGCTGCTTCCCGGGTTGCAGATCAAGGCTCCACCTGCCGGGCTCCACCAAGTGGTGTCAAACATCTAGCAAAGGCTAATCACGCAGAGGCCTCTTTAAAACCAGCTGCAGAATGGCCGTCCCATCCTGGGCTCTCACACGGGGCAGCTATGACCAACCTGTGCTCCCTGCAGTGTGTGTGGTACAGTCCGTTGCCTGACCTGGAAAGTGTCCCAGGGATTTGCAGGCCTCCCCTTGGCTCCTGGTGGGCTGCACCAAAGGGAGCGCAGAGAACTTCCAAAGCGTTTGGAGCCTGGGAAGAGCGGCAGGCGCTGAGCTGCGTGTGGGTCTTGCTCCGGGCCCCTGGACGCTGCACCAGCGGCTTCTGCCTTGCTGGGAATGCTCTGGCTAGGGCCAGATTTTGAGGCATGTGCTCATCAGTCTGCAGTGGCTGCGCTGGGGAGGTGGGGAGCCTCCTGCATCACCTGGCTTTGCCTGCCTGCTCCAGGGAGCACCTGCTGTTCTGCCTCGCAAAGGCCTGCTTCTCCCTTTCCCCTTGCAGGTCCTCTGGCCGTACCTCCTGGAGTTTGTGATCCCCATCCACTTGAGCAACGCCCTGACCCCGCTCTGCAAGAGCCTCATCTTCCTGGCTGCGCAGAGGCAAGAGAAGGATGAGCCTGACTTCCAGCTCCTCTACGAAGCTGGGGGTTCGTATCCCGCTGCTCTGAGGCCGGCTGGGTGCGCCCTTGCCGGGGGCGCTGGCTCTTTGCTGAAATCTCCGCTTTCATGAAGTCAGCTTGTGCAAGCGGAAGGCAGATGCCGCCTGATTTGGGCAGCTGTTGTAAATGCTGTTCTTCTGCAAACTACCTTTCTGAGGGTGGGGCTGCAGAGGGCCTAATGGGGGCGGGGGCTGCAGCTTGAGTCCTGCACAGACCGGCTCTGATTTCTGAAGCTTCTGTGCAGGCCAGGCCCCGGGACCCAAACTCTTCCCTGCAAGGAGCCTGGCGGAGACCTTAGGGTTTTGCTTGAGGCTCTTCTGCCCCTTGCAGGGCTGTTGTGCTCCAAATGCAGATGCTGTTGCTGCCCCACAGTGCCTGGGCAGGCGGTCTTGCCTTACCGTTTATTTCCCTCTTTATTTGCAGCAACGCTCCCGACCCCTCATGCTCTCCTGGCAAGGCTTCTGGTAAGTGTGAGGAGCCAGTCTGATCCACGGGTGAGAACGCCTGTGGAGCCACACCGGGTGGTGCGTTGGCAACCCCAGCAAAGATGCCCCCATGCCCTGGAGAACGCCTCTTCCCCCCCCCCCCAGTCCAGGCGCTCTCTCCCTGGGCCCAACCGCCCTCCACTTAGGCATGTGGCGCAAGTCTTCTCTGCAGGCAGTTTCCCCTCCTAGAGCAGAACCTGCCTCACTGGGGCTCCTGAGCTGCATGGGGGCTCATTGGCCTAGGAAAGGTTGGTGGCTCCCAGCTTCCTGCAGCAAGCCCAAGAGCATCCCTGCGGGATCAGGCCCAGGGACGCCCATCCCTCTCACCGTCCTGCTCTCTCAGTGGCCAGCCAGACACCCATAGGGACACCCATAAATTATTACGTTGTGCCATCCTCAATCCAGAAGCTGTTCGTTCCACAGGCCGGGTCCTCTGCTGTTGCAGTTGCCCGGATCTCTAGTGAAAACAGGATTTAGACCAGGGGTCGGCAAGGTTTACTGTAGCGTTCCCAAAGCAAGGAAAGATTGGACTCTGATTAATAAAATATACACAAGGCTTGACCAGCAAGACTCTGGGAAGAGTGCGTATAATAATTCCTCTCCACCCCTCGGCCCAGGTCGTTTTATGCACAAAAGAACTTTTTACACAGTGTTTGTAAGAACCAATCAGATTTCCTCTGAGCATTTCAAAAACCCCATGTGGGACAAAGTCAGATCAGAAGAAATTCTGTTAATTACACAGAAACTATTTCCTACTTGAGCATGCATAGTAGTCCAGAGTAAATAAAATAGGAATAAAAGGAGGAATGCATTCAGCAAAACCCCGGAGGTCATAGACAGGAATAAACAGGATGGCAGTATTTGCCGCCATCTTGTGAACTCACTTCCTGGCCCTTAAGATCTATCTAAAGATTAAACTACATCAAAGTAACCTACTATCTTTACGTACTGAGGATGCCAGATGAAGCAACTGGCCTGTGTTTTGGAATGCTTATACATGCCTGTCAGGTGTAGAGAAAGCAAATGGCAGAGGTGGAGAGGCCTGTGGGATTCGATCAGAAATGATTGTCAATGAATCAAACCCAGTCAATGCAATGCTTTCATGGCGGACACAATGGCTTGCTCCATATTTCATAATTCCTCATAGCAATCCCACCTGATCCCCACACTCTGGATATTTGCACTCCCACAGTTTACCTTGCCTGGGCCAGTTCACTCCAGCAGAGATTCCTTTGTGGGCCAGATTGTGAGTGTGTGTGTGTATGTGTGCGCGCAAGTGCACGCACGGCAGTGATTTTCGGCGTTTGCATCTGCGCAGATGCAATTTGTGATGCCGCAGAAGCGAGTCCCCATGCTGCGTCGGGCCAGTTTAGCACAGCGCATGGGGACTCGCTGAGCGGGCGGCTTGGTTTGGGGGCAGCTCATGCACCGGTTGAACGACCCCTGTGGGCTGCTTGTGGCCCATGGGCCTTAGGTTGCCGACCCCTGATTTAGACTCCTAGGTCTAGTCCAAACTCCTGCCATGCTGGAATCACAGCTGAAGCATTCCTGAGAGGTGGTCCTTTGCTGTCTCCCGCTGACCATCCCCCTCTTGCCCCAGGGAGAGCCTGTCGCGAATTCCTCGCGGCGCTTTCAGCAGAAACGCTCAGAGTCCCAGGTTTCTTTTCAGTGCAGTCTTTTTAATGTGAGCTATATACAAGTATTTACAAAAACAGTCCATACAGAGTACCTGCTCCTTAAGGCAAATGAATACTCTCCACCACAGCACCACCACAACCACCACAGTTACTGTTGAACAGGCTTTCCTTTTAAAACAGGTGATAGCCAGTCACATTCCTGCTGAGTAAACTCTGACCCAGCACTTCACAGAGTATTGCATCAGCCTGTTGAAGCCTGCAGACTTACTCACCATCCTGCGAATCCCAGCAGAGCCCGGGTGCTGCTCTCAGCCAAAGGCTGTGCTTGGAAGCTCCCTCCTCCCCAACTGGGAAGGGCTTTCTGCCTGTGGCTCTGGCGTGTGGCTCCAGGAAGGCCGCCTTGCAACCCCCCCTTGCTCTTTTTTTTTTTTTAATAAAATATTTATTGAAGTTTTCAAAAAATTTAAAGAAAAACAAAACAGACACAAAAAAAGAAAAAAAGCCAAAAACAAACATATACCTTTCAATAACATTTTTCCTTGACTTCCCCACATCTCCCCTTCTTGTATTCCAATTCAATTTTTAATTCAACAAGTTCCTATCCCCAAATTTTACCTTATTATATTTAAATCCTTTTTGTTTAACCAATTTTAACATAAATCTCAATCTTAATACATCAAATCTTATTCTTAATACTTTTTTCTAAAGTCAACCCCAATTCCATTTCACGATTTCCCCATTTTAATCTAGAATAACAAAACAAATTATTTACAAGAAAGATTTGTACCGCCTTTGGATACCCAAAACCCCACTCCCCGCTTTTCCCGGTTTCAATCTCCAACCAATGTCCATCAATCCATCTGGTATCAGCCTGGTGATCTCACATCCGAGGCCCTTAAGTCTCTCTCCTTTCCTCTCTGCCGGTTTTTTTGATAGTCCTTTATGTTAAACGCCAAATCTCGGAGAAGCTCTGTCCCCATAAAGTTCATACTTCTTCCTGCCAGGCCTCCATATTTAAAATTGTAATCCAAATCTTGTTTTTTACTTCTTTTAAGTCCAAATGTCCCAAAGACTCCTGCTTCCACTCTGATCAGATTTGTCTTTTCCTTTAAATCCATCTTTACAGGCCTTTGGCCTGCCAGGTCTCCATATGCAACCCCCCCTTGCTCTTCTCCCTCCCAGGTCGTGTCTTCCCAGCCTTACGTGGGGGAGGGCCGTGCTGCCGCCGTCCTTCGCCTCCTGAACGTGCTCCACCTCAGCGTCCACAAGGCTCTGGGGCCGCTGTGGGGCAAGCAGATCCCCGCGTTGGTGGAACACCTGGAAGGTAAAGGTGTGGAGGCAGCTGCAGAGCACCTCTCTCGGGAAGGGACCCCAGCCCTTGACTCTTCTGCCGCCCCCTTTTTGACCGGGGGGGGCACCTCCACACAGAATGGGAGCTACGAGCCTGGCCCCGAATACAGAGCAGCCCCCTGAGGCTACTGTGTCCACAGGATCCTTCCAGGGAATCTGTGGCAGTAGAAGCAGAAACAGCCGCTCTATTGGGGGTGCGCCAGTTGTTCAAATATGGCAGGTGTTGGGTCTGTCATTTCCGTGTCAGGAGCCCGAACTGCATAGCTTTGGGGGGGGGGTTGTGGAGGAAGACTCCCCCTTGGATGTGAAGAGAAGCCAGTCCCAGCCAGGAGGGGACAGAGAACTGAGCTTGGTGGGTCCTTGGGTATCGTGATGCGGAGCAGGAATCCTTGTGCAAATCCCCTCTCCTCTGTCTTCCAGCAAATACGAAGGCTTCTCTGTCCCAGAAGGAATGGGAAGACCAGCTGCTCAAGGTGAGCGAGTCTCCTCCTTCCTCCTCGGAGTGAGGGGCCCCTCAGAGCGGAGCATCAATCCTTTCAGTATATGCACTTTTCAAATTTATACATTTCGTTAGTTTTACAATCCATTTAATATTCCAGAATTTGACTCCCTTCCCCCTCTTTCTGCTGTTCCTTAAATTTATTTTTTAATATCTTCTGCAGATCCAAATTCATTTAACTTGCTCATTTAATTATCTTCCTTAAATATATACCGTTATAAAACTTGCAGGTTATTGCAGTAATCCTGCTAATGTTTTTATCTGTTTACTGAATATTGAATATTTACAGATAAATTGTAAACAGATAAAAACAGACAGAGTTGAGCATCACTCTTGATGGCCCACCGGGAAGTTTGCTGATGCCACTGTCCAGATGCCACACTCCCCCAATTCCAGCCTCTTAACCTTGGCTCCGTGACAGTGACGGGGTCCTTGTCTTCCTGGAGAGCGACATGCCCACCTTGCTGCTCCTTGCGCACTTGAGCAACACAATCAGATGTTTCCTCATCTGTTTCTGGGTGCCTCCCTCCCCCCCCCCCAGTCTAGGGGCTCAGGTGAGACCCACCTGTGCTTCTGAGGCTGCAGCCCTGGGATTCATGCGCAGCTTCTCTCGGTGCACTTGGCTTTCCTTCAGGGCTCTGTGGTGCTTCTGGTTGCTGCAGAGCCTGAGGGGAGGGCAAGGGAGCTTCTGAACAGCTGGATCAGGCCCAAGGGGGCCCATCTGGTCCAGCCTCTTGTTCTCGCAGGGGCCAAGCAGGGGCCCCAAAGGGAAACTCGCAAGCAGGATTCGGACGCAAGAGCAGCTCTCTCCCCTCCTGCCGTTTCCAGCAACTGGAGTCAAAATACTTGATTTATTTATTTATTTTAAATGAATTTATTTATTTGGTTTTTCAGATTAAAAATTTACAGTCACATATCCAACATGCAACATAGAAACAAGGCTCTAAAGACCATTTGGACTATTATAGAAGATGGAGGGGGAAATGATCAATAGCAGGACCCACAAAGAGGAGGAGGAGGGAAGTCCGGGATATTCCTTGGAATCTTGTTTTTATGTTGTATGTTTGTGATTGTAAAATTTTAATTTGAAAACTGAATAAATACATTTATTTTTTTAAAACAATTCTAAAGGATCTCCTGGACTTCTTCCCTCCTCCCCTTTGTGGGTCCTACTGTTAGTCATTTCCTTCTGCATCTTTTATGATAATCCAAATCTTTTACTCCTTCATTATGTCCAAAATTCACCATTAAACTACAAGTGTCATTCCAAGCCTACTGACGATTTTAACTGTTTACAATGGTTTTTAAGATAAATTATAAAATTCCTTATTAAAATTTTGGTCTTCCTGATTTCTGATTCTCTTGGTGATTTTTGCCATTTCGGCATAATCCACCCATTTGATCTGCCATTCTTCTCTGCTGGGGACTTTATCAAAATCCTTGACAGTGCCCTTGGGCTCTCCCTCAATGCCAATGCCTCTGCCCGCAGTTCCTTCGACAGACCCTGGAGGCCATTTCGGACACACCTTGGACCAGTCAGCTGATCCTGGAAATGGGCAGACAGCTAAGCAGTTACAACGGGTCTCCTCTGGAGAAGGTCTGTGGCCTGGGCTGTATGGGGAGGGGGCGAGGAGAGAGCAGGGCCAGGATCAAACCTCCTGGCTCTTGACCTGGGCTGAGTGATTCCTGCCAGGGGGCTGTGGGGTTGCCGCTCTCTTTAGGCCAGGGACTGCCCAGCTCCCCCTCTCTCCTTGGGGGTCTGCTGTGTCCTGGGGGGCAAATTCTGGACAGTTCCCGGTGGGCAGTCGTTACAGCTGAGCTCATATTCCGGCCCTCATTCCCCTTTTTTTCCTTGTGCACCAGAACTTCCTCTACAAATGCATCGGGACGGCCTTGGCCGCTTGCCCAAATAAGGATCTGGTGCGGAAGCAACTCCAGGAGCTCCTGGAAACGGCCAGATATCAGGAGGAGGCTGAGCGAGAGGTGAGGAGGCTGGAATGGCTGCCCAAACAGCCCCACCTGCCCCAAAGGGTGGGCAGAAGGAGGCCTCTGCGCAGCTCTCTGTGCGAGGAAGGGGGGCCCCTGCCTGGTCTCCTTTGCCTTCCAGCTGGACCTGCTTCTGTCCCCTGACGCCTGGGTCTGCTCCCTTCCCTCCAGGGCCTTGCCTCCTGCCTGGGGCTGTGTGCCATCAGTCACCTGGATGAGACCCTTGCCAAGCTGGAGGAGTTCGTGAAGTCGGACGTCTTCAAAAAATCTGCAGGGCTGTTCAGTATCTTCAAGGTATGAGTATCACCAAGACACACTTTTTCCTCATGTGGACAGCAGGCGAAAAGTTATTCTCTGAGGTGTTTGGTTCTGTTACTTTAACTGGAGATTCATGCCCTGTCCTGTTTATCTTTTTTAAAGGACCTGTGTGTTTGTACAACACCCAGATGGATCTATTCTATGTATGCTTATGTATGCTAAGCATAATTAACTTATAACAACTAAATATCTGGAGAGAACATGTATGTAAATAACCTATTTTTTGCTCCATAAGACGCACCTAGTTTTTAGAGGGGGGAAAGCAAGAAAAAAAATATTCTGCGCAGAGCACGTAAGCGGCTCTCGCTTTTCTTGTTCCTGTCCGTCCCTCATCCCGCTTCGCTGTGAAGCCAGCAGAGCAAGAACGATAGCTGCGCAGTGGCTCTTGCTCTCCTGGCTTCACAGCAAGCGACGGATGGGGAGCCATGGCTCCGGCTGTGGAGGCATCCCTCAGCTCGTGACTGCAGCGGTAGCTGAGGGATCCCTCTGCCGCCCAGTGCATTCACTCCCTAAGATGCACAGACATTTCCCCTTACTTTTTAGGAGGAAAAAAGTGTCTTATGGAGCGAAAAATATGGTATGTATGTAAATAAATTGGACAAGATTAGCATCAATCATAAAATAGAAGCGTAATAAATTGCTGCTTGAAATCTTTCCATCAGTGATCCACAGCCGACTCGACCCGTAACTCTCCCCCCTCCCCCTCCTCCAGGATCGCAGTGACAACGAGGTGGAGAAGGTGAAGAGCACCCTCATTCTGTGCTACGGCTTTGTGGCCAAGCACGCCCCCAAGGAGCTGGTTCTGGCGCGGATCGATGCCGACATCCTGCGCAACATCTTCCTCTACTTCAACACCAAGGTGAGCCTGGGGTGTTGGGGTCAGGAGTGACCAGGGGGGCGGGAGGAGGGCAGCTTCAGTGGCCTCTCAGTCCTGGCCTCCTGGAGGGTTAATGCGTGTCTCCTTTATTTTGTCCAGGTTCTGGGAATAAAAGTAGAAACCAAGGTACAGTGTCAGGCCCTTGGCTTGCACTTGCTCTGTCCTCTCGGTCTGCCTCTCTCTCTTCTCTAGTCAGCTCTTAGGAGGAAGGTTGGGGGGCAAGGCTGGGGGGCAAGGCTCCCTGCCCCGTGGCTCCCATTGGTTCAACTGGCACAACTCAGCACCTGTGGCTGGTGCCTATCTGTCCTGTCAAGGGCAGGATAAGGAAACTGATGGCAATTTCCTGCCGCACAGAAGAGGGTCCCTGAATCCCACCCCTGGTTTGCCAGCTGATCTTGGAAGCGCAGGCCCAGTCTGCTTAGGGCAAGCTCTTGCCGGCTACTGCTGCCCCCTTGCAGGGCTTTGGGCAGCTGGTCCACAGAAAGGGGAAGGGCTGTGTAGCTCAGTGAGGAGAGCATCTGCCTTGAAAGGAGAGGGTTCAGTCCCCCCTGGAATCTCCCAGTAAGGTTGGGAGAGACGCTTGCTTGAACCCCTGCGGAGCCGCGGCTGCCGACCAGTGTAGGCAATACTGAGCTGGATAGAGCGGTATAAGGCAGCTCTCCATGTAAAGGGCATCATAAAGGGCTGCCCACTTTCTAACTCTGCCCTCACCCCGAGGTGAGGCTGAGGCCCCCAGTGCCCCTGGAAAGGGGTGTGTGTTGGGGTGTGTACGCCCATTGCAAGGAGTCTTCACACTAACATTTTTCTCCTGGTCTGTCCTTTGCACTAATCTCTCTGGTGGGGTCACGCTGGGTGTTCTGAGATGCTGGCCTGGAAGCCCAGTTGGCGCTACGTCCTCCTCCCCTCACTGGGGGGGGGTTTGACCTTGAGGCCCCCGGCCGCGAGGGCCCTGCAGGGGGTGGGATGGGGGGCCCCAGGGGGGCCGAGGGCACTCCTGAGCAGAAGAGCCCAGGGCAGCAGAACCAGACTTGCTTCCGAGCAGCTGGAGGTTTGGCCACGGCTCCCTTTGACCCCGGGTCCCCTGGAGTTTTCTTTCCTGGGGTGCGTCTTTGCTTTCCTCTGCCATGCAGAGAAAGGCTTTGGGATGGAGCACCCCCTCTTCTGGCCACGTTTCAGGGGGAGGCGGGTGCTCAGCCCCTTCCACATTCCTCCTGCACTTGGCCTTCCTCTCCTGACCATGCCTGCCCCTCTGGGCCTGCAAAAGCCCCCCTGGGCGGGTGGGTGGCAGTCGACCCTCCGCCTCCGAGCGAGAGAGGGCCTGTGAGGCTGGCTCTGGTGCCCTCGGTGCCACCCTGTATCTTTGCCCTCAGGACCTGATGCTGAAGCTGTGTCTCATCCGGAGCATCTGCCTCATCTGCCAGGCCATCTGCAACAGCACCCAGTCGGGCGACTTCACCTTCTCCCGCAAGGCGGAGCTGGTTTCGCAGATGATGGTGAGGAGAGGATGTTGCCATGGCTGGGACTCGCAGCCGCTTTTGGCCTGTGTCCTCCTCACCTGCTCCTCCCGTTTGGCTCTCAGTTTAGCCTCATCTCCCAAGCCCTGAGCATGCCCGTGGCAGGAGAGCGATTCGGCCCCGGGGATGGTCCGTAGGGCCAGCACTTGCAGAACGTGACATGCTGCAGCGTGCTCTGAGCCCGTGCAGAGTGCATTCCCCTCCCTGCCTGGGACCCAGTTTCTCTGGGCCGCCTGCTCCATCTGCAGAGGGGTCGTAGATGCACACCTGCTGGGCTACCCCTTGGCTACCCCTCTTCCTCCTTTGCTCAGCTTTGAAAGACAGTGGAGATCTCCCCTCTGCCTTGTCTGCCCTTTTAATCTGCCTCCACGTCCCCCGTGAGGCTTGCAGTGTGGGAGGGGGCGTCATCCCGGGAGGGGAAGGGGCTGTGGCGGCCAGCCTCCCTCTTCTCACGCTTTCTCTTCCGCAGGATTTTATCAAGGCGGAGCCTCTGGACTCCCTGCGAACTCCCATCCGCCAGAAGGCGATGACGGCCTGCATGTTCCTGGTGTATCCTTTCTCCCCCCCAGCCTGTATCTGAGGCACAACTAGGAACACCAGCCGGGGATGCCACAGGGTGCCCAGATGAGGTTTTTTGGGGGGGGATTCAGACTTAGGGGTTTGCTGAGAGGTTGGCCAGGAAGCCAAGAGCTGTCCAGTGCCCAGCTGGTGTCTTTGGCCTCCAAACCTGTCTAGTGCCACTCCATAAAATGAACTAAGCCCACCAGATCTGAGAGCCACACATGAACGATGCTTTGGGTGAAGCTCTTCCCTTTCCTGCCCCTAGGGGTGCCCCTGCTCAGGAGATTTTCCCAGGCCCCCTTAACTTGCTCTGCAGGGTCCTGGAGCCGCCTCTGAGCGAGGCTGAGAAGGCTGAGCTGGTGGAGACGTGTCTGGGCAGCGTCCTCCCCCTGCCCCTGCCGGAAGCCCCCAGGGAGAAGGACGGGGGGCTGGAGGCGGAGCAGAAAGAGGTACGGCCAGACGGAGCTCCCTCTGCCTCCCCCCCTTCCCTGCCTGCCTGAGCAGCCCCTTCCGTCCACAGCTGGCCGCTTTGTTGGGCATGCAGGGACGGGCTCTGGCAAGCACCCGGCTGCCCTTGTCCAGTGGCACTGGCGGAACTCCTTGCCGCAGGTCGACATGCTTCCTCCTCTGGCGTTTGTCAACCGGCCCCCCTCCTGGGGGGAGTTCCAGGTGGCTTTGAGTGGGGGAGCTGCATCCCTGGGTCCCCTCCACTTGGGAGTGCTCAGACGGGCCTTTGGCGCCTGGGACGGGCAGAGGCAGAGACCTGCCCAGGAGTCTCTCTGGGCTCCACAGGACGTGGGACTGGGCTTCTGGGGTGGGATGGGGGTGAGAGAAGCTGTGTGGAGCTTTCACACCCAGGTGGGAGGCAGGAAGCGGCCCCTGGGCCTCACCTTCCCTTCCTTTTCCACGCTCAGCCTCTGTGGTGCGACACCCTTCGTGCCCTCAAGGACCTGCTGAAGAGCATCCTGCACAGACACATGACGCCCCACGGCTTGCAGACCATGTTTGAGGTAGGGGGAGCAAGGAGAGAGGCCCAGGGGGCTCCCACAGCCCTCCTGCAGTGGGCGGGCCCTGCGCATTGAGCAGCCGCCCCGGCCCACCTGTGGCAGTCCCTGGAGAGAGGGGGAGGCATCCTGTCTGCCCCCTTCTCCCCCACCCTCTTGCTCCAAGACACCAGCTCCCTCCTTCTCTTCCCTCCTTCCGGGCAAAGGGCTGAGAGATCTTTCCTCCCAGGGCCTCCCTTTGCCCTGTCTCTGCTGCCGCCTTCCGGGAGCTCTTGCAAGGGGACCCTCTGTGGGATCTCTCTGGCCGAGCTGCCATTTCCGCCTTCTCCCTCCGCAGCACCTGAGCCCCTGGATCAAGTCCGCCAAGGAGCACGAGAGAGAGCGGGGCGTGGAAGTGAGCGCGGCAGTCTTGGAGTTCTATCGGGAGAAGCTGAACGTCAACGTGAGTTGCCTGCCTCCCCCTCCCTCCCGCAGCCACAGGGCTGCCTTTGTTTTGATTTGCGGCCTTGGTCCAGTAGACCTGAAGGAGCGTCTCCACCCCCATCGTTCTGCCCGGACTTTGAGGTCCAGCGCCGAGGGCCTTCTGGCGGTTCCCTCCCTGCGAGAAGCCAAGTTACAGGGAACCAGGCAGAGGGCCTTCTTGGTGGTGGCGCCTGCCCTGTGGAACACCCTCCCACCAGATGTCAAAGAGAACAACAACTACCAGACTTGTAGACGACATCTGGAGGCAGCCCTGTTTAGGGAAGATTTTAATGTTTGATACATTACTGTATTTTAATATTGTGTTGGAAGCCGCCCAGAGTGGCTGGGGAAGCCCAGGCAGATGGGCGGGGTATAAATAGTAAAATTATTATTATTATTATTATTATTATTACTATTACTATTGCCTGGTATTTGGGCTGCTCAGGCCCACAGGTGTGTCTGGAGCATCTTATCCCGCGTTTGTGGCACCTTGTGTTGACACCAGACCCAGAGCTAATGGGGAGCGGGGCCTGGTGCCCGGCTGGTGCTGCCAGCAGTCCTCCCAATGTGGCACACTGGCCGTGTCTCCCCGGCTCCATGCTTGGCCTGTGTGGTGCCTGGTGGAGAGTGCGAAACATCGTGCCTGACTGGACTGTGCATGTGGCAGAGAACTGCCATTCACAGTGCTCAGTTTACTCAACAATTGTAATTGTAACTCACCCATCGGACTGGGTTGCCCCAACCACTCTAGGCGGCTTCCAACAGAATATAAAAAGGAAGACCTCGTACGTTAAAAGCTTCCCTGCCCAGGGCTGCCTTCAGGTGTCTTCTGAATGCCATAGAGCTGTTTATCTCCTTGCGAGAGAAATTCTCAGGGATGACTCACACCCCGGCCAGCACCTCCTTAATCTTCTGCCCTTGGGCAGGAGATATAGAAGTATAATCAGCCGTACCAACAGGCTAAAAAATAGCTTCTATCCGTGGGCTGTTAGGCTGTTGAACGGAAAAGAACATAGCGAAATTGACTTGCGAGATGGTGTGTTGTTCAATAAGAGATTGAGTGTTTGGCAGGGGGAGGGAGGCTCATTTAATTTCACTGTACACAGGTTGTACAATGACAATAAAGGTATTATTATTATTTATTATTATCATTTGACGGGAGGGCATTCTGCAGGGCAGGCCCCTTCTGTGCCAAAAGAGCTCCCGATGCGAGCCAAGCTCTTGCAAGAGGGTTTGAGGCTCTCTCTGGCTCCTGCCTGCTCCTGGGGGGCTCCTGTGAGCCCTTGGCCCTGCTGGCTTGCGTGAGTTTGACCGACAGCAGCTTGGGTTGTTGTGGCCCAGTGTTGCCCCCTTGCGGGGACTGTAACTGGGGCATGGCATGGCAGCCCCCTTGCCGCCGTGCTCTCAATGGGCCTCCCTGGTGCCTTGTGTTCCCTGTGCCCAGACGGTGGTCCCTTTCTACAACGTGGGGCTGCTGATCGCGCTCTTCGCCCCCCGCTGCACCGACTCCCTGGCCGGCACCCGCCAGCACGCGGTCGACTGCGTCCACAGCCTTTTGTACATCCAGCTGTACTATGAGGGTAAGAGCCAGGGCCAGCGCTTGTTTCTTGCGGGGGGGGAAGCGTGAACCTTCCTGGTGGGATCTCTCTGTCCCTCCCTCTCCTCCTGTGTAGGGCCAGCCTGGCCTCTGCAATACTTGGCTCTGCCAAGGCTGAGGTGCAGGAAGCCTTGTGTATCTTGGCGCCAGGATCCCTAACAATCTCCCACCCCTTCCGTACCCCAATCTCAGGGGCCCCTGCAGATCCCATCTCCCCAGGAGGGCCCCTTGCATACCATGCAGAAACAGGGGCCCCCTGCTGCTTGCGCTCTCCCTCCTGTGACATCCCATACAGGGGCCTTTCTGGGGCCCAAAGAGGACTTTGCTTTGTCAACCAGCCTTTTAAGTGATTTGCTCATCTCTGTATCTGGACTTGACATCGCATTCACGTGTTTCTATTGTCAAGCTTTACGGAAAGCAATTCATTAAAATCCCAAATTCAACGAAAGAGTATTTTAACCAGGACATGCTCCCACCTCCTGGCTCCCACCGGCCTTCTTTTTCCTGGTGGGGGGAAAGCAAAACGAGTGGGAACTGGAGAACTTGATCTCGCCCTTTCCCTTGAACTCGCTGGCACTCAGTCCAGTCCCCCCCCAAAAAAAAAGATGAAGAGCAGCGGTTATTTGGGCTGCTGGTTCCTTCTCTGGACAGCAGAGGGGGGTATATTGCTTGCACATGCAGGAGCTGCTGGGATTGCCAAGGGGGCTTGCAGGGGAGGGGGGAGATGGTCCTGGAAGGGCAGCTGTGTGGCCCAGATGGGCAAAGCCCCCCCCCGATGCCCCCAAAGACCTGGCTGCCCTTCTCCGTCTGCACAGGGTTTGCTCGAGATCACAAGGACGAGTCTCTGGAGAAGCTGAAAGCCCTGAAGACCGGCCTGAGAGACCCCAACGTCAACACCCTCTTCCAGGCCTGCTGCAACATAGCCCAGGTGGGACCCTGAGATGCTCAGCCTGGGCGGGGGGGGGCGCTTGTTGCCCGAGGGGGTCGGGGGCTTCCCTTTGGTCTCTTGGGGCAGCTGGGCCGGTTCCGTGCCTGGTGAGTTCCTGTCCTCCTCCTCCTCCTTTTAATGTATTTTTAATCTTTGTTGGAAGCCGCCCAGAATGGCTGGGGAAGCCCAGCCGGATGGGTGGGGTACAAATAATAAATTATTATTATTATTGCTTGGCCCAACAGGTAATAGCCAAGCGCCTCCCCCCCGACCAGCTGCTCAGCCTCCTCCTCTCCATGCTGGAGGGCTTGGCGGATCCGGACAAGAACTGTTCCCGCGCAGCCACCGTGGTGGTCAACTCCCTCCTGAAGGAGCGCGGGGCTGTCCTGCTGGAGAAGGTGAGGCGGGGGGGGGGGCTCCCCTCCCTCCCACCTTGGGCTTTTGAATGTCCATGGGTGCTAGGAGGAAGGCTGGGGGGGGGCTCTCCCTGGATTGGGATCCTGGGTCTTTGGGGCAGAGGCTCAGCGGGCTTCTCTGTGCTGCCCCTTCTTAATGAAAGAATTGTAGAATTGGAAGAGACCCCCCCACCCAGGGTTGTCTAGTCCAACCATAGCTGTCAACTTTTCCCTTTTCTTGCAAGGAATCCTATTCGGAATAAGGGAATTCCCCGTAAAAAAAGGGAAACGTTGACAGCTCTAAGTCCAGCCCCCTGCAATGCAGAGGTTGCTACTAAATCATCCCTAACGGGTTTCCCCTGTCGCAGGTGTTTCAGTTGTGATGTGATTCCTGCATTCTTGTAGAGGAGTTGGCAACAAGTGCCAAGTTGGGGGGGGGGCGCCTCTGCAGCGGCATTGAGGCAACGGGGACTCCAGAAGCCCTTACGTGCTCCCCCCTAGGGCAGTGGTTCTCCACCTGTGGGTCCCCAGATGATGTTGGATTACAACTCCTATCGTCCCTGAGTTCTGGCCTTGCTATCTAGGGACGATGGGAGTTGTAGTCCAACAACTCTGGGGACCCACAGGTGGAGGGAGGATGGAGCTGAGGGGTCCCTCCTTCCTCCAGATCTGCCTGAGGGGTTCCTGTCGCAGCAGCCTCCTCTGAGCCCCCTGTGCCCCCGCAGGTGCCGGAGATCCTGGCGATGGTGCACTCCAAGCTGCAGGAGGTGGAGGAGGAGGCTGTCCGGAAGGCGGCCCAGCAGACGGTCCACATCCTGGCCACGCAGCACAAGGCCGCCGTGGTCTCCAGCCTCCTGGGCAACCCTCTGCCCTTGGACAGGTAGGCGGCTCTGCACCTGCGTCTGCTGGAGCCCTTTGGCCAAAGCCTTTGCCGCTGCAGCTGCTCCTGGTGGCCTTGCTGCAGGGGGGGGGGGCTTTTCTCCCCGTCTCCCTTCTCCCCCCCCAGGGTAAGGAGGTGGCGCACAACCCTCAGGAAGGCTCCGGCCGAGGTCAGCCAGGCCAGGAGGAAGCCCTGATGCTGCCCAAGGGGTCTCTTTCTCTCTTGACCCTTTGCACTTCTGCTTCCTGCAGCCCAGAGGGTCTCTCCTGCCAAGGGTCTGGCTGTGGCTCTTGGGAGCCCCTCTTGAGTTCAGCCCCGGGGACTACGAGGCCAAGCGGGGGAGGGAGCTCTGCTGGGTCAGGAGCTGGAGCCAGAAGACCCTGTGACTGAGCATCCTGGGCTGGGAGAGCCCCTGTATCTGGCCGATGCCCGAAAGCACATGGCTCCCCGTCTCCCAGAGCAAGCTGTTCCTCCCGCAGCCTTCTAATAATAATAATAATAATAATAATAATAATTTATTATTTGTACCCCACCCCTCTGGCTGGGTCTCCCCAGCCACTCTGGGCGGCTTCCAACAAAGATTGAAAATACAATAAAATGTCACACATTAAAAACTTCCCTGAACAGGGCTGCCTTCAGATGCCTTCTAAATCTCAGGTAGTTGTTCTTCTCTTTGACATATGATGGAAGGGTGTTCCACAGGGCGGGTGCCACCACTGAGAAGGCCCTCTGCCTGGTTCCCTGTAGATCCACTTCTCGCAGGGAGGGAACCACCAGAAGGCCCTCGGAGATGGGCCTCAGTGTCCGGGCTGAACGATGGAGGTGGAGGCACTCCTTGGTCTGGGGAGCCTCTGACGCTGGCCTTCTCCTCCTTCCCCTTCCCCATTTCAGCTGCAGCTGCCTGATGTGGCGGGCCCTGGCCTCGGAGCCCCCCCTCGCCACCCAGGTCTTGGAGCTGCTGCTGGAGAAAGTGAACCGGGACGTCCCCTACAAAGAGAACAAGTCCTTCTTGCGGGGCAGCGGCTCCGAGCGCGTGGCCACTTTCTTCCCCCTGGCGGTGAGTGTCCGGCCTGCTTGCTAAGAAGCCCTCCTCCTCCTCCTGCTGCTGCCTCTTCCTCCCCCCCCGCCCCCCACACCTGGGCTGCTGCCGCGCCCCCTCCGCTGCCCTCATTTCCTCCCCTCGGGTGTCTGTGCCAGGCCTGGTCCCTGGAAAAGAGGCCTTGCCATATAATGCCTATTAGTGCTAATCTGCCGGCTCATAAAGGCCCTCTCAGGTGTTCGTCCTCCAGGGAGATCGCTTTGCGTTTTATCCCCCCAAGAAAATAAACGCCGCCGCTTGGCAGCTCTGTGAGCAGGAAAGCAGCTGTGAAAATTTCCTCCTCCTCCGCCGAACCAGATGCAGATGCCAGCGGATCCGTCATGCTTGAAAGCCGACCCCGGACTCTGCAACCCCCCCCCCCCGGCCCACCCCAGGGCCATTGTTCAGGAGCAGCCCAGCCTCTCCGCTTTCAAGTGGCCACGGCAGCGAGATGCGACACACAAACACACACACAAATTGGGGTGTGTCTGCTGTGGTTGCTTGACCCCGCGAAGTTCTGCTTCAGCCTTCAGACCTGCGCGTTGCTCTTCAGCCCCACCTGCCTCCCAGCAGCCCACACTTGGGGGGCCCCCAGGAGCAGAGCAGGCCCATCTCTCCACACTGGCCGGCAGCAAAGGCTCCCGGGGTTTCCTTGTGGGGCTCAAGCTGTGGAAAGGGGTTACCTCCTGCCCCCCAGAAAGCCCCAGGGGCGCCTCCATCCTCCCAGGGACGTTTGAGCCCTCTGCCTTGGGGGCAGCCTGCTTGAGCGCCCCAGGGTGCCTCTCCCGGCTCTTGGTGCCCCCTCCTGACCTCCCCTCTCCCCCCTCCAGGCCACCTGCGCTCTGCATGAGATCATGTCTGTCCCGGAGTGTGGCCCGGCCATCGTGGGCCTCTACGCAGAGCTCTTCGTCTCCCTCCTGCTCCGTGTAAGCTGCACGGTGGGCGTCCATCTCCCCAAGAACATGCAGTCCAAGGAGAGGAAGAGCGCCGGCCGCGGGCAGCCTCTCCGGCCGCTGGACCCCTGCAGGTACCGTTGGGCCAGCCCCCTCAGCTGCCTCCCTCTACCTGCCATGTGGAACTGATTTTGTTGGGGGTTTGTTTTTTTCACCAACACGGCGGCAGCAGCAGCGAGGTCTCCGCACGTAATCTGATGGTTGGGTAATGCGCCACGGCCCATAACGTATTAGGTATGAAGGCAGGCCTGACCTCGGTGGGGAGATTAGCTCCCCCCTCGCTTTCCACACACTCGCCTCCCCCTAAATCAGGAAATATTAAATCGCTCTTCCTGTTGCAGCCTGGCTTGTGGTTTTCGCCTTCGCATTCTTTGCATGATGCGTGCAGAGGTGCCCTCGCGCGTGCTCTCTCTCTCTCACGGCTGCCGGGTTGGGTTACGTCTGCCTCTCCAGCAAGGCAGGGAGGAGCTGCTCAGTGCTGCACAGGCCAGGGAAGCATTTTCCTGAATAAAAATTGAATTTTTGGGGGTGGGGTGCACATTCAGAGCAGCCTTGCTGTGAATCGCTGGGAGCCTGGCTCTCCCCCCTGCGACATGCAGAGCAGCAGTGCTGTGGATGCCTTGTCCCTGGGGGGGGGGGGCATTGGGCACCTCTGGCCATCGCCTGCACTTCCTTCATCCACTCCCTGCCCCTCCTCAGGGAGGTGGGGCTTGCTTTTTTGGTTTCTGTGGGGCAGTGTCAGACGCAGCAGGTGTTTCTCCTGCGTGCAGAGTGTGGTGCTCCTGCGCCACTTGCATCGGCTGGGGGACGACCCTGCGCCCCCTGGCTCCCCCTGGCTCCCCCTGGCACCTTGGCCTGGCAGGCAGCGGCTGCACTGGGTACTTCAATGCGATCGTGTTTCTTAATGGTGTCAACACCCGTCCAGGGGCCACAGCGGCATTCGCCTGCCAAGGGTCCTTTGGCGTGGGAAGGAAGGGTCTGTTTGGCCAGGGGGTCCCTTGGCCCGTGTGCCTGTGGGTGCTCACCGCTTCTACGCCATTTCAAGTTGGCTGCTCCACTTAGAAGCCCACCGGGTCAGCCTCCCCGGGGTGGTGGGTGCACCTCGCTGGGCTACTGGCAAGCAAGGCACAACTTTGGCTTCGCTGCCCCAACTGCGGGCTTCCTTTCCCTGCGCCAGAGATGGGGAGCCTGCCATCCCCCAGAGGTTCTTGGACTCCCAGCAGGGCCAGTGGAAAGGGATGCTGGGAGATGGGAGTCCAGCAACGTCCCTGGGGGGCCGCAGAATCACGCCCCTCCCTGGTCAGAGTCTGCAAACTCCCTTGGTGTGTTCCACCAGAGCAGTGTGCAGACAGCAAACAGATTCCCAACTGGTTGGCGAGCAGGATCCTGGCAATGGCTGGAGCGAGTTGGGAGTCTCCATGCCAGGTCCCCCCCCCTGCCCACGTAGCCAGGCTGGGTCCAGAGAAGGGCACCTGTCTCTCCTCTGGGACGCTGGTAGAGAAGAGCAGGCTGCCCTCCTGGTCTGTGTGCGAATGCTGGTTTCCTGTTTTGGGGGACCCCAAATCATCATATCCTCCCCTCGTATTTTGGGCTTAGTGTGATAGGACAATGGAGGTTTTCCAGATGTCACGCTCCGCTCATGGCGCAATAATCCCACCCCCATAAAACACTAATGCAGGCAAAACCTCCTCTGAGCAGCCGCGCCGGCCGCCCGGGGCTTCTTGGCATTGCAGCCGACAGCCTTGAGCAGCTCCAAGAGGCGCCTGGGGTGGCAGGAGCCCCGGATCCGGCCCCTCTCCCCCCCTCCCCTCTCTCAGAGGCAGAATCGAGTGGACCTTTTCTCTCTCTCCCCCCCCCCTCCCAAGCTCTGCCGTGGAGACCCTCAAGGCCATGCTGACGCAGGGGGGCAGCGAAGAGGTGGCCAGGGCAGTGTCGGCCTCGGGCGGCTGGGAGTCCCTGAGAAGCGTGGAGAGGCACCACGATGGCGTTGCCGTCCTGGCCAGGTGAGCGGCTGGGTGGCAGGCAGAGGTGGCTCTGCCCGCTTGAGCCCATCTCCTGGGGCTGCCCTGGGCAGGGGGACGTGGCTCAGCTGGAAGAGCCTGGGACCAGTTCCTGGCCTCTCGCCAAGGTAAAGGTAAAGGGACCCCTGACCATTAGGTCCAGTCGTGGCCGACTCTGGGGTTGCAGCACTCATCTCACTTTACTGGCCGAGGGAGCCGGCGTACAGCTTTCGGGTCACGTGGCCAGCATGACTAAGCCACTTCTGGCGAACCAGAGCCGCACACAGAAACGCCGTTTACCTTCCTGCTGGAGCGGTACCTATTTATCTACTTGCACTTGATGTGCTTTTGAACTGCTAGGTTGGCAGGAGCAGGGACTGAGCAACGGGAGCTCACCCTGTCGCGGGGATTCGAACCGCCGACCTACTGATCGGCAAGCCCTAGGCTCTGTGGTTTAACCCACAGCGCCACCCGCGTCCCGGACTCTCGCCAAGTCAGGCACAGTTAGGCCAGGAGCGGAAGGGGCTCTTGTGTTGAGATGCTGCAGTCCCAGGAAACCTGTTTGCCAATCCCAGAGACATACATCCTGTCCTGTTGCCCTGGGGGCGGGCAGCATTCAGT
Source organism: Podarcis filfolensis (assembly GCF_964270895.1). Taxonomy (NCBI): domain Eukaryota; kingdom Metazoa; phylum Chordata; class Lepidosauria; order Squamata; family Lacertidae; genus Podarcis; species Podarcis filfolensis. The sequence continues at coordinate 90,695,654 of NC_139603.1, read as the reverse complement.
CAGTTCTGGTTATCTCTCTTTGCACCCCAGGCTCTTGGCTACTGAGCCTCCCAATTTGGCCCTGGGACTGAGCGGAGCTCGGGGAGATGGCAGGGAGACAGGAGAGGAAGAGCCGCTGGGCTGAATCTCCTGGCAGGGCTGTGGAGTCATTGGGAGGGGGAAGCAGTGGTGGACATGGGAGCCCCCTCCCCTCCCACTTCCCAAGGAGCAGAGCTGGCATGGGGGGGCTGCCCCCTACGTGGCGAGAGGCGATCTCAATTGGGGTGGGTGCCCTCTCCTTCCGCAGCGCCATGGCGAAGCACGCTGGGCCCAAGCTGCCCCTGATAGTGAAGACCCTCTCCCCAATGCTGAACAGCATCTACGACAGCCAGCGCTTGACCACCACGGCCTTCTTTGCGGAGGTGGGTCCACGAAGGGGCCGGGGGCTGGGGGTCCTGCTGTTGGCCTTAGCCAGGGTGGGCAAGGCAGTCATGAGAGGGGAGACTGCCAAGAGCTTCTGGTCTGGCCGTGTCTGTGTGTGTTGTGGCCATGGACCCCTCCCTGGAGACTCTCTGAATATTTGTCCTCTCCCCCCACCCCTGACTAGTAGACTGGTAGGAAGGTGGCCAAGGGGGGCCCCTCCCTAGCCAAGACTGCGGAACCTGGGAAGCTGACTTTCCCTGTCTTGCTCCCTATTGCCTGCACTGACTGGCAGCAGCAGGAACGGCTGCCAGTGGGGACTGAACCTGGGACCCACTGCATGCAAGGCAGGGGCTTTGCCGCTTAGCTCCCTTTTTCCCGCCAGAGGGAAGTCTGCCCCTCAGCCCCAGCAGCCAGCAACACATCGCTTCATCCCTCCTGCCATGCCACTCTGAGGAATGGAGTCCAGCTGCTGTGTTAGGCCCCCCCTCCCCCCCTCCCTGCTGCTGCTGCTGTAACCCCTATACCTCCTTGCCCGACTCCCCACCTCCAGCTGGGGCTTTCCAAGTGGCCTTGTCGCTGCCCGGCTCGATCCTGGCTCATAAACCACCTCTTTGCATCTCCGCTGATGGAGTGGCCTGGGATTGAGCGGTGGGGAGTCCTGTGGCTGGATGTGGGCCCAGAGCCGAAGGGCTGGCTGCCTGCCTGGGCCTGCCGTCCGGCTGAAGCTTTAAAATAGCAGCTCTGAGGAGCAGGCGCCTGCGCCCCCCCCCCAGCCCCCTCAGGAAGGTGATGAGGTGTGAGCTGCCCTGCACTCTCGCCCGATGTGCCAGGGACAGAGGGAGTCGTCTGGCCAGGAAAGGCTCCGAGGCAAGAGAGCAGGGCTGGGGGGGCCTTGATCCTTCTCCCTTCTGGCCTGACCCTGAGCCCTGGGGAGCCTCCTCTGGAAGGTGGGGGGTCCTGGGGCGCCTCAAGGGGAGCTGCAGACTCAGACTCTGGGGAGGGTGGCCGGTGTGTCTCTGTGTTCACCACTTGTGCCTTTCAGCTCCTCAGCAGCAACGTGGTGAACGACCTGGTCCTGCTGGCGTCCGTGATGGACAGCATGACGGCTCGGCAGAGGGACCCCTGCACCTCTGTGCGGATGCTGGCCCTGCGCGGCTTGGGCAATATGGCTTCCGGCTCGCCGGAGAAGGTGAGGGCAGATGCCAGTGGGCCCCCTCTGCTTCCCCTGCTCAGGGGGGCACCTTCCCTTTCCTCCTCCCCAATATCTGCCAGGACGAGGCTGCTCTCGCTTGGGCAGAGCAGGCACAGGAGGGGTGCCAGGGTGGGCTTTGGCCCTGGCCCCCTCTGGATCAGTGCTGCCACCCTGGTCGGAGGGGCAGCAACTGCAGCAGAGGCGCTGGGGCACACCCACCCCTGGCACTGCCACTGACGGTGCCTGGTGTGTGCCCCCCCCCCCGCAGGTGAGGCGTCACGGGGCTCAGCTCCTGGCTTCCATGATGAACGGCATGGACGACAAGGACGACCCCCACAGCCTGGTGGCCCTGGAAGCCATGGGGGGCTTTGCCAAGATCCTGGGCTTTCTGGAGGAGAGGGACGTCCGCTCCATGCTGCTCCACATCGCCATCCGCATCCGGCCCTTCTTCGATAGCGTAAGCGTTTCCGGGAGGGGAAGCTGGCCTGGATGCTGCCCTGGCCAAGGGGCTGCTGGGGCAGAAGGCAGCTCAGCCCCCGGGGGGAGCGGGGGGGAAGGAACAGCACACCAGAGCTCTTCCTATGGCAGGTTTGGATCCTTCCCTGCTGGTGGGGATCCTGGTCCGTGGCTGGGGGGAGGAGCTTGCATTTAATAATAATAATATTAATAATAAAAATAAGTTTTATTTATACCCCGCCCTCCCCTGCCAGAGCCAGGCTCAGGGCAGCTAACTACAGTAAAAACATAATAGGGAAAAGGAAAAGGAAACCAATTTAAAATACAGGTTAAAAGGCAGCCTCAACAAAACCATAAGGGGAGGGAAACCATAAGGGTCAGACTGAGTCGGAACCGAAGGCCAGGCAGAACAGCTCTGTCTTGCAGGCCCTGCGGAAAGATGTCAAGCCCCGCAGGGCCCTGGTCTCTTGGGACACCCCCCTGAGGAGGCTGGATGGCAGAGGACAGGCAGGGCCCTCCCTGGGCCGCTTTCGCCACAGCCCAACAGCTGGCGCTGCTTCGCTTGCAGGAGAAGCATGAGCTCCGCCGGTCGTCCATCCTCCTCTTTGGCCACCTGACCAAGTTCAGTGCCGGCAGCTGCGAAGAGGCTTTCTTTGAGCAGATCCTGAATGGGCTGGTCACTCTGCTGCTTCACCTGCAGGACCCAAAGCCAGAGGTCGTCAAGGTGCGTGTCTCTTCGGTTGGAGGGGCTGTGGCTGGCACGGGGGGCGGGCAGGATTTGCTCTTGGGGCAGCTGACAGGCCGCCCTCCATGTTCTCCTTGCAGGCTTGCAAGTTTGCCCTGCGCCAGTGTGGCCCCAGCATGGGCTGCCCCGTCCTTTGCGACATGTTCCAAAACCACCTCCATGAGGACCGGAGCCTCCACTATGGCGAGTTCATGAATGACGTCTGCAAACACCTGGTGAGTATGAAGTGGGGGGCGGGGTCGCTGAGACCCTGCCTGATCAGAGCGCATGGCCCCCAAGCCCTCCCTCCGAAACGGCACAGCAAGGAGTCAGTCCCCCTCTCTGCCTCAGAGACCCCCTTTCCCTCCCTGGGCAACTGGCAGCCACCTTTTTAAATTTTACCCAGTCTGTCTCTGGACCACTGCAATGCTTTTACAGTGGTACCTTGGGTTACAGACGCTTCAGGTTACAGACTCCGCTAACCCAGAAATAGTGCTTCAGGTTAAGAACTTTGCTTCAGGATGAGAACAAAAATCATGCTCCGGCGGCGCGGCGTCAACGGGAGGCCCCATTAGCTAAAGTGGTGCTTCAGGTTAATAATGGTTTCAGGTTAAGAACGGACCTCCAGAACGAATTAAGTACTTAACCTGAGGTACCACTGTATTATCATCTACCCCCGTGTTTTTTGGTTTTAATGTTTGGAAAGTCACTCGGATATTTTTCTAGTGAGTGCCTAGCAATAATAATAACAATAATAATATATTATTTATACCCCACCCCACCCATTGGGCTGCGTTTCCCCAACCACTCTGGGCGACTTCCAATCAAATGTTAAAAACAATACAGCATCAAGTATTAAAAACTTCCCTAAACAGGGCTGCCTTCAGATGTCTTTTAAAGAGAAGATAGCTGCTTACCGTATTTTTCGCTCTATAACACGCACCAGACCATAACACGCATGTAGTTTTTAGAGGAAAACAAGAAAAAAAATATTCTAAACGAAATAGTGGATATATGATTTTTGTGGTTCATGCTGTGGCCACAGACATGTTATCTGACAGTGAGTTTGGAGTAGCCCAATGCAAAAATCCTGAGAATCCATGTGGATCCATGCTTTGTAACCACGGAGGAGGGAAGGAAGGGGAACCATGGATCCTCTGCTCACGACTGCAGCAGATCCCCCCTGCCACCCGCAGGCATTCCCTCCATAACACACACAGACATTTCCCCTTACTTTCTAGGAGGAAAAAAGTGAGTGTTATGGTGCAAAAAATACAGTATTTCCTTTACATCTGAAGGGAGGGCCTTCCACAGGGCAGGCGCCACTACCGAGAAGGCCCTCTATCTGGTACCCGGTAACCTCACTTCTCGCAATGAGGGAACCAGAAGGCCCTCGGTGCTGGACCTCAGTGTCCGGGCTGAACAATGGGGGTGGAGATGCTCTTTCAGGTATACAGGAAGTCTAATAAATGATATTTTAAACAAGCCCGAGTGTTGTGACAACCCAGATGGCAAAGAGCAGCCTTGGTGCCCTGGCTGAAAAGGCCCCGCTGCTCGTGCCCGTCTTCCAAATCGGACGCTGAGCAGAGCCTTGGGCGTTTTCCCTGAGAGCTCAGCTGGGCTCACGGGGGTGGGAGCCGCTCTTGAGAGGTCCTGTTTAGGGCTTCAAAGGACTCCAAAGTGGGTTGGGGAACAAATGGGGCAGGCAATGGAAGCAGAACCTCCCTTACTCTGGGTGCTGTTGGGAGGGGGGGGTGGAGAAGAGAGATGTCTCTGCTGCTCCCTTCCTCCAGCTCTGGTGGGGCCGGGGCGGGGGCAGGTGGACGGGCTCTCCTGAGGGGGGGTCTCCCCTCCAGCGCCAACTGCTCACCTCCACTGGGTCTCCCCTCTCTCTTGGCAGATGCAGTCTTACCCCGACACGCTGAGTCGTCTGGTGGCCACAAACCTCTTCTACTTCAAGAGCAACTGGCCGGACATCCGGGCGGCTGCCCCCATGTTCGTAGGTGAGGCGGGCAAGGGGCACCCTGGGCAGAGCGGATCCTGGCCACCCCTTTGTCCCCCAGCTGGGTGGGCATCAGGGGATTCGCCGCTTGCATTGCCCTGAGCGTCACCCTCTTGCCCTTCCCTTCCAGGCTTCCTTGTTCTCCACGTGGACAGAGAGCACAGCCAACAGCTGGACCTGGATGAGCTCATTGCCGGTGAGTCTCAGGGCTGGCGCAGGACGCTTTGCCGCCCGAGGTCTCCCCCTCCACCCAGGTGGTTCCTGGTGCCCAAGGCCAGCTCCTGTCCCTTTGGCAGCTGAGGCTGGTCCTTCCTGCTGTGGTACCCTTTCAGGGTGCTCAAAATTTGGTGCCCCCCGGCAGGGGTGAGGACGGCAGCTCCTGGGGGGCTTTTGCTCGGCTTGCCTTGTGCCCTTGCAGCTGGGCACTGGGGTCCTGGGGCAGAGACAGCCTGCAGGTGGCAGAGGCTGGCAGTGAAGTGTCTCCACCTGAGGTTCAGTGGAGGCAGAGTCGGCCTTGACACCCATCTCGGAAGGAGCCGGAAAAATGCAGGGACCAAGCATGCGTGCTGTGCTAATGGGCCAAATGTTCTCCTTCTCTTCCTTGGGGACCATTGCCCCCTTTATTGGTCTTCCTGTACAAGGAGGTTGTTAATGAGGGTTCTGTCTATGGGGAGGTGGGAACTGGAGAGAGCTGGAAACCTTCCTTCAAAGCGCAGGCAGCACACGGTCAGGGACCACCCGGGCATTGCAGGCGAGGGCTGCCTGTCCTTTGCGTGGGACCTGGGGAGATGGGGGGTCACCTGCACCTCTGGCTGCCCTCAGGCGTGCTGGGGCTGGAGGCCCAGCGATGTGAAGTGGGGCGATCAGACATGCCCAGCGCATGTCCCTCCCTGAGCAGGGACCTGCCATTCAAAGCGCAGCAGAGGAAGCCAGTTTGAGTAACGAACTTTCCTGGATTTCGGGGCTGTTTTTCCTTGTCAGCAGTGACCTCATCGCTTCGAGTAAGACTCGGAAAATCTCTGAGCTTTCCAGCAGAGCTTAAAAACCACTAAAAAAGGGAAAACTATCTTTCCGTTGGCTGTTGGAGTGGTCCTGAAGAGAGGCCCGTCTGTTTGCCGGAGTGGGGGATGCAACTGGGGAGCGGGGAGGCCAGGCTCCGGATGGGGTCACCGCAGCTTCCCGTATTGAGCGGGAGGCGCTCTGCCTGCCAGCGCCCCCGGGGGGGGGGAGCTCCTGCAGCTGGCCAGTGCTGAGCCACGGGAAGCGGCTCTGCACATAAATCAGGCCGCCTCGCTCGCTCTGCAGGGACGCGAGAGTCTCGGATTTGCAGTGTAAACATGCTACTGGAAAAATATTATTGTATCTCTGCTGCTCGAGAGGAACTCTTGGCGTGCGCTCCCCTTCGCAGTTGGGTCTGTGCCAGCAGGCGGAGCGGCCCAGGGCCCTTCAGAGGCTCTGGCGGGGTTTGCCAGGCTGCGTGCCGTCTGGCCCTCCAGGTCGCAGAGTGGGGCTCTGGCTCCCAAGCAGGATAGGGCCCAGTTGGGGGTCTTGGGATGGAGGAGTCTGAGGGCACACGGGAGGCCGAGGATAAGAAGGGCCACTTGGGCCCCAGCTTGCGTCTTGCGCAGCAAAGGGAGTTGTTCGGCTTCTTGCTGACGGGCTCTGCTCCCCCCCCAGCTCTGACTGTGCTGCTGAAGGACCCCGTGACAGCCGTGCGGGTGAAGGTGGCCGAGACCCTGGGCCGCCTCGTCAGGATTGTTTGAGGGCCTCCAAGCATCCCGTGTGGGACCCTGGCAGGGCGTCTTCACCGGACGATCTTCCTCCCTGCTGCACCTCAAGCCCGCCTTGGCCTGCAGGAGGCCTCTCCCAGGCACCTCACGTCTTCCACAGCACTCACTGAACGCCGTCCGCCTGGGGCAGGGGAGGCCCACGACCCCAGGACTCTTCCGGCGGTGCCACGACCCCCACTTGTACAGTCTGCAGTCACGTGTCCCAAGCGCACCCCCCCCCCCCCCGAGGGACAGGCCAGAGCTGCTCTGCACGAGCCGGCTGGTCCAGGCACCAGAGCACAGAAAAACCCTTTCCAGTGCTGCCTCTTCCACCCCCACGGGCTTCTTCTCCCTCTCTCCCCCCATCAGGTGTGGACTATCTTCTTAACACGGATCTGGGACTTTGGGGAGAAGCGGGGGCACTTCTCCCACTGTGCACAGAGGAGCTGGCAAGACCCCTTCCCTCCTGCACTCTCTCTCCGGCCCCTTCCAAGAGCTTCCACAGGTTCATCCATTGTTCCTCAGTAGAATTTGTACATAAAACCAGACAACCTATTTTTAATAAAGTATTGCTTCTCAGAAACACCGTGTCAAGGCTTCCTTGGCTATTGGGGGCCAGAACTTGGCCTAGGATTTTGTAGGACTCAAACCCATGGCTTCAAGTTACCAAAAAGGAGATGCCAACTTTCTGAGGGAAAGAGCTGTTTGACAAGTAGGTCAGACTCCCTTGGAAGGTGGGGGGCCTCTCTAAGCAGAGGTTGGGTGGCCTCCTGACAGGGATGCTTAACGGATTCCTGCATTGCAGAGGGTTGGACTAGATGACCCTCAGGGCCATGCACAGCTGTATTCCAATATAAAGGTGTAAATAGGTATAGACATTTAATTACTAATAAAAATAGTGCAGGAAGACCTTCCTTGAGGCCACCGTCCGCTCTGCCCTCTATTTTTTAGGAATCCTTCCTTTCCTGGGACAAAGGAGCCCATCCACGATCATGTATCTAAACCATTTAATCATAAAACAAGTATTTCAGGCTTCAGTCTCTGCCCAGGGCACTTCCGCTGCCCTGGGAAAGCGAGTCAGTATGCGCAGTCCCACCCGGGGAGGGAGGTTACGTGAAGAGCCGGACGGTGGCATCTGCGCCTGCAGAGAAGACCCAGGGCTGGCTGGGGTGGAAGACGACGTCCAGGACCCCCAGGTCGTGGGTCAGCGTGTGGCCCTTCAGCACTTTCACCGGAACGATGAGCGGATTCTGAAGCAGGTCACTGCATGGGGGGGGGGGAGAGGAGTTTGATTCCCTCTCACACACTGGCTCTTATGCAGGAGGGTTTCCCCCAACAATCCTTCTACCCCCCCCCCTCACCCTCCTACTCACTTGTAAACCATGCCATGGCAAACGATGACGCTGCCGTCGTCTGAGCCAGAGGCAAAGAGCGGGTAGTGCGGGTGGAAAGCCACGGCCCTCAGCGCTGCCTTGTGGTGCCTGCCGGGAGAGAGAAGGTCAACCTCATCCAGCCACGGCGGTGCTCCTCTATTGCTTCGCAAGCGCCAGCAGGAGAACCTCCGTGCAAGGAAAGGGATGGGGGATTTCTTTGCCTCTCACCCCTCCTTCTGCCAGCAAGCGTGTGTGAGAGGGAGACGCAGTCAATCTGTGCAAATGTGAGTCTACAGTGGGATAGAGGCAGGGCGTCTGGCCAAGGGAGGTCAGCCTCGCACTCAAGCAACTATCCCAATGGGCGGCCATTGTAAGATCCCTTTCAGGGCCATTCCCAAGACAAGAGGGCACCACCGCCTTGCAGGCAACCTGTTGTGCTTCTCTGCACGGGGAGGGGAAGAGTCAGACAACCAACAGTTCTGCTGGCAAATGGGGGTGTGAATTGAGATCCATCCAACTTCCACTGGGAGTTAACAGCTGGAGTGGATACAGGAGGGGGCTGAACCTGCCTTCTCGTCTCTGCAGCCACACAGGCGGGGGGGGGGCAGGAAGAGGGTGTTGCCTTGCCAGTCAAGGGCAGCTGCAGGTCTTTGGGCGGTGGGTGGGAAAGGGGGGAGCCTAGAGGCCCTCCACCAAGATCCGGCTTGGCCCTGCACCCATCCCTGGCTTCTCTGCTGACTGACCTCAGCACCCGGTAGGGCTTGGTGGACAGGTCCAGATCAAACCAGGCGAGTTTGCTGTCGTAGCTGCCGCAGATCAGGTTGTCACCTGAGGGGGGAAGGAAGCAGGGAGCCTTCAGCAGGGGCCTCTCCCCCTAAGGACGCCCGAGCGCTGCAGCTCCAGTCTGGCCCCAGCGGGCAAGGGCAGCACCCAGGGGAGGGGAGGCATAACTCATCCTCTTGGGCAGCGGGCAGGCATCTCCCCCTTGGAGGGCCCACCACGCCCACCCCTGTCCAGCTGCCCCCCCCCATGTGCCAAGTGGGTCTTCCCCGTGGATGCTGCTGCCGCCGCCCAGGCTCCGCTCACCTGCCGGATGGAGGGCCACACTGGAGACCCACTGGCAGTTGGCGTGCAGCTTCTTGGTGAGCTCCTGCTTGAGGAGGTTGTAGACGCGGATGAAGCGCTGCGTGGCCACGAAGAAGAAGGGCCTCAGCGGGTGGAAGAGGACGCGCTGCACTTGCCCCTTGCTGCGCCGGAAGGGCGCCTGGCTCCAGCGTTTGCTGGCCTGGTGGATCAGCACCTGCAGGTGGCTGTTGTCCTGCACCACCGTGGCAAAGTAGTCGCCTTTCGCGTGCCAAGTCACCTGCTTCAGGGACTGCAGGAGGGAGGCAAGACAAGGCTCTCGGTGCTCAGGCAAAATTCATCACAAGCACCGTTTCTTAGATGAGACACAAATAAGGTTCATAAGCAGAGAGGGGGCTCCCCTCCTTGCTTTGGGCTTAACAGAGCAGGGAGAGTCCAGCCCCAACCCCCATAGCAAAAGCCTCCTCCCACCCTGGGCTCCAAAGCCCCCCCTTCCTCTCCTTGGGTACCTTCCCATGCCGGACAATGAGGCGCACACCCCGGCTCCTCTCCTCTCCGGTTGCCTCCTCCCAGGTGACAGGCTGTGGCCGCTCCTCCTCGGGGGGCACGTAGGCATCCAGAAGCTGGTCAGTGGCCCCAGACAGCAGCTTGTCCCCAAGGCTGGGGTTCACCAGGAGCACTGACTGCTCCCTGCAAGGCGGGGAATGGAAAACAAAGGTGAGGAGGAGGAGGACATTGTGCTTGCTGAGTCCCAGGGGCACAGAGAAGCAACGGTCCCAGCCAATGCGGCCTGGAGCTGCCCCTGAGGTGGGTCTGCAGAAGCCCCCAGATGAAACCTGGCTTGTGGCGCAAGGACACCCTGGCTGGGCAGGATCAGAAGGGGGCTCCTCAAGTCCCACGTTCTGGGCCCAGTTTTACTGGCTGTACTGAAAGCTGCCAAAAGGGGGCATGCAAACATTTTAACAGAAGGAACTAGAGGCCAGCCAGATGTGCCACAGGTTCCCCACAAGCAGGACACGATGGGAGTAGCCCTCTTCTGCTGTCCACCTGCCCAAGCCTTTTGGTGGCACAGGCTGCCTCTGCCCCTGGAGCTCCCATCCAGCCACCCTGTGCAAGACTGCCCTTCCTCCGTGCACGAACCCTCACAGCCCTCTTTCGGAGCTACCTAAGCAGGCACTCAGCGCATCTTGCAGCAGCAACAGACCCCATGCTGTGTGAAGAAGGGGCTCCTCCTCTGTCTCCTGCGTCTCCTGGCAAACAGCTTCATGGGACGACCTCCCTCTCCCCTCTGCCCCGAGTTCGAGGGTCCTGGGGGTGTCTGTGCATTTCTCCTCTCTCAAGAGTTCACAAACTACGCTGTCACTTCCCCCACTAGTTAAGAGTAGGCCTATGCAGAAGGGCCCCAGTGTCTTCCCCATGGCAGGCACCCTTCCCAGCTGCACCATCTCCTCCTTTTGAGGTGGTGGCAGAACTGTGCTCGGCATCTCTAGCTGAGCTGCCACAAGGTTTGTGTAAAGGCCCTGCCAGGGCGACATGGGCAGTTTTGTTTGTGACTGCTTCCCCAAGGACACCAAGCACGAGCCGGCCTTTCGCTTAGGATCCCTTTTGTGCTATTCACCCAGCCAGAAGAGCCCTGTCTGCAGATCCTTCAGAGACCCTGCTGCCTTCCCTCCTTCGCCCTGAAGGATTCTCCGCCTTGGCTGCTCCCAGAAGGGCGAGGGTACTCACACGGCAATGCCCACCAGGCAGACGGTGGGGTTGGGGTTCCAAGCCAAGCTCTTCACTGCGCCTTCCACTGGGAGGGTCTTCACACACCGGGCCGTGCAGACCTCCCAGAACTTCACCGTCCCGTCATCGGAACCTGCACAACCCCAGGCACAACCAGGGTGAGGGTGGGCAGGGCTAAGTGGCCCCTGCTCCCCTCCCCACCGAGAAGCGGCTTGTGCTCCTGGTGCCCGTCCAGAGCTGCTGCTTACCTGAGGCCAGCCACTGTCCACTGGGGGAGACGCTGAGGCAGCGCACCAGGCTGGTGTGGCCACGATAGACCTGGCGAGAGAAGGAGGGGAGTGAAGCAGGCAAGGCTGGAAGGATGGGCCAGAGACTCCTCACACGGCGCTCTCACTGCCCACTCCATTGACTAGGGCAGTGCTGGACCCCTGGCTGTCTCTTCCCTCATTTACAGCCTTGACTTCTATACCCTGCTCCCACCCACAGCATAAAAGCCAGAGGGGGCCCCTGCCTCCCCTTGGTGGGGTCCCTTCGAAGCCTTACCAAGGCCTGCACGGTGGGGAACGGCTGCAGATCCCGCGGCTTGGGCAGTTTGGGGATCAAATCCTCAGGATCCACGTTGACCTAGAAGAGAAGGAAGCTGTGAGCAAATGGCATGCAAAGGGCTCCCGCCTTCCTCAGGGCCCTCTGCTCCAGGAAGGCAGCTTGCCTTAAGGGGAGAGGCCTGGCTCCTTTGCGCAGGCTCCCAGGGGGGCATATCCCTGCCGCCGCCTCCTTCCAGAGGAGATGTCTGCCTCTGGAAGCCGGACCGACCTTTGCAGTCTCAGCTTTGTGACTGCCGAGCCCCCTGCCACTCTCCTGCACACCAGCATCTCAGGTGGTGACTCTGTTCCAATCCTGCCCCTTAACTGCCTTGTGTTAGTGTACATTTTATGGATGTGTTTAATGGTTGGATGGAACTGTTCCACTGTGGATTTTAATTTGGTGTGGGTTTTGTACTTGCAAGCCGCTTAGAAGCCATCTGGGAAGGTGAGTGGCATATTCCTTCATTTGTTCATCATCCTGTCCCACTCAGGGAAGGCAGGCGGGCCTTGGTGCCAGCCAACCTGCATTCCCCCCCCCCCCCCGGAGAGACCCGCAGCTTCTACATACCCGCATCTTCCTCTGGCGTGGGCAGAGGTAGAGGTCCAGGCAGCGCTCAAAGCGCTCGTGGATGAAGCGGGGGTAGGCAGGCACCCGGCGCAGACAGTCATGCCGGCGGGGCACAAAGTTCAGCTTGCGCTCCGAAGGCTCCTGCTGCTCCCAGGCCAGCTTCTGCAGGAAGAGGGAGAGAAAGAGACCGAGGTCACCTGGAAGTAGAAAAGCGGCTGGAGATGGGACCCCAGGAGACCCTCTGCGTGTTCTGCCTCCCCACCCGAGTGGGGCCCACAGACGCTCTTTCCCTGATCCAAACACACCCCAGCCACCCCCAGCCTGCTCCACCTCCTTCCGACTCACCTCTTCCTCAGTAGGGAGGTACTCTGGCGGAGGGTTGTACGATTCCTCATGGCCGGGCAGAGGGAGCTTGGGGGCAGGAACATGCATCTTGTGCCGGCCCAGGATGGAATTGGGATCTTCCTGAGCCCAAAGGTCATAGAAAGCCGGCGTGTCCTCCTTGGGCTTCCGGGGCTTGATCCAGCCCATCTTGATGGCGTGGACCAACTTGGAGACCTGCAAATGGGGACCTGCTCAGTAAGGAAGCAGCTCCTGGCAAAGGAGAGAGAGCTGCCTGTTCCTCCCCGTGGGTGGAAGGAGAACCTGGGAAGAGGCTGCCTTCATGGTGCTCAAGGCTCCCCTTGGCCAGAGACTGAGCTGATGCCTCTCTTTTCCTCAAGTGGGGCCACAGAATTGCTTCCTTCCTAGGAACCTGCTTTTTAACACTAACAGTTTCCTTGTTTTCCTGTGTTCCAGGCAATAAACTTTCTTCTTGCTCAGGTACATTTAAGCTTTCCTGACCGCCTAAATCAGGGGTCGGCAAACTACGGCCACGGGCTGCATCCGGCCCAATTGCCCTCCATGGATTGTGTGGATTCCTTCCTTAATTTTTTTCGTTAATCACACACCGTGGCGCCTCCTCCTGACTTCTCCCCGCCCTGCCTAGAGGAGGAAGGGGGCTGGGCTGAGCTGGCTGAGCGCCATTTTGGGCAGCTCCTCTCCGGAGCCAGCCAGCCCCTTCGGGCCAATCGTCCCTCTGCCGCTTGCAAGGGCAGGCACAGGAGCTGCAGTCTACAGAGCCTCTCTGGAGCCAGCCCACCCTTGCACTGGCAGCACCATAGGTAGGCAGGGGGAGGGGCTGGGGGAGAGAGAAAAGCCCTCTCTGCCGCGCGTGCAGTCTGGCCCGCCACAAGGTCTGGGGGACGGTGAACCGGCCCCCTCCCAAAAAAGTTTGCTGACCCCTGGCCCAGATGTTGCTTTCTGCATGCTAGTGAGTGTTTTCAGGGGCAGACAGTGCTGGCAAGCCCTCCAGGGCCCCTTGCTGGACCCAGAATTGCTGCAGGCGAACATTTAGGACCAGGTGCCTCCACCTGCCTGGGGAGCAGCTGGCTGATGCAGAGGTCATGTTTTGCACTGAGTGGATGTCTCTTCTGACCAGGCTTGACCAGCAACATCTTGGTGTGCAGTAACTGCTGTAGCCAGTTCAGTGCCCTGGCTTCTGTGCCCAGAGCCAAATGCTCGCTGTGGCTCAAGGCATTTCCAGCATGGGGCTCCTCAGGGGCAGGGCTGCCTCCAGGGTATACTGATGGGGGGGTCCTTCTCTCCACCAGGGTGGGGCCCTCTAGTTGGGGAGGAGCATGTGGGGATTAATGAGAGCACCTCATGAGATCCAGCCCAGCTTGAAAATCCAGGCCTCATAATGCCTGAATCTTCTGTCCCTGCCCCCTGCCCCACCTGTGCTTGATGGGAGACGCCTGGCCCAGACCCCTCCCTTCCCTGCTCACCTTCTCCTTCTCAATGAGGGAGGGGATGAAGCTCCGCTTGTCGGCTGGGCGGTTCGTCACAGGATGGATCATCACCTGGCTGCTGAAGAAGTCGATGGCGGGCTGCAAGAGAGGCGGGGCTTAGGAGGGCAGAGCTGAAGAGTGGCGGGGAAGAGGAGGAGCCTCATTGCCATTGGGCGGCAGGCCTTTCCTTACCTCGTATGGGTTGAAATTTACATCCCCAAACTGGCCCCTCTGGAGACGGTGCACCAGATCCACCTGCTCGTCAGATAGCTTGATGTCCACTCCGGTCATCTTGTCCTGGACCGTCCGCCTGGGGTAGGGTGAAAGGGGAGGGTGAAGGGGGGGAGAGACAGGCTGCCCACCCTGCCGACCAGCCCTTGTTGGGCACAGGTGGCAGAACTATAAGGGCCTGAGTTGTTGGCAGGACCCGAGTCTCAGGCTCGCCCTGTGCTGGCCACACTTTCTCGGTCTCAGCCCTGTCTGCAACGGCACTGGCTGACTTTCTGGGGCAGCTGCAAAGACTGGCGAGATAATGCTGCACACGAAGCACTTTGGATGTGCAGAGGACATGACTGACCTGCTCGGTGTTTCCCCCCTCCCCTTGCCATCCTCTGCCAGCTCAGAGCCCCTCACCAGTAGTCGGGGCTCTCCATCTTCTCCAAAAACTTGTCCAGCTCATCCTTGGTGCGGATGGGCCTGTAGATCTTCTTCCCATCCAAGTCATAGCCAATGTGGGGGAAGTCCTGGTACCACTCCATGGGGATGTTGCCCACTGTGTTGCGGATGTCCTGGAGGAGGAAGAGGGCGAGGGATAAGACAAAAGCCAGCTCTGGAGGCCTGAAGGCAGCTGCTCAGGTTCAGGGGAAGGTCTGGAGGGCATCTCTCTCGCACACACATCCCACAATGGCAGGTCCAAACCTGCTCCCCTCCCTCACCCATGAATGGGCTCTTGCAGGATGTCCAAGGGAACAGCACCACCCCTGGCTTGGCCTCAAATCCTGACTCTGCACCCCCAAACCAGGCAGGGTGGATGCAGAGGCACAGAGAGAGAGCCACAATGCCTGCTGCTGACAGCCTCTCCCTACCCACCCAATGAAGGCAGCCTCACCCACCCTGCTGGCTTGCAGCTGGCACCATCTGGTAGGGACGGCTTCATAAGGGAGCCAGGTGTGTCAGAGTAATGAGGAGCTTCAGCCACCACAGGTGAAGGTGGGGCAGAGCAATGGGTTGGCCTGGCCTGTACCACGGACTCAGAGGGATGCTTCTGAAGACCTTCCCAGGGGACCACAAAAACAACACCAGATGCAACCAGCTTCCCTCCTCCCTCCTGACGGCATGCAGGGAGGAGGCCCTGCTTTGTACGCAGAAGGTCCCAGATGCGATCCCTGGATAGCCCCTCTCTCTCCAGCGAAGAGGACCAAGGAGCAGGGCTGGGAAAGACCTCTTTGCAGCTGAAGAGGCTGCCTGTTTGAAAAGACAGCATGGGCCTAAGGGGGCTGCCCTGGCCCGGGGCAAGTGGAACAAGGCCAGCAGGCAGGGCAGCCTATGGTTTCAGGGCTCCCGCCAGGGGGCAAAGTCTCCTCCTCTTCTTCCTCCTCCTCCTGTGCCTCTCTTTCCAGCATGGCCACCCCTCGGTTCCTCTGCCGGGGTGTGTGTGGGGAGGCGGGAGGCCCATCAAGGCCGGCATCTGGCAAATCCCGAAAAGGGCTACACTCAGCTGCTGCCTCTAATGGCTCCATGATTGGAACCACGGCCGGGCGCCACCACCGAGCGCGGCAAGCGGCTCATTAAAGGCAGAGCTGGGGATTTATGGGCGCCCTTCAGAAACTTGTTAAAGTACAGAGGGGGTGGGGGTGGTCAGCAGCCGTGCGCAGAGGAGGGAGCCTCACACTTTCCAGCACTCGCAGGACTGGCAGCCCCCAGCTCTGGGCTTGGCCAGCTCCGCATCTGCTGTGATTCCATCTTCGCTGGATTGGCCCCCAGCTGGGAAAGCAGAACTCAGTCTACATTCCCCCCCCCCCCCACATGCTGATTAGATTGCCACCTTTAGGTGGCAAAACCACCATCACCACTGTGAGTGTGTAGCATCTTGACTTGCCAAAGGACACGGCTGGAAACACATCTGGAGAAGCACGTCAAGGCAGACCATGTGTCCCAGAATGCAATGTGCCCAAGGTTTGGTTTAAGGCACAGGCGCTTGCGGATATCTAAAGCTCTTTTCCCCCCAGAGGTGGGAGATGTCAAGCCCTTCATTCATGGGCTCCTCAGCGCCATCAGAGTGGAACCCAAAAGGCACTGCAGACACAACTGAATTTACCACTTTTGGCATGCTCTGGAAAGAGGGAGCAGAGGCGGCAGGAGATGCAGCTCCTTTGCCTTTGGGCGTGAGACTGGAGGGCACCCCAGGGAGCACCCCCCAACCCATCCTCTTCTGCGGGAAATGGGGGTGCCACATGTGGTGATGGGGGAGAGTGAAGAAAACCAGACAGAAACCCCTTCCCGGGGGGCGGGGGGTGGAGATATACAGATAGATAGATCTCCTTGTTTGACTCCTTACAGCCATTGCACGCTCTCTCTCTCTCTCTCTCTCTCTCTCTCTCACACACACACACACACAGACAGCACCCCCTCTCCCTCTTGCTCAAGGGCAGAGCGCACAAGAGAAGGGGACCCCTCCTCCCAATTACAGGCTGTCTGGGAGGGAGGTGTGAATGTGACCTCTGCCCTTGCATACTCAGAGGCTGCACCATCTGGTTCCCATAAGCGCACACACAGGAAGCAACAAGTGGCTGGGGTGACGGTGGTGGAAGTGGGTGGTTAAGGTCCCCGGAAGAGAGAGAGAGAGAGGCTCCCCTGGTCTGTCCACTCAGCACCCCTGGTCTCCCTTTCTAGGGTCCTGCCAGGAATTTTCCAGCTGGGAAGGTTTGGCTGGGCCTGGGGAGGAGGAGGAAGATGCCAGCTCCAAGGGCGTCCAACTGACTCCCTTCCAAGGCATTCCCCCGGCATGACCAGGCTGCACGTGCAAAGAGCACTGCAGAGCCCCTCTGCGCACTGCGCCAGGGAGAAGTGTCTGGGGTGCTGCTGCCTTAGCCACAACACTGGCTGGTGATCCCAGCCGCACTCCTGGATTACAGCAGGCTTGCAAGGAAGAAACAGTTCACCCGTCCCCATGCCACCCCCTGCATTCCTTCTTGGCTAGCAGGCTGCCAGGTCCATATTTTCTGCCTACCAGTTGCCTTTGGCGTGGAATCACTGGAAAGCGCACCCCCCCCAAAGAAGGTTCCAAGCACCCACACCAAGAGGGAAATAACTGGCCAGAGCAGCATCCTGCTCTGGTGTCAGCCTCAGGTCTCAGCTCCCACTTGCTTCGGTCCCCCGCGGCTTTGCCAAGTGTGTCTGATGGGCTTCAAGCTTCTCTTGCAAAGTCCTCAGAAACACAATGGCGGGTTGGGCAGAATCCTCTTGGTGCAGAATTTTGAGCCTTTTCTTTTCAACTGGGGAAGAGGTCAAGCTGGCCTGCCAGGAGAGGGCTGAGAGGGGCTGGGGGTGCCTGGTGAATCTGCTGCAGTTGCCACCACAAAGGTCAGGGCAAGACAATCAACGCCCCCTTCCTTGCTTGGATTTCAAGCGCCTGCCAAGGCAGAGGGCAGCAGCCAAGAGCTGCTCCAGGGGAGTTTTTCCCCTCCTCTGTGGAAGCAGCCAGTAGCCATCCATCCATCCCCTCCCTCCCGCCTCCCGTGTAGTTAACACATCAGCCTGAGCGCTTACTCACAAAGGAGGCTGCAGCCCTCTACCCCCCCCCCCGCCATAGTCCTCCCCCCACTCCACAAGGAGCTGCCGTCACTCAGCCACACGTCTGGAAGTTGCTCTTGGAACAGCCCAGGCATTCCTCGGTGTGCATTCCTGGCAAGGGAAAGGATTCTTTTCCCAGTAGCACTTTCTTGAAAATAGCTGGTCCACGTGGAGGAAGGGGGAAGGGGGAGAAGAGAGGGGCAGGGGGAAAGGCAGGAGAGTGGAGGGATGTGGGACTGGGGGGGTGGAGAGGGAAGAGGAAGGGGTGCCCCCCTCCACACACCAGACTGCTCAGATCTCTCCCCTCCTTTATGGCGTTTCTTCACCTTCTTAGGAAGGAAGTGGGAAGTGAATGGATGGCAAGGAGGGCAACCTGGTCACTAGGCTCCACCCCCCAAAAAAAACCCCACCTGAGACAGCTACCCTGCGCTCTGCATTCCCATGGAAGGGCTGATCTGGGAGAAGGAGGGTTGGGAAGAGTCTTGCTGCTCTCAGGCGGAAGAGGAGGAATATCAAACCTGGTTATTCCAGACTACTCCTGCTGGCCACCTGCTAATGAAAAGGGCTATTTTTTATGTGCTAAGTTGGTTATCCTCTTGGCTGTGGGAGGGAGGCCAAATCCTGGGGGTGTCTAGCCGGCTAGGCAAGGGAGAAAAGTCAGCCTGGCATCCTGGTCTCTTCTTGTGCATTTATCCCCCACCCCCCAATCTCCTGGCTTCTGAGCTTCTGCAGAGAAACAGCTAGGAGGCGCCCAATTGTTCTGCACCTCAGTGAAGGCTTTACCCTGCCTCCACCCGTTTGGGAGAAAAGCTACTGGGTATGTAGCTGAGTGGCAGAAAGTCCCAGGCTCAAAAGCCCTGGTATCTCCAGAGGGCAGGTGCTGGCAAAGGCCACATGCTGCCAGTGAGAGCCAGGCAATATTGGGCTATATATGGACCAAATAGTCCGGCTCATTCCAAGGCACCATCCGTATGCGTAAGCGCCACAGGAGAGAAAGCTCAGGGTGGGGCCACAAAGGCAAAAGGAAGGAGTGGTGTGCTCCCTGCCTTAGCTTAGGGCAGGCTTTCCCAAACTTGGGTCTCCGGCTGTTTTTGGACTACAACTCCCATCATCCTTAGCTGGCAGGACCAGTGGTCAGGGACGACGGGAGTTGTAGCCCAAAAACAGCCGGAGACCCAAGTTTGGGAAAGCCTGGCTTAGGGTATCAGGCATTAGGAGTGTGGCTGGAGGAGATGAATGAATGAATGCCCTCATAAGGTGGAAAGGCAAGTGCTGCTCCGTGGGTCCTGGGGGGCTCTGAAAAGGCAGGCATCCGGGCGAGAAAGAGGAGAGGGAGCTGCCTCTGCTGCTTCTCCAGAGCAGACCTGGTGGAAGCAGGAGGGCTTCTCCTTCCTGCTGTGCTCCATTAGCAGCAGGATCGATTTGGTTCTGCTTGGTGGGAAGTGACTAGGGAAGAGAGACTGGAGTGCTCTTTGTTCTTCACTTCTCTCCAGGAATGACTAATTTCCAAACTGGCTCAGCTTCGTCCCCAAGTGGGCTTTCTTCCAAGGGGGAGGGAAAGCCCCTTGCCAGGGGGTCTAGCGTGGCTCCCCTTCATCTTCCACCTCTGCTCCAGCATTTGCTCTCCTGGGCATGTGGCGGCTTCTGAGCAACCAAGTGGAGACATTTGCGCCCTCCCCCCAACCCAAAACCCCATCCTTTCAAGACAAGAGAGCAGTCACCATGCGCTTCACACCCCATCCTTTCAAATAATACGCTGTGCAGGGCTAGACGTCTCCAAGCTACTCTAGTCTGAGCGCACGATTGCAGGGGAAGAATTTCTATGGACAAAGACCTCTGTGGTCTCCACCCCACAAGCACATCTGCCAGGCTGGGAGTCTGGGGTCCTGGAGGCAGCAACAGGTGAAGCCCACACAGGGCTCCCCCTCTCCCCACAGCCTCCGGCCACCGGCTGACAACCCCTCCTCCATCCCAAACGGAAAAAGAAGGAATGCTCAGGTAGGCGTGAAACTGCTGCAAGCAGAGCAAGAGGAGGAGAGGGGAAGGAGGGGCTTGTCTGACAGACCACTCACTGGTGCTATAAAATGCTCTCTGGCTCCTGCCACACTCCAAAAGCAGCTTTAAGCGCATGCAAGCACGCACACACACACACACACGTGTGCAAAGAGGAGACACCAGCTGTGCAGTGTGTGACCACGGAGCTTAACTCCTTCTCAGCTAGGAGAGCAGTCAGAGAAAGTGGATGAGAACCACCGGCAAGGTGTCAGGGGGAAGGCGTTTCTGGGAGCTGCCTGCCCCCCTCTTCCTTGCACTGCGCAGAACTACGAAAGGATGAGAGAGCAGAGGTAACAGGGCAGCAGGTCCACAAGGAGGAAGCCCCCCCCCACTCTCTTCTCACCGACCTCCTGGCCATGTCCTCCTTTGCCATGCTGCGCTCGGCCCCCAGCCGCTTCCTCTACCCGGACATCAGCATGCTCTCGGAGGACGAGGAGGATGGGAGCGAGAGCTCGGGGTCAGAGGACAAGCCCTACCACCTGGACGCTGGCGGGTACGGACTCAAGAGCAGCAAGCGCCGCAGCAAGAAGGCAAACCGGATCAACAGGGAGCCCCGGCAGCGCCACACGGCCAACGCGCGGGAGCGGGACCGAACCAACAGTGTCAACACGGCCTTCACTGCCCTGAGGACACTCATCCCCACCGAGCCAGCCGACAGGAAACTCTCCAAGATCGAGACGCTCCGCCTGGCCTCCAGCTACATCTCACACCTGGGCAACGTCCTCCTGGTGGGGGACGCGTGCGGAGATGGGCAGCCGTGCCACACCACGCCAGCCTTCTTCCGTCACAGCAGCGGCAGCAGCAGCAGTAGTCCCCCCATGAGGGAGAGCGAAAATTCCCAGCCCAAACAGATCTGCACTTTCTGCCTCAGCAACCAGAGGAAGATGGTAAGTCCTGGGCTCTCCTGGCTTGCAGGGGGCGCGGAGGGGGTGGAAGGAGCACAAAGAAACTGCAGGTTAAGACGATTCTGGGATGCGGGAAGGAACAGTCAGCACTGCCGTCAAAGTGGATAAACTCCTCCATGTGCCACAGGGTTCTGGGAGACTTCACTTCCAGAGGAAATTATTGAACTTCTCTCATAAGCAGGCCCAAGAGAGATGGTGCTTGGAAAGGACTGGGAGGGGAGCTGATAAGTGCAAGGAAAGCAGGAGAAACAGGACCGCTCAAGAGACCAGGGAGAAGCCAGAGGTGTTGGTGAAGGGGCTCAGAGAATACACACCCTCACCAAGACCCCGAGGTCACACTTGGTTTGCACATCACAAATGGCAAGCCAGCATGGGGGGTGGGGTGGCTTTCTGAGGGGCATCTGTCCGAGGCAACACCTACTTCACCGCAGTGCTTGAGAGGGTTGGGTAAAAATGTCTCTGTCCAGAGAATGAGTGGCTTGAGCTCCTTGGTGAGTCTGGGGTAGAGAGAAGGAATACTCCACTCCCCAGCCCTGAGCAATGGCAACTCAGCTGTCCTGCACCAATTCTCAGCTATCACCCAAACCGCCAGTTTCGCTGCCACTTCTTCAGTCTGGGGGAAATGCCCAAGATGAAGAGCTAGACGGGGCTTCCAAGGAAGGAAGGAAGGAAGGAAGGAAGGAAGGAAGGAAGGAAGGAAGGAAGGATTTTAAGTCACTGCCTGTCCACCCATCACTTCCCACATTCATCTCCTTAGCTTTTCTCTCCCCAGTGAGCAACCACCTTGCCTGCCCCCTTCCCAACCTTAGTCCCAGGCATGGTGGTTTGGGCTGCTTGAGATTCCTCCTTTACTTCAACCCAGCCAAGTTATGGGCAGCAAGCACAGATCTCTCACCATCTTTGCCCCTCATCCTCTGTACTGCTCCTCTCATAAACCAAAGGGGGGGATTTTCTCTGTAGAGGAGAAACCAGCCCCCCTTAGCGTAGCTGTAAGCTTACTTTTGTCTTCTTGTGCAGTGGCTGGATTTGCAGCCTGTTCTGCCATGAGCACTATCCCCTGTTTAGCAGGAGATATATTCTCAGCCCCAAAAAAGTTTAGGTTGGGAGGTTGAGACACGTCCACCTCGTCCCATTCTGATCTTTATTCAGCCCTGAAGTGTAATAGGAATCCTGAGGCAAGCAGCTTTCAGTCTCAACTGCTTTGGAGGGGTGTTGTGAAAATAAAATTAGGAAAGTAAGGAAGAAAGCCAGAACAACGGTCCTTTCCAGAATGCAGAGGGTCACCAGCCCACCCCCCTGATTCCTACTCCCCACTCCCCAGAAAAACATATCCATTGAATATGCAACAGCTGTACGCTGGTCTCTTATTAAGCAGGTTAGTTTAACAAGTGCTCCAGCAATTTCCATTTGAACAACAGGGAAAAATTAACCCAAAAGGGAGTTTTAACATACTCCAGCAGAAAGGGCTATTTTGACTGTGTTTTAACAAGGAATATCCTTTCAGCTAGCATGAAAGCAAATAACGTGGAAAATCGCCTAGCAATCTTTTTGTGCTGTTGACCCCCTTAGAAGATGGAAGGTTCTAGTTTTAAAACCCCACATTTGAAACCTGGGGTTAATATATTTTATCAGATTATTGGTTTGGACTTCCAAGCTACTGGGAACCGCCTGCATTTTAGTCTGAAATCTTGGGGGGGGGGGAGAGGGAGAGGGAGAGGGGGAGAGAGAGAGAGAGAAAAATTCCTTACTCACACTAATTGCATAATGGAAGTTGTTAGGAAATGCAGTGTGTCCACATTTGGAAACTCTGCAGAGAGAAGGCAGAAAATGGGCCAGCAAAACAACCTGGTTGTTGGCATGGGCTGTAAATAATAATAATAATAATAATAATAATAATAATAATAATAATAATAATAATAATAGCTGATGAAGCCTTCACCTTGTAGCTGTTTTCTGCATTGTGTGGGGTGGAGAGGGGGAAGAAGGTAACATGGGGAGTGGAAACTGATGAATCCACTGGCAATGCAGAAAGAGAAGTGACTCCTTCGCAGTCAGGATCATCAAACGAAATTGGCTAGAAGCGGGTTCAGGACTAACAAATAGTGACCGGCAGAGTTCCTTGCCAACAGCTGCTGGTGTGGCCGTTGTTTTAAGAGGGAGGCTACCCATGGCTGACAGGCTGGAGCCATCAGGTGTTGGGGACCGAATCCAGAGAGTGGCCCCCAGTATGGCTTGCCTGTGAGCATACCAGTCAGAGGGCTGGGGGCTTAGCAAAGCCCCCTCTGGCAGCGAGGTCGCCCTCTGCATTTGCTACTTCCAGCCCCGGCAGGAGAGGGCCATGCAAACGACGCACTGCAATGCATTTGGAAGCATTCCCAAAGCCAACCTCCTTCCCGTCCCCAAATCTCTCTTGGTTCAGACACACCACTCTGCCCTCTTCTTGCGCCCAGTTACGAAACCTCAACTGCAGTTAAGGTGTGATGAAGCTCTTAAATATGCAGTAAATAAAGACGTTTATGGCATATGGAAAAATGTGGGAAGAGGAAAAAGGATAAAAATCCAATCCTGGCAGTTCAGGCTGCTTCACCTCAGCCCTTTGTTTACAGAGAGGAACCAACTGACTAAGGTGCTGTACATCTGCAACAGTCCCCAAGAAAAGGAGAAAGTTCTGGGCTTGTGTGCGTGTGTAGACAAAGCGCCCCACACAGCCTTTGTTTTCCTATCAGAGTAAAAGAGGCAGGGAGTCCAAGGAGCCTCAAGTGCCAAGACGGCTCCATCCACCTAAACATCAGACTCCAGCAGCTCTGGGTAGAACCACAGGCATCCCCTGGACGGTCCATTCCACCTTCACCCTCCCAGAAAGACAACGCAAGGGGGGCAGTTCTCCTTTCTGCAAACTCTCAGCCCATGAGGGGCAGAAAAGGAAGGGCAGTTGATAAGTGTGACTTTGCTGTGCAGACCATACATAGGATATGCAAGGAAGTTGGTGCATAGAAGGGTGAGGCTCAGATCCCTTAAGCTGCTGAGCAAAGCAGCATGAGCAAGAATGACAGGGGCAGAGGGGGAAAGGCAGGCAGGCTGCTATGCCAGCTGGGACCTCTGCTCCTTTGACCCCCTCGTCTCACATGCCCTCAGCTGTCTAGGGCACAAGGCTTGGCAACTGCCACATTCCAGTCAAGTTCTTCCTAACTGAAATGGTGTGTCATAAACAGATCCCCCAACTGATCTATGTGGAGTGAAGGAAGGAAGGAAGGAAGGTTTAGGACACTGCAAAACAAATATCTTTGCTATTTGTGGGGCACTGACAAAGAACACACTGCTTAAAAAGCAAGCTGTTTTTAAAAAAGTGGTATAGCCCTGAATTCGCAGTGTAATTTCCAAATTGCTTTCACTCTCAGAGTTGCTGTCTTTGGGCTGAAATTGTTGAGAGAAGATTGTGCCTCTGAGACCCGTTATCACGCAAATTTAAAAGGTGCGTAAATCTACATTATTGGTCTATTTGATGAGCTCTTGGCTTCTGCATTTCAGAATGAGCAAATTCCTACACCACACGAACCCAAAGCTGAGAGTTCAAAATGCCCAAGCTAAGGGGATTTGAGCATGTGGCGAGGGCAGGGGCACAGCTTCCTAGCAGCCAAATTCTTAAGGCTTCTTGGGGCAGAAAGCGCAGAGGAGCAGCCTCAAAGCTGTTCCAAAAAGCTCAGCCCACTCCAGCCTATGTGCAGATCCCCACATAAAGCAATGTAGACCAAGGGGAAGAAAAAGCAAGGAGCAACTTGCTTTCATGGGGGTGTTGGCGGAAGAACGCTCTTGACATTCTGGGGGAGCAGCATGTTGGATAGGTGGGCATGCATGTGGCACATGGGAACAGAGAGGCCTCCAGACTCAGGCAAGGAGCTCTGGAGGAAGCTGGGGAAAGGCACCTTCTTGAGTTTCAGCAGCGTGAAAAGGGAGATTTGCAACAGAAACTAAATCTGTAAACTTATCTGTGAGGCAGGGGGACTTCAAAAGGTCATGGCAGAGGAAGCTCCACCCCGAACAATAGAGGGGGAGATACAGGTCAGGAAAAGTGACCATCTCCAGCACCCCACTGGCTTTTGCCTTAATACTTTGCCAAACATTTCCTGCGCAGAGCAAACCTCCTTCTACTATTATCAACTGATCTGCTAAACACTGGCTTGCCCCATCATAACAGCCTAGTTATGGCAGTGCAAGAACTCATTTCTCCACTCTTCAAAAAAGAGACTGAGTGGCATTTCTTAGCTTATCAATTAATTCAATATGAAATAGACAAACAATGATTAAGATAGGATTCTGAAAATACTCCCCCTCAATTAAAAAAAAAAAAGCTGGGAAAATTGAGGAATGTCCCTAAGGAGTAGTGCAGAGGTTGAGTGCAATTTATTTGCAATTAATGACGTGGAAGAAGGGAACTGCTGAGAAGCAGCCTGGAAGGAAGGCTTTTGATTCTCCCTGCTGTAGGGATGCTCAAATGCTATGCAGAGGAAGCAAAAGTGGAGAGAATGCCCTCAATTTGTACTCTTATGGGCATTTTACTGCTGACATTGTTGATACTGCCACATTCCTGTGAGATCTGCCTATGTCTGACCCAGCAAGTCCCCTGTTTTTCACTGGGGATGCCTGAACGGTTAAAGGTAGCAGCACAGACACAACGGGGAAGAGTAGCCTAATCCGTGGCAGTGCCTCCCGTCTCCCTAAGTCAGAGACTGCTGCCCTCTTTCTTCTTCTTTGCATGGAGAGAAAAGTGAAGGAGCAGTTTCTTAATCCCACTGAATTGCTTTCTTGCTGCCCTGAGTGTGGGTGGAGATGGGGGCTGCTAGTGAGAAGATGGATGCAAAGACATCCATTTGGTGTCCATTTTGGTGTCTTTGCTTTGTGGAACAGAAGCAGCAGCAGCCTGAGACTCACTGCCTGCCTGGCCCAGTATGGTCCACTCTAGTTGGCAGTGGCTTCTCAGGGTCTGGAGGGGGTGGGAGGGCTCCCTTCTCCATCACCTCCTATCTAACCTTTTTACCTGGAGATGCCCATCAGGTTTCGAACCTGGAGCCTTCTCCATACATGGTGCTGTACCACCGAGCTCCAGTTTCCCACCCACCCAGAAGGAAGGGAAAAGAGCAAGTTAGAAGCGTGTCAGGGGCACTCACAGGAGCCAAGACTTATAGAGGCTGGTTCAAAGAAGGGCCAAGTCCTCTCCTTTGTCCCACTGGCTCCTTCAACTTGTGTCCCCTATGCAGTCCAGCCTTGCCAATACTTTCCTGGGGCAAACTGCCCTTTGACCTGATCTCCAGGGCTCCTTCTTCCAGGCCACCATTGCTGCTGCCTCTCCCATCATGCCAACTAGGTACGACTGACGGAGAGGAAGCGCAGGCAGATACACTAGGAATGGAACTTGCCATGTACACGTCCCTACGTCGCTGCTCCCCCTTCACACAGAGCTGCTCTCCTGCTGTGAAGAAACACAGCTGGCAGCTACCAGTGATTTTAGAAGACCACCACCTCTTTCACTGGCTGTGGCAGCTGCCACTTGCCCCAACATGCATCAATGCAGGAGCGGACCACAGGTGTATGTGGTCCAGCATCCGGTTCCCCACAGTGGCCAGAGGGTTTTAAAGAGCATTTTATTTATTTATTTCTAAAGTGCACGCCCTGTGCCTTCAGTGCCAGTCGCCATGCCTAGGGAGGCTTATAAACCAGTCCCCAAGGAGGAGGTGAGCTTGCCCACCCTGAACCTTCCACCAGTTGGCTGACCTGATCCATGGAAAGCAGAGGGTAGAAAGCTCTGAGAGAGGGGGGGGCACCTGCACTGGGAATGGATTGCTAAATTGAAGGCTGCGGCTAGGTCTATTTAGCTGCACTCAAGTAACGGCACGTTCATCAATAAGGCAATGAAGCAGAGCAAACTGTAATGGCGTGAGTCGCCATTTTGAAGCATCATTTCAAAATGTTTGATAAATGCGCTGAGGCACTGCCTGCTGGCCAGAGCAAAAATGTGTGGTGTTTTTGTACTGGCCACACATGCAAAATGTGGCACATGCATCAAGCATGAGGGGCACCCATACCTGTCTCTTGCCATTTCAAATGTTGTTGTGGTTTGGGGTTTTTTTCTTAGTAGATGGGCTGGGTTCTCCCCAGCAAACTGGCACGACTGCTGTTGAAGTTGCTGTCCCAAGTTCACAGAGCTAGTCGGGTGGTGGGGAGATTGGTGTCAACACAAGGCTGTAATGCCACATTGCCCCTCATTTCAGAGATACAAACAGGCTTTTTATTTATATTTTTATGCCACCCAATTAACCACGCCCCTTGGGCAGTCCACAGATTTTTAAAAATCAACAAAACACAAAGCAGAAAGAACTGGCCCCCAAAGCCATCATGCAAGCAGTACTCCTTGAGGCACTTTTCAGCAGCAAAAAGTGCAAGCGCAGCCTTCGAAGCAATTAAACTGGGCTGCTTTTTCCTTGCCACCTGATCTGACCATTGCCTTTTTTGAACCACAACATCTCTCTGCAATAATGGCTATTTACAAAAAAGGAGATTGGGTGTTGGGGAGAGATAAAGTATTTGGGCTTCTTGGAATGCAAAGAGCAGTTTGTGGGCTGTAGCAGGACAGGATGCCTTGAATGCCTTTTGGCTGTCCCTGGTTCCCCGAGAGGAGGCTTGGGGACGGGAAGAGTCTCTTTCTCTTTGGCGATCACTTGTAGTCGAGTAAGACTGTCTTCCATAAGCATGGTTTTAACAGTGAGTCCGTAAGTGACTGTGGAGGCCAGTTCTGGATCCACACGTCCTTCCACAGTGGGGACATTGGTTTCCGGGCGGGAACTGATCACGGTGTGGATTTGCCAAGCGTGTCTTCCTCTTAGCACGTTTCTCCCTTGCGTCCTGAGTTCGAGTGTCTTCAAAGCCCTTGACACCTTTGGTAAAGGCTGTTCTCCAACTGGAGCGCTCACAGGCTAGTGTTTCCCAGTTGTCAGTGTTTATACTACATTTTTTCAGATTTGCCATGAGACACTCTTTAAACCTCTTTTGTTGACCACCAGCATTACGCTGGTGTATTACAGTATTTTATTGTTTTTTTGGAAGCCACCCAGAGTGGCTGGGGAAGCCCAGCCAGATGGGCAGGGTATAAATAATAAATTATTATTATTATTATTATTATTATTATTATTATTATTATTACGCTTTCCATTTTTAAGTTCGGAATAGAGTAGTTGCTATGGAAGACGATAATCAGGCATCCACACAACATTACCAGTCCAACGGAGTTGATGTTGAAGAATCATTGCTTCAACACTGGTGAAGTCAATGGAAGCAAGCACAGTTGGCTTGCTGAGGACTCCCCCAGCAAAGAACTGCGCTGTAACCCCCCCCAGCAGCTGTTTCTTTAAGAGCAGGAAAAGGCTGCCACTTTGAAGTCCCAGCTCAGCAGGGGGCTAAGTGGACTCAAAAGCTATAGAGGCAGCCGCACCTCCTGAGGTCTATGGGGGTCAGGCATTCAGGACAGGGAAGGGGGGGAGGAGGGGGGAGAGAAACAGCAAGACAGTGCTGCCCCCCCCCCAGGCTGAGTGGGAGCTGCAAGAAAAGTCCAGGTCAGAAGTGAAAAGCAGGTTCCTATATAACGCTAATGTCTCAACAAGTGAATCTGATCTGCAAAAAATGTATCTTGAAAAAAGAGACGTTGCACATACTTTTGCAAACCAAGAAATCTTTAATAAAAATATATTTAAATAAAGAAGAAGTAAAAAGCAGGGACAGAATAAGCAGCAAGCTTCCTGAAGATATAAAAGGGCTTTTTCTCCACCTCTTCAAATTCAGGTGTGACTGGAGCCACCAGGGAGCCAATTCCTTGAGCTCCACTCCCAGGAGGCCCCTCTGAGAAACAGGGAAAGTGCCACGTGGGAATTCTCACTCATGCAAGTGATAGAAAAAGCAAGCTTAACTAATATGGTGTGGAAAGGGAGAAATTGTGCAACAGGCAGCTGTTGCTTGCTTGACGCATTCAGCAAAAACCTTCCCCACCTCGTCCAAAACAAGAACCTCTCCTGGAGGTTAGACGAAGCTCAGGAGCTCACTGTGGAAAGTTAAAAGCATGAGCAAAGGCTGTTTGTGCCTGCTGCTACGCCACGGTGAAGATGACCAGGGATGTGGTTTTAAGAGCCACCTTCCCCATCTGGAACCCAAGGTGAACATCACACACAAGAGGCCCTCTGCCTTGTGCTAGCTCTCCATGGTGACGTGGCCTGTGGACCCAGTGGCTTCCTAGTCCACATAAACTCAAGGTGGATCAGGAGAGAGATAGGGGGCACTGCTGCTTAATGCTGGGTAAAGGAGTCCTATTTGCACCTCCCACCCCCTGGCAAAATATTATGGGATGATTTTGGTGACCACCTTTCTACTTGTGCTTACACGCTTTTGCAGATGAATGCTAGTTCATTAGAAGACCCCCTGTGACCTAAGAGTGCTACAGCACTGCCCCCCCAATCCATTCCCTCTTAAGCTCCAGCCAGAGCACAGCACATATGGGGTGGGGGGAGGGGGCTGAAGCAAGCAGCACCTAGGCAGTTAAAAGGCAGGAGAAGCTACTCCAGGGTCCTTCTGTCCTCTGCCACCCTTTCTTCCAGTGGCAAGAGGGGGGGACGGGACCTGGAGGCCGGCCGTGCTGCTCTCTGCTTGGCGCAAGGCAGCAGCTTGGAGGGGCCTTTCCTGCCCTCCCCCTCCCCCAAAGATGGACCCGCTTTGCAATCCCCTTAATTTACTGTTCCTGCTTAACTTAATGGCAGCGGAAAGGCAAGGTGATAGGGGAAAAAATATGAGGCGGGATTTTCCGAATCCCCATTTCCTCTCCAGACAGCAAGAGAGCTCCTGGGGCCTGAACATCTGGGAAATTTAATTTTACCATTTCTGCGCTCCCCCCTCCTCCCCCCATCTCCCCTTTAACAAAGGATGAGGTTGCCTGTTACGGGTGGCTGTGGCAGCCAGGAAGCCATGCCGGGGTGCAGCGTGTGGTGCTGGGGTGAGGCACCAGGCAGCTCCTTGAGAAGCAGAGGCCCCACTCACAGCACTCCCACATCCCACGTCCCCAAGGACCCCCCCCCCTCTGCCCAGCGTTGGGGTGGGGTTTGCCACAATGGGCTGCTCGGCAGGCGACCCCAATCTCGCAAGAGATAACACGTGCTCTGTGTAGAAGGGACCTGCTTCTCCGGGCACTGGGTCTACTCAGTCTAAAGCTAGTCCTGCCTTGCACATTTCACAAACGCCGTAGTGTTGTGATCTATTCAGACCAAACGAGCCCTCCTGTGATCTGTACGCAGCAACAGAAACAGATCCCACTGATGGAAAAAGGGCTCCTCTGTTTTAGCTGCAGAAGGATGGAGGGGAATGGAAGATGAAATTTTGCAGCAGGAAGCCAGGTTTCAGCATCCACAGAAAAATGAGTGCCGTGTTGTGAGCTAGCATCACTGGAAAACATGAAGTAACTGTGGTTGTGCTGGATGTATTTTTAACATTTTATTTTATAAAGTTGTTGTTGTTTTTACGATCAAACAGTATATACATTTTGTTAAACAAAGTAATAGTATAATAGCAGGAGAGGCTACATGGGAGAAACGGCCAGTGATTTGGGGGGTGGGGTGGAGGGAGGTGCAGAGAGCGCCCAAGGGAAGGAAGGTTTTTTGTTGTTGTTTTTTTTGCAGGGTTAGAAAATGGCCTTGGCACAAATGAGTTTTGGCCCAGCCTCTTGCTGGGTAGAAACTAGTGAAAAGCAGGATGGAACCATGTGGCACCGGTTCTGAACAAATGACACTGACTGCCTGTTTGGTTCCGAGCCCCATTCAAGCTGCTGAGGCCCAAATACCTGAAGCAGCGCCTCTTCCTATATCAGCCTGGAGGGTTTGCTAAAGAAAAACTTGTGATCCATCATGGCGACGGGTATAGCTGGGAGAATGGTGCCCATCTGTGAAATGGTGCCCTTCGCAGTGAGAAAGGCGCAAACACTGTTACCGTCTTGGTGCCAGGTTAAAACTTATTTGCCCAGGTATTAAAAAAAATTTTAATTGGCGATTGTTTAACATGCTCTTCTGTTTCAGATGAAGCTATTTGTCTTTGATGATGTGTTTTATAGTTGGTTGTTGCATTGTTCGCTATTTCATGCTCCAGAACTAGTCCTGAAATTTGCGCAGATCGAGGGGCAGGTTATAAATATTTTTAATAAAGAGAGAAATAATGAGCAAAATCCCTTGTGCACCTGGCTGCTCTCTGGAGCTTTGGAACAGCCACACTTGCAGCTTGCGGTCCCAGGTGTGTTTGTCTAACTCTCTTCTTTTCCAACTCTGGCCCTCTGCAGAGTAAAGACCGAGACAGGAAGTCGGCGATTCGGAGTTAAATGATTATGGATTCAGGAAGGAGGAGGAGGAGGAGATTATGAGGGGAAAGATGGAAAAGCCACACGCGCAAAACAAAGACAGAATCTTCCGGCCTGTGCCTGGCTGCTGCTGCTGCCACTGGGAGCCCTGTGGTTCTACCCAAGATGAACTTACGGCAGCCCATCCCTGGGGAGAGACTGAGCACCCTCTAGGCCTGGCTTTGCAAGCAAGAAAAGCAGGCTTTCATCTGCAAAGAGAAGCAGGACTCTGAATGACTCTGCTCTGCAGTGCTGGGAGGCGAGTGAGCCGGGGACCCTAGGCGTGGCCACTGGGGCAACTGGAGAGGGGGGCTTTCCTGACCAGCAAGCAGAAGGACATGGACTTGCACACGGCAGAACAATCCTCACGGATCTGAATCCCGCTATAGGGAGGAGGAAGGCATGGTTCCCCGTGGGGGAAGCAAGAAGAATGACCGCAGCGCAACCCCTGGACTTGCCTTCAAATCCATAGTTATGGGTCATCCTGTTCTCAGAACCTCGGGTGGGGTTACAATCAATACATGCTGGAGTTTCATGTCATTGATAATAATATAAATCCAACTTGCTTGTATGGTGAGAGAAGACTATGTCGTACTGACCGGATGCAAACTTCCTTTTAGGCTCAAGCCATTTGGCCAACAGCGTCCTGGGTCTTGGCATTTCTAGACGAATTTAAAGGTTTTTTTTGGGGGGGGAATGCTTACTCCACTTCTGCAGCATTTGTGTAGGTGTGTGAGGCGGGCGGGAGGCAACTCTGAGAAAGAGGCAAGAGGCCACTTGCCAGCGCTATGGCCATCGTAAAACAATCACTGGTGGGGGGAGAAAGAGGCGCTGCCTCAGAGTGGAGCATCCTGGGGAAATAAATCAGGCAGGGAGGGAAATAAATCAAAAGTGGACAGTTAGACCCCAAAGCCAATCCTGAGGTTGGCAGCATCCAAGGTATGCCTTGTGTAGAGAAGAGAAGGCAAGAAGAGCCATCCCTGTGGCTATTGGCCAGTGACAGCCTTACCCTCCATGAACTACTACATCTTGTGGTAGGGAACTGAATAAGCCCTTTGCTCAGTGCCAAAAGAGAAGGCAGGAGCACATGGGGGCTCTGCCTGCAGGTAAGGCAGCAGCTGTGGGAGGCTGGGGGCAGAAGCTGAAGCTCCTCCCAGGAGTCTCACCGAGATGTGAGCTTGTGGGCAAGCAAGAAAGGGTCACTGGACCCGAGCAAGGCATGGGATGCTAGTCAGGCTATCCATGGGAAAAGGGGGCAGACAAGGAACTGAGCTGCAACCAACTTACGGGAGCACCCAGCTGTCTCCTAAGAGGTCCGCTTGCCTTAGATCCCAGGCAGATTAAATAAAACCATAGCATTATAAAATCATAACATTCAATAGAATCATAAAATTGTAGAGTTGGAAGGGACCACAAGGCTCATCAAGACCAACTCCCTGCAATGCAGGAATCTTTTCCCCAATGCAGGGTTCAAACCCACAACCCTGAGATTAAGAGTCTCAGGCTCCACTGATTGAGCTATCCCACGGGATCAGATACAGGCCTACAGAGCTATCCAGACTACCTGCCACCCGCCAAGCAGGCAGAAACGCTTAGGTGCCAAACAGCAGTGCTTTGAGCTGGTGGCGAACCTAGGAAACTGCCTTATATTGAATCAGACAACTGGGTCCATCTAACGCAGAGGCGACTAGGGTTCCAGGCAAGCCCTACCTGGAGATGCCACTGGGGACTGAACCAGGGATCTTCTGCATGCCAAGCAGGTGATGTGCCACTGAGCTGTGGCCCTCTTCAAATGGGGCTCTTCCATCAGAGGAAGAACAGGTGCTCATATACTTTTAACAACAGCAAGGATTCAAACCTAAACAAAAGCTGTTTTTCCAAACATGGACAGAATTAATTTGCCTGCTGAGCTCAGGTTATTAAGGGAAGTTATAGAAACCTACAAAGCATGGTGCGAATTTATACACTATCTGCCTATTAGTGACGACCTCAAATCTAGCTTGCGGGCAGCAGATGACTATGAGAAGGAGCAACTAAGGTAAGCCTGGAGCCTCCAAAGTCCTTTAGTGTCCCTAAAAATCCGTCGTCCCCCCCCCCAGAGGAATACTATGTTCAATAGTATCAAATGGTGAGAATTCTCACCAGCAAGCCAGAACTTTTACATAACTAGAGTAAGAGAGGAATATTGAACAATAAAAGAGGTTTATTCAGAGAAAAATGGAACAAAACCAAACACTTTAAGGAAATAAACACAAAAAAACAGCCATGTTCATAGCCAAAATTCTTATTTGGTTGTAGAGGAAAATGCTACGCCAGAACAAAAATATTATTATTTTATTGCGGCTGTGATTAGCAATTTCTAGTTAGCACAGAGCATAAACAAAGCCTTCTGTCACATACTGCATCATCCAAATTAGATTCTACATGCATGCTGTGCCCTTAAAAAATGGAACACACCTCCTTAATTCAAAGGAGAGAAACTTCTAGCTTCAGGTCCTCTTAAGTCAATGACTTTGAACAACTAAAAAACGTTCAAGGGGAATAATGAGGCAAGTGCAAGACACCCTGGAGAAACTGGCAACTTACTTCCTCGTAGAGAGTGAAAACAAAAAAAAAAAATTTTTTTTCTTTCCAGTAGCACCTTAAAGACCAACTAAGTTAGTTCTTGGTATGAGCTTTCGTGTGCATGCACACTTCGTCAGATACCACTCGTAGAGAGTGGTCAACATTTAGCAGAGGAAGTTGCCACCGGATCGCAATAAGCATGTAAGAGCCTGGCTGCTGGGTCAGGCCGATGGCCCATCTAGTCTAGCTTCCTGTTCTCCCAGTGGCCAACCATATGCCGATAAGGGAAACTCTCAAGCAGGATCCGAGCACAAGAGCTTCCAGCAACAAGTAGTCAGAAGCACTACTGCCTCTGTCCCTGAAGGCAGAGCACAGCCACCCTCCAGTCCATGGTTATCCTTCTTCATGGTCATGCTAGACAAGCCTGGCAGGCAGGCAGGCGGATCAACCTTTGGCTCTTAGTGGCTGGTATTCCAAATAGCCGTATCCTGGACAAGAGTAACACTACATTAACATGCTGTCTGGTGTGTTACACCTCTGTAGGACACCTGGCCCTGCACCGCCACTGCCAGCAGGGGCTCTCCTACCACAGGAAGAAGGGGGTGAACACAGGTTCCCCAGTCCCCAGTGCTCTGGGGACCAAAATACAGCTAACCTAGATTTTTGGAATGGTTTCTGGCATGAAAGAGCCAGGATTGCAAAAGAAGAGAGACAAAAGAGAGAAGGTTTAACTGGATGCCTCGTACTGGAGATGACACAATCTCCAGGCACTCACAACCGCTGCTATTCTACGCAGCAGGGCTTCCTAGCAAGAAGCCCTCTCCTTTCCCAGCCGCTGCCATCACATGTTGTAGGGGAAGCATCCAGTAGGTTACAATTTGCAAAAACATTCCTCCCATTCCTGGTTGAAAATGCCACTGACACTGGATCCGCCCATCCCAACTGGAGGGAGCTTACGTGGAAGATGTGAATAAAGCGTGTTGGGTTGTTGACCTAGAAGGGTCGTAAGCAAATTTTTTCCAAACAGTCAATGGCTAATAATAATATAGCTTAACCACAAAATACCGTATATTTTTCTGTGTGTAAGACGCCCCCATGTATAAGACGTCCCCTATTTTTGGGGACTCAAAATTAAGCAAATGGGGGAATATTGCCCAGAGTTGCTGAGCTTTTTTGGGGGAGATTGCCCAGAGTTGCTGAGCTTTCTTTAGGGGGGGATTGCCAAAAGTCACTCACCCGATGGACCTACGCTGCCACTCGCATGCATTACAAAAGCCACCTATCATCTGTCCCCTTGCCAAAAGAAGCCGCCAATCGCCCGCCCAACTGCTGCAGCAACAACCAATCAACATCAGCCCTTCCCGCAGACACTAATAACATGCCCAAGAACCGCTGAAAATCTCCAGCTGGCTACACCAACCAATCCCATGTCCCCCCATGTACGATCCATGTATAAGACGACCCCCAATTTTTAACATAACTTTTAAATAAAAAAAAAACCTTGTCTGATACATGGAAAAGTACAGTAAAACAAAACTGTAATTCTTTAATTAACAATGTCCAGATAGGTTGTGAAAACAATCTTTTTAACTGTCAAAGACCAGAGTAAAGAAACAGGTATGCTTTCAGCATACACTGAAAGCTATATAGCGAAGACACCAGACACACCCATAAAGGGGAAAATCCCACAGCTGAGGTGCCACCACAGAAAGAGCCCTTGAACCTCTGAGAGAGGTGAATGTGCCCAGACAGCCTCCTCTACCAATCTAACATCTGGCAGGGTCTGTAGGGAAGGAGGCAGTCTTTCAGGTATGTGGGGCCCAAGTCATGTAGGAGAATGGGATAAACTGTTTAGAACAGAAATTGTGTGTTTTCTACATGTCACCCTGGCCAGTAACCTGGCTGCCTCATTCTGAACCATCTTCAAGGGGGGGAGGGGCACATAGAGTGTGATCCAATGTAGAAGTTACCAGAGCATGGATTAGAGCAGCCAACTTATCTTTGATCTGGTAAACCAACTGGCAATGGAAACAGGCACTCCCAGTCATCAAGGGTGCCTGGATCTCCAATGACAATGCTGGTTCCTACTTGCCTGCTCCTTCCAGGGGTCTGCAACCCTGTCCAAAATAGGCTGTCTCCCTGCCTCTTGGACAGAAAAAAACTGTCTTGCCTTCTGTTGGCCCATATCCAACCTATCACTGTCTCCAAGCACTTGAACTGCCTCTCATGATTCAGGTGGCTCAGAGATAGATATGCCACCAGCTTATTGGTGACACAACACTCCAAATCCTCTGATGACAGCTCCCTACAGATATTAAATAGTACGGGGGAAAGAATGGAACCTTGTGGGGTGCCACAGGATTAACTCCCATGCTGCTGAGCTCCTACGCCCATAACTACTCTGGAAAACAGGCCCAAAGACAGGACAGGAACCGCTGTAATGCAATGCCCCCAACCACCACCACATTGATCCATTCCAGGAGATTACTGTGAGCAGCAGAATCAAAAGCTGCAAAACAGTGTAAGAGAATAAGCAGGGTCACACACCCCTCTCCTTGTCTCTCAAGGCAGTTTTGCTGCCATACGAAACATAGTGCTGGGCTAGGATACAAGAACTGGCGTACCCCCATGACTTGCATCAGGAAAGGGGCTTTTAAACTTGTTCATAAATGACCTGAAGTTGGGGTTGAACACTGAGATGACCAGGCATGCGGCTAGCACCCAGTGGTTCAGGCTGGCTCCCAGATGTGTCAGCATCCACAACCCCTTGAGGCTTTTGCAGCCAGAAGCATGGAAACAGAAGCAAAACGATGGTGTTCTGAGCCTCTGGGGCTGTCAGTTCAGAAGCCACGGGTTACTATTAGCTGAATGGGGGAAAGAGGTGGTTTGCTTTCTAACATTCTGTGTTTTGTGAGGAGCTGCATTGCCCTTGCATAATTCTGAGCCACCTCCTCGCTGGTGGGTCTGTGTCTACAGTTTCCTCAACATTGCATTTTTCCTTAGCAGCAAAGGTGGTGGGGAGGTGCTGGCCTCCAGCCCCCCGTCACGGATCTGGGGCAAATTAGAGACTCCAAAGCACCAGCAGCAACCCGAGCCTCGGCTGTCACCACCAAGGCAGCACGGGGCCTCCATCACCCGAGTCTCCCTCCCCCCATACTGACCACAGTGTGGTGGTGGGGCTTCAACACCGGCCACTTGTTGAGCCAAGAGCCAAGACAACGGGCCGTCTGCCAGCCGAGAAGCTTTATGGCACTTTCATACACATTAGCCAAATAAGCACCCGGGGAGCCATTGCCTGGCAGCAGCTGAGCAGCAGATGCCTCGCTGGCTGGAGTCCATCCCATCCCCAGCACCCCACCCCACCCCCCAAACACGGGAGGGCAAGTGAGAGCCACCTAAGAGCGAAGGGGTGCTCCCCATTTGCTCTGTGCCCCTGGCCTGCAGAGGGGACAGCCAGCCTGTGGGAGGCGACAGGGTTGCCCTGAGCACCAGCCCTCAGGAGGACTGGCTTGCAGCCCTGGAGCCTGCCTCCCGATTGCTTCCATGCGCATGCCTTCCCCATGCAGGCCCCCTGCCAGATACCCTCTGGCAACGCACACAGCTGGGAAGGCATTAAAAGAACACAGGTGAAAATTATAGGGTGGCTGTTAAAGTTGCAAAGGTCCCGCAGAAGAAAGGGAAAGCCTTTTTATGCACACCTTTCCGGCGGCTGTTGAAAAGAGTTGCCCCAGGGCACCGAATTTACTGGCAAGGCTGTGCCTGGGTGGACTAGTGCTCCATGCATGTGGGCTAGCCACAGCTCTGAAGAAACCGCCAAGAGGCCTTCCAAGCCCCACCGTGCTCCTTGGCATTTACAGCGGGTCAGTTTCACACAATGCTTTGCAGCTGTGAGGTGAGAGGCGAGAGCCTTGTCCTAGGGACCTTAACGTCAAGTGGGGTCCGATGAAGCCAACCTGCTGCCTCCAGGCACTGCAGACTATAACTCCCAGCCAGTGTGGCCCTGTGATGCTGAGGCTGATGGGAGCTGTGGTTCAACAGAAACTGGGGAGCACCAGGTTGCTGAAGGCTGCGGGGTGGGCAGAGAAGGGAGACTCTCAACACTCACATTTCATTTTTTTTAAAAAGGCGCAATAACCAAAAGTCAATTTCTCTTTTCCTTTCTAAAAAAAGGTCTTTGAAAAAAACTAGTTTGACTAAGTTTGCACGTGCATGCTCAGAAGAATGGTAAAAAGCTTTGCCTCGTGGAAAGTTCAGTATATTCTCACAAAATGTTGTGACTCTTTTTTTACATCTTGCTTTTCAAGGCAAATATGGCTCACAGTATAGATAAGCTAGCATAAACACTATTTTAGAATTAAAAATAAAATCCAAAAACACTGTGGGGATATCTAATGTTGTGTGAGTGGGCCTGTGCTTGCATGATGGGATTCCCTTTCCTCTCCTCCCCTATGCAGTTCCCCCCCAATCTGCCCCAGAGGGTGCCCCTCTAGCCAAGAGGTTAAACTGGGGCCAGGTGAGAGAACTGACCCAATTTGTGATGACAGTAGTCCTCAGCTTGGGGCACAATAAGCTGCAGTTATTAGCACAGGAAGTATGGAAATCTTTCCCAGGTGTGGGACATCACCGATGACAGGGTCTAGGAGACTGCTTTAACAGTCCTAAATATCTGTCTGTATTCCACAACTGGGGGAGGGAAAAGGACATTTCCAGAGACTCACTTCCTTCTTTGAGACTTGGGAGTCTGCTTCCACATGGAGACACACCTTTGCCCGACTCTTTAAACATCAGGTTAAAATTACCCTCATCTGCAGCAGACCACACCTGCAGATGGCAGTACAGGTGTAGAACTATGGGACCTGATCTCTTTGCATGTTTCAACTGAGATGCTTTGAGGGTTAAACTATGGAACTCACTCCCACGGGAGGCAGTGATGGCCACCAACTTGGATGGCTTTACAAGAGGATCAGGCAAATTCATGGAAGAGAGAACTATGGTGGCTTCTAGCCCTGATGACTCTGCTCTGCCTCTACACTTGGAGGAGGCAATGCTTCTGAATCCCAGTTGCTGGAAGCCACAGGAGGGGAATAAACGTTGAAGCCTGATTGCAGGTTTCCCACAGCCTTAGGCTCTTCTTTTGGATAGGCTTGTCTTCTTGCCCAGGTTTCCCTGACCCATAAACTGGGACTATTTGTTTAAATTAATGCTTTTAATATTCCCTTCTAATATTCCTAATATTCCTTTCTTTCATTCACCTGTTTTACTGGTTTTATGTTGCATTTCTGTTTCAGTGATATTGTTTTTATATTGTATACCACTTAAAAGTTTTATAAAACATCAGGCTGTTTATACATGCTCTGAATATGAAGGTTGCCCGGGGTGCATAATGTATCCTGACAATGGGCTTGTTTGATGCCGCATTGTTTCTGTATACTTTGGCTGACAGAGCCCTATAAGCCTACAATTAACTAAGTACATTCTCTTGAAGCCTCACCTGAATGGCAAGTCCAGATGGCAAGAGCCTGAGAGGTGAACTATTCACTCAGCGGTTGTCCCGCAGGGCTGAACGTCTCCTGGAAGCATCAGAGCAGCTTTTCATCTGGGCCCACGTTTGGTGGCCAGGCTTATGCTTTTAGGAAGCCATATTTTTTTTGGGGGGGTTAACCAAGCAAGGGAAGCATAAACAAAGCAAAGGCATTTCCTTTCTGGATCACTTTCAGGGGTGTCCCATTGGAGGAGAGAGAGCTAAAAACGCAGGCTGGGCACTCCCAGGAAGGAAACTCCCAGATGGGAATAGCTGCTCTTTGGAGTAGCTCTAAATCCATGCACCAGGAAAAAGATTCTTGACGTAGATAGGATGGGATGTGTGTCTGGACTTGGCAGCTGGCAAAGCACTCTCAGGACCTGCCAGAAAGGGAGTGGAGCACGCCATGGCCCCAATCCTGCAGCGCCCATGGGCAACGGGCTTCAGTAATAATGATTATGATAATAATAAGTATTTCTTGTACTCTACCCATCTGACTGGGTTGCCTCAGCTACTCTGGGTAGCTTCCAACAAAGCATGAGGGCAAGCTGGGAGAGGCATCTCCAAGAGCTGTGCCTCCATCCTAATACAAAGTGGCGCCTCTTCTGAACAGGTGGTTGCTCAATGGCTCTCAAATCTGAACACCAACGTGGCAATGAAGAACATTGCAGAGCTGTGGGGGCAGAAGAAGAGGTCAACTGCCAGAACGAATGCCCTTCGGCAAACAGAGAGAGTGAGAGAGGACTTGAATGACAGGGGGCTGAGAGCAGTTAAAAGGGGGGGGGGCCTCTTCACACTCACAGAGCCATTTTGTATAAAAGCTTTAGAGAAGCTTTTTAGAGAAACATCCTCAATGTATTGTCCAGTAAGACAAGTTTGCATGCAGTAGGAAATCATTGAAACACTGTCTGTACCAATACTCATCTCAACCCAGAAGGACCAGCAAACTGGTTTCAAGAAAAATAAAAGCATCCAGCTTCGGTTCAGGAGTGCAGCGTCTACAGGGCTGAGAAAGACTTCAAAAGTAGTCTACAACCGAAGGTGGTAAGTAACTGGGAGGTCACTCTAAGACAGAAGACTCTGGTCCTCTACTGATGAACATGTCAGCAGCTTCAACTGCTTTACTTGTTCATCTGACAAAGAGTGTTTCATGAGTTCAATATACTTATTTGAAGAAATCCCTTCCACACCTCCTCCTCCTCCTCCTCCTCTTACAGGCACCATTCCTCCACACCCAACTTTGCTAGTTTGAAATAGGCCAAGCAGTCAAAGAGCACAGGTGAGGAGCATGTGCAGCATTGCTAAGCATTACCAGAACTGGCAGGAGGAGCCTCTGCTCTCCCGCCCTGGTGGGGATTTTCTCCAGAGCAAATGCACACGCCACAAGCTGGATCTCGATTTACAAGCCTCCAGCCTTTGGTCCCATAGGGCAAGTGAAATCTTCCAGTGTGGAAGAACACAAGAGTAAGTGGGAGCCAGCAAGCCCGCTCAACGTCAGATGAAGCGCCAAGCCCTCCGGTGCTCCCACCCCATGGACCAAGTTCCAGTCATCTTCCACAAGGCTACGGACCTCCCCAGGGTGCTCTAGAAACAAGAAGCCAGAGGAGCACGTGGAGAGGAATTGCTCAAAGCCAAGCTATTAAGGGCTTTGGGGCTGGGGAGAAGAGAGACTAGAGAGCCAACACGATCAGAATCAAAGAAAATTAAAACACAATATTGAGAGTAACCTAAGTCCAGATTTCCTCTTCCTAATCCTCCAGGAACCCACAGATGGCTGGGGTGGAAAGGATGCCACTCTGGCTTCAATCCCTGCTTGGAACAAGGTAAAGACAAGAAGATGCCTCGAGTATTCATGAGTTCAGAACAGGGACAACTGGCTTGGGCATCTTTGGCACGTTTGGGCCTCCTATAAAAGCCCCCCTCCCCCACTGTGTGGGGCTGGGATGAGGAAAGAAGCAGATGTCAATGCTTCACACACCATCTCGGGTGCCACTAAAAAGTCAAATGCAAACCGTAGCACTTCTTGTGCCCCCGCAACATGTCACTGCAGCCACCACATGAAGACG
This sequence comes from Podarcis filfolensis, assembly GCF_964270895.1. NCBI lineage: Eukaryota > Metazoa > Chordata > Lepidosauria > Squamata > Lacertidae > Podarcis > Podarcis filfolensis. Next base: position 90,654,626 of record NC_139603.1, on the reverse strand, counting down.
CCTCCATGGATCTGTGCAATCCACAGTCTTAACACAGCAATCAGGCTGCAGTGCCTCAACTCTCCTCCCCACCAGCCCTGCTCTTTCTGCTCCAACAACGCCACTCCACCTTCCCTCCCCACACCTTGCCTGGCCCCATCTGTGCTCTGAGCAGCACCTGACTGACTCCAGCTACAAAAGTTGAGGCTGCTGAACAGACTCTTGGGCTGGGGTGCTGCTTGGTAGTAGTGGGGGGGGGGTTGTTGGTTTTTTGTATTATAGATCATGTTGTGATTGATGTGGAAATTGATCAGCTTTGTTTTTAAATGCTTTATTTATTGCTTATGACTACTTTTTTCATGTGGTAAGCCGCCTTGAACTGTGCAAAGGCGGCATACAAATAAGATTCTATATGCATGCATGTATTTGTATTGGAGAAGCAGCTGAAAAGTAGGCAGGCCAGAGGAGCCCGGAGAAGGGCTCAGGTGTACTGGGGGCCCAGCTGCCCTCCAACCCCTCCCAGCCCTTCTCCCACTTTCCCACCCTGCACTGAAACACTCTCCTCTCCCCACAATAAGAGGGAAAGGCATCACATTTTGGGTCCATCAGCCACATGCACAGCTGTCCCAAAGAGGGACCTTGGCACTCCTGGCGGGGCTTCCTCTACACCCAGGGGGAAGAGGACTGAGGACCTGGGCCTCCTGCCCCAAATTGGGTGGGTGGAAGAGTGAATGAACTGCTGCCCTCACCACATGATCCATCACAAGGTGCTTATGCCTGCGTCACTGTTTTGCACCTGCAAGGCTGCCAAGAAACACATGTGCCCCCCTCCCTCTTCCCCCGGTGGGACTGGCGTGGCAGCCCTTTCTTCCTCTGATTTAGCTGCTGCGAGGCTCTCCCTCCCCCAGGGAGGCTGGCCTGCTTGCTCAACGCTTGCCAGCTGGGACGGTGTCTGCAGATCTGTCCCCAGGTCCGTCCCGTCTCGCCTGAGCTCAGGGTTGCAGACTGCCTGGCTGAGGGTCTCTGGCTGGCTCCTCTGGGGACAGGGTACCCTGGCACCCCTCCATTGCCACTGCTTTGAGACTACGGCTCCTGCACCTCCTCCACCACGTCCACCGGCAGCAGCGGCAGCGGCAGCAGCAGCCGCCCGACTTCACAAGGCACCATCCCTCCCCTTTCCAGCGGAAGAGCCTGCATGCTGCTGCCCTGCCTGCCTCCCCCTCCCCCCCCTGCAAAGTAGCTCCAGCTGTCAATGGCCCAGATTGGAAGTGCAGGTACAGGAGCTGGCGCCCTGCCCGTCTCCCTTGTGTCTGTCTGGTGAAAGAGGAAGCCAGTCCACCTCTGGAATCCTTCACTCTCTCCTCGTTGCTACTCTCCCCGCGTCCCTCCAGGGGATTGGGGGTCAGTCTCGCTCACTCGGTCTCTCTCTCCCCCCCTTGCCCCTCTCCGATTACAATGCAGGCAGTGTTCGCTCCAAATCCCCCACTGCACGTTAATTCTGCTCTTCTGTCTCTAACGACCAAACCGCCTTCCTGTGCCTTCTGTCTTTCCATTACTCCTCTGCTATTTTTTATCTCCGACAAATAGCGTGCGTCAGCTCCAATTGAAGGGAATGGGGCGGGAAGGGGAGCACGCGGCAGCGGGCGGAAGAGGGGGCACAGGCAGACCCTTGTTTGCACAAGCACAGGCACCCCTCCGCCACGGAGGGGGCCAGCTCACAACGGCGAGAGCCCAACAGGCCCAAAGGAGCAGAAACAGCAGCTCAGAATCTCAATTATCAAAGCAGTCGCTGTCCTGAGCACGGTCTTTCATAGCTCACATCAGGGCGGCTTATATTATTGGGATTATCCCATAGGATCTGCCATAGTGAATGGTTGCAGAGGTGTCTGTCTGTCCTACAGTACTTTTAAGCCATACAGCATTCCAGATACCCCCCTCCCTCTTTAAGACTGTAGCACTGATTTGGTGGGGGGGAGCCTGTAGCACTATTCAGGAGTGTGAATTTCAAGGATTAGAAGATATGAGATGTAGGCAGAACCTGCCAGTGAAATCAGTAAGGAGCTCTTAAAACAACTGGTGCATTTTATTGGGGAAAGAAAAGACACAGAACTAAGAGATAGCAAAGCAAACACAAAGCAATAAAACTACTAGCACATTTGCAAAGCTAAGCAGGGTCCAGTATGGTTTCAAATTGGATGGGGCACTGTGGGTTGAGATTCTTGCACTGCAGGGGATGGACTACATGACCCTTGGGATCCCTTCCAACTCTACAGTTCTGTGATTCTATGAAAGAAGTCCATGTTTCTTTCTCTCCCTTTGTGTGCATTTGCGTCCCAAAGCAGCAGAAGCAATCCTCCCATCAGGCCAAGGTATGCAGCACTCCCTTTAGGGCATTAAGTCCTCAAGGGTCTCCTTCCTTTCCCCAGCAAGATTGTTCCAGTTTCTGCCTCTCTCCCCCTGCACATCCCGGCAGAGACTCAAACTCTCCTTTGGGGGCACAGCAGCACCCCAGCTTCCAGGCAGTCAACAGCTCTTCCATGCCAGATCCTGAACTCCCCTCTTTTCCAGGCTGATTTATGGCCTGCAGAGAAAGTTTCTCTTTCTGCCTCCAAGATTCCTTGTGTTTTGGCCTCAGCTGCCACTACCCCAATCGGCTGTTGCTACTGGCGCGTCCTGCTCTCAGCTTTGACAACTGGACTTTTCCATTCTAGACACCTCAAGAGCCACTCCCAAAGGGCACAGATATCCCTTGTTGGTGCCCTGGGATTTGCCAAGGTCCTCCGGCAAGAGGAAGAAACGAAACTCTCTGCTCCAGGCCAGCCTTCCCTCAAGCTGGCTGGGAATGGGAAGAAGGGCTCATTGCAGCAGGACCCCTTCCAGCCCTCTCTGTTAAGCAGACCAGGCCTGCTTATTAACTGCCTGGCTGGTGGGATGGCAGCACGTTGCTGAAGACTCCAGAGAGCTCCATGTAGCTGGAAGTTTTGGAGTTACAGGGTGCGTCTGCATTTGGCAGCAACACACACATCTCTCTGGCAAAGGACTCGCTACCCCCAAGGCTGCATGTTCTCACTGGAGAAGTACCCAGGGCACCTTCCAACACTGTGCAGTCCAGGGGCAAAAACTGCTCACTGCCCCCCCCCCAAACCATCCTCCACAGCTCCCTTATAAAGGAACCACCCAGATCTTGCTTCTGTGCAAACCAGGCCCAGCTTGTTAAAGGTTATAAGAGACACAGATGAAGCACAGCCCTATGTCAGCCTCAAACTGGGTGGGTAAGCAAACTTCCCTGCCCCTCCCCAGAATGAGGAGGAAGCAAGGCAGCATCACAGTTGGGTCCTGAGGCAGCACAAAGCTGGAGGGTAGCTAAGCCTGAATAATAGTAATAATAATAATAATAATAATAATAATAATTTTTATTTATACCCCGCCCTCTCTGGCCGAAACTGGGCTCAGAGTGACTAACATCAATTATATAACACATCAAGATAAAATCAAGCAATCAATTAAAATCAAAATCAATTAGAATCAAATCAGAATCAGAGTGGTTCACATCTTTCTAACTGTAGCAGACTAATTACTTTCTCCTTTTCAATCACAATCAAGCACTTCACAAACTGCCTTGCTGCAGCCGTTATTATTACTTTGTCACAACACACCAGCCAAGCAAGCCACTGTTCTTCCCATTTTACAGGTGGGAAATGGTGGCAAAGCAATAATGGGGTGTCCCAAGGTCATGGCTGAGAAGGGATATGAGCCTGTGCACGTGTCCATCCCTCTGCTTTCCTGGCTGCCTCTCAGAAGAACTTACACACACAGCCGTGACTGGTGCCATTCTTAAGCAGTAATTTTTGTTCTGAAAGAATTATAATCTTCCTCCTTTTACCCCTCTCAAAGCACCAAGGCTTTCACCTTCAGGAAAGGGCCATAACGCAGTGCTGGAGGATCTGATTTCCACACAGAAAGTCCCAGCTTTAATCTCCGGCACTTCCAAGTAGTGTAGAAGCCTGGAGAGTTTTTGCCAGTCAGTGTAGACAACACTGAGCTGGATGGGCCAATGCTCTGACTCAGGATGAGACTCTGTTCTTGTATACTTTCTCTGCATGCAGTGTTAGTAATCAGGTGGGATCACAGATTGTGGATGAGACAAAATGGCTAAGAGGCACTGGACATAGGAAAACAATAAAGGTGACAAAGGTTGGCCTTGGCCCATACCCCTCCAGAATGCTGAAACCACACAAACGCACACAAACTCTCCGAAAGCGTAACAAGGCAGCCCAGAATCCCAGAAAACTGTCAGAGAGAAGCTGCCAAGACTTCCATGTCAATATCCCTCCTGCTTAGGCAAACACAGGCCCTGCTCTGCAGAAAAGCCCATTAAATAAAGATTTCCTTCAGGAGGCAGAGCAAGCAAACGGAGGGAGCTCAAAGCCTTGCCAAGACTCCATGGCAGAACTGTAGTAACAACGAAGATTACCATCAAAGCAACGCTGCAGGCCTCTTTGCAATTCCAGAGCAGAGGAAGGCAAACCACAGAGCTGAGGACACATTCACGGGGAGCAGAGCCCTGCATATAAGACTGTGCATCTGCCGCAGAGACCCAACCCCAAACTTGTATAGACCGGAGGTCCCTTAGTCTTCGCAGGTGTTTCTCATTTGGGATGTTTGCTTACAGTCAGGGTGGGGAGCTTGTGGGCCTCCAGATGCTGTGCTCCTCCAGACTACGACTCGCCTCATCACCATCCCTGACCATTGACCACAACACTGAAGGGAGCTGGAGTCCAACAACATCATGGGGTGGAGGTACAGATGTCTCATCCTCCTTCAAGTAAGGGCATCAGACGCCTGTACAACCACCAGGGAATCCTCTATCTCACAGAGCAAGCCACATCAGCTTCACAGCCACAGTGACTTGGAAAGAGGCCTGTGTCCTAACAACACTGGGGGCAGCAGCTGTCAAGCTGCAGCAGGGGTGGAGAACCTCTTTGGCCCAGGAGACCAAGCCTTTATCTCCCCCCACCCCTGCGAGCCAACTCTGACAGGTGGGTATCATGATGATGTCAAGTGACTAATAGGCAGCCATGTGCACCTGCCAATGTTGATCCATGAGGGCAACACAAAGCAGCAGCCAGCAGGACTGAACCCTCTGCAGACCAACTGATGAGCAGAGGAAAGTGCTTCTCTCTCTTCGCAGCATGTAGCTCGGCTGGTGTGTCTGAGACATCTGGAGCCGTTTGCTCTCAAAGCACTTTGCTCAGGGCACCTTCTGTCTGCTCTGAGCTCCTGCACTGTGTGGGCTTGGGAGGCGTCTTTTGAGTGGGTGGGTGGAAGAGGACTAGACAGCCTTTTGCCACTTCCAAGTCTACTATTTGGTTTCTCCTTCCCCATACATAATATTTTACAGATTTGTTGAGCTCCACCTTACTGTTTTTAAATCAATTCTCCAATTTCCCCCAGGATCATTTTTTATCTGTGTTAAAGACTGTATGATGAGATTCTTGATGCAGTTGTAACTCTGCTCTAAGAATTCCACTCTCCCTCCACCCCCCCCCAAGTTCTCTTCCAGAGTCAAGATGCTCTGACAGTCCTCAGCTCTGCAATGTTTTTCCCCTCCCTTCATCTTTTAAAGGTTTCCTCTGGCAACCTTCATGAAGGCAAGGGCCTGTTCTAGGAGTTTAAGGCTAAGGCGGGCAACTTTCAGAGAGCTTTCCAAATCATGCCCTGCAGCCAACTGCCCCAACAGCCATTTTCCTCACTCTGGGGAGGGGCTTGGCCCCTTCAGCAGCCTATCTATGGAAAAGAGGGCTTCACATCCGGACGCGGGTCTTTGGTTGCCATCTGCATGCAATGTGCAAATGAGAAAAACTGCTGTTTTTCTGTGATAGGAAAACCTGACTCTAGCAAAGGAAAGATACAAAAATTTCCTGGGTGTGGGCAAATTGGGAGAGAGGGGATCTGGATAGAGTCCCCTTCTTCAGCCCAACTGACCCCGGAAAGCCATAAGGGAGGGAGGGAGTGAAAAAAATGAGGCGCTGGAGCTGCGCTTGCAACCTGGCACCTCCGCTTTGAGCGACAAACCTCAAGATACAGGCGCCACAATCAAGGAGCTCTTACGTAAGAAGAGCTTGGCTGCAGCTGGATCAGGCCAAAGCTGGCCGCTCTAGCCCAGGTTCCGGTTCTCACAGTAGTCAACCAGCTGCCTCTTCTGGGAAGCCCACAAGCAGGACTGGAGGGCAACAGCAGTGATTCTCAGCAACTGACATTCATAGGCAGACTGATTCTCATACTGTGCAAGCAAGACTAGGACCCATTGGTAGTCATCCTCTATGAATCTGTTGAAATTCTCTTTTAAATCCAGCTAAGCTGGTGGCCACCACTACATCGAGTGGGAGTGGTGAGTCTGTCCTGAATTGTCCAACATTCAGCTTTTATAAGATAACCCTGTTGGGCCATTATTATGCTTCTTCCCAAAAGAATGGGGAAATGGAGCAGGTGAGAAGCAAAGAGAGTGCCATAGACAGGATGCCCAGGGCTCCCGGCAGCTCCTTCCAAAGCTGTCAGCTCCATTACAAGTAGAAACCAGTAACAGCTGGGAGAGAGCTGTGCCCGAAATCCTGGAGAGCCAATACTGAGCTAGCTGCACTGAGGGCACTTTCCACGTTCAAGAGTTTGCCACATAAATTTAGACTCTCTTCTCAAGCATGGAGGTTGGAACAAGGGTAGATCCATTACTGCACTTTCAAGTACAGCTTATGCTAGTTTGGGCTTCACTTGTGTGGGCGCACCATTTGCGGTCCCTTCCCTCCTAAAGGTTTATCATTTCTTGAGTTGGGGAACTATATCTCATGGCTTTCACTGTCAAAAGCGATTGCAATTGCCTCCAGATTTGTGGCTTATTTGAAATCAACAAGGACTGTCTACTCCTTTTCACATAAAAATAATAAGTACCCGTGAGCTGGCATCTTCCAGTCTAGCCGATCCGATGACGAGTGAATTCCTAGCCTTAAGTATAAACCCTGCAGAGGAACTGCTTTTCTTCCTGAGAAATCTTTCTGGATCCATCTTCATTAAAGCTCAATTAAACTGAGGGGAAAGGAACTCTGAAACCCTACCCTTGCCTTCCAGAAAAATAAAATACTTCATGCTGGGTGTAAATTAAAACCAACGTAGCAGCAGCAGCCTGGGGGGAAAGACGGGCAGAGGACAGGATGACGTGGGGCTCAAGCATCGGAGCATCGTCCCTGGTGCCAAGACATTCCTGAGCATGGCGAGGAGAGCTGCCTGCTGCGGGAATGTACACAAATGCACGTGGATGGGAGGCAGCCCAAGGCTCACCTACCGAGGAAAAGGAGATCAGGTCTTTGCCAGGTTTGCCCCTCCTCACCTCCATGCCACCGGGATCCATCATCTCACTGCCCATAAGCTCTCCAAGCAGAAAAGGAAGAACTTGGGTCTTCTGTTCTTATCATCATTTCCCACTGATGTGTCTCTATGTCTCCCCCAGGTGCCCCCCAGACAAGCACGTGGCTGAATGGCAATGTGGGAAGCAACCAAAGTATTTCTGAAGGGCTCCACAATGCCCCCAGCTTTGGCTGGAGACCAGACACCTGGGCCACCCACTGGTCTGCCCTCTCCAACCCTAAGATCCGCTTTACCAACTTCACAACCCATTTCTGAAGATGTAGATGTTACAACAACTCATTACCCTTCCGTTGAGCAACGGTGCCCCTTCATTTTCTAATTATTACCCAAGCACCAACGTCTCTTAATTGCAGCAAGAAATGAAATCTACTTTACTAACACCAAAATGGGCTGGGTTAATATGATGCTTAGGACCAAAGTTTACAATGCATTTTGCAAGCTTTCAAGTTCCACAGAATTCTTCTTCAAACTGTAGTAGCCAGACGATAAGGTCAAAGCACATAAAGCGTTTAAAAACCATATTGTCAGAAAAGCACTGTTTAATGTCTGGATAAGATATAAGGACTTGCTAGAAAATAAAACCCCAAGGTGGTTGTCACCAATGGAAGCGAAGGCTCAGAAAAAACTCAATATGGAGGCCAAATGGCCGAAATATTGGGAAATTCTGGAACAAGATGGAGACAAAATAAAATTGCAGAGCTTTGAAAAATTGAAAAACAAAGTGCGAGATTGGCTCCATTATTATCAAATAATGGAGGCATACAATTTGGACAAAAAAGTTGGTTTCCAGGTGGAAAAATCAAAATTGGAAACAGAATTGTTAGATTCAAAAACCAAGAATTTGTCAAGAATGTATAACTTGCTGTTGAAATGGAACACTCAGGATGAAATGGTGAAATCAGCTATGATTAAATGGGCACAAGACGTTGGACATAACATAATGATGGCTGACTGGGAACAGTTATGGACCACAGGTATGAAATTCACGGCATGTAATGTCCTAAGAGAAAATTTAATGAAAATGATTTATAGGTGGTACATGACACCAGTCAAGCTTGCAAAAATTTACTATTTGCCCGACAATAAATGTTGGAAATGTAATGAGACTGAAGGTACATTCTTTCACCTTTGGTGGACATGCCCAAGGATTAAGACATTCTGGGAGATGGTTTATAATGAAATGAAAAGGGTATTTAAATATACCTTCCTGAAGAAGCCTTTCTCCTGGGCATGGTTGGCCAATTGGTGCCAAAGAAGGATAGAACTTTTTTTATGTATGCAACAACAGCAGCAAGAATACTCATCGTGAAGTACTGGAAGACACAAGATTTACCCACCCGGGAAGAATGGCAGATGAAGTTGATGGACTATATGGAACTGGCAGAATCCGAGACCAGGGAGAAGAGTCGGTGGAAGAAGACTGGAAAAAGTTTAAAGACTATTTACAGAAATACTGTAAAATTAATGAATGTTAGAAAAACATTGGAATGAAGTTATATGGCTTTAGTAGAAATGTTATAAGGAATTAAGTATAAATAGGTTAATAGAGCATTAAAGGAAAAAATAAGGTAAAAATATGTTAAGATAATTATAGGATAGAAAACAGAGGAAGATGGAAAGGAATTGCTGAAACGATTAATAGAAGTGGAATACAAAAAGGGAGGTGTGAGGAGGTCGTTGAAAAAGTGAATGAAAGATAAGATATTGAAATTGTTTGATGTGTTTTAAACTGTTTTTGTTTTGTTTTGTTAGTTTAATGTGTTAGTGTCATGTAGTGTTTTTGTATTGTATTGTTTATTTTGTAGTGTCTAAATTGTTGGAAAAGTAATAAATATTATTATTTTTTTAAAAAAACTGTAGTAGCCAGGATGGGCTCCAGGAATGAGAAGTCCACAAATCTTGAATTTTCATGGTAATTGGCCAGTTTTGTGGTTCCCACCCAACCAGGACGTAGAAAGGAATTATTTATTTATTCTCCCTCCAAAAGGAAATAAAAACATTTTGAAACACATTCTAAAAACAGTTAAAAAAATTCTCAACCAGCGAACTCAGTATTTCCAGGAACAGCATCTTTCAGTATCATCACATGCCTGGGTAAACAGGAATGTTTTAAATTCCTCCTAAAAGTAAATAATGAGGGAGAAAGATGCCCCTCACCCTGAAGTGTGTTCCACAAGCAGGGAGCCACCTTTGAAAAGGCACTGCAATGTGTTAGAGCCAAATGAGCAGCTCCCCATTTGGGAGCTGAGGGGGGCACTTTGGCCATGGTGGGCTCTGGAGACAACCAAAAAGGGAGAACCACGGCTGCTGCTTCCAAGTGCCTCCATCACTAGGGATGACGGGAGAGAAGGCAGACAATGCCAAGGAACTTGGTACAGGACCAGATTTGCTTTTCCTCAGGGTGGATAAAAATCAATGATTTTTTTGGTTTAAATCAGATTTTAAAATAAAATGGTTTTGGTGGAAAAAATCGTTCTAAAGATAATTTTCTATTTAGGTTACATTATAGTCCAAAGGCTATTCATCAGGAAATAAGGATTTGTTTTAAGTTTTTCATGTGCGCTAAAACTCAGTCCAAGTTTTTTTTAACAAAAAAACCATTTACCAAATCAGTTAACAAACATGGATACATATGCTATAATCCTATTGTTTTAGTTAAATAAATTGTTATTAAGGAAATGATTATTTTTCTCCTTCCAATAAAGTACAGCATAACAGTTGTCCAAATATAAACAGTTAACTTATTAAACCTCACAATAATTTCATAATTATCTGTCTGTGTATTCCTAATAGTATAACCAAATCAGTGATTTTTGATATAACTGTAAAAACTACTCTGAAAATTTATTATTCCAAAAACGAAACCTTCATCTGGTTGTCAATATTAAAATTATACCAGTAAGAACGAGTCTTTCTGTAAAAAAAAAAAAAAAGATTTAAATAAAATCTTACTGACTAGTGATTTAAATCAAGTCTTACTGACTAGTGATTGAAATCGATTTGATTTAAATCAAATCCACCCTGCTTTTTCTTTCTCCATAGTTTGCAAGAGATACCTGTTCCCTGGCCTGGGGAAGAAGAGAAATCTTTCACAGCACGTTGGACAACCAGAGTCACCCAAAGAGACCTGCGATGGCCAGAGACCACATTTGTGCATAACCTCTCTAGGTGACACCTGATGTCTCGTACCATGAACTGAGAAGGCCGTAGCTATCCATCACTTCTAACAACTGCACAGGTGGAAGAAATGGCCCGTGGAGCACAGCTCTCAGAAAGCAGCCCTGCTGAGCTTCTGCAACCTGCGCCGGGCGTTTTGGAGAAAGCAAAGGCAAGTAGCAGCAGCAGCAGCAGCAGCAGCTGCCGGGTGCCGACAGCACCAGACACGGCTGGGTTGACTAAGCCCACTTTCCTTCCTCTTTGGAGCTCTGGTTCCGGCAGCAAGGCAGGAATCCCAGCAGACCCCGGCGGAATGGAGGTAAACCTGCCTCCAAAAGGGCAGCCGTAAGCCGAGACGAACCCAGAGCACAGAGGGGGGAAATAAATGGAAAGAAAGTTTCCACTCCTCACCTCAAAGCTGCTGCGGGTTTCTCTCCCTTTCTGGGTCAGAGAGAGAGAGAGAGATGATCGTTTCAACTATTCACTGATGTCATTTTTTCCAGGATAAAAAAAGCTCTCCCTGCCAACCCCCTCTCTTTTTCCTCCCACATAACACACTTCTATGCAAACACTTCAAAAATCAATTTGGGGGAGGCCAGAAGACAGAGTAATTCCTTCCCTCTTTTTATGAGGGCACCCACACCCGTTCTTCGGCAGGGGGGCCTCACACCACACCCAGCCCCAAGCCGAGAGAGAGGGCAGCTCTCTGCCTGGAGAGCCCAAAATAGAAGTGCCGCTGGGCTTCCTTGCCATGCCGGCGTCTGCACACAGGCGGTGATACGTCAGCCAAGTGGCTAAGCTGGACCAGAGCAGGATGCCAGGCAGCACTGACCTCTCTGAGGGCAACAGCAGGCAAAGCAGTCTGCCCGCCACTGCCCAATAACCCAGCCACCCTGGTTTCCTGGCTGGCATGCGTGCTGGGCCTTGCTGTGTGCTCAGAGGATGGGAGAGAAGCTGAAACGAACAAGCAAGCCCTCAGCAGCCCAAGATGCCCACTTGCAACACCCCTGGCAAAGCCCAGGAGGCAGAATACAAGGCTTGGGTTCCAATGCCAGCCACACACACAGAGAGAGAGCCCAAGGCAGAAGGACAAAAGACAAGCGAGCTGGATCAGGCCCCTGGCCCACCAAGTGCAGCACCCTGTTCTCACAGCAGCCAACCAGGCTGGAGCTGTCAATGGTTTTCTCTCTCATCAGGGGCCTTGAGAACTCTCTTCTAGGGCAGCTTATGAACACAGCTAACAAACAAGGCTGGATTTGGTTTCTGAATGGTTTAACCCATGTCTGCAATGCTCTCTCTTCCAGCATTAGAAACTGGGGTACAAAAGTTAGGAGCCATATGGCTCCTGGGACCTGGATTGTGGGCACAAAAACAGAATGCCTGGTCACCAATTTTCTTTCTTTAATGGATTTTTTAAAAAAAAGACAGATAGCAGTAGTTTTACTTTAATTTTATTTTTTTGCTGCAGGGTGAATGAGGGGATTAGCAGGCTAGGGAAGCAGCAAAAGACACCTCTTTTGCTACCGTGCTACCCCCCGCCAAACACCTGATTCACTTGGTAGTGCAACAGCAGCAGCAAAAAATAATAATAATAAAATAAAAAATTGCTGCCTGGTGATTCAGGGGGTCAGCAGACTAGCAAAACAGCAAAAGACATATCTTTGTTTTTGCTGCTGCTGCTGCTGCTGCGCTACCAGGTGAATCAGCTGTTTGGCGGGGTATCGCAGTAGCAACAGACATGTCTTTTGCTGCTGCACTACCCTGCTGACCCCCTGAATCACCCGGCCAGGCAGGTGGAGATGCTAGGAGCCAAAGGTGGCATCTCCATCCAGTTGCAAAAGGCCGGCTGCCAGTCGCAAAATGCAACTGGTGCCTGCTAATTTCGGGCGCTGCTCTTGACTGTTGGGTCTGGGAAGTCAAAGCAAAAAGTGGTTTTCAGTCATCCCTGCAGGTTATGTTTCACACTGCACAGCAAATACAACCTATTTTTCAAGCAGCTCCTTGCCCAAACTCAGGAGGTGCCACCATCCACGACTCTTCCTACTGCTGCTGGCCACAGCATCCTAGTCAGTCTCCTCAGACCCTCCTTGCTACCTGCCCCTAATCTAGCTAACCCTCTTCAGCCCCTCCAGTCTCAACCTCCACCCCCCTCCAACTGCTGGTCCTTCCCACCACTCCTCAATGCTGTTAGCACCAGCCAAGGTCCTGTGGCTGCCGACTTGCCATTTCCGGCTGGTTTTTGTTATAAGTGAGCTGGTCCTGAACACCAGTTCTCTACACCCACACAGAGATCCCTAATGTTTTTTTAAACTGTGCTTATATATAAAAAGTAAAGAAGGCACTCAAGACTTCCAACAATTACATTTCCAGTACAATTAAAACCGGGAACCATTAAGAAGTCAGAGTAAAACCAACTAAAACAAACCCACAGCCAGCAAGATTCCAGTGCCCTGAATGCCTCCTGTGCTTCTTGAAAAGGTCACCAAATGGACCAGTCTCACCTCCTTTGAGCAGTCACCCTTGAAAAGGCTCTGCCCTGTCTCCTTCAAGGCAGAACGCAGAACAGGCCCTCCAGAGATGAGAGCAATTGAGAGGCAGGTCCAGGCAGGAAGAGGCAATCCTTCAGATGCCCTGAGGGTCTCAAGCCCTCGATGGCTTTATTGGTAAGAGCCAGCACCTTGAACTGGGGCCAGAAACAAATTGGAATGAATTGCAACTTAAACAAGACTGGTAGAATATATTTAGAAAAAGGGAAAATCTGCATTTTATTATGGATCTCTTATGATTATAATTGTATTTCTACACCTGTTTTGATTTTTATATTGTACAGCTATTATGTTAAGCACGGACATTTGTTTTCTGTATTGCAAACCACCCTATGGTCTTTTGGTGGCATATACGTTTAAATAATGATAGCAATTCTAACCACGGCACTTTTCAAGGGAAATCCCACATACAGTACTCTGCCGTAATCTAACCCAGATGTGACTACTATCTGTATGAAAAGCAAAAGGTTGAGCTTTGCAGGGCTGTGTCTATTCTGCAATTCCATGCAAGCAGTGAAAAAGCACAACATCTCATATTGGGTTAAGAAGACCAACTGCAGAGACTTGTGAAAGCCGCAGTAATCTTAGTGTTTAAAGTATGATTTTAAGTGATTTTTTAAATGAATAAATGCACACCACCCTGGGACCTAGTGGTGAAGGGCAAATATAAATTCAAATAAATAAATACAATTTAAAAAAGCAGGCTTCTTTGTGTAGCCTTGAAAACGTGTGAGGCCCAGATCCATGAGGTGGTAGAAGTGTCCCAAGGGCAGGAGGCAGAGCCTTAAGCCTTTCCCTATTGCCAGCAGGAAGAAAATCATCTATCCAGAGGCAAGCAGAAACCAAACAAACTCAGGAGTGGGATCCCAATTGCACGTTCCCTGCTGAAACTCTGGAATCCCAACCAGCTCAGTGGAGTCTGATATGCCTCCCAAAGGCATTTCAAAAGATTCCTCAGCGTGACTCGGTGCCCATTTCTCCTGCATCATATTTGCTGGCATGATTTCTTCATTATGCTCTGCTTTCCCTTGCACACCGAGGAGAGCCTGGTTTAACAGCCTCCAGATTAAGAAACCATATTTTCTCCCCAGGCTTTAAATATGCTCGCTACACCCAGTTCTGAGCTCCCCTCTCTACGACAGCGGGGCGAAGGCCAGAATCCAGCTCTCCTGAAGCATCACATTCATTCCTGTGGCGTCACCACAGCCCTTTCTGCAGGATTCCCTCCTGTTTCCTGCACCTCCTGCCCAAGGCATTCTGCTTTCTCCACAGCTGATGCTCATGGAATGGCTTCCCTCCCAACTCCCCCAACACGGACTCCTTCTGCATTCAGAACCCTGCAAATTACGCCTGGAAGGGCCTCCTTTCCGAAGTAGCCCAGAGCAAGCAGGGCTGCAGGAGACCCCAGCAAACTCTCATGCCCCAGGGGAAATAAATGTGGGGCGTGGGTGGGGGGATGCTCGAATCCTGGGGGCTTCCACATGGAGAGCAGGGTGCGGTCCATGTGACAAAGAATGGCCATCCAGCTTTCACAGCCAGATGCTAAAAAACCTTCTGCCCTTACATCTTCCTCTTACTCATGGGTAGGCAAACTAAGGCCCGGAGGCCGGATCCAGCCCAATCACCTTCTAAATCTAGCATGGGAATCAGCGTGTTTTTACATGAGTAGAATGTGTTATTTTATTTAAAATGCATCTCTGGGTTATTTGTGGGGCATAGGAATTCATTCATATAATTTTTTTCCAAAATCTAGTCCACCCCCCTCCCAAGGTCTGAGGGTCAGTAGAAAAAGTGCTGGAAAAGTGTTGTTTTTTTTGGATGAAAAAATTCTTTATTGACGTTAATTAATCTCAATACAGATTTAACTTCACACATACACATACAATATATTCTTAAATTAGGTTAACTTAGAATGCTAATTTAACCTTCTACTTCCACTGGGGGGGGGGTTGCTGACCCCTGCTCTTCCTCCTGGTGGCTGCCCAGTCCCACTCTCAAGCCCAGCCTTCATTTCCTTATTGGTCTCTGCATAAGCACACATGGAAGACACCTGGGGATGCATCCAATGAGACTTCCGCTTCTTCCTCTCCCCAACCCATATATGCCCCCAAAATCTGCTCCCACTGGTCCCTCAACAGTCCAGAGCTTATTTTGAGAGGCAGAGGGAGGCGGGAAGAGAGGGAGAGGAAGTCCCTTGCACCAGTGAAGCTGCAGCACTGAACTGTGTCCAGGGTTCAAGGGGTTGCCAGGAGTAACAGACTTTGTGAGGCATGCCCCAGGGTAGCAAACAGTGTCATTGAAGAACACCAGGCTACCATAGCAACTCCTGACCTGGTGCACTCCAGGTGCTGGTGGATACGAGCTCCCATCATCCCTGGCTATGATGGGTGGGGATAATGGGAGCTATAGTCCAACAACACCAGGAGGGCACCAGGTTGGCGAAGGCATGTCTACCATAGGACACTCAAAGTCACTAACTGGGAAGAGCCACAGAGAACCTCAGGGCTCCCCTGGCAACTTTCCATGACTCTCAAGGGGAAGGCAGATTAAGCCTTTGGAGAATCTGTGCCCCAGAGCTGCCACCCTTTGCTGTGTTTTCCTTTAAGCCCCTTCAAAGTCTTGTCAAAGCAACTTTGGTATGAGCAAAGACTGATAATGAGTGCAAAGCAGTGGCTCCCTACACAGCAGGGAGAGGGCTGCAGCCCTTGGATGAAGCCCCGTTGATTCCCCTCTAACATGCGGCTAAGACACCCAGTCAGCTTTTCAAAGTTGGGAGAAAGTGCTGGCATGGATTTCAGCAGCAGCAGCAGCACCTCAAAGCATGTCCCCTCTGCCGTGGGTCTGGCAGAGAAGCAGACATTCACAGACAGCTTTGCTGAGCTTCACACCGTCTGCAGGAGGGAAGGCCGAGCAGCTGTGAGCGCTGGTGGGTTGGGAAGCCATGCCCGCTCGTGGCGCAGTGAGTTCAAGAAGCCGCCTGCCAGGAGCACATTCTGAATGATTCCCCCCTCCCTCAGCTAATCAGCTACTGAAAGAAGAGCTCCCTCCGTCCTGCCAGGCGCTGCACACTCTCCCCCCGCCACCCACCTCCTGGTCAGCTGCACCATGAAGGAGGGAAGTGGGCTTGGAACAGCCGCTGGCTCGCGGAGGAGCACTCAACGCGCCGTCATTCATTATCCACCGACATATGGAATAGTCATTGTGGGAGGAAGCAGAACCAAACAAGAGCCCCAAACTGCTTCCTCCCAGCGAGGCCTTGACAGCCTCTCCAGCTCCCGGCCATTCATCTCCGGGCAGCTGAAGGGGCGGGAGGAGGGACGTTCGGTCTGCCCAGCAAGCAAGCAAGTGCGGCACACACAGGCAGTGTTGGGGGGCAGGGAGGGGAAGGAGCGCAAGAGCAAGGGGGCCGGGGATTTCCCCAGCTCCAGCCCTCCGCCTGACGGGGACATAGCTGCACAGGCGGCACCTCTGCTCTCCCCACTGTGCAACAGCCACCTCTGCAGCCAAGCGGGGGTGCAGTGGGAGACGGTCCAAGGCGCTGCTGCGAGGAGGCAAGGCGAGCAGAGCTGCCTTATCCGGGACGGCCCAGCCAGGCCACGCCAGGAAACCAATTTATTTTGTTGTGTCTCTTCCCAGAACACACGGTAGAGAAGGAGTTGGGCGGCACGCCAGGCCCAACGCCGGCGGCTGCCAACTGAGCAGGAGCTCAGTAGGAGGAAGTTTAGTCTGTGCTCAGCGCAGGGGCAGCCGTGTGGGCCTCCCTCCGCTGCTTGCTAGTCTTCGCTACACAAACCCACGCAGGCCAGGAGGGCGGCGAAGGTGGGGTGGCGTAGGGGGGAGAAGCACCAGCGCTTGGGGCAGAGGGGGCAGGCAGGTGAACAGGAGCTGAGCCACAACACTGCTAGCACGGCAGTCATGCTCCGGAAAGGAAGCAGAATCATCCCTCCCCACCCCATTCTCTGCTAAGGAAGCCCAGTTCTGCTGCCAACAAGGCAACTCAGCAATTTGCACACTTTCACTGCCTTCTGCTCACCTTGCTACCTCTACGATGCAGACAGGAACCAGGTTTGCAAATAATCAGGAAGGGAAACAGGGCTATGCCAGGAGGAAAGGGCATGGAAAAGAGGGATACTGGGTCTGTAGGCAGGACTGAAGAACCAAGAGTTGTGAACGCCCCCTGGATCCCTTCCCCTCGGCCCCAAGTTTGGAAACTGCAAGAGATCAGAGGACAGTTCTGCACCAGATCCCAAACTGCATACCTATGTGTACAATCACAGATGTGGATAACACACTTTGTCCCAGCCAGGCCCTGGGCCAAGGCTCCTGGGGCCAGCCTCCCGTCCCCACAGGACGCTGCCCGGCCGGGCCAAACCTCACAAGCCAGGCACATCCAGGGGGTGAGGGGAAAGGGCTGCACCCAGCTGCTGCCTCTGGAAAAGGCACCTCTTCTGGCAGGACACCTTCTGCCTTGCAAGCCTTGGCACTGCCCAGCAAAGAGCAAAGACCCATTGCCAGCTCTCCTCGCTGCTGCTTTGGCTGGTAACACTTAGTGGCACAGCTGCAAGAACAATCATCCAGCTGGACAGAACTGCCTTGGGAAGGAGACAAACTGCAAACCTAGAAGGGCTTCTCTTTTTAAATCCATGACCTCATAGCAAAACACCTCCACTTGCCGTTCCATTTGGAAATGGGTAGAGGAATGTGCCCAGACAGAAAGCCCCGGGCAGGGCAGATCCGAAAGGGGAAGGCTGGGGAAACCAAGAGGAAAGATGGCGGAGCAGAGGAAAGGAAGCAGAGCTCCTCCGTAGGAGTGCGCGCGCGCTCATTCCACTCATTCTCCCCACGCCTCCGTTCTATGCCCATCCCCAAAGGAGGACTTTGCCAAGCCTGCAGCTGCGCAGGACAGGCGCCAGGCCACTCACAATCTGACACTTGCCAGGCTGAGTCACGCTACGGGTTCAGCAAGCCCAGCATCCTGTTTCCAATGGGGGCCAGTCCCATTTTCCCCCGCAGGAGACAGAGAGGGTAAGTGAGTGGGTTGTGTGGTGAAGCTCATCCTTTGCTTCCATCACTGGGTTTTCACGCCCATTTTATTATCCTCAGTGTGATCATCAAGCTTTTCTTCTGAATGTAGGCTGGAAGACTCCAGAGCAGGGATTGTCACACTTCTAAGTTCCAACCTATCAGGAGTACAAAGCTCTTTGCTAAACCTGAGTTTTTCAGTTTGTGTCCTTAGGCTCCTTGAAACAACGTTCTGGGCTCCCAGTCCTCAGGCCTGAAGATAGAGGGACTTTAATTACCCAAAGCTTTGCGTCTCTAACCAGAAGCCCTGGGGACACTGGCCTTGCCAATCTAGAGTTCAAGGGAGCAAGCTTGTGCCTGGGGGTTACAATGCACAGCGAGAAGCGCACGTCCTGGGCACAGGAAGCAGCAGCATCCAGACTCTTCTGGAGGAGAGATAAATGCAATTACAGAAAGAGAGGGAGGCAGGAACAAAGCCACTGGAAGCCTCTCTGATGTCAACAGGTTCTGAATCAGTGCTCCCCTCAATGGGGCCCTGAAATAGGACCAGCTGGGGAGGGAGAGACCTTGGATTCAGACATGAAAGAGCTGCGTCCCTGGGTAATGCTCGAGACATTACACAAGCGTGCGTTTTGTATGGCCATATATTTCATTACGCTCTCAATCTCTATTCCAGACCCGGCACTTCCGCAGCTCCCGCTCCAGACCAGGTGGGCTTCTAGTCTGTGGATGCCCTGAACACATGACTCTGCTGGGTCAGAAAAGCAAGCAGGGATTTCATTCCTTGGGATGCCAAGTCCAGGTCCAAGCCCCCTGCTCTCTTGTGGCCTCACCCACTCAGACTCCCCAAATAATCATCCCACTCAGACAACACCATATGCAAGAAGCACTCCTCTGTGTCACCCTGGGCAGCTGGCTCTGACTGACTAAAAGCTACACGAGAATTTGATAGGGAAGCCTGTCCCCAGTCTTTCCCAACTGGCTGCTGGTTCAAATAGCCTCTCTCAAAGTGACAGGAAGACCCTCCAGAATGCACTCCTTACCATCCAGCTCTTGGGTATTAGTAAACACCATCAGGTCCTTCTCTGGATTGACAACATTCACAAACCTGCCCCCCCCATGTCCCTCATTTCCTGCTTCACAGAAGACGAACCCAGCCAGCTTTAAGCAAGTCTTCAAGCTGCTTCCGTTGCTTAGATTGGGACTACCACATAGGGAATCTGATAGACCGGGTGGAAGAATGGGAACTGGAGGCAAGCAGTTGCAAATGCAGCCACACGCTTGCTAAAAAGGAATGACAGGCAGTGCTAATGCTGCTGTGGCAGGCATTGTGGGGAAGAGATCAGGCTGCTGGTTGGGAAAGCAGAACTGGAGGGAACCAATGGCAGGCTGGTGGGACAGGGGAATGGGGAGGGAGCTTTCCTGTCCTTCAGCCAGAAACTGAGAGAGTTCAAGGACTCGGGAGGTGACAGGAGGTTAGGAATGCTGACCCACATTCTGCTTGCTGAGAAGGAACTAACAAGTTATTCCACTGCATTACTCGGGGCAGATGTTTCCACAAGAATGACAAAGGCAGCAAGGAAATCCCTGTCTTCTTCAACTAAAATGCCAACAAATAATTCAATTATGTCTTACAGAGCAGACTTTTGTAAAAACAAAAACAAAACAAAAAAGCCACCTCCTTGTGCTGATTCTGTCAAGGAGAAACAGCTGTGTCCATGTGACTCACCAGAGCTACATGACACTCAGGCCACAACAGTCAACATGGAACAATTCTGCCCCAATGTCTCAAACTCAGAGACCTCCCTATTTCTTTGCACACTTCTGAACTTTCCACCCTGCTAGGGGCAGTATTTTTCCCACCCGCTAGCTTTTTGTGCAGGCTAAATACACCACACAGAGCTCCTGCCTCTCTTTTGAGGTCTTTCTTTACAGTCTCCCACTATTTTGCTCTGAACTGCCTAGAAACAGAGTGCCCAGAACTTGATTAGGTGTCTGCCCTTGGACATGACTATTTCTGCAGTTTATGGCTCAGGACTGCAACTTCTCAAGAACCACCTCTGCCCATATGAACTGACCTGGTCCCCTGAAAGCAGCATCTTTTGTGGCAGGTCTGTGGGTTGGCTCCCCGTTTGAGGAATGCTCTCCCCAAGGAGGCTTGCCTGGTACCTCCGTTACATATCTTTAGGCACCAGGCAAAAACATTCTCCTCCTAGGCCTTTGGATAATTAAGCAATCTACGGCCTTTTAAACTGCGTGTGTGAGGAGGGGAGGTGTTGTTTTTGTTTGTTACAACGGTATGTATTTTTGTGTTTATATATTGTAAACTGCCCTGTGATCCTTGGATGAAGGGCGGTATAGAAAGTTAATAATAATAAAGAATACAACTTTAAGAGGTCTTGGCAATTTTGCAACAAGACCATCAAGGGCTCATTCGAAGTGCATTACCTACTGTAACCTCCAGACCCTTTTCTGCTGCGATGTCTATCCAATTATCCTCTCTTCAGTGTTGTCAATATTTTCCTCACTTGTGTTTACCACCATTTACCTTCCTCATTCACCTGGAATTTAGTCCAGTTACTTAGCGTTCAACACTAAACCATCAGTTTTTTTTCTTCCTCAGACCATGAGCCCAGAAAAATGCAGCCTCTTACATTTTGCCTGAGGAAAGGTAAACAATGGTCCTCCTCCTGCCTCAAATCCCACACACATCCTCTTGCAACTCTGCAGGCACAAGCCAACCTAATTGTCCCCCCTCCACCAGCCTTTTTCTCACTGCCCTGGAGCCACCCCATAATCCACCTCTCTGGGCCCTGTGTGTGACTCACAGCCTCATCTACTGCTCTTAAGCTTCTTGCAGGATGTTGTCAGTCTCTCTCTCTCTCTCCTCACCCCAACACCACCAGTTCCTCTGTAAAGAACAAACATCAGTGTAACCCATGCAGCCAAATGTCCATATGACAGAAAAATTGGGTCAGCAGTGGCTGAGAAAGCACACAGGAAACACAGAGACACAAGGAGCCAACTCACTTTTCATTCAAAGAGCAGGAGACCTTGATTTGTTTAGCATTGCACGGCCTGGCAAGCCATCACTGCCCACAGAGTAACATAGGAGACCACCTTACCTCCTCATCGGAGCTGTCTTCCACATATTCATTCTGCAAGAGTGGCTCCTCCTGTGGATTGTGTTCTGTGTCCTTGATCTTACGGTGCGATCGCACTTTCTTCTTGGAAACCTCTTCAGCCTGAAAGACAAGCAGGATGGCAGAAAGAGTTACCATGTACAGGCAGCGAGAGGCTGTGTGTCTTGCACAATTGCATGGGAGACCCCCCCAAACTACACAAAATGGCCAGCAATGAACACTCTGTGTAGTGAGGGCCTCCCTCCCTCGGGCTATAGGCTAAGGTCTTCTACTACATAGATCCTGGCGCTCCCTCTCAACACATGAAAAAGAAATCGTTACAGTCCACAAAGTTGAGACCTGCAGCCACCCTCTCCCAGGAGAATCTAAGAATCGTAGATTTGGAAGGGTCATCTAGCCCAACCTCCTGCAACGCAGGAATCTCAGCTAAAGCATCCATGGCAGATGGCCATCAAAGCTCTGCTTAAAAACCACCACCTTCCAAGAGAGTCCACCACCTTCCAAGGGAGTTTGTTCCACTGTTGAACAACTCTTACAGTCAGACATTTTTTCCTGATGTTTAGTTGGAATCTCTTTCTTGTAACTTGACGCCATTGGTTTGAGTCCTACCCTCCGGAGCAGGAGAAAACAATCTTGCTCCCTCTTCCGTGTGACAGTCCCATGTGACAGATATTTGAGTATGGAGAAAGTGGACAGAGAAAAGTTTTATCCCTCTCTTATAACACTCAAACTTTGCAGGCATCAAATCAAGTTGAATGTTCAAAGATTCAGGACAGATGAAACCAAGTGCTTATTCATGCAGCTCATAGTTAAACTGTGGAACTCACTCGCCACCAACTTGGATGCCTTTAAGTGAAGATTAGACAGATTCATGAAAAAAGGCTTTCAATGGCCACTAGTCGTGATGGAGGCTATTCTCTGCCTCCACAGATGGAGGGACCACGAAAGCAATGCTCCACCTCCTCACCTGGGAGGCTGCTGAATGAATACCAGTTGCTGGAAACCACAGGGGGGAGAGGACTCTTCTGCTCACGTCCTGCCTGCAGGCATCTGTTTGTCTCCTGTCAGAACAGGATGCTGGACAAGACGGGCCATTGGTCTGATCCAGGACAGACAACAGAAAGCATTTCTTTGCAGAATGCAGAATGAATCCCCCAAGTTAGTTGTCAGAGGATGTCGTGATGGCCATCCCCTTATGTAAAGTCAGGGAGGTAGATGAGCAATTCTACATATAGGTCATCCTTCCTCACTGTTTTGGACTACAAACCCCATCAGCCCCAGCATCATCTGGTCATGCTGCCTAGGGCAGTTGACAGTTGTAGTCCAAAGCAGCCAAAGGGCACTTTTCTTGGGAAGGCTTACCTAGAGCATACTGTGCAAACCCCAGATGACACAGCAAGCAGTGCTCTCTATGCTTTACGCATGGACAGAATGGAAACTTTCAGTACTTTAGATGGCTTGGCCTATCAGCAGCCATGAGCTAAGAGGCAGCAGGCGTCTGCATATACAATAACAGCAGGAGAAGGCTCCTACTTTCTACGCCGTGTTTGTGGGCTTCCTGAAGGCATCTGGCTGGCCACTCCTGGCAATAAGAGGCTGGGCTAGATGGAACCACCTTAGTCTGGTCCATCAGGGCTCTTCTTAGGATCTGAGACAGGACAGGATCCAGCCCAGCCAGATTCCAGCCCACGGGCCTGGCGTTCCAGACTGCACCTACGCCTTGGCCTGGCGTGCGGGTGCAGGCAGAACTGCACATCCTTCCCTGTTAAAGAGATTCACCCTCCTCCCCCGCTCAGAGGGGACCCAGCCTGGAGTGGGCTTTACCGGAGGATTTGACAGAATAATCAGAAAAGCAGCCCTACAAAGCACCCCTCCTGGGAGCAGTAAAATCTGCACAGTGTGTGATCACCTTCTGCTGTACGCAACCCATAACACAGCCCTTTCTGCCCCCCTCTCTGACTTCCACCCTTCTGGCCAAGGGGAGAAAGTGGGGCTGGGGGCCTAGAAAGTACAGGGCCAACTAGAAGATGGGATTACAGCAAAAACAAAGGCTTTATTAAAGTCTTTGAAAAAAGGAGATCGGAGGTAAGTTTTTTCCCAGGCTTTTGGCATTGAGAAGGTTTTGTCTGTCTCTCCCGCTCTCCCCCCCCTAATTCTCCTTCCTCCCAACACTCCACGAGCTTGGAGCAGAGCCCCATGCTGCAGAAATGGGCCACTGGTGCAGCAAGCCACCC
Source organism: Podarcis filfolensis (assembly GCF_964270895.1). Classification (NCBI taxonomy): domain Eukaryota; kingdom Metazoa; phylum Chordata; class Lepidosauria; order Squamata; family Lacertidae; genus Podarcis; species Podarcis filfolensis. Next base: position 90,631,127 of record NC_139603.1, on the reverse strand, counting down.
TGGCGACCTGCCAGGTCATGCCAAGGAGGCCCAGGGTCACTGCCAAGGGCACCCTGGCCTAGCAAGACTGGCCCAGTTCCTCATCCCTTACAGGCACCAGAGCTGCCTCTCAGTACACCTCCAGAACAAGACATGTGGAGCAATGCTGCTGTGGAGACACCCACAGTCCAAAGCGCCCCTAGAATGACCAAGCTTCCCTTCCTGTTGCTGCGCTCCTGTCCCTCTGGCAATCAGCTGGAAGAGAGCTAGGACAAGGCAGGCTGGTGCGGGTTCTTCAGACAACACCACCCAGTGCTTCTCCTCTGGCAGAACGTTCCAAGGCTCACGCTTTGATTCTCATTTGTTCATTTTCAAGATGGAGGGGCAGGCTTGTGCCACCCTCCTGACTCAGGAGATGTAGGGTAGGGCTCTCAGCTTAGGTGAGATGAAGTGTAAGGTTCTCCCAAGCAGCTTTTATCAAGAGGCATATAAAAGAATTCCCTTGGTGACAGCTAGCCTGGATACATGCTGGGAACCATCCTTCTTGCACAGCAGTCTTGTTCTTGGATTTTTCTACAGCCACACTCTCTGCACTTTTGATTAATGGACACAAAACAGGGCCTTGCTTCCTGCCCTGAGCAGTCAGTTCAGAGTCTCCTGCAGGAAGGTGGGCAAAGAGGCCACCAGAGGGCAGCATGCAACTCCAAAAGGAATGTGCAGGGGGGAGCAGGGGGCAGGAGAGACAGCCAGGAAAAGCAATCGGAAGGAGTAATTGCAGCAGCTGCGGCAGCCAGGGCTTCCGAGGTGAAGAGGTCAGGCTGTAAGCCGATGTGCCTGCATCTGCTGATTCAGCAATGCTTGTGGCCAGGTGAGAAGCACTGGCTGGTGCTGAAAACTCACCATGGAAGCCACTGAGAGAGTTCAGTTCTTGAACGGGTGGCACAAGGGTCTGTTCTGCAACTCTTCTCCGCTTTTCGGTAACCGTCTGTATGACTCCTTTAATCTGAAAACTGTGCTGCAATATTTATTACATTTGTACTGTCCACCATGAAAACTCTTCTAACATGGCAAATGCCTTTTCGTCAGAAGCCCTACAAGTGCTTCTTCAATTCTCTCTCTGGCACCTCGGGGCATCACCAAGGAAATCCAGGACTAGCAGGACTGAGCTCCTCTGTGCAGAGGATGCTGGTCCCATGCAACTCTCCATTGCCAGCTGGAAGAGAACCAAGCTCCCTCCCTGTCAAGGTTAGAGGGAGGCAAGTTCCTCTCTTCCTTACCACCCGGCTTCCTCGGAGGTCTGTGAAGTCGAGTGCCCTCTTCATTATTTGAAACCTGAATCCTACCCTTCCTTCAGGGAGCTAAGGCCAGCACACACAAAATGCCTCTACAGTTCTAACTCTGTGTGAGGTAGGTTAAGCTAAGACAAGGATGTGCCCAAGGCCAACCTTTGAGCTTCACAACAGAACGGAAATGGCACCCAGGCTCCTTAGGCCAGCAACCTGTCGCCCAATGAACTACCCAGGCAAAAGCTGGCCACTCAAGCTGAAGGCCTGCCAGAGTTTTCCAAAGATGAAACTGCCTTGCCTCCCGCTGTTTTGTGTCTGAACACTCCACAGAATTGTGCATGCTTGCAACTTAAGACAGCCTTCCAGGGACAAAGAATCGTCTAGTTATCACAAATTTATCCCTCCTGAGCCAGCAAAATCAAGGGAAGTTTCTTAAGCCCTGGGTGAAGCGTCTTCCTTTGCTTCCTCCACCTCCTCCTGCTTCTATGCACCAGAGAGGAGGTTCTGCCTTGAGGAAGGTGAGCCACCAGTAACTATATAGAAGAATTCCCAACTTTGGAGCACGCGGCAGAGCTGCAGCACGCACAGGAGCCTTCCATCTCCATCGGCGGCTGATGGTTGTCTATTCCGTTCTACACGTTCATGCTCCCCAGGATCCCTGCCAAGTTGACTGGCTGCCAAGCCCTGATGAATAAGGCTGATGACAGAAGCAGAGAGGCCTTGCGCATATATATATCTATCTATTTGCTATTATTTTTATTTACAATGCACAGAGCATCAGGCTCTTGACACCGAAGAAACTTACTGTCTAAAGCCAAGCCAGAGGAAAAATTGTGTGCTGAGAGAGGGAAGTGAGCCCCACACGCCAAAAGCAGCTGCTCAGCTCAGCTGCAACAGGAAGGCCAGAGCATGAAAGGCACTGACATGTTCTCTTAGTCAAAACAGGTCGGATCATGGACAGCAGCAAAGCCTCACAGATCAACGTATCAGGGAGGCCTAATAGGAATGCAAATATGGGAATGCAAATATGCCAACCGCACTAGGAGGCCTGTTGAAAACCAGTTACTCAAGTAAGCACGTCAATCCACATATTGAAAAGCTTGCCTAGTCACCTCATCTCAAAAAGGAAAGGGTTCAGAAATGAGCCATCAAAATAATCAAGGGGATGGATTGAGTCCCCTATGAATAAAAGTTGCTTTGTTTGGGACTTTTTAATTTTGAGAAAAGGTGAGTAAGGTGGGACGCAATAAGAAATTTATAAAGTTATGTCTGGGATAGAGGTAGTGGACAGAGAAAAGTTTTTCTCTCTCACACACAACACTGGAACTCATGAGCGCGAAATGAAGCAGAACGTTGGAAGATTCAGCACAGATACAAGAATTTCCTCCCTGCCAATGGCCCAGCATTCTGTTCTCGCAGTGACCAGATCCCTGTGGCAAACCTGCAAGCAGGACATGAGTGCAACAGCACTCTGCCCACCTGCAGTTCCCAATATTAAGAGTATTATTAGGCCTACTGTCTCGGACAGCGGAGGTGCAACACAGTCATCATGTTGTTGTTGTTGTTGTTTAGTCGTGTCCAACTCTTCGTGACCCCCTGGACCAGAGCACGCCAGGCCCTCCTGTCTTCCACTGCCTCCCGCAGTTTGGTCAAACTCATGCTGGTAGCTTTGAGAACACTGTCCAACCATCTCGTCCTCTGCCGTCCCCTTCTCCTTGTGCCCTCCATCTTTCCCAACATCAGGGTCTTTTCCAGGGAGTCTTCTCTTCTCATGAGGTGGACAAAGTATTGGAGCCTCAGCTTCACGATCTGTCCTTCCAGTGAGCACTGAGGGCTGATTTCCTTGAGAATGGAGAGGTTTGATCTTCTTGCAGTCCATGGGACTCTCAAGAGTCTCCTCCAGCACCAGAATTCAAAAGCATCAATTCTTCGGCGATCAGCCTTCTTTATGGTCCAGCTCTCACTTCCATATATCACTACTGGGAAAACCATAGCTTTTACTATACGGACCTTTGTTGGCAAGGTGATGTCTCTGCTTTTTAAGATGCTGTCTAGGTTTGTCATTGCTTTTCTCCCAAGAAGCAGGTGTCTCTTAATTTCGTGGCTGCTGTCACCATCTGCAGTGATCATGGAGCCCAAGAAAGTAAAATCTCTCACTGCCTCCATTTCTTCATGGATCACTTTCTTCATGGATCACTTTCTTCATGGATCACTCCCTACATGGATCACTGCCTTGCCGTGGCGAAGGGGCTTGAATAACTCAAAGAAGCTATGAACTATGCCGAGCAGGGCACCCAAGATGAACAGGTCATAGTGGAGAGTTTTGACCAAACGTGATCCACCTGGAGGAGGAACCGGCAAGCCGCTCCAGTATCCCTGCCAAGAAAACTCCATGGACAAAGACAGTCATCATGGCTAGTAGCTATTGGGGATGGCAATATTTATTTATATCCCGCCTTTTCCCCAGAACCGGGACTAAAGGTAGCTTTAAAAAATCAAAACACCATGGATAAAACATGAAGTTGAAAACATTTAAATGGCAATTGTCAATTCTCCTTTAGGTATCTGCATGATTATGTCAGGGGGGAAATTCCCCTCAGTATATCCTTACTAAGAATAAAACATCCCTGCTCTTCCCTAGGGAAGCACATTTTATATTCAATGGGAGAAAAGCTCATCCAGGTTGCAACAGAGTTCTTTCACTGAGGATGTCTCTCTCTCTCTCTGCACATGCATATAAATTTGTTTGCTTTGTTATTTATTTAAAGCCTTTTATTTTGCTTTTAAGGAAGATACCTTGCAATGTGACAATGATATGGGTCCAGAAAATTTTGATCTGGAAAACGCCCCAGGGCATATTAGGATAATTTGCATCGATAATATTTTAGTTCACATTGGGATATTTTCTGATGCCCTCTAGAGAGTAATCTAATTTAGCACATTTATTTTACTTGTATTTAGTAAGCAAAACTAAAAAAGATACCCCATGTTAAACATTTTGTACCAATACAATACACGTATTTGATCTAAAATATGTGAGAAGAGAAATTAAAGCATACTTATAGAGATTTCAATGTTATGTTTAAAAAAAAAATATGGCAGAGAAGTTGAGCCCCTCCCTTGCCACCTCTCTGACAGGTCCTTGAGACTGTCCACAGGCCGCACACCTTACCAGCCCTCCTCTGCACCCTCTTGAGGTGCTGTTGCATGGCTGGAACATGTCCTTGAATGTGCTAATGCCTCTTCCTTGCCTGGATGGAGGTGTGTGCACTTTCCTTTACTTTTGCATGGCTAGAACATACAAAGCTAAGTCACTTTCTTTGCTTCACCCACAATTAACATGTGTCCGCTGGAAGGCTGCCTATGAGGGAATGAGGACCATGAGCTGAAATTTCCGCACCCTGAAACTGTTCTTAACCTGAGGTACCACTTTAGCTAATGGGGTCTCCCGCTGCCGCCGTAGCATGATTTCTGTTCTCATCCTGAAGCAAAGTTCTTAACCCGAGGTACTATTTCTGGGCTAGCGGAGTCTGTAACCTGAAGCATCTGTAACCTGAAGCATCTGTAACCCGAGGTACCACTGTACTCCCATTTGCACAATGGCTCCTCCTCATCCTCCCTCCTGCAGCCTCCATGCACCCCGAGAATACACTTTCTGGAGCAATTTTGGGGGTGCACAGGGAGAAAGGGGGAAGGGGAACTTCTGTTGCATAAGTGAAACTCCGCTTGCACAGCTTGGCATACAATCACCTGCAAAACATGAATTACAACTTTGAAGCTGCTGAGCTTGTCTAACATTGTATGTGCACCTGAACTTCTTAAACGGGAAACTTCCCAAGGAAAACCAACTTCACTGCAAAATGACAGGCATGACATACGAACTGAAGGGATAGCTCAGATGGCAGAGCACAAGGCTCCTAATCTCAGGGTTGTGGGTTTGAGTCCCACTTGGGGCAAAGGTTCTTACCTTGCAGGAGTTGGACTAAATGACCCTTGCAAGTCCCTTCCAACTCTATAATTCTATGAAATGCAATGTATGTGTAGAACAGTGACAGGATGACAACCTCTGAAGTGTTGCCACTGAAGGAATACAGTCATACCTCGGGTTACAGATGCTTCAGGTTGTGTTTTTTCAGGTTACGTACCTGCCGAAACCAGGAAGTACTGGAACGGGTTACTTCTGGGTTTCAGGGGTTGCGCATCCACAGAAGTGCTAAATTGTGCTTTGCGCATAGGCGCCAAATCACAACCCGAGCGTGCGCAGACACAACACTGCGGGTTGTGAACGTGCATCCTGCACGAATCACGTTCGCAACCCGAGTGTCCACTGTATGTGATTTCTTTGTCCAGAACCTCCCTCCTGAAAAGCTACACGAAAAGAATCACCTAAAGACACAGTGCCATAGATGCAGCACTCCGGAGTATTCTATACTTACAAGTGTATTTTCAGGGGGCAAGACGCCTTCTGACTTTTCCTCGACCCCACTGTCGTGGTCTTCCTCCTCATCCTCTGTGATGCTGTCACTTCCAGAATCCTCTAGTCCAGAGAATACACTTTCATCACTGTCTGTCAGATCATCACTTTGCCCTTCTTGCTCCTCAAGGGGAAGGATGCTGAAGAGAGGCTGCCAGAAGGAAACAGAAAACATTAGAAGAGTGTACTAGCAGGGGTGTCAAATCCCTATATTGTAAGCCACCCTGTGATCTTCGGATGAAAAGCAGCATAGAAATTTAATAAATCATCATCATCATCATCACCATCCCCTTGTAGGCCAAAAGGTTCTCCCAAACAATGCTACAAACATCACTTGTGTTGTCAATAGCCTGCAGAGACAATAACTAATTACCATCCTTCCAATAATTGCCTTGGGCACCAGAAACATATACCCTGCCATTCAGATATGCCTCTTGTCTTCAACAACCCACCCACCCAACAATGCTAGACCCAGTTCTTGTTGAGACAATTTTACCCAGCTTCCAGCATCGCTACCCAGTTTTCAGTCCAAACTTAAAAACTGAAAGCGTAACGGTGGTGGTCAACAACAGGCTTACAGACTCTCTCAAGGCAAATCTAAAAAAATTGTAGTATAAACACCAACAATTGGGAAACACTTGTCTGCGAGTGCTCCAGTTGGAGAACAGCCTTTACCAAAGGTGTAATGGGCTTTGAAGACACTCGAACTCAGGACGCAAGGGAGAAATGTGCTAAGAGGAAGGCACGCTTGGCAAATCCACAACGGGATCAACTCCCGCCCGGACACCAATGTCCCCACTGTGGAAGGACGTGTGGATCCAGAACTGGCCTCCACAGTCACTTACGGACTGAATGGTAAAACTGTGTTCATGGAAGACAATCTTACTCTGCTACAAGTGATCGCCAAAGAAAAAGGCCCAGTTTTGCTTGATGTGTTGTAAAGAACTTGCCCTTGATTCATTTCCAAAAAGAATTTATTTTTATTTTTTTAGTAATGGTGATGAGGCTGGTGCCCAGTGCCCAGTGAGCCCTTCCGCCTCCTGATAAGCGAGAGACTGCTGCTCATCGGGAGCTCTTGGGGCACCATCCTCATCCCCATTACTAGATTTCTATGGTGCCCTTCATCAGAGGACAAGATGGTGATTTACAACAGGACACGGGAAGGTGCCTCACCCCACACCTCAGGCCCCTGGCCCACCTGACCTAGCACTGCCCACTCTGACTGGCAGCCGCCCCCCAGGATCTCGCCACCATTCTGCAGCCAGGGCTGGGGCTGCCTGCCCTGGCTCTCCAGGCGCTTCTCGGGGCTCCACCTGCCAGAGGGAGAGCCTGGGGCGGCAGAGCGGGTAGCAGGGCGGCTGAGGCAGGCCTGGGTTCGAATCCTCCGCGGGGCCACGTGAAGCTCAGGGGGCGTGGCCTGGGGGGCTCAGGGGCTGTTGAGGAAGGGGATGAGGCAGGGGCGGGCCAGGTCCCCGGCCCCTGAGGGCCCAGCAACTCCCGGAGGACCTTCCCGGTCCCTTTTTCTCCCGGGGGTCTCGCGTGGGGAAGGGGCTGCCCCTCTTCTCCGCCCCCAGCCTCGGCCCTCCGCCCGTCCCGGCCCTCACCCGGCTGCTGCCTCCGCCTCGGCTGCTCCCTTCTCCCCCGGCGGCCTTCATGCTTCCCCTCACGTCCCCGCCGCGTGCGCTCGCCGCTCCAGCTGCCGGCCAGTGCGCAGGCGCGCCGGGAAGGAGCACGCCCCGCCCCCCTCGCTCGCTCGCGTCGCCTCGCGGCCTTCGCCTCCCAGCCGAGCGCGGTCTCCCTTCGGTTCCCTCACGGCGGGGTCGCCGCCTTTCCCTCAGCGATAGGATTATTCGAATACCGGCGGGGAAAGCGGGTCTGAGGGGAACCTGAGGGGAAAGGTCAGAGGTGAAGCTGTGACGTCAACACACGCGCGCCGGTCTCTCGGCTCCGCGCATGCGCCCCACAGGCCCGAGCTGCAAAAAAAATAAAATCGCGCCTACTGCGCAGGCGCCACGATGGCGTAAGTCTATGGTCGCAGGAATGGCTTCGAAGGGACCCTGATGCACATAGACACACGAAGGGTAGATGTGCACATCGAGTGCAACTTCCGGGCTGACTTTGGAACTCATTTCCTCCGAAATGAGAGCTGTCCGTAGAGAAAGCTGCTCCTTACAAGGGGTATATTTCCTTTAAAAAAATTTTTTAAAAAAAATATTTTTATTGGTTTTTAACATACAAAATTATAAAACATACTACACAATTTATCACAAATACATTCTTATTGGACTTTCATCAGCACCTCTGATAATCCTCCGTCTTAATCACTTCTTATGCATTTCTTAACTTAATATTGCCTTTACATCTCTTAACACATCACATCTCCTTCTCCATTTTTGCAATATTTCTAATATTAAATATATATATATATTTATTAGTTTTTTTAGCATATCATTTCCAACAATCACATAACATAAGTTATCTTATACGTTGTTTTAGACTTCTGTCAACACCTCTGGCTTTCCGTTTTTTAGCACTTATTCTGCATTTCTTAATATATCTATCACTCTTGTCACCAACTAATAATTCTCCTCAGTCTTTCTTGTAATATTTCATATAATTCTCCTTACAAAACTTCTTACAGTCCTACTAGTGTAATCTGTTCAATACTATTACTTTTCAAATAGTTTGTATATTTACTCTAGTCTTCTAAGAATCTCTGATCCCGCAGGTTTCGAATCCTTCCAGTTAATTTATCCAATTCTGCATAGTCCATCAATTTCATCCGCCATTCTTCCATCGTCAGTAATTCTTCTTGCTTCCATTTTGTGCCAATAATATTCTGCTGCCGTCACAGTGGCTTCGGCTGGGGAGGGCGATAAACAAATTATTATTATTATTATTATTATTATTATTATTATTATTATTATTATTATTTTTTTTCCACCACGTCCGCTGTCAGAGCCGAGATGGTGGACTAGATGGGCCCTTGGCCTGATCCAGCAGGTTCTTCCCCTGTTCTTAAACAATAGAAAACTGCAAGACTTCAGCATAGTTGTGATTGAGCAACAGGCAGCTGTCACTCCAAACCAACCCCCCCCCCTTTCTCAAGGAAAGCTAGCAGCAAAAAGAAAAGCTCTCCTCCTTTCCCTTTGTGTGACTGCTGTCAATCACAGAAACACACGGCACAGTTATATGCAAAGTAATGAAGCACAAGGTTAGCGCATGGAATTTTGGTCGTAATTTGGACAATGAGGGAAACTCTCAGTTTAGTACTCAGATCAATGGCTGGCTCAACATGCTGGAAGCTGAGGCAAACCACAAAATGATTCCCCCCACCTGTCTGTGAAGAAGGGTAGCCGGGTTGGTCTGCTGTAGTCTGATACGGAAGGGGGGGCATGTCTTCTTCACCTTCTTCTTCGCTACAATATATCAATTTATTTCCAATTGTCAATGTCAAAAGGGACTAAAATCTATAAAATTCATAGAAAATCAATGTACCAATTTGCTCAATTTCTCTAGGACCCCATCACACCTCCCCTGTCCTCCATAATCCCTCAAGCAAGGTGTCAAGACCCTAATCCTGTCAAATCACTCTGCCAAGCCTTTCCTCCAGGAAATGCCAGTACATGGACCATTGTCTTCTCATCAGGATGTGCTTATCTGCGCATATCTCCAGCTCTGCATATTCCCCCCTCCCTCCTCCATATGTTAATCCTGTGTAACCCAACCTCTTCTTAATGTATTCATGATGTAATCTGTGTAACCCAACCTTTCCTTAATGTATTCATGATGTAACTGGGATGTATTTTGCACTGTATTCTGGGACATGGAGGGAAGTTTCAAAAGTTTATGTCACCCCTTTCTCGCGGTTCAATCTCGCCTTGAACCTGTTGCGCAATAAACTTGGATCTTCTGCAGCTTGCTCCTGTCTCCGGCTGAGCTCATTTTTCTCCGCAGGGACCCGCGGACTTAGTCCGACGAGCTGGGTGGCTGAGCAGCCTCGCACCCAGATTTTTACCGTAACAAGTCGAAACAAAATAAAAAAATTCTTTCCAGTAGCACCTTAGAGACCAACTAAGTTTGTTATTGGTATGAGCTTTGTGTGCATGCACACTTCTTCAGATACCAGAAGAAGTGTGCATGCACACTGATATAACAACACGAAAGCTCATACCAGTAACAAACTTAGTTGGTCTCTAAGGTGCTACTGGAAGGAATTTTTTTTATTGTGAAGGAGGGGTAAGTGAAGAGGCCACTGTAGAGGCAGCATGCCAGGCAGATTTGGCCTCCAAGGAGAGCACTGCCAGATGTGCTGCGCACTGCCTCACTTTGCCTCATGGGTGGGTTGGCCAATGGAGGCCATGCTCTGTCTACATGAGAAAGCAACGCTTCTGAGAATATCAGTTGCGGGGAACAACAGGAAGGGAGTGTTCCCTTGTGCTCAAATGTTGCTTGCAGCTTCCCATAGGGCAGGTGTGAAGTTGTGGGTGAACATATCAGATGACACAGCGATTCTTCAGACAGCTCTTGTTTATTCACAGGCCTGAACAGAACTGAACTGAAGGGTTCAACCAGCCTGCTTATATAGAGCTCCACTACAACGCAACAGTAGCAACTTTCTGTAACTATCCAATCACTGAACGTCACTTTCAATTCCTTATTTGCATATGTGGACCTGAGTGAAAACTATCTTTTTTTAATATTTATTAAAGATTTTTTAAAATTATAAAAAACAAAAAACAAAAAAAAGACAAAACAGAAAAAGAAAAAGAAAAAATACATCCATCATTCTCAAATTTTCAACTTTCATTACCTTCTTTCTTTGACCTCCTCCTCCTCCCCTTTCTTGTATCCTGGTTAATAATTATAACAGCAAATCCTTTCCATAGTTCATAATATTTTGTCCTTACATTACCTTAATCTATTTTCGTCTTGTCTTATAGCAAACCTTAAAACTTAAAACTTAAATCTTATTTTTACCAACTTCTCATAACCATATCATTAACCTAATTCTTTAAACATTTTTACTAGAACCAAGTAGTTCCATTTCAACATTTTTCTAACATTCATCAATTTTTTAATACAGTCCTAATGATAAAAGGAAAAAAAAAAGTAAAACAATCCAATCTTCATCCAGCATCCCTTCCTCCTGGTCCCGGATTTTGTCAGTCCTTTTTGTCCCATTAATCTAGCGCATTAACCTGGTATCCTTATATCCGAGGCCCTCAAGTCTCTTCCATGTCCCTTCCACGACTCTTCTTCATATTTTCCTTTCACTCGTGGGAACTCCAGCTTAGTAATGTTTTTGACCCTTTTCAGCAGATCAGCCCCATTTCCATAGTCCAGACTAAACTCCATGTGATATTTAAACACCTGTTTCAGATTCCCTCCAAAATTAAGATCCAGATGGCAGTTTTTATCTTTCCTGCAAAGTACAGGGGAGGGTTTTTTGTTTGTATGGGGTGAGTGCAGCAGCAAACACACACCAGCTTCATCCACACCACACCTATAACCTGCTGCGTTAACAATGGACTACATTACACGGTTGTCGTAACCATGCCCACCCCACCTCCAACACTCCTTCCTCCCAACATCTGTAATATTAAAGGTGGAGCCAGAGTGGGGGGGGATTTTAAGAGCTAGGAACAAGTTTGATGCATTAGCCAGGCAGAATGGCTGGCAGGCGGCCGAGTAAAAGAAAGGTCATGGGGCCTGGACTGGAAGCGCTGCAGATGTTCTGCAAATTGTCTGAAAGCATTATATACCTGCTATGCATAGGAAACTAAATTATCCTGTGTATATGATGCTAATGATATTTTGTGAGCCATTGCGAGTATGTATAAAAGTAAGCAAATGTTTATTTAAATATTTTGAATACCACTCTTCAGCCAAGGAAGATTGAGGCAGGAGCCTCTTCTGGGAAGCTCACAAGCAGAACCTGAGCACAAGAGCAGCTCTTCCCTCCTGTGGTTTCCACCAACTGGGATTTAGAAGCATTGTACGGGAACTATTTACGGAACCGCCTCTCCTGGTCTGCCCCGCAGAGGACCTTAAGGTCTATGAATAATCATAGTTTAGATGTCCCGGGCCCAAAGGAAGTCAGACTATCCTCGCCCAGGGCCAGGGCCTTCTCAGTGGTGGCTCCGACCTGGTGGAATGCTCTGTCCCAGGAGACCAGGGCCCTGCAGGATTTAACCTCCTTCCGGCGGGCCTGTAAGACAGAGCTATTCCGACTGGCCTTTAATTTGAATTCAGCCTGATCTTTTATTCCCCTTCCTCCCCTCCCTATGAAGATTACCCGCTCTGGGATCCCACAGCTAATTCTTCCCTGGCTTCCTTGCTGGCCCAAATAGGACTAATTTATCCAGCTAGTGTTTATTGGATGAATTTTCCCCGTAAATTGATTTTTTAATTCTGAACAATATATTTTATACTGTATTTTATGCTGTTGTTCTTGCATCAATTAAGTATTTGAAATTTGCTGTTAGCTGCCCTGAGCCCGGTTTTCTGAAGTGGGAAGGGCAGGGTATAAATAAAAACTTATTCTTATTCTTCTTATTCTTATTATTGCTGCTGCCTCCAGCCATAAGGGAAGAGTGTATCCATCCTGGCGAGTTATTGATAACCCTCTCCTGCACAGTTTCACCCCCTTCTGCGTGCCACGCCCCCTCTGAGTTCAATAGGGGCAGAATGGACTGATACACCTGCAAACCTGCACAACCTCCATCCCTATACACCCCCCGGGCTTCTGCAGGCAAAGCGTGTGTTTTGTTTATATAAATATTTATTAGATTTTCCAATTTTATATAAACACAAAAAGAAAAAGAAAAGAAAAATATTAAAAACAGATCAATTTCGATAACAGTCTTTCAATAACATATTTCTTTGACTTCCTCATACCTCCCCTTCTTGTTTTCTAGTTCATCCCAATAGTTCAGCAAATCCTAATCTCTTAACGTTCCTTTTAAAATAAACCTTATTTTCATTCCACTTTTTTAGATAATAACTTAAACAATCTTAATTCCCATTATCTTTATCATAACAGCTAGAGACCACCAAAACTCAAACCAACATCTTTTCAGAGTTCATTAATTTTATAGTATTTCTGTAAATAGTCCTTAAATTTCTTCCAATCTTCTTCTGCTGACTTTTCTCCCTGGTCGCGGATTCTGCCGGTCATTTCTGCAGGCAAAGCGTGTGTTTTGAAGGGGCAGCATTCTCTCGGGGGAGGGGGAGTGGCGGCGCATGCGCGCGGCGCCCTTTTCCCTCCCTGGCCGCCCAGGCGCGAGGGGGCGGAGCCTCTTCCCGGCGCCTGCGCGCTGCGTGTGTATCCGGCGTCACAAGATGGCGGCGGCCATGCCTGGCTCCTTCTGAGGGGCTGAGGGCGCAGGAAGGAGGCTGCTCCGGGGCCGCCGCGCCCGCCCACCCCCCACCACCCCCGGCCCGCTCTCTCGCTCGGGGGCCGGCGGAAGCAGCCTCAGGAGGGGCGGCGGCGGCGCCTGGCTCTTGGCGGAGAGGGAGGCCTGGCCTGCGGGCGGCGGAGGCAGGCCCGGCCCGGGTCCCGGAGGCCTCGGCGAGGGGCGGCATGGAGGGCGGCGGCGGCGGCGGCGTGGCGGGCGGGGGCAGCAACGTGCCCGCCTTCCTCACCAAGCTGTGGACCCTCGTGGAGGACCCGGAGACCGACCCGCTCATCTGCTGGAGCCCGGTGAGGGAGGGGAGTCGGGCGGGGGTCTCGGGGGGGGGCGCCCTCCTCCCCTCCCCGCCCCACGGAGGCTCTCCGGGGCCTTCGCTCACGGGCCGCGGCGGACCTGAAGCCGCCGAGCCAGACCCTTCGCCCATCGGCCCCGCTATTGCCGGCCCTGGCTGGCAGCGGCGGCGGCTCCCCGGCTGTGGGGCAGGAGAGGCCGCTGGGGGTTGAACCCGGGACGTCCTCCTTGCGAGGCGGAGGCTGAGCCGCCTTCTTCCGCCCCTGCCCGACTCTTCGGTCTCTGGGCTCCGGTGCCCCCGGCCCTCCCAGCTCCTCTCTTGCGGCTGGGACTCTGGTGCGCAGGAGATGCGCCGCTTCCCGCGGCGGGACCTTCGCCGGTGTCCCGTGCGATCCCCTGTCAGGGCTGCCTGGCGTTTCCAGATGAAGGAAGGGAGCGCGTGGTTTTGCCTGGAAACTTGTTTTAGTGTTTCGGCTTCATGTATAGTTGGGCTTTGTTGTTCCGGAGAAACTCTCAATGGGAGTGTTTGGGTCATGGAGAGCGAATGTCGTTCAACATGCTGCAGGGAAGGGAAATCTCTGGCCATCCAGACTTCATTAAACTGTAGCTTTGGTCAGCAGCCATGCTGTTTGGGGTGAGGGAATTTGGAGTCCTGCAACATAGGAAAAGCCACAGGTCCCCCATCCCTGTGGGATCAATATAAAGTGCGAGTTTATTGGCTGCTGCCAGTTACCATTACATGGCTAATGCTACTTTCCATCTTTCACTCAAATTTTGCACTAGCATTTCTGAATTTCACCTTACAGGGTTTCTGAGAATGAAGTTTTGCAGATTCAAAAGATGCCATGGTAATAAGCAGTACATTTTCAAGTTTTCCAATATGAATAATAGAATCATGGGATTATAGAGTTGGAAAGGACTCTGAGGGTCAACTAGTCCAACTCTCAACTAAAGCATCTATTATATATGGCCATCCAAACGCTGCTTAAAAATCTCCAAGGACAGCCCAACAGCTCCCAAACAAGTTTGTTTCTCTAAACAGCTCTTGTCATCAGAAAGTTTTTCCTGATGATTTGTCAGAATCTCCTTGTAGCTTAAACCCATTGGTTCAGGTTCTGTCCTCCAGATCAGGAGAAAACAAGCTTGGTCCAACTTCCACATGACAGACCTTCAAGATGTTTGAAGATAGCTATCATATCTCCACTCAATTCTCTTTTCCAACCTAAACATACTCAGCTCCCTTAACCACTTCTCATAAGGCTTGGTTTCCACACCCTTGATCATGTTGGTTGCCAGCGGCACATGTTCCAGCTTGTCGGTATCCTTTTTAAATTGCTGTGCCCTGAGCTAGGCACATTATTTCAGGTGTGGTCTGATGAACACAGAATAGAGCAGTACTATTGCTTCCCTTGACCTGGACATTATACTTCTCTTGATGCAGCCTAGAAGACAGTCTTGGTTAGAAACTCTTTCCCCTGGCCTAGGAGCCCATGCTGACCGGAGGCCACAATCTGCAGGCAGTGTCCACATTCTGGTTGCTCCCTGGTGCTATGTCATTCTGGCTACAGAGATCAGTATTTCTTTACAGTAATTCTGGCCCCTGCCAACAGGCTACACTTACTGGTCCTTTCCTGCCTCTTCCCTATCATTGTAGCCATTGATTTCCCATATCCGTTGCTGGTTTTGTCATCTTCTCCTTGCCCCCCTGCTCTTTCTACCACATGGTTCCTGTTTGCCTTTTTATTCTAGACCATTTGTGACCTTTTCCAATCACATAACCTCCAGTTTATATTTAGCTGTCTTTTTCAGTGTCAAGGTTGTGGTCAGAATTCCAAGCTTTGTGGTTCCAGCACAGCTGAGTGAAGCTGGTCACTAGTTTTCGTGGGAATGTTTATGTCTCTTGCAGCGAGATTCAGTATCTGTTCTCCAGATTGTTCAGCTTTAATGCCACGAGGTGTAGAGGAGAATGCATAACACTGACCTCTTTGCTTCTTCTCAATTCTCTAAAGTGAAAGCACGTAGTTAGATTCCCCTTCTCCCCCCACGGACATTCCTACCGAAAGACATATTGGGAATTCCTGTCATAAGGAGCACTTGCCTGAGTCTTAGCAAGAGGGCCACTGGGTGGCAAAGGGTGCTTGTTGTGCCCAGCTTATTCTGTTTCAGAGGCAGTGACCCAGTACAGAACGCTTCTATGTAAAGAAATGAAACAGGAATATCCAGTGTTCCACCCCATTGGAATACAGGCTTCCCTCAAACAAAGTTTTGTTGACTTTGCACATCAATCTGTGCATGTGTTTAGTTTGTTCTGAGGTATGTGTAGTTAGCAGTGCAACCTTAGTTCTTTAAACTTTTTGTGTCATCTCAGATGTTTGATTTAGGTTGAAGCCCTTGAGAGCAGGAAAGCAAAGCCTCTCATTCTTTTCTTCTGTACTCTTGAGGGGTTTCTGAAGTAAGCATCAACCTAATGAGAATGAACAGCAGCTTAATTCAATACAGCGGGAAGTAATTCATGGAGTCCCAATTATAGGATTGATGACCTAATTATAGGATTGAAAATGTTGGTTTTATACAGCCATGTGCTCATTAACATGAGGAAATAGTTGCTTGAAGAGAAGGGCAAATCCCACTCTTCTCTGTAAGTAAAAAAAATATACTATTGCTGGGAGAGAATCACAGGCAGCAGCCTGTCTCTGAACCTCAGTTGCTGGGGAACAATAGCAGGAGCGTTGCACTGTGTTGAGGTCTTACTTCTTGGGTTCTTAAAAGGGGTGCCTGGTTGGCTGAAGTGGTAACCAAATGGTGGACTACAGGTGAAACTTGGAAATTTAGAATATTGCGGAAAAGTTCATTTATTTCAGTAATTCAACTTAAAAGGTGAAACTAAAATATGAGATAGACTCATGACATGCAAAGTGAGATATGTCAAGCCTTTATTTGTTATAATTGTGATGATTATTTCGTACAGCTGATGAAAACCCCAAATTAACAATCTCAGAAAATTAGAATATTAAATGAAATCAGCAGAACAAGGACTGCAAATAGAGCAATATTGGACCTCTGAGAAGTAGAAGCATGCATATGTACTCAGTACTTGGTTTGGGCCCCTTTTGCATCAATTACTGCCTCAGTGCGGCGTGGCATGGATGATATCAGCCTGTGGCACTGCTGAGGTGTTATGGAAGACCAGGATGCTTCAATAGCAGCCTTCAGCTCTTCTGCATTGCTCAGTCTCATGTCTCTCATCTTTCTCTTGCCATTGCCCCATAGATTCTCTATGGGGTTCAGGTTAGGTGAGTTTGCTGGCCAATCAAGCACAGTAATCCCATGGGCATTGAATCAGGTTTTGGTACTTTTGGCAGTGTGGGCAGGTGTCAAAGTCCTGCTGGAAAATGAAGTCAGCATCCCCATAAAGCTCATCTGCGGAAGGAAGCATGAAGTGCTCCAAAATCTCTTGGTAGATGGCTGCGTTGACCCTGAACTTAATGAAGCACAGTGGACCAACACCAGCTGATGACAGGGCTCCCCAAATCAACACAGACTGTGGAAACTTCACACTGGACTTCAAGCATCTGGCATTGTGTGCTTCCCCATTCTTCCTCCAGACTCTGGGTCCTTGGTTTCCAAATGAGATGCAAAAGCTGCTCTCAACAGAAAAGAGATTTGGGGAGCCATGTCATCAGCTGGTTTTGGTACATTTTCGAGCACAATTCAAAGTGTCAGTGCTGACCTTTAAGGCATTAAACTGCCTTGGCCCAGTACAGTGGTACCTCAGGTTACATACACTTCAGGTTACAGACTCGGCTAACCCAGAAATAGTACCTCGGGTTAAGAACTTTGCTTCAGGAGGAGAACAGAAATCGTGCTCCGGCGGCGCGGCAGCAGCAGGAGGCCCTATTAGCTAAAGTGGTGCTTCAGGTTAAGAATGGACCTCCGGAACGACTTAAGTACTTAACCCAAGGTATCACTGTATACCTGAAGGAGTGTCTCCACCCCCATCGTTCTGCCCGGACACTGAGGTCCAGCTCCGAGGCCCTTCTGGCGGTTCCCTCACTGTGAGAAGGGAAGTTACAGGGAACCAGGCAGAGGTCCTTCTCGGTAGTAGCACCCACCTTGTGGAACACCCTCCCATCAGATGTCAAAGAAATAAACAACTATCTGACGTTTAGAAGACATCTGAAGGCAGCCCTCTTTAGGGAAGCTTTTAACGACTGTTGATTTAATGTATTTTTAATCTTTTGTTGGAAGCTGCCCATAGCGGCTGGCGAAACCCAGCCAGATGAGCAGGGTATAAGTAATAAATTACTATTATTATTATTATTATTATTATTATTATTATCATTTACAGTGCTGCCAGATAGAGATGCTAAACTATTTGTGCTCTTTTGGACTTCATACTAATATTAAAAGTTACTGGAAGGCAATTTTATAATATAGATAAAATAATAAATAAAAGAGTTATACAAATAATCCTGTATTCGTTTAAAAAAATAGTAGTGAAAGTCCATAACCCTAGTTAGGGGTAGGGGAAAGGGATTAGCTGCTCCCAGTATTTCTGATTACTTCAGAGGCAAGGGGGCTTAAAAAATTACAGAACTACAAATGTAATGAAAGTAGTCATAAACAATAAACAAAACATCAAAAAGTACACAACCAAATAGAACAATTTCCACATAAATCATAGGATCCAAAATAAATATACAAAATATTAATATTGCTGCCTGTTTGTAACTTCTACTCAAGTAGTGGGTTCTTTCTTTGTTAATCAAGTCATGGCTCTTCTGACTTTGGCAGAAGGTGTGTTAAGGCCCCGTTTAAGGACGTTATTCAGCTGCAAAACTGGGTGGAGTGTGTGGAAGGTGCAGGGGCTTAGTTTTTGGCGCTATAACTGGTAGCTGGTAATTTCTTGTGTCTGAGGTTGGCCCACCATTACCACCTCTTAAGGCCCTCCCTTCAAAATGGCCTTGCCATTAACTGTTGAATAGGGGTTTAGTGGAATGAATACTTCTAGGTGCCCCTTAAAGACTTTGAGATATATCCAGCATGGAATTCTGTTCCTTTTCTCTCCCCATGCCCACTCAAATTCAGCTCCACGGGGTCTTCCAACAGCTGCCGAAAGGAGAAGTAGACCCTTCGCGAGTGTGTTGACTGTCTTCCTTGGGTTAGAAACCAGAGACAACTGTTCTTTCCGTCTTTATCTTCAGACTTCCTGGTCATAATTTTGTGGGCTGACCAAAGTGACAGCCGGTCTGGAGTTGATTTGTGTGATAGCTTCCATCTCAACGGAAGGCTGTCACTTATAAATGTGCCTCCATTAATAAACTAGGAAGATTCCTTGCAGTCTTGATAAAATGTGGTGAACATATATGTTAGAAGTATCCCTTGTAAGCAAGGCATGGGTGTATATTGTAAAGCGCCCTGTGATTATGTTACTAATAGTTGTGTATTGATTGGCAAGCTGACACCTTTAGCAGCTAGCCAGCTCCATCAGGCTCCTCCAGCCTCTGAACTATGCCAGCTGGTCAGTATAGGAGACATTGGTGCCTATGTTTTGAATTTTATTTTCCTCTTCTTCCTTGTCCCTTTTCCTTTGTGTATTGTGTATTTATTTATTTATTTAGCATATTAGCCTGTAGGTAGGGAGTGTCTTGTTTTGATTTCATGTAAGCTGCTCTGGGAGCATTTTTGGCTGAAGAACAGGTTACAATTACTCTAAATAAAATAATAAATATACTATTGCTTACTAGCATGGCCTCTTCACAGGGTCTGTGTCATATGCCAAATTAAGCTTTACTGACTTCATGTAGCTCTCCCAAGTGCCTTTATTGACTCAGTCAATCTGAGGTCGGCTGCAGCTTGCCAAGATCAGAATTTAGAAATGTACCCTAAACCTGGATGTTAGATTTCTGACTCATCTACCTTATTGAAGTTTTGATTGATTGTGACAGATAATGTGCAATGGATTTTAATTTCAAAGAGTTCACACCCTCCTGTTTTGGCAAGGCAGCCAAAGTAGCTAAAAATAAAGAAACCAAGTTTAAACTGCAACCAACAAAGCAATAAACAAATGAAAAATGAGAAGAGCGAAAGGCGGCAGCAGCAGCAGCAGCACAACACAAATAGCAACACTAGACCAGCAGGTAAAAATTAATCGGCAGAAAGTGCAAGCAAGAGCAGCACAAACCAACAATTTCCCCAGGCCAAGCCAAAAGGCAAAATTCTTAACAAATGATGAGGCCAGGTGGATCTTCCTTGATACTTTATGCATTCGTAAAGGCAGATGTCACAGCCAAAAGGCCCTGCTGTGTGTGATCATTTTTTCAAGGTAGAAATGGAAGGTTGGGTGGAAGGGAGACAGGGTGGATAAAAATCAACAAACAAACCCAAAAACCAGATTTTTAAAATTTAAATCACATTTTAAAAAATAAGATGCTTTGGGAGGAAAAATCTTTCTAATGATAGTTTTCTATTTAAGTTACATTATAGTCCAAATGCTTAAATTTTTCGGTAAATGAATTTTCCAGAGGTTTCTGTAAGATTATTTGGGGCAGTTGTAAATATTAAGATTATACCAGCAAGAATGAGTCTTTCTGTAAAAAAAGTCTTACTGACTAGTGATTTAAATTGTGATACATTCAAGACTCTTCAGCTGAAAAGGTCTTCCAAAGTGGCTTACAGTGATTGATAAGAAGGCAGTCTTCTCCCTCAGGCTCACCATCTTAAGACACACAACAAAAGGGAAACAGACTGGAAGGGATAATGGAAAAAGTCAGCTCAGGCACTCGTTCTTAGTTACAGAGGTAAAAATGTAAAGGTAAAGGACCCCTGGGCAGTTAAGTCCAGTCAAAGGTGACTATGGGGTTGCGGCACTCATCTCGCTTTCAGGCCGAGGGAGCCAGCATTTGTCTAGTTCAGGGGTCTGCAACCTAAGGCCCATGGGCCACAAGTGGCCCATGGGAGTCGTTTAACCGGCCCATGGACCCCCACCGCCCACTCGGTTGGCTCCCATGCGGCGTGCTAAACCAGAGCAGAGCGGGGACTGCCTTCCGCGACGTTTGCCAGCTTCCCATTGGCTGAAGGAAGCTCCTGCAGCCAGTGGGAAGCTGCGCATGCCTCCTCCGCACCGGAAATAGCGTTTGCGCATGCACGCACGCACACTCCGGCCCACCGCAGCGTCTGCGGGATCGTGAACTGGCCCAAGCCACCAAAACTTTGCCGACCCCTGGTCTAGTTACAGAGACCTTGTAGTGAGCAGCAGGAGTGAAACGATTTGGAGAGGACCCAAATGTTTGTGGTCTTGCAGCAGAAGCAATGAGGAGGTCCTGCAGTGCTGCTGCCCCATCAGTCTGATGGAATGGAATCCATTGTGCAGTTATTAGATCCTTTTGGAGATCCTTTTGGAACTCTGCACAGTCTGTCTTCATTTTATCACCTCAAACAGTTTGGTATTATCAACACACTTGGCTGCCTCACTTCTCACCCCTAGCTTTAAGTCCTTTGTGAACAAGTTAAGCACGGCTCTCAGTACTGATCCTTGGGGTTGGGGGGGGGGCCTTGGACTCCTTGCCTGCAAAAGTTAGTTCAGGCGCAGCAATCTGCTCTGCATCTTCCGCTGTGAAGACAGATGTAAATAATTCATTCGGCTTTTCTGCAATCTCCTTATCCTTCTTCAGCACTCCGATGTGATCCAAGGGTTAAACTGCCCCCCCACCCAAAAAAGTGGGCCGGTAGGAGAGAATAATAAGAGGTGTTTTTGTTTGTTTTTGTTTTTTAGTGTTTCCCAAAATTTCCAGGTTTTCCTTGGGGAATAATTGAAATAATCCTCAGGAAAATTCAAGAAAACTTTTCCCCCTTTTAAAATTTGTGTTTTCCCCCTTCTGGGCCCTTCACATCTCACCTTCTGCAGAGACAGGCTTTGCTGTCTTTAAAATGACAGAAAATGAAAAACTCGGCACCTTGTCTCTTCCAGCATCAGGCTGCCCTGTCCCTCCAGACTCTTGAATCTTGGCTTTTTCAGAAGGCAAATAAGTGGACAGTAAGACCCTGGTTATTGTTGGCTTTTGGTATTGAGTGATCTAAGGCCATGTGCGTACTAAAACTTTGTACCGCACCTCATTATTTTAGGCACTTGGTGTAGCAAATGGTATTTATTTCCACTTGAGTCAGTGGTGTTCTGATCCTTTCAAGCTGGAGCCTCTTGTGTGGATAAGCCCACATCTGGTGTTTGGAGTGACTAGGAAGGGCCTGGCGGAGATGTGGGGGATGTGTGACCTTGCGCTTGGGGGCAATGTGCCAAGTGATCCTTTTGCTAGCGGTGGCTCCAGAGACGGGGCTCTTGTAGCAGACCCTCGCCCAGGGTAGGCAACCTTGGAGAGGTGCAGGGTGCATGTGAGCAGGGCTTTGGCGGTCGGCGCATCCTTCTCTGCTGCATTTTTGGGTGGTCCGAGATGCCGTCCTCTTGCTCTGGAGCTAGCATGCTTTTGTTGCAGGGTTGTGATTTGTCTACAGCTGGTCTGGTTTGGTTCCCACCTATCCTAGTATTGGCATTAGCTGGTTTTGTTCTCCCACCATATGGAATTGTCTTAAAAAGAAGATGACTCAGTGGCAGAGCTTTTTCCTGCCATGAAAGAAAATCCAGTTGTAAAAAGCCTTTCACTATTTTATATCACTCTGCCAGATTGAAATCTCTCTCTCTCTTTGTCTCCTGTAGAGACTATTATATTTTGATAATAAAATTCCTGCTATGTGAGACAGAGAAGTCATGTCATCTTGCTCAGTAAAAAGGGTTGCATGCTTTTCGCATAGTCAAAGGTTGAAATATTGCTCCTGCTGGGCAGCTTCTAGTCTTGAGGCAATTCTGAGCTGGGATGGCTATTGTCAAGCTAGAGTTCCTGGGCAGCCCTTTGGCTCAAGTGAGCATGCAGGAGGGAAGGGAAATTCCTCAAAGGAAGGGAAATGTGGTTAAGACAAAACAAAAAAATGCAATCAAACCTCGGTTGTCGAACGGAATCTGTTCCAGAAGCCCGTTTGGCTTCTGAAAGGTTTGACAACTGAGGTGCGGCTTCCGATTGGCTGCAGGAGCTTCCTGCACTCAATCGGAAGCTTCGTCGGATGTTTGGTTTCTAAAAAACATTTGAAAACCGGAACACGTCTGAGTTTTTGGTGTTATTTGACTGTATATGGAGAAAGCAGAGGGCAAGAGGAGGCCTGTGGCCACCTGCAGTGCACCAAGAGATGTGCTGTTTGTGGGCACTTCTCAGTGCCTTGCTCCGACTCCCCTCTGCCCTCTGTCTTTGCATCTCCTAAGAGAAGGCATACAGTTCTGGATAAGAGAGCCCCAGTTAGCTACTGCCTTGGCCAGTGCACTCAAGTAAATCTCAAGGTTTTAGCTTATCTGTTCTTCACATGGGGACACACTGAGCAAACCACAGGCACTGTTGAGTCCCTCACTTCATAGGTCTTTCCCTAGTCTGCCGTGGAGCTAAGAAACTTGGCTCCTGTGTATGTAGCTGAAACTCTGGGGCTGCCGTGCTATCCAGTGGGGTTGGCACCAGTTAAGGAATGTTGGGTGAGTCAGCCACACATTCTTGCCGGCTGCCTTGCTTCTCTGTCCTCCCCTCTTGCTCCACCCTCCAGCTCTTGGGAACTCTGTGCCTGAGTTAGGAAGAAGGCAGCCTGGCTACTGAGGCAGTAAGATCAGCAGATGCCACACAGTCTTCCAGCCATTGACATGGGCTGCCCTTTTGCCTCATCTCTCTGCCCACTTTGCCATAGTTGCAGCAGGCGGGTTTCTGCATCTGGCAGGCCTACAATAGCTGCTCAGTCCCCCTGCAGATCTGTGGTCAACCCTTTGCCTGTGTGGATTTCTCAGAGGGCTTTGGCTCAGGGAGTTCCTCAGGTTTAGGATACTAAACAAGCCACACAGGCCTTCTGCACAGGCCTCCTGAAGAATCCTATTGGTCAAATCTTCATATGGACCAAGAGTAGTGTAGAAATAGGAAAGTTTTGCCAGGGGGGTAATGGAAAAATTGAACCCCTCCCCCCAAAAAAAACATTCTTCTGGGTTTTTTCCAGGGGTTGACATTTTGAGAGTGATGTGTGAGCAACCACACCCATTGTAAAGGGTGTAAAAATCCACTTGTCAGGTGACTAAGCCCAGTGTACCCACCCTTCTGCTTCCCAGACTTCCCAGTTTCTCATGATTGAATGCCGTGATCAGTGATTACCTTCAACCACTGTGGGCTTTTATGTTTTGCCCTTGTGTGCATTTAAGTGGCTGCCATCTGGTTCTTGATTGCCTGAACCTGGCCCCTATTTCTACTGGCTGGAGGCAAAGCCCTGAAGGATGACCCCTCTGTGTGGGGTTGCCAGCCATGGGGGCCAGAACAGCTGCTTGAGGTCAGTGGCGATGCTGCCGCACAGCCTTGCTCATCTCTCTTTCTGTTGTTGCAGAGTGGAAACAGCTTCCATGTCTTCGACCAAGGCCAGTTTGCCAAGGAAGTCCTTCCTAAATACTTCAAACACAACAACATGGCCAGCTTTGTCCGGCAGCTGAATATGTGTAAGTATATTCTCTGTTTGGTGCACAGTTTGTGTGCTTGACTTCAGAAGTCTCTTGTGAACACGAGGGGCTTGCCTGAAGGTAGGGTTAGGGCACCTTGGCAGTTCGTCAGAACATGAGCTGCACCGTGCAGGACTTGTGGGCAAAAGTGCAGGGGCTTCTCAGGCTGGCCTAGTAGCTTCTTCAGGTGTAGTGAAGAAAAGAGTGAAGTCCTCTTCTGCCGTACGGCGGATCATCTTGGCACAATTAGGTTAGGATCAAATGTTTGGCACTGTTAACATAGAATTGGCATTGTCTACGAAAAGTGTCTGGGTTAAAGAAAAGGTTGATTACCAGGCCTGCAAGCTGGACTACAAGGGGTCTGTCATGGAGGAGCTTGTGCCTCCTTACGTGGGACTCAAACAGGAGGTAGAAGGTTCATGGAGAACATGACTGTGAACAGCTAATGGCTCTAAATGTGAAAAACGAGAACTCCATCTTCAGAGAGGGCGTATTCTGAGTTCTAAACAGGAACGTCCATCACTGCTTGTGGCCAGCCAGGTGCCTCGGGGGGGGACGAGTTTGGACTAGGTGAACCGTGCTCTGCTCTAGCAAGGCAATTTGTGTTTCCTCCTCCTGGAACACCTGCCTTGCATTTTGGGAGCTGAGATCATTCGCTGATGTGCTATTTTGTATGATTCACTTTGGAAAGTTGGCTCAGGAAAATGACAGCATTAAGCAACCTGCAGACTCAGCAGATACTACTTTCTGGTTCTGATGCTGGGGGAAAGCAAAGTCTCGGAGTTGGGAGGTCCAGTTGCCCTACAGGCTTACGCTGCATGTGAAATACAGGCTGGCTTCTCCAGCATTCTCCTGACCTTCTTGCCAACCTGCTCTGCTCCTTTGCCTTCCAGATGGCTTCCGGAAAGTAATCCACATCGAGCAGGGTGGTCTGGTGAAGCCTGAGAAGGATGACACTGAATTCCAGCACCACTACTTCCTCCGCGGCCAAGAACACCTCCTAGAGAACATCAAGAGGAAAGTAACCAATGTGAGTCCTTCGTAACAGTCGCTGGCCCAGATTCAAAGGAGCTTTTGAGGAACGGGATGGAAACAGCACTGTTTCTTTCAGCCATTACCTGCCTTGGTGCTTCAGGATAGTGCAGAGAGCAGATTTCTGCTTCTTCCTTCTCAGTGTTTTTGGCTTTTGCCTTGTCTTGTCTGAACTTTGGCTCAGATCACCCAATTTGAGGTGGCCTGTGATAGGCACCTGGGTGGGTGAGAGTGTGCGCATGCATAAGTGAGCTCACAGAAGAATATGAACTTGCCAACGCGCCACCTTCTCCTGTGTGCTTCTGTGTATGGCAGGAGGCCCTGGCAATCTCTCCTCTTGTTGAACTTTTCTTTTTGCACTGCTTGCCTTGCTGAGCAGCCTGGAAGTCCCTTGCTCAGCTGAAGCCATCTTGTAGGCTAGGATGTCTTGCATATCATGTCACGTTAATCAGTGCACCTCTCTTGCATTGAGAATGCTCCCTAAATAAGCCTGTCTGTAAATTCTGCAGTCTGTTGGCTGTCCTCGTGCCTCTTCGGTCTCTGCTTATCTGTAGTGCCCCTTGTGCATGTAAACTGTTCACCAGAAGCAACAAACCGCATTCCCAAAATTGTTTCATGAAAGCAGCAAATAGCTTTCTCTCTGAAACTGAGATTAGCCTAACTGAGGAGAAGGCAGAAGCTACACAGAACCCTTACCTATGTGCCCCTGTTTCCATACTCTCACTGCCCTGCCCCCCACTGTTCAAACTTGCTTGTTTCTGTTACTTCCCTGAGCCATGCCCCCTGAGCCATGCTTGAGGGTGTTTTTTTTAACAGTCAAATGTGTGTGTGCAAAATTGCAGTACACACACAAAGACAGACAAACAGAGAGAGAGAGAGAAAGAGAGAGAGAGCGCTAGAAAATTCAGAAGTACATCATACTCTGCCATGCAGTAGCCAAGGAGCAGAGTGGCAGTGCATGCTGGGAAGCACAAGCAAATAAAATTACACTTCAGTGAACTGTGTGCTTGCCTGCTGTGCTGGCAAATGGGTGATCCTACCACTTTTTGAGATGGGCTCAGGAACCGCCTTTGCCAGGGTGTGCAGTTTATACGGCATTGGTCTTCAGCAGCTTTGTTGGACTCTGACTGTAGCTGTCTTTGAGAAGAGGCAGTGCACACTCTGTCTGTGATGCTCAGCCAGCTATTTTCTCGTTTGGAAGCCATGAAGAGCCATAAGTAAGAAATCTTCCTCTGCCTGCAGGTATCTGGCATAAAGAATGAAGATATCAAGGTTCGCCAGGACAGCGTGACAAAGATATTGACTGATGTCCAGGCAATGAAGGGCAAGCAGGAGAGCATGGACTCCAAGCTGATAGCCATGAAGCAGTATGTACAATGCAAGGGGCAGGGGGGAAAGGGTATTCTGGGTTTGGGAGGGGGAGTCTACCTTGCTTTGTGTTCTAGCCCCCTCTGCTGGCAGGTAGCATAATATGCTAACCGCCTGATGGCTGCAGGAATTGAACTCACTCCTTAGCAAACTTTCTTGCCCGGTGATGGACTGCTGTGTTTTTGTCTTCAATTCTCTCACCCAGCATGTTGAGTTTTCAATGCTAACGTTGTCTCTTCCATCTAGGGTGGTGTATCACCCATTAGCCGCCAGGGTAACGTTAATAATAGCAAAGCAACTATTGATGCACCCATAGCACACTTAAAATGACAAGCGGCAACCACAGTTGTTAAACTAGTTAGCAGCCCTTCTGACATGTCCTTGCTGTGTAACTTGTGGCACTTTACCATGTGGACTTTGCCCTGTTATTGATCAGTTTTCCTCTTGTACAGTAGTGCCCTTGTTAAGAGAAGAATAAATACCATAGATTCTGACATATTAGGCGACTGGGCGTATAAAACGACCTGCAACTTTTGCTGTTCTATTTTAGAGTTTTAGAGTTAGAGAGTTTGAGCGCCGCCAGGGGCAGAGCACGCACCCCTCCACTGCCTCTGCTGTCACAGCAGCAGCAGCAGCAGCCCGAGGCGAGGCGTTTGGCGGGTGGGCGAGCGCTGCACTCGGAAGGACTTTCCGTGTCCCCCTCTGTGGGGAGGGAGGAGGAGCGACGGCAGAAGGAGCGCCTCTTCTCACCGGCTCCCTCTCCTCCTTCCCAACGCGTATACCTGGCGTATAAGACAACCCCCGACTTTTGGGGTGATTTTCCAGGGATAAAAAGTCGTCTTGTATGCCGGAACATACGGTACTAATTTTTAAAAATTACATCAGCAGCTAAGATTAATTTTTTTTTACAAATTAAACTCTTGGTGGAACAGTGCTGCTTTATTTTGACACTGACAGATGGAGGCACAGGCTGGTTCCAACTTGGGAAAGGCCTTTTTTTAGACCACCATAGTTGTGAAGGGCAGGAGAAAGGCATCTGCACTCAGCATGTCCTGCTTGCGGGCTTCCGCTTTCTGTTTGGCCACTGCGAGAACAGGATGTGGGACATGATGAGCCCCCTTCGCCCTGATCCAGCCCCGGGGCTCGTATGCGCTCCACTTGGAGTTTACAGAGCAGGGAGTTTCTTGCCTGTGTGGGACAACTGCTTAACGTTTGCTTATCCCAGGCTATTGAGGACTTGAAAAATTTGCCTTGCCTTCTCTCCAGGCACAGGTGGAAGGTGAGGCATGCAGTGAGCAGCTGGCGGTTGGCAGTTTGTGTTCCGGCTCAGTTGTAGGGGAGACCCAGGAAGGAGTGTCTGATGCTTTCCCCTGGGGAGTGGAGCCTCGAAAGGAGGGCTTAGCTTGCACCAGAATTCCCCAGAGCACTTTTCCTGCACCCACACATTTGAGAACTTAAAGGGAAGAGTTCTGGAGCCCAGGGGACATTTCTTCAGGCTGGTTTGATGGCCAGCAATGAAGTCCCTCTGTAAATCATCTGCAGCTGCAGAGGATGGCTCATTTTGGTGAGTGGGGGCATGAAGGCAAAGGCTTGCAAATCCCACTTTTCCTGGAAGATTAGTCAGTGGCTTGAAGCAGCAACCCCTTCCTGTTTTATGGCTGCTGTGATGCCCCTCCTGGCAGCTTTGGGCCCAGCTGTTCTCTTGCCAGGACAGGAACTCTGATCCCTCCAGCCGTAAACAGCTTGACTCCTCGCCCATGGAATGTGGAGCTTGATGACCACTCGGTCTCTTGAGTCATCCAGTCTTGCGGCTTTCTGGTGGGGCTTTGGCCATTCTGAAATGTTGCTGGCCAAGGTCAGGTTTTGCCAAGCTGCTTGAAACTGCTTACAGAAGGGAGGGTATTCCAGGCGGACTTGTTGCCTGGCTGTGCCCTAGAGTTCCTCTTCAAGCCCAGAGACCAGGCCTGCATGCTTCTTGCCTGCCCACAGCGGTGCTGCTCGGGGTCATAGTGTGGCGAAGCTTGGCCTCCCTGTCTTGGTTAGACAGTGGTGTCTGGGAATTAAGGGCTTCAGTACCACCTCCCTATCTGGCAGAAGAAAGAAGCCCAATGGTGCCTTTTCAGAACCTCATTCTCCTTGGTGTAGACCAGGGGTGATTCAGCTCCACAGTGATTTTGTTCCTGCTCCATCAAGACTCTGCCAATTTTGACAATAACTGCAAAAAAAGGAAAACAGTATTTCAAAGTAGACTCAGTGCTGGGTATGGCAACTTGCCTCCTCCCCTCACCATCAGTTTGAGGCTGTGATGAGTGGGCAAGGGAAGAGGGGAGTGAGTTGCCAAACCCCTTCTCATCTGTGGAGGAGGGACAGTGTGTGTGCTGGTGTGTTTCTGCCCGCGTGTGTCTTGTGTGTATATATATATATATATATACTCCTCATGTAAACAAGGAAATGACTGACTTAAGAGATCAAAAAGCTGAGGGGGTGCTTTCTGCTGTCCGTAGAGGGCACAAAGCCTACTTGCTTAAGCATAAACTCTGAAGTTCTTGAGGAGCCAGGAGTGTGAAGGTTTGTTAGCTGTGCTTCATCTTGGTCCTCCCCTCTGGCCAATCCAGGGTTGTAGCAAACTCTCACGGGCCCCAAAGAGACAAGCCTTCCCAGGGCAGCTTCCTGGGCTGATTCTTCTTAGCTTCTGCATGCAGTGCAGAACTACTGACCGCTGCTGTGGCCTGCGCAGGCCAAGCCAATTGCCGGGAGCACCTTGTTCTCACTGTGCAAAATCACAGTGCCCTGGAAGAAGGGAGGGGTAAGGGCAATACCTACAGTGGCCTTCTTGAGTTTAGCGATCCCGAACTTGAAGGGTCTAAACACAAGATCCACATAGGAAGATTGGCCCTCTTTTTCGTTAATTGTAACACCATCAGTTCAAGTGGCACCTCAAGGAGTACAAAACAGAAAACTGGTCCCTCATTAGCCCCCCCCCAAAAGATCACTCAGTCTTTGGTTGGGAGGTAAGGGAGAGGCTGGCCTAATGTGGGGTGGCTGTGATCAAGTCCACCTCCACATAGCTGGCCTTCTTTTTGGTATGTCCCATGGAAGAGCTTACAGTCTTCAAACAAAAACATCTTGGAGGTCCCAGGCCACAGGGAGGTTAGGCTGGCCTCAACCAGAGCGAGGGCTTTTTCGGCCGTGGCCCCGATCTGGTGGAACACTCTTTCACAAGAGACTAGGGCCCTGCGGGACTTGACATCTTTCCGCAGGGCCTGCAAGACGGAGCTGTTCCACCAGGCCTTTGGCCGAGGCACAGCCTGACCCCCTCCTTTGGTAATCCTCACAGAACTCTAGTCCAGTGGTTGCCATCAATTTGATTTGAACTGATTTTATAATGAATTGATTTTAGAATGCTGTGTTACTTTTATTGTTGTTAGCAGCTCTGAGCCCAGCTTCGGCTGGGGAGGGCAGGATATAAATAAATTATTATTATTATTATTATTGGGAAAATTAGTAGGCCCATGTTTTGGCGTGCGTCCGAAGAGCTTAGGTGCTGCATCCGACCAGTGGGCCCTCTGGGGAGACCACAAGCAGGACATGAGCGTAAGAGCACTCTGATGTTTCTCAGCGTGGCATTTAAAGCGCTGGGTGTTAAAAAAAAGAGGGGGCAGGGGAGATCTCAAGGAATAAAGTGTTTGTAGTGAAAGGTTGGATGGGTAAATGCAAGAGGCCATTTTGGCCCAAGGGGGCTTTTAGAGCCCTGGCTTCGAATCCTGCCCTGACTGCGAAAGGGAATGTTTCTATTGTCCGCCTCCAATGCATGCTTGTAAAGGCCGATGGGCCTGCACCTTGTGGTGCATAGTGCTGTATAGGAGATGTTAATGTTTAATAACTAGCCAGTCCCTCCAAAGCCAGAACAACACTTAGGGGGGCTGCTGTGGGGAAGGCAGGTGGGCTTTGGGGGCCCAAGCTTGGCAGTGCTTCGCTTTGGAAAATCTCCCTCTCGGCCTTTGAGAGCGTCAGCTTCCGCTGGCCTCTCTTTCCCCTTCCTATGTTTTCATTTGTTTTCAATTCCTAACCACCTCCTAAAAATGGAATCTGTGAGCCAGAAGCTTCCTTTCAGGGATTTTTTTTTAAAGTTTGGAGCGGTTGTGGTTTTGAACCTGATAGCTGCCTTTTAAAAGCTGCTGTTGGCTCTTTTATCACGAGACGTGTAGCTCCTGAGCTTGATGTCTCCTAGGTGAGCCTAGCAAACGCTTCTTGGGGGCTTGGGAAGCCAGACTCATGTCAAATGCAAGAGTAATGGCCTTAGGCCTGGTTCCAGATCCCACAACCAGCTGGGCTGAGGCTGAGGGTGGTGAGGGAAATGGCACCAGGTGAGTCGCGTGCGCTCTGCTTTGGTCATCTTGGCTGTGGAATCATGCTTGCAGTGGTGGGGCAGCACCTGACACTCAAAGTACGGCATCGGGGTGGGGCATTTCTGGTGACTCTCAAGATGCTGCTGGACTCCAACTCCCAGTATGCTCCCTGACAGTTGGCCAGGCTGACCGGGACCAATAGGGTGGCTTGGAGCCAATCAGCGTTTAGAGGGCGGCCATCCCTGTGCTGTGGACATTAACCCATTTATTCTGGCCTTGAGTGGAAAGTAAATCCGGATATCACTGTAATTATGTAACATGTTTATGACCTGCCTGGAAATTCTTAGTTAATATAAGACTGTTTTGCTTGTTGGCTTGATTTAAATGGTATCATTTATGTTATTGTAACCAGCCCTGGGGTCTCCTGCTGAGGGGTGGAATGGTGACAGCAGCAGCAGCAGCAGCAGCCTCTACCAAACTTCCAGTATAAGAGTCAGGGTGGATTTGATTTAAATCACAATTTAAATCACTAGTCAGTAAGACTTGATTTAAATAATTTTTTTACAGAAAGACTCAGTTTTGCTGGTATAATCTTAACATTTACAACCAGATGAAGGCTTCATTTTTGGAAAAATAAATTTTCAGAGTAGTTTTTGCAGTTATCAAAAATCACTGATTTGGTTATACTACTAGAAATACATAGACAGATAATTATGAAATTATTGTGAGGTTTAATAAGTTAACTGTGAACGCTTATTAGTTAACTGGCAAGCACTTCAAGGTATCGCCAAGGACTTAACAGATTTAGTAAGTGAACTGTTTATATTTGGACAGCTTTTCTGCTGTACTTTATTGGAAGGAGAAAAATAATTTCCTTAATAACAATTTAAACAATTTGTTTAAATAAAACAATAGCATTATAGCATATGTATCCATGTTTGTTAACGGATGTGGTTAAACAATTTTTTTTACAAAAGAACTTAGACTGAGTTTTAGCACACATGAAAAACTTAAAACAAATCCTTAGTTCCTGATGAATAGCCTTTGGACTATAATGTAACTTGAATAGAAAACTATCTTTATAAATATTTTTCCTCCAAAAGCATTTTATTTTAAAAATCCAATTTAAATAAAAAAAAATCCGATTTTTTTGATATGTATTTTTTTAATCATTGATTTTTATCCACCCTGATAGGCCTATTTTGGGGGATAACAAAAGAAAGGGTGCAAATCATCTTAAATATGATAGCTTTGATAAGTTCACCACCAAGTTGGCGAGGCTGGGAAGGTGAAATCAGCCGGTCCTGCTCCTCTCTCTCTCTCTCTGGTCTCTGAATCCTCGCAGGCCTTTCTTTCCAAGCAGGAAAGCGAGGCAGGAGGGCTCCAGTTGGTCTTGCTGCAGTGTCTTCTCCGTGAGCCTAATTCTAAACAGATTTCTGGGAGCGGGGGCCGAGCGGGGTGACTGCACCTGTGTTTACCGGGGCCTTCCCCCAGCCGCCTTTGGGGGCTCCGTTTAGCTTGGCTCGGCATGTCGAAGGCCTGCCGCGGGGACGCCGCAAGTACTTCCTCCTGGCCAGACTGCGTTTACAAGGCCCTGCCGTTTTTACAAGGCCCCCGTCGCCCACAGAACGAGGAGGTTTAAAATTTCTCTTGGTAAAAATAAATCCGAGCAGACACCCTTATCTGGCCTTCTGCCGCCACCATCCTCTTCTTCCCTCTAACGGAATTAGTTTCCCTGATGCGGCACCTCTCCTTCTCCTCCCCCCCCCCCCCGCTAAATCATACCAAATAATAATTCTGACCTGTGTTGCTCTCTTTATGGTTCCAAAAGCAACAATATATATTATCCTTCTGACACTCACCAGAGGGGATATTTTTTGCGCTGGAACATTTGCAGAAAAGATTGTGTCTGTCAGTAACGGGCTGCAGAAAAGCTGAGCTTGGGCCTAATGGAGCCAGAGAAGGGATGGCCAAGCTGGAGCCGCCAGCCGCCTCGGAAATGCCTCATTAGAGGAAGCTGCCGGCCTGCAGGGCCCCGGGGCCCGAAAGCAGCCTTGGCTAGCGGTGGACAAGCAGGAAAAGGAAAAAGGTCTAGGCTGGGAGCGGTGGCGTGAGGGTTCGCTGCTTCTCCTGACTCCCCTTCTGCATGCAGATTGTGTCCTGATTATTGGTTTAAGCTGGTGCTTCCCAAGCGTTTTGTTTCGGGGGCCCTGCCCTCTCGGTTCAATCAAATCATCCCCAGTGCCCCCTACTGTATAAAAAGCATTATTCAGATCAGCGGTTTGTACAGCCCACTAAGGAAGATCATGGCACAATAACATTCGAAACAGTAACAATGAATTGCACAGTTATTCCAAACCCAATTAACACTGTGTAATTAAATTAATTCAATTAACTTGATCCAGTGATACCAGCTTTTCAAAGTCGGATAGGCACTTCCCCACTTCTGCCCCCTCACCTCTTAGCACCTCCCTGGGTACTCACCCCCAGGGGGCGCTACCACCCACTTTGGGAACCACTGGTTTAAATGGGGGGGTAGAAGGGGATCTCGGGGGAAATTATCTCCCCCTCCTGTGTGCGCGCGCGCATGTGCTTCCCAGTGGGTTGGATCAAGTTTCCAGCTGCCAATTTCATCACTTTTCAAGACAGGTATTGCACTGTGGGTTAAACCACAGAGCCTAGGACTTGCCGATCAGAAGGTTGGCGGTTCGAATCCTCGCGACGGGGTGAGCTCCCATTGCTCGGTCCCTGCTCCTGCCAACCTAGAAGTTCAAAAGCACGTCAAAGTGCAAGTAGATAAATAGGTACTGCTCCGGCGGGAAGGTAAATGGCGTTTCCGTGCGCTGCTCTGGTTTGCCAGAAGCGGCTTAGTCCTGCTGGCCACATGAGCCGGAAGCTGTACGCCGGCTCCCTCGGCCAATAAAGCGAGATGAGCGCTGCAACCCCAGAGTCGGTCATGACTGGACCTAATGGTCAGGGGTCCCTTTACCTTTATTTTGAAAAGGAGGCTTGGCCCAGCCCTTGCCAGGATCAGCAGCCAGCCTCTTGAGTTCCCGATTCTCTCCTTTAAGACTCCCCCCACCTGCCTCCCCCCAGGGCAAGGAAGGAGGCTTCCCTGCCGGCACTCTGCCGTGTGCTGTGTTGGGAGGAGGCCAATACCCTGCCTGTGCAGCTGGCTGAGGTTTGGGAATGAGACATCACTTGCAAGGCCTGGACAAGGGGAAGAAGAATGGCTGTAAATCTCAGGGAAGGGAAATAAATGCCTTGCTTCCATTAAGGAGGTGCAGGAGACTGGAGCGCTGGCGTGGAGGAGGCTCCCTGGCCTCTTCCTTTCCAGCTGTCTCCTATCAAGTAGGCTTCATCCTTCAGAAAACCAGAGTGGTGGCATGGTGGCCTCCTGCCTCTCTGACGGTGACCCCGGCCCCCTTGTGCACCAAGAGTCAGAGCTCGTGGGGCTCCAGCCTAGCCTAGCCAAGGAAGCTGGCCGGTCAGTTTCCTTCTTCCCTCTGCCCCCTGGCCCATGTTTCCAGGTTCAGCCTTGCCTTGTCAAGAGCTCCAATTAGCTGGAGCATCTGAGGGGTGCATATGGAAGGCAGGTGAAGCTTTCTGAATGTGGGAAGATTCTTCATGCAGCGCAAACTGTGGAATGCCTTTGCCGAGGAGTCATTGGTGGCCACCAACCCGGATGGCTTTAAAAGAGGATTAGGCAAATTCATGAAGGAGAGGGTTGTAGAAGGCACGATGGCTCTTCTGTGCCACCAGGATCAGAGGCAGCAATCCTTTAGATCTCAGTTGCTGGAACCTGAGAGGGCTCTTCTGCTTGGGTCCTCTGGACTTTCCACGGGGGCATCTGGCTGACCACGGTGAGAGCAGGTTGCTGAACGGGTTGGGCCACAGGCCTGATCCAGCAGCTTCTTCTCATGTTCTTTCTAGTCCAGCTCCAGCCCTCCACTTCCTCCTTGTGGGGCTGGTGGGGAAGCTGCTTCTGCTCCATCTTCTGGGCTTCAGGTGTCTTAAGCCACGGCCAGTGTTCTTGAGCCCCAGGTGTTGGGCCGCAACTCCCACCATCCCCAGGCAGCTTAGCCGCTGGTCAGGAGTGATGGGAGCGGTGGGGTGACTCCACAGCCTGTCTGAAGGGCTGGTCTCCCCCCTGCACCCACACACATAGTGTGCACGGCCCTCTCCGCCTTGCTGACTTTAACGACTCCAGTCTTCTGGCTGATCCTGCCTGAGGCAGAGACGCTGGGCCAGGCTTTTATGACCTCTACATTAGACGGTTGTAATGTGGTGTGTTACTGCCTCTCTGTGCGAGATGCTGCATGGATTCCAGCTGTTCTGGCGAGTTGCACCGCAGCCCCTGCTTGTCACGGGGGACTTTGCTGGCCCACAGTCAACCGTCAGCTTCGTCTCAGAATTGCTTTGATGGGCTCTGAGCAAGACACTCGTTGTGAACTCTCTCGCTCTGCGTCTGTCTTTTTTCCTTCTCCTTTCTTCCTCCTTGCGCACAGCTGCGCTTTGGGCTTAGTCACTGCTTGAGATCATCTGAAGCTGGTTTTACTGGCCACGGTGTTCCATGAGGTTAAGGACTGCTGAAGTCGTAGTTTATGGCGGGCTCAGATGTGTGAGCCGCTGCCAGCTGCGTCCTGAGGCCGTGCCAGGAAAACCTGTGCTTCTGACTGTAGGCTTGCTGCTTTGCGTGCCGAGGCACCTTGTCCTGCGCCTAAAGTGGCCTCTCAACGGGCACCCACCACTTGCCCCAGGGGAGGGTGCTGGGGGAGGGCCGGGAAAAGTACCAAGAGGAGGTGCTCCATCTCTTCAGAGACATGGTGTTCAGCCTGTTCTGGCTGCGATCAGGTTTTGTAGTGGGGGGGGCGCTACTCCTGGCAAGGGGTCGCTTTCATCATCTTGGGCTAGTGGCAGAAAAAACCTGACCACAGTTATATATGAAGTGTCAGGGCCCACCTTAAAGGTAAAGGGTAAAGGGACCCCTGACCATTAGGTCCAGTCGTGGCCAACTCTGGGGTTGTGGCGCTCATCTCGCTTTATTGGCCGAGGGAGCTGGCGTACAGCTTCCGGGTCATGTGGCCAGCATGACTAAGCTGCTTCTGGCGAACCAGAGCAGTGCACGGAAACACTGTTTACCTTCCCACCGGAGCGGTACCTATTTATCTACTTGCACTTCGTGCTTTCGAACTGCTAGGTTGGCAGGAGCAGGGACCGAGCAACGGGAGCTCACCCCATTGCAGGGATTCGAACCGCCAGCCTTCTGATCGGCAAGTCCTAGGCTCTGTGGTTTAACCCACAGCACCACCCGCATCCCTATCCCACCTTTAATGCCCCATGCAATTTAGCAGCACCATGTCACCCACAGCACCCCAGTCTGAGGTGAGGCGGGTGGCAACTGCTGAGACAATTTTGCAGTGGTGGCCCCATTATTGTGGCATTCCCTTCCTGTATGGACCTGCCAACCTTGTTGTCATTTCAGCACCAAAGAAATTTTAATTCTCCCAGACCCATTTTGTGTGTGTGTGTCTGTGTTTGTGTTTAATACGTTGTTTTGTATAGCCCATCAGATTTCTGAAAAATAGAAAAAACTGCCGCCCTTGCAGAGCTTGTGGTGTGCAGTCTGGGATTTTTGTTTCCCTACTGTGGACAGGCAGGCTTTGACCCTGTGCAGCCATTGCCCAGTTCCGTTTGATTCTGGAGAAGGGAGCAGCTTTGCATCCTGCAAAGTGAAGAGGCAGCAGGCTCAAGCCAGCAACAAGCCCACCCCTCAAACAAGATGGCTGCATCTCCCTCCTTTCTTAGCTGCTTCTACTTGGGCACCTGCTGTTATCACCCTTGCCATATTCTTTTTTTTTTTTTGCAAGACTCTCCTTTCCCTTCCTCCCAAATTCCTGCCAGCAGCCATGTGATGAAGTCGCTGTTTGGCTTCCTCCAGGCCTTTGACAAGGCCTGTCTACAGGTGCTGTGCGGCAAGCCCCTCTCTGCTCTTTCTGAGTCGTACCATCCACCCTGGCTCCCTTTGATGTTTAAACATTGCACAGTGCAGGGGAGAGGGCAGAGGGCTCAGCAGTGCCGTGCTGGGACCCTCGATTGATGGCCTCATCTCCCAGCGCTGTAATGACCAAATGGGAGGGGGCTCCTTTCAGAATCCTGTTAAAATAGTTCCCCAGAGGATTTTAATTCTGAACTGCAGGCGCAAACCACCCACTGCACCCCTGGTTTTCCCACCACATGGCATGCCTCTCATCGTAATGACTTGCGAGGGTCTGTAACACCCCAGTCCCCATGCAGGTCCCCAAGTGCCCTGGCGCAAGGGCCTTTTGTTTAAAGACCAGAGCCAAGGGAATGTGTGGGTGGAGAAGCTCCTCTTTCTTGGAAGGAGTGGGGTGAACCCACACATTATTATTATTATTATTATTATTATTATTATTATTATTATTATTAATAATAATAATTTATTATTTATACCCTGCCCATCTGGCTGGGTTTCCCCAGCCACTCTGCAAAGGAGTTGGTGCAGCCGGTGGTTGCCTGTTCAGTTTCTAATAAGCAGGTGCCTTCTGGTTTAACTTTTATATGTCTACTGAAAACTCCTATTCCCCCAGGCCTATGCAGGCAATTAAGAATACATTTCCCTGCAGTGGTTTATTGATGTCTGTTTATAACCTTTTTTTAAAAAACATGTTTTTACTGCATGGTTTTATACATTTTTGTTGCAAATTGCTTTGATTTTTTCAAATGAAATAGCGTTCTATAAATATTTTTATAAACAGAAAGTGTTTTCCCACCCTGCAGAGAATAAGTCCTGGGATCACAAACATCCACCTACTAACTGAGAGCAACCTTTCATCCCTTCTGCAAGGGACCCCTTTGGAGACCCCACCTTAGGACAATGCGGGTGACCAGCAGACGCCTTTCTTTAGCACATCCCCAGAGCTTCCTGCGAGCAGAAAATGGGTCTTCTGCACTCAGGAAATACCAGGGCAAAGTAGGGGCTGCCTGTGGGAAGGAAATGCTGATCGGAGTGTTGGGTGCAACTGAGGCTGTGGAAGGAGTCAGCTGTCGCTTGCCGCCTTCAGCGGTGCAATTTTGTGTGCATTTGTGAGCACCTTTCCTAGGGCGGCTCCAGGAAAGCCCAGGGGGCTGTCCGTCCTCTGCAGAAAGATCTGGAACCCATATGATGCAGAGTTTTGGCCGAGTTTGGACATGATGCTCACCAGGTGACCCTGAGCTAGCTCCCCAATCCCCATGTGAGCCATATATAAGGCATAGGGTGCCATTTCTGCCACACCCACACCCAGTGCACCGCCTCCCATCATCAGCAGAGCAAAGGGACAGTCTTCTGACTCCTCTAGCGGCCTCATAGTTTTTAGGAGAGCACGCAGAGGGGCGGCGGTCTCCAGAAGGCCTGCAAAGAGTTAACAGCCCTTTTTTTGAGTGGGAGGAGGGAAACTCAAAGACTTTCCTTCGCACACTGTTTTATAGAGCAATTAAATGGCGGTGAAGAGTTTATATGGGCCGACTTCAAAGGTTTCATTTCAGGGGTTATGAAAAGATCTTAGGAGTGTTTTATTTATCCAATTTTGTACCAGAATGACATAAACTCTTACCCTCTGCCCACCTGCCTCTCTTAAAACTCCCCCTCCCCGCCCCCAGGGGAGGGCCAGAGTCCAGACTCCCAGGCCTACCTTTCCACATCCTCCTCCCAAGCAGTTTGTAAAGTGAGGAGGCAGGTGGGGCTCAACATCTGACCCAGGATCCGACCGCCCTGATCCTGAGAGGCCTTCAGGGGGCTCAAATACTTTTGTATTTGCAAGCACAGTTTGTGGGGAGGGGCTTTTTAGTGGCAAATGAACCTCGGTAGCCTCTGTCTTTGATGAGAGAGCATACCATGGCTGCAGCTACATCACCGACAGCACCTAGCTGAGATTCCTTCATTGCAGGGGATTGGACTGGACCAGACAACCCTGAAGGTCCCTTCCAACTCTACAATTCTATCCAAAGTTACAATAAATTTACGCTAGGTTTTAGAGTTTCTAAGCCCTCTTGTTCCTGAGGAGACATCCTGCTTCCAGTTCTGCCTTGCTAATGCGTGAAATAGGGAAGGGTGTGAAATGGGGTCTTCCCAGTTTGGGGTACTTCCCTAAGAAAACCTGCCGGAAATTATGGTCAGGGTTTTCCAAAGACACTGCTAGGACATCCCTCCTGGGCCAGACCCAGGGTCCTCCTCTAGCTCAGCATCCGGGTTCCACCAGCCGCCACCCAGATGTGCCTGGGGAGCCCACAAGCAGAGGCATTCCCTTGATGTACCCCCAGCCCAGTTGCTGCCTTGCTACCCCTGAAGGGAGAGGCTCCTTTAGCTGTGGTGCTGAATAGCTGCCCACCGACCTGCCTCCCTCAAATTTGTTTCACTTGGTGGACCACCCACCCGCGTGCCTATATGAAAAGCTTCCCCAAGGAGAGAGCGCTGGGTGTCTGCGCATTTCTGCTGCTTTTTATTGCTTGCCTGCATTCTGGGTCGTTAATTGCTTTTGCAAATTTTGTGATGCTTGCTTTTATACGGCTAGCTGCCGCAAGCTGCTTTGATGTTTAAAGTGTGATGCAAATGAAGGGCAGTATAGGAATTTAATAAACAACAACAACAACAACAGCAATTTTAAAAGTAAATGAAGCTTCCAGTATGTCTAGCCCAGAATAAAAATGGGCATGTATATTTTTCAAATATAAATAGTGGAAGTATATAAAAATAAACACTATTTTCCATCTTTCTGTAGGTTTTGTTTCATTTTGAAAAAAATAAACTTTTGATTTACAGTTTATTGTTTCTATTTTGAACTGGATATTTATGGGGGCACCGTATTTTAAGTGCTGAGGGCCCTGTGAGATGTTCATTCAGCCCTGCAGGCTTCCTCAGGCAGGCAAGAAAGCTGCCGCTCCCAAACGGATTGGAGCTGGGGCAGCACAGATTTCTCAGCATCTCCTAGGAGTCGGTTTCCATCAGCTTCTTGAAACGAATCGGTTACTGTGCTGCAGCTTTTTCTGTCTTCACCAGGCCGCATTCAGCTGCAGTCCTGAGCCACCCTGAGCCATCCCCCTTTCAGTCCCCAGTCCTCTG
This sequence comes from Podarcis filfolensis, assembly GCF_964270895.1. Lineage (NCBI taxonomy): Eukaryota > Metazoa > Chordata > Lepidosauria > Squamata > Lacertidae > Podarcis > Podarcis filfolensis. The sequence continues at coordinate 90,591,251 of NC_139603.1, read as the reverse complement.
ATCCATGAAATAGTATTTCCACAGTCCCTTTGGAGTACAGCCTGGAGACTTGCATGGAGGGGGAAGAGTGGGCCGGAGGGCAGCACTAGCTCAGGTGGAGTAAGGGTCCTCTGTCGGGCCACTGGCTGGAGGAGCGAGGCTCTGAGCCATCCTGCCCACCCCACACCTGAAGTGCCCAGCCTCTTCAAAAAGCATTGCAGAAGGCAGGTGCTTCCACATCCCACCTGGGCATTGGGTGCCAGCATGAAGCAGCCCCCCCCAACTCTATTTTGTGGCAGGAAGACTCTCTCTATTGCAGAATTCAAACAAAAAGCTTGGGTCGTTTAAATGCCCAAATTCAGAATGAAAAGGAGAAAGTAGAGACGGGGAGGCTGCCGCACTTGTGACTCTCACAGACATGACCAGGCTAATTTGGCTGCCTTCTTCCTTTTCAGTGAGAACGAAGCGCTGTGGCGGGAGGTGGCCAGTTTGCGGCAGAAGCACGCCCAGCAGCAGAAGGTGGTGAACAAGGTAAGCCCAGCCTTCACTTCTCAGCAAAAGGCAGCTTCCTCCCTGCCCTGCAGGCCACACAGTCAGCTGGAGGCCTGGGGCTGCTGACCTGCAGGGGGCTTGGCCAATGGACCCCCCAGAGCCTCGAGGGTGAAGGGCCGTTGTCTCTTAAGGACAGGAAACAAGACCTCTTTCAGCCAGCCTTCCACTGCCTTGGCATGATTCTAGATTGGAAGTTTTATATCACGGTCTTTCCGATCCAATTTCTCTCTCTGCGTAGTTGGCCCATCAGATCCCCACATTCTGTTTTTTCGGTCATGGATTTGTGTTGCTGTTCCACCACCTGCCATACACACCAGTCAGGAGAGCCTCGCAGAATGTAGGGGGATTCCCCCCTTCCACCTCTTTCGGGCACATGCACAGATATTTTTCCCCTGAGTATGCACCGTTCTAAAACCAATAACAGCAATTTCCCCTGCGTGCATGAGCAGTGCCAATTCCACATCAGAAAGCGCTCATGGACTACAGAGCATGTACAGAGCGGCTTCTGTTTGCTCATGAAAGAACCCCACATACCTGTCACTGGGAGAGGTCTTGAGTCCAGCCTGCTGGGTTTTACATGCTGGTGGTCAGCTGTGCGTGTGCTGGGGGAGATCTGAGCAGGGTGGTCCTTTCCAGAGTGCCTTTGGATCTCAGTCCAGCAGGATCCCCCCTCCTCCAGCTAGAAGTGTGCATTGCGCTTGGTGACATTTCGTTTTCTCTCCCACAGCTCATCCAGTTCTTGATCTCGCTGGTGCAGTCCAACCGTATCCTTGGAGTGAAGAGGAAGATGTAAGTGGGCTTCATCCAGAGGCCGTGCTTTGATTCTCCTCTTGGCTGGGAGCATCTCCCAGGGTGACTCTCAAGAACCATCCGTGGCGTTTAAGCCCAGCCTCTCATTGAGACATTTGCACCTGGAAAACTCCAGACTTGCCCTCGAGAAGCACCTCTGGGAGGAATTCCCATCTGCGCCTGCCTCTTCCTGTCTCTACTCCTGCCGTTTCTGCAGGAATACTTTGGGCATGGTTATCTGCTCATTCCCCCCTAAACACTCCTCCTCCCCACTCCTGATCCATTGATTATGTTTCTGTTGTGCTTTGAGTCTCCTTTTTGTAGCTTTATGATCTGTGATTCCTATATGACGGGGTTGGACTAGATGACCCTTGGTGTCCCTTACAATTCTATAATTCTGTGATTCTTAATTTTCTTCCTCTGCATAAGGCTGAGAAGCACCTACATGCTGCTTGTGAGGTGGGGGCGGGGGGTGTCTTTAAAACCAAACACACAGGAAGGGATATGGCTATATGATTTTGCAAGAGGGCAGCTCTCTTTGCTCCAGCAGGAAAGCAGGAGATGTCTTAAGGCTACAGATGGGCTCAGATGCTCCTTTGCAAGAAGGCAGTCCTGGAGTGGACACATGAAGTGGCTTCGGTGGGCTAGTCCCACACTCCTGGGTCCAGTGAAATGGGAGGAACCCCCAAGGCCAGCTCAGCCCCCTGTGGGCTGCACACCTGCTCTGGTCCCTGTCAGCCAGAGTAGCAACACAACCTGCAAACCCAAAACCGTTTCAGGGCTCCTGCTTCCAGAAAGCATCCTGCAGTGTCTGAGCTGACCCTAGAGCAGGCACAGGCAAACTCTCGCCTCCAGATGTTTTGGGACTACAACTCCCATCATCCCTAGCTAACAGGACCAGTGGTCAGGGATGATGGGAATTGTAGTCTCAAAACATCTGGAGGGCCGAGTTTGCCTATGCCTGACCTAGAGGGTGGGCTGCCTGAAACTGCCTGTCAGGAGCGATCTCTTCAGAAGTTCTGTAAACGGTCTGGTAGCCCCTTTGGTGCCTGCCTGCCGCCTCTGCTCTCTGTGCCTCACGGCTCTCTCTGGCTTTCCCTTCCAGCCCCTTGATGTTGAACGACAGCAGTTCAGCCCACGCCATGCCCAAGTACAGTCGCCAGTACTCTTTGGAGCACGTCCACAGCCAGCCTCCCTACTCCGTAAGTATTTGGCTGGGGCAGAGGGAAGCTGGGCTCCGGGGCAGCCCCAAGGAGGCAACCACCTTTTGGGCCCTCAAGGCTCCTAGGGCCTCATGCCAATATCTGTCCTCCTCACAGGCCTCCCCCCCGGCATACAGTGGTGCGAACCTGTACTCCCCGGACCCCTCCGCCAACTCCGGCCCCATCATCTCTGACGTCACAGAACTGGCCCAGTCCAGCCCCTCTGCCTCTCCCAGCAACAGCCTTGATGGAAGGTATGCAGCAGCCCGCCTTTGCTTGGTTCCCTGTGTGGGCGCCCAGATGGGCCTGGAGGGCACAGGCACTTCTGGTTGCAGGGGGAGGGGACGTCCAAGGCACAGAAATGGGGAAGCTGCCTGGGGGGTGGGGGTGGAACAGAACTGCCGACTGCACAGGCCCCAAGGCTCTCTCCCAGCCAAGGCTCTCTTGCGACTCCTGGCCTTTGGCAGATGTGGCCGGCAACTTTTCCCTCTGTGTCCAGGATGGCTGAAAAGTGGGTAGCTAAAAATTCATTTGAGTCAGTCAAGATTTTCAGCAAATTTCTAAATCAAAGTGACGGGGTGTGGCACGGAAGTCACTGTTGTACTGTTTTATTGTTGTTAGCCGCCCTGAGCCCGGCTTCGGGGAGGGCGGGATATAAATAAATTTTATTATTATTATTATTATTATTATTATTATTATTATTATTATTAAGGGCCAATCAAGTTTCAGAGGCGGTAATCTCAGGGTGGTTCTTCCCGCAGAAGAACTGCTCAGTCCAGGCCTTACAGGGTGTTAATTTACACACCCTTTGCTGGGGTTAGGTATTCTGGGTCACTGTGTGCTTCTGTGGAAGCCTGAATTCTGCCACCCAAAGAGGGAGGGAGAGAGAAGCGCCTCCTGCTTTTCGTTCACAAGAGGTTTTGCCCAGGAGTCCCCCTTCTTCCCAGGTGTGGTTGATTTTCCTTCTGCTCCCTTTGACTCACTCAAGGCTGGTGGACTGAGCTGAGCCCAAGGAGGCCTGGCTGTGTAAACGGACCCAAAGTGTGCGAGCAGCATTTTCTGTTGGTGCTTGGAATGCCAGCCTGAGATTCGCGGCAGATGCAGGAGCTTTCTTGCTGTGTAACTTTGCATATGGGCAGAGCTGCCTTCGCCTCATTGAGGGCACTCCCTTTGGAGGAGCTGCACTGAGCCCACTGCTGCGCCACTGCAGCCGCACGTTCCCCATCCCTGCGCACAGAGCCTGAGCTCCTGGAGGGCCACCAAGGGCGTTTTTCTCTGAGCCCTGTGCCCAGAAGCCCTTTGTCCTGTGCTGCTGAGCCATGAAGGGTCCGCTTGGCAAAGCCTTCTCTGCGTACAGGAACCTGTATCTCCTGGCCCTTGAAGTGGAGGGGACCTTCCTGGTTCTCTGCCCCAGACAGTTCCCAAGGCCAGCTGAGTTGTGAGCCGGACGCTGCTGGCATGGGGCAGAATCACTCGCCACAGCGGCAGCCCCCGTCTCTTGCCCTGAGTGTGCCTCTCCGCCAGGAACCTTCGCTTCGAAATGGGAACCAGATGCTTGCCTAAGTGGGTCATCACAGCTTTGTTCTTTTATACCTGGCGACAATTCCAGTGGGGCTAATTGAACCTCCCACATAAAGCCGTTTCGGGGAGTTTGGGTACTGGAGGGAATTTCCATCTGCCAGAGAAACTATGTTCACCCCCCCTTCCCATCTTCGTCTCTCTTTTAAAAATCCCCACTGCTGAGAAGCCACGGGTGGAGGAGGGGGTGGCAGAGCTTAGACTGATTCATTTCCCAAACCTCGGAAGAGAGGAAACGTGCGGCAGGATGAGCAGATCCAAAGGGCGGAAGCTTCCTGGGGTTGTCTGAGAGTCCTGTGTTTCCCAGAGTGGGCCGTGGTGTCCCCTGGCAAGGGGGCTCTGGGGCTGTAAATGACTTTGGAAAGCTGGTAGCGCTGGATCACGCTCCTCAGTTTTGTTGAATTAATGAATTAAGTTTATTGTATTATTAATCTTCCTTGATGGAGTGTGCAAACTGCTATTCTGAATAATTTTTACAGGGTAGGGCAGGGGGCACTGGGGATGAGTTAATGGGACCAAGGGGGTGGGGGCCAGAAAAAGTTTGGCACCCACTGTTGTAGAGAGCGACTGGTGGCAGCTGCTGACCATGTAGGAATACCGCTGTCTGCCCAGGGCTCACGTCTTACTTTCTTTCCATCCTTCTGTCTTAGGAGTAGTCCCGTGATCCACATCAAAGAGGAGCCCCCCAGCCCCTCTCGCAGCCCTCTGATTGAAGAAACCAGCCCCATCGGCACTCCTGCCATCGAGAGCCCCCTCTCTCCCTCCGCCTTCATCGACTCCATCTTGCAGGATGAGAAGCCCAGGGGCGTCATGGCCACAGCCCCTCTTGCCGACAGTGGCGGCAGCAGCACAGCCGCTGAACAGGCCCAGTCCCCCGAAAAGTGCCTCAGCGTCGCCTGCCTGGACAAGTAAGTGTGGGGTGCGCAGGGAGCACCTGGCTGCTGCCCGAGGGTTACGGGCTGGATCCAGTGGGTCCCTCACCCTGTCCTGCCGTCACCATCGCCATCCTTATCCCTACCCTCTTTCTCTTTGCGTACCTGCTTCTTTGTCCGGGGGGAGGGGGGTGGTTTTATTGACAGCATTTATATCCCACCTTCCCCCCCAAGGAGTTCAAGGTGGTGCACTAGGTGCTCCTCCTCATTTTATCCCCACAACCCTTCAAGGGAGGTTGGGCTGAGAGGAGGCAGTGACTGGCCCAAGTGGCGATGTGAACCTGGTCTCTCAAGTCCTGGTCCAGCGCTGCCTCTCGCAAAGTGGCTGTAGCCCGTTCTTCAGGCACGGTGCAGCCTGGATTGCCAATTGCTGCAGCCCTGAGCTGAGCCACTTTGTCCCAGACTCGAATCCTGCTTGCCCGTCTCCCTCTGGGGCACCTGGTTGGCCACTGTGGGGCAAGATGGGCCACTGGGCTGATTTAGCAGCCAGGCTCTTCTCATGCTCTCGCATCAGTTCTGGCAGAGGCAGTGAGTCTGCAGCTGGACTGAAGCCATTCGATCTGAAGCTGGAGGCTATGGGGCTGGAAGAAAGCTAACTTGCAAGGGAGAAGATCACTAGGCTAGTCTGCCCCCCGGCCTGCAAGTCTTGAGCTTCTTCCATAGAGTCATAGAACTGTATAGAGTTGGAAAGGACACGAAAGGGTCATCTGGTTCAACCACCGGCAATGCAGGAATCTTTCCCCCACTTGTCCCTGGGTGGGCTCGAACCACCAACCTTCAGGCGCACTGTTTCATCTTGGCCTCTTCAGCCCTCTGCTGCAGCCGAGGCTCAGGGGGAGCTGGGCTTCTGCATGTCTCCATTTGTCCCGAGAAGAGGAAAGGCCAGGATTCCCCTCCAGCCCAGGGATCCTGAGATCTCTTTGCAGTGCCAGGAGAGCCAGCTGTGGATGTCTTGACCCTCCAGGTCTTGGAGCAGACTATCTTAAGGCTGGTTTTAAACTTCTAGCCAGCCCATCCCAACAGCTTAGCCACAAGAGCCAGCGGGTGGTCAGTGAGGGAAGCCAGGAGCACCTGGTTCCCAGGAGAGCAAGAGGCGGCAGCCCCTTCCCTTCCTTTCTCTCTCTCTCCAGTCTGGCTGTGGACTCCTGGCCTCCCTCATCGCCTGCTAGAGTGGTGGCGCTGTCAGCGGTGGAGGAAGGAAGGCTCCAAAATTCAGGAGGGGGTTCCCTGGGCCAGATAAGAGGGTGGTCCTGCGGCACTGGCAGAAGCACATGGGTCCTAGCAGAGGATGCCCAGTTCTCAGTGGCATATTTGGAGACAGGTGTGGGCTGTTTCTCCTCCTCTGCAAGGGTTGGGTGTGGGCCTTGCCAACGGGACCACTCATGGGGGCTTCATAGTGCTGGCTGCTCATGCCACTGTGCCCCTCCCACAGTTGCAACTGGATTTCAGCTCCGGACAAAGCATCCTGTCTTCCCAGGCCCACGGCCCTCGTTGCTCTGTGCTCTGGGCATTCTGTGTGTGAGGAAGCAGGAACTCCTAGGGGCTGCTTGGCAGAGATCAGGGGGTGCGGTTCAGTAGCCCATGCCACAGGACACACTCAGATTGCACACTTTCAGTGGAGGCCTGCCAAGGAACCTGGAGATCTGGAACTGAAGGGAGAGGTGATCTGTCGGGGGGTGGGGAGGCACCTACTTTTGCTCCCCAGGAACAAGGAGAAGATGGTGGATCACAGACGTGCTGAGAGGGATGCTGCTTGCCTGTTGCTGGAAAACGCAGGAGGGTAGAGGGCTGCTCTGGCACTTGGATCCTGCTTGCGGGCTTCCCATGGGGACACCTGGTTGGCCACTGTGGGAATAGGATGCTGGACTAGATGGGCTATTGGCCTGGTCCAGCAGACTTCCTCTTAGGTTCTCACCACCAGGGGGCAGAGGACATGCACTTCCTGTCTTGGGAAAGTCAGCATTTGGATGCAAAACAAGCCGGTTGAGGCCAGTGAGTTGCAAATACCTGGTTCTGCTGGTGGAATTTGGAGGTTTTGGCCCTCAGTCCCCCAGAGAAGCGCAGTTTGGATCAGGCACCTGCCCCAAGGAACAGGACTCTGTGGCCCCAGGAATGCGCTTGCTGGTTCCCCTGTGCAGGCAGCATCCCACCTTCCCTTCTCTCCCTGCCTGCCCCGATGTGGGATCCCTCCGGTCAGCTGCTCTTTGCTCTCTTCCCAGAGTTGATTCACACCCAGGGCCTCCCTCTTGCTCTTCCTGGAGGGGGTCGGCTGCCTGCCCTTCCTTGCCTTTGGAAAGTAACCTCTGTTTCCTCCCTGAAGGTGCCGAACTCTCTGGGGCTCCTGAATCCGAGTGTTCCTCTTCTCTTTGTATCTTTCAGTTTGGCTCGCCCTCCGCAGATGTCCGAAGTCACCCGCCTTTTCCCCAGCCCTTCCTCTGCCTCACTGCACTACAGACCACAGCAAGGGTTAGCATTTACATTGCTTGCTGCCCCCCAGGCACTGCGCCACCAGGGAGTGCTGGGGGGAGGTGTCCTTTCTGCCAGGCCCTCGGCGCTTCTTCCACATTGTGCTGGGAGGGTCATTTACTTTGGGGATTGGGTGCCACACTCCTTTCAAACCGGAGTTGAACCCACAACGTTGAAAACACCTTTTTGAAACACCCGTCCCTTGTGGCTCGGGGGGTGGGGTGGAGAAAGGTAAATCCTGAAGCACCTTCGTACGCTGAAGTAATCCCTCCCAATATGGGGCACCCCATTGAGGGAAACCGTATCTCTGTGGTGGAGCGCCAGAAGATCCCAGGTCCAATCCCTGCTGCAGGGCCGGCCCACCCATGAGGCAAGGCAAGGCGATGGTCTCAGGCGGCAGGGTCCACAGATCCTGCCCCTAAGAACTGTGCCCCCCGCTTGTTCTGTTGAATGTCCGTCTCGCTGCGAACAGCGGCAGCGCTGGGGCGTCCAGCCTGCTTCCTCTGCGTCTCCCTGCTTCTCCCGGCTACAGCAGAGTGTCTTGCGCAGTGGTGTGCCTGTGCGGAAGGAATCTCAGGCACGCAGAGAAACTCTCGTACAACTGCTTCTTCTATTCTACGAAGCGTTTATTGTACAGCAGCAAAACAACAGCTGCCAGGAGAAAGCGAAGACATGCTTCTCCTGTCGCAGCCAAAACAGAAAGTGAAGACGTTTTCACTTCCCTAGAGCTAACCCTGTAAGCTCTGGGTATCCTCACACCGTTAGTGCTGCAATGGCAGCAACAGCCACAGTGCACTCCTTGAAGGTCAAATCTGTGCCCCTGCCCCAAATGCTGCCCCTACAGCGGCCTCTTGGCGAACAGGAGGTGCTGCCAGTCTCCCCCAACCCTGCTCGATGTAGCTCTTCACTTGCCCCTTCTTCCTTGGTGGAGTTCTTTGTGACTGGCAGCAGGTTTCCTGGCTTTTAAAACATGTACAGAACTGACCTCCTGCCTGAGCTGTCAAGCCTGCTTCAGGCGATTTGCCTTCGGACTGAGCGGCCACAACTCCTGGTGGAGAGTTTGCCCCAAATGCACATCCCTCGTTCCCCGTTTGTCTTTGAATGGCTCCGCCCTTCCCAGTCCCCATCTTCAGTCCACGTCTATAATCTGATTGGGCAACTCTGGGGCGGCCCCCGCCTTCCGCTCCACAGCAGGGGCTTGGGCCCAGCCCTTGCGTGCCCATTGGCTCTTCACCAGCACCAGGTTTAGGCTGCTTCTGCTGCTTGGGGAGGGCGCTGGCCCTTGAGAGCCCCGAGTCTAAGCAGTGAGGCTTTTCCTGCTGATCTGTAAACTGAACCAAGGCAGGCTTGCAGAAACCGGAAGGGTTACACATGTCAGTGTTTGTTAAAAAAAAAAAGGAAAGGGTTCTGACCTCCCTTTGTCTCCTCAGCCTGGTCCTCAGACCCTTGTCGGCATAAAAGAGTCCACAAGAATATCCTTGCAGAGTGCTTTCTGCTTTTATTCTTAAAAGTCTTTGTGCAAAAGCGACTGACCAACTCCACTACCAGCTTTCACTAACCAGCCAACCAACCCAACAACAAACTAACATTTCTCACTCTCTATATACAACCCAGTGCAGGCCGCTGACTCATGCTGACCCAGCTTTTTAAGCGTTAAAGAAACAGCGGCCATTTTAGCCATGACAACACACTGGAAGCCATAGCCACTGGGTCTGTTGGGGGGGGGGGGTGATGGCAGGCCTGTGCAACAGCTATTCCAGAGCAGGCAGGAAGGGATGTCTTGCTCCTCTTAAGGTTTTGGGCAAGGAGGCTTCTGAGAGGCAGCCGGGCTCAAAGCCATTTCCTCCTCGACCAAAGAGCAAGCTGGAGCCCTTGGTAGGTGAGGGGAGCACAAGGGGGCCAGGAAGATGGGATGGAGATGCACTTGGCCCAGGAGGACCCCTAGGAACCATGAGGAGAGCCCTGCTGGATGAAACCCAAAGAAGCCCTCCTCACCTTGTGGCCAACCAGGTGCCTCTTGTGGGGAAGCCCCTCGAGCAGGAGTTGAACTCTGTGGCAGCCCTCTCCTCCTTCCTGCTGTTCCCCAGCCGCTGGCAGTTCAGAGACACGGGCCTCTGGTCCTGGAGGAAGCAGGCAGCCATCCTGGCCCTCGCTGCCATCTCTTCTCTCGTGTCCCCAGGAACGAGCTGAACGAGCACTTGGACACCATCGACTCCAGCTTGGATAACCTTCAGACCATGCTGAGCACCCACGGCTTCAGCGTGGACACCAGCGCCTTGCTGGATGTGAGTCTTCCGCTTGGGAGTCCTTATGCCTAGCGGGAGGGGCAGTTGGGGGGGGGTTGTTCCTCCCTCTGCTAACATTAATCTCTGCTTTCCCTCCCTCCCTCCCCCTCTCTCTCTCTCTCGCCAACAGCTCTTCAGTCCTTCAGCGACAGATTTGAACTTGCCAGATCTGGACAGCAGCTTGGCCAGTGTGAGTTTGCTGAGGGAGTTATCCGTCAAGGACCTCCCCTTTCTTCATTTGTAGGCCAGCCCCACATGGCGAGTCTGAAAGTGCTCTCCACCCGCCCTGCCTCCTCGGAGAACCCCGTCGGGTGATGTCATCCCATCAGCACCTCTTCTCAGGCGCTGCTAATGAGGTGCTGAGTGGGCCTTTCTCAGCGCAGACTTCTGATCAGCCCTGCCATCAGCTGAGCAGACTCCCCAGAGTTGCTCTCTGGATGTGATGATGGGAAGATGATGCTGAGACGGAGGCTGCCTAACTCCCAACACATCCCTCCAAAGCCCTTCCCCCGTTTATTCACCGCCACCCACCAAGGCACAGCCTGGAGGCTGCAGAAGACTGGTCCAGATCTGATCCTGGAGGGTGCAGTTCCCCAGGAGGCTCTCCTGCACCAGCCCCATTGAAGTGAACCGGAGCTCTTGTTTATTTCAGTGGGGCTTGTGCGGGAGAACTTCCTGCTGGATTGTGCCCTGGAGTCAGGGAGGTGGTAGACCCACGTAGTGCCAGCCAGCTAGGGCTCTCCTGTGTGTGGGGATGGGTGGAAGGCTGGGGGGGTGTGCGGCTGGGGCTTGACTCCCGTGAGACATGCCCAGCAAAGCCCCCTCCGTGCTCTCTGGGCCTCGCAGGCTTTGGCTCAACAGCGCCTCCTCTCCCTTTGCAGATCCAAGACCTCCTCTCCTGCCAGGAGCAGCAGAAGCCGGCGGAGGTGGAAGACTCTGCAGCAGACACAGGTGGGCATCATGGCTGCTCCTCTCCTCTCCCTGCCCCCACCCGCCTGCCAATTCCACACGCTGCTTCTCTGCATTGACCTTTTCTCCAAGGCCAGGCAGGAGCATGGACATCCTCACAGCTGAACGAGCCATCCTGGCCCATGCAGGGGGAAACTGAGGCATGCGGGGGTGTGTGTGTTTCTGTCGCCTGTTTGACCCGCCTCCTCTCCCTGCAAGTCACGCTGCCGCAGTGGGGGGTCTGCCTTGCTCTGGGGGCAGTCATGACTTTCCAACCGAGAGAGGGTCCTCCTTCCCACGGCCTCAGAATCCTAGAATTTTAGGCTTGGGGGGACCCCAAGGGTCATCTGGCCCACCCCTTGCAATACAGTCCTCCCACCTGCACCCTGGGCCTGCAGCCTTGCCGCCCACCCCCTTTCTGATGGTGTCTCTGCCCTTCCTGTAGGCAAGCAGCTGGTCCACTACACAGCGCAGCCCCTCTTCCTGGTTGACTCGAGCTCCATGGACATGGCCAACACGGAAATGCCCATCTTCTTTGAGCTGGACGAAGGACCCTGCTTCACGGAGGACGAGTACTTGGAGGACCCCACCATCGCCCTCCTCTCGGGGGCGGAGACGCCCAAGCCGAAGGACCCCTCCGTCTCCTAAGGCCGGGCCAGTGTGGAAGGAAGGCCGGACTTCAGGAAGGGCCAGCCGCCCCCTTGCTTTGCTCCAGTGACGTTGCGGACGAGCCCCCTGCTCTCCCCTTTGGCCAGGCTGCGAGGGTGTGTTTGTGTCTGTGCTTCGGGTGCCCACCCTCTGGGCGGCGGCTCTGGGGGGGCGGGGGGATGCCCATTGGCGGAAGACGTGTGTGTGTTCCTTGGCTGCTGCCACCGCCTGTTTCGGGTGCCAGGCGCCCTAGGCCTGGACGCTAAGCGCCGACCCCTTGCCCTGCCCTCTAGGCGGAGAGGAAGGAGAGCAAGTGAGCGAGGAGGGGGTCGCTCTCACTGGGGAGGGGAAGGAGAAAAGGAGGTGGAGAATTCCCCCTCCCGTTGGGATGGACTTGTTGGCATTTCAAGAGAAGTGAGAGTGCCTCTCGCACCCGGGGCTCAAGGGCTGGGTCCCTTTGTCACGTCTGCTGTTGCGTGTGTCCCCGAATGTTACAGGGCGCCCGGGCGGGAGGAGGCTGCCCCACCCCATGCCCCCCTCCCCCATGGGGCTTGTTTCCCTTGGCTTAGCAGTAAAGAATTTGTACATTTGCATTTTGATTGTTACTAGAAGAAAATTGTATTTTGGATTTTTACATGAGAGAAGAAGCCCCCTCCTCCCCCTCAGCCTTCCTCTCTCCTGCTATATAAATACCTATATATACATATTCAAATATATCTATATATCTGTATCTATACGTGAAGTGGCCCATCACTCTCCAGGCGCAGCACACTTTTATTTCCAAAATGGACGAGGCGCACTCACCGTGGGGCCCACCCTGCCAGCCAATACTGGGAAGCGGATCCCAGTTGCTGCCCAGGGAATATTCCTCCCACCCACACCGGAAGAGTGGGGAGAAGGGCCCCATCTACCACCTGACAGACTACGGGTCCTTTTCTGCTCCCACCCCCACAATATCCTGTCTCTGCAAAGGTCTAGATAGAGCAGGGTGCCAGTGGTGTCTGTCTTCACTGCCCCCCCCCCCGTGGCCTTTTGTCTGTCAGGTTCACTCCTTCATCAGCTGGACGCTTCCTCCTCTGCTCTCAGGTCTCTAAAGTGGTCCTGAGCCTTCCAGCTGGCCAGCCAGCAAATCCTGCCAAGCTCCATTTAGCAGCTGGAACCAGCTGACGGGGGGGAGGCCAGAGCGCTGAGTTTGCGGATCAGGATCAGTGAACTGTGGCCTGCCTTGCCCAAGCAGCCGGGGGGCGGGATCCTTCAGAGAAGCCAGTGGGTTGCCTCCCACCCACCCACTCCAGGCAAGGCTCTTGGTTGAAGCAGGAAAATGAGCCAGTTGCAGCCTTCGAAAGAAAAGCAAGGCAGGGGGCTCTCTCTGCTGATCTTCTCAGGCTCTCCTGTCCAGAGGAGGTGGAGAATTTGGGCCCTCCAAGCAGGGAGCAGAAGGGCCTTGCAAACTGGCCACCTCCTTACAAAAACCAAGGTGGGGGGCTGTGAAGCTGCATCAATAGGAGCATAGCATCTAGATCAAGGGAAGTAATAGTGCCACTGTATTCTGCTCTGGTCAGACCTCACCTGGAGTACTGTGTCCAGTTCTGGGCACCACAGTTCAAGAAGGACACTGACAAACTGGAACGTGTCCAGAGGAGGGCAACCAAAATGGTCAAAGGCCTGGAAACGATGCCTTATGAGGAACGGCTAAGGGAGCTGGGCATGTTTAGCCTGGAGAAGAGGAGGTTAAGGGGTGATATGATAGCCATGTTCAAATATATAAAAGGATGTCACATAGAGGAGGGAGAAAGGTTGTTTTCTGCTGCTCCAGACTAGCGGACACGGAGCAATGGATCCAAACTACAAGAAAGAAGATTCCACCTAAACATTAGGAAGAACTTCCTGACAGTAAGAGCTGTTCAACAGTGGAATTTGCTGCCAAGGAGTGTGGTGGAGTCTCCTTCTTTGGAGGTCTTTAAGCAGAGGCTTGACAACCATATGTCAGGAGTGCTCTGATGGTGTTTCCTGCTTGGCAGGGGGTTGGACTCGATGGCCCTTGTGGGCTCTTCCAACTCTATGATTCTATGAGGCTCCAGCCAAGCCTGGGGCGTCCGTCAGCCCAGTACGATTGCCCCACAGCTCACTGGGCTTGCAGAGGGGCCATTGTGGGGTGCCAGGGACCTTGGCCTTCAGCTCTGGATTTCCCAGCTATGAAGCTTTTCATGCTCCAAATGCTTTTTATGCTTTTCTGACTCTGGACCTCCTCCCTTATAATGGCCTCCATGTAGCAATCCCCGTTTTCTCATTTGGCAAGGGAGGATCAGGCCGCTGGCCCAAGACCTTCAGGGGAATGTGTTAGCGGAGCGGAGGGGGTGGCATGTGGAATGTGACAGCGAGGGCAAGTCAGGGGAACACACGCGGAGTCATAGGGCTTCTGGTCAAGAGGGGCTGTGTGGGTTAGGGAGAAGAGCTGGCAACAGACAGCTAGCCTTAAAATTGGCTGCAAGTCTCCTGGTCAGTCACAAATTCAGCTTGGTGAACTGCTGAACTCTGACAGCTCCAGCCCTGCTACACTGAACTGGGCAAAAATACGCCGCGCTTGCCCTGACATGACCTTTCGGGGTGGGATGTGGTTTTGGTTAGCCTTTTCAAGCCTTTAGAATTATGGAATTGTAGAGTTGAAAAGGGCACCCCCCCTCCCCGTTCGCATCCTGAATGCAACGTAAGGCGTGACGGCACATGTGCATGGGTCACGTTTTGCCGCTTCTGTGCATGCACGTGACGTCATTTTGAGTGTCTGCGCATGTGTGAGCGGCGAAACCCGGAAATAACTTCGGGGTTGCTGCGGAGCGCAACTCAAACGCGCTCAACCCGAAGCACATTCAACCGGAGGTATGACTGTAATCCCTGACACCCCACGTTCCCAAGGAGTCTGTTCCATTGTCATATGGCTCTTTCTGAAATTTCACCTCTGTCTTCTCCCTCCCTGCCTCCCTCCCGGCGTTCTGAGGCCCCAGTTGGAACGTGGCTCAAGGGCCAGCGCCACCCCTGCTGTGCTGGGACACCGACTCTTAACGTGGTTTGCTTGTCTTTATTGAACAAGGAGGCAGGCCCACACCTGCGTGCATGAGCAGGACACAGGACGGCAAGAGCAGGTCAGGACAGCAACAGAAAAGGCACCCCAACCCCCAGGGCCACAGGGAAAAGGCTGGCGAGGCACTGGCTAGCCACACGACCCCTTGGGAACAGCAGCCCCCTCCCCAAACCAAACACACACAGCAGCCTGACTCCTGGCCAGCACCCAGGCGCTGCCTCAAGGTGGGCACTGCCCTCAGAAACCCAAGCCTCGGAATTAGGACGGGGCTCCTCCGCCCTGCAGCAGGCCTGGTCACAATCCAGCTGGGGGAGGGGGTGGAGCTGATGGCAGAAACTGGTGCCCTCCAGAGGGTTTGGACTACCTCTCCTGCCTGGCAGGGGCTGGTGGGAGTTGTAGCCCCCTGGTCTAGTCCTATGTGCTTCCCACACCCACCCAAATTCTGGGGCACGAATCAAAGACTGGCACTGTTGCCAGCCAGCCAGCCAGCCTCCCACCCTGCAATCTAGGAAGCTGCCTTCTGCCGAGTCAGACTGTCGCTCCACTTAGCTCAGTATTGCCTGCACAGGCTGGCAGCAGCTCTCCTGGATAGCAGAGGGAATCTCAGCCCTTCCTAGAGAGGCTATCTGGGAGTTTCTGCTTCTGCTTGCACAGCAAATGGCATACCAGTGACCCCCGGACCGCCTAGCTCATTGCTGGCCAGTTATGGGTCCTCGTGCAGACACAGCAGGAAACCCCTCTGTTCTGTGAGCTACTCCAAGCTCCCAGACAACCGGACTCTGCTTTGTTCTCCCTCCGCTTCTTGGGGCCTCACCTTCCATGCTGGGACACGTTCTCACACCCCACCACTGGCCCAAAGGCCACAGAAAGCTCTGGCTAGAAACTTGCTTGGGCTGGCCAAGAAGGCAACCAAGACTCCTGAAGGCTGGGGTGAGAGGGAGCTGGGGTACCCTGAGACCCAACACGCGGCTGGGACTAGCTGCCTAGGATCTGGAAGCAAAGCCTGGGGAGGAGGCTCCTGCAGCTGGAAGCAGGACACCAGAGAGCAGCGGGTCAAAGCTGCTGTCCCAGGTTTTGCTCTGCTAATGACCAGGCTTGGTTGCTTGGCTGCGGACGGCGGAGAGGCCTTTTCCTCTAGGACACCTTCATTTGGGTTCCTGTGTGCAGGCAGGCAGGCAGCGTGTGGCTTGGCTCTCTGACTGGAGCTTTGGCTTGTGCCCCCTGGCACGCCTGGGGCAGTGGACAGGTTCCTGCATTTGAACACGAGTCAGGCTACATGGCCCTGGGGTCCCTTTCAACTCCAAGGCTCTAGAAAAAGCCCCAGTCCTTGAGCCTCTGTGTCCGAGGAGCAGCTCAGGCCGGTGGGCATGGCTGGAGGAGAAGAGGAGGAGGCTGGGTGGCTCAGTGCAAACCGGGGGTGGCACCTCCTGCTCCCCCACCCCAAGCGTATCCTGTGGCCAGCCGTGGCAGGAAAGGAGGCATGAAAAGCACAAGGGGGTGGAGAGAGGGGAGTCTGCAGGAGGAAGCAAAGGCTCAGTCAGCAGCGCAGGAGCAGGCGGGCGATGGCTGTCCACTGGGGCATCTCAGGGCCTTCAGCAAGGGGGGGAGGAGGAGGAGGCAGCAGCGCTGCTCACATGCCTGTGGAGAAGAAAAGAGAAGAAGCCGCTCACCTCATCTCCCTGGCCGATACCTCAGGCCAACCGGCCAGCCTCACAGACCCCCACAAGCCTCTCAAATAAGCCATGGGTCTCCTGCGTGGAACTCCCAACGCTGTTTCTGTGATTCCTGAGCCACTGCAGAGTCAGTGCCGGATCTGTTGGACCAAGGATGGTCCTTGGTGATGTTTGGAGGGGGGCGGCAGTTGAAGGACCTCCTGGGACAAGCCTCCTTTGAAAGGGCCCTGCAAGGAGGCCTGGAGCTGCTGCTTCGGGAGACTTGAGTGAGCCCCCCCCCCCCCAGGCTGCCACTCTTTTGCAGGAACACAGGGAATCAAGGCTCATGCCTGAAGTGTTCTGGCACAGCAAATCTACTTTTTTAAAATACACATTTTGATAGTACAAAATGCACCAGGAAACGCACTAAAATCCATGGTGGTGGAGGAAGGGAGATTTGGATGGCACATAGGGCACTCCCTTGCACCACATCAGAGCCCTGGTCCATCTAGAGCATGGGTAGGCAAACTAAGGCCCGGGGGCTGGATCCGGCCCAGTTGCCTTCCCGCAGACGGTCCAGGAATCAGTGTGTTTTTACATGAGTAGAATGTGTGCTTTTATCTAAAATGAATCTCTGGGTTATTTGTGGGGCATAGGAGATTATTCATCCCCCCCAAAAAAAATATAGTCCTGCCCCCCACAAGGTCTAAGGGACAGTGGACCGGCCCCCTGCTGTAAAAGTTTGCTGACCCCTGATTTAGAGCCCAGTATTGCCTACACTGACAGGCAGCTCTCCAGGGTGTCCAACCCTGCCTGCAGCTGCCGTTGAACGTTGAACCTGGAACCTTCTGCTGCCAGGCAGATGCTCCTGTGTCGCTGAGCTGTGGCCCCTGCCGCAACCTGGAAACACTCCTTGCTGTACAACCTCCCAAAAATCCGATGGGAACAAATGCTCAATAAGGAAAGGGGGTCGTATCACCTCCTTTGCAAGGTTCCTGCAAACAAATCTGGTTGGGTGCCCAATGGGCACAACCTGCCCCACATGCTCCCTCTGTGTAGGGCATGGGGTGGGCCTGGAGTGCATCAGGGTTTCCCCCCCAGACACAGTGGCATGCCCACTTCCCAGGGCTCCGTGGTGCCAGGGAGGAGGTCTTTGTTCCTGGGAACGGCACGTTCTGAAACAGCTCTGCTCCCCGACACTCGAGGGACAAGAGGACATGCGGCAAATTGGTGACCCTGCAAATGTGGGACGGCAGAATCCTCACTGCCTTACGGGCTGGTGCAAGCTGGAGCCTGGCAACATCTGGAACACCCCACCCCTGATTTTAGGGGTCAGAAGTGCATTTCACAGTAGAGGCCACAGCGGCCTTGAGCAGGAACCAGCCCCAACTGCAATGCCTTCAGGGGTCAAAAGTGGGGACATTTCAGGGGTCAGCATGAAAAATCAGGAATGGGGCCCCGGCGGATGAGAGCATTGGAGAGGCATCCCACTAACTCAAGGTGAAATGAACCTCAGAATCAGGCCAGCAGCCTGTTCTCCCAGGGGCCAACCAGTGCTGTGGCCCTTTGTGGGACACTTATCTTGGGAGGCGAGGGTCTCCTCTGAATCCACTTCATGGTCCAAGCCTGGGGAGGAAAACATCCCAGATTACAGCTAGAGTAAAGGTAAGAGGAGCCTGCAGGATCAGGCCAAAGGGGGCCCACCCAGTCCAGCATCCAACCAGATGCCCATTAAGGGAAACCCGAAAGCAGGATTTGTGCGCAAGAGCCATTTCCCCCCTTGTGATTCCCAGCAGTTGTCCTTCAGAGGCAGAACCGCCATGAGTAGCAGCCGTTGGGCCAAGCCTTGCCCCAGACGGGTCTCCCCTAAATCTCCCACGCTGCTTGCCTCCCCCAGGAGAGAGCCTTGCACAGCCCTCTGGAGGGGTTCTCCCCACACAGAGACTTCGCATCAAGCGCAAGAGACCCTCTGTGGAGTCGCCCATTTTCCAAGACCCCTGATGTGACTCCCAACCCGGGAAGAACTTACTTTCTTGGGACTCGTGCGAATGAGCAGGAACATCCATGGCGGGACCTAGAGAAACCAGAGAGAGACAGAGGTCCCTTCCATATCCCACAGATGGGCAGTGCTGAGTCTCAAGGACTCTCCACTGCCCTCCCAGGGGTTTTTTCAAAGGTCTCCAAGGAGCCTAAGAGCTCCCCCCCCCATTTGATGGGCATTGCCATTCAATTGTTGTGCCGGCAATGTGATTGATTATGCGGTGTGGGGCTTACCAGGACGCCCCATATTTTATTCAAGTTGGCCCCTTTGGACCCGAACCTTGAGAGGATCAGAAGAGACACTGGCAGGGCTTTCTGTGGAGTCGCAGCCAGGCCTGGGGGAGGGCTGGCTTGTAAGTCAGGGCAGCTGAGGTCAGAGCCCCCCATAAGAAGGGAATAGGGGAGTTGACAGGAGGGGTTGCTAGACAGTGGAACGGACTCCCTCAGGAGGTGATGGACTCTCCTTCCTTGGAGGTTCTTAACCAGGGGCCACCTGGATGCTTTAGATGAGGTTCCTGAATTGCAGGGGGTTGGACTAGATGACCCACAGGGTCCCTAAGATTCTAAGGACCCATGAGAAGGCAAGGGCAGCCAGACTGGCAGACGTACCACTCTGGGTGTCTCCGGGCAGCGGGTCCAAGCTGAAGGATCCTAGGTTGGAGGCATCACTGTTCAGCATCATGTCTCCGTTGACCTCATCTGTGTGGGCGCGATTGGCCCCTGCAAAGCTCACGGGGGCCACCTCTGTCCAGGGATGGAGCGAGAGAGGAATCAGCAAACAGGGGCATTGCCTCTTGGTACGAGGGGGTCATACTGGGGGGCTGGGGGCCCTCAAAGTGAGCAGGGATGGTGCCAGCCCAGCCCAAGGCATTTTGCTACCTGAGGTCCAAAGGACAAGGTGCTCCCCACCCCTTGGCTGCTGGGAAGCTGCCTAGACTGGCAGCTGGGTCAGGCCTTCGAGTCGTGGGCTGGCAATGGGGGCGGCACACCCTCCACCTCGCCTGGGGGCAGCCTACCTGTGGTCATGGGATCTGCAGGAGTTCCGATCTCACCTGTGGACATGGAGACAGGTGTTCAAATGATGCACGGCAGAGAGGCTGAACCCCACTCCATCTTCTGCCTCCCCACAACCCTTTAGCCTCTGGACATTGGATGACATTCCAGTCCAGGCCTCCATCTCTCTGTGGGCTGTCGGTCAGGAGCCAAAGCGAGTCCCAAGCTTGAACAGCTCATTTTAGAACGTGGACCCAGCTCAGGGGCTGAGCCTCTGCATGGCCAAGGAAGGCGTAACGGGGGGGGGGGGGGAGGAGCAGCATGCAACTCATGCAGGCAGCAGTTTGTGGCCACCCTTGGACTGCTAGAGCTCTTCTCCAGGGGGATGTTGTGAAGTAGCAGCAAGGGCGAGAGTGTCCCTGGGCATGAGCAGAGGGCGTCGCTCTCACACCTGAGGTGCCACAGCCATCTCCCCCTGGCTTGAGCCATCTCAGAGATTCTTTAGCTGTGATTCCTGCTGGATGGGCAGGATATAAATAATAATAATAATAATAATAATAATAATAATAATAATAATAATAATAATAATAATAATTTATTAGGGGCTGGACTTCTCTGGTTCTCTGATCCTCTGGCTTCCAGGATTCCACTTACTTTCTCCCGAGGCCTCCGATTTACCGGAGATGATGGGCTCTGAGTTTGCCATGGGCTCTGCAAGAGACGGGGGGAGAGAGAGAAGCTGAAGGGGGGCCGGGGGTCCCGTGCGATGAAGCCCCTTTGGGCATTTCCCCCTCAGCCACCCAGAGCCCCAAACAGGTTCAGGCCAGCTGCCCCCAACCTGGTGTCCTCCAGATGTTTTGAACTACAGCTTCCAGCAGACAGCACAGCGCCTGATTCAGGCTGATGGGAGTTGTAGTCCCAAACATCTGGAACTGGAGGACTGCAGGGAGTCTGCTTTCCTTCCTGCTTTCTGGACCCCCCTCCCGGCTCAGCCTTTCTGCTGCTCTCTTCATCGCAGGGGATTCTGGAGCAAGAAAGTGAATCCCTGGGACCCAGTCCTTTGCTCTGAGAGCTGAGCTGATCACAGCAGCACTTGGTTCCTGCCCTGGCAAGTGGAGCAGCTGCTCTGCCTGCAAAGGGGAAGGACTTTGCCCCTCAAAAGTCAAGCCCCCTTAGACATACCTGTTGTCTGGCTGCCTGCGGGGGAAGTGGGACTTGGGGAGCTCAGGGGCTCTGCAGAGAGGGAGAGAGAAGCGGTTGTTTATTATCGCTGTCGTGGGTTGTGAGGGTCAGTCTGCATGATGCCCCAAGTCCCCTCCATTTCTCGGGGTCCTGCACCCAGCAAGGGATCGAATCGTACAGAGGAGGTTCCTGAACTAGTTGGTCCAGCCTCTTTGTAAGAGCAGGGGTCAGCAAACTTTTTCAGCAGGGGGCCGGTCCACCGTCCCTCAGACCTTGTGGGGGGCCGGACTATATTTTTTTTTGGGGGGGCGGGAAATAATGAACGAATTTCTATGCCCCACAAATAACCCAGAGATGCATTTTAAATAAAAGCACACATTCCAGTCATGTAAAAACACACTGATTCCCAGACCATGGGCCGGATTGAGAAGGCGATTATGCCGGATCCGGCCCCTGGGCCTTAGTTTGCCTAGCCATGTGTAAGACCATGGCCTTAGCTGGCTGCTTAAGTGTCCTCATCAGCGTCACAAAAGCGTGAGCTGGGATGCAAGAGCTCCAACTAAGTGAGGGGGCCCTCCAGGCTAATTGGGGGGTGCTTTTCCTCCACCCTCCCCTCCCCTGGCTGCTATTTAGGAAAACAATAGCCAGAGGATGTTCATACGAGCTGCAAGAAGGCCGGAAGCTGGAGACACAGAGACCTGCTTGATCTGTGCTGGATCCAAAGCTGCGACTAATATAGAAGCAGGATCTGTTGTGGGGTTAACACTATGAGCCCCTTCAGCCTCTGCTCATTGCATATATGTGCTTTTTAAAAACCCCTATACAGTGGTACCCCGGGTTACAGATGCTTCAGGTTACAGACTCCGCTAACCCAGAAATAGTACCTCAGGTTAAGAACTTTGTTTCAGGATAAGAACAGAAATCGTGCTCTGGCGGTGCAGCGGCAGCAGGAGGCCCTATTAGCTAAAGTGGTGCTTCAGGTTAAGAACAGTTTCAGGTAAAGAACGGACCTCTGGAACGAATAAAGTTCTTAACCCGAGGTACCACTGTATTCTAAACTGCTCACCTTCTTCCCAAGGAAACTGGACAGTGGAAAAGTGCTGGGAATCCCTGGAGTCTCTCACCGCTCAGAGGTTGTGTATTTGGGGGGCAAGCTGCTTCTCTGCTTTGCAGGATGCTGGCCAGCTACAAGTGCCTCTTCCTCTTTCCTTTCTGGGGGTCCCACACCCCCAACTTCAGGCCCCCCTCCCTCCCCCCAAGTGCTGACTGCAACTCACCATCTGCCACCACAATGGCCAGGAGCAGAACCGCAGCTGCCGTGAGCAAGAGGAACCTGCGGGGCGGAAAGGAAGAGGGGGCTGAGAGTGGAGAGGGGGCTGGAGCATTAACATAACAGTGGTTAAGAGTCTGAGCTTTGAGCCACGCCAGAAATCTCAGCTCAGCCGTGAAGTCCCTGGTCCTGCCTCGTGGCTGTGTTGTAAGGATGGCTGGTTGTGCAAAGGTATGGGAAGAGCTTTAAGCACTTAAATCAGAAATATTATTGTTTTAAAAGTTCATCAGGTTCTTCAACAGCAGAGAGGGGCCTGCTGGGAAGTCACACCCCTGATCCCAGAAGTGGGGGGCATTCTGTACATGCTCAGTGGCACTCCCGTTCAACTTTGTTTTCTAGGCTGGCTCTTGGCACTCAAAACGGATATTGGGAATGAGACCTGAATCTCACTCTGACTTAGGGTCCTCCAAAGTCTGTGTTGCCAGCAAGTCTTGCCTTGTTTGTTAGAAGCCCAGGAACTGCCAGAACCACTCTGGGGCTGCCTGAAGTGGGAGACACCCCGCCCCCCAACAAGGCAGCTCCTCTCCTGCCCAGCTATGATGGGGCACGATTCCCTCCGCAAATCTCCTGCAGAACAACCACATGGCAGTGGAGAGGAGCTGCTGGAGAGACCCTGCTGTAGAAGTGAGACCCTGCTGATTCCTTGATGGTGATGATTTTATTATTGATACCCCACCCATCTGGCCGGGTTTCCCCAGCCACTCTGGGAGGCTTACAGCACATAACAAATTGTAAAATGTACATAGCTGTCATATGCAGGTGAGTCCTGGAAGTTTTCCCTTTTGGCCCTCTGCCTTCCAAGGGAAAACCTGCTCTTTAGTGATACATCAGAACAAATGGCAATCTGGGGAAAACCCAAATTCCTGTTAGCTCCGATTGAGCACTAAAGAGCAGGGTTTTTTCCAGGAGGGTGAGGGAAGCAGCAGAACAAGGGGAGGTGTGGATAAGCCAGCCGGTATATACATATGTTTTCATTGTGAAATCACTTTGGGAAGCTTTACAAGAAGCAATTCATAAAGGAAATTAAATGAATAAATAAATATTCAGTTGAACAGTGCTTTGGGGTTTACATTTTTGTGGATAAAACATATTTTTGCATTTGTCAATTCAAAGTAGATTATAAAGCATAGCGACTGTTAAATATTGCATTTTGGTCAACATTTGCAGGAGGAAATAATTAAAAAGTGCAATGGCTACTGAGCAACAGAATCAGCTCCCCCGGGTTCTAGGAAGAAAAGGAGTCTTTTATCAGGCCCACCAGGAGATGCCATGGGGAACTGAGTCTGGGACCTCCTGAGTCCAAACAGAAGCTCCATGGCTGAACCACAGGCCAGGGCAAGAGCACAGCACTGGAGGGGGGGACCCTGGGGACCCTGGCTTCCCCCTCCTCTGGGTGCCACCCCCACGCCTCCTCCGGTCCTGGGGGCAACTCAGCAGGTGCCCAGCCCCCGATGCACACGGACCCTGCTGCAAGGCCATCCTTCAACAGGTGACTGACTCCAGACCACCCACTGACCAGTGGGGTCCACAGTTGGTCAGCTTTCTGGCCGACAGGCTTTTCCCCCAGACACTGAGCCAGGCTCCCTGGCAGCAGGTATAACAGGAGGGAAACTGAGGAGAAGAGAGAGAGGGGAGGCTGATCTGTTCTGCCCACACCTGGGCAGGGATCTAAACCTGGATTCACCTGGGGCAAACAGGTGCATGGACCCAGCCCACCCACAGGGTCCCCTTTCTGCACCCAAGCAAAGTTGGCACCCACCTGTGCTGTGCCCGCATGATCCTGGGCGTCTGGCGCTTGGGGCGGTGCTGGGGTCCAGTCTCAGGAACTCTGGGGGAGGCAGAAACACTCTGTGTGCTGAGCCACGGGAGGCCCATTATATGGGTCTGTCCCCTCCAGGGGGGAGCCGGCTGCGAGGGGCCAGCCAATCCAGAGGCGGGCAGGAGGGCGATGGGTGGCTGCTGTGGGAGGGGCAGAGCCACAGAGGCCCCTGAGCAGCCCCTGGGCTCCCTTCCTGAGGGGCAGGGGGCTTCCTCCCCACCACCACCTGCCGCTGTGCAGCAAAGGTGAGGGGTGCCCAGCCATGAGGGGCAGCCCTTCCTCGCCCTGCCTGACACCAGCCCAAGTCCAGCCCCAGACCCGGGCACAGGTACCCCGGCATCGCCTGCTTCTCTCAGGCTGCCAGCAGCTCCTCAAGCAGAGAGAGAGAGAGAGAGAGAGAGAGAGAGAGAGAGAGAGAGAGAGAGAGAGAGGGCCTTCCCAGGGAGACTTTGCTAGCTGAGATGCTTTTAACCGGAGGGATTATTTACGCCATGATGAAAGTCTCAGGTGCCCTTCCTGGACCTTGGCACCTGCTCCCCATCAATTAACCCAGGCAGCAAAGAGGGGAGTTTGTTCGGTGGAACGCAAGGACCCCTTTATTAGCACAAAGGACAATTGGGAGTTCAGTGCGGGGGGTGTGGGTGGTGCCCTCACTCGCTGGATCGGAACAGAGCCCTACTGCGAAGACTGTGCGTTGGTCAGCGTGCACTGATCTACACACACAAAACAAATTCATTCACAGGCGTCTTCCAAAAACCCATCCCCAAACCCAAAAGTTCCATGGCGATCGGCAAATGGTAATGGGGGCAGGATTGTGAAATCTGGAAGCCCCTAGTCATGAACCGGCACGTGGGCGGTGGATACAGATTCAGTTGTTCTGGCTCAAGGAAGGAGGCAGTTGAGCAGATCAGCAGATGTATCCATGACTGAGCAGCCCTTTTTAGGATCCACTCTGCTCACCCCGAAAAGGGGGAGGGGCTAGAAAAGGTGCCCTAAGCATAGTCTGCCTCCCTTTTTCCCTGATTGGATTACCTTGCCCAGTGGGGTCACCACTCAGTCCCTATTGTGGAAGGACGTGTGGATCCAGAAGTGGCCTCCACAGTCACTTACGGACTCATTGTTAAAACCGTGCTTATGAAAGACAATTCGGCTATGAGGGATCGCCAAAGAAGAAGTGTGGGTGCAAAGATTAGAAAGAACAACTTTGCTCTGATGATGGATTATCTATACAGTATCTGTCTGTCTGTCTGTCTGTCTGTCTGTCTGTCTGTCTGTCTATCTATCTATCTATCTATCTATCTATCTATCTATCTATCTATCTATCTATCCACCCACCCACCCACCCACAAGCCATGACTGTAGGAAGAGCCTGCCAGGACGGTCCAGGCCTGGGGTCCTCCCTCCTCATCGCCTGAGCAGATGAAGCCCCCCTTGCCCCCCCAGCCAGATACACCTCTCCACGCCCCCCCCCCCAGCAATGCGGAAGGTGCCAGTGCCAGAACAAAGCTCCCTTTGTGGCTGTGGAGCATCTCAATGCGCTTTTGTTCGGGGCCTCTCTCAGCTCTCCTGGATTAAAGGCTTTCTCAGGGGTGACACAGGGCCTGTGGGGCTGGATCTGGTTGCAAGGGCTGCCTGACTGCCTGCCCCCGGGAGGACTGAGGCAGCTGCAGTGGCCCCTGGCACCCAGGCCGCTCCTGTGCCAGCTCCCCCACCCACTGCCAGTGTCTTCTGCCAGCTCCCTGTCCTCCAAAGAGGGTCTGAAGAGGGGTGGGGGCTGGACGTGCTCCGTCTCCCTACCTCTGCCTCCTCAGAAGGGGGAGCCCACAATCTCCCCACAGGGGGAAAGGGCTGGCTGCCCAAGGGGTCCCCTGAACGGGGCCAGGAACTCGATGCAACTGGCCCCTGGAGCCTTGTTGCCCATCTCACTGCTGGCCCATTTCTCTCTTTGTGGAAGCCAGACCAAACCTGAACTGAGCCCCAAACAGAGAGAGCGGGTGTGGGATGTCATGCTTTTAAAATAAAACGCTATTCTATTTATTTAAAAGATTTATATATATATATATAGATTTTATTGCATTAGCCGTGTGGCCATAGCACAACATACATAGAAATAACAGCATAACATAAAATGGGGGTGGGGAGGCAAAGGCAGACATCGTCCTGGGCAAATACCCAAAGGGGGGGGAAAGGAGATAACAGAAACAAAAGATTTATAATTTGCTTTCTGAGCACACACTCCATAAAGCAGCTCACATCTTCAGTAAAAACAGAGCCATATATGACCTGAAGCCATCACAAGTATCTGCTTGTCCCAGCAGTGGCATCAGAGGGGCTGAGAAGGAATCTGGAGCCTTAAATTGTGCCACCAATTGATCCTTGGCTTCCTCACAGCCGAGCAAGATTGTCTTCCATGAATGCAGTTTTAACAGTGAGTCCGTAACCGACTGTGGAGGCCAATTCTGGATCCACACCTCCTTCCACAGTGGAGACATAGGTCTCTAGGCAGGAATTGATCGCAATTATTCTTGTTGTTTAGTCTTTTAGTCATGTCCGACTCTTTGTGACCCCCTGGACCAGAGCACGCCAGGCCCTCCTGTCTTCCACTGCCTCCCGCAGTTTGTTCAAACTCATGCTGATAGCTTTGAGAACACCATCCAACCATCTCGTCCTCTGTCGTCCCCTTCTCCTTGTGCCCTCCATCTTTCCCAACATCAGGGTCTTTTCCAGGGTGTCTTCTCTTCTCATGAGGTGGCCAAAGTCTTGGAGCCTCAGCTTCAGGATCTGTCCTTCCAGTGAGCACTCAGGCCTGATTTCCTTCAGAATGGAGAGGTTCCTGGTGCCTTTTTAAAGTGGGGCCAAATGCAGATCCCCACTGGATGGAAGACTGATGGGAGTGTGGAACCAAAGCAGGATCTCTCTCTCTCTCTCTCTCTCTCTCTCTCTCTCTCTCTCTCTCTCCCTGTGTGTGTGTGTGTGTGAGAGAGAGAGAGAGACAGAGAGAGACAGAGAGAGAGACAGAGAGAGAGACAGAGAACGTTAGAATTAGCAAAATTGTAGAGTTAGAAGAACACCCCCGGGTCATCTAGTCAACACCCCGCAACGCAGGAAACTTAGCTACAGCTTGGCAGAGCCTGAGACTTGTAATCTTAGGCTCATCCGCCAGACTTGAAACTGCCAAATTTACCATACTCCGGGCAGGATCAAAGCCTTTGTCTTTACACTTTCAAGCCCACCTTGGGCAAAGGATTCCTACACTGCAGAGGGGGGGGGGGTGGACTAGATGACTTGCGAACCCTTCCCGTTGGCTGTGACCGCTGCCTCCTTCCTGCTTGCAAGTCCAGGCCTTGCTAAGGCGACCGCCCTGATTCTTGAACAGGGAGCAGCAGCCTTTGATGTGCATCTCTGGAGACGAAGGGCTTGGAGGAAGGAGAAGTCATGCTTCGTAACCTGGAAATTTGGCCCCCGGACAATGCAGCCGAAGGAGCGGGGAGCTGCTGGGGGTGGGGGTGGGTTTCCTGCTCCCCCCTCCTCCCACCTGCCTGGAGAACACTGTGCAGACCCCGGCCCGGCAGCTGGCCGGCAACCAAGCTGGGGCGCATGAAAGGCAGCCGCCAGGCTCCCCGTCGGCTCGTAAAGCCTTCCCCGGGATCAGCTCTCGCCTGCAGCCATGTGCGCGGGCTCCAGGGAGTCCCCGGGGCCTGGCCCTCCGGGACGGGGCTTCTGGCACCTGGCTGCAGGCGGGGAAAGGGGCTGCGCTGGCCGGCGCGCCAGATGAAGGGGGCCAGCTGCGCCAGAAGCCCCGCCGCACCTGAGCAGGGCCGCTTGCGGCCGGCGGGGCAGCGCGCATTCCGGGCGCCTCCAGGGTCCCAGCTGAGCAGAGCCAAGCCCGGAGCGAGCCATGGGGGGGAAGGCGAGGGGAGGCTGCCAGCAGGAGCCCTGCATGCGCCACACCAGTCTGGGGCGGGAGGGCGACCTCTGAGCAGAGGAGGGCTGCGGGGGCACCCGCCCCTGTCCCTCACCAAATGCCTGGGGTAACTTAGTAGGTCGACCATAAGATTCTCTTTTTTTAAAAAAATTATTAAGGATTTCAACATAACAATTTATCAAAAACATATCATCCTTATTCCCCCCCATTTCCCCTCCCCCCTCCCCAAACCAGAACCCCCCTCCCCAACGTCCCTCAATTCCTCTCTCTGGTTTTTCAGCACATGTTAATCTCAGCATATTATAAAATTGTAAAGATCCTTAATTTATCTATCTTCATGTTACCAATAATAAATTTGTGAATGTTTATTCAAAACCTGCCAAGGAGTCCAGCTCAATTTGTTGTTTCTTTAAGTACTTTGTAAAAGGTTCCCATTCTTCTTTAAAGTCACAGTTGTTCTTGTCACGCAGTTTGTGTGTCAGTTTCGCCAATTCCGCACAGTCCATCAGTTTCTCTTGCCACAGTTCTTTAGTCGGGGTTTCTTCATTCTTCCATCCTTGTGCTATTAAGACTGTTGCCGCCGTTGTCGCATACATAAAGATATTTTTCAATTTCCTTGGCAGGTCTTTTCCTATGATCCCTAACAAAAATGCTTCAGGCTTTTTTACAAATGTTAGTTGGAACATTTTCTTCAACTCGTATATTGAGCATGAGACTCTTAACCTCAGGGTCGCAGGTTTGAGCCCCGTGTTGGGCAAAATATTCCTGCCTTGCGGGGGGTTGGACTAGATGACCCTTGGGGTCCCTTCCAGATCTACAGCCCTGTGATTGTCAACGCAGGCATCTTGCAGGCCTGAAGCATGTGTCTCACCAGGTTAGTTGTTCCTGGGGGTACAGCTGGGTTTCTTGACATTAAAAGATGGCAATAGAACAGCCTTCCTCGACGGAGCACCCTCCAGAGGTTTCAGACTACAGCTCCCACATCCTGACTGGGGCTCATGGGAGTTGTAGTCTAAAACACCAGGAGGGTGCCAGGTTGGAGATGCTCCAGTAAATCCGCAACAAACTCCCTCCTGAAACCTTTCTGCTCTAAGCAGTTGTGTAGTTGGCTCCCCCTCTTTGCACCCAGGTAGGCCACGGATGCCCCCCAGGGGTCGGGAAGGGGGGGCTTTTAATCCCCTGAGCAGGCAGGTGTAGCCTGGATGTCTGCGAAGGGCGGCAGCCCCTCCCTCCTGGCATTCTTCCCCCCACCTCCCTGGGCCTGGCAGAACAAGGGGCTCTTTGCTCCGGGCTCAATGCGCTTTTGTTCCCAGATGAAAGGGTCTCCAGGAGGGGTGGCTCAGGAGATTGCAGAGTGCGATTGGGCTCTGGGGCCTCCCGAGAGTGTGGGGCTCAGGGGGGCTCTGGAGGCAGCGCCGCAACCACCATCTTCATAATGACAGGCCAGCTTGCCAGCCAGCCTTGGAGTCACCACCAGTGCTCTGGCCCAGACAGGAGTGGACCGGCAGCAGCGGCCTCCCGCCTGGACCCAAAGGCAGAGGAGGGGGCTTCTCTGGACTTCAACTCAAGGGCAGCAAAAGCGGGAGGGACTATTCACACAATCCATCTGCACGCAGGTTGCCTGTGGGAAGCAGAGACGCCAAAGCTCATATTTCAATGTTGCAAGTTGCATTAGGAAGGTTTTGGGAATTGGTTCCTGCAAAACTACCAGGGGGATCCCTCTAACATGGGGGTAGGGAATGCCCCACCTGGATTGGGGTGAGGGGCGCCTCAGATTAGAGCAGGCTGAAGGCAAAGAGTAAGGTTACAATAACTTCCGTCACAACAACATAGTGTGTGCACACTCAGAGGATGACCTCCAAACCATCCTAAATGTCTTCGCAGAAGCTTACGAAAAGCTTGGCCTATCAATCAACATCCAAAAAACCAAAGTGCTGCACCAACAAGTACAAATTAACCCTTCTGCAGCGTCACAAATCCAACTCAATGGTGTAACATTGGAAAATGTCGGTCACTATGCAACAACAGCAGCAAGAATACTTATTGCAAAGTATTGGAAGACACAAGAGTTACCCACCCTGGAAGAATGGCAGATGAAGGTGATAGACTACATGGGCCTGGCAGAAATGACTGGCAGAATCCGAGACCTGGGAGAAGAGCTGGTGGAAGAAGACTGGAAGAAATTTAAAGACTATCTGCAGAAACACTGTAAAATTAATGAATGTTAAAATGATGTTGGATTGAAAATAAGTGGCATTAGCAACAAAGTTAATAAGAATATGCAAAAATGAATTGATAATGGATGAAAATATAGAGTTATAATATGTTAAGATACAGAGTTAAGATAAACGAAAGAGGGTAAGGATTTGCTGATTTGATTATTTAAATGGGAATACAAAAAGGGGAGGTGTGAGGAGGCCAAGGAAACAAGCTAATGAGTTTAAAGTTACAAAAAACGGATTTGTTTTTAATTCCTTTTTATCTATTTGTTTTTTGTATTTTGTATTTTTCTTCTTCTTTTTTCTTTTTAATGTATTTTTGTATGTTCTCTTTTTTATCTTTTTCTTTCTATATGACTTTTTTCTATTTTGTAAACTTATGTTTTTGTAAAATCTCAATAAATATCTTATAAAAAAAAAAAAGGAAAATGTCGGTCACTTCTCCTACCTGGGCAGTTATCTTTCCACAAGGCCAACATTGATGCTGAAATCCAGCATCTCCTGAGCTCTGCGAGTGCAGCTTTCTCCTGATTGAAGTGCAGAGTGTTTGAGGACCAGGACATTCGCAGGGAAACCAAGATGCTTGTTTACAAAGCCATTGTACTACCAACCTTACTGTATGCTTGTGAAACGTGGACCAGTTATAAACGCTATCTCCAACTCCTCGAAAGATTACATCAACGGTGTCTCTGAAAAATTTTACACATCACTTGGGAAGACAGGTGAACTAATATACCGGAAGAAGCAAAGATCACCAGTGTTGAAGCAATGATTCTTCAACATCAACTTCGTTGGACTGGTCATGTTGTGCGGATGCCTGATGATCGTCTTCCAAAGCAACTATTCTATTCCAAACTTAAAAATGGAAAGTGTAATGCTGGTGGTCAACAAAAGAGGTTTAAGGACTGTCTCAAGGCAAATCTAAAAAAATGCAGTATAAACATCGACAAATGGGAAACAATGGCCAGTGAGTGCTCCAGTTGGAGAACAGCCTTTACCAAAGGTGTTGTGGGTTTTGAAGACACTCGAACTCAGGATGCAAGGGAGAAACGTGCTAAGAGGAAGGCACACTTGGAAAATCTACACCATGATCAACTCCCACCCGGAAACCTATGTCTCCACTGTGGAAGGACGTGTGGATCCAGAATTGGCCTCCACAGTCACTTATGGACTCAATGTTAAGACCATGTTCATGGAAGACAATCTTACTTGGCTACGAGGGATAGCCAAAGAAGAAGAAAGAGGGGTGCCTGCCAGGCTCAGCACAGGCAGGTGTGAACCCAGTTTCTTGAGGGGGAGCAAAACCATGTTAGCCTTTGCTAGAGCAATGATGAAGAGTCTTTGTGAGACCTTGAAGGCTAACACATATGGTGGCGGCAGCGTTTGTGG
The DNA here is from genome assembly GCF_964270895.1 of Podarcis filfolensis. Classification (NCBI taxonomy): domain Eukaryota; kingdom Metazoa; phylum Chordata; class Lepidosauria; order Squamata; family Lacertidae; genus Podarcis; species Podarcis filfolensis. The sequence continues at coordinate 90,560,244 of NC_139603.1, read as the reverse complement.
GCTACGGCCCACTCCCTGCTTCCGTCATGATGCCAGAGAGGACTTGGACGTTTTCAAAGTGCCCAAGACTTTGCGTTGTCCTTGTGGGAATTCAGGCTCTCAGGAAACAAGCGCAGTCCCTTTGCACAGCTTCCTGTGAACGGAGCGCTGCTGCTACGCTTGGATCTGCTGGTGTCGCCAGGTGAGAGCACTGGTCCTCAGGTGGAGTTTTCACAGCGTGAAATTAAACCCAACCACCTGTGAGCTGCTGCCACTGAGAGGCAGAAGGAGGCTGTGCCTCCCAGTCCCCCCCACTTTTAATTCCAGTGATTATGGAAGACATGAGGGGGGTCATTTCTAGAGGGCGGGTGGCACAGCCCACACAGGACAATGGGCACACTCAGCGCTCTTGCCAGCGACGCTGCCTCCCTTCTCTCTTGAGTCCTGCTGCCTGGAATGTGCCCCCCCTGCACATCTTTCTGGGTGCCTGGCTGTGTCTTTTGGGGGGTTCTGCTGCCCCCTGGGAGCTCCGTGCGGCACTGCAGATCGTGGCTGGGCTCTACATTTCTGGAGGAAATTGAATTTCAGATCTCTTTCAATCTGAAGCTTCTGCTAAATACAACACAGGCAGTGCCAGATTTATGTATAAGCTAAACAAGCTATAGCCTAGGGTCCCACTCTCTTGGGCCCCCCCAAAAAAATGAAAGGGAAAAAACCTGGATGTACATTTCCAAAATATAAAACAAATAAAATAAAAGCTACATACAGCAACAGTGTTTTGTGTTGTGTAGGCTCTTATGATGTAAGTCATGGGCCCTACCTGCTAGCCTGCAGAACACAAAAAACAGCAACAATTTGTTGTTGACAAAGGACAGCTGGCCATATAAAGCTCCTCTTCAGTAGCTTAGGGCCTCATCAAACCTCAATCTGGCCCTGAGCACAGGGAATCTCTTTTGCTACCCCATGAGTTGTATTTTCCAGGAAAAGGGTATGTTTTTCTTCATGTGCGTGATGTAAGTCCCTGGGAGTTGGTTGGATTGACACTGTGTTGGTGGTGGTTGTTGTTTAGTCGTTTAGTCGTGTCTGACTCTTCGTGACCCCATGGACCAGAGCACCCAAGGCACTCCTGCCATGTTGGTAGCACAGGACATTATTATTATTATTATTATTATTATTATTATTATTATTATTATTTGTTTTTAATTGAAGATTTTGTTGATTTACAAAAGTGTGTGTAATGTCTCTCTCTCGTATTCCCCCCCCCCCATGTAACATTTTTACAAATTAGTTTCATTTGTTGAGCATAGGACTATTCTGAGTGGCACCAAGTCATGGGTCTGAGGTTATGAGATTCAGCCGGATCCTATTTTGCTCCCTCCTAACATATAGGAGGATTATTATTACTACTATTAGAAATAATAGAGAAATGGTTACGGATGTGACCATAATGCCACGGGGTGTGTATGCTGAACAGTGGGGAGAAGAAACAGAACCATCAATTAAGATGGATAAGAAAAACAATTTGCCTTCGGTATGAAGATGAAGGCAGGCAAGACTGGGACACCTTGTCTAAACTGTCAGCCTTCTGCTCTTTATTTCAAAAGAAAACGTGATGTCGATTTGTTTCAAAGCAGCATCTGCAATGCCTTGGAAATTAAAAGGGGAGGGGAATAATAGCTTCGGGATTCTGAGCAGTTGGAGAAGTTGCTGCTTTGCCAACAGAGCCCATGTCCACACATCGCATTGTACCCTCCAGATGTTGCTGGACCAGCACTCCCCCCCCGACCACTGGCCATGCCTACTGAGGCTGATGGGAGTCCAACAATACAAGGGGGGCAACACAGGTTCCCCACCCCTGCCAGAAACCTTTGCTTAGTGTGCATAAATTAATCTCACTCCTTTTGCTCTCCCTGGTTCATGCAACCAACCACCACCTCTGGCTTAGCGTGACCTGCATGTTTCTTTCCAAACAAACCAGAATCCGTAGCGTTGCAGACTGTGGTTTGCTGGACAAAGCAAAGGACAGTTCCCGATCCAAGCGTAAGGCCATCCCAGGGACTGTGGTTTGTTTCCTCCTAGTGTGAGTGAAGAGGAAAGAAACAGCCCAGAAAGGTGCATTGATGTTAAACCATCAGGTGGGGCTGCAAACAAGGCAATGAGTTATCTGAACCCATGTTGTACCCGAAGGGTTTGGGGATCAGCTTTTGCAGATGGGTGCTTAGTCGTTTTCAGTCCGAGTGGTATGTCAGAACAGCAGAGCCTCCAAGTTGGAAAAAGAAAACACAGTGAAAATGTAATTCACAGCTTTGCGCAAGCGATAGAGATGACCTGTAGTTCAGGAATGTTTGGTCCCCATGTCCTGTCTGGTGTCAGGGCAAGGAAAGTAGCCTCTCTGGGCTAGAATGAGGCAGCAGCAGCAGCAGCTGATCCAGCTGCCCAGGGGAGACCTTCATTTCGCTGCTTTGAGCTGGGCTGGTCCGCCTGCTCTTGCACATGAGTTGGCTCAGCAGGGGCAGCTCTTGATGCCATTTGCCATGAACTGCAAATGTTGCACCATCTGTGCCCGTGACACTTGCGCAAGCACATTTCCACACAGCCATTGCAACCATCATGGGGGTGGGTGCAGTTGTAGCATCTCCCCAGGTCCCAAGCACTGTGTCTCAGGTCCACCTGATCTGATGCAGCTGTGCAGGGTTCTAGGCACTGGGTTCCAAGTTCCCTCTGGGTTGTTGAGATTGCACAACCATCTGTTGGTACTAAAGGGTTAAGAGGTAACAAGGCGCTCTAATCACTGAGCAGCTGGAAGTCATTAAGCATCCAGGAATGTGAGTTAGTTTGTATAAATAGTCAGTTCACCCGTGTGTTTCCCCCCCCTTGACCTGACTCGCAGACTCAGTTTGTGGCCATGGGCGTGTTTGCTGATATGAGTTAAGTTTAGAGTAAAGTTTTCTTTATGCCGGAGATAAAAGCATGTGTGCTTTATCGCCAGGGTTTTTCTTTTGTAAATAAAGTTTTTTCCTGAGTTCCAAAGTGCTTGCTCCAGGATTCTTCATTGAAAGGTACTGACTCTCCTGCCTTCTTCAACCGCTGCACGAAATTCTCTGCTGAGATAAGATTTATGGCGTTGGAAGCGCACTGGACGTTTACTTAACATTAAACTAATTAAAGTTTAATGGACACCATCCTTGGCTCGCAAAGTCGTGGGCCTCTGAGACCCCTCTAGACAGGGCAGCTGGTGTTGCAAGGGTCTCCGGAGCGGAAGAGGTTGTAGACGTTGACCAAGGGGAACATGAGGAGGGCCCCCACCATGGAGCCCAGCTGCACCATCGCCCCGCACCAGACCAGGGCGCTGTGCCCCTCATCCCGCAAGACCACCCCGATCATCAGCTTGACGTAGGAGAGAAGGCCGACGAAGAGCACCCAGCACAGGATCTGCAAAGGAAGCCAAGCGTCAGCAGGGGGTGGCCAAGGGCCTCTGGGTGCCCTATCGATGAGCAGTGGGTGAAGGCACAGGGTCTCAAGGCCACCAAATGCAGGTTCATTGAAGCACCCTGACATTGGGCCACCTTCAGGTGTTAGATCTTGTGCATGATTGATCCGTAGGGGCTCTGCAGTCCACAGTGGGGAGAAGAGGATACTAGTCTCTGTTCGGAGGCCATGATATCAAGCGCTGCCTTTTCTCACATGAAGCTGCCCGCCTCCAAAACAGCTGCCAGGGGTCTTTCCCTGGGTGCCCCTCACCCAATGAGGTCATGTGCCTGGTAGTGCCTGGAGGGAGGGCCTTTTTGGTTGTGACACCCTGGACTCTCAGGCGAGGACCTCTTCGCCCTCCTGGCCTCTTCAACCCTCACCTGGGTCACCACTGATCCTGCTGCTTCCTTGCTTAACAAGGGCTCCCTGACGGAGACCCCAGAGATCCACAGCTGTCAGTTCATGCAGGCAATACTGAGTTAAATGGGAGCCCATTAGATATGTCTGCCAACCTATGCCTTCTGCCGGTTCAGCTGGCTAAAATATTTTCCTTAATACAGTGGTACCTTGGTACTCAAACAACTTGGAACCCAAACACTGCAAACCCGGAAGTAAGTGCTCTGGTTCATGAACTGTTTTTCAGAAGCCGAACATGCTCCATTTTGAGTGTTACGCTTCTGATTTGAGTGTTACTCTTCCATTTTGAGTATTACGCTGAGGTCTGTCTGTTTTAGCTCGTTATTTTGTGTTTTTGTGGCTCTGTTTTTTTTGTTCTTGTGACTGTGTGGAACCCAGTTCAGCTACTGATTGATTGATTGTGTGACTGCAGTACATTGTTTATTGCTTTCATTTTATGGATCAATGGTCTCGTTAGATAGTAAAATTCATGTTCAATTGCTGTTTTAGGGGTTGTTTTTAACAGCCTGGAACGAATTAATCCATTTTGCATTACTTTCTATGGGAAAGTGCGCCTTGGGTTTGGAACGCTTTGGTTTTGGAATGGACTTCTGGAACGGATTAAGTTTGAGAACCAAGGTACCACTGTATGTTGGTTTTATAATTCTTATTGCTGTCCTGAAAGTAATAAAAAAGAAGGATAAAAAGGTAAAGGGACCCCTGACCATTAGGTCCAGTCGTGGCCGACTCTGGGGTTGCAGCGCTCATCTCACTTTACTGGCCGAGGGAGCCGGCGTACAGCTTCCGAGTCATGTGGCCAGCATGACTAAGCCGCTTCTGGCGAACCAGAGCAGCACACGGAAATGCCGTTTACCTTCCCACCAGAGCGGTACCTATTTATCTACTTGCACTTTGACGTGCTTTCGAACTGCTAAGTTGGCAGGAGCAGGGACCGAGCAACAGGAGCTCACCCCGTTGCGGAGATTCGAACCGCTGACCTTCTGATCGGCAAGCCCTAGTCTCTGTGGTTTAGACCACAGCGCCACCCGCGTCCCCTTACGTCTGTTTAGATGTCCCATAATAAACAAGAGGTGGGGGTTTCTCTCCCCCTGCCCACTTTCCTGGCCCCTCCTGTACTTGCTTGCTTGCTGATGCTGGACTGGTGGAGCAGGCCTGACTTCCGGTGTGTGTGTGTGTGTGTGTGTGTGTGTGTGTGTGTGTGTATTCCACGGTGAGGCAGCTCGGCATCCGATTTGGGAGACGGTGGTGGAAGGCATTGCCTCCGGGTGCCTGAGGAAGCTGAAGTGGGAGGAAGGGTGCTTATCCTGCCCCCCCACTGATACTTACAATGAGGACGACTCCATGGGATCCATGCAGCAGGAGAGGGCAAGGGCTGAGCACTGCCATGGCCATGATGTAGCAAGCAAACAGGGATCCCACAAGCGACAAAACTCCCATGAGCATCAAGGATCTGGGGGGGGGGGGAAGAAGTCGGGGAGGGGGAGAGAAATGGCTCAGGATCCCAGCTCAGGAGCCTCCCAACAGCCCTGGCCTGCTGGAGGCCGCCAGGCTTAACCCCAGGGCATCCTGCCCTCTCCAGGTTCAGCGGCGCCTCTGCTGGGGGGCTGCATTCCCTCCAACCCCCCTCTAATCAAAACAGAGGTGCTAGTTTTTGGTCTCATGCTCTTGCGTGAGTCAGCCGGCTCCCGTGAGAACATGGGACCAAAAAACAGGACATTCTGGGGTCCATTCGGGACCTGGGACGGCTTCTGTATTTCCAGGATGTCCTGCTCAAATCGGGATGATTGAGGGATTTGGTGCTGGAGCCAACCTGGGCACGCTGCCTTAATGCCAGCCACCCTTCCTGGGCCAGCTCCATTATTGGTTACATTTCTTGTTGAAAAACGTCTTCCGTCCCCACAGACCCCAAGGGGGCCTGCAAAGGGCATGAAGAGAAGACGGAAGGGCGAGAGAGGTGACCTGAGAGCCACCTTCAAACTTCTATAGGGCTGCCACTCAGCAGATGGGGCCAGCTTGTTTTCTGCTGCTCCAGAGGAGAGGACCCGAACCAACATAGTCAAATTGCAAGGGAGGAGATTCTGACTAAATGTCAGGAAGAACTTTCTGACCATAAGAAACCCAATATGTTTCCGAGCACAATTCAAAGTGTTGGTGCTGACCTTGAAAGCCCTAAACGGCCTCGGTCCAGTAGACCTGAAGGAGCGTCTCCACCCCCATTGTTCAGCCCAGACACTGAGGTCCAGCTCCGAGGGCCTTCTGGCGGTTCCCTCATTGCGAGAAGCCAAGTTACCAGGAAGCAGGCAGAGGGCCTTCTTGGTAGTGGCACCCGCCCTGTGGAATGCCCTCCCATCGGATGTCAAAGAGAAAAAAAAACTACCAGATTTTTAGAAGACATCTGAAGCTTTTTGGGGAAGCTTTTAATGTTTGATGCATTACTGTATTTTAACATTGTGTTGGAAGCTGCCCAGAGTAGCTGGGGAAACCCAGCCAGATGGGCAGGGTATAAATAATAAATAATAATAATAATAATTATTATTATTATTATTATTATTATTATTATTATTGTGGAACGGACTCCCTTGGAAGGTGGCGGAGTTCTCCTTTGTTGGAGAAGTTGGATGGCTTCTGGATTAGGGATTCTTCGGCTGCAATTCCTGCACTGAAGGGGGTTGGACTACAGGTAGAGGACTCCTAGGGTCCCGTCCAATTCTAGGAAATCCTGGAGGTCTGCCCCACGCCCCTCCATTGACAGCGCAAGCCCTGACTCAGCCAGACCGTCTGCACATATTGTGAACTGACCCCAGCCAAGGGCCCTGTGTGTGCCTTCTGCCCCCCTTCCCAGCAGCCCACTCACCTGCTGGGCAGGTACATCCCCAGGAGGCAGGCCAGGGGGTTGGCCAAGGCAGCCAGCGTGGCAGAGAGGTGGTACGTGGTGTTTCCATAGGGCAGGCAGGAGTAGGACTGCACCGCAGGGAGGACGCCGTTGGTCAGGGCGTTCACCCAGCCCAGCAGCCCAAAGATGTAGGCTACCTGGGGCCAGGAGTAGGTTCCGGATCCGAAGAGGCTGCCCGCGGGGTCGCTGAGCCTGGGCCGCTCCTCCACCGTGGCCCGCCCGCCGCCCGCCACCTCCATCTGGACTCGCACCCGGTACTTTTCCTTGGCCTGCTCCCGCCTGGCGGCTGGCAGGTGGTTGAGGAGGAGGAAGGAAGCTAGGCAAGAGGCCGTCATGGCACAGAGGAAGAGGAAGAAGGCGGTGGCGGAGAAGCGGGCCGGCTGGTACTCTGCCCGCAGGCCTGTGCTGTTGCCCTGCTGGCTCCCGTTGACGCAGCGGAGCGTGCCCACCCCCTGGCCCAGCGCCACCAGCCCTGGCAGGAGGCCGCTCAGTCCCTCGCCCACGAAGTAGGTGCTGAGGTAGGGCGCCCGCAGCCTCTGCATGTAGGGCAGGAAGGTGACGGAGGAGGTGCAGTCCACCAGGGCCAGGAGGAAGAAGAGGCTGAGCAGGGCCACGCTCCGGGGGGAGCCGCCCACCACGCTGGTCTCCCCCCAGAAGAAGGCCAGCAGCAGGCAGGCCAGGGAGCCGAGGGAGAGGATGACGTAGATGACGCCCACTTCACTGAGCCGCCCCGGGAGGAATCGGTGCGCCAGGGTGACGGCCAGGGGCCCTACATTGGCCAGCTGGGTGATGACGGTCAGGCAGGATGGCAGGAACCAGCCCTCCGGGGCGCTGGGCACGATGAGGGGCAGCTCCACCCACATGCCGTTGATGGCCACCCAAGAGCCGGTGCCCAGCAGGCAGACCAGGGCGTGCACCACCAAGCTCATCGCTGTGGCGGGAGGGTCAGGGGGAGGCGGGTTGGCAGCTGCCGGCCGCTTCTGGAAGAGTAAAAGGAGGCAGCGGATTAAGGAGAGAAGAGCAGATGGTATTTATCACCGGTTAAATTGGCAAAAATGTATAAAAACGCAAAGAAAAAGTGCTGGAGATGTGAAACAGAAGGTACATTCTATCATATGTGGTGGGATTGCAAAAAGGTAAAATCCTACTGGGAAATGATATATAATGAATTGAAGAAAATGTTGAAAATAACTTTTGTAAAAAAACCAGAAGCCTTTCTATTAGGTATTTTAGGCCAAGATATACTGAAAAAGAGGACTTTATTTATGTATGCCACTACAGCAGCGAGAATGTTGATCGCACAAAATTGGAAGACTGGAGAAATACCAACTAAAGAACAATGGCAAGAGAAGTTGATGAACTATGCAGAATTGGCAAAAATGACAGACAGACAAAGAGAAAAAGACAACAGAGACTTTGAAAAAGATTGGGAACCATTCATATTATACTTGCAGAAACAAAGAAAGGCAATAGACTTGATGGCAGGATTTAAATAGACATCCACAGTATTAGCATCAGAAAATGTTTGGAAGAAAGTGAAATAAGATGATGTATTTAATTTTATTTTTATGTTTTTGATGTTTGATGTGATGTTATTAATAACTTTTTCTGTGGAGAGATAGCAAAGTGGGTGAAAACAGAAACAAACCAGAAACGCAAGTTGGGGGAAGTCTTGGAGGGGAAGGAGGGAACATGTAGTAAACGTTAAGAATTCAAGATGGATGTAATGAACGAAAATGAAAAATGAATAAAAAAAAATATTAAAAAAAGAAAAGAAGAGAAGAGCATAAGGAGAGGCTGATGGATCAGGCCAGGGCCCACCTGGTTCTCACGGGGGCCAACAGATGCCCCAAAGGGAAACCCACAAACAGGACCCCAGCACAAGCGCCCTCTCCCCTCTTGTAGTTTCCAGCAAGCATTGCTGCCTCTGACTGTGGAGGCAATGCAGAGCCATCCTGACTAGGAGCCATCAATAGCCCTCTCTTCCTCCTCCATGAATTTGTCTCATCCTCTTTTAAAGCCATTCAAACTGGTGGCCATCACTCCCTCCTGTGGCAGGGAGTTCCACAGGTTAACTGCATGGTTAATGTGGTTAATGCCCTGAGATTCCCTGGGGTTTGAGTGAATGCCTGGCCTTTTCTGCAAGGCAAGCCATCCGGTGTCTCCCTCTGCCAATCCGCCTCCGTTTTTGAGAGGTGGGTTTGGGCTGCAGGCTTAACAGTTGCAGATGTTGGGGGGTGGGTGGGTGCTGCTTCTGGAAGCCAGTCAGGCAAAGGGTTTCAAATATTTGTGGTCCTGAAGAATAGAATAGACTTTATTTGCGTAGCCGACAGGCCATAGCATCAAAGGACAAACACCGACAAAAATACATTACGAATATAGTTACCATAAAATCTTATGACCTATTAAGTCGGTGGTCCAAAGTAGTGCATCAAAAACTACTTGCATGTGGCCTCCAAGCACAGCATCTCCTGAAAATGGGTCTCCCCAAGGCAAAAACCTTTATTGACCAGTGCATGAAGGATATTGAGCAGCAGAATAATCTGGCCTATATTAAGAAATTTAGTGCTTGGTACGCTTATCTGCCCCCCTCCCACTTTGATTTTCGGGCACCTTATTTGTCTACCTTAACCATTCCAAAACTCAGGTGGGCCTTTACACTGGCCAGACTAAATGTTACCCTCAGCTGCTCTTGAAGGTAGATATCAAAAAATTTCATTCGAGAACCGGCTCTGCCCCTGTGGAGCTGGCTACGTAGAGACTGTGTCACACGTTCTCTTGTCTTGCTCCCTATATAAAGATCTCAGGGACGAGACCATCACGCCGCTCCTATCTGCCATCCCGGGCCGCTCTTGTGAAGCCAAATTGTTCTCACTCCTAGCCGACCAGAACAGCTCGACAACAGAGAAGGTTGCCAAATTTATCGAGAGAACATTGAGACTGAGAGCTGCTATCTGAATGACATCAGTGTCGTCACCCGGATTCCTCGCCTAGGATCTTATTATTATTATCATTACGTTTTATTATTATTTGTGGTCCTTGCAGACTGCCGCTAGTCTGGGTTGGGATTCAAGTCCATCTCAGCCGAATCCGGTTGCATGGTTAAAGTTCCTTTGGCGCTTTTACGCAACCAAGGAACAGGAAAATGCCCCCTTGCTTGCGCCAAGGCCAGCTCAACTCCCTGCTAATAAATCAGACCACCAGCCACATTGAACAAATCCAGATAAATAGGTCTGGAAGTGGCCTTGGGGAGCGTCAGAGAAGCCCAGCTGCAGCAGCTGGATCAGGCCAAAGGGGGCCCATCTGGCCCAGGCCCCGCTCCCCTCCCAGCAGAGAATGAGACGCCCCCCATGTCACTGTGGGTCGGGACCCACTAGTGTGTGGAGGCCAAACTCAAGCTGGGTCACAACAGGAGCACGACCACCATGCAGATTAGGATTAAATGGCAGCTCCCCAATGAATGTTTGGGTTAATAGGGGGTCTGAACAGGGTGCCGATCCCTGCTCTAAGGGAAACCCCCAGGCAGGAGTTGAGGGCAACAGCAGGCCTCTCCTGGGTCCACCCCCCCAAGACGATTCTCCCCTGAGTTTTCCCTCCCTCCAGCATCACACAGCTGACTCGTGTTGGGCTTGTGATCACTGAAGGTCCCAAGATCTTTGTTGCTGCTGTTTGCACCTCTTCTGTTGGTCTGACTCGTCTGCCTGCTTTTTTCTCGGGCTCTCCTTTTGGGCGACACAAAGCAGGAGTGTCGGAGGAGCCTGTGCTGCAGGTGAATCTCCCTGTGATATTATGCCAAGAAACAAGCAGAGAGTGTCTGTGGGTCAGGCTTGCTCCGGCTGCTACCCAGGTAGAATCCATCAGTCTGTCTCCTCCAGCAGAAAGAAGTCTTTCAGGGTCTGGGGAGCAAATCCCCCAAGGTGTTGCTGGGGGGCAGGAAGAGGCGAATCTGCCAACTTCAGTTTCTCTTGGTTTCTTGCTTTTCCACCCTTGAGTTCCTTTCTCCACATTTCCACATCAGTTTTCAATTTCTTTAAAAGGTCCTCACCATAGCTGTCAACTTTCAGATTTGAAAATAAGGGATCAGCAGCCTCACCTGTCCCGGGGACAGTCTACGGGATATCTAACAATCCGGGATAGCAGCGGGAAACGGCGCTGGAATAAGGGAATTTCCCACAAAAAGGGGAAGGTTGACAGCTATGGTCCTCATGAAAATTCACCAGCTTTCTAGTAGAAATTTCTCCTAATGGGCATATTAGTATGCAACATTGCCCGAATTACACAATTTCCCCTAAAATTATGCTGCTTTCATTAGCATGTACGTCATTATCGACACTTCTCCCCGATATATGCATTTTTGCACATATTATGTGGCTGGTGAACTGCACTGCAAAATTCAGAGAAATGCAGATTTTGAAAGCTAGATGTGTTTTGAGTCCCTGAGTGTTTGAAAAGTGTGAATTAGGGAGATGCATGTTTAAATGTGCACTGAAGCGCGTTTCGGAGGCTGGTTATGTCCAGGGACAATCTCCATACCTCCCATCTCTCCTGTTCTTGGCCAGGAATCTCCCTGTTCAGGCAAAGGGGCAAAGGGGCACCGTGCTTGTGGAGCCTGGCAGAATTAGGCTTTAACCTCCTCTCCATGGAGCTCTCAGGCAGCCGTCTCTTCCTCCTCCTCTTGCAGACACGGTCTTGGGACTTGGCCCAAGAAGGGGCAAAGTCCCGCCACCTTTTCCACATCGGGGCCTCATTTTAAACTGCCCCTGCCCCTCCCAAAGAGGAGAATTGTTGCAGTCTGCAAAAGGGGGCCTGCTGCAATCTGGAGCTATGGGGGAACCTTGGGGGAGGAGGAAACATAGGTAGGATTTGGGGGTGGGGGTGGACAAAGAGGCAGGCAGCAAGGACAGAAATAGTTCTGACCCCCCCAAAAAAACCACCACCTGTTGATGCCCCAGGAGCTGCCTCCTAGTTTTTTGGCTATCAAGAACTGCCGCTGCTGCTCTCACCTTTTCTATTTCTTCTTTCTTACCTTGCTGTTTAGTCGTGTCCGACTCTTCGTGACCCCATGGACCACACCAGGCACTCCTGTCTTCCACTGTCTTCTTACCTTACTTTCTTTAAAAGGTAGAAGATGCCATTTGCCCCCCCTCCCCCACACCCCTGGCCCAGTCCAGGGCATTACTGTCTGCATAGAGTAGACCCATTAGCAGCCTTGGGCTGCTTCCCTAATGAAAGGCATGCCCATTGACTTCAGGGATGGATGGGGAGTTAAATTGCACCACTGAAGCGTTTTGTTTTGAATTTTCAGTTTCAATTTTTCTCAGTAGCTTCCTCACAACTGTGACAGAAAAATGAACAGAGAAATGAGATTCCTGCATCGCAGGGGGTTGGACTAGATGGCCTTTGGTGTCCCTTCCAATTCTAAGATTCTATGAAAGCAGATGTAGACACACACAAAAACACACACACAGCAAATGGGGAATGGCAGAGATTATTTCCCCCTTGCAGTGAGTGACAGCTGAGGGCCCCAACCCCATCTGGTGGTCGGGGGAGCCCATGATTTCTCCAGGCAGGGAAATTGCCCTCAGGTTAAGACTCAACACCCCTCCACCTGGGAATTAAGGTATGGCTAAAGAGCAACAGGGACGCGGGTGGCGCTGTGGGTTAAACCACAGAGCCTAGGGCTTGCCGATCAGAAGGTCGGGGGTTCCAATCCCCGTGACGGGGTGAGCTCCCGTTGCTCGGTCCCTGCTCCTGCCAACCTAGCAGTTCGAAAGCACATCAAAGTGCAAGTAGATAAATAGGTACCACTCCAGCGGGAAGGTAAACGGTATTTCCGTGCGCTGCTCTGGTTCGCCAGAAGCTGCTTCGTCATGCTGGCCACATGACCCGGAAGCTGTATGCCGGCTCCCTCGGCCAGTAAAGTGAGATGAGCGCCGCAACCCCAGAGGAGTCCGCGACTGGACCTAATGGTCAGGGGTCCCTTTACCTTAAAGAGCAACTCTGACTTATGCTGCTAATAAACCCCCCCACCTTGTGTCTCTGTCCCCCCACCAGGTAGATGAAAATGGGGACGCCTTTGTGGACTTGGAACTCCTTTGCTCTGAAACCAGAGGGTCACCCTGAATTCCATGGAACCATTGGGGTGGGGGTCTCTTCCAACTCTGCAATTCTGTGGTTCAGGGAAGGCGCCATCCTGGCTCCATCTGTTTGTTGCGCTTGCCTTCTGAAGCCGGGAGTCTAAGTAAACTACCCATAACCTTTTCCCCAGCTCCTGACTCAAGAATGCCGAATCAATCATTAGCGGGAAGGGCTAAAGAAGGGAACATTGCAAAACTGCATTTTGTAGAAATTTAACTTCTGGGGGGCTGGAGGAGGAAAAGGTGGAAAGGCTGTCCGGCAGGTGAGGAGCCGTTTAAAACAACCCTCCCCAAAAGAAGGGGCACAGAGGCTGCCAGATTGCCCCCGCATTTACCCCAAGTCTCTCCCTCTCCTCGCTGCTACCACCTGCAGTGTCCGTCCAGACCCCCCCCAGCACCCCCCAGGCTGACCTCCTACCTGCTCAAGGGAGGCTCATGCTCCTCCTTCTCCTCCTGGCCCCTGGGGCTCCCTGCTCCACTGAGCCGAGCTGAGCTGAGCAGGAGCACATGATGGGCTTCCTCCTCCCCACCACAGATCTGGCACATCTGTCAGCTTGCAGATGTCACACCCTGCCTTCCCAGGGGGTGTGGCGGGCAGGGAAAGGTTGCAGCCTTGGGGGCTCCTTGGCTTGGAGAAGAGACAGGAGGTTAGAAAGTGATGCATGGCCCGGAGGCAGAGGATGGGGAGAAGTTCTCTTCCCTCTCTCCTAACATCCCAGGAAGCTGAATGCGGGAATATTCAGGGCAGCGCATGATTTGACTATGGAACTCCCTGCCACAGGCTTCAAAAGGGGGTTAGACAAATTCACGGAGGATGAGGCTGTACGTGGCTACTGGCCACACAGAGTAGTAGTCCGTTGGAGGCAGAGATGGTTCAGAATACCGCTTCTTGGAAACCACAGGAGGGGAGAGTTGATCTTGTGCTCGAATCCTGAGCTTGCAGGTTTCCCACAGGCAACTGCTCATTCAGCCATTGTGAGAACAGGGTGCTGGACTAAATGGGCCATTGGCCTGATCCAGCAGGGCTCTGATGATGGTCTTAGGCATGCCTTCTTCTTTTCATTTTTGGTGATCCCTCATAGCCGAGTAAAATTGTCTTCCAGAGAGAGCCAGTGTGGTGTACTGGTTAAGAGTTGTGGACTTGTAATCTGGTGAACTGGGTTCGCTTCCCCGCTCCTCCACCTGCAGCTGCTGGGTGATCTTGAGCTAGTCATACTCCTTTGAAGTCTCTCAGCCTCACTCACCTCACAGAGTGTTTGTTGTGGGGGAGGAAGGGAAAGGAGATTGTTAGCCGCTTTGAGACTCCTTCGGGTAGTGATAAAGTGGGATATCAAATCCAAACTCCTCTTCTTCTTCTTCCATAAACACGGTTTGAACAATGAGTCCGTAAGTGACTGTGGAGGCCAATTCTGGATCCACACGTCTTTCCACAGTGGGGACATTGGTTTCCGGGCAGGAGTTGATCATGGTGTGGATTTGCAGCAGAAGACGCAACAGCACCAGGGCAGTGGCCACGCTCCCATAGCTGTCAACCTTCCCTTTTTTTGCGGGAAATCCCCTTATTCCAGCACCATTTCCTGCTGCTATCCCGGATTGTTAGATATCCCGTGGACTGTCCCTGGGACAGGTGAGGCTGCTGATCCCTTATTTTCAAATCTGAAAGTTGACAGCTATGCACTCCAGCCCTGCCTGCCTTAGCAGTAAACACCTCCCTGGTGGGTCACCCTTGCAGGGAGGGCGTTTGTCGGCCCAGAGGCACTCCATGAGCTTGCAAGAGGACGCCTGCTTTCAAGAGCCCTGGGTTGCCCTCTGGTCCCGAGTTTGTCTGTGACGCAGCTCCCCACCCCTCTTCCTGTGGCCTCAGACAGAGGGGGGTCTGTTTGGCACAAAGGCTTTCCAGAGCTCCACAGCCTCAGGGAAATCAGGGTGGAGTGAAAAGGATGGAGTCTCTGGCAGAGCAGAGAGCATCACTGGGTCCTGCTAACCAGTTTGGTGCTGGATGCTCCTTTTTAAAATAATAATAGTAATAAAAGTAATATTAGTAGTAATTATCATCATCATAATTTATACCCTGCCCTCCCCAGTCAAGACCGGGCTCAGGGCGGCTAACACCGAAAGCCTTTGCAGATGACCTAGTTTTGACGTTACAGGAGCCAGAATCTAGTACGAAAAGAGTATTAGAACTGATTCAAGAATTTGGTCATGTGGCAGGATTTAAGCTGAACAAGTCAAAAACTAAAGTTCTTGAGAAAAACTTAACACCGATTGAGAAAGAGAGGTTTCAGAAGGAGACAGGTTTAACATTAGCTAAGAAAGTCAAATATTTGGGGGTTAATATGACTGCTAAGAACTTAAACTTATTTAAAGATAACTATGAGAAATGTTGGATAGAAGTGAAAAAAGACTTGGAAATATGGTCAAATTTGAAGCTTTCCTTGTTGGGTCGAATTGCAGCTATAAAGATGAATGTATTGCCAAAAAATGTTATTTCTGTTTCAATCATTGCAAATATTGGACAGGATGGACTGTTTCAAGAAGTGGCAGAGAGACATTTCCAGATTTGTCTGGCAGGGCAAGAAGCCTAGAATAAAATTTAAAATATTAACTGACGCAAAGGAAAGAGGTGGATTTGCCCTGCCAGACCTTAAACTTTATTATGAATCAGCAGCATTCTGCTGGTTGAAAGACTGGCTGCTTCTTGAGAACACAGACATTTTGGACCTAGAAGGTTTTAACAACGTTTTTGGATGGCATGCATATTTGTGGTACGACAAGGTTAAAGCACATAAAGCATTTTAAAAAAAAATTGTCAGGAAAGCATTGTTCAATGTCTGGATAAGATACAAAGATTTACTGGAAAATAAAACCCCAAGGTGGTTGTCACCAATGGAAGCGAAGGCTCAGAAAAAGCTCAATATGGAGGCTAAATGGCCGAAATATTGGGAAATATTGGAACAAGAAGGAGACAAATTGAAATTGCAGAGTTTTGAGAAATTAAAAGATAAAGTGCGAGACTGGCTTCATTATTATCAAATAAGAGAGGCCTATAATTTGGATTAAAAAATTGGCTTCCAGGTGGAAAAATCAAAATTGGAAACAGAACTGTTAGATCCCAAAACTAAGATACTTTCAAGAATGTATAACTTGCTGTTAAAATGGAATACGCAGGATGAAACGGTTAAATCTGCTATGATTAAATGGGCACAAGATATTGGTCACAACATTATGTTTGCTGACTGGGAACAGTTGTGGACCACCGGTATGAAATTTACGGCATGTAATGCCTTAAGAGAGAATATTATGAAAATGATTTACAGGTGGTACATGACACCAGTCAAGCTTGCAAAAATATATCATTTGCCCGATAATAAATGTTGGAAATGTAAAGAAAATGAAGGTACATTCTTTCACCTTTGGTGGACGTGCCCAAAGATTAAGGCTTTCTGGGAGATGATATATAATGAAATGAAAAAGGTATTTAAATATACCTTCCTGAAGAAACCAGAGGCCTTTCTCCTGGGCATGGTAGGCCAATTGGTGCCAAAGAAGGATAGAACTTTCTTCATGTATGCAACAACAGCAGCAAGAATACTGATTGCAAAGTATTGGAAGACACAAGAGCTACCCACCCTGGAAGAGTGGCAGATGAAGGTGATGGACTATATGGAATTGGCGGAAATGACTGGCAGAATCCGAGACCTGGGAGAAGAGTTGGTGGAAGAAGACTGGAAGAAATTTAAAGACTATCTTCAGAAATACTGTAAAATTAATGAATGTTAAAATGATGTTGGATTGAAAATAAGTGGCATTAGCAACAAAGTTAACAAGAATATGCAAAAATGAATTGATAATGGATGAAAATATAGAGTTATAATATGTTAAGATACAGAGTTAAGATAAACGAAAGAGGGTAAGGATTTGCTGATTTGATTAAATGGGAATACAAAAAGGGGAGGTGTGAGGAGGCCAAGGAAATAAGATAATGAGTTTAAAGTTACAAAAAACGGATTTGTTTTTAATTCTTTTTTAGCTATTTGTCTTTTGTATTTTTATTCTTCTTTTTTCTTTTTCATGTATTTTTCTGTTTTTTTTGTATCTTTTTCTTTTTATATGACCTTTTTTCATTTTGTAAATTTGTTTTTGTAAAACTTCAATAAATATCTTTTAAAAAAAACAACCAAATATAAAAACAATTCATTGAAATACAGCTTAAAAAACAAGATTAAAATACAACATTAAAACATTAAAATGCAACCTCATTTCAATAGGAACTCAAATCAAAAACTTTTTTGGGGATGAAAACGTCAAGTCTTCACCAAGGCTAGCTATCCAGACTGGTCCTACGTGGGCCAGAAAAAAGCCAGGGAAGTCCCCAAATAGGAGTTCCATCACAGGAGGAGAAAGGAAAAAGGAAAGAGGAAAGAGGGGGAGGGAATCAAATTGATTCCAAGCCAAAGGCTAAAAAAATATTATATTAAAACTTTTCCTAGTACATTAGAATCATCACCACCACCACCATCTAAACATAGTAGAAAGAATGCAAGATCACAGGTAGATCTTGTCCCACGCAGAGAAAGGTGATCCCTTCTGGCTCTCACCTGTGAGCTTCCCTTTCTCCGCCCACCCTGGGAGATCTTCCTTTCCCTGAACATTCCCCTGGCAGGAAAAAGTTGGGGAAATGCTGCCCTGGAGTGTTTGCCCTGTGCTCTTAAAGTTTAGGGACTGCATAGGTGGTACATGACCCCAGTCAAGCTTGCAAAAATCTACCATTTGCCCGAGAATAAATGTTGGAAATGTAATGAAATTAAAGGTACATTCTTTCACCTTTGGTGGACATGTCCGAAGATTAAGGCTTTCTGGGAAATGATTTATAATGAAATGAAAAAGGTGCTTAAATGCACATTTGTGAAGAAACCAGAGGCCTTTCTCCTAGGCATAGTTGGCCAATTGGTGCCAAAGAAGGACAGAACTTTCTTTATGTATGCTACAGCAGCAGCAAGAATACTTATTGCGAAGCATTGGAAGACGCAAGATCTACCCACCTTGGAAGAATGGCAGATGCAAGTAATTGACTATATGGAAATGGCTGAGATGACTGGCAGAATCCAAGACCAGGGAGAAGAGTTGGTGGAAGAAGATTGGAGGAAATTCAAAATTTATTTACAGAAGCACTGTAAAATGTATGAATGTGGATGATATTGAAATAAAAAGAAGTTCTAGTAACAAGAGATAAAAATTGGAAATTATAAATTTGGGAGGTAAAATATTTAAGGACAAAGTAGTATGATATGAATTTGCTGAGTTAACTGTTAAAGAGGGATACAAAAAAGGGAGGTGTGAGGAAGTCAGGAAAACAAGTTAATCAAAGATGAATAACTAGAAAAGAGAGATTTGTGTTTGCCTTTTGTTATTTATGTTATTTGTGGTGTGTTGACTGTTTCTTTCTTTTTTGTGAAAGATTGCATTGTTGTGTTTTTTATTTTTGTGTGTGTTTATTGTATTATGTCTGGATGTATCTTTTTGTTGTTAAACCTAATAAAACATTATTATAAAAAAAAATAAAGTTTAGGGACTGCAAATCCGTGGCAGATGATCAAGGCCATTGGCCTCAAGGGATGGCAGCACTAACTGTGGTGGTTTGCAGCCAGAGTCCGCAACAGAGGAAGGACAAAAGGGCTGTTCTGGCAGACTGGGGAAGTTCAGCTGGTCTCAATTGCAGCGGCCAAATCACCGGCTGGGATGCTTTCAGAACTCCCATTAACACCCCCCCTCCAAAACAGCTCCACTGGCTACCAGTTTGTTTCTGGGCCTAGTTCAAGGGGCTCATGCTTAAAGCCCTAAATGATTTGGGCCCCAAATACCTAAAGAGCTGCCTCCTTCAGACACTTTTGGGTATTAGAAATCAGAAGAAGGGGCTGTCTTGACAGTTCCAGCTCCCACAGAAGTCCGGGGTGGTGGCAGCCGAAGAGGGCCTTCTCTGTGGCAGCCCCCAAGTTGTGTAAGTCCCTCCCCAGAGAGATGCGTTAATATACAGCTTTTGGCAAATGCTGAAGATCCACCTATCTACCCTGAGATGTGTATTCTCCATTTTATGTGGGACATGATGAATTGAAGACAACCCAGTTGGTAAAGTCTGACTCTGATTCATTTTATTCATTTAAAATGCATTATTCATTTAGGCAATTTATACTTTCTTTGCAAAAGTTTTTACCCCATCAGCATTAAGGGAAAAATATATTCCAGTAGTGTGCACCGTAAGAAAAACAGTAAAATTACATCCGTAAAAGAAATGCATCACATACAAAATAGACATATAAGCGTCAGGTTTCCAAGATCTCTAAGTGCTTTAGAACATCCTAAAAATATCGCAAATAAAATACAAAAAAAAGAGAGTAAAATATATCTCTCGTCTTTGGTCCCCAGCCCCGCTCAAAGCAGCTTACAATGAACGAAACAATCAATTACAACAAGTTAGCCATCTGTATGATCCTTGGAAGAACAATCGAGGTTCCATACTGCCCAGGACTTGGCAACTGAAGGTTTAACGGATGCCTAAGAGAGACTGGCGGCTGGGTGTGCCTGCGGCCCGTCTGCAGTGGCTTCCATCGAGCCAGAGGGGGAAACCCAAGAAGGACCCCAGAAAAGGAACTGGCAGGGAGTGAGGGGGGGCCCTTCCTGCATTTAAGGGCATCCGGTTTAAATAAATAAATAAACCAGCACATTCAGTTGTGGCCAGAAGCCGGGGCAGATCTTCTAAGGACTGGCAAACCGTCACCAGGTTGAGAAGTCCCGTTGAACGAACTGGCTGCTGGCGCTTTCTGAGCCAGGTGAACTTCCCAAACTGCCATGCTGGGCAGCCCCACGGAGGACCCGCCACAGCCGCTGGCAGGCTGGCTAGGGCTTACTCAGCGTTAATTAGCCGACCAATACAGTTCAAGGCAGTGATCCTAAACCCTCTTTCCTGGGAGTAAGCCCCACCAAATGCAATGGGACTTACTTCCAAGAAGACATGTACAAGATTGCACTGCAAGTGCCGTTTTACTTAAAAGCCAGTTGTATCCTGCTTTTCTTCAGAGGCTGCAGCTGGTGCAAAACAGAGAGACTTCACTGGCACAGCTGTGAGAGATCACAAAACATTGGTCTTGAAAGGTTTGCACTGGCTGCTCATTCACTACAGAGCCCAATTCAAGGTGCCGACCCTGGTTTATACTGCTCTAAACGGCTTTGCACCCAGCTATCGGAAGGAGTCCAGCTATATTCTTGGCGCTCTCATGAGATGATAACTACCAAGGGGCCCTTTTACCCTTCCCATCACCTCCAGCTCTTCCCAAAGCTGGGAAAGCGCTAACTAGGCTTTGGGAAGGAGGTGGCCGGACGCTCAGACCCTGTTGGAGCCCAGCGCCGCCTTCCCAGAGCCCAGCGCCTCACTTACCCGGCTTTGGGGAGGTGGCACAAAGGCTGCAGGGAGGGGGGAACGGGACAAAATTGCCTCAATGGTCTGCCCTGTTCTAGCCTCTCCAGTGTCACAGGGAAGTATGAAAAAAGACCAGTTGCTCTAGACGAGACTTGCATAGAACAGGCCTGAGGGGAGGCTCCATAATTCTGAGGGTGGGCCACTTTCGGCAAAGTCTAGTTCCCCATCCTGGGACCTTCCTGACTTATTCTGCTCTCTCCCCTGCTTTCCCCAAGAGTCCCAGCCCTTTCTTAGCTGTCCCTCTTGTTTCATCACAGTTATGCCCCTTTTCTTCCAAGGAACTCCAGGTAGTGTGGATTCTTCTCCCCATTTTATCCTCACAACAACCCTGGAAGGTAGGCTAGGCTGAGAGGCAGGGACTGACTCCAAGGCTGCTCAGTAAGAGCTTCAGGGCTGAGTGGGGACAAACTCCCAGGTCCAACACTCTTGCCACTACAAACACCCCCCCAACCCCCGGTTTAGTGTAAAACCTCAACAGCAATTGTGCAGATTTTGCACAGAACGCAAGGTACATAAAACGTGTCCAGGTTACCTAATTTATTTCTATTAGGGGGTGGGTGGGTGTTTCGTTTTTAAAAGCCAATGGAACTGTAGTCAACCGATCTTAAAAAATAAAAGTATTCCTGACTCCTCCCCCCCCAGTCACAGGGGGGTGCCCCTCCCTCTCCCCACTTCCACAATGCAGCCCCCCATGGCAGCCAGTTGTCTCCTCTGAAGACACCATTCCTGAGAGGTTAAAGGGGCCTGGTCACCAACAGGGAGGAGGCAAGTGGGGTCTGCAGAGTTGGTATGTGTGGGGAGGGGGGGGTGAAGTGCTTTGGTCCCAAGGGGGGCGGGAGAGCTTGGTTCTTAAGGCCTCTGTGTCTGCAGCAGCACCCCTCGCTCCTAAGCACGTGGCCACCCAGCCCCTCCAAACAGGAAGCTGCTACCTGTTGCCCCAAGATGGCTCTAACTAACCCGTGGGGAGCAGAGGAGAGGCTGCGACCAAGCAAGGTGGACTGGGGGTCTGTGCGCTTCGCCCCTCAGTTTCTCTCCTCTGCCCAGGGGGCAAGAGCATGAGATGGTTCAACTGGCAGCGCTGGAGGGGAGCCAGGAAGAGCAGCCAGGACTGAACCCCCTCCAAGTGCTGACAGCCCTGGAGAGGGGCGGCAGAGGGTGGCTCTCAGAAGCATGGCCTCCTGCTGCTCCTCCTCGCCGTCACCGGCCGTCACAGCCTGCAGTTGTCCACACAGTCCTGCCCACTCGAGAAGAGCTTGTAGATGCTGGCGAGGGGGAACATGACGAGTGCCCCCAGCAGAGAGCCCGCCTGGATGATGGCGCCACACCAGACCAGGGCGGCGTGGCCGGCCTCATGCAGCAAACTGCCGATCACCACCTTCAGGTAGGAGAAGAGGCCCATGAAGAGGATCCAGGAGATCACCTGCCGAGAGAAGAAACCGTCAGCTGAAACAGCAACACCTGGGCAGCTGGGCAGGCGAAGGCGGAGGAAGCAGGGGGACTAGAAGGCTGTTGTGACTTGGGGATCGGAGCTCACCCTCGTTGTGGTGAACGGGGGGAGACTCACCCTGCGGGCAACGCTGCTGCCACTGCAGCCTGACCTGGAAAAGGGCTTGTGGAAGAACGTGCAGGATCTGCTCCTGGCCAGAGGAAGGGCTCAGCAGCCACGGCAGCAGCAGCAGCTCCTCCTCCTCCTTGGGGGAAGGACCAGCATCCTGGCGGCCTCCCCCTGTGCCCAGAGATCAACAGCCATACTCACCACCAGAGCAACTCCTGCAGGGCTGCCCACCAGGGGAGGGCAGGGGCTGAGGGCCGCCAGCACCATCAGATAGGCTCCAAACACACACCCCACGGCAGAGATGATGCCCAGGCCCAGGGACGACCTGGAAAGAGGCAGAGAAACAGGGAAGCCCTTGAGATCTGGAGCTGATGCAGAGAAGACGGCTTGAACTCAAGCAGCAAGTTACGCCCCCCCCCCCCCGTCTCCAGGCGTTTGTGAACATGTGAAAGGGACACACGCTCCCACCCCAGATTTTCCCCTGCAGTCAGGAGAAATCTCGCCAGAGCCTTTCCCCACTGAAACATTGGCCACATGCTGCCTCCTTGTGGTCCAGTGGGGCAGCATCGCCCTACAGAAACCTTCAGTGTTCGCAAGAATTTTAACTTGGAGCAATTCTCCCGTTTCAGGGACAAACTACAGCCTTGGGCAGGTGGGCATTTGAAGCAGGACTGCAGGGCAGCCCCCCCCCATCAAAGCCCCAAGCCATTCCTCATCCCAGAGGCGGTACAGCTCAAAGTGGGGAAATCTTGTGGGCCTTTTTCTCAACGCAGAACTCTAGTCACGGTATAGAATGACCAGATAATACAGATAAGCAACTTCTAGCAGGGGACATGCTGTTTGGTTCAGAAGAGCTAGTGGATCTCTCTTGTATCTTCTAAGACCAGAAAAGCTGCATTACAGTAAATTAGTTCACAATGTACCAGCACCTCTTAAAATGTAGCCAGGGTGTTTGTGCTTGTGCCATGAGACAAGAGATGAGAAACAGCGGCCCCCGTCCCAAGGGGAGCCCCCAGCCCAGCCCAGCCTTTGCCCACCCACCTGCACAGCAGGAACATAGCAGTGAAGCAGGCCACGGGGTTGGCAATGTTGCTGAGCACCACAGAGAGGTGATAGGCCATGTTCCCGTAAGGCAAGCAGGAGTAGCTCTGCACAGAAGGCAGGACCCCATTGGTCAGGGCGTTGGAGACCCCCAGCAGCACCAGCAGGTAAATGTTTCTTGCTGTCCAGAAGGTGGAAGCTGGCTGCTTGGTGGGCTCTCCGGCCGCGGCATCCTCTGTGGCATGCTTGGAGGCGGGCACGCTCTCAGACTGCAGCGGGAAAGACTCCTCCGTCTTCACGCTGTCCTGGGAAGAGCTCTTCTCCTCCGCAGGGCCGCTGCGGCTGTGCCAGAGCACCAGAGCCGCAAAGGCCAGCGCGGAGACGACCAGCAGGGCCAGGAGCATCCAGAAGTAGGTGGTGGCCGAGAAGTTCTCCTCCAGAAAGTGCGGCTGGGTGCCGTTGGTGCCGTTGCGGCACTCCAGCTGCCCCACGCCCTGGCCCAGGGCCAGCACGCAAGGGAGGAGGGCGCTGAGGCCCTGCCCAATGAAGAAGGTGCGGATGTACAGCTGGGGAAACTGGTACATGAAGGGCAGGAAGGAGACGTTGGAGGTGCAGCAGACCAGGGCCAGCAGGAAGGCCAGCACCAGGAAGGCCAGGCTGTGGGGCTCACCGGCTACCACCACGATGCGGTCCCAGAAGAAGGCCAGGAAGAAGGCCGCCACCACGGCCAGGAGCTGGATCCCGTGGATCAGCCAGCGCTCCTTCAGCCGCCCGGGGGCGAAGTGGTGAGCCAGGGTCACACTCACGGGGCCCACGTTGCCCAGGGCAATCAGGACGGTCAGGTAGGCAGGCAAGTTCCAGCCTGGGAGGAAGAAGAAGCAGCAGCTCCATTAGGGGCTTTCTGGGCGGCTCAGAAACAAGGTGACTTTGGCTATTGCATCCTCTCTCTGCAGCTGAACTCTTGCTCTCCAGTCATTCATCAACCGACACACTTCTTGCCTCCCCCGCCCCCCCAGCTAGAACTCTGCAGAAGCCCAACCACGGCCATTCAAAGAGGCAGCACAAGGCCAGGACATTTGTAGCGACACGTGGAGAAACGTTCTCCTTTTCTGCTGCAATTACAGAACGTCCCCCGACCCGGCCACGAAGGGTCGAGCAAAGTAAGGGAGCAAGAAAGGCCTCCTTTGTCTGCCAGGCCCTGTGTCCCCCATGAGGGAGCAAGCGTGATGCCTCCACACAGACGCCAGGCAGGGCAGCTTCTGCCCAGAACAAGGAGTTCTCACAAAGAAGGGCTTATCACAGGGAGCCTCCCTGCCTTATTTTGTTTTCTAAAGGAAAGCAGCATAATCCCCTCCCTTCCCCAGGCAAGGCGGCAAAGAACAGTCTCCTTTCATTGCAATCACTGGGTTCAGCCGTGGAGGGGCCGTCGTGGACTCAGCACACGCTCCCCAAGGACCAGGAAGCCAAGGGTCTCCCTGGAGCTCTTCAAGAGCCTGCTGGATGCGGTCAGTGACCCACCTAGACCAGCATCCTGTTCTCACAGAGGCCAGTCAGGTGCCCCAAAGGGAAACCAGGACCCGGGTGCAAGAGCAACTCTCCCTCCTGTGCTTTCCAGCCCTTGGGATTCAGGAGCATCACTGCCTCCGACTGTGGGGGCAGAGCAGAGCCGTCCTGGCGAGGAGCCCCCCTTTGCCCTCCTCCGCGAGTTTGTCTCATTGTCTTCTAAAGCCTTATTGGTTGGTGGCCCCCACTGTCTCCTGTGGGAGGGAGTTCCACAGGTTAACTATGCACTGAATAAAGAAGTACTTGGATCTGTCCTCAATCACCCAACTATCAGCTTCTGTCAGATGCTGGTGGTGGTTGCTCGTGAGTAACCAGGCAGGCAGGACTCCGACCTGACTCTTACAGGTTTTATTGTGCAAACTATTTACAGTGCAGATCTACCAAGTTCATGTCTGTCTCAGTCACTTGCAGAATCCGGGAGTGGCCCCTTCCGGCTTCTCCCCCAACGTAAGAACTTTGGCACCCCAAGCCTCCTCCTCCCCTCCTTGCGTTTCACCCCTCTGCACAAGGTGGGCGACGGAAGGGGCATGCGTCCCTCCTGGCCAGCTTGGCCAGGTGAGGTGCCAGGGCTCTCCGCAAGCCCTTTCCTCACTCGGCTGCCCCTTCCCCCTCTTCTCCACTGGAGGTGTGGCTTTTCCCATCGCTGGAAGAGGAACTGCTCCTCAGGAGTTTCGGAGGCTCTCTGCATCCCAACGGCCCCCCTGCCTCCCTCCCCGGTTCTGATGGCAGTGCCCTGACAGCTTCCTTGGATGCCCACGAGTTACAGCGTTACGTGAGAGAGGGAGGAAAACCTTTCTCTATCCACTTTCTCCATGCATGCATAGTTTTATAAGCTGCTATCGTGTTGTCTCTTACACACACCCTGTTTGCATGTCTTTTAAGATAAGAAACCCGTCCCAAGTCTTATGGCTTGCATGGAGGCAGCCCTGGAGAGGAGCCAGCCCCCCACTCTGGACTTCTCAGAAATATGGCTACAGCAGTTTCTGGTGCCTCTTAGCATCTGCAAGCGAGAAGCTGGCTACTTTTCCACAGGGGGAGAGGAGACACCTAGAACGTCTGCTTCCAGGTCCAGCCAAAG
Source organism: Podarcis filfolensis (assembly GCF_964270895.1). Classification (NCBI taxonomy): domain Eukaryota; kingdom Metazoa; phylum Chordata; class Lepidosauria; order Squamata; family Lacertidae; genus Podarcis; species Podarcis filfolensis. The sequence continues at coordinate 90,534,636 of NC_139603.1, read as the reverse complement.
TGGGTGCGGCCCTGCCATATGCTTTCAGAGCCCAGCAGGGGCTGCAGCCTGTGGAGTCTCCCCAGCCAGGACACCAAAGCCCCTCCCAAGGCCAGGAAAGAGGTGGCATTGTCTGGGCACACCCCTCCAGGCCCTCCTTCTTTGTCCTGCCCCCCAAGAGCCTGGCTGATCCCTCTCGCCCCTTCCTGCCTCCCCACAGGAGCAGCTTCCTTCCTGATGCAGCCAAGGCTCCTTCCCTCCCGCCAGAGGGGCCAGCCAGCCCCCAGGCCCTGCTCCTCACCTTCTGGCAGCAGTTTCACCACGACGGGGAGCTCCACCCACAGGGAGTTCACCGAGACCCAGGAGCCCATCCCAAAGAGGGCCACGAGGACGTGGGAGGCGATGGCCCGACTGCTCAGCGAGGCCGACATCCTCTTTGCCTGGGGAGAGAGAGGGAGGGAGGACAGACGAGCCAGTGGGCTCTTCACCTTCGGCTGCAAAGGAATCCAAACTGCCCACATGCACCCCCGTATGCCACCCCGGCCTCGCTGGTCCCTCCCCTCCTTCTGTTCTCTTCTCACTGGCGAACACTAGAGCAGCCACCCCAAGAGGAATATATTGGAGCAGAACCACCACAGGAGGGCAGGTTCTGGTAACCTCTTGGCCAGACGACCGCAATACGCCCTGGAAGATGACCCGGAAGCTGCAGGCGATGCAAGATGTGGCAGCCAAGATGCTGACAGGTGTCCCTGATCTTTAAGGATCTACAGCGACTGGCTGTTTGCTACCAGGGCCAATTTAAGGTGTTGATGCTGGAGTTTAAAGGCCAGTATGGCGGGCTGGGACGGAGTGCCTCTCCTCTAATCTGCTGACCTTAACGCCTTCAGGTCTGCAGCAGTGACCAACCAATATAATTTCGCAGTTAAGAGCCCGGAGAAGGGCCTCCATGGTCACAGAACCAAGGGGTGGCGTTTCCGCCTTGTTGTTTTTGGAGTCAGCAAATGCGTACCTTCTCTTCCTGGCATTTGGGGAAGGCTGAGCTGAAGAACTGCTCTCTTCTAATGCAAGACTGATGTATTATTATTATTGGCATACAACCCTATACCCGCAGGTCTCAGGGCAGTTCACAAGATCCATTACGTGTGTGTCATACTTTAAGCTTTAGTTTTTTTGTTTTAAAAAGGAAAGTAATTCAGCTGTGTACTGCCCTGCAAGACCTGAGGTTGAAGGGCAGATTATAAATGGAATGGCTAAATCTGGCAGCCTCAGCCAGGCTGGCTGGGGCTGGAGGGAGCTGCGCTCCAAAACACTTGGAGGCCATCAGGCTGGGGAAGGAAGATTTAGGCAGCGTTCCTCAAACCTGGGTCCCTAGCTGTTGTTGGACTACAACTCCCATCATGCCTCACTAGCAGGACCAGTGGTTGGCCATGATGGGAGTTGTAGTCCAACAACAGCCAGAGACCCAAGTTTGAGAAGCACTGATTTAGGGTGCAAGCTCCTTGGGGCAGCGCCTCCCTCCCTCCAAGCACACAGCTTTACGCTGCAGTAAAGCAGCATGGGGCAGGGATGGCAATGGGTGAATACCTCCTGCCTGCTTGCACACAGGATACTCAGAGGCCTGCAAAATGCCTGGCAGGGCACTCCATGCCCGGCGTCAGGAAGCACATGCCAGCCTGCTCTGTGGGGACAACTGACTTTTGGAACCAAGAGGAATGGAAAGTCAAGAGCAACGCAGCTTTTACCTTGAGTGAAGACAGCCGGTCCGGAAATCTAAAGCAAGGCTGTATCTTGCAGCATAAGCAATGCCAGGAGACTTTATGGGACAACACTAGCCATCCCTAGAGGGAGGGGAGGAAATGCACATCTATTTAATCAGAGGCCCAATGCGCAGATGATGACGAGAAGAAGCCTTTTGAAGCAGAGCCAGACCCTTGGCCTATCTAGTCTGAGAACATCCAGTTTGGCAGTGGCCCTACCAGGGCTGAGAACGGGCAGAGAGACTTTGCCATCACCTCCTCGCCTCTCCAACCCATTTTAAAACTGGGGGCTGAATGTGGTGCTTGCTGCATGCAGGAAGGATTCCCAAGTTTCTGCACACAAGATAAATCAAGCAAAAAGTGCAATTTAGACAAGAATTCTTGCTTGCCTGCGGCTGCACTCTGAATCCAACATGAAGAGGTGACGGCATATTCTACTTTTCAAGAGCAGTTGCTTGAAAGAGCAGAAGGCCACAACCAGTGATACTATAAAAACAGGTAGCCAAGATCTCCCTCCTTATCTGAGATTTTCCAGCAAGCAAAACACAAAATCAATACAAAACGAAGTAATCAGTATAAGACAATATAACACATTCTCCACAGAAACCAAGCAAAACCACTGGAAGCAAAAACCAGCTTCCAGTTAGTACTTCTGTCTTTCCAAATATGTTGCTGCATGTACATCACTTACCTTATTATTATTATGAAGCAAAAGATGATGTGCTGGGAATCAGCTTCTGTGTAGAAAGAATCACAGACCGGCAGTTAGCGGCTCTCTCTTTCGTGTCCTTCCGTGGTCAGTGTGGGGGAAGATGGAGGTGGTCACCTGGGCATGAGGCTGCATGGACAGAGTAAGGAGGGGTCCGAGTCAGAGGACTGCTCTGAACTGCTGAGTCAGCTCTGGAAGGAGAAAAGCCACTCCGTGGCTGCCTGAAAAAGGAGCAGCCGAGCCCTTTGTGCCCACGAGAAAGGGCTCCTGTCCTTTGCTGCCTGGCTGGTCTGACCAGTTGGGTCACCCACGGCAATGAGCGGCTCCAAGCCCTCCAGTGAGTGAGTCAAAAGAGGCAGGCGGAACATAGGAAGCTGCAGTCTGTCTGGCTCAGTTATCTCGCCTACGCTGACTGGAAGCAATGGTTCTCCAGGATGTCAGACTCTGCTCACTTGGTCCTCCCTAGAGATACCACTGGGACTTGAACCTGGGACCTTCTGCATGCAAAGCAGAGATGCTCTGGAACTGAGCTATGGCCCTTTCCCATCCGGATGGTGCCCTCATTTGTTGTTTGGTGCACCATCATGGTTTCTGGTTTTGATGTGTCCTCTTCCTCCAGTGAATTGCAATCCTGTGTGCCTCTCCCTCTCCCTGCCTTTCAGAGACACACTCACACAAGTTTCCCCCTTGAATAATATTTAAAAAATAAGAACTGAGAAGGTGGCTTCACTTTTACCATAAGGTTGTAGTGATCAAACACCCTGCATTTAATAACAGGAGTGAAAAATTCATAGCTGGTAAGTTCAAAAAGCCTCAGCTCATTTTAAGCTAAGGCTCTGCATGAAAATGCAGCACAAAACAGGAATCTGTCCTGCCCATTGACACCCTGATTTGCCACCCCAATAAAACCTTACCTTTGAGGAGGGTGTGTAATCAGCAATGAAGAGACAAGAGGGGCGTTTCTTGACTTTCCTTATCTAGAAGTGATGCTCCTAAGCACCATTTTCTGACAAGGAGCATGAAATTGTAAATTCACTGCCAAGGAGCATGACACTGCAGATTTCTCTGCAAGTCTATTCCATGCAACTGACTTGCAGCTAATGATCTGTTACGTATTTTGTATTTACTTACATAAGTGGAAATCATTAAAGGTGCCTTACTTGGAAATATAACAGGCAGAGCAGTGGTTGTAGTGAACTTTACTTCTGAAATATGGCACTTAATGGTGCAACAAACTAAAGGGTAGCTGCAATTTCCCTTAATTACATGCATAGGCATCACTACAGGATATGCTAACATGCAATGACATGATGCACAATTAAGTTCAAACCCTCTAGGTTAGCCTTGTAAATAAGCTCACAAACTTTACCAGCCTGATTTTTTATTCACTAGACTGCTTGTGGCTGGCGGAGGAGGAACATAGGTAATAATAATTATTATTTCTACCCCGCTAGGTTTCCCCAGGCACTCTGGGCAGCTTTCAACAGAACATTAAAAACAGAACAAAACTTCAAACATTAAAAACTTCCCTAAAGAGAGCTGCATTTTGATGCTGGGTTTTCCTCCAACAACAACCTGCCTGGTTTCTAGGCAGCGGAAGGGCAGGGAGTTCCTTTCCTCCTCCATTTACTTGTCTACGTCCAATTCCTGGCTTCCGGGCTTCTGCTTAAAGACAAGGCGGCTGTGGGATTTGCCTAACCTCTGAGTGCAGGGGTTGGGAACCTGATCTGGTTGATAGCCAAGGGTCAGATTCAAGGACCTGTGATTAGGAATTCAAGCACGGGGATTATCACGGGGCTTGCAAAGAGCCCCGCTTGATGCTTTGAAAAGCCTCTGACCCAGTGGGCTTGAAGGCACCGCTGTCAGCTGATGGGCTTCCAGCCTGCTTTGGGCAGTGACTGGCTGTGCAATCACGGGGAACTTGATGAAAGTTGTGGGAAGGGTGGGCATGCTTTGGGGGAAACCGTCTCGGGGGACAAACTGGGACTCACGTGAGACCATACTTGGCCTGGGGGCTGGAGGTTCCCCACCCCTGTTGGATGACATACTTCTGAATGAGTAAAAGACAGACAGACTAAACGGCTGCAAAGAAAGCATGTGTGGACCTGAGTTTATATCACTCTGCCATGCACTCAGTATTCAATTTGATCTTAAAGGCCCGTGGCATACTGAGTTCTGTCCTCAATATCAGGAGGTTCCAGTTCTGTCTGCCAGAAAAGGCTATAGGATGCTGCAACTGGAGTTTCTCCTGCGCCAACAGCCCCCTCCCCCAGCGTTCAGTGTGTGCATGGCGAGGGAGGAACAGGAATAGGCATCCCCATTGGCTATAGCTTCAGACTTCTGCATGCAAAGTGGGAAGGCCTGAAGAGGGAAGTTATTGCATCAGAAATCCACTAGGGTTTCTGGTGACATGGGAGGATGGCAAGCTGAACTTGCAGAGATCCTCGCTTCAGATCTCCCTTCTGTATGTGCAAAGGTTGGAGGTGGAGTTGGTTGAGAAGGGGGTGGGACTTGTGCACGCGGCCTCGCTCCTACCACCACACGTTCTGAGAACACGTCAAGGCAAATGCTCCTACTCTCTGAATAAACTATGTTCCCTTCAGCCGAGGAGACGGGTTGCTAAAGAGAGACCGTTCCACCTGTTCTTGCAAAAGCAACGGTCGCAAAGGAACCAAAATGTTCCCCTCAGTTTCCCCCAACTTGAATAAGAAAAATCCCCTCCGAAATTTACAAAAATGCGCGCTGGGACGTTAAAGCCACCACTCCCATGTCGGCACAGGCCAATGTAATTCCCCTCCGTTTTCCATGATTGTTTACCGTTCCAGAACCACCACCTGTTCCCTGCCTAATCACCGCAGTGCTCTCCAAGTGATGTGTGCCCGGCAGTGTTAGAAACGGAGACAGGAAAGCCAGGAGCTGAAGGGCACCTTAAACCAAGGTTATGGGCGCCACAACGGAATGTCTAGGTGTGCTCTTTTTTATAACAAGAATACAAAGCTGAAAATCAATGAACTGCAGCTAAAATATTGTGCTCATTTTTCACATGGTCTGGTAATTCCTCTTCCCACCCCGCTAATATTCCTAAGAGGGGCTCTTCTCCAGTCTTCAGAGAGGAGCTGGAAGTAGGGAGGCAAAAAAGGTCCCTCTTTCCTTCCACTCTGCAGTTTTACTCTGAAATCTCAGGTGCAGGACTGCACCCAGAGCTCAGAAACTGCTTGCGCTAATTGAAATTCCGTCGCAAAATGCGCCCAGAACAATGGGAGTTTCGGACCCTGGTACAAGGCACCTGGATTTGCAGATGAAAGCAGAGGACCTTGTGCAGGAATAGCTGATGTTCCAGCACAGCTTCCCTTCACCAAAACAAGTTTGCCTTAGAAGGGAAAATGGCAGGCAGGCTGCCTCATTTACCATGGAGCATGTTTCATCCTGTCTGAAAGGAACAGAAATGGCACCACAAACATCTGCTCTGCCTGCCAAAATCCAGCCCCAACAGGCAAGAAGCTGCCCCCACCCCCACGGCACTTTTTAATTTTATTTCTGCACATTCTAGGGATGGGCTTCATATGCAGAAATAGTTGCACAACACTCTCTTGCATTCCTGCCAGAAACATTCCCAACTGCCAACATCGAGGGAGGCAGAAAGAGAAGAAACAAAACAAAAAAAATCCTTCCAGTAGCACCTTAGAGACCAACTACGTTTGTTCTTGGAATGAGCTTTCGTCTGCATGCACACTTCTTCAGATACACTGAAACAGAAGGGTGAGAGGGTGGGGAGGGGTATTACTCAAAAGGGTGGTGGGAATGGATGGTTGGCTGATAGGTGTGGTAAACCTGTTGACTTCTGTTTCAGTGTATCTGAAGATGTGTGTGCATGCACTCGAAAGCTCATACCAATAACAAACTTAGTTGGTATCTAAGGTGCTACTGGAAGGAATTTGTAGACTACGGCAGACCAACACGGCTACCTACCTGTAACTAGAAAGAGAAGAGGCACAGAAACCTTACCTTCCACCAGCCTCAGGCGCAAACCCCTCTGGGAGACTGCAGAGGGAGAAGCATCACTTCTGAGGTCGCCAACCAAGGAAGAGGACGGAAAGTTCAAGCGATGTCACAGCAACACCGGCTGACTTCTCCCGGGTCAAGGAACCTGGAAGCACAGAGCCTATCATCAGCAGAATCGAAAGCCAGCATGTGCTGCTGGAATGAAAGTGGTGACCAGAGTCGAATTCCAGCTCAGCTTGATGGCCTTGGACAGGTCCCTGTCTCTTTCTGAACAAACGGTCGTCCTCCCAGTCTTGTTGGACTCCAACTCCCATCTGCCACAGCTAGAACTGTCCACGGTCAGGGCAGGTAGGAGTTGGAGCGTATCAATACCAGAAGGGCCACGTATGTTCCTTATACTTGCCTTAAGAATAAGGCTAAGATGCAAATGTAAGACGTAAGACCAAAAGGGTAACTCACTCTTTCAATGCATGTCCTTCTTCCCCTGCACTCTCCTCCAGCCAAATCTTCATTGTGGGGTACTACAAAACAGAGGAGTTCTTATCAATCTCTCCAGATTCTCTTAATGCCCTCTGCAATTCTCTTACTTGCCACCTCCACCAAGCCATTAAGCTAATTTCTCTAATATCCTCAGCACCTGAACCGGGACATCCCTGCTCCCATCAGCCTTTCTCTGAACCAGGCAGCTGCAAGTTCCCCAGTAGCACAACAGCAGCAGCAGACTTTGCTCCTCACCCCTTAAGTTACTCATTGCCCTTTACAACTCCAAGGGAGAACGTTATCAAGAGCTTCCAAACAGGAAAGGGAGTAAGTCTGCCGCAGCAAAAACAAAGAATATTTCTACACTTTGAAGTCTAAGAGGCACAGCACAAGGGATGAAAGAAAAGGGCCTTCCGTGATTTAGCACCTGGGCAAAGAATAGGAAGCAGATGGTAGGAGTAAGCAGACAGGTCCCACAATGGAGGGAAGTGAGAAGCTGAGCCTCTAGTCTAGAGGACTTGTGCTTTTGAACTTGTATGTAACTTATCTGGAGCCAGGCGTGAGCAGCGTAGTGACCTAGGCTGTAGATAACAACAAATTATTCAGGATGGCAAAAGGCCAAGTGGCCTTCAGACAGCTCCAGAAGCCCCTCTCCAAAGTGGGTGAATGGGCATTAAAAGGGCAAACACCCCCCCAACCCCTTCGGGTACAGGCCTGGGGGCTGAACAGGCAGTGACTGACCAGGAAAGAGATCACTGGTGGGTAACTCAATGAAAATGTCAAATTAATATGCAATAACTCAGGGTGAGGGAGAAGGAAAATTCTGTGCTCAGCGCTATCAGGAAAGGTACAGAAAACATGACGGCCAGAATCTTGGCTTTACACAAATCTACGGTGCGACCACACTGGGAATAACGTGTTCAGTTCTGGTCACATCTCCAAAAATGAATTGTAGATGCAGAAAAGGGCAGCCAGTGTGACCAAGGGCAAAGAACACCTTCCCTGCTAGGAAAGATTAAAGTGCCTGGCATGAGTGCCTCATGTTAGTTTAGAAAGGGAAAAAAAGATTAAGGAAAGCCATGATTGCTTACAAAATTATGCATAGTGTAAAGAAGGTGGACAGAGATAGGTTCCCCCCCCCCTCTCTCATAATTTTAGAATTCAGGCCAGCAAAATTGATTTCAGAGCAGACAAAATCCAGAATTAAGTTATGGAACTGAGTGCCCTGAGAAGAGGCAATGGCTACAGGCTTAGGCAGCTTTGAAAGAGGATTAGACAAATTCATGGAGGGTGACAGAACTATTACCGGCCATAAGCCGTTCTGTCTAAACAGAACCTCCATGTTCAGAGGAACTATACCACTGAATATCGATGACTGGGCTGTCAGGTGGGGAAAACAAACAGCCATTATTATTATTATTAATAATAATAATAATTACATTTCTACCCTGCCTGTGGCCTTCCCCGAAGCGCTTGGCCGGTCCCCGAGGGACAAAGGGCGCCGCACCAGGCAGACTTTGCCTCCCTCCCGAAGGCACTTTCCAGGGCGCCCGTCCCGGCCTGACCCCGCTGGCCTCCTCCCGCTCCGGAGGGCAGGACCCGAACCCGGGGCTTCCGGGGGCAAGAAAGGAGACGGGGAAGCCCTTTCTGAGGGCCGGAGGGCTCTCCCGACTGGGAGGCTGTCACGGGGGACCCAGCTGGATGACCTCGAGGGGTCCCGGCCTGCCGGAAAGCGAAGCCTCTCCTCGCCTCCCCTGCTGCTCCGAGGGGTCTCCTCAGAGGAGAGAACCCGGAGTCTCCCGGCGGAGCCCCAACTCCGACCCCGAGGGAAGCTCGGTCTCGGGGGGGCGCCGGGGGGAGGGAGACCCCGAGGAGCGGCTGAAGGGGGCGGGGGGGGGGAGCAGGCGCTATTTCCCCGGGAAGACCCCCCCCTTCCCGCGCTCCCGGGCGACTCACGTGCTGCCGGCGGCGGCGGCGACCGGGACGCAGCCTGGAGGCCCCGCCCTCGCCGGAAGCCCCGCCCCTTCCTCCCGGAGCCCCGCCCCTCCCAGGCCCCCGCCCCGGCTGAGGGGACGCGGCGGAAGCCCCGCAGGCCAGGTAAGCGCGCGGCGGGCCTCCGCTCGGCCCCCTTCCCGGCATCCCCCGCGCTCCTTCCCACAATGCCCAGCGGGCCCTCGGGGGCCCCCCTTCCCTCCCGGCGGCCCACAATGCCCCGCCCCCCCGCCGCCTTCCCACAATGCCCCGCGGCGCCTTGGCCTGCGCGGCCTGCGTCCATCTCCCCCCTCAGGAGCAGCCCAGCCCCCCCCCGGCTCTGTCCCAGCATCCCCTGCGCGCCTCTCCGCCCGGGCTGCCTTCCCACAATGCCCCGCGGCGCCCTTGACCCAGGAGCGAGGGAGCAGCTCCTCCTTCCCAGGGTCCTCCGGGATGCCCTTGGTCCACTGTTGTAAACGAAAATCCGCCCTTATTCCCTTATGGGGGACACAAGAGCCCTCATAGAGCCCTTTGCAGGTTCCCCATCCGTCAGAGAAAATAACAGAGGCCAAGCAGAGAATATTGAGAAGCAAAGCAGCTAGTAAGCCTGATCTTTATTGATCTGTTGCAACAGGGTGCTCCCCTCACACGCAGGAAATGAGGAGGACCCAGAACCAAGGTGTGTCCACCCTTATTTAGACATTTTAAATTGCCCGCCCTGGAGTCCAAGACCCCCCCCCAGACACATCATACATACATCACAGAAAAGGCGGTCTGCAACAGAAATCTGAGTGCGTTGTTTACCTCCTGTCTGGCAGGTTATCTGATAATGCCTTATCTGATCGCCTTTCCTGGTAGTCTGGCCATTCCTTTGAGATGGTGATTACCCAATTCCTGAGACAATGGGAAGGTTCCCTCGCCCCCTCCCCCCTTGCAGAGAAAACATTTGGTCAGTTTGGGAGTCAGAATGGTTTCAGGAAGGTCTCCCTGTGCTGCTCCAGACATTGGTACATTTATGAACATTTATTATATATATATGTATGTATATGTGTGTGTGTGTGTGTGTGTGTGTGTATATATATATATATATATATATATATATGACCTTAAAATTCTTATAACAGGGCCAAACTGCCCAGCACCTGGCTCCGTTGGCAGCTGCGATTTCCCCAGCCAAAGCAAGAAGAGGCTGAGCGTTGCTGGCAGGAGTGGAGGGATGGGGCTTGGATGAGGCAGCGCCTGGGCAGCAGGGGAAGAAGAAGAGGGTCCTTGAGCTACTCTCTCATGCCCTATAGGCATTTATTATTATTATTATTATTATTATTATTATTATTATTATTTATACCCCGCCCATCTGGCTGGGTTTCCCCAGCCACTCCATTGGCATTCGGCAGGAAAGGGGGCTCTGGAAGGCGGCTTCAGCCCGCTTGTGCCCTGGCAGCAGGAAGCCGGTAATCCTCAGTGGTTCAGGTGTGGCCATAATAGAGAAGGGGGTGGCTTCCTGCTCTAGGCAAGGCCGGTCAGAGTCAGACCTTAGACTTCCTTGAATGTGGAGAAGATTCTAGTTGCAAGTAGGAGCTGTGAGGTGGAAGCCCCAGCTCAGCTGAGCCATAAGCTCATGATGTGGCCTTAAGCAAGTGCCATGGACACATGTGTGTTTGTGCGCGCGCACACAGCGTGGGAATAATGAGACAGGCCTGCTTTATGACTTACTGAAATAGTACATTTCAAGGACTTGGATAACTTGGGGGAAAGAACTGTACAGTGGTACCTCTGGATACAAACGGGATCCGTTCTGGAGCCCCGTTCGCATCCTGAAGCAAACATAAGACGCATCTGCGCGGGTCGTGTTTTGCCGCTTGTGCGCATGCGCGTGATGTCATTTTGAGCGTCTGCGCATGCATGAACGGCGAAAGCTGGAAGTAACGCGCTCCATTACTTCCAGGTCGCCGCGGAGCGCAACCCGAAAATACTTAACTTGAAGTATAACTTCAACTCGAGGTATGACTGTATAACCACCAGGGGTATATAAATTCTGTTATCCCTTCTTGCCACAATGGTTGTTCTTTCACGTTTCCCCAGGAAGAATTCACTGGACACCCCCTTATGATCATAAATGAGACGGCCAGCATGGATGAGAAGCCTGGAAGGAGTGAGCTGTCTCCAGGGCTGCCCCCCTCCTCTCTGAGACGGGTTCCCCGCAAGAGGGGGGCAGAAGTGAGTGGGAAGACGGGGCTTGCCGGCCAGGCCCCAGCAAAGAAGAAGAAGGCGGCTCGCAAAGCCCCACGGAGAGTTGCCCCTCATTACCTTGTGCACGAGACGGACAATGACATGCTGCTGATAGTTTCCAACGTGGAGGAGACACGACAGCGGCCGCTCCGGAAAGTGCCCAAGAAGAAAGGGAAGCAGCAGCAGAAGAAGAAGGTATTGAAGAAGCAGGCGCTTCCACATGGGAGGAAACGCGTAAAAGGAGAGACTTTGGCAAACCGGCATGTGGCTTCTGAGGATCAAGGAGAAGAAAGCAAGGCCCTCCCCCTCAGCACCCAGCCAGCACCTGGAAGTTCCTGGGGCGAGTGCCTCCCAGTGGAGATCCTGGTCCAGATATTCCACCATGTTGTGGCATCGGAAGGCTCAGTGCCGTTCCTCTGTAGGTAAATGGAGTGCTGTGGCCGCAGCCAAGGGGCAGGAAAGCATCCTGCCTGAGGAGAAGCAAGAGATCCCACAGGGCAGCCTTTGTCAACCTGGTCCTGGCTTCGTGGTTTGGCCTGTGCTGTGCGGGCTGGGACTGATGGGAGTTGTAGTCCGAAACATCTGGAGGGCACCAGCTTGGCAAAGGCAGCCATAGAGCATGCATTATTTTCCCAGATACTCACAGTGAGTAGCTGTAATGCCCAGTGGCCCTGTGAGATGTGACAGTCATTGCTGGTTTTATCTCTAGGGTGGCTCGCGTGTGCCGGCTCTGGTACGGAGCAGCTTCCAACCCTGCGCTTTGGCAGAAGGTGACTGTTGGCCACTGCTGGGTTGCCCCAGGCCAGAAACATTCTGTTCTAGAGAAGAAAGTCCTGGACACAATGGGGTGGCTGGTTGCCAACCGGTGAGTATTTGCTTTTCTTTGTGGGGGATACAGTCTTTGAATGTGAGGAGCCTAAGTCACCCGCCAGATTCCACCGCCTTTTCTTTGGCAGTGACTCTGTGGCTTCCCTAGCCGTCTCCCTGCTCCTCTGGAGCCTATATGCATCAGGTCCGGAACGCGGAATCATTTTATGCTCTTGCTCCTTGCAGGTTTTCTCACCTCCGAGACTTTGCTCTTTGCCACTGGAAAAGCCACGTGCCTTTTGTCCTGAAGGTGGGTGAGGCTACTGCAATCTTATTCCTTTTTAAAGGTAAAGGTAAAGGGACCCTTGACCATTAGGTCCAGTCGTGGCTGACTCTGGGGTTGCGGCGCTCATCTCGCTCTATGGGCCGAGGGAGCCGGCGTACAGCTTCCGGGTCATGTGGCCAGCATGACTAAGCCGCTTCTGGCGAAACCAGAGCAGCGCACAGAAATGCCGTTTACCTTCCCGCTGGAGCGGTACCTATTTATCTACTTGCACTTTGACGTGCTTTCGAACTGCTAGGTTGGCAGGAGCAGGGACTGAGCAACGGGAGCTCACCCCGTCACAGGGATTCGAACCGCCAACCTTCTGATCGGCAAGCCCTAGGCTCTGTGGTTTAACCCACAGCGCCACCCGCATCCTTTTTACTGGCATGCAAAAACCCGAATTTTGGAAGCGGGCAAAAGATGCAAAACAAGACAACCGCTACCATTTTGTTTAATTTTTGTGATACAGTGCTGTGTTTTTCCGTAATGTGTAGAACACCTTGACACCTGAGGCAAGGTATCTTCTGTCAGCTAATCTCCCTTTTCTGTCCTGGACTATTTAGGCAATTGGCAAATCCTGCCCACTCCTTGCATCTCTCAAGCTGTCCCATTGCCGTGGCGTGACCACTGAGTCTCTGTGCACACTGGCCGGAGGCTGCCTGCAACTGGAAAGCCTGAACTTGCAGAATTCTCAGGTGAATGGTGGCTGTGCTCAGCAACTGCAAGGTCGTGTCTCAAGGAGAGGGCAGAGTTCCTGGATCCCAATGGCTTGAACCTGGATCCCACTGCCTTCTCTTGTAGATGTTCAGCTGCAGATTGGTTGCAGTATTGAGCTCCATAACCGATGTCTCTCTTCTGCGTTTCCAGGTTGACCCTTCGGCCGTGGTCAGCTTTCTGGAAGCTGCTGGCACTCGGATCCGCCATTTATGGTTAACGTACAGCAGTCGGCTGAATGCCATATTTTCTGTGCTTTTGGTAAACTTAGCTGAAACCCCATGGAGGGATTGACTTGTCACAGAATAACTATTGTAACCAATGTTGTATCTCTGGCTGGGGAGCAGTCCTCCCTGAGGGGGCAGCTCACAAATGATAGAGTTGGAGTGGGTGCATAGTGCATTTACTTCAGCCCCCTGGGACTCAGTGCAGGACATGCAGAACTGAAACACCCCCAGCAGATGCAATCCTTAGGCTGCGCTTGAAAACCTTTCTGTTTTTTGGAAAGAAAGTGCTTTGCAGTCTCTCGTTCAGTTGGCCTCATAGTAGCACTTTTGTTCCTAAGGTTCGGGTTGGAGAGAGAGTGTGGTCCAAGGGGTAGAGCCTTGGATGTAGATCTGGAAGAACCAAGGTAACGGAATTGCTTATCCAATGGACTCTCTGGGTCATGTTGCATTTGTCATGTACCTCTCTTCCAGGGTGGCCAACTCCATAGAGTTGTAAAGACAGAGGAGAGGGCGCAATGTGCGCAACAACTTTGCCCATTAGGAGTATTGTATAAAAATGTAATGATTTTAATGATGTGTAGTTGGAGTACTGCAGCTCACATCCAAAAAAGGAAGTCTCTTAAGGACTACACTCTGGAGGTTTTGTGATGCATATTTTTTCAGTTTGTTCAGCTTGAGGATGTGAAAAAGATCCTAGGGAACTTTGAGGCAAACCACCTGAATGCTTGACTCTTGTCCACCCTAGCAGCTTAAAGCATTTAGTTTATCCAAGCCCCCCTCCCATGAACTTGTCAATGGAGATACTGGGTGTAAATGTATTTATTCTTAAACCAGGAATGGGGGGGGGGGGCAGAGGCTGCATCTCCCATCAAGCTTAACCATTGGCCATGTGGCTGAAGCCAATAGGATTTGGATGTCCAACATCTGTTGACCAACATTCTTTTTGAGCTGCATTGGCTCACAGTCAGTTTCCGGCCCCAATTCAAAATGCCGTTTTTTACTTCTAATCATGTACAACCTCCGGAATGAATTAAGTTCGTAACTAGAGGTACCACTGTATTAAGAACAGCTTTGGCTCAGGGTGTCTGAAGGAACACTTCCTGGCATATGGTAGTAATAATAATAATAATAATCATAATAATAATTTATTTATACCCTGCCCATCTGGCTGGGTTTTCCCAGCCGCTCTGGGCGGCTTCCAACAAAACACTAAAATACAATAACCTATTAAACATTAGAAACTTCCCTAAACAGGGCTGCCTTCAGTTGTCTTCTAAAAGTTTGGTAGTTATTTTTCTCTTCGACATCCGGTGGGAGGGTGTTCCACATGGCAGGTGCCACTACCGAGAAGGCCCTCTGCCCGGTTCCCTGTAACTTGGCTTCTCGCAGGGAGGGAACCGCCAGAAGGCCCTCGGCTCTGGACCTCCGTATCCGGGTAGAACGATGGGGGTGGAGACGCTCCTTCAGGTATACTGGACCGAGGCCGTTTAGGGCTTTAAAGGTCAGCACCAACACTTTGAAATGTGCTTGGAAATGTACTGGGAGCCAGTGTAGGTCTTTCAAGACCGGTGTTATATGGTCTCGGTGGCCATTCCCAGTCTCCAGTCTAGCTGCCGCATTCTGGATTAGTTGTAGTTTCCGGGTCACCTTCAAAGGTAGCCCCACATAGAGCGCATTGCAGTAGTCCAAGCGAGACTGATCACCAGCTGAGATCTTTAGAGAAAGCTTGACTTCGTACCCCACTGTTGTCTGAGGCTAGGCTGGTGGGCGTGCAGGATCAGACCTTCTCATGGAATCTAGGTTTTAACTAGTCCTGCTGGACCCCAGTGCCATTTTCGGTTGTCATTTATATCTGACTTTGCTTTCCAGAATGGCAGCTGCCCAGAACTGCAGCTTCTAGAGGTGAACACAGAGATAGAGCAAAGTACTCAGCACTTTCAGCTTCCGATTGAACAGCTTCAAGTAGCTTGTCCACAGCTGCAGGTGTGTGTGGATTAACGGGGGCTGTGGGGCTGCCTTCTCTTCTTCTGAGATGTGTAACAGGGAGACCTTGGAGCACCCCACAGTCGCCTAACCTTGACTCCCTTGGGTTCAGGTCGGGGGTCACAAGCAAGAGACTTCAGCCAGGACAGGGAAATAGCTCTGTGTGGTTTGCGAGTGAGTGAATGGTTTGGTAATGTGCAGCAGAGTCTTTGCTTTGTGGTGTGGAGAGGCAAGCCGGGGGGAGGGAGGTTTCTCTCCCCCCTTCCAATTATCCGGTAACAGATGGCCTGGCTTGGCTTTCTTGCTTGAGTTACCTGGATTTTTTAACCGCTCCACAGATGCACGGTGGGTGTGGCTTTATTTGTTGGTATGTCTGAGAGAGGAACTCAGGCGGGAGGATTTTCCCTCGGGGCAGGGATTTGGGTTTGGTGTCTCCTTGCCCTGTGGCTGATGAGTAATTCGGAGCTCAGGGCTGCCCTCCTCACCCTCCTGTTCTGCCTGTTCCTTCCAGGTCTTGCGCTTGCTCAACCTCATCTGCTACCCAAAGCCCATTCCCCGCTCGGCTCCCACTTCCCCTGGCTTCCCGCAGCTGCAGGAGCTGTGCCTGGCCACAACCTCTTTCTCCTTCGTCGACGACAGCATGCTGAAACGGATCCTGTGCACTTCGAGCCGACTCCGTGTGCTCGACCTGCGCGGCTGCTTCCGTGTCACCCCCAAGGGGTTGGAGCTGCTGCCCTGTCCAGGTGGGTGTGGAAGGATCTGTCGCCTCTGAGTTTTCTAGGCCACTTTCTGGGCAGCCTAATTATCATCATCATCATCCCATCACTCATGCTCATACTTACCTTAGTTGGCAAATCTGCTTGTTTAAAGCAAGACCTGGCTCAGTCATTTATAACCTGCGTGTTGGGACTCCTCCTTTTAGGAGCTCCCTTATGCTGAGCTGAATTACCTAATACAGTGGTACCTCAGGTTAAGTACTTAATTCGTTCCGGAGGTCCATTCTTAACCTGAAACTGTTCTTAACCTGAAGCACCACTTTAGCTAATAGGGCCTCCTGCTGCCGCTGTGCCACCGGAGCATGATTTCTGTTCTCATCCTGAAGCAAAGTTCTTAACCTGAAGCACTATTTCTGGGTTAGCGGAGTCTGTAACCTGAAGCGTATGTGACCTGAGGTACCACTGTACTGCTGGGCTGCTGCCTGAGGGAATAAGGTCTCCTCTTCAATATGGGTGCCATGCTTGTGGAGGAAGCTGAGCCTTCCCCTTCTGCGTCCATTATCTCTGTGCAGCCATTCTTTCAGGCATTTATTCCCCCAAAAGACAAAAGAACTCAGCGAGGGGAAAGGGGAATTTGAATGCAAAACCAAGTGAAGTAAATTGTGTGTGTGGAGCACACAGCTCTGCTTTTGTTGTGTGTAGTTTTAGAGTTCTCAGGCACATGAAGTTGAGACTACACAGATCTTGGGTGTAGGGAGGTCCTCTTGGCCACCTCATAAGGGGCCCATAGCAGAGTTGTCCGGCCTGCAGTTTATGGCAAGAGGATGGTACATGGGATTTTTAGGAGTTATCTAAAACAGGACTGCCCCAGTCAAAAGCAGTGGCGATAGCGATGATATTTGTTTCAGTGAAACATGGCTTTATCACTGGATAATGAGTTTGGCCTTCCAACCCTGTTTGGTGTAAGATACACCCACGTGGCGGTTGTATCATGTGATTATATTATTTAATCATTGTACGTTTCCATGCTGTCACTACGCTTGTCCCTCCTGACACCAGATGTCTTCCGCAGACCTAGAGCAGCTCTACCTGGGCCTGTACTGTAGTGCCAGCCACCTGCACCTGCCCCTCCAAGGCAGCCCCCTCATCACCTGGAAGTGGAACCACAGCTTGAGAGAGCTGGATCTGACCGGCCAGAGCTTCAGCGAAAATGATCTGGAGCAAGCAATGGCTGCTTTCACTCAGGGAGACAGCGCCAGAGGGGAGCCAGTCCTGCGCTCCCTCAACCTCACGGGAACCAAGGCTGCCCTCCATACAGTCAGGTGAGCCGCGGGGGTTTTCCCTGAGATCATCTTTCCCCCTCCTGCAACTAGGTCCCAACCCACCTCTCTTCAACTCTTGAGGGAAACAATGTGGGGGCCACTTATATACTACTTGGATGCTACCTTCCTTTGAGGAAAGGCGAGAATCTTTGGACAGAACCGCTTCTGGGCTGTGTCTTGCTACTGTTGAATATATGTAATCATTTAATATCCATAACCCTTCAAAGTAAAAACAAGCAAACAATTTCACTATGGCTTAAAACATACATCTTAATAATTTTTTTAAGAAAATAAAATGGCAATAGTCAAAAACAGTTTCATCACTATCTGGATCTTTGGGGAAATGAAAACACCCTCTGTCTGGTGCTGAAAGGCAGCTGTGTAGATGACTGCCAGCAGTACAAAAGCAGAGGCGGTGGATTTCTTCTGGTTTGTGTAGGATTATGGTTAGACCAAAAAGTAGCAAGTGCCACTCACAACATGACCTCTGCTGAATGGTGCTCCCTGTGCTGGCTTCAGTTTGCCTGGCAGGCAAGTCTGCCCTGGGAATGCCCAGACCCACCACAATCCCTTGGCTTGAGCTCCAGGCCCGGAATGCTGCACCCTGCAGAATTCACTTGTTGGCAGGCCTGGCCTGAATAATGGCTGCTTTTCAGGCCAGCTTTCCCACCCACAAGCCCCCTGTCCCCGATGGGACGGAAGCCACATTCCTGAGTAGTTGGGAGGAACTTTGCACTGTTTTCACATTTATGGAATCTCTTGTTCTCAATCCATTTGAGACATTTTGGAAGGCATGTGCGTCTTTCTCCAAGCTTTGGGTTGATCAGACTTGTGGCCTTCAGGGGAAAAGCACAGGCATGTCAGCCCTTTGGAACCCTATTGGTGTTTCTTCCTGTTACTGACCTTCACATTACGAGTGGCCTTGTGATAATCTAATGTTTTGCCAATTCCCCACACCAGAAAGGTTGAGAAGGAGCTTAACATTGATCTCCTTTCCTTCTCCCCATAAGCACCCTGATTGCCAACTGCCCTGCTCTCAGCTACCTCAACCTGTCATCCTGCCGCCATTTGCCACGGGGCATGAAGAAGGTGTACCGGGGTTACGGTGAAATCCGGCAGTGTTTGCAGCAGCTCCTGACCAGCTCGGAAGAGCCAGCCACACCAGGAGATGCCTCATAGCAGCTGCCTCTCCAGGAATACCGTAACAGGAGGATCAGTTCTGTCTCTCCTTGCCTCAGCAAGCCAAGTTCCTGCCCTTTTCAGCACCTACACCTTTCCCAGAGGGGTCTTACACCTTTCTCAAGGCAGCAGAGGTGCAGGATCTGTCCCTTGCAAGGAGAAAAGAGACTGTGATGTTCTCGCTGCACTACTGGGAGGGGAAACATTCTACTTGCTGTGTCCCCACCTTTTTTGTAACTTATTTCTGTTGTCTTTTCTATTGTTTGTAGCTCCAAACTCTACCAGAATAAAAGAGTTTTTTTAAAATTTGCACAGTGGGTGTGACTCTGTGTTCTCTCTGGGCCTGGGTTGTAGAAAGCTGGTTGCTCAAACAGGAGTTATCCAGCAACTTCTGGATGTTTTCTTATCCTTGCACCTGGACCCCCTAAAAACACTTTGTCCAATCTAGACTAGGAAGATAAGGGGGAGCTGCTATTCGTAACATCTGCGTGAAGTTGCTGCCATTGAACGTTGACTTGTTTTGCCTACCCATGTCAGGGATGTGATTTAGAAGATCCTTTAGCGAGCTTTTAGTGTCATTGGCCCAGTCCTGTGGAACTCTCTCCTACTAGAGATTCAGTGAGTGCCTTCTGTGCCAACTTTCATATGCCTGCTGAAAGCTTTCCTGTTCCACCAGGCCTATGCAGGCAATTAAGAATACATCATTCCACAGTAGTCAATTTCTGTCTGTTTTTATCTTCTTAACATGATTTTTATTGTACAGGTTTATGTTTTACTGCTTGAAAGCGCTTTGATACGCATTTTTATGGCACAGTGGTATACAACTGTTTTTAATAAATAAATGAATGACATTCCACTTTAACTCTAGCAAGCTTCCCATTCAGTTTGGTGAGAGGTGGTCTTATGTGCAGCTCTTGGGGAGGAGAAAGTGAAGAGGGAGGCACGGGGTGTGTGTGTGGCACTCCTTGAATTACCGGTAAGCACTTTCCTCCGTGATTCTGCAGAGGGCAGCAGCTGTGGTCTTGTCTGTGGAGTAAGCCCAGTTTCCATGGGGATGAGGGATTCTGTTGGCCGCCGTTGCTACGGAAGCTGTCCCGTGACTGTCCCACACCTGCTGCAGGACCAGGTGGGAACAGGTGCACAGAAATAATTTGGGCACTGGTTGGTCCTGGTTCTTGGTCCTGGCTTTTTCTTAGCAACGCCTTCTCTGAAAGACAGAGGCAGTCTTTATAAGGAAAGGAAGTCAGATTCTTAAGGGGTAAGTAAGAATCTGCAAAGGGGACGCGGGTGGCGCTGTGGGTTAAACCACAGAGCCTAGGACTTGCCGATCAGAAGGTCGGCGGTTCGAATCCCTGCAATGGGGTGAGCTCCCGTTGCTCGGTCCCAGCTCCTGCCAACCTGGCAGTTCGAAAGCACGTCCGTGCAAGTATATAAATAGGTACCGCTCTGGCGGGAAGGTAAACAGCGTTTCCATGTGCTGCTCTGGTTCGCCAGAAGCGGCTTAGTCATGCTGGCCACATGACCCGGAAGCTGTCTGCGGACAAACGCCAGCTCCCTTGGCCAATAAAACGAGATGAGCGCCGCAAGCCCAGGGTCGGTTACGACTGGACCTAATGGTCAGGGGTCCCTTTACCTTTACCTTAAGAATCTGCAAATGCTTACCATTCAAAAAGGGCTGATAGGAGTTGCAGCCACAGTCTGTCCGGCCCGTGACGAGTGTCCTCCCTCTTCTCCCCAGCAGTTCTTTTCCAGGAAGGAGAAAGTGCAGAGACGCTCCCTTAAAGACCCAGCAGGATGGCCAAGGCTATACTCAAGGGCCCCCTGGTCCTCTGGCATTGCAGCTTTGCCAGCAGAGAGAAAAACCTGCCTGAGCTGCTCAAGGAGAACAAGTATTTTCCGTTCCAAGTGCAGCAGCCCAAAGGTGAGGAGCGAAGCCTTAGGAAGGCTTCTTGGGTCTTTGTGATTGTGCGGTTGGAGGACTGCCTGAGACGGGCCACCGTTATACTTGAAGTCTGCTCTGGCAACCATTGCACACATCGTAGGGAACCGTCAAACGGTATCTCCCCCCACCCCAGCCTCCCCAGTGCTGGAAACTGCAGTCAAACATAACTGTGCAGGAGGGCTACTTCATGCATGAAGGAGTTAAGGCAACAGAGTCATGTTCCTAGACTCAGCTAGGTCATGCCTCCCCTGTGAGGAAGTGAAAGTGCTTCTCTTCCTTTCTCACACTCTCTTCCAGCCATCAAAACAATTAAAAAATTCCTTCCAGTAGCACCTTAGAGACCAACTAAGTTTGGTATTGGTATGAGCTTTCATGTGCATGCACACTTCTTCAGATTCATGCATGCACACGAAAGCTCATACCAATACCAAACTTGGTCTCTTAAGGTGCTACTGCAAGGAATTTTTTATTTTGTTTCGACTATGGCAGACCAACATGGCTACTACTTCTTCCAGCCATGTGACCAACCAGTATGGACATGTCTGAACTTGCAGCAAGTTCAGATGGCATGTTTGAAACGATATTGTGCATTTTGCACCCAAGAGTAATCTGCCTGTGTTACCCCTTGCTGCTGCATGGATCAGTGCTTGAATCAGACCTTTGGATTTAGTAAGGAAAGCCTTTAAACATACTTAAGACTGTGTGTCATTGCTGCAGGGGTAGAGAGAGGGGACGTGTTTTAAGGCAGACTAAATGGGATATGGAGAAGGGTCTAATAACTCATATTTCACACTATGCTGCTGGTTAACTTAAGAGTGTTTTTAACCCTGCTGGGGGCTGTCTCCCCCTTGAGAGTGTGCAAAGCCCCACATTTTGAATCCAGGCACCCAGCCGATTCTTTTGTTAATTTACCCACACATGGGTCAGATCTATTTTCATACCACAAACCCAGCCCTATTCCTGTCTCTGACACGGGAGAAGACAGGGAGCTATTCTCCGGAGTTACTCTCATGCAAGATGCATGTCTGGGGTTAGGCAGGGAAACTTAGCTGCTTAAACTTCCGTGTTTCAGAATATCTTCATGATAGCAAGGGGGAGTCTGTGTCTTAGCTTACTCACCCAAATAAAAAGGTGTCTAAACAGTTCTCCGCTGTTGCATGTTTTGTATCATTGAAATATGCAACACAATTTCAATTTTATGCGCATCAGGAGCTCTAATTTTGTGTTCTGGGTGCTTCACAGCTCTGGCCATGGGGATGCTGGATTCTGTGGCCTGGGCTGAGGGAGGGAGGGAGGTTGGGGACTTTCAGCCCGGGGTGTGGTGGCCTATAGCTCAGCTCCGCGGGGCTTAGTCCTGAATTTTGCCCTTTCTGCCTCCCCCCCCTACAGTATTTGTGATTGAATATTACAAGGACATGATCTGGAAAGGACTGGTGATTTTCCTGCTTTCTTTGGGGCTCAGCATACTTCACTTCAAAGCGCCACGGGTAGGCACATGATTCTTGCCACTATTGAGAACCAGGTACCAACGAGATGTATTTGTCTTGCCACAATTCCCCCGCTGTGGGAACACAGATTTCCCCTGAAAGTATTGAGCTAGTCACTTGGCCCACACCCCAAAGGGTCTGTGCGACTGCGCTAACTCACATTCCTCCCTCGCTGCTCTCTTGACTTTGCCTTCTTTCTGTTGTCTCTCCTGACACCGCTTTGCAGTTGGGCACCAGCTAATTCCTCCACAAACTACCAGGTACAGTGGTACCTTGGGTTACAGATGCTTCAGGTTACGCATTTTCAGGTTAAGGATGCGCCGAAACCCGGAAGTACCGGAACTTCCAGGTTTCGGTGCTCGCACATGCGCAGAAGAGCTAAATCGTGCTTTGCGCATGCACAGGGTTGCCAATGCTGCAGGTTGTGAACGTGCCTCCCGCATGGATCGTTCACAACCTGAGGTTCCACTGTACATTCATGGAATTGAATAGCAATATAAAAGGGAGTTGTCCTGTAAGGGAGATCATCATTGCTCCCATTTTGCGTCTCGGGAACTGATGCAATCAAGTACACAGCCTCAACTGTGCTTCTTCTGTGAAGTTAAGGGTCTGCACGTGTGTTTGTGCAAATTGGTATTAGGAAGAGCTTGCTGGATGAAGCCAATGGCCCATCTAGTCAGGCATCCTGTTCTCCCTTCAATAAGGCCAAACTTAGATTCACAGGAGACGTCCCTGCTCAGTCCTTCTGAGCTGACTTATCTCAGATCTCCCACATCTGGACAAGGGAATCGGCCAAGCTGGGGAGGAGATTCTCCAGGTTGTTGTTTTTTTGGTGGGGATGAAGAAAACAGATTAGTTGGACCAATATACCCCAAGCTGGTGTCCTCCAGATGTTTCGTACTGCAATCCTCATCAGTCCCATTTGGCTCAGGCCTGACTGGAAAACATCTGGACGCCACCAGGCTGGGGAACACTGGTCCAGGTGAACACCTGGCTCCGAGGAGCAGCTGTGGGCAGAGATTTTGCCTTCGATTCCCCTGTTTTTGAGATTCCTGGAGGCAACGGGTTGACCCTGATGAGGAGCAGGGTTTTCCAGCTGATGGACCTCTTTCTAAGCTTCATTTCCCCCCTGGCACCCCTAACCTTCTCTGCCTGGACCCTTTGCTCTCCTTTCAGGGCACTCAAGACTTCACAGTTTTCTTCGTCTTTGGCATGTTGACCGGACTCTGGCTGTCCATCAGCAACATCCACAAGCGCCGGCTGATCATCAACCACATCAAGGAGGTCTACCAGTTCTACATCAAAGGCATCCTCTGGCAGGAGGGACCTCTGCATCAGATCTACGTGCGGTTGATAGCGCAGCCCGATGGTACCACCAGCATGGCGGGGGGGGGGGGGCATGTAGAAGGCACCCTTGTCGCCTCCTCTGCTAAACTCCTCCTCCTCCTCCTCTCCCATTACGTCCAGGCCTTCCCTCTTGAAATATACTCGGAGTCGAGAGTGGATTTCATGCTCTTTATTCAGCTCATAGTGGTGAGGAGGAATGGAAGTTCCCCCAGAATGTCTGCTTTATATACATTATTTACACAATGGGCCCCACGTGATTGGCTAATTCCGGGATTCACCTGTAGGCCAATCAGGTTGCGGATTCACTTCCACCTGGAGCTGGATTGGGTGGCTCCTGTGGACCAATCAGACTGCTGCGTTCTGAATCCTATTGTTCTAGGACCAATCAGACTGCTGCATTTTGTATCCTATACAACTCAGTACATAACACCTCTCCTCAAATCTCTCCCCCCTGCTAAGCTACTTGCTGAGTCCCACTCAGTCTTATCCTATTTTTGCATTTTAACTAATAACATTTAATAACCATCTGATGGTAATAAAACCTCCAGGGATGCCCAAACTTTTTTCAAAGAGGGCCAGATTTAACGAAGTGAACATGCGTGAGGGCTGACCAAAGCTGGTGAGCTTTTTTTAGGATTGAAGTTGGTGAGCTTTTTTTACAGTTTTACCCCAAAGTTGGTGAGCTTTTTTTTACAGTTTTACCCTGCGAGCAGCCTACACATGATTAAAATTGCACGTTGATGTTATCAGTAAAAGATTGCTAATAACAAATATTTAAAAGCATTCAAAATACAATGAAAATTCAACCATAGGTTAAAAAGACACGATTCAGCTTCTACAAGTCCGGTTAGGCTTGCTTCCAGAAAATCAGGGACCCCAAAGATTACAGCGACGGCACCTAGCTAGTGTCAAGAGGCAGGGAGTTCCCCAAGTGAAGGTGCTGCCACACTAAAAGACTTCTTACAAGTGCGGAATGAGGGCAATGTGGCACTTGAAACAGCGCCAGCTCCACAGACTGAAGCGGGTGACACACAGGTTAACTGGTCCCAATCTGCTATGGGGTTTATATACAGTGGTACCTTGGTTCTCAAACTTTATGCATTCCGGAAATCTGTTCCAAAACCAAAGCGTTCCAAAACCAAGACGCGCTTTCCCATAGAAAGTAATGCAAAATGGATTAATCCGTTCCAGACTTTTATAAACAACCCCTAAAACAGCAATTTAACATGAATTTTACTCTCTAATGAGACCCATAAAATGAAAGCAATAATCAATGTACCGTACTATGAAATAAATAAGGCAGTATTGTAGATGATAAAAGTTAAAATTATTATTTTTTCTTACCTGCACTAATTATAGTCATTGTTTGGATGGGGGGCTTTTATCCATTTCTGCGGTCACACAATCAATCAGTCAGTAGCTGAACTGGGTTCCACACAGTCACAAAAACAAATTAACCGAAAAAGCCTCAAAAACAAAGATGCAAAATCAATAGCAAAAGTGTCAAACTTAATCCATTCCAGAAGTCCGTTTGACTTCCAAAATGTTCAAAAACCAAGGCGCGGCTTGGTGCAGGTGCCCTGGAAACAATAACCGACAGCCGCATTGGATGTTCGGCTTCCGAAAAACGTTAGAAAACCGGAACACTTACTTCCGGGTTTTCAGCGTTTGTGAAATATACTCAGAGTCGCAAAGTGATTTCATGCTCTTTATTCAGCTCATGGTGGTGAGGAGGAATGAATGAAAGTCCTCAAAGTATCTGCTTTATATACATTATTTACACAATGGGCTGCACATGATTGGCTAATTCCGGAATTCTACTGTAAGCCAATCAGGTTGTGGATTCACTTCTATCTGGAGCATGATTGGGTGGTTCCTGCCAACCAATCATACTGCTGCATTGTTCTAGGACCAATCAGACTGCTGCATTCTGAATCCTATTGTTCTAGGACCAATCAGACTGCTGCAGTTTGGATCCTATTCAACTCAGTACATAACACCCCTCCCCTCTAAGTTCCAGTCCTGCCCGGGAGGTCGCATTCATAGTCCTCGAGGTACGCCGGCGGCCGACGTGTGCGTTGCGGCCTGGGGTGTTCCCTGGTCCGGGGTTCAGGTTCTGGCTCGTGTTCCAAGGATGCTGGCTGTGATAGGGCTGTTTGGTCTGGCGCAACCGGCTCGCTCAGTCGTGGTTCTGGTTCCGGTGTCCTTTCGGCCTCACGGGTCCCCTCTGTATTTACTGATTCTGCCTCTCCTGCTTGCTCCTGCTGCTCTATGGGCCTCCCTGCCCCACTGTTCCCTGACCTGTCCTCCTCCTCCTGGTTTTCTCCCGGGAATCGTCGCCGTATCTGGTCGCAGTGGCGGCGCCAGCATTGCCCCCCATCTGTTAGCACCTCGTACGACACGGGGCCAGTGACCCTGGTGACTGTGGCGGGTACCCATGCAGGGCCCGCCCCAAAATTCTTTGTGTACACTGGGTCCTGGGCCTCGAAGGTCCGGGGGTTCCTGCCTTCCCCCACCACTACCTCATCCTGAGCTCTATCGGGGTGAAGGCGGTCCAATCTGATTGCAAGGCGCCGACCCATTAGTAGTTCAGCGGGGCTCCGGCCAGTCGTTGAGCTGGGGGTGCTGTGCTGTGCTAGAAGGAATGTGGCAAGGCGGTACTCCCAATCCCCTTGCGTCATGCGGCGAAGGGTGTCCTTGGTGGTCCGCACCATGCGTTCTGCTTGGCCATTGGTGGCAGGGTGGAATGGCGCCGAACGGATGTGGCGGATGGCGTTCTGCGCTGTGAAGGTTTGGAATTCTCCTGACGTAAATGCAGTCCCGTTGTCTGAGACGAGAGTGTCAGGGAGCCCGTGGGTTGCAAACAGCCTGCGTAGTACTCGGATGGCTGCGGACGTAGAAGTGGACGGTACCAGTGCGACTTCCAGCCATTTGGTGTAGGAGTCCACCACGATGAAGAATGTTTTCCCCTGAAAGGGGCCAGCGAAGTCCACATGCAGGCGTGACCATGGTGCTCGGGCGGACTCCCAGGACTGGACTGGGGCCCTTGGGGGATCTGGGCGGGATTCTTGGCAGGCCTGGCAGTGTTTGACCCAGGCCTCTATCTCTCCGTCGATCCCCGGCCACCACACATAACTCCTGGCAAGGGCCTTCATTCTTACTACCCCTGGATGTGTCTCGTGTAGGGCTGTGAGGACCCTTTTGCGGAGGGGCTGGGGAACAACGACCCTGCTTCCCCATAACAGGCACCCCTTGTGGGCCGACAGTTCATGTTTGCGGGTTGTGTAGCTGGCGAATTCTGGCCCAGGGCTGCTGCTGGGCCATCCCCTCCACACCCAGTCCAGGACCCGGGAGATGACCCTATCTTTCTTGGAATGGTGTGCAACTTCTTGTGCCTGAATGGGGCGGTCAGGAAGCAGCTCCAGGCTCATAACTTCTTGTGCAGGTGCTGGGTCAGGGCCTGTTTCCGGTAGTGGTAGCCTGCTGAGGGCGTCCGCATGGCCCATCGCCTTCCCAGGGCGGTGAATCAGTGCATACTGGTAGCTGGCAAGGAAAATTGACCACCTGAGGACGCGAGGAGACAGCACTTGGGGGGTCTGCTTTTCGGGGGCAAACAAGCCAAGCAACGGCTTGTGGTCAGTCACCACGGTGAAGGGCCGCCCGTACAAGAAATCATGGAATTTTTTTACTCCCTTCACGATTGCCAGACCCTCCTTGTCGATTTGCGAGTAGTTCCGCTCGGTTGCGTTGAGTGTCTGGGAAAAGTATGCCACCGGTACCTCTCTTCCATCCGGGAGTTGGTGTCCCAGGACAGCGCCAATGCCATAGGGCGAGGCGTCGCATGCTAGCACCACTGGCAGCCTCTCGTCGAAGTGTGCCAAGACCGAGTTTGAGACCAGCAAGTCCTTGACTGCCTGGAATGCGGCCTCCTGGCGCTGGCCCCACACCCAAGGGGCCCGCTTGTCCAGGAGTCTGTGTAGGGGCTCCGCTACCGCCGCCTTGTGGGGAAGGAAGGAATGGTAAAAGTTCAATAGTCCCAAGAAGGCCTGAAGTTCAGTCTTGTTCTTGGGCGCTGGGGCATCACAAATGGCCCGTACCTTGTCCCCAGTTGGGTGGACCCCTTCTGCGTCCACCATAAATCCCAGAAAGTCCACCTGAGGCACTCCTAGTAGACATTTTTCCCGCTTCACCTTGAGGCCCGCCGTCTGGAAACGGTGCAGAACGGTGCGGAGGCGGTCCTCAAACTCCTCTGGTGTGGGCCCGGCAATCAACACATCATCGAAGAAGGGGGTGACACCAGGAATCCCTTTAAGGAGAGAGTCCATTAGATTCTGGAATATGCCTGGTGCCACGCTGACACCAAATTGCAGCCGCTTTACCCTGAACGCTCCTCTGTGCGTCACAATCGTCTGTGCCTCTGCTGTGGCCTCATCTACTGGCAGCTGTTGATATGCTTGGGCCAAGTCCAGCTTGCCAAAAATTTTCGACCCAGCCAGGGTAGCAAGGACATGGCTGACCACTGGCACTGGGTATGCATGGGCCGTGAGGGCCTTGTTTATGGTACATTTGTAGTCTGCGCAGATGCGGACCGAACCATTAGGCTTGACGGGTGTGACGATTGGGGTTTCCCAGGGGGCATTAGGCACCGGCTCCAGCACTCCTTGCTCCACGAGTCGGTCCAATTCCTCGTCTATACGGGGTTTCAGAGCGAACGGGACCCGGCGGGCCTTGAGCCTGACTGGTCGTACTGCGGGGTCAAGCTGTAGAGCAATGGGGGGGCCCGTATACTGTCCCAATTTCCCATCGAAAACCCCCGGAAATTCCTTGCATATGGCGTCCACGTCCACTTGTAAGCTTGTGTGGTTCACCCCGGTGACGGCTAGCCCCAGTGGTCCAAACCATGCCAATCCCAGTAAGCTAATGTAGGGGCCCTTGACCACAAGCAAGTCCAGTTGCCGCGTCCGCCCTCGGTATTGCACCCTGAAGGTCCCCACCCCCATTGTGGGGACCTTACGTTTCTGGAAGTCCCGGAGGGTGAATGGGGCCGGCCTGAGTTTGGGACCCCCAGTAGGACACAGTTTCCTTAAGGTCCTTGCCGAGATTATGGATAGAGTTGAACCCGTGTCAAGCTCCATGCGGCATGGGGCCCCCTCTATCTGTACCTCTACATAAATTTTCTCTACGTTGGGGTGGGGCAACTGGTATACCTGGAAGTCCGTGAGCTCCGTCGAGTTGCCTTGGTGCGTTGGGCCCCGGGACCTGGGGCTCTTGGATAGGTCATCTGATGCCTGGCGTCGGGCGGGCCGAGCTCGACACACCCGGGCGATGTGTCCCAATTTTCTGCACTGCCTGCACTCTGCGTTGCGGAAACGGCAGGTCCTCCTCTCGTGACTTTCCCCGCAGCTTGCGCAGTTCCCTCCTTCTCGTCGAGGCAGCTGTGGTATGTGGGCTGCTTGAGTGCGCTGCTGTACTCGGTGCACCTCCTCCTTGTCAGATCCTGAGTCGTCGGTGAGGTCTTCATGGTGGACCCTCTGTTGGGACGGCTGGCTCGGCCGTGCCTCTTGCGTCGACCTCTCGGCAGCTTCCGTTGCCAGGGCCTCCTCCAGAGCGACCTGGAACGTTAGGTCCTTCTTAGCGTAGAGGCGTCGTTGCAGCTTCTCATCCTTCAGGCCACCGACGAGGCGGTCACGAAGCATGTTCTCCAGCTCTGAGAAGTTGCAGAACCGGGCAGCTTGGCGGAGAGAGGTCACAAACCCAGTTATGGTTTCCCCAGGGGCTTGCCGCTTTGCGTAGAAGGCATTTCGACGAGCCACCACTGAGGGCTGTGGCGAAAAGTGCCCCTTCAGCTGTCCCATTATTGTTTTGTATGGAACAGTAGCAACGTCTTCAGGCGCAAGGAGAGCCCGGGCGATTTCAAACGTCTCCTCTCCGCAGACGCTGAAGAATATTGCCCTCTTCTTGGCGTCTTCTTCCTCGGTGACCCCTTTGGCTTCTAGGAGGAAGGTGAAACGGGAGGCGTACGCTTCCCAGTCTCCAGATGCTGGGTTGAACGGCGAGAAGCTGCTGTCGGTTGCCATTCTGAGTTCCTTGTGTCCCGGAGCTGAAGCCTGGATACACGGTGCGAGGCAGCGGTGTGGCAGGTGGCGGTGCTGCGGTGCTGTGTGTGGCAGTCAGCTCAGCGGGATCCCACCTTCGTCGCCAGTGAAATATACTCAGAGTCGCAAAGTGATTTCATGCTCTTTATTCAGCTCATGGTGGTGAGGAGGAATGAATGAAAGTCCTCAAAGTATCTGCTTTATATACATTATTTACACAATGGGCTGCACATGATTGGCTAATTCCGGAATTCTACTGTAAGCCAATCAGGTTGTGGATTCACTTCTATCTGGAGCATGATTGGGTGGTTCCTGCCAACCAATCATACTGCTGCATTGTTCTAGGACCAATCAGACTGCTGCATTCTGAATCCTATTGTTCTAGGACCAATCAGACTGCTGCAGTTTGGATCCTATTCAACTCAGTACATAACAGTTTGAGAACCAAGGCGTTTGAGAACCAAGGTACCACTGTATTAGGAAGACCTAGGACTTGAGCTGGTAGCAAACTGGCCGCAGAATGCGGGACTAGATGGGCCATGGGCCTGATCCAGCTGGATATTTCTATGCTCTTATGAAAGCTTCACTTAAGCCTTTGCACTGCTGTTTTTGACTGTAACCCCCATCAGCCCCTGAAGGAGGAGGCATGCGCTCTGGGCTGCTCCTGGACCCAGGCTCATTGCTCCATGGCTAGACAACGTGCCTTTTACCAGCTGCACCTGGTATGACAGCTACGGCCGCTCCTGTGTGCAGCCAAAGATAACTAGCATGCTTAGGACTAGTTAATGCATGAAGGGGTTAAGACCACAGAGTGCTCTTCCTAGACTTCACCTCACGTGGAGGAGGAAGTGAAGTTCTCATTCCACCATGTGAAATTGACCAGGCAACATGTCTGGGCTTGACTTTTTCAAGCCCTGACCACGTGCTCAGAAATAATTTCCTGTATTTTGTAAGCCCAAGGCTTATCACAGAATTATAGAATTGGAAGGGGTCCTGAGGGTCATCCAGTCCAACCCGCTCCAATGCAGGGATCTCAGCTAAAGCATCCCGGACAGATGGCCATTCAGCCCCTGCTTTAAAACCTTCAAGGTAGGAGAATTCACAACCTGTCAAACAACTCTTACTGCCAGAAAGTTCTTCCTGATGTTTGAAGAAGAGCCTCTGTTCTTCTTGCTGCTGCATGGGATAACACATGAACCTGACCTTTAGAGTTTGTAAGTAAAGCATTTAAATCAGGGGTCAGCAAACTTTTTCAGCAGGGGGCTGGTCCACTGTCCCTCAGACCTTGTGGGAGACTGGACTATATTTTGAAGAAGAAGAAGAAAATTAACAAATTCCTGTGCCCCACAAATAACCCAGAGATGCATTTTAAATAAAAGGACACATTCTACTCATGTAAAAACACGCTGATTCCCGGACTGTCCATGGGCTGGATTGAGAAGGTGATTGGGCCGCATCCGGTCCTTGGGCCTTAGTTTGCCTACCCATAATTTAAACCTACTAACGGTGTGGTCTGTTTATTGAGAGAGGGGTAGAGAGGGGTAGTCCTGTAAACAGGATATTTAAAATGTCAAACAGCCTCTATTCCTCGTGCTTCACTGCGCTGCATGATTTTAATACTCTGCTGTGATCTCTTTCTAAAGTGTGTATAGCCCCATACTTTGGATCTAGGGATCTAGTCAATTCTTTTATTAATTACCCCACACAGGTGATCTACATCTATCTATTTTGCACTCCATATACTGGACCAGGAGAGCTCGGACTCTGCAATGGCAGCCTCCATAGTAACACTCTGTTTCCTCCTTGTTCCAGCCTACGGAAAACGCTACTACAGCCTCATTATCAATGGATACCGCCTGGAGGTGCTCACTCTGGCTGCACTGACGGACCAGTTTGAGGTATGGGGTGGACCCTTACTGGGCCAGTTATAGGGCTTTGTGTCTTGACCAGATGCATGGCAGATGGAGGACCAAAGGTCCAGCCTCACACAGGATATCTGATGCATTTATTGGCTTGATATACATGTAGATACTCCACTTCCGCGCCTAATGGTTGGAGCACCTTCCAAAACAATCCGAATGGTAACTGCAGTAAAGACGTTGGCCCTGCAGATTCCTAAACCTTAATGGTTCTCCATTTCTTGGTCTCTGCGTCTAGGAAAGTGTAAAATATAACTAGCTAAACCCACACTCACACAGCAACAATAGTTCAAAACACAGCGAGTCCTTTCACTGGGCAAACGCCCCAGGCGAAGTACCAGGGCAAGAGCGTTTGACATACCAAGATTTCCCAACTACAGCAGCAAACCCTCAAGACACTCCGAGTCGCTTACCCACGATCCCAGGGATGGATCCAGCCTCTCCCATGTTCTGATCCCCCTGCAATGGGAGAAAAATCTCTACACTGGGGGAAATCCCTACACTGGGAGAAAAATCCAACGCTTTCTCACAAAGCTATGGGGCCACAAAGTTTCTCTAGGTTGTCGTCAACACACCACTAGTACCCGTTGCTTGACTTCCTTTCCAGTATGATCTAAACCATCACGGGTGCTTCCATTGTGATTCCTGCATTGCAGCGGGTTGGACTAGATGACCCTCGGGGTCTCTTCCAACTCTACCATTCTGTGATCATAGGGAGAGACATTGCACATGTGCCACCTGGTGGTTGGTTCTCGTGTGCATGTGTGCTTCGGTGTGTGCATGTTGATTTTTCTTTCCTTGTTCTTAAAGGGGGCGCTGCTCCTGTCGGTCTCCTGGGTAGCTCTTTAGGTAGTTGAAGTGTAGGTGGGTTCCCACAAGGCAAAGCACAGCGATAACAGCAAGAAACTTTTTTGAACTACATAACTGGGAAACAGGGGCAAAGCAACAGCTTATATACATTTCTGAAAGCCTGGGCCACTCCCTCTCCCAACATGATTGGCTGTCTAAACGTCCAAGCTGCAAATCACAACTCAGAGTTCAAGGGCCAATGGCAGAGGCCCAAATCCTGAAATGCTCTGTGATTGGATACCATGTATCGATTCAGAACACAGGAGGACCCTTAGTCTAGACTCAAGCTCAGGCAAACACAGACCACTGACTACATAACAGTCCAGTGGCACCTCCGGTTGCAGACAGGATCCGTTCTGGAGGTCTGGCCGGATCCCAAGGTTTTTGCAACTGGAGAGACCGCTTCTGCGCACGTAAGCGCAGTGTTAGAGTGCTTCTCTGCATGCACAAAAGCGGTCTATTGCTTCTGCGCATGCGTGTGCGGCAAAAACCTGGAAATATACTTCCAGGTTTGCCGCTTATGTGTCCCAAAGTTTATGTAACCGGAGGTACAAGTGTATTTATGATTGCATTCCAAATATAATTAACCCTCTCAGATAAGACCTACTATTTTACTGACCCCACCCCAATCCTGGGATCTAGCCGTGGAATTCTAAGCACTAATGCCCACCTGCAGCTTCTGGTCACACATCATAAGCATCTCTCTCAGTGTGTGTGTGTATAGAAGGGGCAAGCCACATTTCTGAAGGGCTTTGGGCTTTGTCCCATATGTTAGATTTCTGAATGAGAAAGGGAGACGTGTTTCACATTACCCTTCCCACTGAATGACGGAATCGTAGAATCGTAGAGTCATCTACTCCAACCCCCTGCAATGGTAATATTTTAGTTTTCTGTTACGTTGCTTTGACTGTATGCTCTATATTGGACTTTCTCCAGGTTGTTTTATTTATGTTTTATTGACTTAATATGCTTCAAACCGCTTTGAGATTTTTCTTAAAAGTATAAAGCGGTACAGTGGTACCTCGCAAGACGAATGCCTCGTAAGACGAAAAACTCGCAAGACGAAAGAGTTTTTCGTTTTTTGAGTTGCTTCGCAAGACGAATTTCCCTATGGGCTTGCTTCGCAAGACGAAAACGTCTTGCGAGTTTGTTTCCTTTTTCTTAAAACCGTTAATACCCAGGGAATCCGTGCTTCGCAAGACGAAAAATTCGCAAGACGAAAAAACTCGCAGAACGAATTAATTTCGTCTTGCGAGGTACCACTGTATAGAAATTCAAAAAATAAAATCAAATAAATAAATGGACTGCTATTGGACCGCTATCTTATCTGAAGTCTACTCCTACTGCTCTTGACGGAGTTCACTTCCTAGCACCCACCTTGTCTTCATTTCCACTTTTGGATTTGACTCCCATCTGTATGTAAAAAGGGCCTTTCTGTCAAGTAACCGCAGAGGTCCAGCAAAAGGGGTGGTGAGGGTTAGGGGGCTCCCTCTGCTTCCCCCGCAGGCCTCAGGTGCCCCTGGGGCTCACTGCCCAGCTCTCCCCACGTTTGAGAGTTGGAGGGGTGAAAACACGCTCCATCCTTCCAGGCCTGCTCAACCTGCCCCACCTTGCCTGTGTCTCCCCCCAGCTTCTCGATTCCGTGGGGCGCCGCATCGCCCGCAACCTCAACCTCAACTTCTTTGACTATGAGGATGTCTCCACGCGTCACGTCATCAGACACCTTCCGCCGGAGAGGTACGACGACGACGACGACGACATGGACTACGGGGAGAACACGAGTGTGTGAGGGGAGCGGGCAGGGGTGGGTGTGTGCTTGGCTATTAAAGGTGGGCACTCTGTTCTGGGTGATGATTGTGTCCAAAGTGTGTCCTTTGCCAGGGTCTGCCTGGTTCCTTTCTTCTCTGTCCTTCAGCAGATGTCTTCTGAGCTGCTTTGTGTCTACAAAGGTTCAATCCTGGGGAGATCTCCATGGAATGGGAGAAGGAGGGTGGGTGGCCCAAAGGAACTGGGAGGAATGGTTCCAGCATGACCAGACCCAAAAACCTCTTGGCGCTGGAGTGGTCCAAGAGGAACTCCACCCAAATTCATCCTGAAAGCCTATCTGTTGCCCAGCTCCTAGTGGGTAAGAGTGGCGGACTCGTAATCTGGGGAACTGGGTTCGTGTCTCCGCTCCTCCACCTGCAGCTGCTGGGTGACCTTGGGCCAGTCACACTTCTTTGAAGTCTCTCAGCCCCACTCACCTCACAGAGGGTTTGTTGTGGGGCAGGAAGGAGAATGTGAGCCGCTTTGAGACTCCTTCAGGTAGTGATAAAGCGGGATATCAAATCCAAACTCTTCTTCTTTAAGAGGAGCTTAACCCTGCCCTGTGGAGCAGCCAGTCAAGTCTGACTCTCTGGTAGTTGCTGCTATCCCCGACTTTTGAAACTGAAATAGAAGAGTTTGGATTTGATACCCCGCTTTATCACTACACCAGATTACAAGTCCGCCGCTCTTAACCACTACATCACACTGGCTCTTTATTGTCACTTGTACAACTTGTATACAGTGAGGTTACACAAGCACCCCCACTCAGCTCTCTTAGTCTTAATTCCCCTCGTTTACGGACGCACACCCACCAAACCCGAAAGTCAGTTGCCCTGTGGTTATCTTTTCATTCAGCAGCCTAACAGCCCAGGATAGAAGCTGTTCTTTACCCTGTTGGTGCCACTAATCCTGCTTCTATATCTTCTGACCGAGGGCAGGAGATCAAGAAAGTGCCGGCCAGGGTGTGTATCATCCCTGAGAATTTTCCTCACTCTCCTGAGGCAACGTTCTTCCGCTATTTCATCCAGCAGATTCACGGGACAGCCCATAATATCTTGTGCTGTATTCACCACCCTCTGTAGGCACTTCCTATCAGATGATGTCAAACCAGCATCCCACACCGTGATGCAGTAGGAAAGGACACTTTCTATTGTGGACCGGTAGAAGGAGATCATCAAATGTTGATTGACATCGTTCTTCCACAATATTCTGAGGAGATGGAGTCTCTGTTGGGCTTTCTTAACCACCTGGGTTGTATTGATTTTCCAAGTAAGGTCTTCACTGAGATAAACTCCTAGGAATTTAAAGGAAGAGACTCTCTCCACACAGCCCTCCCCGATGTACAGTGGGGCTAGTTCTCTCTTCCTCCGAAAGTCCAACACCATCTCCTTTGTCCTTTTTGGTCACCTAAAAAGGTAAAGGGACCCCTGACCATTAGGTCCAGTCGTGACCGACTCTGGGGTTGTGGCGCTTATCTCGCTTTATTGGCCAAGGGAGCTGCCATACAGCTTCCGGGTCATGTGGCCAGCATGACTAAGCCGCTTCTGGCGAACCAGAGCAGCACACGGAAACGCCATTTACCTTCCCGCTGGAGCGGTACCTATTTATCTACTTGCACTGGCGTGCTTTTGAACTGCTAGGTTGGCAGGAGCAGGGACCGAGCAACGGGAGCTCACCCCGTTGCGGGGATTCGAACCCCCGACCTTCTGATCGGCAAGTTCTAGGCTCTGTGGTTTAACCCACAGCGCCACCCATGTCCCTTTTTGGTCACCTACAGCCCCCCAAACAAGGAGAGAAGCTGGGGGTGCAGCAAATGAATTGATTTTTAAACCAGGCTCTGAGCCAGAGCACTCTGCAATGCTCAGTTCAGCCTTTCCACAGCTCTCTGGGGGAAAGCAAGGCTTGATTCCCGCCGCCTTTTCCTACTCCGAAGCATCCTGCTCATTTCGCTAAAGTGAATGCCAAACTTTCAGTAGCTTGAATTCCTTTAAAAAAAAAAATTTATTCAATTTTTCCAATTTTATACAAAGACAAAAAGAAAAAGAAAAATATTAAAAACAAATCAATTTCAATATCAATTTTTCAATAACATATTTCTTTGACTTCCTCATACCTCCCCTTCTTGTTTTCTAGTTCAAATTGTTAATCCAGCAAATCCTAATCTCTTAACATTCCTTTTAACTAACACCTTTTTTTTCCCAATCAACTTTTTAAATTTTATAACTTAAACAATATTAATCCCAGTTCTTTTTATCATAACAGCTAGAGACCACATAAGTTCAATCCAGCATCTTTCAAAGTTCATTAATTTTACAATATTTCTGTAAATAGTCCTTAAATTTCTTCCAGTCTTCTTCTGATTGGAAGAAATTTAAGGACTATTTACAGAAATATTCCAAGCATCAGTCTGAACCCAGGTGTGCTTGCTTGTGTGCGGATTTCAGAACCCAGTTGCACCCATTTCAGCGGTCCAGATGGTGGGACTTTTCTTGGGCTCCAACTCCCATCTCCTCCCTGAGCGCTGGCCAAGCTGCCATGGGCTGATGGGAATCCTGCACCAACCGGGGTCCCACAGCTGGACCCCCACCCTGCAGCCTCGGGGCGGGGGGGGGGGAGTGTTCTCTCTCCTTGCTCTCCTGTCGCCCCCCTTCACCCACTAGATGGCGCTCCTTGACTTTGACTCGGGGCCTCTGCTGAGCCGCTGGCTGCTGCGCTGAGAATTTGGGAAAGTTCTTTGCTGGCTCCCCAGCCCATCTCCTTCCTCCCTTCCAGCAGAAGGCAGGGACCAGCCAAGGGCGGGCGGACAGGGACAAGGGCTGTGCAGAGGCTCCGGGCATAGGAGACTTGCCGTTGGCTTTGGGCGAGGGTGGTGGGGAAGTGGGCTTTCGGAGAGAGGGGCAACTTTCTCTTTCCCTGTGGCCGCCTGCGCACCTTCCAGAGGCGCCTGCTCAGCTCTCCCACTGCGGCCCATTGCAGCAGCACGGAATCGCATCTCCACCCCGCGCGCGCTGCTGCAGCGCGTCCTCCAAGCGACTCTGCCTTGCCAGCTGCAGTCCCGGCGCCGCCACTTGGCTCCCAAGACTGCCCCGCTTTGCACAGAGAACTGTAGAGTCGAGAGGAGGAGGAGGGACCGAAAGGGCCGCCTAGCCCAGCCCCCGACACATGTGCGCCATGCTTAAAAATTGTGGGAAACGAGAGCGGGTGGGAGGCAGGATTAAACGAGTTACTGAAGGTTAGGACCCGGAGAGGGGCACGGGAGGGTTTGTTGAAAATGCTAAAATACAGCTTGGGGAGGCTCTGAATGTGCTCAGAGCAGTGAACTTTTCCTCTGCAGCTGAGATACCCCCAACAACACCCCCGCCCCGTTAATTTTCTCCTTGCACCGGAGCAGGGCATGAGCCCACCCCCGTGCCATTTCTCCGGCTGGTGGTTTGCGGGAAACAGGTTTGGGAGCAGCTGCCCAAGGTGGACCCCACTGGAAAGGGTATTCCGTTAGTAGAGACCCCCCCCAACTCCCCTCAGAGGAGGCACCCAGAGAAAGGTCTCAGATGAAGATAGGAAAGTCGGTTCCTACTGGGAGAGGCGCCCTGAAAGATACTGGGGTCCTGATCCGTACTGGGCTTCTTAGGTCAAAACCAGCACTTGAATCGGGTTTGGCAACCTCCAGACAGCCAGCTCCGCTGTGCCAGGATTGGTGAAATAGGAGCTGCTTGCCTTGAGCCTGCCTGTGATTGGGCGGCCACATTGCACACCACTTGCAGTTTCTGAACCAACTTCCAAGGCAGCCCCACAGAAAGCGCATTGCAGGAATCCGACCTCAAGGTTACCAAAGCAAAGGTGGCGGCTGCAGGCAGGTTGTCCCAGTCTAGGCAGCTTAAGCTCCTGGGAGGCTCAAGCAAAAATGAAAACAAAGTCTGCTCTGGAAGTTTGCTATCCTCCTTTGACACATGGACACCATGTGGCCTTTGAATCTGGAAACGTTCGATTTACTTCCAGCACAGAATGGCTCAGCCAGGGCCTGCGCCTGCCCTCAGAGGGACCCGGCCTGGCAGAGCCCTGGCAACCTCTGGGGGAGGCTAGGGGCAGGAGAACAGGCCAGTGGGAACAGGGGGTCGGTGTCCCTGGGCACACCTGGCTACAGGACCCTCTCCATCCTGTGGGATGTGAAACACAAGAGCAGTCAAGTACAACATTCCTAGAGTGAACATGTTTACACATGGGGAGGAATGTTTGTCCAGCCAGCAGGTAAGCTTCCTGTTTCCTTCTGGGCTGGGACAGACTTCCTCTGCATGTGACTAGAGGTGGGCAGGGCCTCACCTGTGCAGGTAACGACAAAAGCACAGGGTAGGACAGCTCTCTCTCTTTTTTTGACTACATGCATCGAAGAAGCAACATCTGCTTAGCCAAAGATGCTCCCACAGACACCTGTGTCCCCAAACGACAGACAGGCTCATTCAGAGGATGAGCCTTCAGACTCTGAGAGTTTGTGTGTACATGGAGCACAGGGGTTGCAGTTAGAAGACTGTTTGTGAACCTCCAAAACAAAGGTGGTGTCAAAGTTAACTCATTGAAAGACCCAGGAGCCCCACCTCCACTCCCTTCCTGGGAATCATTCCATGCGCATAAGAACATAAGGAGAGCCTGCAGGATCAGGCCAATGGCCCACCTAGTCCAGCATCCTGTGCTCACAGTGGCCAACCAGATGCCTCAGTGGGAAACCAGTGTGGGAATGTTCAGGGATGCAGGAGAGGATATATTGTTTGATTATAGCCTTTCCAACTTGTGTTAACAAGTTCACAATTTAGCAGAGTAACATTCCCCTTTTTAAACTCACAGAGGATGCGTTTGCTCAGGCTCGCTAAAGCCTCTATTATAACTGTTCTGGTATTTTCCCCTTATTCCCTCATAAAAGATAAGACACGACACAGTCTTCTATAAAAGTATAAAAAGGTTTACTCACACATAATTCTGTTCACAATAGGATCCTAGAAGGCAGACTTAGCTTAGAAAAGTAACATATACCTGGAAACTATCCCATAAGGAGACAGCCCCTTTCTCCTCTCTTGGCTGGAAGCATCTTTGGCTAAGCAGATGTTGCTTATTTAATGCATGTAGTCACAGAGAGAGAGATGGCTGCCCTGCCCTGTGCTTTTGTCGTTACCTGCACAGGTGAGACCACGCCCACTTCTAGTCACATGCAGAGGAAGTCTGTCCCAGCCCAGAAGGAAACAGGAAGTTGACCTGCTGGCTGGACAAACATTCCTCCCCATGTGCAAACATGTTCACTCTAGGAATGTTGTACTTGA
Organism: Podarcis filfolensis; assembly: GCF_964270895.1. NCBI lineage: Eukaryota > Metazoa > Chordata > Lepidosauria > Squamata > Lacertidae > Podarcis > Podarcis filfolensis. Next base: position 90,495,485 of record NC_139603.1, on the reverse strand, counting down.
CTGCTCTTGTGCTTCACATCCCACAACCAGCAAGCAGGATTCGAGCACGATTGCCCTTCTCCCTCCTTGGGGTCCCTGCTGACTCTTCCAATTCTCTGGTCCTGTGATTCATAAAAACCTAAGATTCCTCTTCCAGGGAACCAGCAAGCATGACTTGAGCGCAAGAGCAACTCTCCCCTCCTGTGGTTTCCAGCAAGAGACATTTGGAAGCATGGCTGCCTCTGACTGTGGAAGCGCAGGAGAGCCATCCTGGCTAGGAGCCATCGGCAGCCCTCCCCCCCTCCGTGAATTTTTCCAGTCCTCTTTTAAAGCTGTCCAAGGTGGTGGCCATCCCTGCCTCCTGAGGGAGAGAGTTCCACAGGTTAACTGTGTGCCGTGTGAAGAAGGACCTCCTTTTCCCTGTCCTTGCTGTCTGCCGTGGAGGCCAATCCAAGGCCTTCAACATTCTAGTCCACAGGTAGGCAAACTAAGGCCCGGGGCCCGGATCCGGCCCAATCGCCTTCTAAATCCGGCCTGCAGACGGTCCGGGAATCAGTGTGTTTTTACCTGAGTAGAATGTGTCCTTTTATTTAAAATGCATTTCTGGGATATTTGTTGGGCATAGAAATTCATTCATATTTCCCCCCCCCCAAAATATAGTCTGGCCCCTCACAAGGTCTGAGGGACAGTGGACCGGCCCCCTGCTGAAAAAGTTTGCTGACCCCTGTTCTAGTGCCCCAGATCTTCGTGGCACTCCCAGGAGAGGAGTCTCTCTCTGGACTCCTGCTTTCATTAGCCTTATCGCTGCGGCCACCTTCACCCATCCATCTTTCAACCCCTGCTCCCTGGGGTCAAGGGTGTGTGATCAGGCTTGGAGTTGCAGGTGTGTGTGTGTGTGTATGTGTGTTTGCCTGGCCTCCTTTCTCTGCTCTCCTGAGGGTGTAACTCCTGCCCGGGAGGTACAGCCATTGCCCCCCATCACATCTCCATCACAGGGGAATATAAAGGTAAAGGGATCCCTGACCATTAGGTCCAGTCGTGGCCGACTCTGGGGTTGCGGCGCTCATCTCGCTTTATTGGTGGAGGGAGCTGGAGTACAGCTTCCGGGTCATGTGGCCAGCATGACTAAGCCACTTCTGGCGAACCAGAGCAGTGCACGGAAATGCCGTTTACCTTCCCACCAGAGAGGTACCTATTTATCTACTTGCACTTTGACGTGCTTTCGAACTGCTAGGTTGGCAGGAGCTGGGACCGAACAATGGGAGCTTGTGGGGATTTGAACCGCCGACCTTCTGATCGGCAAGTCCTAGGCTCTGTGGTTTAACCCACAGTGCCACCTGCATCCCATATCACAGGGGAACGAGTTGGAAGCAATTCTTGACTGTGTGCGAAGCATTATCAGCAGAAGCCTCTTCCAGGAGGATCCATCTTGCCTGGAGCTCCCAGGGCATCCAAACAACAGGAGAGTTTGGCATTTGCACCAGACCAGCAGGCTGCCTGCTCCAGCATCCTGTTTTCCCCCAGGTGCCAAGGAGATGCCCTTGGAAAGCCCACAGGTAAGGGCATGAAGTCAGCAAACCTCCCTTCCCTTGTTAGTCTGCCTGCAACTAGTGTCCAGAGGTAGACTATCTTGGACCATGGAGGGTCCATTTAGCTTGTCTTCGGGATTATTAATTCATGGCTAAAGATCCTTGAACAGAAAGTTCCCAGAATTTGCAACTCTGAAATGCTGAATTAAAAACCACAGGGTTTTTGTTCACCATTTCAGAGCTAGAAGTTCAATGGTCGGGGGGGGGGGGGGAGGACATTTGACCTTCAAACAGTCTCAACAGCAGGAACAAAGTGGTACGCTTTGCTAACACTTTTTTTTAAAATTAAAAAATAAACACCCTTCGGTTGCAGTTGCCGCAACTTGGGGCACTGAATGCATTCAGATAAAAATTATTTGTATAAAATCTGCCATGTACTCAGTCAGTTGCCCTGAGTGAACCTGGAATCTAGTATTGTGACCAGTGCTTTTTTTCTAGAAAAATATGTACCGGTCCTCACACCATGAAGTTGTTACATTAAGTGCCACATTTTTAACAACAAAAAAGGAGGTGCTGGTCCTGTGTACCCCTGAGTACCCCCTGAAAAATAGGACTGATTGTGACAGAGGGAGCAAAGCATCTTCTCTCAGTTTTTACCTCTTGCAATGTCCTTTTCCTGCATCTCGGAGGGTTGTGTGGCGCTGCCGGGCTCTCCAACCTTTTGGGGCCCCTGGACATGTTTGCAAACACGAGGAGACAGGTGTGAGCACTGTGTGCCTCCCAAACCTTCCCCTACAGGTAACACCTGGATGCTTATTTCAAGCCTAATTTCAACTGGGGAGGGAGGGGGCAGGAAGGCATACCCTGTGGACGCCAGGGAAGACCTCTGCAAGTGGCTCACAGGTGCCTGGTTGGCATATGGGCCTGCTCGTGAGGAAATTTGGAGATGACGGACGCTGTAGCATATGGAGGGCACCAGATGTTGTTGTTGTTTTGCATTGTTTTATTGATCCACCATTTCCCCCAAGGAGCTCCAGGTGACGTGTGTTATGGTTGTTTAGTCGTGTCCGCCTCTTTGTGACCCCCTGGACCAGAGCCCGCCAGGCCCTCCTGTCTTCCACTGCCCCCCGCAGTTTGGTCAGACTCATGTTTGTAGCTTCAAGAACACTGTCCAACCATCTCGTCCTCTGCCGTCCCCTTCTCCTTGTGCCCTCCATCTTTCCCAACATCAGGGTCTTTTCCAGGGAGTCTTCTCTTCTCATGAGGTGGCCAAAGTCTTGGAGCCTCAGCTTCAGGATCTGTCCTTCCAGTGAGCACTCAGGGCTGATTTCCTTCATAGGTTTGATCTTCTTGCAGTCCATGGGACTCTCAAGAGTCTCCTCCAGCACCAGAATTCAAAAGCATCCATTCTTCGGCGATCAGCCTTCTTGATGGTCCAGCTCTCACTTCCATACATCACTACTGGGAAGACCATAGCTTTAACTATACGGACCTTTGTTGGCAAGGTGATGTCTCTGCTTTTTAAGATGCTGTCTAGGTTTTGTGATTGCTTTTCTCCCCAGAAGCAGCCGTCTTTTAATTTCGTGACTGCTGTCACCATCTGCAGTGAGTGACGTGCGCTGCTCTCCTCATTTCATCAACACAACGACCCTGCAAGGTAGATGAGGCTGAGAGGCCCTTTCACGAAGGCGCTCTCTTCTCTCACTTCCAGCGACTCCAAAACCCCTCTTTTATCATTTCCTGAGCCAGCCCGCCAGCCCACCCCCAGTTCTCCAGCACCCACAGGTTGCCCGGCACCCAGGAAAGCGGGGCGCGACTGTGGGTGCCAAGCAGCAACGGGGGGGGGGCTGGGCTGTGAGCCTTCACCCCTCTCCCTCCGAGCTCTGTCCGGCTCCTTGCAAACCCAGAGGAAATCCACAGGGACTAGTAACCTGGCGGCTCTCCCCGCACTCCCCCACTGAAGTTGGGAAGCAAGGCGCTCCAACAGGGATGGCCTGATGAGCCCCCACTCCCGGCTTCCCTCCCCAGCCCATTCCTCCCACTGCAGCAGCAGCCGTGCTGGTGTGGCAGGGCATGTAATGGAGCTCCCCCCCCCGCCGTTCAGCTCCACGGCTGTGCGAGGCGACCCCCTTTAATTGCTTTTATAGAGTGAACAATGAAACAGACTCCATCCACAACTAATGAACTCTCCTTCTCTCCCCCTCTCCATCCCCCCCCCCCGCTGGGCGGGCGGCTGCCTGCGGCCTCCCCCGAGGGGGGGGGGAGAGAAGCTGATCTGTTTCTTTATTTACCGCTTCATTTGCGGCCAGTGACAAGGAGCGGAGCACAAAGGCGCGTGGGGGGGCGTGGGGGGGCAGGAGAGCTGCTATGGGTCCTAGCGCCCAACCCTCTGGCTCTCCCCCAGCCAGGCGTGCCGGGGTCTCCCTGAGAAGGATAGAATCGTAACGTTGGAAGGGACCCCGAGGATCATCTAGTCCAACCCCCCCTCCAATGCAGGAATCTCAGCTGAAGCATCCAGGACAGGTGGCCGTCCAACCTCTGCTTCAAGACCTCCAGGGAAGGAGAGTGAGTCCTCTCCTGGGAGGCCGTTCCACTGCCCAACAGCTCTTGCCACCAGAAAGTTCTTCCTGAGGCTTAGTCGGAATCTCTTGTAACCTGAAGCCACTGGTTTGAGTCCTGAGCTCCAGAGCAGGAGGAAACAAGCTTGCTCCATATTCCAGGTGACAGCCATCTCAATACAAAAATTCCTTCCAGTAGCACCTTAGAGGTCAACTAAGTCTGTTATTGGTATGAGCTTTCGTGTGCACACTTCTTCAGAAAACACACTTCTTCAGGTATCTGAAGAAGTGTGCATGCACACGAATGCTCATACCAATAACAAACTATTTTTTAAATAAAGTTTTTATTAGAAATTTCAACATAACATTTTATCAATAGACATATCATCCTTAGTTCCCCCCTATTTTCCCCCTCCCCCCTCCCGAGAAAGAACCCCCCTCCCCCCCCAGACTTCCCTCAGCTTCTCTCTCTGGTTTTTCAATACATGTAATTCTCTGCATATTATAAAATTGTAAAGAACCTTAATTTATCTATCTGTATGTTGCTAATAATAAATTTGTGTATGTTTATTCAAAACCTGCCAAGGAGTCCAGTTCATTTTGTTGTGTCTTTAAGTACTTTGTAAAAGGTTCCCATTCTTCTTTAAAGTCACAGTTGTCCTTGTCACAGTTTATGTGTCAGTTTCACCATTTCCACATAATCCATTGGTTTCTCTTGCCACAGTTCTTTGGTTGGGATTTCTTCATTCTGCGTCCTTGTGCTATTAAGACTCTGGCCGCCGTTGTCACAGACATGAAAATGTTCTTCAGTTTCCTTGGCAGGTCTTTTCCTACAGTCTCTAATAGAAATGCTTCAGGTTTCTTTAACAAATGTTAATTGGAACATTTTCTTCAACTCATTATATATCATTTCCCAAAATTTCTGAATTTTGCTACCGTCCCACCACATATGGTAAAAAGTCCCTTCTTTTTCCTTACATTTCCAACACATGTTCAAACATACCAATAACAAACTTAGTCGGTCTCTAAGGTGCTACTAGAAGGATTTTTTAAATTTTGTTTTGGCTACAGCAGACCAACACGGCTACCTACCGGTAACTAGAACCATCTCAATGTCTTTCTTGGGAAGGGGGAGGCAGTGGCGTAGCGTGGGGGGTGCAGGGGGAGCCGGCCGCACCGGGCGCAACATCTGGGGGTTAGGGTTAGGGGGTGGAAATCCACGGGTTAGGGGGCGCAAATCCACGGGTTAGGGGGCACAAATTACTTGCCTTGCCCCGGGTGCTGACAACCCACGCTACGCCACTGGGGGGAGGTGTTTCCCCCAGGTCTGCCTCCAGGCCAGCTCAAACCTCTGCCCTGTCCCTTGCAGGACGACCCACGAAAGGGCCAGAGGTGGGGGCAGGGTCCCCAATTATCTCAAGGGTTGCCACATGGAAGATGGCACATGCTTGTTCCCTCCTGCTCCAGAGGGCAGGACATGAACTCATGGATTCAAATTGCCAGAAAAGTGATTCCAACACAACATCAGGAATAACTTTTCTGCTGGTAAGAGCTACTGGACGGCGGATCGGACGCCCTGGGAGGGTGGTGGATTCTCCTTCCTTGGAGGTTTTCCAGCAGAGGTTGGGCGGCCATCTTTCAAGGATGCTTTGGTTGAGATTCCTGCATTGCGGCGAGTTGGGCTACATGACTCTTGGTCTCCCTTCTCTGCCAACCTTCCAGATTGTCGATATCCTTCTCCAGCTGTGGTGTCCAGAGCAGTAAACCAGATTCCAGGTGGGGCTTCACCAAGGCAGAAGAGAGCCTCTGGCTTTGTGGGGCATGAAGAGGGCAGATGACCTGTTGCTCAAGCAAAAATGAAAACAAAGTTTGCTCTGGAAGTTTGCTATCCTCCATTGACAGGTGGACACCATGTGGCCTTTCAATCTGGAAACGTTTGGAATAGATTTTCTTCCAGCACAGAATGGCTCAGCCAGGGCCTGCGCTTGCCCTCAGAGGGACCCGGCCTGGCAGAGCTCTGGCAACCTCTGGGGGAGGCTAGGGGCAGGAGGACAGGCCAGTGGGAACAGGGGGTCGGTGTCCCTGGGCACACCTGGCCACAGGGCCCTCTCCATCCTGTGGGATGTGAAACACAAGAGCAGTCAAGTACAACATTCCTAGAGTCAACATGTTTACTCATGGGGAGGAATGTTTGTCCAGCCAGCAGGTAAACTTCCTGTTTCCTTCTGGGCTGGGACAGACTTCCTCTGCATGTGACTAGGGGTGGGTGTGGCCTCACCTGTGCAGGTAATGACAAAAGCACAGGGCAGGGCAGCCACCTCTCTCTCTTTGACTACATGCATCGAAGAAGCAATATCTGCTTAGCCAAAGATGCTCTCTTGGCTTCCAGCCAAGAGAGGACAAAGGGACTGTCTCCTGATGAGATAGTTTCCAGATAGTTTTCTAAGCTAAGTCTGCCTTCTGGGATCCTATTGTGAACAGAATGATGTGTGAGTAAACCTTTTTATACTTTTATAGAAGACTGTGTCGTGTCTTATCTTTTATGAGGGAATAAGGGGAAAATACCAGAACAGTTATTATAGAGGTTTTAGCGAGCCTGAGCAAATGCATCCGCTGCGAGTTTAAAAAGGGGAATGTTACTCTGCTAAACTGTGAACTAGTTTACACAAATTGGAAAGGGTATTACCAGACAATATATCCTCTCCTGCATCCCTGAACATTCCCACACATCCTCTGCCGCCTCTGCTGAACTAAGACCAAGTTGGCCCAGCCTGAGCCCCTCTCTCCAGTAGCTGCAGCTCTGGTGGGAGCCCAGCTGACTCCGCCCTTGGTGGGACATCCCCTGACCTGGGAGAAGGTGCTGGCACTCAGCACCTCCTCTGGCTCCCCAGCAGCTGATGTCGCAGAGGGTGGCCTCTTCTTCCTGCCTGCTGGCAACCTGAGCTGCTGTTGCTTCTGGGACAGTCAGTGTGTGTGTGTGTGTGTGTGTGTCCTTGGCATTTGCCAGCCAGATCTTTTGCTCAGAGGAGGGTGGTCTTCCATTTTGGGGGCACAGGCATGTCATGGACCAGGGGTGGGGGTGGGGACTGTGAGCCAGCTGGCCCGGCTTCCCCCCACCCCCACCCCGTAGTTGCAGCGGCCTTTCTGAAATGTTCCAGCCCAGGGTTAATCCGTCGCACAGAACGGAGAATAAAAATGCAGGGTTGCACCTAAGAGACTCTCCTGTTCGTTCGCTCGCTGTGGCAGGCTGCTGACTCCATCAGATGCACTAAGAACCGTATCCTTTCCTTGCTTGCTTGCATTTGCAGTGCTCTCTGATCACACACACCTTCTAAAATCAGCTTTGGGTCCTCTCTGGTGATGAGGTGAAGGGAGTGGGGGCTACAGCCATTCTGGAAGACTGCAAAACTGCCTCCCGTTCCAATCTGATGGGTTGTTGTTTTTTGCAGGTGTATTTCCTGCAACTTGTCATTGACCCAATAATAGTACATTCCTGGTGGATTTGTGCAGGGCCGCCCACACGGCATTCTCTTATTTTCTATTTATTGATGTTTCCCCATTGCTACTCCCCACATGCACCTCCCTGACCACTTAGATCTGCAGAAGTGGCTCTGCTACAGGTAATTTGTAAGAAAGCAATATTTTAGTGTGGCAGCACATGCACTCTGGAACTCCCTGCCTGTTGGCATCAGCAAGCATGGACCATGGCCAGGGATGATGGGAGTTTAGCAACCTCTGGAGGGCCAAAAGTTCCCCACACCTTCTGTAAATCTTCATTTTCTTTATACTTTTCTTTTTTCAAGCTGTGTTGGGACAGTCTCACCTCCAGACTTTTCTAGTAAAGAGTCAGGCTACCTTCTGCTGCCCTCAGCCCACAGGTCCTACAGGGTAAGGGCTGTTCTTTTCGCCCTCCCCAATTCTGCTGCCTTCGTTGGCCCATCACTCAAGGGGGTTTGTGCAGCATAAAAGCACCATACGAAAAGCTCACAATTTTCATGCCTCATTTTCCGCCCAAGCTTAACATTTTCAAATTACAGTAGGCTCGCAACTTACACACATTTAATTTGTGCAAATTCAGCTCTTTGCACTTGGTTGGGGGAAAAAAGAAAGAAAGAAATAAAGAAAGAAAGAGGGTGGGACTGCAGGGGGTAACATTACCAATCTTACCTGCCATTGCACTCACCTTGGGAGAGCGCCCAAATTTTTGGCTTTATGTGCTATCCCTGGACCGTAAGTTGAGAGTCGACTGCATTTGCAATATTGGCTGATTATTGTGGAAAATGGGAGACTGGACTAGGTAACCGGCCTTTGATCTGACCCAGAAGGCTCTTCTAAACATAGAATCATAGAATTGTAGAGTTGGAAGGGACTGCCAAAGGCCATCTAGCCCAACCCTCTGCAATGCAAGAATCTCAACTAAAACATCCATGGCTGATGGCTTTCCAACCTCTGCTTAAAAACCTCCAAGGAAGGAGAGTCCAGCACCTCCACAGGAAGTCCATTCTGCTGCTGAACTGTTCTTATGGTTACAAAGTTCTTCCTGATGTTTAGTCGGAATCTTCTTTCCTGCAACTTGAAGCCATTGGTTTGAGTCGTACCCTCCAAAGGAGGAGAAAACAAGCTTGCTCCATCTTCCATGTGACATCTCTTAAGATATTTGATGATGGCTCTCATATCTCCTCTCAGTCTCTTCCTTCCCAGGCTAAACGTACCCAGCTCCTTCAACCGTTCCTCATCAGGCTTGGTTTCCAGACCCTTGATCATCTTGGTTGCCCTCCTCTGCACACTTTCCAGCTTGTCAACGTCTTTCTTAAATTGTGGTGCCCAGAACTGGACACCATAATTGATAACTCTTGACTTGCTTTAAAGCTATGGTTTTCCCAGCAGTGAAGTGAGAGCTGGACCATAAAGAAGGCTGATCACCGAAGAATGGATGCTTTTGAATTCTGGTGCTGGAGGAGACTCTGGAGAGTCCCATGGACTGCAAGAAGATCAAACCTATCCATTCTGAAGGAAATCAGCCCTGAGTGCTCACTGGAAGGACAGATCGTGAAGCTGAGGCTCCAAGACTTTGGCCAGCTCAGGAGAAGAGAAGACTCCCTGGAAAAGGCCCTGATGTTGGGAAAGATGGAGGGCACAAGGAGAAGGGGACGACAGAGGATGAGATGGTGGGACAGTGTTTTTGAAGCTACCAGCATGAGTTTGACCAAACTGGGGGAGGCAGTGGAAGACAGGAGTGCCTGGCGTGCTCTGGTCCAGGGGGTCACGAAGAGGCGGACACGACTAAAGGACTAAACAGCAACAACAGTACTTAACCCTATCTTTATTTATTTATCATAATATTGAATTTATTCTGTGTTTGCCAAGTTTTTGAATTTTGCAATTTCTGAATTTGCCAATGTTTTATTTGTATTTCCAATGCTCTGCATTTTGATGTTTTGAATGTTTGCTGTAAGGCACTTTGGGCACAGCTCATTGTGGGAAAGCAGCAGGCAGGTAAACCCAATCAATCAATGGATGATGGACTATGTGGAACTGGCGAAACTGACGCACAAATTGCGTGACAAGGACAACTGTGACTTTAAAGGAGAATGGGAACCTTTTACAAAGTACTTAAAGAAACAACAAAATGAACTGGACTCCTTGGCAGGTTTTGAATAAACAATCACAAATTCATTATTGGTAACATACAGACAGATAATTTAAGGATTTTTACAATTTTATAAGATGCAGAGAATAACGTGTGTTGAAAAACTAGAGAGAGGGGCTGAGGGAAGTCCGGGCGGGGGCGCAATGGTGCGTTCTTCTTGGGGAGGAGGGAGAGAAAACTGGAGGGGGGATGAGGATGATATGTTTTTGATAAATTGCTATGTTGAAATTCATAATAAAAATTATTTTTTAAAAAAATATAAATCAATGGAGATAGATCAGAGGACAGGAGGCAGGGCCCTGTGATCTCAGCATTGCTCTGTATACTGTTGCTCCCTTCTCCACCAAGGTTTCTTCAGTATTTTCTCCACGATCATAAGTGTCAGAAACTTGCTCCCTGTTTTCGCAAACGAAAAGCTAAGTTTCCCTGGAAGCCAAATCCTGCGGCAGATCCCGAATCCCCCACGTGCGCTGCAGGGACACCAAATATGTGTGGCCGGAGCGTGTTTGCGTGTGCAAGCAGAATGGCGCACGGACTGGCGTGTTCCTCCGGTGCAATAGGGATGCCCCAAGCAGGTGTGGGGAGAAAGTGAGCAGACAGCACAGCAGGAGGGGGGAGCCGGAGCAATTAAACTGATTAACGACGGCAACATCTGATGTGTGACGAGGCAGAGTGGGACAGGCCCTGCCATCGGGGCGCAACACCCCCCCAACCGCCCGCCTGCCCTGGTTCGCATGCAGAACTGCAAAGCTGGCAAGGCCAGGCAGACTGCAATGATGCCACCTGGAGCTGGAGGAGAGGACTCTGGAAATCCTGCGGTGGAAAAGGGAAGGCAGGCAGGCAGGAAGCCAGGCTGGGCAGGGTCCAAGAGGTTCCTGGAGGGGGGCTCTCTTAAAACCTCAGAAGTGTAGGAGGGCACCCTGAAGGCCATCCATCCCAACCCTCTGCAAAAACATCCATGACAAATCTGACCTCTGGAAGGAGAGTCCACCGCCTTCCAAGCAAGTCCATTCGACTTCTTTAGCAATTGTGGGCTGGGGTGGGTGTCTGTCTGTGTCTGGGGAGGGTGCAAAAAGTTTATTCCTTTGGCTGCTGCTGCGTTGTCCACTGCCTTGGCCACAACTTCTGCTGGTGGGGAGGAGAGAGGCAGGGAGCGTTTGGGGGAGGAGGGGGAAAGTTGCCCACCTTTGAGCCCTCTAATGGCCCCCCAGGAAAATCATAGAATGGAATTTTAGAGTTGTAAGGGACACCCAAGGGCCATCTAGTCCAACCCCCTGCAATGAAGGAATCACAGCTGAGCGTGTGGAGCCTTGCGCTTGGGCCAGCATGTGTGTCAGGTGTGCGTGCAGGAGGCAGGCCCTGTGACCAATAGTACTTTGCAGGACTGGGGCCTTCCTCAGTTTGTTCTGAAGAGGCAAGGTGCGGCCGCACAGGTGAGGCGACTTGGTAACTCACAGCACCTGGTGGCAAAAGCCGGGAAGGGATATAAGGTCAGCATTTCCCTTCGGATCTTTGCCACAGCAACACGTTCCCTGCCTTGCTGTGTTTGGCTTCTTGATCCTTGGACCCTCATCTTCATGACTTCTTGCTTCCTGACCCTTGGCTTCTTGACTCCCAGCTCTCTGACCCTCGGACTCTTGGCTTCCTGAATCCTGGCTTCTGGACCCCCGTTCCTGCTCCCACCCCGTCATCTTGCCCCCGGTCCTGACGCCCCCTGCTGGGATTTTGATCGCCCGCGAACCGGACCGTGACAATGTGTTCATGGACACTTCTCTTGGCCCTGCAGTCTCCTCGGCCACCCTCTGCTTTCAACCCCAGAGACTTTTTAAAGACTCCATGCTCCCTTGGACTTGGGGATCAGACTATTTAGGGGTTTAATTTTTATTTCATTTATGCTGATGAAGCTCTGTGAAGCTCCATGTACGTTCACAGCGCTTTGATAATAATCAGAATATTAGAGATTGAAATTTTTTTTGGCAAGCGGTTTCCATGACATGACTGATATCTAGCATGATGTCACATCCTCTAAGCTTTTGGAACAATATAAATTTAATCTTCTTTTCCCTGTCACTGCACACTCTTCTTCATACCTGCAATGGGACAGGGTGTTTGTGAACTTTCCTCCAGGGAGCACACTCCATTTGGAACTGGACTATTGACTTTTGCAACTTTTAAGGGTTGCTGCCTGTCTGATTTTCACTGCTGTAACTGTTGAATCCTGGCAAGACTTTTAAGTGGGCAAACCTTGTATATTGTCTTGTTTACTTAGGCAGACTGGGAGTGATTTATTTGTTGAGAGAGAGATATAGGAGACAAGACCATCCAAGCTGGCCTAATCATCCTCGGATATGATAATTGTTCTAGAAGGTTATGCAACCTTGTCTCTAAAAAAGCTTCTAAAGATAAACTGTATTCTGTGTTATAAATCAAGCACTGCTAGAAGTTGTTTCTTTTCACTTTCCAATGTATTAAAGGACCCCTGACTGTTAAGTCCAGTTGTGGCCGACTCTGGGGTTGCGGAGCTTATCTCGCTTTACTGTCCAAGGGAGCCGGCATACAGCTTCTGGGTCATGTGGCCAGCAGGACTAAGCCGCTTCTGGCGAACCAGAGCAGCGCACGGAAAAGCCGTTTACCTTCCCGCCGGAGTGGTACCTATTTATCTACTTGCACCTTGATGTGCTTTTGAACTGCTAGGTTGGCAGGAGCAGGGACCGAGCAACGGGAGCTCACCCCGTCGCAGGGATTCGAATCGCCGACCTTCTAATCGGCAAGCCCTAGGCTCTGTGGTTTAGACCACAGCACCCACCCTTCCAATGTATTTCTTATCAACAAGAAAAACTCGGTGTGGCACAAGGAAATTTTTCTCTGGCCCAGAGAAAGAAGTTTGAGAACCATTGTGTCAAAGGGTCACTCAGTGGAAAGAAAGGATATAATCTGATTCTTTCAGATCCCAAACAAATTTCCTTCCGAAAAACATTTGCTCGCCTAGGGGAGTCAGGAACACAGGAATACAGCGGTACCTCTGGTTAAGAACTTAATTCATTCTGGAGGTCCGTTCTTAACCTGAAACTGTTCTTAACCTGAAGCACCACTTTAGCTAATGGAACCTCCTGCCGCCAGAGCATGATTTCTGTTCTCATCCTGAAGCAAAGTTCTTAACCTGAGGTACTATTTCTGGGTTAGCAGAGTCTGTAACCTGAAGCGTATGTAACCTGAAGCATCTGTAACCTGAGGTACCACTGTAACACACAAACTTGTTTTGGAGGCCAGGGCAGACCCCTGGGATATGAAGCTGAGTCCGTTTCCTTCAGGGATCTCAACAAACTGGGAACACTGGAAGAGACCTGCTGGCTCACACCAAGGCCAGCCCACCTAGTTCAGCCTCCTGTTTCCAACAGTGGACAGCCAGCTCCGCACACCCTCCACCCTGAAAATGACAAGGAAACGGACAGCCGTCTTCACATTCGCCCTGGAAACTGGTATAGAGGAAGAAGAGAAAAGGCGTCTTATTTCCGGGCAGCTTTGAGTCGCACGGAAGACGGAGCAAGTTCGTTTTCTGCTGTTCCAGAAGGGAGGACCCAAACCAATGGAGCCAAGGGACAGGAAAGGAGATTCTGACTCAACATTAGGAAGGACTTTCTGAGGTTGAGAGATATTCAACAGTGGAACGGACAACCTCAGAAGGTGGTGGTTTCTCCTTTGCTGGAGGTTTCTAAATGGAGGTTGGATGGCCATCTGTTAGGGATGCTTTGGCCGTGGTTCCTGCATGGCAGGGGGTTGGATTAGATGACCTTTGAGAACCCTTCCGATTCCAGGGATCTATCATCTCATTTTAGCTGCTCAGCAACCAGGTTTGCTGGCTCTGGTTTTAGGGGCTGGAGGTGTAGCTCCTGCTCCTGCCCACCTGCTGGGCAAAATCCCACCCTTCTAAGGTCTCATCTATATAAATCATATGTTCATAAATCTACAAGGCAAGCACATACATAAGTACAGTTGTACCTCAGGTTACATACGCTTCAGGTTACAGACGCTTCAGGTTACAGACTCCGCTAACGCAGAAATAGTACCTCGGGTTAAGAACTTTGCTTCAGGATGAGAACAGAAATCGTGCTCCACTGGCAGCGGGAGGCCCCATTAGCTAAAGTGGTGCTTCAGGTTAAGAACAGTTTCAGGTTAAGAACGGATCTCCAGAACGAATTAAGTTCTTAACCCGAGGTACCACTGTATATAAACCACAGGTCTGAAATAGCACAGGAGAGCAATCCTGAAGCCATTCTGACTCTTCCAGCCACCTCAAATATTCTCTGCAGTGAGGAAGGAAATGGGAAAACCTCCCCAATGTCTCTTTGCTCAGAAATCCTATCTTAAGGGCATATTTGTGTATGAATAGGTGAGCCTGTGACCTGGAATCAGGAACAAAGTATTTACCATCCCAAAAGAATGGCCAAGATGCCCAGTAGAGGAATCAGTGGCCATTATCAGGTATCCTGGCAGACAGGATTTCTGCTGTAGACTGTTTCCTTCTGTGATGTATGAATGATGTATTGGGGGGTGGTCTTGAGCTACAGGGTGGGCAGCTTCAAAAGTCTATATAAGGGCTTGCACACCATTGTTCGGGGTCTCTCCTGCCTCCTGCGTGTGGTGAGTGAGGACCCTGTTGCAACAGTTCAATAAAAATCAGGCTTGCTAGCTGCTTTGCTTCTCAATATTCTCTGGTTGGCCTCTGTTATTTTCTCCTACTGATAGGGAACCCACTTAAGGACTCTATAGGGGCTCTTGGGTACCCCATAAGGGAAAAGGAGCAGTATTTTCTTATAACAGTCACATTCTGAACTGAGCCCACAATCCGAGGCAGGGGGCTTTTGCCAGCTTTCCCCACTGCACCCCAAGCCTCCCCTCTTTATGCCCTGCCCCCCCACCTTGCCTTTTTCGGGGGGTGGGTTGCAAGCGGGCAGAAGAAGGGGAGGGTTAGGGAAGGAGGGTGAGGCTGGCACCGCTCAGGGAACAATGCACCGGCCCACACAGGGGAGCCAGGAAGATGCGGGCAAAGAGGGGGTGATGAAGATGGGAGCTGGCAGCCGTGCTGAAGGAGGAGGCTAATGAGGGCCTGAAACATCTGTTGGGCCTGGCAGGCACCTGCCAAGATTCCTGCACAACACGCACCCCCTGCCACCTGCCACCTGGCCCCCTCTCTCTTGCCCACTGGGCAGCTGCCCCCGTGGTCACTTGCAGATCGCCAGGCACGCCACTCGTGGATGGGGATGGGGGCAAGGCTGGCTCCTAAGTCCACGGGGCTCGGCCTGGCTTCTTGGGCAGCAGGATCCTTCCTGCGGGTGCAGGAGGGGGTGCCTAAGCTGCAAGTCCCCCAAAGCCCCACAGTGTGTGTGTGGGAAAAGGGTGGCCTGCTATAGGGAAGAAGAGACTCAGCGGGAGAGTATTTGTTTGCTTATTGTATTGGTTGCAGCTTTTTTCATCCAAGGAGCTTGAGGGGGCATGTGTGGTTCTCTGCCTCCTCATTCAGTCTCCACAAGGACCCTGTGAGGTAGCTGAGAGGCAGTGACTGGTCCAAGGTCACCCAGCTGGGGGTGGGGGATTTGAATCCTGGTCTCCCAGGTCCCAGGGATGCAGGTGTCGCTGTGGATTAAACTGCAGAGCCTAGGACTTGCTGATCAGAAGGTCAGCGGTTTGAATCCCCGCAACGGGGTGAGCTCCCGTTGCTCAGTCCCTGCTCCTGCCCACCTAGCAGTTCGAAAGCACGTTAAAGTGCAAGTAGATAAATAGGTACCGCTCCGGCGGGAAGGGAAACGGCGTTTCCATGCGCTGCTCTGGTTCGCAAGAAGCGGCTTAGTCATGCTGGCCACATGACCTGGAAGCTGTACGCAGGCTCCCTCGGCCAGTAAAGCGAGATGAGTGCCCCAACCCCAGAGTCGGTCACGACTGGACCTAATGGTCAGGGGTCCCTTTACCTTTACCTTCCAAGACCCAGCCCAACACTCTAACCAGGACACCACACTGGCTCTCTGGTCTGCAATGCAAATGTTCCTAATGTTGGGATGTGACTAGATGCTAGGAGAGGATATATTTATTAGATATTATGTTTCCTTCCTTTCTTCCTTCCTTCCATTGTGAGTTCAGCAGAGTGCCATCCCTTTGCAGCTTAAAGGGGAAACTTTTATAAATAATAATAATAATAATAATAATAATAATAATAATAATAATAATAATTTATACCCCGCCCTCCCCTGCCAAGACCGGGCTCAGAGCGGCTAACACCAGGTATTAAAAACAATTAAATGAAATACAACTTAAAAACAAGATTAAAATACATTAAAATGCAGCCTCATTTCAGTAGGAACTCAAATCAAAAACTTTTTGGGGATGAAAATGTCAAGTCTTCACCAAGGCCAACTATCCAGACTGGTCCTACGTGGGCCAGAAAAAAGCCAGGGAAGTCCCCAAATAGGAGTTCCATCACAGAAGGAGAAAGGAAAGAGGGGAAGGAGATCAAGTTGATTCCAAGCCAAAGTCCAGGCTGAACAAGTCTGTCTTACAAGCCCTACGGAAAGAAATCAGATCCCTCAGGGCCCTGGTCTTATGAGACAGAGCGTTCCACCAGGCCGGGGCCAGTGCTGAAAAGGCCCTGGCTCTGGCTAAGGCTAATCTGACTTCCTTAGGGCCCAGGACCTCTAGGGTGTTGCTATGTATGGACCTTAAAGTCCTCCGCAGGGCATACCAGGAGAGGCAGTCCCGTAGGTAGGAGGGTCCTAGTCTTAGTCTTTTAGCTCAAGCAATCCAGGGTGCTTTAAGGCAGACTGGATTCTCCTAATGTTTCCTCCTTTCCTCCCCCTTAAAACAAGAATCACACAAACAGTCTTGCAAAAAGTGAAATTAGCATTTACCCACTCGGAATACTTGTTGAAGAGTAACAGAAAAAGCAGCTTTGTTCAGGCAGGCTTAACATGGTAATTCGGTTGCAAAGCCATGCTTAAGTCTAGCTTTAGATGGAGCCTCAGCTTGGAGCTCAGATGTTCTTCCGTGGCTGGCAGAGAGGAAAGGGATGGAAAGAGAGGAGCAGTGTGGGCCCAGGCAGGTAGGAGAATAGATAGCTCTGTCAGGGCACCAAGGGAGGGCTTGGAACACAAGAACACCAGAAGGTCCTGGATCAGGCCAGCGGCCCATCTAGTCCAAGCATATGCCTCTGTGAAACCTCCAAGCGGAATTTGAACACAGCACTCTCCCCTCCTGTCTTTTCCAGAAACTGGTCATCAGAACCATTGCTGCCTCTGACCAGGAGGAAGAGCATAATCCTGTTGGTGGCCTCTTGAGCGAGGGAGTTCCAGAGTTTGACTCTGCACTGTGTGACTAAGTCCTTCCTTCTTTCTGCCCTGGCTCTTTCAACCTGGCTTTTCAGGTGCTCTCGACACCCTCCACCCCCAGCTGACGCGCACAGCTCAGGGCCAAAGCAGCCCTCATTAGCAAGGAAACAGCTGGGCTGGTGTCTGAGCCCAGAGGAGCCAACCTGTAGGCTGGGGGTGAAGCTGGTTGCTGCACAGACCTGCTGAGGCCCCGGGGGGCTGGAGCTGTGCTTTCCGGGGGCTCCTGCCTCTCTCCAGCAGCTCAGTGGAAGGCAATCCTGTGGGATGTAAACACAGGAGCAGTCAATGACAACATTCCTAGAGTGTACATGTTAGAACATGGGGAGGGATGTCTGTCCAGCAAGCAGGTAAACTTCCTGGGGACGGACTTCCTCCGCATGTGACCAGAGGTGGGTGTGGCCTCACCTGTGCAGGTAATGACAAAAGCACAGGGCAGGCAGCCACTTTCTCTCTCTGCCATCTTCCTTCGATGAGGAAACATCTAAGGATGCTCTCTTGGCTCCCAGCCAAGAGAGGAGATAAGGACTATCTTGCTACAAGATAGATTCTAAATGTATTTTACCTTTTTAAGCCTGTGTGCCTTCTGGGATCATATTGTGAACAGAACGTGAGTAAACTCTTTTATACTTTTATGAAGACTGTGTTGTGTCTTGTATTTTAAGAGGGAACAAAGGGGAAATTACCAGAGTAATTATTATAGAGGTTCTAGCGAACCTGTGCACACGTTACCGTTGCGAACTTAAAGGGGAATGTCTATAAACTCTGCTGATATTTTGGGAACTTGTTAGCACAAGTTGGATTAGGATATAATCTCACAATATATCCTCTCCTGCACCCCAGAACATTCCCACAAAGGGTTAGTGGCCCCAGTATTGCACATTTCTGCGTATTTTTGAAGGATTGCGTTGGATTGTGATTTTGAGTTGAGTAGTATTTTTCTGAGTTAACTTCCTGGTAAGCACATGGTCCTTTGTTCCATTGTGCAGTGGGGATTAAGCAACCCCCCCCTTCCCTCAGAGTTCACAGTGACCCAAGGCAGTGAAGAATTGTTTTGAATTTTGAGATTTTTGAGATTTTGATTTTAAAATTTTGAGAAATTTTGAAATTTTGAAGAATTTTTCAAATTTTGGATTTTAAGATGGCTAGAGCAGCTTTTGATAGTGATGCAAAGCTAGGAATGCCTGTGCTGAATGAATACAATTTCATGCACTGGAAGCAGCGCTTGATAGCATGTTTAGATTATAAGCACATTTTGGAAGCTTTAGACCCTCAACCTACAGGATCGTCTGAGGGAGATTTAGCCAAGATAAGTGCTTGGAAACGCATGAACAGCGAAGCTAGACACATAATTTTGAGTGGACTTCGTGATGAGCAGCTGTCATTAATAAATAGTACAGATGATGCATCTCAAATCTTAAGAGATATTGAGCGCGTGTATGGAGAATCTAGCATAAACTGCTTCAGAAACTTGGTGTGTAAATTAACCAGATTGAGGATGAATTCAAAAGAGGAATTCACAGAGCACATCAACAAGTTTACTGAGATTATTCAAAGAATTGATCTGACTCCCAAAGCTTTTGATGAAGATACAAAGATAGCATTTTTGTTATCATCACTTGGACCACGCTTTAGTGCATTTGTAAGTTTGATGGATCATAGACAAGGTCTGACTTTTAAAGACTTGATTGGTTATTTAAAGGAAGAATGCAGAGATAGAGCTGAATCTCCAGTGAGAAATGCTAGAAGCAAAGACAGCAGTTATGCATCTAGGCAATGTACAAAGTCCAAAGAGATGCCTAAGAAAGTGATTTGTTTCAATTGTAACAAAGAAGGACACATTGCAAAGAATTGCAAGGCTCCTAAAGCAAAGAAACCCCACCCCTTTCAGCCAAAAGGGGAAAAGAAGGGGAAATGTGAATGCACATGGCTACTGCAAGAAAGGAATTTAGCTGTCCAGAATCGTGTAAATAAACGTAATAAATGGATTTTGGATTCAGGTGCATCCTCCCATTTTTGTCATAAAAAGGACTATTTTAATGAGATAAATGATGAAGAAGGATCTGAAATTGAAATTGCAGATGGGAACATTGTTAAAGCAAAAGGTGCAGGTTCCATGAGTCTGAAATGCAATATAAACAATGAATGCATTGAGAACACAATCTCTAGAGTTTTGTATGTTCCAGAGCTGAGCTGCAATTTAATCAGCGTGTCCACTTTGGACAAGAAAGGTTTCCAGATCACATTTGGAAATGGAGAATGTAAAGTGACTAGAAATGGCAAAGTGTTTGCTCAAGCAAAGCTAATCAATGGTGTATATGAGCTTGATCTTTCAGAGAACCAGTCTGCAAAAGTGGCACATTCCAGCCAGAAGCATGAGGCAGATCTGGACCTGTGGCACAGAAGGCTTGGACACAGGGATACCAACGTCATTCTGGATCTACAGAAAAGAGATCTTGTAAGAGGCTTGCAGGTAAAGCAGAGCAACAAAGCTCCAGCAAAGTGCATAAGCTGTATTACTGAGAAGGCTGTAAAACCTTCATTTCCACGTTGTGCAGAACAAAGAAGCAACAAAGTGCTTGACATAGTGCACACTGACATATGTGGACCCATGAATGTTCCCTCACTGGGAAAGAATAGATACATTTTAATATTTCTGGATGACTTTTCAAGATTTTGTGTTGTATATTTCCTCAAAGAGAAGAGTGAGACAGTGGACAAGCTCCAGGAATACATTGCCATGGTCAAGAACAAATTCCAAAGAGCTCCAGCTGTGTTAATGAGCGACAATGGAGGTGAGTACTGCTCAAATGAAATGCAGGCTCTCCTGGCCAAGGAAGGAATTGAACATGTAACCACAATTCCTTACACACCACAGCAGAATGCCATAGCTGAGAGAAAGTTTAGATCCATTATGGACATGACAAGGTGCATGCTAAAGGATGCATGTTTGCCACAGAAGCTGTGGGCCGAAGGAGTGTACACGTCGGTCTATTTGCAGAATAGACTGCCAACTAAAGGTGCAGAGCGCACACCATTTGAACTTTGGCATGGGAAAGCTCCCAATCTGTCGCACATACGTGTGTTTGGAAGTCCGTGCTACTTCCACGTGCCCAAGGAACACAGACACAAGCTTGACTCCAGGGCAAAAGCAGGTATCCTGGTGGGATATGCCTCTGGAGGCAAAGGATACAGAATTATGGACTTACAAACTGGTAAGACAAATGCATACCATGCGGTTTATTTTGATGAATATGGAAAAGTAGACACTAAGAACACTGTTGTGGATTCTTCAGATGAGTCAGAAAGAACTCAAGAGTTCGTATATTTCCCTTTTGAGACCCCACAAAGTAATAATCTGCCTTCGAGTGTTACAGCGCCCCCTACAGGCGATGCTCCAGAAGACGCAGAGGACCAGAACCCTGGCGGCACCAGAGACGAAGATGAGGACTCAGATGGGGACATGCCTGCATTGGAGGAGGATGAGGAAGCTGATGCGGTCGCAGAACCAGAGGTCAGGCGCTCATCCAGAACCAACAAAGGTGTCCCACCATTACGGTTGTCCTACTTTGCAGGGTCGGCGTTTCCACAGGAACCTTCCACTTGGGAAGAAATACAGGAGATGCCAGCTGCAGAAGCCAGTCTCTGGAGGAAGGCCGCGCAGGAGGAGATGGATGCACTGCATCAGAACAAGACCTGGACACTCACTGAGCTGCCTCCTGGTAAGAAGGCCATTGGCAGTAAATGGGTTTTCAAGGTTAAGAAGGGGTCAGAAGGAGAAGTGCAGCGCTACAAAGCTAGACTTGTAGCACAGGGATTTTCACAGCGTTTTGGTGAAGACTATGATGAAGTTTTTGCACCAACCGTGAGGTACAGCAGCGTAAGAATGCTTTTAAGCATTGCAGCCTCCAAGAAAATGAGGGTGAAACACATTGACATTGCTACTGCTTTTCTACATGGGCAGATTTCTGAAGAAATTTATATGAAACAGCCCAAAGGTTTTGTAAAACCACATGAGGCACATTTAGTGTGCAAACTCCAGAAAGGACTTTATGGACTTAAACAGGCTGCCAGAGCCTGGAACCAGAAGTTGCATAAAATGCTGACGCAACTTGGGTACAAGCAAGGCGACGCTGACAAGTGCTTGTACAGTAAGTCAAATAATGGACAATTCTCATATATCCTAGCATTTGTTGATGACCTGATTATTGCCACAGCAAGTGAGAAAGACTATACACAGATAGTAAAACACCTTAGCAAAGAGGTGGAGGTCAAGGAGCTAGGAGATGTCCAGTACTACCTCGGGATCCAGGTGGAAAGAGAAGAGGACGGCTCATTTCTTCTCAGCCAAAGACAGAAGATCCATGAGCTGATTGAGCACATGCAGATGCAAGACGCACATCCAGTTGCTACACCAATGGCTACTGACTTCCTGAAGAATCAGCAGGATTCGAAGCAGTTGCCAGACAACAATGACTACAGGTCGGCGATTGGTAAACTTTTGTATTTAGTTACCACATGTAGACCTGACTTAGCTAATGCTGTGGGGATTCTTAGCAGAAAAGTGAATTCTCCCACTGAGCATGATTGGGCAGGTGTAAAGAGGGTGGTGCGATATTTGAAGGGTACCATGAATTGTAAATTAAGGTTACCAGCCGTCAGAGACCCTAAGTTGGTTGGGTATACTGATGCAGATTGGGCTGGGGATAATGCTGATTATAAATCAACAAGTGGTCATGTTTTCATGTTTGGGGATGGACCTGTTGCATGGGGCAGTTATAAACAGAGCTGTGTAGCATTATCTTCCACAGAATCAGAATACGTTGCAGCAACAGAAGCCTGCAGAGAGATCGCCTGGCTTGATCAACTCATAAAGGACTTTGGGTTGGTGAGAAAAGGGCCTGTCAGCTTGCTGGAGGACAATCAAAGTTGCCTGAAGCTGACGCAGAGTGAGAAGTTCCTGGCCAGAACAAAACACATTGGGGTTAAATACCACTACATACGCCAGATGATCCAGGATGGACTTGTGGAGCTATCCTACTGCAGCACCCAAGAGATGACTGCTGACATCCTGACGAAACCCCTACCAAGAGAGAGTTTCCAGAATCTACGTGTCAAGCTGGGACTCTGGGTGGTTGAATAAAGTTGTTTATGTTTTGTATATGTTGTATTGCCTGAGAAGGGGTATGTGGGATGTAAACACAGGAGCAGTCAATGACAACATTCCTAGAGTGTACATGTTAGAACATGGGGAGGGATGTCTGTCCAGCAAGCAGGTAAACTTCCTGGGGACGGACTTCCTCCGCATGTGACCAGAGGTGGGTGTGGCCTCACCTGTGCAGGTAATGACCAAAGCACAGGGCAGGCAGCCACTTTCTCTCTCTGCCATCTTCCTTCGATGAGGAAACATCTAAGGATGCTCTCTTGGCTCCCAGCCAAGAGAGGAGATAAGGACTATCTTGCTACAAGATAGATTCTAAATGTATTTTACCTTTTTAAGCCTGTGTGCCTTCTGGGATCATATTGTGAACAGAACGTGAGTAAACTCTTTTATACTTTTATAAAGACTGTGTCGTGTCTTGTATTTTAAGAGGGAACAAAAGGGGAAATTACCAGAGTAATTATTATAGAGGTTCTAGCGAACCTGTGCACACGTTACCGTTGCGAACTTAAAGGGGAATGTCTATAAACTCTGCTGATATTTTGGGAACTTGTTAGCACAAGTTGGATTAGGATATAATCTCACAATATATCCTCTCCTGCACCCCAGAACATTCCCACAAATCCTGCTTCCTTCTGCACAGGTGGGAATCTTTGCCAGAGTTGGTTTCTTTTGCAGGAAGAGTGTGGGAATGTTCAGGGATGCAGGAGAGGATATATTGCTTGATTATAGCCTTTCCAACTTGCGTAAACAAGTTCACAATTTAGCAGAGTAACATTCTCCCTTTTAAACTCGCAGCGGATGCGTTTGCTCAGGCTCACTAAAGGCTCTATAATAACTGTTCTGGTATTTCCCCCTTACTCCCTCATAAAAGATAAGACATGACCAGCCTTCTATAAAAGTATAAAAAGAGTTTACTCACATTCTGGGATCACATTCGGATCCCAGAAGGCAGACTTAGCTTAGAAAAGTAACATAGACATGGAAACTATCCCATAAAGAGACAGTCCCTTTGTCCTCTCTTGGCTGGAGGCCAAGAGAGCATCTTTGGCTAAGCAGATGTTGCTTCTTTGATGCATGTAGTCAAAAAGAGAGAGATGGCTGCCCTGCCCTGTGCTTTTGTCGTTACCTGCACAGGTGAGGCCACGCCCACCTCTAGTCACATGTAGAGGAAGTCTGTCCCAGCCCAGAAGGAAACAGGAAGTTTACCAGTGGTACCTCTGGATGCGAACGGGATCCGTTCTGGAGCCCCGTTCGCATCCTGAAGCGAACGTAACACGCAACTTTGCATCTGCGTGTGCCGCGTTTCACCACTTCCATGCATGCGTGTGATGTCATTTTGAGTGTCTGCGCGAGCGGTGAAACTGGAAGTAATGTGCTCCGTTACTTCCGGGTCGCTGCGGAATGCAACCCGAAAATGCTTAACCTGAAGCGTATTCATCCCGAGGTATGACTGTACTTGACTGCTCCCACAAAGAGTCCCCAAAAGTCTTCGTGGATATGTAGTGGAGTTGAGCAAAAGTGAGGTGGGAGGGGAGGGATTTTTGTGTGTGCAAATGCTTTCACCTGCTGACCCCCCACTTCTGCTAGAGAGGGACAGAGGACCCCCTTGATTGTGCGGTGTGGAGGAATTGCATTTTGTTGTTGTTGTTGTTTAGTCGTTTAGTCGGGTCTGACTCTTAGGGACTGGCAAAAGGGAAACTTGACTCACAACAGGACTCTGTCCTGAAGGGCCACCACCAATCGAGGCTGAGGAGGCCCATTCTGCTTTATACTTCTCCCATTCTCGCCCCCAAGAGACAGATTTGGGAGGGTCTTGTATTGTTAAAACATAATATCTGCAACCTCTGTTTGACAGTGCAGTGACAGAGGGTGGCCTCTGCCAATCCACTGCAAAAAACACACAATTGCCTGTAGGTTGGAATGTTATCTGTCAGGGAAACTGTAGCTGTGATTCTTTCATTGCAGGGGGTGGGACTCCACAATTCCATGATTCCATGATTCGACAGAGTGGCTTTCTGTTGCAGCACATTTTGGCACAAGGGAGGTAGCAGCAGCAGCAACATCCAGAACAGGCAAGAGAGAAAAGTAAAAAGAAAAGGAAAACAGCAAGGCAGATTCTTTTGCACATACCCCAAGAAACTCGCCTCCCGCTTTAATGCGTTTGAGGTATGACTGAAAAAACATTCCAGGCTCAGCCCTGGGAGGCCTAGCTATAGAAGGGTGGAAAATAATAATAATAATAATAATAATAATAATAATAATAATAATAATAATAATAATAATAATTATTTTATACCCTGCCCATCTGGCTGGGTTTCCCCAGCCAGTCCCAATAGATTATTAAAAACACGATAAAACATCAAACATTAAAAACTTCCCTGAAAGCAAGTGTAACGCAGCAGGTCTCTCTGTTTGCCCCCCTGCCTCTGTGCCCCATTGTGGAGAGAAAGCGCATTATGGGATGTGGGGAGCAGCCGTGAGCTTCTGGGGGCAAGAATGTGGGATGTGGTGTTAGCATCATGGCATCATGGCTGCCCCCTAACCTGCTCTGTAGCAGGGGGTGGTCTGAGGAGCCTATTAACAAATGACAACTAATTATTGGCACCTGGACTAGGCTGATGCCCGGCAGCAGCCAAGAGGGCGTACTGGCATGTTAACCCTGCCCATGCCAAGGCCAGGCACATGCCCAGGAACACTGTAACTTCCTTGCCACCCAGAGAAGGTCAGGCTCTCTCCCTGCCGCACTGGATGCTGCTCAGATCCACATGCCCCTCTGAGGCCTTCGCCCCTCTGAGGTCTCTTCTCCAGGAAAGGACTGACCCCAAAGGGGTCTCGGCAGAGGCAGCCCAGAAGAGCTGGTCCAGGGGGATTTGCAAAAGTGGCTGCAGGGCGCCTGGACCCAATGGGGGCTCCCTGGCCTGATCCTGCAGGTGTCCTGATTTTCTCGGGACAGTCCCGGAATCACAGACGCCCCCTTCCAGTTTCTGATTTGATCCTGGAAAGTCCTGCTTTCCATTTCTCCTCCATGTCTCGGAGGAACAATTAAAAGTGCTGTGTTTAGGTGCAAAAATTGAGTCCCGTTTATGCTGAAAATAATATACCTGCAGCAAATGAAGGAAACTGTGAGGCTGGCATGCAAAGCCCTTCCTATAATTTGATCCACTTCAAATCCTTTCATTGCAGTGTTTCAGCAGCCAGGCATCTCTTAGGGAACACAGGGAGAGCTGGTTCCTTCATTGTAAATGGAGCTTTACACTGTCAACTCAGAAGGAAGTCCCATTGTATTCAACTGGGTCAAGACTGGGCACCCTTACGCTGCAATCCTAAGGCCCATTGAGCTCAATAGGATTTAGTCTCTGGCATGTTCCTGATCATTCTCACAGTTTCTGTTGTTGTTATAGCTCACCTTTTCCCTTGATAGGGACTCAAGGACGCTTACAACTAAAATCTCATTCCATTCCATTTATCTGTTGAAGCTGTTGTACACGATCCATTCCCTCACACATTTTTTTTCTTTACAACAACCCTGCGAGGTAGGGGAGGCTGAGAGGTTGTCATTGGCTGAAGCTGACTGATTTAGATGTGCACATGACATGGGGGGAGGGGAGATCAAATGCAGGAGAAGCTTCTTGGTGTAGAATAGGTAAAGGTAAAGGGACCCCTGACCATTAGGTCCAGTCGTGGCTGACTCTGGAGTTGCGGCGCTCATCTCGCTTTACTGGCCGAGGGAGCCGGCGTACAGCTTCCGGGTCATGTGGCCAGCATGACTGAGCCGCTTATGGCGAACCAGAGCAGCGCACGGAAACGCTGTTTACTTTCCTGCCAGAGTGGTACTTACCGTATTTGTTGCTCTATAAGACTCACTTTTTCCCTCCTAAAAAGTAAGGGGAAATGTGTGTGCGTCTTATGGAGTGAATGCAGGCTGTGCAGCTATCCCAGAAGCCAGAACAGCAAGAGGGATTGCTGCTTTCACTGCGCAGTGATCCCTCTTGCTGTTCTGGCTTCTGAGATTCAGAATATTTTTTTTTCCTCCTTCAAAAACTAGGTGCGTCTTATGGTCTGGTGCGTCTTATAGAGCGAAAGATACAGTATTTATCTACTTGCACTTTGACGTGCTTTTGAACTGCTAGGTTGGCAGGAGCAGCGACCGAGCAACGGGAGCTCAGCCCGTCGCGGGGATTCGAACCGCCGACCTTCTGATCGGCAAGTCCTAGGCTCTGTGGTTTAACCCACAGTGCCACCCGCGTCCCTGTAGAATAGGATGTCCCTATTTTCACTGGAGAAATGTTGGAGGGGATGCCTTGGCCCTCCCTGTGTTTTCATGCTTCATCATTTCCTTCTCCTCCGTGGCTCCTCCCTCCCTCTATTGCTTTTTCCACCATAAAAAAATTGACTGTAAGTTCCTTGGGGCAGGGACCTACCTTTTCTTCCTCTTTTTGTTCTGCAAGGTGCTAGGTATCGCAACAGCAATAATAGCACCAATAGCAGACTTGTCTCTCCAAGGTCATGAAGGAAGCCCACCCACCCACTCTTGGTGCCAGCCCCCCAGTCCCAAACCCCAGACCCCTCCCCTTTCTCCCTGCGTCTCCTTCCTGAGTCAGGCAGGGGCCTCTGCTATCACGCAGACTCAGCCAGGGGGCCAGAAGCCCCTTCCTCCCCCCTTCTCCTTGCCCAGGAATCTCCCATCAAAGCCCCTTCCCCGCTAATTCCCTTTGCCCCCCTCCCAGCCCCACTAATCAGGCTTAGGCAGGGCATACGCAGCCTTATCTGGGGCAGCCAGGCCAGGGGGAGCCAGCCGGGCCAGGCTGATACCAGAAAGGCAATCAGGAGGCGAGGAGTGGAGCCAAGGCCATGCCGCTCTGCCCCCCTCCCAGCCCCCCAACCCTTGCTTTGCATGCTCTCTCCAAGGACTCCCTACTCGAGATCAGCAAACACAAGATTCATTAGCCTTTTATCCACTCCTCTGTACTCAGCAGCTGAAGGGGGGGGGGAAGGTGTTAGGAGGGGTGGGCTTCCCCCACCCTGTCAATGAAGGCTGGTAGGCGGTGGGGGTCTGCCTGAGTCATTCCGACACCCCCTTCCCCACACGCAAGTGCGCTCCTTCCACGATCTTGCATCATGCCTCCAGCATCCTATGCAGGGAGCGTGCATGGGGTGGGGGTGTTAGTTGTGGGTCACGGGGGGGGGGAGTTGACGCTCCTGCCCCCCTCTTGCCCCTGCCCCCCAGCTCTGACAATGGTCTCCTCCGCAGGCCTCTTGTGGGCTAATGGCGAGGGCCTTTTCACGCCGGGAGGGAGCAGGTGGGGGAAGCGGCTTTCCAGAGGGAAGAAGGAGGGATTCTGTGCGCCATGGGGGGGGGGGGCGGCTTTGCTGAAGCATCCTCAACATTGCTTTGTTCTCCAGTCTCCTGCCGGCCAGGATTTGGCAGGCGATGCTCCGCTGGCCTAAAGGAACTGTTGAGTTGCCCTCATCCTTCAACCAGGGAGGGAGTGATGGTGGGCTCAGGCAGTCCTCCTTCAGTAAGTAGGGACTGAGACTGGAGAGCTTGCAGCTGTGCAAACCCACAGGATGTGCTGCAGAACTCAGATCTCATCCCTGAATGCCACGCTAATTAATCTGGACTAACTACTGCCTTTTGACCAAACTGCGGGAGGCAGTGGAAGACAGGAGTGCCTGGCGTGCTCTGGTCCAGGGGGTCACGAAGAGGCGGACACGACTAAACAACAACAACAAACTACTGCCCTAAGAGACGCGGGTGGCGCTGTGGGTTAAACCACAGAGCCTAGGACTTGCTGATCAGAAGGTTGGCAGTTCAAATCCCATTGCTCAGTCCCAGCTCCTGTCAACCTAGCAGTTCAAAAGCACGTCAAAGTGCAAGTAGATAAATAGGTACCACTCCAGCCGTCTCATTCAGGACAGGAGACGTGGAAAGCCCAGAGGAACTGAATGCTCCACCACATGTGGAGCCTTGAGAGCAGCCTTCCTTGGCCTGGTCTCCCTCCAGATGTTTTGGACGGCAACCACTCACATCAGCACCAGCATCACATGACCATGTTAGAATCATAGGATCATAGAATTGTAGAGTTGGGGGGGATCTAGTCCACCCCCCTGCAAAGCAGGAATCTCAGCTGTCTGGGGCTGCTGGGGATGTATAATTCAAAGCCCCAGGAGGGCACCAAGTTGGGGGTGGCTCTGCAAGCCTCTTAGAAGGCATGCTCCACCACCAATCAGCTGATTGACACTGGAAGTTGCCTTCAGAGGAAGTTTCTGTGGCCGCCCATCAGCTGATCAGAAGCTACAGGGAGCTCCTTTGAACTCTGGCAGGTGTCAATCACCTGATGTCATTATTACCTCTGGGGATGGAAAGCTGGGTGGTCCTGCCCACTAGTTAAAGTTGGCCCATGGAGGGTGCTGGGCTAAAGGATCTGGCCTGCTGACTCGATCTAGTTCCCCAGCCCTGCTTTGAAGGAATTCACTGCCTGCCCCCTGATCTGAGGCAAGACAACCTATGGGGCAAGCCCTATCATTGGGCAAAGCTGTTGCTTCAGGCAGCAGAGTGGTTTGAGCTGTCATGGAAGGGCAGCAAATGGTTACTTACTATTACACAGTGGGATTTTCTGCCCCAGATTCCAAACTAACTTGGCCAGCCTCATTGTGAACCCCAGGCCTTGTTGGATGGATTTAGATGATTACGAGTGGATGTTGTTGTTGTTGTTTAGTCGTTTGGTCGTGTCCGCCTCTTCGTGACCCCATGGACCAGAGCACGCCAGGCCCTCCTGTCTTCCACTGCCTCCCGCAGTTTGGTCAAACTCATGCTGGTAGCTTCGAGAACACTGTCCCACCATCTCGTCTTCTGTCGTCCCCTTCTCCTTGTGCCCTCCATCTTTCCCAACATCAGGGTCTTTTCCAGGGAGTCTTCTCTTCCCATGAGGCAGCCAAAGTCTTGGAGCCTCAGCTTCAGGATCTGTCCTTCCAGTGAGCACGCAGGGCTGATTTCCTGCAGAATGGAGAGGTTTGATCTTCTTGCAGTCCATGGGACTCTCAAGAGTCTCCTCCTGCACCAGAATTCAAAAGCATCCGTTCTTTGGCGATCAGCCTTCTTTATGGTCCTTCTTTATTAATTATCCTTCCTCTTTTATGTAAATACCTATTTCAGCAGGGTAAGTTCACCATCAGAGTGCAGCTTATCTCTAGAAGTTTTTAGGACAGGTTTGCATAAACTTCTAGAACTAGGATGATATCCAAGGATGAACTATTAGGATATCTCAGAACCTTGATGGACGAAGGCCTCTACTGGAGCTGCATGGGGTCCTCCCGTGTCCCTGGTGGTCTCCTCCCTTCTCCTTCCCCCTGCGTTGCTCAGGTGCCTTTCCTTCTTCTCAGCAGCAACGCTCTGCATCCAGGCAGGGACTCCCTCTTTCCACCCGCCTGCCGCCGGCTACCTGTTTGGGAGTCTGGCAGCCCCCCGGGTCTGGTAGCTGTGAGGGCAGGCTGTCTGTGTTGCACGGGCAATTACGGTTGGGGGATAGGAAGGGCTCAGTATCGCAGCTGACAGCGGCCAAGGGCCCCCCGGGGAAATGAGGGCGATGGGTCCGCGAGGGCCCTTGGCTAATTAAAGGTGGGGAGGCGCATGTGGGAAGAGGCCTGGCTGGCGCTGGGGCCTGATAGCGAGTCAACACACACATCTGCTCCACGCCAGCTCAGGGCAGGGCGATAAATCACAGCAGTGCCACCCCCCCTGCTCCACTCCCCTGCACCCAGCCTGGCCTGGAGCAGCCCCCTCCTCCGCTCCCCACACCCGCCCATCCTTGCCTGCCAAAGGGGCACATGTGTTTGGAGATCCTTTGCCATTAAGGGAGAGGGAATTGGCAGGGGAGACGGGTTTAGAGAACATTAACCAAGCTGCCACATGTGCTTTTCAGTTGATTATCCTCCAATTAGTCCTGCAGGCGGGGGCTGCCCGCTGCCAGCTCCACAGTCATGCAACACTGGAGGAACCCGGCCGGACGGCCACCCAAGGCCCCCCCCCCTTGTGCAAGGTGCGGGGATGGCTTGCATCTGGGGAGACCTCACTGGACTCCCATGAAACTTCCTCCTCCTCTTGGCTGCATGTCACCCAAACTGAAGTGGAAATGGTTCGCCTCCAGGAGAGAAGTCCCTCTGGGTGGGTGAGTGAGAAAGAGACAGGTTGGCTGCGGCTCGTGAAGTTAAGGTGTGGGGCACAGAATGGTCAGTCGGTCAGAGGGTGGGTGCATAGAAGGTGTCCACCTGAACAGGCACCCTTGTGTCTGCGTATGGAAGCACAACTGGGCACGTGAATGGAACGGCCTGCAAATGATACGATACGATAATCTTTATTATTGGCCCATACAGAACAACGAAACTGAAAAAAATCTACATCAGACATTCAAAAACCTACAAGCCTGCTATCCCAGCCTGGTTAGCCACCTAAAAACTCTGATACTCCATAACTGAATACAATATACTCACATAAATACTACCTTAAAAAGGTAAAGGGACCGCTGACCATTAGGTCCAGTCGTGACTGACTCTGGGGTTGCGACACTCATCTCGCTTTATTGGCCAAGGGAGCCGGCGTACAGCTTCCGGGTCATGTGGCCAGCAGGACTAAGCCACTTCTAGCGAACCAGAGCAGTGTACGGAAATGCCATTTACCTTTCTGCCGGAGCGGTACCTATTTATCTACTTGCACTTTGACATGCTTTTGAACTGCTAGATTGGCAGGAGCAGGGACCGAGCAATGGGAGCTCACCCCATTGCGGGGATTCGAACCGCCGACCTTCTGATCAGCAAGTCCTAGGCTCTGTGGTTTAACCCACAGTGCCACCCGCGTCCCTAAAGACTACCTTACACTGTGTTTAAAACCAAAATCACATTTGGATAGAAACTGTTTCTCAGGTGGCTAGTCCTAGTCTTTATAACCCTGGACCTTCTTCCAGAAGGCAGAAGCTGAAAGAGATCATTTCCGAGGTGCGCACTATCCAGCGCTATCTCTGCAGCTTTCTTATGGCACCTGGAAGCATAGATTTGATCCAAGGTGGGAAGAGTGCACCCAATTCTTCTCTCCGCAGTCTTTACAACCCTGGACAGCATTGTTTTTCCCTGACCGTGCAGCTCCCAAACCACACACAGAGACCGTAAGTTAATACACTCTCCACAGTACAATGGTAAAATGCCATCAACAGGTCCTGAATGAACCCTAAGAGCCTCTTTGATGGTGGAACAAAGTGGAGGTTTTTTAAAAACAGGGTTCTTTAGCTGTGATCACAGGGGATTGGACCAGATGATCCCCTGGGGTACCTTCCAATTCTGGAATTCAATGTCTCCATGAAAATTGTGCAAGGAATGGTGTAGATGAGCTCCCAGTGAAGTCCTCTGCCCTGACTCACTGCCCTTCCCCAGGCAACTTCAGCTTGCATGCATCTTGCAAGGCCAGCTGCCCACTGTTCCCGCTCCTCCTTGGCCCAGCTGCTGGCACCCATGTGACGTGCAAGGCCATGGCTTGGCATCTGCAGCTGCCTGTAGAGCGCAAGAGAGACCCAGCTGGGCTCTGGCTCCTGAGATGAGAGGGCAGCTCTGGCCCAACACCGAGAAGCCCGAGGTGGTCTGGGCAGGACGTGCCCGAGGAAAGAGGTCTTAGGGTCAGTTCAAAGTCTGGCCTTTCCACAGCAGATAGGAGGCCTGGCCAAAGTGTAGACAGAGGGGTGATTATTTCCCGCACAAAAGCAACAGTGTTTGTTCTGAGCCCTTCTCTGGAAAAAGCAGATGGTTGGAGCTGTGATACAGTTCTAAAGTTTTGGACAGAGCTGGGGCTTTGTCCAAACAAGGTCTCAAAGGGATGGAGCCCTGGAACTGGGTTTGAATCTCAGGGCTTTTAGCTTTGGAACATACAAAGTTGTCATGAAGAACAGAGTGCCCCTGAGCCTCTCAAGTTGTCACAACTATGAATGATTCACATAGTGCTTTGAAGTAATAGTTGGCCAGACCACACCTGGAATACTGTGCCCATTTCTGGGCACCACAGTTTAAGAAGGATGTTGACAAGATGGAAGGTGTGCAGAGGGGGGCAACCAAGATGGTCAGGGGTCAAAAAACCAAGCCTGCTGAGGAACAGTTGAAGGAGCTGGGTATGTTTTGAAAACATTTGTAGCTTTGAGTTGAAATGTTTTGTAATGACAATACAAGGGGCTGGTTTACATTTAATGAGGGGAAATATAAAAATAAGAGAGAAGGTAAAAAAGTGGTTAGAGAAATGCTAAGAAAAAAGTAAATACGTATGGAAGTCAGAAAGAGGGGAGGGAGGAGGTCGATGCTCGGATAGAGCGATGTTTGAGCTTATGGATTTATGTATGGATATTGTGATTGCAAAAAAATTGAAAATGTAATAAAAATTATTTTTAAAAAAGAAAGAAAGAACTGGGTATGTTTAGCCTGGAAAAGAGGAAACTGAGAGGAGATAGGAGAGCCATCTTCAAATATCTGAAGGGCTGACATGAGGAAGACGGAGCGAGCTTGCTTTCTCCCTCTCTGGAGGGTAGGATTTGAACCAATGGCTTGAATTTACAAGAAAGCAGATTAAACATTAGAAAAATTAGAAAATTAAACATTAGAAAAATTAGAAAATTAAACATTAGAAAAATTAGAAAATTAAACATAAGAAAAAAACTTCCTTTTTCTTTTCACAGAATTGTAGAGTTGGAAGGGACCCCACAGGGTCATCTAGTCCAACCCATCTAGCAATGCAAGAATCTCAGTTAAAAAATCCCTGACCCAAAGGGCCATCCAGCTTCTGCTTAAAAACCTCCAAGGAAGGAGAGTCCACCACCTTCTGAGGGAGCCTTCTCGACTGTCAAACAGCTCTTAATGTCAGAAAGTTCTTCTTAATGGTCAGTAAGAATCAAATTCCATGCAGTTTGAAGGCATTGGTTCGAGTCCTGCCCTCTGGAGCAGCATAATAATAATAATAATAATAATAATAATAATAATAATAAATTATTTATACCCCGCCAATCTGGGCAGTTTCCAACAAAGTATTAAAATACAGTGGTCTGTTAAAAGCTTCCCTAAAGAGGGCTGCCTTCAGATGCCTTCTAAAAGTCTGGTAGTTGTTGTTCTCTTTGACATCTGAAGGGAGGGCGTTCCACAGGGCGGGCGCCACCACCGAGAAGGCCCTCTGCTGCATCTTCCAGGGGACAGCACTTCAGATACTTGAACGTGGCTATCATATCATCTCTCAGTGATGCTAGAACCCAAGAGGCTCGTCCAATGGGTGGTGGGAAATTCTGGAGAGACAGAATTACAAATGATTCTCTTCTGTAATCGGCTATCAGGAGGTTTGGATTTGGCCACCACCTTAAAAAGGTAAAGGTAAAGGGACCCCTGACCATTAGGTCCAGTCATGGCTGACTCTGGGGTTGCGGTGCTCATCTCGCTTTACTGGCCGAGGGAGCCGGCATACAGCTTCCAGGTCATGTGGCCAGCATGATGGCTTTTAAAAGAGAACAAATTCACGAGGGAGACTTGGGCAGATGGTTCAATCTCCCTTTCTCTCGCTTCCTCATTTCTCCAGACTTCCACATCAGCCTGCAATACATATTTTTTTAGCAAAAGTCCTCTGCAAATTTCTTCTGATAAGCACATCTTTGCATGCAAATTTTCCTAACAGGCTCACTTCTGCAAAGCAACTTCCCCCATCACAATGTATTTTTGTACATTGTCTTTACAAATATATGCATTTTGATGCACACCTAACCCTAATAAGATGGAGTTTTTTATGCATTACTTGGCGGCGAAATACCTGCACAAGTGTGAATTTTCAGGTGACGGCTGTTTCCTTTTGCATGTTGTTGCAGAAGATGCTAATGGGGTTCATTTTAAATATGAACTGGGTGGAATCTCTCACCCATCCCTGTTCAGGAGCCAGGAGGGGCGGCTGACTGGAGCTTCCTTGTTCAGAGGTTTCCTGTACCTCCGAATATCAGGGCTGCTGCACTCGGATGCTTCCGGGCTTCCCGGAGGCAGCCTGGCTGGCTGCTTCGGAAACAGGATGCTGAACTAGACAGACCCTCGGTCTGATCCAGCTCCAGGGCTCTTCTGCTGTTTAGGCAAGCGCAAAGAGAACCGCGAAGGAGGGAGGGAGGCAGGGATGTGCGGCAAGCAACTTTATGGAATCTGGAGAGAGGACGTGGGAACATCTATTCCACTGAACGCAGGACAAGAGGCAACAAGGTTAAGGGCCAGGGAAGTGGATTTGGGGAGTGCATATTCTACGCTAAGAAGAAAGAGGAAGAATTCTGCCTTGCAGCAGCTTGCGTTTTGCATATCTGTAATTCTGCATCTTGCGCGCAAATTGGCACAACTGAGCTTATCTGCAAATCTCTGTGAGAAGTCAAAGGAAGCCTTGCATTCTTTGGGGATGGTTTTAAATAGACGGATGAGGTGTCAAAGCACAGAATATATACATTTGCAGAAAGCCATTGTCTCTGAATCAGATTAACTGGAAAGAAAGAGAAAGTAAGTGCGTGTTTCAGCCTTTGAAACATTTGTAGTTATTGGGTGCTCTGAGCTCAGCTGTTGCAGCGCTGCGGAATGTCAATAAACGGCCCAACTCCTCAGAAGGTTTTTATTTTTAAAAAAAACTGACTAGGGATGTAGGAGAAATTCAATTCAGTTCACATTTAAACCCAAATTTATCATAAACATCCCAACCCATCAGAAGGCGTATCGCCATATCCACTTATCATATTTGCACTTTCTGGAACAATATGAGAAGTGAAACACAGTCATCCGTTAAAATGTTCACTTCTCTGAATTTTGCAATGCAGTTTTTCAAGCAAACAATGGAGTAGACTGGTTGAAGTAAGCTGACACTGGTAGCATAGGTTCATTAATGGGTTTACTCTGAGTAGGACTTAGTTAAAGGCTGAGCTTTCTAATTCTGCTTTAGGACCATTAGGCAGGGGAAATGGGGGATAAGTAGAAACAAACAAACTGTTAAGATAATCATTATTATTTGCTTATGTATATGGCCCCATTGCTTTGGGAAGAGGACAGGCCTCTGCCCCAAGGAGCTTGCAGTGTAAAATCCCACCCAAGGGGCATCACAGAGGAGGGAGAAGGAAGTGGAGGTGGCTGCTGCTGGTGACCCAGGGAAACAAGATACAGCCATTTCAGATAATGGCACAGAATCAGGGAACTGAATTGCTCCTGCTCTCATAGCCCAGTGGGGCTGTGCTGCCCTGGAATATCAGCCCTGAAATATCACCTGTCCTACCAGGGTCTTCAAGTGCCAGACCAGTGTGGTGTAGTGGTTAAGAGCGGTGGATTCATAATCTGGTGAACCGGGTTCGCTTCCCCGCTCCTCCACCTGCAGCTGCTGGGTGACCTTGGGCCAGTCACACTTCTCTGAAGTCTCTCAGCCCCACTCACCTCACAGAGTGTTTTTTGTGGGGCAGGAAGGGAAAGGAGAATGTTAGCCGCTTTGAGACTCCTTCGGGTAGTGATAAAGTGGGATATCAAATCCAAACTCTTCTAGTTGGATGCCACACATTTATTTTCTCCCATCAACTTGCTTCCTTCACAACTCAACACACACATTCATACAGCCACACTCATGTCCCCTCTGGGCCTGCTGCACCTCTCCCTCCAGAGCAGCAGTAGAAATAGATATAGACACTAGGAGAGGCTATATTATTTAGTTATTATCTTTCCTTGCTTTCCATGAGATCGGCAGAGTACCATCCTTTGCAGGTTTAAACTTGGAAGGTTGATTTAACCTTCTAGAAAGAATAATCCAGGATGCTTTGAGGCAGACTGGATTTTCCTGATATTGCCCCTTTTCTCCCTCTTAACATAACAATCACATGAACATGGTTTTGAAATAAAAGTAATATTTACTTACATAATCTAGGTCTTGAAGCAGGAATTACAGCGGCAAAACGAAGGCAGGTTTATAACCACTATCTAAGGTACAAAAAAAAAAAGGGATGCAGTTGGCGCTGTGGGTTAAACCACAGAGCCAAGGACTTGCCAATCAGAAGGTTGGCGGTTTGAATCCCCGTGATGGGGTGAGCTCCCATTGCTCGGTCCCTGCTCCTGCCAACCTAGCAGTTCAAAAGCACGTCAAAGTGCAAGTAGATAAATACCTTCCAGCGGGAAGGTAAACGGCGTTTCCGTGCGCTGCTCTGGTTCGCCAGTAGCGGCTTAGTCATGCTGGCCACATGACCCAGAAGCTGTACACCGGCTCCCTCGGCCAATAAAGCGAGATGAGCGCTGCAACCCCAGAGTCAGCCACGACTGGACCTAATGGTTAGGGGTCCCTTTACCTTTACCTTTAAGGTGCAAAAGTACGGAAACAGTGTCTGAGCTGCAGAGCTGAGACACACACGTGTGGTCATCTTGGAAGCATGATGAAGAAAGAGAGAGGTGCCCAGGCAGGGAGGAAGTATGCAGTGCTACAGCTTCCTGCCAAGGCAGATGAAGGAAATGATCTCACAGAGTTCTCTCTAGCAAATTTTATAGGAAAGCCCTGCGAGCGCCAGCCCCTTGATGGGCCCATCTGGCAAAGCACTAATTGTTGGTTTGGCCGCAATCACGTTGTACAGCAGCCCACGCCAAGGCAAAGACCTTGGGGTGCAAAGCTTTGCCCAGTTGCAAAGAAGAGCTTGACTATTTCAGACTGCTGCTATTAAGAACTGTTTTCTTCTTCTGTCTTGGTGCGTTGCTTGACTCACTGTCAGTGTGCCTCTTAACATCAGGTGCTGTGTCTGCGCACTGAAGGCACCTTTCTGAAGCCAACCTGCTCTTCCAATGTGCCTGGCATTGTGAAGACATGTGGGAGGAAATGGTGAGTGGGCAGCTCTGCCCTTTGAGAAAGGACCAGGGTGGCGGCTCCCTCTCTCTTCCCAGCAATCCCAGTAACGGTACCTCTCCGTTCTCCCTTGGTCAGTCCCCACTCAGAGTCCTGTTCCCAGTTTGGGGCTCCGTTGTTTAAGGCTACTGACAAGATGGCATGTGCACAGAAGAGGGTGACAAAGATGGTGAAGGGCTGGGAATCCAAGCCTTATGAGGAATGGTCGAGAGGGTTGCGTATGTGTAGCCTGGAGAAGACAGAGAGGTGATATGGAAGCCATTTTCAAATATCCAAAGAGCAAGGTTGTTTTCTGCTGCTCCAAACCAATGGTGCTCCAACAAGAAAGGAGGTTCTGACTCAATGTTAGGAAGATGTTTCTGACTGTGGAACGGAAGGAGAGTGGACTCACCCTCATTGGAGGTTTTTAAGCAGAGGTCAGATAATAATAATAAAATTTATTTATACCCGCCCTCCCCAGCCAAGACCGGGCTCAGGGTGGCTAACGCCAGATATAAAACAATTGATTGGAATAAAACTTAAAAAACAAGATTACAATACAACATTAAAATGCAGCCTCATTTCAGCAGAAACTCAATAACTTTTTTGGGGATGAAAACGTCCAGTCTTCACCAAGGCTAACTATCCAGACTGGTCCTACGATGGCCATCTGTCAGGGATTCTTGAGTCCCGGACTTCAAGACATTGGACTAGATGACCCTTGGGGTTCCTTCGAATTCTGCAATTCCATGATTCTATTTCTGGACCAGCCCAGCTGCCCAGGTGACCCAAATGTGTTGCTTGCGAATGCGGTATTTGTAAGCACACCAACGTAACAGCTGTTCCTTGCCAACTTCTGCCTCAATGCCAGGTGGGCTCAGGGGGCATATCTCTAGGATCATGCGGTGCAGCCTTTCAGTTGGGGGGGGGTAACAATTATTGGGCCAGTCCTGTGTCTTTGCGGTTGTTGCTTCGATCCACCCTGCCCTTCGTCTTCCAGTTGCAGACCTGAGCTTCAACACTGGGAGCTGGTTCTGGGTAAGTTGGGTGAGACAGCAGGACTTGCAGGGAGATTGCAAAGGAGATCCTGGTGGAGGCCTCTTGCAGGGTCTATAACGATCACCACCAAGGCCAGATGGTGCCTGCGCCATCTCCCTGCGCAGCCTGCTGGAACAAGGCTGGCGGACCTTGCAGGCTCTCATCAAAATGCTAATGTGGGAGAATCTCTCTCGCCTCCCCCCAGACAGCATACTAACCCCATCATGTTCCCCATCCTCTGCTCTTCTGTGCTTCTGTCCCTGGGGCACCCAGGCTTTCCTCTTGCTCTGAACCCCACCCCCCAAACCTGGACCTAGCTGTTGGTGGTGGGAAGGGTGATCATCTCCCGAAGATGAAGTTTCATGTTCTTAGTCTTGGCAACTGGGTGGAGAATTGGGGCAAAACATTATATATATATATATATATATATATATATATATATATATATGGGACGCGGGTGGTGCTGTGGTCTAAACCACAGAGCCTAGGGCTTGCTGATCAGAAGGTTGGCAGTTCGAATCCCCGCGATGGGGTGAGTTCCCGTTGTTCTGTCCCAGCTCCTGCCCACCTAGGAGTTCGAAAGCAAGTAGATAAATAGGTACCACTCTGGCGGGAAGGTAAACGGCGTTTCCATGCGCTGCTCTGGTTCTCCAGAAGCGGCTTAGTCATGCTGGCCACATGACCTGGAAGCTGCACGCCGGCTCCCTCGGCCAATAAAGCAAGATGAGCGCTGCAACCCCCAGAGTCAGCCACACTGGACCTAATGGTCAGGGGTACCTTTACATTCTCTCTCTCTCTCTCTCTCTCTCTCTCTCTCTCTCTAGTTTTACATAACACATTTTAATTCAAACATTAAACATCTATATCATCATTTAGGATTTCCTGAATCCTTCGACTCCCCTCCCCCCTTCCATGGTTACCATTATCAATCTTTTTTTCAACTGCTTCCCTTGTTTTCTCTATATTGTTAAGAAAAACAGATCATTTTCACCATAGGTTTTTTTGTACATTACAAGCATTAATCAAATCTGCCAAAGGTTTTAGTTGTTTACAGTGTTCTCCTGGATACATTACGAATTTTCCCCATTCTTTTTAAAAACCCTTCTCTTCCTGGTTTCTGGTTTTCCCGGTCAATTTCGCCATTTCGGCGTAGTTCATCATCTTCATCAGCCCCTCGTCTCTGGTCAGGACTTTATCTTCTTTCCATCTCTAGGCCAGAAGTATTCGCACGGCTGTCGTCGCGTACATAAATAGTCATTTCTGCTCCTTCGGAATTTCTGCACCTACAATACCTGGTAAAAAAGCTTCTGGGTTTTTTTTTTTTTACAAACGAGGGCAAAACAAATTTCAGCTGGTTGGTGCCTGGGCTAATTGTCTTGTGGGGTTCCTACCAACTTTACAATTCTATGAGTCTATGGTTCTATGAGTCCATGGTTCAGTTTAAGGACCCCCTCTAGACTGGTGGCGGGGGACGTGGGTGGCGCAGGGACGCGGGTGGCGCTGTGGGTAAAACCTCAGTGCCTAGGACTTGCTGATCGTAAGGTCGGCGGTTCGAATCCCTGCGACGGGGTGAGCTCCCGTCGTTCGGTCCCAGCTCCTGCCCACCTAGCAGTTCGAAAGCACCCTTAAGTGCAAGTAGATAAATAGGGACCGCTTTATAGCGGGAAGGTAAACGGCATTTCCGTGTGCTGCGCTGGTGCTGGCTCGCCAGAGCAGCTTCGTCACGCTGGCCACGTGACCCGAAAGTGTCTTCGGACGGCACCGGCTCCCGGCCTCTTGAGCGACAGTCGGTCACGACTGGCCCGTACGGGCAGGGGTACCTTTACCTTTACCTAGACTGGTGGCATTTGGTGTGGGGGCACACTTTCTGCAACATGTCATTGATACAAAAATAATGCATTAGCGGTAGAGATATTTTTGACTGTCCACACCTTGTTCCGCTTTATGAGTTGTTCTCTGATGGTTCCTCAGTGCTGGGGCATCATTGCCGTCCATGGGGGGCAGCTATAGTGCAGCAAAAGCAGGACGAGGCAATGCCAACCCTGGAACATTTGTGGTACGAAAAGTTTCAGAGTTTCAGCAGGAACTTGCGGGACATGCACTGGTTGGAAATGAATAATAATAATAAATTTTATTTATACCCCGCCCTCCCTGGCCAGAGCCGGGCTCAGGGCTGCTAACACCGATAAAATCACAGTAAAAACATAAGGGGGGGGACACACAAAAAACCCAACTTAAAATACAGGTTAAATGCAGCCTCAAATCTAAAAGTAGCCGATAGATCAAGACCATAAGGGGAGGGAAACATAAGGGTCAGAGGGAGTCCAGACCAAAGGCCTGGTGGAACAGCTCTGTCTTGCAGGCCCTGCGGAAAGATGTCAAGTCCCGCAGGGCCCTAGTCTGTTGTGACAGAGCGTTCCACCAAGTCAGGGCCACTACTGAAAAGGCCCTGGCCCTAATTGAGACCAATCTAACCATCTTGCTACTTGGGATCTCCAAAACGTTGTCATTTGTGGACCTTAAGGTCCTCTGTGGGGCAGACCAGGAGAGGCGGTCCCATAGGTATGTGGGTCCTAGGCCGCATAGGTCTTTAAAGGTACATCTTGAAGTGGTACATCTTCCCCAAAACTTTTGCAGGTGCAATTAGTATTGAAATTGGGATTGCGTATAACTACCCCAATGTCGTCCTGGCCACAAATCATCATGGGCGCACAGTTAAAAGGATGGGGCCTGAATCTTTTGCAATGCACACACTTGTGAGTGGAAGGCAATCTGCCTTTTGTTCCAGCAGCCAAAGCTCAAGAAGCTCTCAGTGCAGAGCAGAAAGGGGGCTCAGGACCGGAAAGGCAGTGTTTGCTTAGCCGTGCTTAGGAAGGTGTGTGGGTTTGTGTCCAGAGGCATCCTGCCCCATCCCTCTACGCCATGGAAACTGACCAGGCTACAAGGAGAGAGGCAGGCAATGGGCGGTGGTGGGGCAGCCTCAGACCCCCGGCTCCTTGATCCCTGCAAGCCTGGCCACGCACTGTGCTGACATCCCCCCCCCAAGTCTATGTGGGGCTGGGAGGGAGGGACACAGCTTTGTTCCCGCGTCTGGAAGAAAGGGCTGCCCCTGGGGACTGGTGACAAGGATCAGACACTCCATTTGCATAACGGAGGCGCTCCCCGAACAACTTTCCCACACTGCACAGCCGAGATAAAGGGGACCGGTCCCTCCTGGCCAATCAGGTGGCTCAGCTGCCCGGCCCTCCCCTCCTCCCTCCCCTCCAGGGAGTGGTTATGACAAATAAGATTAATGTTGCCGCTGCCACCTTGTCCAGGCTGCACAAAGGGCTGTGCACCAGGCAACCCAGGTTACAGCACCCACAGGCCTCGGAGCCAGCTGGGCAAAACGGGGAGGGTGTGTGTGTGTGTGTGTGTTGTGCACTGGTGCACATTAGCTCCACACACATCCTGGGATGTGGATACAAAGGTGTGCAAAGCAAGGCTGGACTTTCACAAGTGTCTCTGCACCGATGAGCAGCTTGTTCATTTGCGGCAGCTTCCCTGTCCCTCTGCTACAGGTCCTCATGCCGCAGGCTGGCTGATTCTCACACGGCAGGAACATTGTTACAGCAGAGATGTGATGGGGAGGAGCCAGCGTTTTCCCCCCTGGTGGTTCTACTTGCGAGGCAGGATCTGGGTCTGAGGTAGTTCACCCCCCACCCTTTTAGGAAACATTTTTGTTGTCTCAACAGCAAAAACAGAACAAGAAGATACAGTGCAATGCTACAAAGAAATAGAGAGAGTGGTCAGTAACATCCCATATCCAATCACTTATCCTAACTGGCCTCTCCACAATGTGTGATAGGTATCGACAACAGGTGATATCTTCAAAGGATTTTGAGCCTCTGGCAAAAAGCCATGCCAACAGCCTGCAAATTCCTTCTCCTTATCATCATACCTTATTGCTTGCACTTGTTAGCTTCAGACCTCTTCTGCACGCAAAGGACGAGATTTGCAACCAGGGCCGTCTTAAGCATATGCAGCGCTGGAGTGCAAAGATCCACCCGGTGCCCCTAGATTGCCCAGAGTTGTCAACCTTTTCTTAGGGGGGACGACCCCACTGTTGACCTTTTTTAAGGGAGAGAACCCCAAAGTTGTTGTCGTTCATTTAAGGAAATAGTTGTTTACCTTTAGAACGGATGCGGAACACAGGCACCCCATGCACAGGGGCGTACGAAGGTGGGATCCATGTGCTCCTATTCATTGGGTTTTGTTGCTGTTGTTGGTGCTATCGGTGTGCAGTGGATTCTGTCCGGAGAGCTTTCCTCCACTGCTGCTTGCATTCCCCGTCGTTCTGTGCTGGCACCCCACGTTGGGTGGCGCTGGGAGCGTGCGCTGACAGTGGAAAAGCCAGCAAAGGAACCCATAGCTCGGTGCATGCAACAGGATGCATCGTGTGGTGCCCACAATGTTACACGGTGCTCTGTGCACGGCGCCGAAACAGTTAGCTGCCATGCAGCTGGGGCAAGAGCCGACAGCCGAGCGGAGCAGAGCCTGTCAGAGTGCCGTGGGCTTTTCTGCTGTGGGCAGCTTAGCGTGAGTTTGGGGGCAAGTGTTGGAGCCTGGGGAAGATCCGCCCACGGTGCTCCAATGGGCTCCGCTTGGCTGTCAGTGGCTGTTCCACAGACTCCAGTGCTCGGCCCCGGACTCTTGCCCTGGCACCCCTGAGAGCCCGGCTCCCAGGTGCTGTGCACCCCAGCACCAATGGTTAATACGGCCCTGTTTGCAACCAAGCAATGGTGCTTCCTTTCTGCAAAACGTGTCACAGTTCCTTCTTCTGGGGGCACTGCTGTCCAACTGACTTCCCAAAAGGAGCTTCTCCCATGGCAGCCATGGGTTCTCTTCCTGCTAGCATGCTCAGGAGTATATGGGGCCCACTTTTCAGTACTGATGTGGAAAAGAAAGGGAGGAAGACTACAAAGCCTTTTGGAGCACCAGCAATAAAACCTGGAAAGGGACACTGTCATTTTCTGCAAGGCCAGAAGGGTCAGAGTTCTCAGGTCAGAGTCCATCACATACCAGGCAGTTCAGGTTGCACAATTATAGCTGCTTGGCAGGCCTTGTGCAGCAAGGATCCCCAGAAGACCAGACTTTTTGCGATGGAGAAATGCAAGGGACAGCGGAGGACAGCAGCACTTGCTTTGACACAACGTCATCGAATCAGGATGAAGGCTTATGAAACAGGCTGCCTGGCAGGGCCATAAGTTGCCCAGACCAGATTGAGGAAAGACCTTTCACCGTCCTTTGTTCCCGAAAGCATTTCCCCCTCCTCCTTGATGCTGCGGAGGGTCATGGGGGAGGAGAGGGAAGAACTCTCAACAATGCCCCATGCCAGCAGGGGAGAGGGCACTAAAACACTGCACCAACCTGCCCCCTTCCACCCACTACCAACCACCCAAATTGCATCTGTGCCAGTGTGGCCTTTATCAGAACTGTGGGCGAAAACCTTGATGTTTTGCATCGAGCTCTGACTCCTGGCGCAACAGACAAAAGGGACTTGGGTTCCCTGTTTGGATTCCCTGGCAGAGAGGGATCCTGATTGGAGCGCCACTATGATTAATATATTTCAGGCAGAGCTAAACTCTCTCCCCCTCTGCTCCTGCCTGGGGCGACCTGCTTGCCTCCTCCTCCTCCTCCTCCTGTGGTTCACATTTCGCTAACTGGCTGATTATTCGGAGGAGCCTTGTCATCAGGAGACCTGACTTCAAAAGCTTCTGCTTCTTCAATCCACCAGCGCTGCTTCGCTGGGAGCCCCTCCTTCCCTCTCTCCCTGCCTCCCTCCCTCCCCCTTTCTCCCAAACATTCCTCCTTAGGGGGCAGAGCTGCCTTCAAAGCACTTGGGCATGCAGGAGGAGGGGGGCTGGGACTGGGGT
Source organism: Podarcis filfolensis (assembly GCF_964270895.1). Taxonomy (NCBI): domain Eukaryota; kingdom Metazoa; phylum Chordata; class Lepidosauria; order Squamata; family Lacertidae; genus Podarcis; species Podarcis filfolensis. The sequence goes on along the minus strand of NC_139603.1, from coordinate 90,451,410 downwards.
GGGGTCTCTGCCACTGCTGCCCATCAGCTCCCTGTTTGCCCCCACAACTTTGCACCAGCCCAGGGGTGTCAGGATTAGTGCCCATGGGCTTTCCCTCTTCTGCTTGAGTCCCGTCCCCGCTACATTCATGCACACACCCCTCCACACATCTCTCTTCTTTATTCCGTTTCGCAGCAAAGTATTTCAACTTGTTGTCTTCCTTACGCACTGCCCCAGTCTCTGAGTGGTGAGGGTCTCCAGGGGTTCCAGGCCCAAACCCAGGTTTAGTTTCCTTGGAATGAAGATCAGCAAAGACCCTGCCATCTTCAGGATACATGGTTTTATACCCACATCTATGCAGCCTGGGGAGGCTCCCAGCATTAACACCCCAACAGATCGTGCTTCTCCTTCGGCCACGGCTTTGGGTCCAGTACACAGCAAGCAGATCTCTGTGTCTCCAGCTTCCGGCCTAATTCTCTCACACTGGCTATTGTTCTCCTACCTAGCAGGTGTAATTGTGGCGCTAAAGAAGTCAGTCCAAGTCGTCATTACCTAGGTCCTAGACAAAGGGACTGGTTTGGCAAGCTTGCTCCTATACATTCAACTCCAGCAGACGCAGGATACCCAGAACAGGAAGGGACTTGAGGCCAAGCAATTTCTGCCCGTGACCCTGGAGGCAGAGCAGAGCCATCATGGTTAGCAGCCATGGTCAGCCCTCTCCTCCCCCTCTGTGGATTTGCCCCGTCCTCTTTTACAGCCATCCACATAAGTTGCCATCCCACAATTCTACTATGTCATTCTCCTTAATCTACTGACATTCATTGCGTTCCCCCTTGATCATTTTGGTTGAACCTTTTCCAGCTTTAAAAGGTCCTTTTTTAAGGGAGGGGGCCAGAATACTGTACACAGTATTCCAAATGCCGTTGCACCATAGATTTGTATAACAGCATTGTGCCAATGGCGGATTTATTTTCGGTTCCTTCGCTGATGATCCTTAGCGTGGAATCTGCCTGCTCCACAGCTGTTGTGCCCTGAGTAGACATCTTCATTGAGCTGTCCAGTATGACCCCAAGGTCAAGCTAATGACCAGTCACCACCAGTTCAGACCCCATGAGTGTATATGTGAAATTAAGATTTTTTTTGCCCTGACATGCGTCACTTTATGCTTATTTACACTGAATTGCATTTGCCGTTTTACCTCCCGTTCATTCAATTTAGGGAGGTCCTTTGGGAGCTTTTCAGAATCCCTTCTTCTGCTAAGGACCCTGAACAATTTAGTATCATCAACAAACTTGGCCACTGCACTGCTCATTCTGTTTATGGACAAATTAAAAATATAGGTCCCAATAACAATCCTTGGCCTCTGCTACAACAGCAGCAAGAGTACTCTTAGCAAAGTATTGGAAGACACAAGAGCTACCCACATTGGAAGAATGGCAGACCAAGGTGATAGACTACATGGGACTGGCTGAGATGACTGGCAGAAGCCGCGACCAAGGGAAAGAGACGGTGGAAGAAGATTGGAAGAAATTTAAAGTTTATCTTAAGAACTGTTGTAAAATTGATGAGTGTTAAAATGTCTTGGGTAATGCAAAATAGAATTGCAGTGACAAACAATTGGATATGAGAAAAAGGATTTAAAGAAAGTGCTACAAGTAACTGAAATTAGGGGTTGCTGGAAAGATTTAAAACAGGGATGCAGAAAGGGGAGGTATGGGGAAGTCGCTGAAAGAAGGTTTAAGGAAAAAAAGGTCAAGAAATTATACGTGTTTGTATGTTTGTTTGTTTATGTATTGTGTTGTATTGTCTTTTAATATGTGTTGAAAAACCAATAAAAAATTTATAAAAAAAAAAACCCAATCCTTGGCCTCCACTTCCCACCTTCCTCCAGATTCCCAGAGGGCACTCTGTGACGTACATCCCCAAGTTTCTGTGTTAATGCTGCAAAGAGTGGCATGTTTTAAACTCTACTAAACTAGCCACTAAAGTGTCATGGACTGGCTGGATGCTGAGGAATGGTGGGAGGCACTGGCTGGGGAACCCCCCGAAGGAACCCCCAGGGGAAGAAGGCTCAGAGCCAGGGGATTGGTGGTGGGATGACGATGAGTGGACAGAGGGAGAAGAGGGAGGAGGAGGCGTTGGAAGCTGAAGAAGCAACAGGGTTTAGTGAGCAGGAAGAGGCTGTGGCAGAGAGCAGTCCAGAATCGGAGGCAGCAGTGGAGGCTGGAGAGGATGGGGGTCAACAGGCAGTGATGAGGCAGGTTGAAGAAGACTCCAGAGAGTCTCCCCCTCCTGCTGCGACCAGCTCCTCCCTGGTCTCCTAGGACTCCCAGAGAAATGAAATGAGCAGAGCAGAGGGAGGTTGTGCAGAGACGCAGCCTGAGACTGTGTGGGAAAGGTTTTGTAGAAGAGGAGTCCTAGTGGGCATTGGGAAGGCGGTGACGTTCAGTCCTCACAACTGCTTCATCAGGGCAAGACCTCCTAGGAAGAGTTTCTGAGACCACTAGGCCTGAGCTGTGGTTGTTTGCTTAAATAAAGAGGTAGCTTCACTGGCCCAAGGTGAGTTATTGCTTTGTTGATGACCTGCACCTGACTCCAGCCCTGACCTCAAGTGGAAAAAAAAGTCTGCTGGCAACACAGTCCATGCGGCTGGCATCTCCCTCTGCCTGAGGCCTTGGAGAGCTGCTGGCTGTCAGAGAAAGCAAGCAAGCAAACAAACAAATCTTTCATTCATTCATTCATTCATTCAGATCCAGGGGAAGGCACTTCCCAGGCCTGCACATTCGGGGCTGTATTATTTATTTTATTACTTGCACCTTTCCTCTAAGGAGCTCAAAATGATGTACCTGGTTCTCCTGCTCCCCAGTTCATCCTCACAACAACTGTGTCAGGTAAGTTAGGCTGAGAGATGGAGACTGGCCCCAGGTCACAGCCCGTGAGGCTTCATGGCTGAGTGGGGTTTTGAACCCGGGTCTCCCAGACCTTAAGGCTGCACCCCATGGACTCCCTTTCCCACTTTTATAGCACATGTTGCTTTCTTGAAAACCATGGGGCAGGGGGAAGAGGGTTCTAGCCACGTCAGAAGCCCAAAGACGGAATGAGGTCATGGTCAGCTTATTATGTGTTTTGCTAGTCACTAATTTTTGCACGTGCACGTGAACAGACACAGATAGAGGGGTCTTGCATCCACATCTCACAATGATGCCCCTCACCATTTGAACAAATTCTTTCCATCTTAGCTGATATCCTCTCATTCTCCCTCCCTCCCATAAGGGGTTTTAATTAGCTGTAAAAAAAATTGGATCTGATTGTTAATTTTCTCTATTAGGAAATTAGCCCCCCCCTTCCTGTCATTAAACACCCTGCCAATTTTGGAGTGGGGAGGGAGAAATCAGAGATGGCATTTCAGTGCCCTCATCTCCTCCCTCTGCTTTCATTGCACACTTTTGCACGTTTATCGGTACACAAGAGGAGTCCAGCATCAAGGCTTTTAAAAAGCACCTCGTCTACTTAGAGAATGGAAGGATCAGGCCTTCCTCTTAAGCACAGGATCATGGCACCCAGGATTCTGCCCCACAGCATAGCAGGTGCTCAGGAGAGTGAAGTGAAGCTCAGGTCCGGTCCCTCATTTTGGGGCCCAGGCAGAGACGGGTCCTCTGCACAGCATCCAAGATTCACCTGGGCTCTGCGAGACCCATCTGCGCCCACCGCAAGGTCTCTCCATCGAAGCACCGCTGGGGTCGGCTCTGCATTGCTGCTTCCGAAATGAAAGCAGCCCGTTGTGGCCCTGGGTCTGGGGGGGGGGGGGAAGCAGGAGTGGGCTGCTGAATTGGTCCCAGCTGCACCTTCTCACAGAAGCCCTTGGGCCACGGATGCTAATGCAGATCAACCTCCGTTGCACAACCTGACAATAAAGTTAATAAGCTATTCAAGCACAAGTGCCCTCACCAAACATGATGAGGCAAAAATCAAGTGATCAGAGGAGAAAGGGAGTTAACTGAGGCCTCCCTGGGGGAGGCAGGGGGGAGGCAGTAGTGGCGGCGGCAGCACCAGATGACAGGTTGCTCCAGACCCCTTCGCAAGGGGCAGAAGAACGCAGGCAGCCCCCCCTTGCTGCTAGAGATTGCTGCCTTCGCAGCCGCTGCATTGCTAGAGACAGACAGCACAGAAATGGCCCAGGCAGCGGGGGGGGGGGGCTCCTGGGCCTTTGGGGGTTCACTGGGGGGAACTTTCAGGAGCGGCATTTCCACCAGAGCGTCTCGCACCCGACTTGCTTTCTCCAGTTGCGGAAATGATGCTGATCTCTCCAAGCACCACATGCTTAGCTGGTAAGATGTGGGTTGAACGAGGTCACTGTGAGGTGGATTTGTAGCTGGTTGACTGACCGAACCCAAAGAGGACTCATTAACGTCATCGTGGGGAAAAGCGACAAATGGGGTGCCTCAGGGTTATGTCCTGGGCCCGTTGTAGTTCAAATTCTTCATGAATGACTTGGATGAAGGAACTGAGGGGATGGCCATCAAATTTGCAGATGACACTAAACTCGGAGGGGTAGCTAATGCCACAGAAGACAGAATCAGAATTCAGAATGACCTTAACGGATTGGAGAACTGGGCGCTAACAAAATTTCAGTAGGGACAAATGTAAGGTTCTGCACTTAGACAGGAAGAACCAGATGCACAAATATAAGATGAGACATACTTGTCTTACTAGTAGCACATGTGAAAAGGATCTAGGGGTCTTGCCTTAACATGAATCAACAGTGTGATGCAGCAGTAAATAAACCTAATGTTATTCTAGGCTGCATCAGCAGAAGTCTAGTGTCCAGATCAGGGGAAGTAATAGCACTGCTCTATTCTGCCTTGGATAGACCACACCTGGAATACTGTGTCCAGTTCTGGGCACCACAATAGAGCGCATTACAGTAATCCAGTCTTAAAAGCCCCAATGCCTGAAATACTGCTGTGATGCTTCTTCTGTTTTCTTCCTCCCAAGGTTGTGACCAGTTTGCCCTTGTTGATTTTCAATGTGAAGGTTCATCAGATCCTGAATGGTGTGTGGAAGAGCCCTGCTCAAGACCTTTCCAGCCCCCCCCCCCCCGCAGCAGAGTGAGCTTAGAAAGTAGCCAGAGGTGAAGGGCCCTGGCTCAAGGGAAGACTCCTTGTCTTGCTTGTGAAGGTCCCCAGTTCTGTCTTCGGGTTGGGTTGGGAAGGACTCCTGCCTGAATTCCTGGAGAACCATTGTTGCCAGTTAGTGTAGACAATACTGAGGAAGGTGGATCAATAGTCTGACTTGTGGGATGTGAAACACAAGAGCAGTCAAGTACAACATTCCTAGAGTGAACATGTTTACACATGGGGAGGAATGTTTGTCCAGCCAGCAGGTAAACTTCCTGTTTCCTTCGGGGCTGGGACAGACTTCCTCTGCATGTGACTAGAGGTGGGTGGGGCCTCACCTGTGCAGGTAATGACAAAAGCACAGGGTAGGACAGCTCTCTCTCTTTTTTTGACCACATGCATCGAAGAAGCAACATCTGCTTATCCAAAGATGCTTCCAGCCAAGAGAGGACAAAGGGACTGTCTCCTTATGAGATAGTTTCCAGGTGTATGTTACTTTTCTAAGCTAAGTCTGACTTTGGGGATCCAATTGTGAACAGAATGATGTGTGAGTAAACCTTTTTATACTTTTATAGAAGACTGTGTCGTGTCTTATCTTTTATGAGGGAATAAGGGAGAAATACCAGAACAGTTATTATAGAGCCTTTAGCGAGCCTGAGCAAACGCATCCGCTGTGAGTTTAAAAGGGGGAATGTTACTCCGCTAAACTGTGAACTTGTTAACACAAGTTGGTAAAGGATATTATCAGACAATATAACCTCTCCTGCATCCCTGAACATTCCCACATGACTCAGTATAGACAGCTAAGGGGTGTGGAGCGGAGGAGAATGGAGATATCAAATCATGGGTGCTTCTGACTGTCACTATTTTGGGGTGGAATTCAGATAGCAGGACATCCCGCTTGCCTAGCTATAGTTGGCTGGGAAGCCTTGCACAACAAACCCACTTCTCAAAAAGATCAGACTTTTTGCAATGGGGTGGGGTGGGGGGTGGCCAATGGCATCAATTCACTATTGAAACCCCTTTAGTATACAAAGTGAGCGGTGCTTAGCTAGTGCATCTTGATTACAAAGTAGTCTTCACCTGTTGCGCAGAAATGCTTGTAGGTAAGAAAATAATAAAATTATTTATTGTAGGAAACGGCTCCTAGTTCTATTCTAGCTAGTCTAGAGAAGAGAAAGGCAGCCCTTCTTGTGCCTTTGTTCTCTCAGAGGAGAGCTCAGATCTTGAGGTCTGAGAGAGAAGTTTGAGGAGGAGGAGGAAGTTGTAGACGGGATGCAATGTAGACCTATCAGTCTAAACAACGAGATGGAGAAGTCAGCTGACAGGTTAACGGCACAGGGATCCGTTCGCTGAGGCTGCTGTACAGGGTCAAAATTGATTTATTTATTTTGTCTTCTATTTCCAGTTGGTTTTGTTGCTTTGATCTGCAGCATCACAGAGACCAAAAGCCAGAGCCTGCAGCATGGTGTTATATTCCCACAGTGGGCTTGGCTAGATGCAAGCTTTCTTCAGAAGATATTTCCTCTCTTGTTTCAGTTAAAGGAAGAAAATAGCTGTTGATTCTTGTGTATTTGGCTGGCACTGAGGTGCTCTGTGCATTTCCCCGTGTCCAGAGAGACCATACAGGGATTATTCTTTCAATAAAAGTTTCATATTCCTCTGTTTTGTTTTTAAAAAGGCCACAGGGAATGTGGAGTTCCCTTACTCTGTCTTAACAGCATGCAAATCTCTTTCCTGCTAGCTGAGCTGCATGCAAACTTCCGACAGAAAGTGTTGGAGAAAAAAATGTCAGAAAGTGCAGAATGGCGCTTGCTCTGATGCAAAACCTCACCACAAAATAATAATAATAATAATAATAATAATAATAATAATAATAATAATAATGTATTTATACCCTGCCCATCTGGCTGGGTTTTCCCAGCCACTCTAGGCGGCTTCCAACAGAATATTAAAATACAAAACCTATTAAACATTAAAAGCTTCCCTGAACAGGGCTGCCTTCAGATGTCTTCTAAAAGTCTGGTAGTTGTTTCTCTCTCTGACATCTGGTGGGAGGGCGTTCCACAGGGTGGGCGCCACCACCGAGAAGGCCCTCTGCCTGGTTCCCTGTAACTTGGCTTCTCGCAGCGAGGGAACCACCAGAAGGCCCTTGGAGCTGGACCTCAGTTTCTGGGCTGAACGATGGAGGTGGAGACACTCTTTCAGGTATACTGAACAAATGCTCCTTAAATAGCCAGCATCGCCTAATTCCCCTGGAAACAAATCAGGATGAGTGCACCGTAAACAGTTCTGGAAGTGGCCCATGACTGCAGAGAGGGAGCTCTTCCTTCCTATCCTTGGCACCAAAATTTATAGGGTGGGGATTGGAGGAAGAAGAACTAGGTCACTTTAAAGGGTACAGGATGCCTGTGTCAGGTTGGGTGGGTGGGAGTCAGTGGCCTCCAATTGCAGTGGCCGAGTATCCATCCCAGACCATGAGACTGCAAGGATCTCAGTCTTCAAGACAATTATCCATGGAGAGAGACGGAGAGGAGGCAAGATGGTTCATCCAACTCATCTTGGCCAACATGTTTGGTTCCCCAAGCCTCTTCCTCCTCCTCCCCCCCACAATTCCTTGCATGCTCCTGTTGACTACGTTGGGGTGGGGGTGGGGATTCGCCCAGGCTGCAGCAGCCCTTGGCTTCTTGGCTTCCCATATAAACTGTGAGAGTGAAAATTAAATGCTAATGAAGCTCTTTGATTTAACAGCAGACAAGGCGCTCTCGTGTTGCTTTGCCTCCTAGACTATTATTATGCAAATGAGCGGGGCCTGCATCTTTCTCCCCCATTTAGCTGAAATCAGCTCTTCTTGGCAACATTCAAAGCTCAATTACGGCACTTACCTGCTTAATGATCATTGCACAGCCAGGGAGAGGGGGAGCCTTGCCGCGCGCCTTTGGGACAAGGCAACGGTGGCACAGGGTGAGGCCTGAGGTTGCGCAGGGTCCAGGGTGGTCTCGGTGTTTGAGCCAGCCTGACTTTGGCATGGGGGCTGGGGGCTGGCTTGTGATATGCTAGAAGCTCTGGGGTCCCTGTACTTATGCCTCTGTTTTGGTTGGTTCGTGCCCTCATTTATCTAGCTTTTCATTAGCCAGCCCGTCCCCAAAGGCTCTGGGCAGAGAGTACCGATTGGAAAGATGAAATAAAAATTACCTAAATGTTTTAAAACCACCCTCCAAATTACCTATAAAAGCAGGCTTCCTCAACCTCGGCCCTCCGGATGTTTGGAGACTACAATTCCCATCATCCCTGACCACTGGTCCTGCTAGCTAGGGATCATGGGAGTTGTAGGCCAAAAACATCTGGAGGGCCGAGGTTGAGGAAGCCTGTATAAAAGGAATCTCAGCAGCCCCATAATGATAAACTCTGATGAAGATAAACTAACAGGAAGGATTCGAAACCGGCGAGTCCAGAAATTCACCGAAGACTGGAGTAAATTTACGGACTATTTGAAAAGTAATTGTGAAGAACAGACGACGTTTGTAGGGTTGCAAGAAGTTTTGTGAGGAGTATTATTGGAAGTATTGCAAAAATGGAGAAGGGGGGGGGGATGATTTGCTAAGACATGTAACGGCAATATAAAGTTAAGAAATGCAAAAGAAGTGGTTAAAATGGTGGATCATCAGAGGTGCTGATGGAAGTCCAAAAAGATTGTATAAGTGATAAGCTTTGTGGGTACATTTTATAATTTACCGTATATGTTAAAATTAATAAAAAATATTATAAAAAAAGATAAACTCTGATGAAAAGGATGGCCATTTGCGCCGTTGGTTTGTGTGCGGCAAGTTGCTCTGTCTGGACAAGGAAAATGGGAATGTTCAGGGTGTCAGGAGAGGATATATTGTTTATTAATATCCTTCCTAACTTGTGCTGGCAAGTTTCTTTATATAGCAGAGTTACATCCCCCTTTTTACATGTGCAGCAGATAGCTGGTTGCAGGCTCGTGTGAGCCTCTCACCATTATACAATTCAGTATTGAATTGTACGTTCCTGGTAAGTTCCCTTTCAATCCCTCATAAAAAGAATAAAGACACAACAATCTTATTTAAAGTCAATAAAGGAAGTTTACTCACATCAGTTCACAGTTGGATCCCTGAAGGCATTCCTTCTTGCATTTTATTGTTAAAGTTGCTTTGAATATGCCTTTGTCATTTTATTATTGTATCACTTAAAGCTTGCTTATAAATTGCTTCTTGGAACCAGAAGCGATACACAAAACTAATAAACTAAACTAGTCCCTGGAAACCTTTCCCTTCCCCAACCTGGTGTCCTGCAGGTGCCCCAACTTGCCACACGGCAACGCAGAGCAACTGGTTTTAGCCTATTCCCAAATTGCTGACACGCACGTTTTCCTCCTGGCCTCCGGTGCCCTTTGGATTGTGGCTGGTTTCCACCAGGTGGCAGCAGGCAATACTTCATTTGTCCACAGTTCATCAGAACTCAGCCCCAGAACCTATTCTGAATGTAGGTGCTCAGCTGTAGAGCAGGCGAACCCGGTGCTTTTTTCCCCTGGGGGACGCAGGGGGACGCGTACCCCTAAATATTTTGTGAATCTAAGTTTGGCCTCATCGAGGGGCAGTATTTAAATGTGACTAGGAAAATGAGAGGACCCCTAAATATTTTTTAAGAAAAAAGAGCACTGGGTGAACCCGTCCTGCAATGCCTCTGAGCGTGTGCGGAGTTCCCCCTTCCCACCAGCTGGCAGGGACAGTCAGCGCCTACAGATTCAGTAAAAAGGCTCACAGGTCACCAAGCACCCAGCTCCAAAGTAAACTAGAACTCCAACGCCTCTTGCTGTGGAAACGAATCTTCATCTTGCAGCCCCTGTAAACCGTAATGGGGGGAAGTACAATGTTCTGAGGGACGCGGGTGGCGCTGTGGGTTAATCCACAGAGCCTAGGGCTTGCTGATCAGAAGGTAGGCGGTTCAAACCCCTGCAACAGGGTGAGTTCCCGTTGCTCGGTCCCTGCTCCTGCCAACCTAGCAGTTCGAAAGCACATCAAACTGCAAGTAGATAAATAGGTACCGCTCCGGCGGGAAGGTAAACAGTGTTTCCGTGCGCTGCTCTGGTTCGCCAGAAGCGGCTTAGTCATGCTGGCCACATGACCCAGAAGCTCTACGCCGGCTCCCTCGGCCTATAGAGCGAGATGAGCGCCGCAACCCCAGAGTCGTCCGTGACTGGACCTAATGGTCAGGGGTCCCTTTACCTTTACAATGTCTTTGGGGTGACCTGTCCATGTAATTCCACCTGTGGCTTCCTGTTGGAGTGGGTCTCAAGAACCAGGGCTGGCCAGAGACATTTTGGCACCTGAGGCAAACCACACATTGGTGCCCCTCCCCACCAGGGAAGAAGGGTGAGTGAATCAGGAACAAGGGGGGGGGGAAATAAAGATCTACACTGGGTGCAAGGGGGGGAGGAGACCAGCAGTGCCTTCCATTCACAAGAGGCATCTGTAGAGGCAGCATTTGGTGTGGGGGGGGGCTGCTGAGGGGGAGACAGACCCAGCCTTCAAGGAGCCCCCCACAACGGTGACGGCCACCAAAGCAGTGGCAGCAGCGGGTGAGGGCATTCCTCGCAGGCCAGATGTGCTGCGCCTGTGGATCCTGCTTCCTGAGGCGGTCGCCTCACCTTGCCTCATGGGTGAGCCGGCCCTGTCAAGATCAATGCCACTACTAAAGAGTCATCGCCATTCTACTCTGGCCTTTCAGATTGGCAATATTCTCCCCACCTTTGTAATCTGCTCCACCCATGGATTTGCAAATACCATGCAGTATATTAAAAAGGAAGGTCCGTATAGTTCAAGCTATGGTTTTCCCAGTAGTGATGTATGGAAGTGAGAGCTGGACCATCAAGAAGGCTGATTGCCGAAGAATGGATGCTTTTGAATTCTGGTGCTGGAGGAGACTCTTGAGAGTCCCATGGACTGCAAGAAGATCAAACGCATCCATTCTGAAGGAAATCAGCCCTGAGTGCTCACTGGAAGGACAGATCATGAAGCTGAGGCTCCAAGACTTTGGCCACCTCATGAGAAGAGAGGACTCCCTGGAAAAGACCCTGATGCTGGGAAAGATGGAGGGCAGAAGGAGAAGGGGACGACAGAGGACGAGATGGTGGGACAGTGTTCTCGAAGCTACAAACATGAGTCTGACCAAACTGCAGGAGGCAGTGGAAGACAGGAGTGCCTGGTCTGCTCTGGTCCATGGGGTCACGAAGAGTCGGACACGACTAAACAACAACAACATATTAAAAAGGGGTGTGTGTGTCTGAGCCCTATCCTGCTTTACAAAACCCCCGGTGTTTTTTTAAAAAACAAACACTTACTGTTATGTCCTGTGGCAGTGGATTCCACAGGTTAACTGTATGCAGTGGCGTAGCGTGGGTTGTCAGCACCCGGGGCAAGGCAAGTAATTTGCGCCCCCTAACCCGTGGATTTGCGCCCCCTAACCCGTGGATTTGCCCTAACCCCAGATGTTGCGCCCGGTGCGGCCCGCCCCCCCTGCACCCCCCACGCTACGCCACTGACTGTATGACAAAGGCTTTCTTCTGTGGCTTAAAATGCTCTCAGCGAATTGTCTCCAACTGCTGCATCCTGGGAGGGCAAATATTTATTTCTCCATCCGCACCACTTACTCTCCTGTAAAGTGCTACTGTGTTAACAGGGCTAAGCTGTGTATTGCCTCAATGGGATTTGTAACAGTTTCTAATTTTAATTGATTGGTGGTCCTTTCTTGGGCACGGTGCGAGCAATGACCTTTTCTAATGGACGCAGATATGCTCCCGTTTGTTCACACGCTCAGAAGCCACAGCCAACCCACATCGCTTCACGCTTGTTCATTGGAACAGAGGACCCGAGCAAGTGTTTAATCAAGGCGCTTAACTCTGGGCAGATTGGGCCCACCGTATTTAGACATTGAAGGCTGAACCCCTAACCAAACTTACTAGGGAGCAGGTCCTGCTGAACTCAGGTGTCCTTTAACCCAAATGGCTCTGGGCTCTGTTTCCAACATTAGATGAAAACTATAAAGGATTCTGGGAGCAGAAATTCCTTTGATACAAACTAGCCTGACCTTTTGATCCAATCCAGTTGTTTCTGCTGCTGCTATTATTAAAATTAAAATTTCTCTCCTGCCTTTCCTTCCTCCCCAAGAAGCCCAGAGAAGGAAACAAAAGAATACAATTTAGAATTAAATTTGGTGCTTTTTAAAAATCTAATAACATTTAAAAACATATTTCTAAACAGATTCAAAAAACTGTCACATGCCCTCTTGGCTAATATAATTTCAAGGTTGCCAAGAACAATGTTTTTTTGACACACACACCCTTTCCAGTTCTAGGAGGTCAAGTCCATTATACTGGATTGTATCCATTAACATCATTAACTTGGTGATGATGTTTCCTAGGTCTCCTGCCTCATATGAGGAACAGTTGAGGGAGTTGGTTATGTTCAGCCTAGAGAAGAGGAGAGGTGATATGAAAGGCCATCTTCAAATACCTCAAGGGCTTTCGCATGGAAGATGGAGCAAGCTTCTTTCCTCCTGCTCTGGAGGGTGGGACCCAAACCTATTTATTCAAGTGAGAAGAAAGGAAATTCCAGTGAAACATTAGGAAGAACTTTCTGGTGGCAAGAGCTGTATGATGGTGGAATGGATTCCCTTGGAATGTGGTGGGCTCTCCTTCCTTGGAGGTTTCTAAGCAGAGGTTGGGTGCTCATCTGACAGGGATTCTTAAGCTGTGATTCCTGCATTGAATGGGGCTGGAATGGATAAGCATTTGGGTGCCTTTCAACTCTATCATTCCATGATTCAATCTATGCACTGATATGCATGGCACTTTACAAATCAGCCAAGCAGAATAGAAATGGGGTCCATAAATCAGGGCTGGTGAGGATTTGGTTGAAAGACGTAGAACTCACAGCTGTCCATGGAGGCGCAGGTCAATTCTGTGTCCAGGATAGCTGTTTACCAGCTCCATCTGGTACGCAGGCTGAGACCCTCCCTGCCCGCAGACTGTCTTGCCAGAGTGGTGCATGCTCTGGTTATCTCTCGCTTGGACTACTGCAATGCGCTCTACGTGGGGCTACCTTTGAAGGTGACCCGGAAACTGCAACTAATCCAGAATGTGGCAACTAGACTGGGGACTGGGAGCAGCCGCCGAGACCACATAACACCGGTCCTAAAAGACCTACATTGGCTCCCAGTACGTTTCCGAGCACAATTCAAAGTGTTGGTGCTGACCTTTAAAGCCCTAAACGGCCTTGGCCCAGTAGACCTGAAGGAGTGTCTCCACCCCCATCATTCTGCCTGGACACAGAGGTCCAGCGCTGAGGGCTTTCTGGCGGTTCCCTCATTGCGAGAAGTGAGGTTACAGGGAACCAGGCAGAGGGCCTTCTTGGTAGTGGCGCCTGCCCTGTGGAACGCCCTCCCACCAGATGTCAAAGAGAAGAACACTACTAGACTTTTAGAAGACATCTGAAGGCAGCCCTGTTTAGGAAAGCTTTTAATGTTTAACAGACTACTGTATTTTGGTACTTTGCTGGAAGCCACCCAGGGTGGCTGGGGAGACCCAGCCAGATGGGCGGGGTATAAATAAATATAATAATAATAATAATAATAATAATAATAATAATAATAATGATGTATCTTTAGCCTGGAGAAGTGAAGATGAATTAAGAAATGGCTGCATGGCTTGTCCTTCAGAAGATGAAGCAATGGCCTCTTCCCTGTTTCTCCAGAGGACAGGAAATTAGAGAGAGGAAGATTTCAGCAAAAGACTGGGAGAAACTTCAGAGCTGTTCGACAGGGCAACAGACTTGCCTCAGGAGGGACAGGACTCTCTGCTACAGCTACGGAAGCGGAGGCTGGGCTGTCACCTGTGGGGTTGACAGAGGCACCTGCAGTGGATGCATCCCGTGGAAAACGTGGCAAGAGGGGAACGGCTCTTCTTTTAGGCTCTGGCCTGGCCCGAGAGACAATTAGCATCCACGTTCAGCTGGCGGTTCCGCCGCCTGGAATGCAAGCCGACCAAGTCATGATGTCACCCACATTTGTAATTACCTGCTTCAGAATATGAATTGGCTAAATTTAGCATTTCCAGCACCCACGCCTGAGTACATGGGGAAACTGCTGGCATTTGCAACTAGTGCAGCGCACTAGAACCGAGCAGTCTGCAACGGAAGACACCTGCGGTGCTTGCGAGGATATTTTGTACACACGCAGGTTTATTGATGCATTTGCAGAAAACATTTTGCCCGGGTTTGTGCGCACAGCACTACAACTCCCTCCATCCCTAGTCAACGGCCATGCTTGCTGGGGCTGATGGGAGCTGTAGTTTTTCGACATCTGGAGGGCCAAACGTCCCCCACACCGAACCGGAGTACAGCTCCACTCGGAGGGCAGTTGGGCTGCCCTTCAGGACCACAATGTGGAGACGGGCAGATGGGACCCAGGGGAGCTCGTTTTGCAGAAGCCCAGGGAAATGAAAGGGGCCTGCATGTTGTGCAGGGAGCATTCCTGGAGGTGGCACGCGTGAATGGGTTCCTTCCGTGGGTGTGGGGTGCGTGGGGAGAGGATGCGCGGTGCCCTTTCCCTCCCGGGGCTCCAAAATGTCCTCGTCCAGCCGTGCCCCGAGCCCTGGGGCGGCGGGTGGGGGGCGAGGGTCCTCGGAGGACTGCCCAGGCAGGCAGGCGCCCCTCGTGGGCGCGGGGAGGCGGCGTTGGCGTGGCCTTTGTCACCTGGGCTTCCCTCTCTTCTCTTTCCTGCAGAAGTAAACAAATCTACACAGGGCAAGACAATAGCGAACAGGCTTGTTCCTAGATATTTGTTAATTAGGGACATATGTCTCCTGGAGGAATCATTGTGCAAAAGGGGGGACCTTCTGCTCGCCAGCCCCCCTCATTTCCATAAAGCGAAGCCCATTGGCTTGGGGGCCGTGATGTCAGAGGGTGACTTGTAAACTTTGGGTGACTGGAGATTGTTAGCTTGGTTTGCAATTCCATCAGTCTGCCGGAGTAGAGAGGGAGGGCGGAAATTCAGAACAAAACCCGGGTCGGTGCGCGCGCTCCCGCGCGCCCTCGCAGCGCTCTCTCTTGATCTCGCTCTCTCGCGAAGGGCCTGAGGTTCACAGCAGTCTTGTTAATTAGGATGCAGGGAAGGAGAGCGGCAGGAATCAAAGGCAGGGCCGCAGGGGAGCCGAGCAGAAACAAACGCAGCCCAGTGGTGCGTCTGGATGCTGGCGAGCGGCGGAGAAGACGCTTCTCGGGGCTGGGAAGGAGGTTTCGAGAGGGGATTCCAGACCTGAGGCCACAGCTCCGCTGGCTTGCCGAGAGGGGGTCGTGAAAGGGCCTTTGCAAGGGAGACTAGCTGGCGCTGAGAGGGTTAGGCTGGGCCTTTGCATTGACTGTGTATTGCTTTGCAATCCAGATATGCCCCCATCCCTCGACCTCGGGGCCTCGACCACGTTTCTTTTGCAGAAAACAAACTCTCTCCTTGCAGCTTGCACAGCACGAGACCTCTCTGGCATCAAATCCCACGCCAAAGGCCCATTCAGGGTAGAGGAGAAAGACGGACTGACTCAGGGAGCGAGCGGGGGATTAGTGGAGAAAGTTCTGAATTAAGGGTGTGGATGGCTTCACGGTGAGAGACGGTCCTGTCCGGGGAGGTCACCGCCAGCCCCCGCGCGGGCCCAGCCGCGGGGACCATCTCCAAGGAAGCTCAGCAAGGCGCCTCGCTCTTCCCATTGATTCTCACGCAGGGAAAGGTCCCCGTGGGTCGTGCACACATCCAGCGCCTCCTTCTCCTGCCACGCTCGCGGGCCATTGTGTGACACCGAGGAGGCGTCGGGAGGTGGGACCACCGGCAGCGCCACCAAGAAAGGCGGAGCGGTTGGATGGACGGGTCTGGGCGCCTTCAGGGTTTGGGCTGTGGGGTGAAAATAACCCCGTCCTCTATTTTGCAGCTCTTGCTTTCTAGCGCCAAGCCAACCACCAACTTTTTCTCTCCAGCTCTGCCACGTTGGCAACCCTCGGTTCACGCCCCATAGTGATTGAAACGCCTCTCCCGGGAGATCGGGTTCAGATGAACCTACATATACTCAAACCCCGCCTTGCTGTCCTCTCAACTTGGCTGCACTGTGTTCAGACGTGCAGGTCGTAGGAAACTCCCGAGTCCTCCCCGCAACCCCAATACATTTATTGAACCCCGGTTTTCGCGTGGAAGCCAGAAGGGGACGGGTGCCAAACGGCTGGCCTTCAGTGGCCGAGACACTTGTTGCCTTCTTGCTATTGCAGGCTTCTCACTGCCTCGTTATTCTGGGATGCAGGCAGAGGACGGGAGGGGGGCGGTCTCCTCTCCCAGGTCTCCAGAATCCAGTACCTCAAGACTCTGCCAGCATGTGACTCCGGCGTGCAAACTGGAAGCCCCTTGCAGTAGACTCCCCTTCGACTCTTTATCAGAATATAGGCCCAAGAATCTTGACTGTCTATCCCCTTTTGCTGCCCCAGACCGAAGGAGCAGGATTTTATTTATTTACTGCGGGGAAGGCCTTGGAACTCAGTCCTGTGACATGGGAACAAGTCACAATGCCGTGCCTTTGAGCATGTGCAAAGTGTCTTTCCTTCGCTTCCAGTGTTTACACATCTGGGGCTGGGAAAGGACCTCCTCACTCAGTAAAAGGAAAGGCAGGATTGCGTCTCAGCGCCTCACCTTTTAGCAAAGGATGCCTCCCCACACGATTCGTGACACCCACGACACTCAGCCCCCCCCTTCTTCAGACAAGAGATCCTTTCTCTCACCAACCTCCTTCTAAAAGGGGAACAAAAGGCCCAGCCTGCGTCCCCTTCCCCTCATTAAAAAGTGAGGGTGTCGCCCACAGCGCCCCACAGGTCTTCCTGACGCTCCCTCCAATAAATCACTGGCGGGGGGAGAAAGCGACACCCCTCCTTCCCTCCTCATTAGGTCTGATAGAGCCGGGGTGGGGGGCGGGCTTGTGTTTCGCGGCCAAGCCAAGTTGCTTCTCTTGCAAGTTGCCAACGGGCTGAGAATGCTGGATGTATATTTTTCCCCACCCGGGGCTGCGCCGAGCCTCCGACGTTGCCGCGGGAGCTGGATCTGCCTCCTCCGCGCACTTTCCGCGTCTAAACTTGCAAAGGAAAAACGACCAAGGGTCGAGGGTAGGAAAGGAAGGAAAGAGCGAAGAGTGGGAGGGGGTTTACGAAAAGGCAGGGCAGGAGGCGACTCACAACAGCGTCACTAAATCATTCTGTCTCAGCCCTGTTCCCGGGAGAGATTTCTTCCCTTTTTTTTTTTTTTTTGATGGATTAAATTAAGCGCTTCCATTTCCGTCCACCACCTGATCGCTGCATTATAAATCCGAACAGCTGATCCGCGAATCTTCAGAAATTCAGGAGCTTGCAACAAGAGGCTGCGGCAAGGAAGCCTGGGAGCTGTCCAGTGCTGAACAAGGAACCCCCCCCCCCAACCGCCCAACAAGCAAGCGAGCAAGCAAGCGAGCGAGCCAGCCAGCAAGCGAGCCAGCGAGCGAGCCAAGCAAGCAATAACCGCCGCCGCCGCCGCCGCCACCCCTCCCCACCGCCATCGCAGCCCCGGAGCGGAACAACAATACGAATTACAGCACACACGCAAGCCAGGCAGGAGCCGCAGCGCTGGAGAGGACCGAGCCGCAGGGGGCGGACGGGCAGGAGAAGCCGAGCCCAGCAAGAGCGCAGCAGCCCGGGCTGGCGTGGAGGCGGTGAGGGCGCCTGGCGGCGGCGGCGGCGGCGGCAACGGCGGAGAGCCCGGGCGAGCCAGCGAGGGAACCGGGAGCGAGGCGGGGAGCGCCGGCCCACCGGGAGGGAGCTGTCCAGGTGCCGACCTCGCCGGCCGCCTCTTATGAACCAGCGCGGCGTTGGTTGTAATCTCTCGAACTCATGGTGGGCTTTTGAGCCGCGCTGGAGCGCAAGCGAGAGGCCTGCCAAGGCGCAGCCTCGCCGCGCACAAAAGCAGCCGCCGCCGCCGCCGCTGCGGGAACAAGGACTCGCGCGGCGCAACCGCCCAGGCTGGAGACCTCCGCGGCGGGCAGCGCTCCATTCAGGGGTTTGGAACGAGCAAGCAAAAAATACCACGAAGCCATAGCGCGCCGCGATTGCCATTCTTGAGTCGTTTCGGGGTTTGCTTTTTTTATTCTTATTATTATAAAAAAAAATCTGATTTTTCTCCCCCCGCAAATTTTATTTTTGTACGTTTTCCGTTCTTTCTTTTTTGTTGTTGTTCTTTTTCTTCGGCTGTCTCCTTCCCCTTCCTGCCCCCTCCACCCCTGCGCCCCTCCCGCATCTCCCCCACCTCTCATTTGAACCCATCGGCTGAAGCTGCGGGGGCTTCGTCACATTCCGGGAGAGTTCAGAAACCATGCCAAGATCTTTCCTGGTTAAAAAGGTCAAACTTGACGATTTCTCCTCGGCGGATCTCGAGAACTCCTACGGCAGGTCGCGGACAGACTTCAGCTCCCGGATCCATGACAAGGGTAAGGACGGGGGCGGGTGGGCAGAGGACCCTAACCCAGCAGTGGAGGGGAGGGGGGAGAGAAAGAGGAACGGGCCCCCCACCGAGACAGGGATTAGGGGGACTCGAGGCTGTGGCGGTGCAGGGGGGGGGGGTCAGCGGTGCTTCAACCGTGCCAATGCGCAGCAGAAACTCTGGGCAGCAACAGCAGAGCCACGGGGGGGGGTTGTCCCCCCGGTGAGCGCTCTCACGGCACCGGGGGAGGCAGCGCGCCAGGGCTCAAGCGAGTCCCGGTATGCGGCGCCCTTCCTGGAATGCTCTTGCAGCCCCGGCGGCCGCAGCATCCGCGAAGGGCCATATTGAGCGGGTCTCGCGCCTGGCTCGGCGCTGTGTTGACTGACTCGGCACATTTCGATGCAATCCAAACCCTGCTAAAATTAGACCTTGCAGGGACGGAGGCGGGTGGGCGAGCCTTTTCCATGATGGGGCAAGGGCGCGCGGGCGGGGGGGGGGGGGTGGAGAGAGAGGGGAGGGGGGAGGAGGAGGAAGAGGAGAGGAGCCCCATTGGATTGCAGTTCCTTGTGAGAGAGGCCCTTTTGTCTCGCGCTCAAGTTCAAGGGCAACCGAACCCCCTCTTCCCCCCCCACACGCATCCCAAGAGTCTTTCCCCGGGGGAGGGCCCTTCAGCGGGACTCCGCATAATCTTCCCTGTCTATGCGTGGCTCCAAACGAGGGGGTGTTTCTCCCCCTCCGGCTGGGGCTTCCTGGTGACCCCCGCTTTCCCCCCCTCCCCGCTTTTGTTCCGGGCAATCCGTCTGCAGCGTGTTGCATAATCGCCGGAATTCTGCTGAAGTGGTTCGAGAGAGAGGACAGGGGGGGAGGGGGGAATTAGCCTCCCCCTCCGCAACCCCCCCTCCCCGCGCGCCTTTCTCCTTTGGTCTCCTGCAGAGCGCTGACCTTGAGAGAGAGGAGAGGATCGCGGGTGGGGTGGGGGGAGGGGAATGGAGATAAAGAGGATGCCCCTCTCCTCCCCGCACATCTCTCTCCCCCCCCCCAATTCCTGCCAGGCAGTTATCTGGCCGAGGCAGCCGCAGGTGAAAGGCCGGGAAATGGCCCGGAATGATGGAGAGGAAGATGAGGGGAAGGAGGTTCATCAAGCGCCGCGGAGATTAGCATGACAGAGGAGCCGCTTGGCCGGGGGGAGCGGGGGGGGAGAGGGAGGGAGGGGGCTCCTCCGGGCTCCAGCTTGTTGCATCTATTAACTAGAGAGCTCTCGAGCCGAGCTCCCGAGCCCATCAATTATGGACTCATCAGAGTCGCCGGGCTGGGCTCGCTCTGCTCCGGCCTGGGAGACTCGCTGCTGAACCCACGCCGCTCTCTCTCTTCCGCCCTCCCTCCCTGGCCTTCCTCCTGGCCCCCTCTTCCTCTTCCTCCCGTCTTCTGTACCCACCTTGTCCCTTCTTTGCGTGTCACTCTCTTCCCCCCCTCCCGCCCCCGAACCCATCTCTCTTACTCCATGTGTGTCCTTTCCAATTCGCCCCACGGCCACCCCCCACTCCTTTCCCCCTCGCAACTCATCCCCTACACTCCCCCCTTCAAAACCGCACGTGGCCCCCTCCCTCGCCCCCAATTCATTCCTCCCCCCCCTAATTTCTCTTTTGCTCTCCACCTCTCCCTCCGTCCCCCTCGAAAAACCTTCTCTCTCCCGTTCCCCTCGACTCGCGCCTTTCCCCCTGGAACCCCCCCCCACGGCCCCCTCTCCCCCCAACTCATTTCCCTCCCCTCTCCTGCTCCGTCCCCTTCTCCCCCACCCCCTGTGCCCCCTTCCGCACCCCCACCCCTCCTCAGGAGGCTACATCAGCGAGTACATCTCCCCGTCGTCGGTGTACGAGGGCGAGAGCGACGGCGGGCTCAAGGTCCCTTCGCCGACGGGCGTCATCTACCCCGGCAGCCACGGCGACTACGGCGCCCCCGACTCGGACCCGCCCGACAGCCCCCACTCGGAGTTGGCCGGCGGCTACATCAACGGCGACGCGGCGGTGAGCGAGGGCTACGCCGTCGATGCCTTCTTCATCACCGACGGCCGCTCGCGCCGCAAGGCGGCGGTGGTGGGCGGCGGCGGCGGCGGGGCGGCGGGCTCCCGGCTGGGCCAGGCTCCGCAGCAATCCGGCCCGCAGGGCGGCCCTCCACTTGCTCCGCAGCAGCAGCAGCAGCAGCGGCACACGTGCAGCGAGTGCGGCAAGACGTACGCCACGTCGTCCAACCTGAGCCGCCACAAGCAGACGCACCGCAGCCTGGACAGCAAGATGGCCAAGAAGTGTCCCACGTGCGGGAAGGTGTACGTGTCCATGCCGGCCATGGCCATGCACCTCCTGACGCACGACCTCAAGCACAAGTGCGACGTGTGCGGCAAGGCCTTCAGCCGGCCCTGGCTGCTGCAGGGCCACATGCGCTCGCACACGGGCGAGAAGCCCTTCGGCTGCGCCCACTGCGGCAAGGCCTTCGCCGACCGCTCCAACCTGCGCGCCCACATGCAGACCCACTCCGCCTTCAAGCACTTCAGGTGCAAACGCTGCAACAAGACCTTCGCCCTCAAGTCCTACCTGAACAAGCACTACGAGTCCGCCTGCTTCAAGGGCGCCGCCCCGCCCCCGCTCAGCCCCCTCGACGCCTGAACCCGCCCCGCGCCGAGGGCCCCCTCCTCCTCCCGCGCCCTCGCCCGCCCTCCCTGCCTCTTCCTCCTCCTCCTCCGGGCTTTCCAAAAGGGTCGACTTCGCCTTGCGAAACCGCGAAGCCAGATTCGCGAAACCCCCGCAGCCAAGGGCCGCGCAAGGGTCCGCCTGGAAAGGTAAAACAAGCAAACAACAACAAGCCAAGCGCGCCCCCGCCACCTCCACCCTCCTGCTCTTCCCGCAAAGTATAATAAGCCTAATAAGCATAATAACAATAATGATGATTATGAATTATTCATTAATGAATTACGTCAGGCGAACGATTCTCTTTTTACCATTTCATTTGCGAGACGGTTTTTCTCTCTCTTCCTCTTCCTTTTTTCTCTCTTTTCTTTTCCAAAAAGTGTCAATTTCTATTTTCCTAAGTGTTTGCTTTGCTATATATTTATTTGACGGGTCTTTTTAAAAATTATTTATTTGGAAAGAAAAGAAAATGCAGAAGTATATATTTAACTTGGAAACTTTCTTATTTATTTATTTATTTATGCGTTTGTTTATTTATGCATTTATTTATTCGAGGGGGGGGAGCGCCTCCTCCCTTAAGACTTTTACGTTTGCACTTTTTTCGAATTTTCGGTTGTTGAGACGAGCCAACTCTTTTGCACCACTGTTGACTTCCAATCTGTTCGTTTGTTGCCAAGACTACTTTACTATGCCAAAGTCTACGTCACTTTTTGAAGGGGGAGGGAACGAGGAAACAAACACGAGGAAAAAGGACTGGCCTTTTTTTCCTTTCCTTCTTGCTTTCTTTCTTTTTGTTGAGGGGGGGTGGGGC
Source organism: Podarcis filfolensis (assembly GCF_964270895.1). Taxonomy (NCBI): domain Eukaryota; kingdom Metazoa; phylum Chordata; class Lepidosauria; order Squamata; family Lacertidae; genus Podarcis; species Podarcis filfolensis. The sequence goes on along the minus strand of NC_139603.1, from coordinate 90,429,271 downwards.
GGGGTGGGGGGTTGCTGTTGCCATCCTTTCTAACACAGGATTTTTTGCATGCAAGAACAAAAAAAAAATGTATTTAAAAATCTATGCCAATTTGATGATGCTTTTTTAAATTATTATTATTATTATTATGGATTTTCTTTTGTAAAACAATTTTACGTCACTTTTTTCTTTGCCAAACTTTTAGATAATAATAATAATAGTCTATTTGAGGGCAATATTCTCCTACTGAACTAATAGAAGCAATAATTAACGTAATGCATGTTATTTTTAAGACAATAGTATTACTGAGGAATCAGGTACATTTTAATCCAATATTCTTAATAGCAACGGATATCAGGGACTTTGCCAATGTAGTAAGATAGAGTTAATACGGCGAATCTTCCTTCTCTTCTCTTCTAATGAATGCACACTGCCTGCCTTCTTCGACTTACTTCCGAGTAGCTTAGTCACCTCTCTAGGCTTGTAGCGCTTGCCTTGCCAGGAGACCTACGAGCAATTAACCCCCTCCCTCCCTTTTTTCTAGCGAACCTCCCGAGGACCGTCCACGGTGGCTTTTCAGAGTCCCTTTCTGCACACACCCCCGACCCGTTTCCAGGCGCTGAGTTTCTGGAAGGGCTGCGGGGAGGGGTCAAAGGTGCAGTTACACCTGGTGTACCTACACCTGCCCGGGGGAGGGTGGCTTCACGCCCACCCTGAGAACCCCGGACCCTCCATCCAGGGCCAGCCCCAAATGTATTTACCTGCCTTCAACAGGTGTGTCCTTCGACGGGGAGGTATCTGGCGCTCACACCTGTGGGATGGCGCGCCTCAGAGCCCCGTCCCCCTTCCTGCACATTGAGGCCCGGGCTCCATCCCACCCCCTCTTAGACTTCAGATATAGTGTTCTAACGTCATTCATCCGGGAAGGATCCTGTCCCATCCACGCCATCGCCTCCTCGCTCCTGCATTGCAGCTGGTTGGGCTAGATGAAGAAGAAGAGTTTGGATTTGATATCCCGCTTTATCACACCCCTAAGGAGTCTCCAAGCGGATCACCATCTCCTTTCCCTTCCTGCCCCACAACAAACAGTGGGGCTGAGAGACTTCAGAGAAGTGTGACTGGCCCAAGGTCACCCAGCAGCTGCAGGTGGAGGAGCGGAGACGCGAACCCAGTTCACCAGATTACGAGTCCACCGCTCTAACCACTACACCACTACGCCCTTGGGGTCCCTTCCCTCTCTACTGTTCTCCGATTCTTAGGGAAGCCAACCAAGCCACGTAGACGGTCCTCCTCCTTTACCTATAAGGCACCTTCCTCCCCCCTTTTAGGTCTTTCCATTTTATGAATAACTTAAGAGAAATAAACAGCACAAAAGAATTAAAAAAAAAAAACAACCTTAATAGAATTCAGGTAGAAGGAAACTTGTATTAGCTAGGACCTCCTGTTTTTGTACTTAAGATAATGAATAATGCTACTAGAACGATGACTTCTGACGCTAAGACTGCTAACTATTGCTCCCTCCGCTAATACCGATTTCAAAAGGGGATCGACTCTGACGACTGTATATTGCAAGGAGCTTTGTAAATACCGTTTGGAAATTTACATGAATTTTTACAAGCTGTAAAGAATTCTAAGCCTGTTTGTGGAGAGAGAGAGAGAAAAAGAGAAACTTTTCCCTAGGAGAAAAGACGAGAATAAGACTAAATGCAGACAAATAATAATGACGAGAATAATAATGATTTTGAGCCAGTATTTGAATGATGTACCAGTAAAGCACAATTAGCACAACGGTGTCCTGGAGCACTTCACGATAATAATAATATTATTAATAATAATAATAAAAGAGAGAAGAAAATCTTGCAATAGATCCTTTGTATGTCCTCGATTTCTTTCCGCCTTTCTCCAAACTGTGGTCAAGGCGCGCGCGGAAGGAGGCCGGTCCTTTGGAAGTAGCGTGCGCCCCCCCCCCCCGCGAGGCTGATTCACACGAACCCGGGTCCTCAGACCCTTTGCTCTCCCCGCCTCCCCCCTTTCGAAGACGAGAGCTGTTGTCTGTCCGGGCTGGAAAGGAAAGCGCAGGCGGGAGCCTCTGCCCGCGGGCGCTTGCTTAGAGAAGAAGCGGGTGCTCTCTGCACATGGCTCGGGGCACCTTCTTTTTTGTAACCCCACGCGCTCGCTAGCCACGCCGATGGAAGAGCGCCCTGCTTTGTATTCAGAAAGTCCCAGGTTCCGACCCCAGCAATATATCCAGGCAGGGCTTGGGAAGACTGGACCCTTGCAAATAATAGGACAGGAAGAGCCCTTCGACAGTGGACCGGACTACTCTCCTGCCTCGGAGGCTTTTAAGCCAAGGCTGGGTGGCCATCCGTCTTGAATGCTTTGGTTGGGATTCCTGCCTTGCAGCGGGTTGGACTAGATGTCCCTCAGGGTCCCTTCCAACTCTTAATAATAATAATAAATTTTATTTATACCCCGCCCTCCCCAGCCAAGACCAGGCTCAGGGCGGCTAACAACTGATATAAAAACAAACTGTTTGAAATACAACTTAAAAAACAAGATTAAAATACAACATTAAAAGGCAGCCTCCTTTCAATGGAAACTCAAATCAAAAACTTTTTGGGGGATGAAAAGGTCAAGTCTTCACCAAGGCTAACTCTTCAATTCTAAGGTTCTGTACTATTGAGATAGATGAGCCAACGGTCTGGCTCAGTATACTAACTGCAGCTTCATTCCGATGTTCTTTTGCGTACAAGTTTCGGAGGGGAGACAGAGAGAGAGAGAGAGAGAGAGAGAGAGAGAGAGAGAGAGAGAGAGAGAGAGAGAGAGAGAGAGAGAGACCCCACTCCGAATCCCTCAGCCACGGTCAAGTCCTACAGACTCATCTAGTAGGAAGTCTTCCTGAGCACCTGATCCAGGAGAAGGAGGACGGGCTGTGCGTTCTCGCCTGTTGCTCCTTCGTCGCCCCCCCCGCCAATAAAGGGGGTCTTCACCCCCTCCCTGCTAATTGCAGCAGCTCCCGGCAGCCGAGCTCAGCGTCCGAAGGGGGCATCTGAGCCGCTTCCCCGGTTTGCATGCGGATCACGTCGTGGCTCCCTCCCCCCTCCTCTGATTAAAGGCATCGGGGGGGAGGGACAAAGGGAGGGCCCGCCGCCTTTCATCCTAGTTAACCCGGAGCACAGAAGCAATTTCCCCCAAGACGGGCGGGGAGGGGGAGGGGAGAGGCAGGCCGGGCCCGACGCAGCAGCAGCGCTCCCCACACCCCCCAACCCCAGCCCCCTGGAGGAGACGCGCCAGCCGGCAGCTGGGCGGGGGAGGGGGCCCGCAACCCCTTGGCTGCCGGGGGAGGGGGCGGCGAGGGGTCGCCTCTGCTCCTGACATCCCTCTCTCCAAATATCCGGAGAAACTGTTGGGAAAGGATTCTCCCACCGAGCAGAGGCTGAGCAGTGGTCGAGGTTCATTTCCCATCTGCGAGGGACTTCTGCTGGTTCTCCTTTCCATTTTTGGACCGCTTGACTCTTCAGCCCTTTCCAGACGCAGCAGTGACAGTCCCGGGGAGACCTTCCCCTCCACGTGTGCACAGAGTCAAGGAGCCTTCATGTGATCTGGCCTCCACGTGTTCTGAAATCCCTGTCCGGAGGCTCCTCCAGCCATGAGTCATTCACAGTTAAGGAGAACTAGGACCCTTCCTCTCTGAACATACAGAGCAGATGTCTGGAGGGAGAGAGCCCTGAGGGAGGGAGGGATCCAGCCCACAAGCTTCTGCATGATCTGGAACCCTCTTTGTTGTTGTTGAGTCGTTTAGTCGTGTCTGCCTCTTCGTGACCCCCTGGACCAGAGCACGCCAGGCCCTCCTGTCTTCCACTGCCTCCCGCAGTTTGGTCAAACTCATGTTTGTAGCTTTGAGAACACTGTCCCACCATCTCGTCCTCTGTCGTCCCCTTTTCCTTGTGCCCTCCATCTTTCCCAACATCAGGGTCTTTTCCAGGGAGTCTTCTCTTCTCATGAGGTGGCCCAGGCCAAAGATCCACTTTGTCCAGCATTCTGTTCTGACAGTGGCCAACCAGAGGTTTCTCCTGGGAAGCTCACAAGCCGGACATGAGCACAAGAGCTGTCACTGAAGGTGTGATAGTTTCTGGGCCCAAGCCAAAGGGCCGCTTTGGACCTATAAATCCTTAAATATCTCAGGACCGCAATACCTGAAGGACTGCCTCTCCCGCTGTGATCCAACTCAGAGGCCCTTCTTCATGTGCCTTCCCCACAAGAGGTCCAATGGGTGGTAACACAAGGTCGGGACTTTTCTGTGGTGGCCCCCTGTTTGTGGAACAATCTCCCCAGAGATGCTTGCCTGGCACCTTCATTACGTATCTTTAGGCACCAGGAGAAAATGTTTCTTTATAACCAGGCCCTAGTCTGATTAACATTCTATGGCCTTCTAAATGTGTGAGTAGGAGGGATGAGTTATTTGTTTGTTTTTGTTTTATTACATATTTTGAGTTCTCATTCTGCGTTTTTATGTTGCATACCACTCTGTGATCTTCAGATGAAGGGTGGTATACAAATGAAAATAATAAATGGTTCAGGGTCCTTAACAGAAGAAGGAATTCTGAAAACTCCAAAAGGACCTTTCCAAACTGAATGAATGGAAAGTACAGTGGTACCTCGGGTTACGAAAACTGTTCTGAACCTAAGGCGTGCTTTTGCTAATGGGGCCTCCTGCTGCCGCCACTGCAAGGTTTCCATTCTCATCCTGGGGCAAAGTTCTCAACCCGAGGTACTACTTCCAGGTTAGCGGAGTTTGCAACCCGAAGCGTTTGTAACCCAAGGTACCACTGTAAAATGGCAAATGCAATTCAGTGTGAACAAGTTTAAAGTAATGCATGTCAGGCTGGCAAAAACATCTGAATTTCACCAACCATATACACTCATGGGGTATGACCTGGCAGTGACAGACCAGGAAAGAGACCTTGGGGTCATAGTGGACAGCTCTGTGAAGATGTTGACCCAGTGTGCGTCAGCTGTGGAAAAGGCAAATTCCATGCTAGGGATCACTAGGAACGGAACTGCCAATATCACAATAATGCCTGTTGTCTTTGTCCATGGAGTTTTCTTGGCAGGGATACTGGAGTGGCTTGCAGGTTCCTGCTCCTGGTGGATCACGTTTGGTCAAAACTCTCCACTATGACCTGTCCATCTTGGGTGGTCCTGCACGGCAGAGCTCATAGCTTCTCTGAGTTATTCAAGCCCCTTCGCCACGGCAAGGCAGTGATCCATGAATCCAGTCCGTATTTGGGATACTGTACAGTTCTGGTCGCCTCCCTCCGGAAAGGCTATTGTAAAGTTAGAAAAGGGCAAACAAGATTATCAAGATGGAGCGACTCGTTTATGAGGAGAGGACTTTGGGACTTTTGGCAAGAAAGTGGATGAAGTTTTTCAAATAATGCATGGCTTGGGGAAAGTGGACAGAGAAATGTTTTCCTCCCTCTCTCTTAACGCAAGAACTCAAGAGACATCCAATGAAACTACGGTAAGCGCTGGAAGATTCAGGACAGATGATAGGACTTCTTCACACAGCCCATTGTTAAACTACAGAACTTGTTCCTGCAGGAGGCAAGGATGGCCACCCACCTAAAGGTAAAGGTAAAGGGTAAAGGGACCCCTGACCATTAGGTCCAGTTGTGGCAGACTCTGGGGTTGCAGCGCTCATCTCACTTTACTGGCCGAGGGAGCCAAAGTACAGCTTCTGGGTCATGTGGCCAGTATGACTAAGCCGCTTCTGGCGAACCAGAGCAGCGCACGGAAACGCCGTCTACCTTCCCGCCGGAGCGGTACCTATTTATCTACTTGCACTTTGACGTGCTTTCGAACTGCTAGGTTGGCAGGAGCTCACCCCCTCGCGGGGATTCAAACCGCCGACCTTCTGATCGGCAAGTCCTAGGCTCTGTGGTTTAACCCACAGCGCCTGCCTATATAGCTTTAAAAGAGGACAAACTCCGGGGAAGGCTATTGCAGGTTCCCTGCTAGGCTGGCTCTGCTCTGCTTCCACAGCTTGTTTCCCAATAGAGGCACATCTGGTTGGTCACTGTGAGAACTGGACTAGACGGGCCATTGGCCTGATCCAGCAGCTTCTTCTTAACATCTGGAAGGCATGAGGCTGGGGGAAGCTGCCCTAGACATCTGTTTGACTTTAAGGTGCAGCAAGGCCCTTCGTCACCGTAGAGGAAAACATCTCATGAAACTCGAGGCGTCTTAAGCAGAACTGCCTAAATACAACAGGTGTGTCCAGGTGCCTTCCTTTTGAAAAGGGATCTGAAGCAGAGCAGCCAGCTATGCACCCACACGGGAATTGGGGTTCCTTCACTCCCTGCCTGGTGTTGCTATAAAAGAGCCCTTCTGGCTTGAAAGGGACCCACCTGGAAACCAGAGAGTCCACCCTTTCACCTGCATTCCACTACATTACAGGACTTCTCCAGGGATCCTGTTCCCCTCCTCTGGGCAAGCAAGCTAGAAGGTCCCACAGGAACACAGAAAGAAGCTGCCCTCTGCTTGGTCATCCAAGGAGGTCCATCTAGCTCATTATTGTCAACACTGACTGGCAGAAGCTCTCCAGGATTTCAGGCAGGGAATCCCTCCCAGCCCTCCCAGGAGATGCCATGGGAGATGGAACACGGGACCATCTGCAGGAAAAGCAGGAGCTCTGCCATTGAGGTTTAGCCCTTTTGGGTCACCTCTGCATTACAACTAGCAGAGTTTGTGTGGGAACGTTGTGGATGGTAGGAGAGGATATATTGATTAAATATTATCCTCTCTCACGCACGCTAGTGAGTCAGTAGCAGAGTACATTCCACAGTATATGAAAGGAAGCTAGTTGGTAGATTCGTTTGAATCTCTTTACTTAAGCAATCCAATATGGCCTGTCCAGATTGGGTTTGATCCTGGTACATCCCCTTTGTTCCCTCTTAAAAAGAATAAAGACACTGCAGTCTTCTCTTTGAAATAATGATAAGAAGTTTACTTCCATTCAGTTCACAGTAGGTTCCCTGAAGGCAGGCTTTTAGCTTGTAGTTACAGAAATGAGAGCGGGTTCATCCCATGTAGGGATACGAGCCCATGTGCTGCTGGCTGAGAACCAGCAGACAGCAAAAGACATCAAGAGATCAAGAGAGGTGGCTGCAGCTTCAGAGGGAGGAACCATCTTTTGATTTGACTCTTGTGGCAAAACGTCCTGGGCCAGCGCTGCACACATCTGAAGTCTAAACTGCATAAACTTGGGAGAGGAATTGATTTGTAATGCTTCTGGCTCATACGAAGCCTGGAGAAGATGCGGCAATGTGGAGCCTCTGTCAAGGGCACTGCTGGGCACCGGACAGACTTGGAGCAGAGGACCAGAGATCTGCTGCTGGGCAAAGGCTGGAGGTGGCTGGGCTGCTGGGGCCTCCCCAGCACTGCAGTTTGCACCACACTCAGCCAAAACTTTGCTTGCAGGATGGCTGCGTGTGGTGGAAAGTGCAGTGCTGAAATGTGTGCTTGCACTAAAAGCAGGGAAGGCAAAAGATCTGGGCCTTGGAACTTGCCCCATGCTTCTTGGAGTCCAAGGACATTGTGAGGGAGGGGCAAACCTTCCCTCGCAATGTCTTTGCACTTCAAGAAGGATGATGGCCCCAAAGTTAATATACCCAAGGAGGCAATCTTGACTTCCTGTGCTTGGGCTACGTTAGCTCCTTCCTCAGCAGAGGAAATGCCAGTCAAAGTGTATGTCCCTGAAGGCCACACCTGTGGGATGTGATCCATGAGAGGCAGTCAAGTACAACATTCCTTGAAAAGGTAGAGAAGACATGCAAGGGGGTGTTTGGTCCAGCCAGTCGAAACTTCCTGTTCCTCTTGGCTGGAGCATCCTTCCTTTTGCATGTGACTAGAGGTGGGTGTGGCCTTACCTGTCCAGGTAACAAAAGGACAAGTCACACAGCACCCTTCCCTCTTTTTGACTTCCTTCTTTGTTTGACCAGCTTTTAGCTAGGACTGCTCTGCTAGCTCTCAGCTAGCAGAAGCACTGGGAATATTCCCCCATATGGTGTATATCCACATGTACATATTTGTAACTAAGTCTGCCTTCAGGAATCCAACTGTGAACTGATGTGAGTAAACTTATTTTATTGACTTTGAATAAGATTGTGGCGTTTTTATTCTTTTAAGAGGGATTCAAGGGAACTTACCAGGAACATACAATTCAGTCTGAGGCAGACTGAATTGTATAGTAGTGAGAGGCTCACACGAGCCTGCAACCAGCTATCAGCTATGCATGTAAAAAGGGGGAATGTAACACTTCTAAGTAAAGGAACTTGCTAGCGCAAATTAGGAAGGATATTAATAAACAATATATCCTCTCCTGCCTCCCTGAACATTCCCACAAAACCAAATTCCTGGGGGAAGGGCTGTAGCTCCATGAGAGGGTAAGCAGAAGGTCCCACATGCAACCCTCAGGGCATCTCCAAGAAGGGCTGGGAGAGACCCCAGCGCTGGGACTCTGTGGAGAGTTGCTGCCCACTGGTGTACCAGTGTTTCTCAAACTTGGGTCCCCCAGCTGTTGCTGGCCTACAACTCCCATAATCCCTGAGCACTGGTCCTGCTAGCTAGGGATTATGGGAATTGTAGGCCTACAACAGCTGGGGACCTAACTAGATGGACCAGTAGTATCCTGGCTCACTACAATGCAGCTGCCTATGTCATATGTTCCTGCCTGGTTTGACTCTGTTGGAGCTGCTGCAATGTGTATTGGGGCAAAAGTGAGAGAGGGGTGTGTTTGTGGTACAACCTGAGTGACAGTGGAAATTTTCAGGAGGGCAGGAAGGAGAACCAAAGGACACTCTCTGCGTTGGAGAAGGGAGCTGTTAGGTTTGTGATGAGGACTGGGGTGTCAGAAGAGGGAGTGGTATATTTTCACTTGGGGACCCAGAAAGGGGGCTCCATGCTAGAGGATGCAAAGAAAACTGAAACTTGTGGAATGCTCACCTAGTTTAGGGTGCACACAAATTACTCCTTTAAAGCACATTTGCCTCCTCAAAGAATTCTGGGCAGTGAAGTTCATTCATGGTTGGTGGGAATCATAATTGTGAGGGGTAAACTACAGTGGTACCTCGTAAGACGAATGCCTCGTAAGACGAAAAACGCGCAAGACGAAAGAGTTTTTCATTTTTTGAGTTGCTTCGCAAGACGAATTTCCCTATGGGCTTGCTTTGCAAGACGAAAACGTCTTGCGAGTTTGTTTCCTTTTTCTTAAAACCGTTAATACCCAGGGAATCCGTGCTTCGCAAGACGAAAAATTCGCAAGACGAAAAAACTCGCAGAACGAATTAATTTCGTCTTGCGAGGTACCACTGTACAGTATCCAGAATTCTTTGAGGGAAACAATGGACTTCGAATGTGCTTTAAATATGCAGTGCACATGAAGTCTCAGTTTAGTTTCCCTGCCCAAACAGCTGCAGCCACCGGCTGTGGTTTTCTGTTTCTGTCCTCTTCCTTTTGCAGGAGGCTCTCCACAGATGTGCTATAGCTGTGTTGGAACTGTTGCATGGAAATGGGCCTGCATAAGAGGTTTCTCTCTAATTCTTCTAGGTATGGAACTGGCGTCCTCAGGGTTCCACAGGGAGGAGAGGCCTGGCTGGTTAAGAAGCCCTGAGAGGAGCTTGCTTTCCCCAAACCAGGGCCGTCCAGAAGTTTCGGACTACAACTCCCATCAGCCCCAGGGGCTGACAGGAAGGGCAGTTCAAGACATCTTATGAGCTCCAGGTGAGAGAAAGGCTGCTCTATCAGGGGAAGTGGAAGCTCAGGGTGTGTGTGTGTGTGTGTGTGTGTGTGTGTGTGTGTGTATTCACCTGCAAAGGTCTCAAAGGTGATGGGCTTGGAGCTGCCCTGACCATCTTCAAATGCTTAACATACCATGAGAGACGTAAAGGTTCAAAACATTAGCTGAGGGCGCGAGAAAACAGTAGAATCACAGAGATGGAAGGTACTGCAGGGATCATCAGTTCCAACTTCCTGCAATGCAGGAGTCACACCAAAAGCTCCTGTGAAGGACAGCCCATGACTTTCCAAGGTCACAGAATCATTGGATTTCAGAGCTGGAACCCCAAGGGTTGACTTGTCCAACCCCCTACAATGCAGGAATGGCAGCTCAAGAATCCCTGACTGGGAAGGAGCCAGCCAAATGCAAATCCTCCAGCACTGTGAAATGTGCAAAACCGAAGCAGGCTCCCTCTTCACAAGCAACGTTTGGAGAAAGGATTGGCAGAGCTGCGGGCAGCATGGATTAGAAAACAGATAGAGAGGTTTCCTGGTACTGCTTTGCACGCCGCATCGCAGGACTTCTTCACGTGAGAGTCTTGCTCTCAAACCCTGCAAATGAGGAACTCTACGTGTGCGAGGGGAGAGAGAACAAGTTGTGCAAAGGGAGAGAGAGAGAGAGAGAGAGAGAGAGAGAGAGAGAGGAAGCGCCTTCCTGCCACCTAATGCTCTGGCACCGAATCAAAGGCGAAGTGCATTGCGGGGCTTGTTCCTCCTGAACGGGCTGCATCCCTAGACCCCCAAGTCGGACCCGCAGATGCGCCGATGGCAAAGACCTGAGCCGTGCATTTCTCGGGGAGGCTGGTCCCCCTGGTTCTCCTTGCCTGCCGCCCCCTTGGAGGTTTTCCCCCTCTGCCGAGCGCGTCCCTCGCCTGCACCCGGGCTGCAGCGTCGGCAGCAGCAGCAGCAGCAAAGGCGCGTCTCCGCAGCGGCGCATCGTCCGCACATTCCCGCGCCGTCCAGGCAAGAAGCTGATGGTTTCAGTTCTTCGGTGCAAGGTTTTTTTTGGGGGGTGGGGGCTGCGGTGAGAGATCACCTTGGCTCTGGTTCCCCAAGTGGAAGATGGCGAGGGGCCAGCTGGGAAAAGGGGGTCCGCAGCCCCCTTCCAACCAGAAGAAGGGGCTGCAGGATGCGCAAGGCGGAGGATGCGGGCAGAGGAGTCTTCCGTGCGCGACACCCCCCTCCCCAGCTTTGCTGAGTCATACTCCGGGTTGCAGAGGGGTCAGCTTAGGCCAGCCCGCAAAAATTGGGGGGGGGGGGAGGGGAGTGGGGGAGGTCGCCCTGGGACTGGGCGGGAGAGGATCAGGGAAGTGGCCAATCAGAGAAGAGGGATTCCCTCCCTCCCCCTTCCCCCCCCCGCTGGAAGGTTGCCTGCCCAGCACTGCAGGGCAGCCGCTTCTGGGGTGCAGCACGGCGAGGCTGCGCGCAAGACCCGGCGCGGCGGATCCCAGCTGCACGGAAGGGACGCAGAGGAGAGTAGGAACCCGAGCAAGTTGGGGGGGGGCTATGCGCGCCTGTCACGTGTTCAGCGGCCCCCCCGCAAAGACTACGTCCCCCAGCATGCTTTGCGGCTCTGAAGAGGGCTGGCGGCTCCCTGAGTCATCTGCGCCCGAGTCGCGTGGTTGCGCGGATCCTCCCTTGCAAAGCGCGCAGACGCAGGGAGGACGGCGCTCTAGCGCAGGGATTTTTATTTTGCAGAGGTGGGGGAGAAGATCCGGTAGGAGGCGCTCTTCTGTCCCAGTCTGTCCCCCCCCCTCCGCCCAGCGATGTCCCAGAAATTGGGCCGGGGGCGCTGAGCGCTGCTCCCCACTTCTCCCGCCGAGCGCGCCCTGCGCGGAGCTGAACGCCCTTCCGCAGCCTCAGATCCATCTTCACGGGGCGCTTCACGGACTCGGAGGAACACAAGCTGGGGGGGCGGGCGGGGCGGGGGGGGAGCTGGGAAGCGAGATAAGCGATTGACAAGGTCCTCTGCCCCGAACACCTTGCAAAAAGCCGAGAAGCGGAGGGAGCCCACGCCCCTCCGAGGCCCGAAAACGGGCCGCCTCTTTGATGCTGATTGCATGTGCCTCGGGGCTGAGCCCTGGCATGGGAAAGAGGTTCCGCCGGCGGTGCAAGGAGAGCGCATCCATCCAGCACCGCCAGTCAGGTTCGCGAGTCTCCCCCCTCCCTGCAACGGAGGGGGTTGGCCCGGGGAGAGGAGGAACTCCGGAGCGCTATTTCAGCACTTTCTCCTGCCATCGATTTAACAAACCCTGAAGCACATCCTGTTCTCTCGGCAGCCTCTCGCTCCCCGCCTCTCCCCCCCCCCCCCGCTATTTCCCTCCAGTGCATCCAGCTGCATCCCTGGACCCCCACCCCCTGTCCACTCCAGCCCTTCAATGAGGGGCACCGGGTGGGTGTTGCAAGGAGGCTGAGCTTCTCTTGCAAGGGGGCCGACGAGAGGTGCAAGAGTCCGCCCCCACCGGGCCAGTGCAGGGCTGGAAGCGGCTCCGGCGTCTTTCCTCCGCCTCCGCAGACCGGCGGGCTGAGATTGAGCCGCCGCCTTGGCTCCGGCAACCGGGCAGACCAAATGACACAATTTGGCACTAGGGGGCGCTGGCGCGGCGAGGACGTGGAAGGCGCCCTGTCGGTGCTATGGGGGTCCGGTAGAGGGCGCCCCGCCGGCGGAGTCACTGTCCGACCATCGCCTCCAGGGGGCGCAGTCTTGCAGCAAGAGGGAGGGCTCTCTTTGAAGGGCAATTAAAACCCTGGCGGGTTGGGCGAGTGAGAAAACAAACACAACATTTATTACTTAAATTTCTACTTCCTCCCGAAGGAAATCCAGGGCTGAAAGCAAGCTGTTAAAAAACGCAATTAAAATAAAATAAAAACATATTTGAAACGTCAATAACATCTAAATTTTTTTAATGGAATATAATTGTAGCCAATAAAATGAATAAATAAAATAAAACAGCAGAGGTTAAAGACATGCAACCACATGGGGAAGGAAATAAAATAAGTCTGGGGTTTTATTTATTTATTTATTAAAGACCTTTGCCTTGCTTGGGGATAAAAAGATATCAAGGCAGTTCCACATGAGCCTCACCAGTTAGAGAATTATGGCATTGTGGGGGGTGTCCCTTCGCTGGGCAGCCCCTTCTCCCAGTGAGTCACGTGACCCAGAAGTCACAGAAGCAAACCTGAAATGAATGGTTAAGTCCCAGCAAGGAGCCAATGTTGCTGCTTTAAGTCAGTCTTCACTAACCTGATGCCCTCCAGACATTTTGGAGCTGGGGCTGATGGGAGTTGTAGTCCAAAACATCAGGCTGGTGGAGGCTGACTTGAGCACTGTCCAAGGGCACCCCTGAAAGTTGGCCCTGGTTTGGAGCTAGGCTGCCATGAAGTGACGTTTCTGAGAAGCCTTCAGAGGCTGCCGTGATAAGAACACACTGCAGTCGCCTCATCTGGAAGCTTTCAGCTGCAAGCTAAGTCACTTGAGCTCCCAGTGACAGAGAAGGGGGTCTACCAGCCCCCCATCCTACCCCCATGACCTGTCTGGTCCTTTAGGGTAGAGAGGAGCACAATCCTATCAGGAACAGACTGAATGTTCACAAACAGCTGGGCTACCCAACTGCAGCTCCGTCTCGCTAGAACCGAGCTTCATATGAGCCTTTCCCACTTGGGGATGCTCTGTGATAGCAGAGCAGAATGATTTCCTCCCTCTGTCCTGAGCTGCTGCTGACCCCAAATGTACCAAGGGGGGCACAAAGGAAGCAGACGAGGGACTCAGATGGAGGAGCTGTCCCCTGGAGCCAGTGCTGACCTCATTGGAGGCTGAATCTGCCGTCCGTTAGACAAGTTGCGTGGAGTCTACAGCCGCCGCTGCCAAACCAACATCCCAGGCCTCAGTCTGTAAGGATTTTCATGATGTTAATGGAGAAATCCGAGGGCTCCCTTGGACAAAAAACAAGGACACCAGCCAGGAATACAGAGCAAAACAGCAGCCAGTCGGCTTGGTCTTGATTGAAGACTGTCGCGACAGGACTCCCACCTGCCACCAGGTGGAACAAGATGGAAGCCCCAAAGAAAAGAGCCCCCAAACTTTTATTAGCTGCTAATCTCCATGTTACACCCCCCCAAACTACACCACTCATACACCACGGTTACATCATGAAAGGGGAGGTCTGGTGGCAGTAATCTGAGCATCCTGGACCCTGCCCCATGGTTCCCCTTGCCCTCCACCAAACACCCATCAAGTGCAACAAAAGAGATATTTACATTTCCCTGTTTCCCAACCAGGTTAATTACACCCTTTTGTCTTCATCTGGGTTTGTTATTTCTGGAATGGCTACCTGTCTGGCACTCAGGTATCAGGATGCCAGGGATTATCACTCAGGCAGAGGGGCTGCTGAGGAGCTGAGCTCACATGTCTATATGAATTTCTGAAGTTTTCCCAGTGAGCCAGTACATAGATCAGTGAATTCTTACATTTGGTATTGTGATGCCTCTGCTTTTTAAGATGCTGTCTAGGTTTGACATCGCCTTCCTCCCAAGAAGCAGGCGTCTTTTAATTTCGTGACTGCTGTCACCATCTGCAGTGATCATGGAGCCCAAGAAAGTAAAATCCCTTACTGCCTACATTTCTTCCCCTTCTGTTTGCCAGGAGGTGATGGGCCCAGTGGCCATGAGCATAGTTAGAGTGTTGAATTAGGACCTGGGAGAGCAGGGTTCGAATCCTCACTCAGTCATGAAGCTCACCTTGGGCCACTCACCATCTCTTCGCTTAATCCACCTCACAGGGCTGTTGTGAGGATGAAGTGCGGAGGAGGAGAACCACAGACACCACCTTGAGATCCTTGGCAGACAAGGGTGGTATATAAATGTAATGAACAGCACCATCGTAATAAATAACAACCATAAAACAATCACAGAAACAAAATCATAATAAGAGGCCCCCCCCATAACAGGCCACAGATTGTTTAATGGATGAAGGCCTAGGTAGAGAGGTAATAATAATAATAATAATATTTTTTAATTTATACCCCGCCCTTCTCAGTTCAGAAAACCGGGCTCAGGGCGGCTAACAACAAATTCAAAACACTTAATTGATGCAACAAAAAACAGCATAAAATACAGTATAAAACGTGAATAACAATAAATTCAGAATTCAAAAATCAATTTAAGGGAAAAATAAACATTAGATGACCACCAGGGCTAGTTGGCTAAATTAGTCCTATTTGGGCCAGTGTGGAGACCAGGGGAGAATTAGCTGTGGGATCCCAGAGTGGGGAATCTTCATAAAAAGGGGAGAGGGAGGGAAGGAAGGGGAATAAAAGACCAGACTAAGTTCAAATTGAAAGCCAGGCGGAATAGCTCTGTCTTACAGGCCCTGTGGAAGGAGGTTAAATCCTGCAGGGCCCTGGTCTCCTGGGACAGAGCATTCCACCAGGTTGGAGCCATCACTGAGAAGGTCCTGGCCCTGGTGGAGGATAATCTGGCTTCCTTAGGGCCCGGGACCTCTAAACTATGGTTATTCATGGACCTTAAAGTCCATACCAGGAGAGGTGGTCCTGTAGATACGAGGGCCCTAAGCCACAAAGGGCTTTAAAGGTCAAGACCAGCACCTTGAACCTGACCCTATACTCCACCGGGAGCCAGTGAACTGGTAAAGCACTGGGTGAATATGCTCCCATGGCAGGGACCCCGTGAGGAGCCTCGCTGCAGCATTCTGCACCCACTGGAGTTTCTGGGACAGTTTTTGCCTGGTGAGCCTCTCTGGAGAGAACATCCCACAAAGAGGGAGCCACCACAGAAAAGGCCCGTTTTGCTTGTTGGTGATAAACACAAAATTTTCTTTATCAGACTTATCCTCACAACACCTCTGTGTGGTATTCCCAATTTGCAAAGAAGGAAGAGGGAATGAGATTTGGCCAAAAGCCTTGAAGCTGAATCTTGGAGCTGTGCCTCAGCATTAAAACTAGGCAACATGTTTCGGCTCTTGGGAATCCCACAAGAACCCCTGCAGTTTATTTAGTAGTGTTTACCCCACAACATCTCAAAAAGACTTGGGGCGCATAATTTTTGAAAGAAGAATATGCTGGCAGGTCTGAAAAATGCCGTAGGAGTTGATACTCTTCTCAGATGTCATTTCTGAAAAGTGCGTCAGAAGTTCCAGAAGAGGCTCACACCGTTTGTGTGCTTTAAAGATTTCGGCGCCCTGTCAGCTTTTCAGAACAAACCACCGCCAGCCATTTAAAACAGGGCATGTGAACATTTAACAGGAGGATAACTCTCCACCAAGCACAGAGAAGGGGGACAGGGGGCACCTCCAGATTTTACATCCCACTAGGTGAGCCTAGGGATGCGGGTGGCGTTGTGGGTTAAACCACAGAGCCTAGGACTTGCCGATTGGAAGGTCAGCGGTTCGAATCCCCATGACGGGGTGAGCCCCGTTGCTCGGTCCCTGCTCCTGCCAACCTAGCAGTTCGAAAGCACGTCAAAGTGCAAGTAGACAGTGGCGTAGCGTGGGGGGTGCAGGGGGGGCGGGCCGCACCGGGCGCAACATCTGGGGTTAGGGCAAATCCATGGGTTAGGGGGCGCAAATCCACGGGTTAGGGGGCGCAAATTACTTGCCTTGCCCCGGGTGCTGACAACCCACGCTACGCCACTGCAAGTAGATAAATAGGTACCACTCCGGCACGAAGGTAAACGGCATTTCCGTGCGCTGCTCTGGTTCGCCAGAAGCGGCTTAGTCATGCTGGCCACATGACCCGGAAGCTGTATGCCGGCTCCCTCGGCCAGTAAAGCGAGATGAGCGCCGCAACCCCAGAGTCAGCCATGACTGGACCTAATGGTCAGGGGTCCCTTTACTTTTAGGTGAGCCACACTTAAGGAGGGAGGCTGCGTTTGTGATATATAGCTTGTTTATGGGCTGTGTGGAAGAGGAAGGGGTCACAGGTTAAAGGCTCCCAGCAAACCCTGTTCCCCCATCATGTTTCTGGGGAGCCCCTGGCCCTTCAGAGCTTCTGGGAAATCCTACAGCTCTGGCGCTTTCCTCGGTGCCCCCCTCCTCTCCAAATCCTTCGCGCAAGGGAGGAAGGAAGGAACTAATCCAGGAATCTTCGCATCCCGGAGAGCCGTCCATTGAGAGCCATGATCGCCTTTGATCTCCTTAACCAAGCCAGGGCAGTTGGCGGCTCTGCCAGAGCCACCCGGATAATCGCCAGCCCAGCAGCGCCCCCTCCCAGACCCCGCCGGCTCCATTAACCCTTTCCTGACCAAAGCCCAGCCTTGCAACCAAGACCCAGGAGGCTGCAAGGGAACCCCGCAGATGCCACTCGGACTACGCGCTCCCACCCAATTTACAGCAGGCGGCGGTGCTTCAGACATCCAGCGGCACATCACCGCCCAGTCTAGCTCTGTGCATGCTCAGATGCAGTCCTGTCTCCACCTGTTACCAGCCGCTGGGAATTGCAAGTGGGGAGAAGGCTGCTGCTGCTGCTGCTAGACTCAGGTCCTGCGGCTGGCCACTATGAGGGCAGGATGCTGGACTAGATGAGACCCCAGTGGCCTGATCCAGCTACAGCCAGGCTCCTCAAAAGCCGTGGATCTGAGATGCGGCCTCCGAAATTGGGGCGGGGGAGCGAGCCTATCTCAAACGAAGCCTTGCCTCCTGCAACTTCGAGTTGTGGAAGTCCAGATAAGAGTCTCGCTTGCTGCCTCCTGCCGAAAGCGCACACACACCTGTACAGGTATTTGTGGGTGTTTGCATGGCCCGCATCTGGAATGGGGCGGGGTCCTTTTGCTCTGGAATTGAGGCTTCACTGCCGCCCCCAGGGCTGCCCCTTGGAAGCCCCGCTTGCAAACGCAGCCGCCGCCCCCCCCCCCAGCCTGCCCGGCTCTCCTCCCCAGCTGCCGACCTCCTAATCGGCAAACAGGATTATGCGTCTCTCTTCGCCTCCGCCGCAGATGCTTATTAGCTGCCTTAGCCTTGACACAGGCACACATAATCTCATTGGCGCGGCTGCAGCGGAGGAGATAAGGCAGGTTTCCCTGGCCTCGCTTGGCCCAGCCGGGGAGAACCCGGGCAGCCCCGCCCCCGCGAGGGGGGCACCGCCAGGGAGCCACGAGGGCGCTTGGCACGGCGGGCAAGAGTCTCTGCTCGAAGCGCATCGGAACCAGAAGCGGCGGGGGCGCCCAGCTCCTGCTCCAGAGGCGCCCCCTGCTGGCGGCAGAGGCGATGGCGCGTCCTCAGGGTCCAGAGACCTTCTCAGGAGGAGGGCGGGGGTCCTCTCAAGACCGGTGAAATGCCCCACACCTTCCTGGGACAAACCTTAAAAAGCAGAGACATCACCTTGCCAACAAAGGTCCGTCTAGTTAAAGCCATGATTTTCCCAGTAGTGATGTGTGGAAGTGAGAGCTGGACCATAAAGAAGGCTGATCGCCGAAGAATGGATCCTTTTGAATTCTGGTGCTGGAGGAGACTCTGGAGAGTCGCATGGACTGCAAGAAGATCAAACCTCTCCATCCTGAAGGAAATCAGCCCTGAGTGCTCACTGGAAGGACAGATCCTGAAGCTGAGGCTCCAAGACTTTGGCCACCTCATGAGAAGAGAAGACTCCCTGGAAAAGACCCTGATGTTGGGAAAGATGGAGGGCACAAGGAGAAGGGGACGACAGAGGACGAGATGGTGGGACAGTGTTCTCGAAGCTACCAGCATGAGTTTGACCAAACTGCGGGAGGCAGTGGAAGACAGGAGGGCCTGGCGTGCTCTGGTCCAGGGGGTCATGAAGAGGCGGACACGACTAAACAACAACATCATCATCATCCTGGGCCATGCAACGTTGGAGGGGAACTCTTGGAGCAGAGGGCCGCGAGAGGAAGAGGGCGAGGGCCGGGGGAAGGCCACAAGGTCTGCGCTTCGGCCACATGCCGCGGAGGCCGTGCGTACAGCTTCGCCTCTTCTCCTCGCGAGGAAACCGCCAAGAGAAAACGTGCGGGGGCTCCGGAAAGTCATCGATGTCGAGCGGCAACAACGCTGCTGGCCGCTAGGTGGGGGTGGTGTCCTATGAAACTGCAGGGAAGAGCCAAGCGGGGAAGCGAGCGAGCGGGTTCGCACGACCGAGTGTTTCCGCGTGTTCGCTGGCCGGGAGCCGGATGATGCGCGCGCGCTTTTAGGGAGCGGGGAGATGCGGCGGAGCAAGAGCCCCCTTCCACAGCTGTCAACGTTTCCCTTTTTTTAAGGGACACTCCCTTATTCCGAATAGGATTCCTTGCAAGAAAAGGGAAAAGTTGACAGCTATGCCCCCTTCCCAGTGGCGTAGCGTGGGGGGTGCAGGGGGGGCGGGCCGCACCGGGCGCAACATCTGGGGTTAGGGCAAATCCATGAGTTAGGGGGCGCAAATCCACGGGTTAGGGGGCGCAAATCCACGGGTTAGGGGGCGCAAATTACTTGCCTTGCCCCGGGTGCTGACAACCCACGCTACGCCACTGCCCCTTCCCTTCCCTTCCCGCTGCAGGCAAAGCGGGGATTGGGGCCGCGGAGGGGACAAAGTCCTGGCAACGAGTTCCTTGCAGAGAGAAGCGCAGCCCAAGCGCTGCTTTGCCTGCGCGGCGCAACGAGAGCTGGGCCAGTACTCGGCTGTTAAGCGGGAGAGGGTTTAAAATATTTTTTCTCTTCCCGGCACCCACCATGCACCTCTTCCCACGACCCAAGCAGGCCAGGTTTTTTCCACCACTCCATCTGCTCCTTTACTACACTCACTTCTTCGGTGCCAGCTTTTAACTGCCTGCTGAGAACTTTGCTGTTTCCTGTTTTTATATTGTTGTATATTGCTATATTGTTGTAAACCACTGTCACATATTTCTGTGATACGGCACTATATAAAAATGTAAACAA
Organism: Podarcis filfolensis; assembly: GCF_964270895.1. Lineage (NCBI taxonomy): Eukaryota > Metazoa > Chordata > Lepidosauria > Squamata > Lacertidae > Podarcis > Podarcis filfolensis. The sequence goes on along the minus strand of NC_139603.1, from coordinate 90,409,578 downwards.
ACAAACAAACAACAGCTTTCCTCTCTATTCCTGGTTGTTGATGGTGTTGCTCTTATTTAAAATAGCAACCTTTTACGTCTCCCTCTTGGGGTACATTTGAGTCCCATACCAGATTGGTACAGAATTTTTCTGTCGCTGAAGGGTTAAGGCCAACCGTGTGAGAGACGTAAGAAGGGACTGGTTCTTGCAGGATGTTTTCCTGTGAGGGGCCCTGAAATCTCCCGTTGACGTTGTGGTGGGCAGTATTTGGATTTCCAAATCACACCCACCCTGTCCCGGGTCTTTTTCAGAGAGTGTCTCTGCCCCATCGCACAAGGACCCCCTTCCAAGGCTGGCCTGATCTCATCCATCACAGCCAGGGTGCTTTCGCTTCCTTTGAACACCCTTCATCTGGGAGTAGCATCAGTCACGATGTCGTCTTTGGCTCCAGCCAAAGGGCCTTGATAATCTGAAAGTTCAAGGGAGAGACAAAGGGAATTAACTCCACATGTTCCATGGCCAGCAGCTTCTGCAGTGAGCATCCAAACACAGGCACAGATAGCTCTTAAGTCTGGGCCTTGGACCCCTCAAATATTTTATTGGGCAGGCTGAAGGAACCTTAGCCCTAAAAGAGTTGCTCCCTGCCCCATGCTTGGGGGGTATTCCTAGATCCAGTGTTGTCCCAGGTGGCATCAGGGGCATGGAGTGCCTTCTCCCAGTCCCAGCTGGTTGGCCAGCTCCAAATGGGTCGGGAGAGCCAAGCTACACCCTGCCCTGGCAGCCTCCTGAATAGATTACTCTAATGAGCTCTGCAAGGGGCTGCCCTGGTGTCTTCAGGTACGGCTGGGAGAGACTCCTGGCCTGAAATCCAAGGAGCCCTTGCTGTCGTTCAGAGTAGGCAATGCTGGCCCAAGATGGACCAGTGTCCTGACTCAGTATGCAACAGCTTCTTCTGTTGCCTTAAAGACAGAGCTGGTGCAATCTGCTGCTTCCAGATCCCTGAGTGGGTCATTGAGGTGACATCATATAACACCCATGTTGAAGGTGTTGACCTTAATACAAGAATACTAAAATGACACAAGACACTGATCCTTCAGGGAACATTCTGCATTGCCACCATCTTCCCAGTGCATTAAGATCTGCAGGAAAGACCCTCCTCAAGGAGAGACAGTGTGGTGTAGTGGTTAAGAGCAGTGGACTCATAATCTGGTGAACCGGGTTCGATTCCCCACTCCTCCACCTGCAGCTGCTGGGTGATTTTGGGGCAGTCACACTTCTCTGAAGTCTCTCAGCCCCACTCACCTCACAGAGTGTTTGTTGTGGGGGAGGAAGGGAAAGGAGAATGTTGGCCGCTTTGAGACGCCTTCGGGTAGTGATAAAGCGGGATATCAAATCCAAACTCTTCTTTTTCTTCAAGGTGCTTCCAACGGGTGAGGCTTGATGTATCATGACCAGGGCAGGGCCTTCTCTGCAGTGGCATCCCCTGCCTTCCCAAATAAAATAGACATCATGGCCCTTTAGCTTCTGGTGATGATTTAAAACACGCTTGTTCACCCAGACTTTAAGATGCTGACTGCTGTAAACGCAACTGCATTTTTGTATTTTGTGGACACTCCTCCAGGTTGCACCACAGGCTGAAGCAAGGCAGGTGGACACCTGCCGAGGTGAGAGAGGTTATTTGGGGCTGTGTCACCAGGATTTGAAATTGCTTCCCAACGAAATACAGTGGTACCTCGGGTTACATACGCTTCAGGTTACATACACTTCAGGTTACAGATTCCGCTAACCCAGAAATAGTACCTCGGGTTAAGAACTTTGCTTCAGGATGAGAACAGAAATCGTGCTCTGGTGGTGCGGCGGCAGCAGGAGGCCCCATTAGCTTAAAGTGGTGCTTCAGGTTGAGAACAGTTTCAGGTTAAGAATGGACCTCCGGAACGAATTAAGTTCTTAACCCGAGGTACCACTGTACACTCATCCTGCACAGCTTTCTTTTGGGAATACTATTTCATTTTGGTCATTTTATTATGCTGCTTTTAACTGTTTTTGCAGCATCTTGTATACTTTAGCCTGCACCGTATTGCATTTTGCATCATTTGAGGCAATGGCAAAGGAGATGAGAGGGGAGACAAGGAGAAAGAGCCTCATTCCATCACACAAGTGCTTTCTCATTTGTTTAATGCATTTTATACCTGCCTCTTTTCCAAGGAGCTCAAGGTGGCGGACACGGACCTTTCCCCCTTCCTCATTTAATCTACAACAACGAAGCTGGCAGGTAGATTAGGCTGTGAGGCGGTGACTGCATCACCCAGTGAGCTTCATGGCTGAGTGGGGATTTGAGCCCAGGTGTCTCCCAGGTCCTATTCTAAAGCTGTAACCGCTAGACCACCACTGTCTCTCCAAAGGCTTCTCTCCTCGTTGTGACTCACAGGCCCTCACCTGGCAGTCTCAGCGAGGAAGCTGGAAGGGCTCCCTCCCCTCCCCTCTCTCTGCCACAACCCAGCTGCTGGCAAGAAGTGTGGCAGCTGGCTCACAACTGCTCTGCTAGGAATAGATCAGAGGGAAACTGTCCCCAGTCCTTGCCCTCTCAGCCTTTGCGGATATTTATAGCACAGGGGGAAGTTCAGAATTAATTGTGGGCTCTGCACACACGTCACTAGGAGCCTTGCTGATGTCGGGATTTCAAACCACAAGGCCCCCCTCTTCCTTTGTCCCGGGTCCCTCTTGACACAGGCTCTTGTTGCTCCGACAAGAAGCTGCCAGACTGATTCTCCATCGCACAACAGCACCTGCTGGCAGCTGGCTGGGTACCCTCCAGAGTAAGAGGTCTACTCTGCCAACAGTTATCCATGAGAAGCACACCAAAGGGGCATAAGAACATAATCCTTTCCATGGAGGCGCAGGTTACAACAACAGCCAAGGCGACATTTTTCCACCTTCGCCGCATCAAACAGTTGGTCCCTTACCTTTCCCGCCCCGACCTGGCCACAGTGATCCATGCGACGGTCATCTCTAGGCTTGGCTACTGTAATTCGCTCTACGTGGGGCTGCCCTTGAAGCTGTTCCAGAAACTCCAGCGGGTGCAGAATGCTGCAGCGAGGCTCCTCACGGGGTCTCTGCCATGGGAGCATAGTCACCCAGTGCTCTACCAGTTGCACTGGCTCCCGGTGGAGTACAGGGTCAGGTTCAAGGTGCTGGTTTTGACTTTTAAAGCCCTTCACGGCCTAGGACCCTCGTACCTACGGGACCGCCTCTCCTGGTATGCCCCACAGAGAGCCTCAAGGTCCATAAATAGCAACACCCTAGTGGTCCCGGACCCTAAGGAAGTTAGATTAGCTTCAACCAGAGCCAGGGCCTTTTCAGCACTGGCCCCGTCCTGGTGGAACACTCTGTCTCATAAGACCAGGGCCGTGCGGGATCTGAATTCTTTCCTCAGGGCCTATAAGACAGAGTTGTTCCACCTGGCCTTTGGCTTGGAATCAGTTTGATTCCCTCCCCCCCTTTCTTTTTTGCTTTCTCCTCCTGTGAAGAGCCTGCATTTTAATGTTTTAATGTTGTATTTTAATCTTGTTTTTTAAGTTGTATTTCAATCAACTTGTTTTTCTTATTGGTTGTTAGCCGCCCTGAGCCCCGTCTTGGCTGGGGAGGGCGGGTTATAAATAAAAATTATTATTATTATTATTATTATTATTATTATTATTATTATTATTATTATGAGAGCCTGCTTGATCGGGCCAATGGCCCTTCTAGTCCAGCATCCTATTCTTACAGTGGCCATCCAGATCCCTGGGGCAGGGAGTTCCACAGGTTAACTCTGCACTGTGTGAAGAAGGACTAGCTTGTGTCTGTCCTGAATGGCTCAACATTCAGCTTAAGGGGATGCCTGCAAGGTCTAGTGTTAGGAGGGGGGATGACTTTTCTCTGTCCACCCTCTGCATGCCATGGATATTTTATAAGCTTCTATCATCACCGTCATCGCCAATAATAACAATCGTGTCACCTCTTAATTTCCTTTTCTCCAAACTAAGAAGTCCTGAACTCTGCAACCTCCATAGAGGAGTCACTCCATCCCCAGAGCCAGAACTTCTTAAAGGGGATGAGTGACTCCTGAATGTTGCTCTAACCACTCAGAGATACAACCAGAGTGTATGGAGGGGGATTCTTTTCATATTGCTGCAGAGCTGGGCTGGGTGTGTGGTTCTTACTCTAGCCCAGGGATGCCCAGCCTGTGGCCCTGCAAGGTTTCTACACATTCTTGGACTGCAACTCCCAGTGACTTGAGTTGCAGGTGTGGCTCACCTGACAGATCCCAAGGTTGAGCTGCCATTGGCCTCCTCATCAAATTTGAATCGGCTCCCACTTCTTTTCTGTCCCTTCCCCTGCTCAGTTTGTGCTTCAGAAAGCTGTACTTCTCCAGTTTTAAGATCGTTGGCAATTAAAGGCCTTTGCAAAGCCTGAGCTTGCCAGATTGGATCCCAGAAAACTTCAAGGCTTACTCAATGCAAAATGAGCAATCTATCTGACTTGAGGAAATAGAAATAATAATAATAATAATAATAATAATAATAATAATAATAATAATAATAATAAAATACAGTGGACGCTCGGGTTGCGAATGTGATCCGTGCGGGAAGCACGTTCACAACCCGCAGCACCCACAACCTGCAGTGCCACGTCTGTGCACACGTGGGTCGCAATTTGGCACTTCTGCACATGCGCAAAGTACCGAAACCCAGAAGTAACCCGTTCCAGTGCTTCCGGATTTGGCGCGGTGCACAACCCAAAATCACGCAACCCAAAGTGTCTGTAACCCGAGGTATGACTGTAGATTTATACCCCACCCACCTGGCTGGGTTTCCCCAGCCACTCTGGGCGGCTCCCAACAGAATATTAAAAGCACAATAAAACGTCAAACATGAAAAACTTCCCTAAACAAGTACAGGTTTTCCTTAGACTTCCCGGCAGTTAATGGATACAGACAGTGGACTTTTCAGGACCCAGGAGCTGGATGAAAATGTTGGGCTGTGTGTGTTTGACAGTGGCAGTGTGGAGAGGGTCTTTCCTGGCTGCTCTCAACTTTCCCCTCTCTTGTTTTTAGAGGCAGCCGCAGCAGTGGTTGAGCTATGGAGATGATGCAGGGATGCTGTAGTGCTCTAGTCGGCAGGGCCTGGCTGGGTCGATGGCCTTTGAGGTCCCCTCTGCTGTGAGAATTCAACGTTCCAGGTTGGTGCACAGGCAGCGAGTGCGGAGAGGGATGTGTCCCCGATGGAGATGTCATCATTTCTGACACGGCCGGGAGGAGGTGCACTTGCATGGCGCTGTGTCCTTGGCCAGGGGAGGCCCTGGCAGGGTTATAAGGCCCCTCGCTCTCTTCCTCCTCGGGGGAGAGCACTTGGAGAGGAACCAGAAGACCCAGGAGGTTGCCGGGTGCTGTGAAGGCAGGGGAGGGGAGATGGGAGCCCGCGGTCAGATGAGTCCCCGGTCTGCTCCTTCTCGCGTCCTGCGTTCCTTCTGCTCAGGGCAGCCACGCCATTCTGTGGCGCCGGCCGTGGCCCCAAAGCCACCAATCTCCAGGGCGCTTCCCTTTGAGGCCATCCCCCGCAGCAGCCCCAACGCCTGGGTCAACCTGTACCAGTTCTGGAGGACCAATAGCTTCCCAAACTTCCACCACATCATGCAGAAGAACTTCCAGAACCTGGGGCCCATCTACAGGTGAGTTCCAAACCCGCTCTCAGACGGACACTCTTATGCAGAAGCAATCCAGACGCGTCTTAGAGTTTTATTTAATCTAATTTAATCTATTTGATTTATATACAGTGGTGCCTCGGGTTGCAGATGCTTCAGGTTACAGACTCCGCTAACCCAGAAATAGTAGCCTGGGTTAAGAACTTTGCTTCGGGATGAGAACAGAAATCGCGCGGCGGCAGTGGGAGGCCCCATTAGCTAAAGTGGTACCTCAGGTTAAGAACAGTTTCAGGTTAAGAACGGACCTCCGGAACGAATTAAGTTCTTAACCCGAGGTACCACTGTACTTGTCCTTCACCAAGAGAGCTCAGGGCCGTTTGCAAGATTAAAATGCAAGATAAAACCACAAATAAATAGTTAAACCAGAAGCAAGAAAACAATAATCTCGCATTTAGATCAAAGTGCCCTGTCATCTTAGCACAGCAAATCCACATTCTTAAAAAAACAAACCCCAGACTTTTTGCAGGGGGAAATGTGGGGAAGAACCACATTGGAAAGTGTGGGGTGTGCGTGGGAAGACGCTTTCTGCTGGGGGTCAGGTGCATAAATGGCCTGTTTCCATCTTTTTCCAGGAACCAGGGCGTGTTGGTTGGACTCTGTCCGTGCCAAATCTTAGGGCTTTGGTCTCCAGAAAGTGTCTTGTGGATTTCAGCCCATTTCAGACTCCAGTCCCATAACAATGGCTGTTTAAGGGCAACAGTATTTGTGCAAATGAACCAATGCAAATTTTGAGGCAGAGTGTGGTAGTGAGCCGTTTAAAACTTGCATGAGCTTGCGTGGCCGTGCATGGCTTGCGCTTGGAAGACCACAGCCCAGGGTCTTTGTCTGAGCCGCCGCTCAGCTCCTAGACCTGATTTCAGTATCAGGCAGTATTAGACAGCCGCCTTAGTGTGGGTTTGTGCGGCAATAGGTCACTCACACATTAACAACCCAATGGAGGTGGATTTATACTCAGTGGTCTTCCACATGGGATCTTGCTCTGTCAGTCGCTCTGTGATGCTTCCTCAAATGCATTGCTTCCAAAGGAGAGCACCCAACAGGCTTCCTTAGAAAGCTACCTTGCAAGAAGGCTGCTAAAAGGATTGGAGGCTGGGCTTCCCTAGGGAGGCAATTTCAGCAAGCCAAATAAATTAACCCCACGGTTGCCGAACGATGCAGACCCACCAGCTAGTACATTCTGCAAGCCAGTTTTAAAAAAACACACCCTATTATCTGCATGTATGAATCAGCCCTCTGTTGAGGGCAGAGATTTGTGTTGAGGGCAGTGTGTGTGTGTGTGTGTGTGAGAGAGAGAGAGAGAGAGAGAGAGAGAGAGAGAGAGGGAGAAAGAGAAAGAGAGAAAGAGGAGAGAGAGAGAAAGAGACAGAGAGAGAGAGAGAGAGAGGAGAGAGGAGAGAGAGAGAGAGAGAGAGAGAGAGAGAGAGAGAGAGAGAGAGAGAGAGAGAACTTTTCTGTTTATTCTGCACTTCGGGAGCCGCACTCTGGTTCTGGGATTTGGCAGGGGCAATCTGGGGGGGGGGGTCCATATCTCAAGGGCTTGACTCCGTCCCACTTGGCAGGGAGACGCTGGGCACCTACGACTCCGTCCACCTGCTCCTGCCCCGCGATGCTGCCGTTCTGTTCCAGTCCGAGGGGATCTTCCCACGCCGAATGGGCATCAATTCGTGGATCGCCCACCGCACGCTGCGGAACCACAAATGCGGAGTCTTCCTATTGTGAGTGAGGCCAGTAGGGAAGGGCGGGCTGCTGCTGCTGGACGGGGCATCGGGAACTTTAGCGGCATGACTTCTGCGTTTCCCACACCCAGTGCCCCCCCCCCCGATGGTTGGGACGGCCTCATGCAGTGGGATAACTTCCCATTTATTTATTTATGGGACCGTGTGGGTACATGGTTCCTCTTCCTCTCCTCATTTAATCTCCACAACAACCTTTTCAGGCAGTGACTGATCAACGGCCACCCAGTGAGCTCCATGGCCGAGTTGGGATTCGAACCCAGGTCTCTCCAGGACTAGCCCAACACTCTAACCCAGCCTTTCTCAAACTTGGGTGCCCAAATGTTATTGGCCTACAACTCCCATCATTCCTAGCTGCCAGGACTAGCGGTCAGGGATGATGGGAGCTGTAGTCTAACAACACCTGGCTGGGGACTCAAGTTTGATAAAAGGCTGCTCTAACCACTACACCACACGGGTCAGGATGACCTCAAAGCATTCTTAGCTCAGCTGATGGAGCATGAGACTCTTAATCTCAGAGCTGTGGATTTGAGTCTCGCTTTGGGTGAAAGATTCCTTCATTGCAGGGTCCTTTCTGTGGCTCTGCGATCCTCCCAGTCCCTGCTGCCGCAACATATCAGAGCCAATATGGTTTTGAAATTAGACCCGTCTGCCTCCTCTTGAATCTCAGCTCCTCTGGTTAAAAGTGGCCTCCGCAGAGCAACCCAAGAAATCAGCTCTCTATTGGTATTACTGGACAGCAGCACCCTTCATGGCTGACCACTGGCCATGCTGCCTGAGGCTGATGGGAGCTGGAGTCTAGAGGACCTCAGGTACCCTCTGAATATGTGGAGGCAATGCTGAGCTCCGAGGCAGGAATGGGAACGCAGGAGGAGCACAGAGCACTACCTTCTACTCAGATCATTGCTCCATCTAGCTCAGCACTGGCTGCACTGGTTGCGTGGCGAGTTCCCGCCCCCCCCCAGTGGAAATAATGACACATGACACAATTATTAAGGTTAATGGGCTAAATAAGGCCACAACTTTATTGGTTACAGGTGATGAGCGGTATTGGCTTAGGCATTGGTCCTAACTGACTATATCCGACTCCAGCCCATCCGCTTGAAGTCCAGGAAGGGTTAACCACCAGTAGGGGGAGTCCTGCTGATGCACATCACTAGGAACTCCCCTGGGGTCACCGATAGGGGGCGTGCCTTAGGCCCTCACCTCCCCAGGCTTCGGACAGGGCCACGCCCCCCAGAACCCTTTATCGGACTACCCTTCAATATGTGGGGCAGGAGATGGTGCTTCCTCCCCCTTCCAACTACAGAACTATACCAATGCCTAACCGCCAATACCCAGAAAGTTGTGACGATTTGCTATGAGGGAGGCGAAAACCAAGTGGCTGGTGCCAGTTTGCCAAGTGGAAAAATTCCTACCAGGCCCCTCAATGGCGACCAACCGAGGTCTATAGCAAGGTCAAAGACGAAAACCTTAAAGGGCGGGAGGGTGGGAAAAGCAGGAACAGCTGGCAGGTGGCAAAGAGGGAGACCCCCGGCGCGTCCTGCCTTAAATAGGGCAGGCCACGCCCCCAGAGCCAGCCGATTGGCCAGCCAGGGGGTGATGCGGCCAGAAATCCCCCCAATCGTGCAATCCCCACCTCCTCCGTAGGGCGGAAGTGGCTTTGGCAGCAGCCAAATTCCAGAATTTCAGAGCAGGAGCCTCTCCCAGCCCTTCTTGGAGATGCCGTCAGGACTCGAACCTGGGACTTTCTGCATGCTCTGCCGCTGAGCTACCTCTGAGTGATGAGAGGGTGGCAATTGGGGTGCCAGGCCCAGGAGGGAAGGTGGGGCAAGAGAGGATCAGCAGTGGGTGATGGAGTCCCTGCACAGGAAACCAAGCCAAGCACTCCAGACGCAGAGTCTCCTACCTCACTTTGGGGTCTTCTTCCCACGCAGGAACGGGGAGGACTGGCGCTCAGACCGGCTCATCCTCAACAAAGAGGTGATCAGCCCCGTGGGCACCCGAAAGTTCCTGCCCTTCCTCAACACGGTGGCCGAGGACTTTGCTGAGTCCATACATCGGCTGATCAGGAAGAATGCACGGCGCTCGCTCACGGTTGACCTCCACCGCGACCTCTTCCGCTTCACCCTGGAAGGTACGGGCATTTTTTTGGGGGGGGGGGATTCTTCTCCCTCCTCTTCTTACTTGTCTAAGAATGCAAATACAGTGGTATCTCGTGTTACATACGCTTCAGGTTACATACGCTTCAGGTTACAGACTCCGCTAACTCAGAAATAGTGCTTCAGGTTACGAAATTTGCTTCAGGATGAGAACAGAAATCATGCTCTGGTGGCAGCAGCAGGAGGCCCATTAGCTAAAGTGGTGCTTCAGGTTAAGAACAGTTTCAGATTAAGAACGGACCTCCGGAACGAATTAAGTACTTAACCCAAGGTACCTCTGTAGCTATTTTAGCAGAGGTGAAAAATCACCATCCACCTGCACCTTATCTCTAGAAGCCTGCACTGGCTCCCGGTGGAGTACAGGGTCAGCTTTAAGGTGCTGCTTTTGACCTTTAAAGCCCTATGCAGCCTAGGACCCACGTACCTATGAGACCGCCTCTCCTGGTATGCCCCGCGGAGGAACTTAAGGTCCACAAATGACAACACTTTGGAGGTCCCAAGTCACAAGGTGGTTAGACTGGTCTCAACCAGGGCCAGGGCCTTTTCAGTACTGGCCCCGACTTGGTGGAACGCTCTGTCACAAGAGACCAGGGCACTGCGGGACTTGACATCTTTCTGCAGGGCCTGCAAGACAGAGCTGTTCCACCTGGCCTTTGGTTTGGACTCAGTCTGACCCTTATGTTTTCCCTCTCCTTATGGTTTTGATCCACGGGCTACTTTTAAACCTGTATTTTAAATTGTCCCCCCCCCCATTATATTTTTATTGTAATTTTACTGGTGTTAGCCTCCCTGAGCCTGGCTCTGGCCGGGGAGGGCGGGGTATAAATAAAAATTATTATTATTATTTATTATTTAGGACAAGGTTGCATAACCTTCTAGAATAAATATGATATCCAAGGTTGCTTTAGGCAGATTTGGATTTGTTGTTTAGTCGTTTAGTCGTGTCCAACTCTTCGTGACCCCATGGACCAGAGCCTGCCAGGCACTTCTGTCTTCAGATTTGGGTTACTTTTATCCCATTTAAGTTTTCCTCTTAGCAAAGACTGTTTAGGTAAACAAGAAAAATGCAAGCTTTACAGTTTACTCACTTTTAAAGTTTTGCCAGGTTTCAATATATTCAGTGATGAAAACCAGGCAGCCAATAATCCGTAAAAGTTACAAAAACCCATGGTCCGGTTCAACTAGTATTCACAAGTATTGCTGCCTTTGGCAAATCCTGACCATCGTGGCTCAAAGCCATTGATCGCCATCTCTTCCATGAATTTTCCCCACCCTCTTTTAAAGTCATCCAGGTTGATGGCGATCACTGCCTCTTGTGGGAGAGAGTTCCGCAGGAATATTCCCCTGGAATATTGCCTAGGATTCGAAACTTTGTGAAGGAGGACGCCCCTTCCTTCCTTCCTTCCTTCCTTCCTTCCTTCCTTCCTTTGGGATGAGAGAGTGCATCTGCAAAGCCCCCGCTCCCTCCCCTTTGACCTCTAACCTCCAATTCGCCTCCTTCTCCTCCAATCCCGGCAGCCAGCAGCTACGCCTTGTATGGACAGCGCCTGGGCCTCCTGGACGAGAACCCCAATCCGGAGTCCCAGCACTTCATCGACACCGTGGAGACGATGCTGCGCACCACCTTGCCCCTCCTCTTCCTGCCGCCCGGGGTCATGCGCTGGGTGAACAACAAGCTCTGGCGAGATCACATGGAGGCCTGGGACGCCATCTTTAAGCACGGTGAGCCCCAGACCCCTCGTCGGGGGGAGAGGGGAGAGGACCATGGGCCAGTGGCTCCCCTGCGCCCACTGGGGTGCAAAGGAGCGGCTGAGCTGCGTGGCTTGGTTTGAGTGGGTGTCAGGGCAAGCGGCGCTCCATTCCATGCAGGGAGCATGCGCTGTCTGGAGCAGGAATGTGACACAGTCCTGGGCCTGCGTGAGTTGGCCTTAGATGGACCAGTCGAGGGCTGGCAGTGGGCACCGGACAAGGGACGCGGTGGCAATGGAGACAGAGAGGCTAGTTGCAGAGGCTGCAGTTGCTGAAGATAACCAGAGTACAGTCATACCTCAGGCTACGTTTGCTTCACGTTGCGTCCTGCGGCGACCCGGAAGTACTGGAAAGGGTTACTTCCAGGTTTCACCACTTGCACATGTGCAGAAGCACAAAATGACATCATGCGCATGCGCAGAAGCGGCAAATTGAGACCTGCATGTGCGCAGATGTGGGTTGCGTTCTTTTCAGGTTGCGAACGGGCCTCCGGAACGGATCCCGTTCACAACGAGAGATACCACTGCTGTGAGTCCAAGAGTACCAGACTATATACCTGGTACTTCAGGGGCACAGTCACCCCACTTAGTATCAGGGATCTAACAGGCACAGTTTAATGGGCAGGGGGCTCCTGCCCTCCAAAGAAGCAGAAGGAGAGAAGGAAATAATAATAATAATAATAATAATAATAATAATAATAATAATAATTCATTATTTGTACCCGGCCCATTGGGTTTCCCCAGCCACTCTGGGCGGCTTCCAACAAAGATTAAAAATACAATAAAATGTCACACATTAAAAACTTCCCTTCAGATGTCTTCTAAATGTCAGGTAATTGTTTATCTCTTTGACATCTGGTGGGAGGGGGTTCCACAGGGCGGGTGCCACCACCAAGACCCTCTCCCTGGTTCCCTGTAACTTGGCTTCTTGCAATGAGGAAACCGCCAGAAGGCCCTCGGCGCTGGACCTCAGCGTCCGGGCAGAATGATGGGGGTGGAGACGCTCCTTCAGGTATACTGGACCAAGGCCGTTCAGGGCTTTAAAGGTTAGCACCAACACTTTGAAATGTGCTTGGAAATGTACTGGGAGCCAATGTAGGTCTTTTAGGACAGGTGTTATATGGTCCCGGCGGCCGCTCCCCGTCACCAGTCTAGCTGCCGCATTCTGGATTAGTTGTAGTTTCCGGGTCACCTTCAAAGGTAGCCCCACGTAGAGCGCATTGCAGTAGTCCAAGCGAGAGATAACCAGAGCATGCACCACTCTGGTGAGACAGTCCGTGGGCAGGTAGGGTCTCATCCTGCGCACCAGATGGAGCTGGTAGACAGCTGCCCTGGACACAGAATTGACCTGTGCCTCCATGGACAGCTGTGAGTCCAGAATGACTCCCAGGCTGCGCACCTGGTCCTTCAGGGGCACAGTTACCCCAGTCAGGACCAGGCAGTGGAGGCCTGAAGCTTGTTCTTGTTGGCGTCCCTTAACTTCTAGGAGATTGTGTGCTGCCAACACACTGGTGCCCATCTCTGGTGTGTGAGGAGGAGGCTCCTCACTGGTTCTCTCTTGCTGGGAACCATCTCATTCCTCATTTTGGTACCCGTTCAGCAACAGCCATGGCCTTGGAGCTCCTGGGGTCCCAATGTGCTATGTTTGTCCTTGGGTGCCTTTCGGGGCCTGGATTCAGTTTGTGCTCAGCCAACCCCACTTGCTTGCTTCCCATCTTTCCTACAGCCACTCCAGAGAGTGGCGCTTCCTGTCTGCTTCCTCCCTCCCCCCCAGTCTCAGCTGTACCCCTTTTGGAATCCACCACGGAGGAGCGTGGGGGCAAAACTCAGCTGGAGTCGGCCCTGCCTGCCATTGTCTCTGGCGCCACCTGCTGTTGGGCTCCTTGCCTGCCACCCCTGGCCTGGATGTGGGCTTGTTTCTAAGGCTGATGAAGGAATGGGTTTCTGTGCAGTCACTTTGAAACTGACCCAAAATCCCCATTTTTCCTCCTCCAAGGGAGCGTTTTTAAAATGCATTAACTTGAGCTTTTCAAGCTCAGGAAATTTGAGCTTGAGTCAATGTATAAACAGAAAACCCAGCTGTATAAACAAGTGCTCAAAGCCCTCTCCCTTATCAGTCCGTGATGGCAATGAGTGGCCTTGCCAGTTCCAGTAGAGCAGGGATGGCATGTCTGGGTCTTATCTTACATCCTGACCACAAAGACCACAAAGACGCACAAACCTTGTCAAGTCTGACAAGAGACCCGGGAATGGCACCAGGAGTTGGTGACCTCCTGCCCCAAGATAAGAGTATAGGAACAGGAAGAACCTTTTATGGTCAAGAGTGCCAGAACAGGAACAACTGTTTATGGTCATGGATGTCAACTTACATGTATAAGCTGACATGCTTGAATTCCTGGGGAAAGGGGGAGAGGGTGCCTGGAGGATATATATACTGCATGAAATTTCTCATTTCTTTGGACTTGCTGTGGACTAACCACGCAAGTGCCTTCTGCTATCCGGAGAGCAGAATAAACTCTTTCTCTGAATCAACCTCGGTGTCATTTGACTTCCTCCCTCCCTCCTGGGAGCAACGCAGACCCCACCAGTCGGTAAAGTCTAATAAGGCTACACTGAGAGTGGGGCGCTTCTCACTGCGCCTGGACCTGATCCCCACCTCTCTCTCCTTGCTTCTGCAGCGGACAAGTGCATACAGAATATCTACCAGGAGTTTTGCCTGGGGCAGCCCCGCAAGTATTCGGGGATCATGGCCGAGCTGCTTCTGCAAGAAGAGATGCCCCTCGACTCCATCAAGGCCAACATGACGGAGCTCACGGCCGGCAGCGTGGACACGGTGGGTGCGCCCCACCCCATAAACAGATCAGGAACATCAGACCAGGCCAAACCATGGGTGGTGCTTGAGCTTAGTCTTGGCCACGTTGACCGGCAGCAATGGGTCTCCTGGGTTTCAGATGGGACATATGGCCCAGCCTTAACTGGAGAGCCTGGGACCTCCTGCAAGGGGTCCTGTAAGGCCTGCCCCCTGCTTTGCTGGCTTATTCCCACCTGGCCAGCTCCCCACTGACTGCTTCCAACTACGAAAACGGTTGCTGTGGAAGGTGCCACAGACCATGTCACTGTTAGTCTGGAAAAGCAGAAGGCTGAGACCATTAAACTGGCTTCAGTGGGTTTTGTCAATGTGTCCTTCTGATGATGATGATGATGATGATTTATATACCACCCTATACCCAGAAGTCTTAAGGCGGTGCACAAAAAAGATCAGCATAAAAATGAATGATAGTATTATAATATATAAAACAGGTATGAGGAAGAAAATAATTTAATGTGGAGTGTATGAAGACTCGGAGATTCAAGTGGAACAACATGGAAATTACATTACTGAAGAGACATTATGGCTTTATACATTGAAAGCTGCTAATACATAATAATAATAATAATAATAATAATAATAATAATAATAATAATAATAATTTATACCCCGCCCATCTGGCTGGGTTTCCCCAGCAACTCTGGGTGGCTTCCAACAGAATATTAAAATACAATAGTCATGAAATACAATTACATGAAAGTGTTGAATAGTGACATTTCATGTGGTTTTAATTCCTCTTTTTGTAACAATGAGTGTAGCGGCAGCATTTACACTTTGGAAGACCACAATGCTTATTACATATTCCTAGTTGTAACCTCCACTGAACACAGTGGCCAGAATTGGATTATTTGCATGTTAACTTGCTGAAATATGAATGAGACTTCTGGACACACATGCAACCTACTCTTCCCTTTGTGCAAGACAACCAACAAATTAGGAAGTTTTCCGTTAACAATGGTTTCCTATTTTGCTAAAGTAGGAAGACAGTTTTGAAGACAGTTCAGAAACAGCAGTGGGCGCAGAATCTGGCAACCAAATTGCTGACCAGACAGTCTGAATATGTAACACCAGTTATAGCACAACTGCATGTTTGAGTTGTTTAGTCGTTTAGTCGTGTCCGCCTCTTCGTGACCCCCTGGGCCAGAGTACGCCAGGCCCTCCTGTCTTCCACTGCCTCCTGCAGTTTGGTCAAACTCATGCTGGTAGCTGGTAGCTTCGAGAACACTGTCCCACCATCTCGTCCTCTGTCGTCCCCTTCTCCTTGTGCCCTCCATCTTTCCCAACATCAGGGTCTTTTCCAGGGAGTCTTCTCTTCTCATGAGGTGGCCAAAGTCTTGGAGCCTCAGCTTCAGGATCTGTCCTTCCGGTGAGCACTCAGGGCTCATTTCCTTCAGAATGGAGAGGTTTGATCTTCTTACAGTCCATGCGACTCTCAAGAGTCTCCTCCACCACCAGAATTCAAAAGCATCCATTCTTTGGCGATCAGCCTTCTTGATGGTCCAGCTCTCACTTCCATACATCACTACTGGGATAACCATGGCTTTAACTATACAGACCTTTGTTGGCAAGGTGATGTCTCTGCTTTTTAAGATGCTGTCTAGGTTTGCCATCGCCTTTCTCCCAAGGAGCAGGCGTCTTTTAATTTTGTGACTGCTGTCACCATCTGCAGTGATCATGGAGCCCAAGAAAGTAAAATCTCTCACTGCCTCCATTTCTTCCCCTTCTGTTTGCCAGGAGGTGATGGGCCCAGTGGCCATGATCTTCGTTTTTTTGATGTTGAGCTTCAGACCATATTTTGCGCTCTCCTCTTTCACCCTCATTAAAAGGTTCTTTAATTCCTCCTCACTTTCTGCCACCAAGGTTGTGTCATCTGCATATCTGAGGTTGTTGATATTTCTTCTGGCAATCTTAATTCCGGCTTGGTTATTCATCCAGCCCAGCTTCCCCTTATTTGGGGGAGGGGGGCACACTGTCTGAGGAGGTTCTTCCTCCCTTGACTCCCTCCCTCTCTCCCTCCAGACAGCCATGCCCCTGCTCTTCACCCTCTTTGAGCTGGCCCGCAACCCACAAGTCCAGACAGCCCTTCGGGAAGAGGTCAAGGCTGCTGCGGTCTCATCCAGGGAGCTCTCCAAGGTGATGAATGACATGCCCTTGCTCAAGGGTGCAATCAAGGAGACGCTGAGGTAAGGAGAGCAGGATGGGTGCCATGCCTGGCGAGGAAATGGGTCCCACAAGATGGCTGGGGGGGGCAGGGCAGATGAAAACCATGAGTTTGGGATTAGACTTGGAAGCTCATGGAAGAGGAATTAGCAATGAGCTGCATGAAGAATGGCTTTCCTGAAACAACTACTGGTGGTACTAATCTGGGATAGCTCATTCGGTAGAACATGAGACTCTTAACCCCAGGGTCGTGAGTTCAAGACCCATGTTGGCCAAAATATTCCTGCCTGAGACTGAGAATAAGGATGGATAATATTAGTTTTGAATTTGAAAAATAGCCGCAAATGCAGAGACATGAATGAGGATGATTAGACATCTGGAACATGGGAAGTCCCAATTTTTTATAACTGGAATATATAATTGGTGTATTGCGGTTATTGTAATTTGGATTTGACTTAATTTGTCATTAATTGGTAGACTGTTATTGAAAATGAATAATTTTTTAAAATAAATATATATATATTCCTGCCTCACAGGGGGTTGGACTGGTCTACATTCTGTGATGCTATTATTCTCTTCCTCCACTTTCTTTGAGAAGCCACAACGACATCCTTCTCTTGCAGGCTCTACCCTGTGGGGATTACAGTGCAGCGCTACCCGATGAGGGACGTGGTGCTTCAGAACTACTGTGTGCCAGCTGGGGTGAGTGTCCTTTGCAGACGCCCTTCGCCACCCCCAGCCCCCTTCCCATCAGCCAGGATCCCATGCCGATTCTTGTTGTTCTTGTCTGGAGCTCGCCCTGCACTCGAGTAGGACCCTGGCAGAGACACATGCCTACCTGGCATGTTCTCTCCCTCCTGGTCAATAGTTCGGGAGCTTCATTAGCGTTCTTTAGCCCAAACATCACAGTGACTGATGCCAACCGACACTGGCACACTTAGGGATCCACAGAGTTGGCGCAGTTCGCGTGACAGACCTCAGCATTTTGGCTAGTCTACTTTATTTACATATAAACACACATGGAGCACTGCAACATGGCTCCCTCTCTCTCTAGCATCAGACAGCAAAGAGAGAAAGAACAAAGGACAATAGTCCCTCTTCATGGAACACAGTAACACAAACATCCCGTCTCCATCACTTGCCACTCTGTGGAATGAAAACATACAGCATCATGTGATAGACAACAATCTCATGACTGCAGACACGGGGAATGAATCTTCAACAGTTCTATCCCCCATCAGAGACATTGTGATCAAGGCTGCCTTGGCCCAGACCATTCCTGTCCTTGCAGAAGGACCATCGGTCAGTGGCGCCATTTCTGGCTTCTACCAACTAAAAGCAGATTTGGGTGGCAGAGTGATGGGAAAGACCCTTCTCTGCCTGAGACCCTGACATAATAATAATAATAATAATAATAATAATAATTATTATTATTATTTATTATTTGTACCCCGCCCATCTGGCTGGGTTTCCCCAGCCACTCTGGGCGGCTTCCACAGAAACCAAAAATACAGTAAAATCACACATTAAAAACTTCCCTGAACAGGGCTGCCTTAAGATGTCTTCTGAATGTCAGGTAGTTGTTTATTGCTTTGACATCTAATGGGAGGGCATTCCACAGGGCGGGTGCCACCACCGAGAAGGCCCTCTGCCTGGTTCCCTGTAACTTGGCTTCTCGCAGGCAGGGAACCGCCAGAAGGCCCTCAGAGCTGGACCTCAGTGTCCGGGCAGAACGATGGGGGTGGAGACGCTCCTTCAGGTATACAGGACTGAGGCCGTTTAGGGCTTTAAAGGTCAACACCATCACTTTGAATTGTGCTTGGAAACGTACTGGGAGCCAATGTAGGTCTTTCAGGACCGGTGTTATGTGGTCTCGGTGGCCGCTCCCACTCACCAGTCTAGCTGCCGCATTCTGGATTAGTTGTAGTTTCCGGGTCACCTTCAAAGGTAGCCCCACGTAGAGCGCATGGCAGTAGTCCAAGCGGGAGATAACCAGAGCATGCACCACTCTGGCGAGACAGTCTGCAGGCAGGTAGGGTCTCATCCTGCGTACCAGGTGGAGTTGGTAAACAGCTGCCCTGGACACAGATTTGACCTGTGCCTCCATGGACAGCTGTGAGTCCAAAATTACTCCCAGGCTGCGCACCTGGACCTTCAGGGGCACAGTTACCCCGTTCAGGACCAGGGAATCCTCCACACCTGCCCGCCTCCTGTCCCCCAAAAACAGTACTTCTGTCTTGTCAGGATTCAACCTCAATCCATTAGCCGCCATCCATCCTCCAACTGCCTCCAGGCACTCACACAGGACTTTCACCGCCTTCAGTGGTTCTGATTTGAAAGAGAGGTAGAGCTGGGTATCATCTGCATATTGATGGACACCCAGTCCAAACCCCCTGATTATCTCTCCCAGCGGCTTCATATAGATGTTAAAAAGCATGGGGGAGAGGACGGAACCCTGAGGCACCCCACAAGTGAGAGCCCAGGGGTCTGAACACTCATCCCCCCCCCACTTTCTGGACACGGCCCAGGAGGAAGGAGCGGAACCACTGTATGACAGTGCCCCCAGCTCCCAGCCCCTCAAGACGGTCCAGAAGGATGTTATGGTCGATAGTATCAAAGGCCGCTGAGAAATCCAGCAGAACTAGGAAGCAGCTCTCACCTTTGTCCCTAGCCCACCAGAGATCATCAACCAGCGCGACCAAGGCAGTTTCAGTCCCATGATGAGGCCTGAATCCCGACTGGAAGGGATCCAAATGGTCCGCTTCTTCCAGGCGTGCCTGGAGTTGTTCAGCAACCATGCGCTCAATCACCTTGCCCAAGAATGGAAGATTTGAGACTGGGCGATAGTTGGCCATACTGGCCAGGTCTAAAGATGGTTTTTTAAGAAGCGGTTTAATGACCACCTCTTTCAGTGGATCTGGGAATGTTCCCTCACAGAGGGAAGCATTCACCACCCTGCAGAGCCCATCGCCCAGCCCTTCCCGGCTTGCTTTTATTAGCCAGGATGGGCAAGGATCAAGGAGACAGGTGGTTGGTTTCATGCGTCCAAGCAGCCTGTCCACATCCTCGGGGGTAATGGATTGAAATTGATTCCATGCAACTTGACCAGACAGAGCTCTAGCACTCTCCCGCCCCAGCCCTGCTCCCACGGTGGTGTCTAGCTCCTTCCGAATATGAGTGATTTTATCTGCAAAAAACTTTGCAAAATCGTTGCAGGAGATCTTGGGGTGTTTACAAGGCCCCGGTGGTAAAGGTGGTTCCGTTAAATTGCGGACCACCTGAAAGAGTCTCCTGCTAGTATTTTCTGCAGATGCAATAGAGGCGGTGAAGAAAGTCTTCTTCGCCGTCGCCATCGCCACTTGGTAGGCTCGACGTTGAGCTCTAACCTGTGTCCGGTCAGATTCGGAATGAGTTTTCTGCCACCGGCACTCTAGCCGTCTCAGCGATTGTTTCATCGCCCTCAGCTCCGAAGAAAACCACAGGGCTGTCTGGGCTCCATGCAATCGGAGAGGGCGCTTTGGAGCCAGACAGTCGATAGCCCTGGTTAACTCCGCATTCCAGCGGGCCACCAGGGAATCAGCTGAAAGGCCATCAACATGGGATAAAGCATCCCCTACCACTCTCTGGAAACCATTTGGATCCATTAAGTGGCGGGGGCAGACCATCTGAATTGGTCCCACCTCCCTGCAGAGGGGAAGGGTCGCGGAGAAGTCCAGTTGCACCAGGAAGTGATCTGACCATGGCACTTCTTTTGTTTCACTTTTACTTAGTGTCAGATCACCCACGTCACTAGAGGTGAACACCAGGTCTAAGGCATGTCCATGACTATGGGTTGGGCCAAACTTATTCAGGGACAGCGCCATGGAGGCCATGCTTTCCACGAAGTCCCGAGCGGCCCCTTGTAAGGTCGTGTCGGCATGGATGTTAAAATCCCCTAGGACAATCAAACTAGGTGTCTCCAGGAGAACATCCGCCACGACCTGAAGCAGCTCGGACAGGGAATCCTTGGTGCAGCGGGGAGGTCAGTACACCAAAAGGAATCCTGTACTGCCCCTATTGCCCAACTTCCAGAACATGCACTCAGAAAACTAGTGCATGCAAGCTAGTGCAAGCTAGTGACTTCCTAAAAATCACTGCAACCCCCCCTCCCCGCCCACATGACCTGGGTTGCTGTGCGTAAGAGAAACCTGGTGGGCAAGCAGCGGCAAGGACAGGCCCATCTGCTTCCTCCAACCAGGTCTCTGTCACACATGCCAGGTCAAATCCTCCATCCACAATCAGGTCGTGGATGGCAGTGGTTTTATTCATCATTGACCTGGCATTACACAGCAACACCTTCAGGTCATGTAGGTTTCCCCTGTTGATTCCAGTATCCATCCGGTCAAGGCCAGACCCAGAGGTAGGGATAGTCTTCAAACAACGACTAAACCTGCCTCCTCGGTAATGACATGGTCTGGTCTTAGTGTAACTCCTCCTCCTGCCCATGATCACCGAGATCGGATGTCCCAGTGCTTCCCCCCCTGTGGAACCTGCCCCAGCCATCGTGTTGGCTGGGGCCCCACTCCCAGGCAGCCCTGATCCCGCCCCTTAAAAACAAAACGCAAACTATACAGAACCAATAAAACAACAACAAAAAAGGAACAGAACAATTATACTAAAATTAATCCCCCACCAAATATCCATCCCACCCACCCACCCCCAACAAAGCAAAAAAGGGAAAAAAGAAATAAAAATTTAAAATGCCACCGACTGCTTGAGGACATTTTAGACACATTAACCACTTGGAACCCGGAAGCAATGGCAGAGCAACTTCCCACACTTCCCCCAAAGTTTGTTCCAAATAAGGGCCTGGGCCACGCCCCCTGGGCCAGTTGGAAAAGGCCCTGGAAGGGAGCAGGCCCTGCAGTCCTCACCCAGCCGATGGTCCCCGTCAGAGTAGGCAAGAGAAGAGATGTGGAGCTGCAGCATGGAGAAAGGGGAAAGATAAGAGTTTTCCTCCCTCTCGCCTAATGCTAGAACTCACGGGCATCCCATGGAGCTGAATGCTGGGAGATTCAGGACGGAGAAACGAAAGTCCTTCTGACAGTGCATAGTTATCCTTATGGCACTTCCTTCCACAGGAGGTGGGAGTGGCCCCCATCCTGGATGGCTTTAAAATAGGATTAGGCAAATTCATGGAGGAGAAGAGGGCTATTGATGGCCAACAGCCCTGATGGCTCTGCTCTGCTCCAACAGCCAGAGGCATCCATGCTTCTGAATCGCAGTTGATGGAAACCGCAGGAGGGGAGAGGGCTGCTCTTGTGCTCGGATCCTGCTTGCACGTTTCCCACAATGGGCATCTGGCTGGCCACTATGAGAACAGGATGCTGGGCTCAACGGGCCATTGGCCTGATCCTGCAGGCTCTTACGTTCTTAATGCCTGATGCGTCCTTGCCTTCTTGGCTTTGCAATAGGATCTTTCAGCCTTATGTCTGCCTGGTGGATTGGGTGAGAACAAGTCCTTTTGGTACACCCAGACAGGCAATCCGGATATCCCTGAGAATGCACAGGGCAGCAGGGCTCCAAAAGATGCTCCAAAAGGGGATGAGGCGAACCTGCCTCCTTCAGAAATCCTCCTTCTCTGAGCTACCTGTCTACCCCCCCAAACCTGGACCTAGCTGGTGGTGGTGGGAAGGGTGATCATCTCCCCAAGATGAAGTTTCATGTTCTTAGTCCTGGCAACTGGGTGAAGAATTAGGGCAAAATTTTATATATATATATATATATATATATATATATATATATATATATATATATGGGATGCGGGTGGTGCTATCAGTTAAACCACAGAGCCTAGGACTTGTCAATCAGAAGGTTGGCGGTTCGAATCCCCGCGACGGGGTGAGCTCCCGTTGCTCGGTCCCTGCTCCTGCCAACCTAGCAGTTCAAAAGCACCTCAAAGTGCAAGTAGATAAATAGGTACCACTCCAGCGGGAAGGTAAACGGCGTTTCCGTGCGCTGCTCTGGTTCGCCAGAAGCGGCTTAGTCCTGCTGGCCACATGACCCGGAAGCTGTACGCCGGCTCCCTTGGCCAATAAAGCGAGATGAGCGCCGCAACCCCAGAGTTGGTCATGACTGGACCTAATGGTCAGGGGTCCCTTTACTAGATCTGTGTGGAGTTTTGATCAATGATGGGCTGGGGGAAGTGAGCACTTAACAGCCTGGAACGAACTTTGGTTGGAGGGACTGAAAGTCCAGGGTGAACGTACAAGCGCACCACCGCCTTTGGAAGCTCCAGAGCTTGATTTCAGCCCACCAAGGACGTTGCCCCGGAGCCTCCGCTCAAGACTGTGCTCCTTCCCTTGCAGACCTTGTGCCAGGTGGGGCTCTATGCCATGGGCCGGAGCCCGGAGGTCTTCAGGGACCCGGAGCGCTATGACCCGAGCCGCTGGACTGGCAAAGAGGACAACAGCTTCAAGGCGCTGGCCTTTGGCTTCGGGTCACGGCAGTGCATCGGGCGTCGCCTGGCGGAGGCAGAAATGACCCTCTTCCTCATGCATGTGAGTTGTGGGGTTGCAGGTCTGGGAGGTGGAAGCAATTCTCTGCCCGGCATCTTGGGAGGTGCCACAATGTGGGGGTGCACACATGACCCTTTGCTCAATGCCTTTGTACCCCTCTTGTGGAGTCCGTGTACATGAGTGTTGCCCACAGTTACCCACAGGCCACTGGTCCCCTCTGAAATATCGTGTTTTGGTTGGCTCCCCCAAAGCCAATTTCACTCTGACTTCAAAACTGCTGCGTGGCAAATCCCAGGTGCCCACGGTGGAATGGTTTCCTGGGGGTGGCGCCCCATGCCTGACGTTGGGGGTGGGTAGGTGGGTATCATGGAGGAGCATCCCACTTCCCACCCACCCACTGCAACCATATCTATGGCTACACAGAAGTAATCCTCACTAGATTCACTGGGACTTACTCCTTGGCACAGACACAGCTGTTTTGTGACTGGCGCCCACCGCGCTTGTTCAAAATGCACCCACGGGCTCAGAAAGGTTGGTGGTCAACAACCATACAATAAATAAGTAAAATAACCAAGCAAGTATTAGAAATCACTCCAGAATTGGCCTTAATAAACATCTTCCAAGACAATAATGCCCACCTACACCACAAAGAACTCATAACCCACCTACTTTCAGCAGCCAGAAGCATCATAGCCAGACACCGGAGAGACCTGTCAGGAGTAAGCATGGACCAACGGTACCAAATAGTATGGGAAACAGCCCTACTAGAAAAATTAACCAATAAACTGAAACTGACACAGGACAAATAGAAGAAGATGCCTTCACCCCGGTATGGCTCCCCTTTATCACATACACAGCCCAACAGGACAACGACAATAATCCACCAACAGCATACAAATCAATATGGCTAAGCTGACCCAAAACACCCACCCACCCCACTCACACACAAAAACAAAGATCACCACAGCCAACCACAAATGAACAGCCACACCCCAGGCCAACCCCAACCTCTCTCACCACCAAAGGAACACAAGTGAACAGCAGAGAACCTGCACAAGCAAACGTTGATACCAAACCCCACATATATTAAGTAAAATAGAAACATCGCCACCCGACCCCCCCACCTCCCCCCCACCTCTTTCCCCCTTTTCTTCCTAATGTCTCAACAAATGAAACTGATGTGTAAAAATGTTACATGGGAAAAAATACGAGAGAGAGACATTGCAAACACTTTTGTAAATCAAGAAAATCTTTAATAAAAATAAGAAAGGTTGGTGGTCCCTGTTTTCAGGCAATGGTGGGGAGAGAAAGGGGGTCCCTTGCCATCCACTGGAGGAACACGCACCCCAGCATGCCTGCAGTCTCACACGTGTTGTGCTTCTTGTTTCAGATTCTGCGTAACTTCAAGATCGATACCGTCTCCAAGGCAGACCTCAAGACCATCTACGGCTTCATCCTCATGCCAGAGAAGCCCCCTCTACTCACCTTCCGGCCCATTGACTAGGGCACCAGCCCCCTCAGCCCCTTTCTCTCCCTCTGGACCATTGAAGGGGCCCATCACTTGGGGGCGCAGACATCCCGACACCCCTTCCTTTCTCTCTGGCCATCTTGCTGTCTTCCTTCCCTCCCCTTCGGGCTCCAACAGACATTCTTTCTGGCACCCCTCATATGATTTCATCCCAACCGTACCTTTTTCCCTCCTAAAAAGTAAGGGGAAATGTGTGTGCGTCTTATGGAGCGAATGCAGGCTGCACAGCTATCCCAGAAGCCAGAACAGGAAGAGGGATTGCTGCTTTCACTGCGCAGCGATCCCTCTTGCTGTTCTGGCTTCTGAGATTCAGAATTTTTTTTCTTTGTTTTCCTCCTCCAAAAACTGGGTGCGTCTTATGGTCTGGTGCATCTTATAGAGCGAAAAATACGGTAGTTGGTCTCTAAGGTGCTACTGGAAGGAATTTTATTTTATTTATTTTGACTACGGCAGACCAACACGGCTACCTACCTGTAACTAGAACCATTGGGATGTGGTGCTCTTACACAATCCAAAGCAGCTTGAGTAGGAATGCAAGAAAAGCTCTGTATTTCCCAAACTTGGGTCTCCAGGTGTTGTTGAACTACAACTCCCATCGTCCCTAGCTAGCAGGAACAGCCGTCAAGGATGATGGGGGTTGTAGTCCATAAAACAGCTGAAGACCCAAGTTTGGGGAGCCCTGCCATAGCTGGATCCTGTCCTCACAGTGGCCAGAAAGTTGTCTCTTCAGAGAAGACCACAGAAGAGGGAGCTGAGTGCAGTGGAAGCCCTCTCTGCACGTGGGCAAATTCACAGAGGAGAGGGCAAGTGATGGCTATCAGCCACCACGGCTACGCTCTTCCTCTATGGTCAGAGGCAGAAAAAGTTCCGAATACCAGATGCCAGAAACTACAGGAGGGGCTTGCAGGCTTCCCACAGACGACTGAGAAAACTGGGCACTCTTACACTTTTATGCTCCAAGGAAGAGAGGGGCACAGGGATGGCTCATCAGAAACACAGGCCAACAAACAAGTCAAAAGTATTTATTTTATAAAGCTTTCCTTTGCTTTCAGCAAAGTCTCTTCGAACCCAACATAGTCTGGGTTTCCTTGTTCTCCCCTTCAAGGCAAGTCGTGTGGCTGAGCAGGGGGGTCAGCGGGGGGACCGGGACTCCCACTTAATGTGCGCCTTTCTAGTCCAGAAATGTAAAGGGAGAAACTGGACATTCAAGGGGGACAGGAGCGATCAGACCAGCACTTTGGCAGCGGGGAGGCAGTCCCATCTGGGGTCTGCTGGCAGAGGAAGGCAGGATACAAATATAAAATAAATAAATGCACACACACTCGGTTTTGACTCACATCGTCTGGTTTGTTTGGCGAAGGGGGGGGGGCTGCTGTGCCTGCTGCCGCCACCCAGACGACGAAAAGGCATAGGGCAAGACAATGCAATCCCTATTCTGTGCACAAAATCTGACTCTACTTCAGCCCTGGTGCCAGAACAGAGCCCTCCTCTGCACCCCAGGGCAGCAGGCTGGCTTAGGGCAGACAGCACACAGCTCTGGTTTCTTTCCACCCCTCAGAATCTGCCGCCAGAGGCAGCTGCCTCACTCTGCCTCATGGAACGGCCGGCCCTGTATGCAAGGAGGTGCGGTCAGATATCTTGTGCGTGAAAGTCAAGGCAGGCGGCCGGGAGCCCAAGGCGGAAAATGAGAGCCCTTGCAGAGTTCACAGGAGCCCTCATTGGACTCTCTTGAAATCCAGGCACGGAACGAAGCTGCCCACAGAGAACTCCACCTCCGATGGCAAGCAAGAGTTCAAAGCATATTCCCGACAGTTTGGCAGCGGATCTCTCCCTACGGTTCATTTTGGTTAAACGGCTGTGTGCCTGTGTTCCTCCACTCCCTAGTAAATAAACCACTTATAATGGGACTCTTGGCTTTGCCTGGTCATTCAGAGGCTCTGCAAACTCTCTCCTAGTGACACCTCCCTGAAAACATTGATAGTCTCACTGCTTAAAATTGCCATTGGGCTCTGCGTTGGTCAGAGTAAATATCCCTTTAGGTTTGGGATTTTTGCCTTGAGCCTGTATACATATACGATCAGAAGGTTGGTGGCAGCATCCAAGGTTTGAGGAACCCTCGCCTCAAGGCTCTCATGCTGTTCTCCATCTGGGGAGAGAGGGGACCCCAGAAATGCCGAGGTGACAGCAGGGCTTTGCAGACTTAGCAGGCACCAAACCCCAGAGCAGAGGGAACTATTGCTTCCATGCAATTCAGATATGAACAGGAGGCTGCCTCGTTCCATGTTAGACGCAGGTCCATCTATAGCTCAGTGGGTTGACAGCGGATCTCTGGAGTTTCAAACGGGATCTTTCCCAGCAACCCCACCCTTCCTGGAGAACGGCAGGGACTGAAACCAATCTGCATACAAGGCGGCCGCTCTAATCCTCAGCTATGCTTCTCCGCCCTGGGTCATGTGCAATTTGACCTCTGCTATGCCAACTCAAGATGCCCATCCCTGAATGTGTTGCCTGTGGCAATGCAGCTTTTGGGCAAGGGAGCCCAGAGCCTCCCTGTCATTGTTCAAAGAGAAGCCGTTACTGGGGAAGGTGGAGACCCCAGCCCTCATGCAGGGAAGGGGAACGGCAGTGGTGAGCCGAGGGGTCGAGCACCCGGCAGCCCCGTGGCAGCCTCCCCAGGCGCTGCAACACTCACGGCATCTCTGAAGGCAATCAGAGCTGTTAGCAAGTGCATGCAAGCTGGCCAGCGGTTTCCACTCGCCCCTGGCTGGCGTTTTGGCTGCCCCTTGCCCTGCAGAGCATTCCAGGCAGCCAGGAGTCTTTGGATCAGAATCATAGAGTTGGGTGGCCTTTGAGTTGATCCCTTTGCTCAGGGCAGGGAATCCAGAGCTAGGGCGCCCCCAAGAGGTGGTCCTCCAGGTCCACTGAGCACGACGTCTTCTGCTCCAGGTCAGAAGAGCTGCAGAAGGAACTCTGGAGCCCACTCCAGGGCGGTCTGCGTGACGGCCAGTGCTGCGGCCCCCAGCGTGGCTGAGATGCCCCAGACCGCGGCCTTCACCAAAGGGCTGTGCTCGGCTGCAGGGAGGAGTTCACCCGCCTCCTCTGCCTTGCTGGTGGTTAAGTGCTGCTGCTGCTGGCGCAGGATGGCGTCTGGGCGTTGGCATGAAGCAGCCTGCTGGAAGGCTGAGAAAGTGCCAATGCTGATGCTGGGAGGGGTGGGAAAGAGAGGGGCAGAAAATGGGTCAGTTAGGGAAACAGACAAACCTCCTGGCTGTGGGGTGTAATCCACTGTCTCGCCAGAGTGGTGCATGCTCTGGTTATCTCCCGCTTGGACTACTGCCATGCGCTCTACGTGGGGCTACCTTTGAAGGTGACTCAGAAACTGCAACTAATCCAGAATGCGGCAGCTAGACTGGGGACTGGGAGCGGCCGCCGAGACCACATAACACCAGTCAGAAAGACCTACACTGGCTCCCAGTACGTTTCTGAGCATAATTCAAAGTGTTGGTGCTGACCTTGAAAGCCCTAAACGGCCTCGGTCCAGAATACCTGAAGGAGCGTCTCCACCCCCATCGTTCTGCCTGGACAATGAGGTCCAGCGTCGAGGGCCTTCTGGCGGTTCCCTCACTGCAAGAAGCCAAGTTACAGGGAACCAGGCAGAGGGCCTTCTCAGTGGTGGCACCCGCCCTGTGGAACGCCTCCCCACCAGATGTCAAAGAGAACAACAACTACCAGATTTTTAGAAGACATCTGAAAGCAGCCCTGTTTAGGGAAGCTTTTAATGTTTAACAGACCACTGTATTTTAATACTTTGTTGGAAGCCGCTCAGGGTGGCTGGGGAGACCCAGCAAGATGGGCGGGGTATAAATAATACCTTGGGAGCAGTCAGGTACAACATTCCTTGTTTTGCAAGAAGAGAGTGGACATTGCAAGGGAATGTTTGGTCCTGCCAGTCAAAACGTCCTGTTCCTCCTGGCCTGGAGCATCCTTCCTTGTGGGTGGGCGTGACCTTACTTTTTGTTACTTATGAATAAGACTGTGGTGTCTTTATTCTTTTAAGAGGGATTAAAAAGGGGTCTTACCAGGAACATGTTAGGACATATTTCAATCTGGACAAGCCAGATTGAATTGCTTATTGTCTTAAGAAACTCACACAAGTTTGCAGCCAGTTTTCTGCTGTGTGAAAAGGGGGATGAAACTCTTGCTAAGTAAAGGAACTTGCTAGAACAAGTTAGGTAGGATATTAATAACCAACATATCCTCTTCTGCCTGCCTCAACATTCCCACACTGGCAGGGTGCACTCTCTAACTTTTCACCTCTGACTTCTATGGGATTCTCTGTGCATTAAAAAAAACTTAGGAAGCTTTGGAGAAGACCAGCCCTCTCCCCTCTCCCTTGGTGGCTGTGTGGAGAATGAGGGGAGGATGGATGTTGCAAAGACAAGCAGAACAGAGCCCAACCTCACCCCATGCATGCACACACATCCTGGGGGAGGAACCCAGGATCACACTGCCCCTCCTCCTGAAATCCTGGCCCCTCTCACCTCTTCTGGAGCTGAAGGGCTGCTTGCTTGGCCAGCTGGGCGTGGGGGAGACGCTGGAAGAGCTGGTGGGCACGGGTGATGAGGGTCTCGTAAGGCAGGTCCTGAGGGATCTGGGACAGGAGCTGGTGGATGCTGGGCATGTCGCAGTCACAGGCCAGCACCTCCTCTTCGCGGAAGAGGACAATCTAGATGGGTGGGAGAGAAGGGAAGGGAGAAAGAGGGGGCTGGTGAGCCCAGGAAGTGTTAGGATATTCCATTCCACCTTCAGAACAGACGTGTGGAAGTGTTGCATGTCACATGTCTGTTTACACTCCAGCACAGCTTGCTGGGAACTTCCCTTTTGCTTTCGCTGTCTTGCTTTGGATACGAAGGGGATCAGATATGTTTCCTTTTGTCCTGATGTATGCTGAATAACATATAGTTCAAGCTAAGGTTTTCCCAGTAGTGATGTATGGAAGTGAGAGCTGGACCATAAAGAAGGCTGATCGCCGAAGAATGGATGCTTTTGAATTCTGGTGCTGGAGGAGACTCTTGAGAGTCCCATGGATGGCAAGAAGATCAAACCTCTCCATTCGGAAGGAAGTCAGCCCTGAGTGGTCACTGGAAGGACAGATCCTGAAGCTGAGGCTCCAGTACTTTGGCCACCTCATGAGAAGAGAAGACTCCCTGGAACAGACCCTGATGTTGGGAAAGATGGAGGGCACAAGGAGAAGGGGATGACAGAGGACGAGATGGTGGGACAGTGTTCTCAATGCGACCAGCATGAGTTTGACCAAACTGGGGGAGGCAGTGGAAGACAGGAGTGCCTGGCGTGCTCTGGTCCAGGGGGTCACGAAGAGGCGGACACGACTAAACGACTCAACAACAACATGCTGAATAAACTGCTTGCAGCCTCTCCTGCCACTTCTGTTGTGAAGCGTTTAATAATAATAATAATAATAATAATATATTATTTATACTCCGCCCATCTGGCTGAGTTTCCCCAGCCACTCTGGGCGGCTCCCAATCAAGTGTTAAAAACAATACAGCATTAAATATTAAAAAGGTCCCTAAACAGGGCTGCCTTCAGATGTCTTTTAAAGATAGGATAGTGTCAGGGAACTGCCATCAGTGCCGGAGGGAGAGAGCAAGCTCCAGAGGGATTCCAGAGAGCGTCCCGGGATGGGGAGAGGCAGCCCATCTTCTGGGGAAGAGAATCAGCGTAGCACCAGTGGAGAAGGGGGGCAGATGGGGGAATCGGCGAGGCGGTCCCAGGACTCCTTGCCGGGGACCAGCGGGGAGAGTAAGGGTCCTCCGCTGCCTACGCCCTCCTTGCGCAGAAGGCTTCCACGCAGGGAGAGTAGGAGGAGACTAGGCGTCAAAGAGCTTCTTTGCTGGAAGAAGTTCAAGAAACGCCCACTGACGGATTCTGCCAGCGATTGAGACAGCCACGGGTGAGTGGCTATCTGGACAGAAAAGGTTCACTCAGGCAACCCAGCCAGGTGTTGGCACCGGCTTACGCATGAGCAGCCCCTAGAACCATTACAGATAGCTGCTTATTTCCTTCATATGTGAAGGGAGGGTGTTCCACAGGGTGGGAGCCACCACCAAGAAGGCCCTCTGTCTGGTTCCCTGTAACCTCACTTCTCTCAATGAGGGAACTGCCAGAAGGCCCTCGGCGCTGGACCTCAGTGTCTGGGCAGAACGTGCTCTAGGTTCTGAAGCTTCTGAAGTTCTGGGTCGCAGATTCATGCTGATCCAAGGACTGGAGTTTGCCCAGCACACTGGCCGGTGGGTTGGAGCCAGCTGGGGGCCTGCCAATTGCCCCCGTTTTCCTTGGTTGCATGCCAGGAGGAAGAGCATCTGCTGGGTCCGGCCAGTGGCCAGTCTCGCCCAACATCCCATTCTCACAGTGGCCCACTAGATGCCCGTGGAAAACCCACAAAGAGGACATGAGCACCAGAGCAACTCTCCCTTCCTGGGGTTTCCAGGAATAGGATTCAGAAGCACAGCTGCCTCCAGCCGTGGAAGCAGAGTAGAGCCATCCTGGCCAGAAGCCATCAATAGCCCTCTTTTCCTCCTCCATGAATTTGTCTCATCCTCTTTTAAAGCCATCTAGGTTTGTGGCCACCCCTGCCTCATGTGGGAGGGAGCACTGGCGGAGGAAGAGGGGGTGGGGGGAGCACACCGCCCCCAGCACCACGATCCAGGTGGGGTGCCATCATGGCTGACACATACACCCCCGCGCAGTACACACAATGGAAATTCCCAGCAAGCTGCGCTGGAATGTAAACAGGCATGTGACGTGCAACAGCTCCACACACCTGCTCCTTAAGGTGGAATAGAAATCTTAACAGGCGCCACGCCCCCGCAGACAGTGCGCCATGCCCCCAGGATGCATGCCATGACCCCCTGGGACGTGCACCAGCCACGCCCACGCCTGCTCTCTGCCCCTGGTGCAGGAGTATGAAGCCATAGCTGTCAACTTACAGATTTGAAAATAAGGGACCAGCAGCCTCGGAAATAAGGGATCAGCAGCCAAAATAAGGGATTTTCCAAGCACAGCTATGTTCAACTTCCGAGCCCCTCCGAGCCAAAGGCAGAAAGCCCAGCCAGCAGCCAAATGAAGCCTCAAGCCGTGGTTCCCACAGCGCAGCAACCCAGCAAAGGGGATGCAGCAAGGAAAACCACCGTCACCTCTCCGCTGGGAAACGCTGAGCAAAGGCGAGTCCCCAGGCAGCGCAGCCGATTTGATTGGCACAAGGCATGCAAGCTCCACCCCCCAGTCGTTCTTAGACTCCTTATTGGATGAGAGACGCAGCCAAGCAACACAGCTGGAGCCTCCCTCCTCCCTGGCCAGCAGGGAGGGAGGGAGAGGAGCTGCTTCCTTTGAAACTCGGGAAATTTAAGGGACATCATCAATAAGGGACAGCAGTGGGACACGGCGCTGGGATAAGGGACTTTCCCGCCAAATAAAGGACGGTTGACAGCTATGGTATGAAGCTCCACCACTGGGAGGGAGTTCCTTGGTTTAACTATGTGCTGTGTGAATAAGGCTTTTAAAAGAAATCTGTCCTGAATATTTCAACATTCAGTTTCATGACTGTAATGAGAACAGGAATAAAACTTTTTTTCTGTTCACTTTCCCTATGCCAGGCATCATTTTACAAACTTCTATCATGCTGTCTCTTAACATCTGGAGGGCACTAGATTGGCAAAGGCTTTTTTTACAAGGTTAAACTCTCAGGATGCTAAATTGGAGTGCTAAACTCCACAGCCATGGAGACACACCCACACTCAATAGGCGTAAGAAAGCTCTGCAATTGGGTGGGGGCACCAAAGAGGACCCCCCCCCAAAGAGGAAACCTCCCTCTGCTGCGGCACAGCGGCCCCTGCCCTTCGTGCCTCCAGCCTGACTTACCGCAGCGGCAAAGTAAACTGCCATGAGAGGGTGGGAGGCCAGGAAGAAATCATAGAGGCGAAGGATGTGCTGGAAGTTGGCGAGGACGTGGCCGTACCAGGTGATCAGCCAGCTCAGGGCGAAGATGGTCCCCACCTCAGCTCTGCAAGCGGAAGCAAAGAGAAGGAGTCACCACTAAGAAGCCCTTGGTCTCCAAATATAATGGTTTTTGATATCTGACGAAAACAAAGAAAGAAATACAGTAACTTGGAACTGTGTTTGAAAAAATTGTAGAAATAATAATGCAATGAGTCTAAATCGGAAGCCAAATGTGTTTGTTTTGTTTTGTCTTCTTTTTCCTTTTCCTCCCCCCCTTCCCCCCTCCCCTTATCCCCCCCCTTCTTTTTCCTTTTTCTTTTTTGTGTGTCTCCTTTCTTGGTCTTTCTCTTTTCAATATGTTAAGAACGAGTTAAAGAGATAAAAGTGTAATATGAAAACTTCAGTAAGTTAAAAGTGATGTTGTGTAATTTTTCTATGACTATTTATATATTGTTAAAATTGGTTAACTGTAATGAATTGATGTAGCAACTGCTGTGGTTTTCTTCCCTTTGTCATTGTTGAATTCAAAATAAAGTATTTTTATTTTTTTTAAAAAAGAAGCCCTTGGTCTCCATCGTTTTGGAACCTGCCCTCACACCCAAGCCCACCTACAGCTTTGCAAATGCCCCTGGTTTTTTTACCTTTTATATCTGATTGCACAAACACCCACCCAGCCTGGGACACGGGGTGGGGGGTGGGGAGAAGGTACCTTTGCATGAAGTCATGGAGTCGAGGGCTCTCCTGCTGCAGAATAGGCATGAGGTAATTGAGGATGTGTTTGGTGCTGTCCATAGTGGGGTCCATAAAGTCCCTAGAAAGCAAAAGACGAGGAGGTGAAATCCGTCATGATCAAATGGGCACAAGATATAGGTCATAAAATACAATTGGGGAAAACTGTGGAAAACAGATTTAAAATTCACAGATTGCTCTCTTCTGAAAGAAAATTACATGAAAATGATGTATAGATGGTATATAACACCAGTACAGATTGAAAAATGTATAAAACTGGGTCAAACACATGCTGTAAAGAAAAGCAAGGGACCTTTTATCATATGTGGTGGGAATGCAGAGAAATTAAAAAAATTCTGGGAAATGATATATAATGATCTGAAGAAGATGTTCAAAATTACATTTATAAAAAAACCCGGAGGCTTTTCTGTTAGGGATTGTAAGACAAGACCTGCCAAAGGAAAAGAAATAATTTATTTATGTATGCAACAACAGCGGCAAGAGTCTTGATTGCACAAGGATGGAAGAATGAGGAAACCCCGACAAAAGAACAGCAGCAAGAGAAATTAATGAACTATACAGAGCTGGCGAAACTGACATGCAAACTACGAGACAAGGACAACTGTGACTTTAAAGAAGAATGGGAACCTTTTATAAATTATTTTAAAAGACAACAAAATGAATTGGACTCCTTGGCAGGTGTTGAATAAAGACACACAAATTTATTGAGGGTTAATATAGTAGACAGATAATATAAGGATGTATACCATTTTATAATATGCAGAAGTTAAAACTGGTTGAGAAATCAGAGAGAGGAGCTGAGGAAAGTTGTAGGAGGGAGGGAGGGAGGGTTTGTTGGGGAGGTGGGAGGGAAAAACTTGGGGGGGGGATAATGAAGATGATTTGTTTGAATAATTTGTTATGTGAAAATTGTTAATAAAAAAAACTTTAAAAAGCAACAACATAAAGTCGCTAGAAAGAACATGGAAGCTGGGGGGGGGGGCATGTTCAATGCTGCCACTTTCAACAAAAGGTGTGTTTTCATCCTCCTCTACCACCACCACCACCTCTTCCCTGTGCCCAGTCCAGGTGACGTACCTGAGATGAAGCGTCGAGAGCCTCTCCAGCAGAGCAACGGCCATGCGCTCGCCAGAGACCAGCAGCAGGGTCACAGCAATGTCGTGGTAGCCCTGGTAGTAGTGCAGCTCAGGGTGGGTCTTCAGCACGTGGAGGATGATATTGGTCAGCTGCTCCTGAAGGGCCTGACGCTGACCCTCATGCATGCCTGCGCAGGGATCAGGGGTGGGTACAGAAGGTATGTTCTATCTATCAAGTCTATGGACTTGGTGGAGCCCCTCATCT
The DNA here is from genome assembly GCF_964270895.1 of Podarcis filfolensis. Taxonomy (NCBI): domain Eukaryota; kingdom Metazoa; phylum Chordata; class Lepidosauria; order Squamata; family Lacertidae; genus Podarcis; species Podarcis filfolensis. The sequence goes on along the minus strand of NC_139603.1, from coordinate 90,375,050 downwards.
TTCCTTAAATAAGATTCATCTTACTTTCTTAAAAAAGGTAAAGGGACCCCTGACTCTTAGGTCCAGTCATGGCCGACTCTGGGGTTGCAGCGCTCATCTTGCTTTATTGGCCGAGGGAGCCGGCATACAGCTTCCGGGTCATGTGGCCAGCAAGACTAAGCCGCTTCTGGCAAACCAGAGCAGCGCACGGAAACGCCGTTTACCTTCCTGCTGGAGTGGTGCCTATTTATCTACTTGCACTTGACATGCTTTCGAACTGCTAGGTTGGCAGGAGCAGGGACTGAGCAACGGGAGCTCACCCCATCGCGGGGATTCGAACCGCCGACCTTCTGATCAGCAGGTCCTAGGCTCTGTGGTTTAGACCACAGCACCACCCGCGTCCCACTCTGCAAGAATACTCTTTCTCAAAGACTCTTTTGTGCCAACTAAGGTCTGAGGACTAGGCAAAGGAGTAAAAAGGAGGTCAGAAACTTTTCTTTTTCAAACACCAACACCGCCCTCCTTGTTGCCACGGGCATGTCCTCCACGGCTGCACCCCTTCACCCCTCCCCTTCCTCCCCTGCAAGAGACCCGTCTCACCTGGAGGAAAGCGGCGAACGGAACGGCGCACATCCAGGAGGACCTGGTGGCAATCTTTGTGGTTCTGGCGCACTTCCCGACCTGGGGGAGAAGCGAGGAAACGGGCTGTGGGTGGGATGGCTCAGCAATGGGCGCCCACCGCCAGGCAGGAGGCAGCATGCTCTACAAGACCTCTTCATGCATCGCGCCAGCTTTCATCCCCTGCCCATTTTCAGCTGCGCCAGATGAAGAAGCGCCTTGGTTTGCCACAAAAGGGCTGACAGAAAACAAAACAAAAAAACCAACAACCCACACATGCACACATCTGCACAACATCCCAGCATGCCCTGCACCAAGATGTCCTTAACACAGGTGCCCAGAGATTCTCAAAGACTCCACCCCATGATGGCAGTGGGCACACTGGTAAGGTCCCCTGAGAGTGGCCACGGGGACCATGAATCCTCTTCCTACCTCAGCTAATGTCAGGGCTGGGGTATAAGTAAAACAACAACAACAACAACAACAACAACAATAATAATAAGTAGGAAAGGCAGGCTCCCTCCATTCTTCTGCAGCCCCCTCCCTCCCTCCTCTGCTTCAGTTTCTGAGTCTGAACTGCTCTCTGCAGCTGGCTCTCCTGGCTCACAAAAGCCTGTTGCTCCTTCAGCATCTAATCATTCCTTTCCCCACTCCTCCCTCCGATCTCTCCTTGGTCTCCCACCATCAATCCCCGGGCTCTGAGCCTTCCTCCCCTGAGGTTTCCCTTGGGGGTTCCCTGGCTGGTGCCTCCTATCATTCCTGGTCTTCCAGCCAGTCGCTGACCAAGAGGAGACCAGGTTTGGACGGCACAGCCAAAAAGAACCGTGCAAGGAGTTCCACAGCGGACGTTCACATAACTTCAACTGTGCCTGCAAACTATGCCAGGCTGGGTCTAGGAAAAAAAAATGAAAGCCAAGGTATAGGTTGTGTGAACAGGGCTTTTCCTTCATCCAATCCAGGGCATGTCAGTGTTAGTTTCTGTTTGCCACTGAGCAGCTGCTTTTGGAGTCACAGGACTCTGTTTACATTCCAGGGATTCCAGGCTATTGGAAGTCTCACGGGAGAAGGGAGACGGGATGTGACGTTAGTGGGTTTCCTGTTTCCTTTGTTCAGTTGCTCTCTGCTTTCATAGAGAGAGGATGTGTTTTTTGTCTGCATAGTTAGGATAATAAAACTCTTTGCAATGTAGCCGAAACCTCTCGTCTCTTTCCTGTGCTGGAAAGGAACGTGCCTTGGAGCCTTATCAAAGGCTCAGGTCATTAAACACGTCGGGAGGCGATTCCGAAGGACTCGGGGGAAGAAAATGAGCTTTATCAGCTTGGCTGATCAGAGATCCCAGCAGTCAGAACACTGAATGACAAGATATCCAGCACCTCTGCTAACACTGCTTGGGAACAGGACACTATGCCCTAATTGACTGCTTCAGAAAACAGCCTGTTGCGTCCTTAGCATGTGCCACAGCAACATGCCTTGAATCAGACTCCGCCCACCTCGTGCCTTCCAGGTGTTATGGGCAACTCCCATCATCCATACTGCCTGGGTGCGGGATGTAACACAAGCAGTCAAGTTCAACACTTCCTGTTTGCCCAGAGTGGACACACGGGGGGATGAGACTCCAGCCAGGAGGACTTCCTGTCTCACCTGGTCTGGAGCATCCTTCCCCTGCGTGTGACCAGGTAGATGGGCGTGACCCTGGGAGACCCCATAAAAGGGCCGGTCATGCAGCCATCTCCCTCTTTGATGCCATGATCTCTTGATGTCTTTTGCTGTCTGCTGGTTCTCAGCCAGCAGCACATGGGCTCGTATCCCTACATGGGATGAACCCGCTCTCATTTCTGTAACTACAAGCTAAAAGCCTGCCTTCAGGGAACCTACTGTGAACTGAATGGAAGTAAACTTCTTATCATTATTTCAAAGAGAAGACTGCGGTGTCTTTATTCTTTTTAAGAGGGAACAAAGGAGATGTACCAGGAACAAACCCAATCTGGGCAGGCCAGATTGGATTGCTTAAGTGAAGAGAGAGAGGAAAATTCTCAGGGATGGTTCACACCCTGGCTGGCACTTTCTTGATCTCCTGCCCTTGGGCAGAAATTATAGAAGCCTGATTAGTGGCACCAACAGGGTAAAGAACAGCTTCTATCCGTGGGCTGTTAGGCTGCTGAATGAAAAGATAACAAGAGGTTTGTTGTTAGTTTCAGGTTTGGTGTGTGTGCATCAGTAAACAAAGGGAATTAAGACTAAGAGAGCTGAGTGGGGGGTGCTTGTGTAATCTCACTGTGTACAAGTTGTACCAGTGACAATAAAGTATTTCAATATACTGTGGAATGTACCCTGCTATTGACTCACTAGCGTGAGGGAGGGAGGATAATATTTATTCAATATATCCTCTCCTACTACCCACAATATTCCCACACTGGGGTTGCTGTGAAATGGCATCACAAAAACTGGAACATGCTGGCCTACATAGGCAGATGCAGGCCATGGGGTTTGACCACTGCTGGGATTTCACAGCTTTGGGCATTCCAAAAGAAACCCGGGAGGTTTCTCAAGGCCTCGACGGGCACCCAGGCACTGCTGGGGAGCTGCACCCAGTCCAAAGAGACACACCTCGCGCCAGCCTTTGCAAGAACTCTCCTCCTCTCCTGTCCTGGCTGCCATACCTGGCTTGGGCGGCAGGCTATACACGTTCACGCCCAGCAGTTTGGGCCACACCTTCCGGCGGATCTCGTCCGTGAGGAGCCCGCCCTGGCTCAGCGCCGCCGCCCGGAGGCTCTCAACATCGACGGGGTCTCTGGTCAGGGCCTGGTGGATCAGCAGCCGCTTCTGCTTCTTCTGCAACCCAGGCAGCTCTGCGGAAAGGAGGGGGAGAATGATAGGGGTTGGTGCCAAAGGCTGTGGCAAGGGCCTCAGCGCCCGCACCCTGCCCAGGCTGGATGGATCCTCTTTGGAGGGTGGCCTGGCGCTGCCCAAGGCAAACAGCAGCCTGTTAAGTTGTGGGTGAACATATCAGACAACACATCGATTCTTCAAACAGCTCTTGTTTATTCACAGGCCAGAACAGAACTGAACTGAAGGGTTCAGCCAGCCTGCTTATATAGAGCTCCACTAGAACGCAACAGTAACCATTTTCTGTAACTATCCAATCACTGAACATCACTTTCAATCCCTTATTTGCATATGTGGACCTGAGTGAAAGCTATCTACAGTATCCCCCTGCTGGCCAGGGTGAGAACTTCAGTACATAACAGAGCCTGTGCCAAGGACCATCAGGCAGAGCAATGCCCTCTAAGGACACAGCAGCCCAGCCTCCTCCTCTTGGCACAGGTAGGCATTGGCTCCCAGTATGTTTCTGAGCATAATTCAAAGTGTTGGTGCTGACCTTTAAAGCCCTAAATGGCCTCAGTCCAGTATATCCGAAGGAGCGTCTCCACCCCCATCGTTCTGCCTGGACGCTGAGGTCCAGCTCCGAGGGCCTTCTGGCGGTTCCCTCATTGCGAGAAGTGAGGTTACAGGGAACCAGGCAGAGGGCCTTCTCGGTGGTGGCACCCGCCCTGTGGAACGCCCTCCTAGCAGATGTCAAGGCAATAAAAAACTATCTGACTCTTAGAAGACATCTGAAGGCAGCCCTGTTCAGGGAAGTTTTTAATATTTAATGCTGTATTGTTTTAACACTCGATTGGAAGCTGCCCAGAGTGGCTGGGGAAACTCAGCCAGATGGGCGGGGTATTAATAATAATAATAATAATAATAATAATAATAATAATAATATTATTATTATTATTATTATTATTATTATTATTATTATTATTGCCCCTTCAAGGTAACAGGGGCAGAAGCACCTTGGATTGCTGCTACATGATGTTATGCAGCGTTGCTTAATTGTTTAAAAACCCATGTGCCACCTGGTATATGCCAAGGAAAAAGCCCCTGTCCGCAGAGATTTTCCAAAGCCAAAGAGAAGCCCTTGAAACGCCTCTGGTCCCAGGAACTTGTTTGAACCCTAGAATGTGAGACAATTGGGTGAATATTTTTGTCTGGGTTGACTCAGCAGTTGCTAGGAGATGCTTGGGAAGAGCAGCCCCAGAGAGCCAGAGGAGGCCTGAGCTATTGTTGCCGCAGAACTAGGCTGAGATGAGATGCCAGGGTCTCTTCCTGGGCTCAGCTGAGAGACCTGAAACTTTTGGCTCCTCCCCTCCTTGAACCGTTTCCCTTCCAGCTCGTCTTTACAAGAACTCTGCAATCAGCGTCCTCGATTACCTGCTGGTCTCTAGGGATCTATTTAAGTGTATTTCCACTTTTAAGATCGAGAATGTACAATTTAGTGATCACCTTCCCCTTGTTGCTAAGCTTTCCCTGAACTGGCAGCCGGAGGCTCATAGACATGCGACTCAGATGGTAACCAACGAATCTTTCCAAGTAAGAGGAATCAAATGGTCGGAGACACAGGCTCAAAGGTACCTGGAATTCTTTCAAAAAGAAATCCTCGGGCCCTATCCCAACATAGGCTCTGCCTCAGACGAGCATAGCATAGTATTGAAGCGCTTCTACCATCATATGACTGATCTTACGTCCTTCTTCAGGTTACCACCCAAAAATTTAAATCGAAACGAGTATACTCACGGTGCTCCCTGGTATAATTCTCAGTGCAAACAAGCAAGACAGCGCCTCCGTGCTATATATAATGCATACAAGACCTCTGATGCATCTACTCTGCCAGCTAGCTATGCACAAGCCAAGCAAGTTTACAAACGCACGCAGACTATTGCCAAGCGTGAGTGGCAACATAATCGTTGGCAGGCTCTGATTACTGCTTCAAAACCACACAGATCCAGGGAATTCTGGTCTTTGATTAACAGAAGGGGGAGGAATTCCCCAAGGACAGTCATCTCTGCACCGACATGGGAACGGTTCCTGAAGAAATGCTTCTCACAGGCAGATGCTCCCTCCGACCATCTGATGCACCTGTTTACCCACCTACCTATTTGGCCTCCCACCGATCCTGACGAAATAGCCAAGTTAATAGCTCAGCTGAAACCGGGCAAAGCCCCTGGGCCCGACCTGATCCCTGCTGAAGCCATCAAACTACACCCACAATGGTGGGCCGGCATCTTGGCCAAAACCTTCGATGCAATCAACGCTTCCGGTCTCATCCCCAAAACATGGAAGGAGGCCATTATTGTACCAATTCATAAAAAAGGTTCTCCAACGGAGCCGGAAAACTACCGTAACATCAGCCTCCTTTCGATCATAGGGAAAATTTATGCCAGCTTTTTGATGACTAAATTATTGTGATGGGTAGATGAGACTAACCAGATTGGCCATGAACAAGCAGGGTTCAGAACTAAACGCTCTACAACCGATCATGCGATAGTTCTTTATCATCTGGCACGGAAGTACTCCTCCCCCCCCCCCCGGGGCTACCTCTGTGCTGCCTTCTTAGATCTAAAGGCAGCCTTTGACAGCGTTCCTAGAAATATTCTTTGGGAGAAACTTGCGAAACAGGGCATTGATAGAAGACTCTTATGGCTCATAAGCCAGCTCCACGAAGGTACCCTTGCCAGAGTGAGATTCACTCCAGCGGGCGACCTTACAAATTCGATACCAATAAACAAGGGAGTGCGCCAAGGATGTATATTGGCTCCCTGCCTATTCAACCTATTCATCAGCGACATGCGAGCACCCCTAGTCAACTCATCTCCAAGTACACACGCGCCTAGACTAGCGGATTACCGCTGCCCACTCCTTTTACATGCGGACGACGCAGTAATTCTATCTTATACACGTGTTGGACTAACCAGAGCTCTGAAGATCTTCGCCACGTATTGTCAACTCAATCAATTAACCATCAACCATGCCAAGTCCAAGATCCTGATCTTCTCCAGAAGCCGGAGATTATACAAATGGAAGCTTGGTGGGGCAAAAATAGAGCAAGTCCTAAAATTTCAATACCTAGGAGTTATTTTTCAATACAATTTGGGGTGGAAAGCTCACATTCAACACCTACTTAATAAGGCCAAAACCTTGTCATATGCGCTCCTCCGATTCTTCTTTTCGGACGGAGCTTTGCATGTTCCCTCGGCCCTAAAGGTGTTCAAGGCAAAAGTGGTTGCCGTACTTGCTTATGCTGCCCCGCTCTGGGCCGTGATGACAGATCTGGCTCCCCTTGAGACTCTGCAAAGCCAATTCCTACGTCGGCTCCTAATGCTCCCCCTGTGCGTAAGCAACGCAGCCATGCGACTAGAATTGAAGGTCGCATCCTTAGAAACTTGCCTGTGGAAGCAAGTCTTCAATTACTGGTTATCATTGTGGCATAGATTACCAAACCATTACCTTGCCCAATGCTTATGGCGAGATGAATTCTCTAGCCTTTGGACTAGTAGAATTCATGCCAAACTCCTGAGTTATGGAATCTCTCCCTCAGATTCCCTAAAACTAGACCAAATCACTGCTCAGAGACTGATCCGCCAAAGACTGGATGACATCGATTTACAGCGAAATTATACGCTGGGGGGAGGTGTTTGTTCGCCCCAGAACATTGGTATCACTTTAACTTACTGTGTTCCATCATACCTCTCCTCCCTTTCGACTGTTGCACATAGACTGGCCTTCACCAAAGCGAGGTTTAACGTTTTTCCCTCCAATGTCCTGAGACATAGGTTCTCAAAGGGCCAAGCCCCCGCCGTGTGCGAATGTGATAAGGTGACGCCGGAGTCGCTCCAGCACATTATGTTCACTTGCCCCTTGTTTAATGTGCCACGGGCAAATTTGTTGGGATCAATCATACAGAAACTAGAGGGTACCCCACCAAAATTCCACCTTGCCCAAATCTTGCAGGACAAGGATACCCACACGACCCTGAAGGTGGCTAGGTTCCTAGTTGCTGTCCTTTCCCAAAAGCGACGCCAAGGAGCTCTACAAGCTAATTAAGGCGTAGTATGCCTTTCCATTTTATAGTATTTTATTGTTATAGTGATGTTTTAGCGATTGCTTTTTTTTTCTCCTTACGGCACAAGCTGTTATTTATGTGTTGTTTTTACCTGTATGGGCCTATGGCCGTAATAAATGATATTCTTCTTGTTATTCTCAAGAACTCTGCAACTAAGAACTAATTCACGGGGTTGCTTTTTTCCCTCCTCCCTACCAACGCCTTTTCCTTTCGTGTCGTGTCTTCAGCAGGCACTGTCTCATTATGGATATTTGCAAGCTGTTCCTTTTTCAGGCCAAAAACTACATTAATTTATTAGATTTATTAGCCGCCCTTCATCGTGAGATCTCAGGGTGGTTCACAGAATAAAATGCAGATGAATCTCAACGGTAAATGCGCGCAACACTTCTTAAAAATAGAAGTAACACTTTAAAAAAAAGAAATGCAAGCTGGGAACCATGAAAACCTACTTTAGCAGCTGAGGGAATGCTTTCAAATATGCCCAATTTAATTCAGGTGGAATGGATTATTTGGTGTCAGATTCAAGTGGGAGCCCAGATGAACCGCTAAATCTCCTGTTTTCTGCTCAGCAGAGGCTTACCCATCCATCTCTGCCTGCTAGCATGAGCTCCGAGGCCTGAATGTCAAGACCATGACCCCCCCATGTGTTATGGGTGCCAAGGGACACCCCCTCAACTGCATCAAGGGACTTCAAAGGGGAAGAGGCCCCAGGGGCCTTGGGTGGCCACAGAAAGTCCTGGCTGCTGCTCCTGCCAGCTCTGGCACCTTCTGCACAGAAGTCCAAATCCGGAATGAATCAGGGAGGGAGCAGCAGCCAAGCGAGAGAGCAAGTGTCGAGCGGGGGCTATAGGCCAGAGGGCAGGACCAGAAGTGGGGAGAGCCAGGTTCAAACCCTGCGCACCTCTGAGAACCAGCTGCTGGGAATCGCAGGTGGGCAGCTGTGGACAACCGAAGAAGCTGGAAGCCGATAGACGACGGAACTCCCTCCCAGAGGAGGCAGTGAGGAAGGAGAGAAATTCCTGCCGAGTTCAAAGCTTTGAATCCTAGGCAATCTTCCAGGCATGGCAGAGCAAAGTTAAACTGTGGAACTCACTCCCACCTGAGGCAGTGATGCCACCAACCTAGATGGCTTTAAAAGGGCGTTGGACACATTCATGAGGGAACAAAGGGTGATTGGTGGCTCCTAGCCAGGATGGCCACACTTGGCCTCTACAGTTGGAGGCAGCCATGAATCATAGTTGCTGGAAACCACAGGAGGCAAGAGAGCTCTTGCGCTCAGATTCTGCTCCCAGGTTTCCCACAGGTCACTGTGAGAACAGGATGCTGGACCTAGTGGACACCCTCATCTTACTTTCTTTTCTTAAATAAGACTCATCTTACTTTCTTAAAAAAGGTAAAGGGACCCCTGACCATTAGGTCCAGTCGTGGCCGACTCTGGGGTTGCGGCGCTCATCTTGCTTTACTGGCCAAGGGAGCCGGCGTACAGCTTCCGGGTCATGTGGCCAGCATGACTAAGCTGCTTCTGGCGAACCAGAGCAGCGCACGGAAACGCCGTTTACCTTCCCGCCGGAGTGGTACCTATTTATCTACTTGCACTTTGACGTGCTTTTGAACTGCTAGGTTGGCAGGAGCTCACCCCCTCGCGGGGATTCGAACCACCAGCCTTCTGATCGGCAAGCCCTAAGCACTGTGGTTTAACCCACAGTGCCACCCGCGTCCCTCTTACTTTCTTATCCTTACTTAATTAAGATGCTGACTAGGAGACCCTCAGCCTGTGATGGTCCCTAGCCTCCCTCAGAGAGCTGTTGTGAAGATCTGCGGCTGGGGAAGAACATTGCACCCTGAACTCCTAGGAGGAAGGGTGAGAAGACAAAATAATGGGATCAGCAAAGATCTTGCCTTCGGGAGCAAGCATAACAGCCCAGAGCCCACCAATTGAGCTCTGCCTACTGAGCACGCAGGATTCTGTGCTTCTGAATATTTGCTAACGGCCACTTAAATCCCAATAAATTTCCCAAATAAAGAGCCATATGGGAGTGACTAGCCTCCCTCGGCTGAGGACTACCAGCTTGTCATTCTGCTTATTGCATAACTCTAAGCCTCCTTCCTGGAGTCATCTGGGTCAAAGGATCCAGCGGTTGCAGCAGCAGCAGCACCCACGGGTGCTGTCGGTGCACTGCAGGGCTGCATCTGCCGCCCGCATCCCTCTGCTGGGCGCAGCAGGGAACAACCAGGCGAGATGGAGCTCCAAGCCTGCTGTTGCCTGGGGGTGGGTCAGGAGGGTCAGGCAGAACACCTGCTCCGCATGCAGAAGGCCCCCTTCTGATATGGGTATCACCTCTCTCCAGGGAGGGCTGGGGAAGACTCTGCTGCCCAGGGTGGCCTAGATGCAAGCCGAGGGCCCGGCGCTCAGCAGAAGGCAGCTTCGTGCTTTGCAGCGGGCTGGACTGGATGACCCTTGGGGGTCCCTTCAGGGCCGGATTTGGGTTTGATGAGGCCCTAAGCTACTGGAGGTAACAGGGCCCTTTATATGTCCAGCTATCCTTTGTCAACACTGCTTTTTGTGTTGAATATATGGTATATGATAGGGACGCGGGTGGCGCTGTGGGTTAAATCACAGAGCCTAGGACTTGCTGATCAGAAGGTAGGCGGTTCGAATCCCCGCGACGGGGTGAGCTCCGGTTGCTCGGTCCCTGCTCCTGCCAACCTAGCAGTTCGAAAGCACGTCAAAGTGCAAGTAGATAAAGAGGTACCACTCCGGCGGGAAGGTAAACGGCGTTTCCGTGCGCTGCTCTGGTTTGCCAGAAGCGGCTTAGTCATGCTGGCCACATGACCCGGAAGCTGTACGCCGGCTCCCTTGGCCAATAAAGCGAGATGAGCGCCGCAACCCCAGAGTCGTCCGCGGCTGGACCTAATGGTCAGGGGTCCCTTTACTTTTTATATACTACAGTGGTACCCCGGGTTAAGATTCATTCTGGAGGTCTATTCTTAACCTGAAACTGTTCTTAATCTGAAGCACCACTTTAGCTAATGGGGCCTCCTGCTGCTGCCACACGATTTCTGTTCTCATCCTGAAGCAAAGTTCTTAACCCGAGGTACTATTTCTGGGTTAGTGGAGTCTGTAACCCGAAGTACCACTGGATATGGTAATTGATGGACCTACTCCAAAGCCATTTGCCACTGTTGCTGTATGTAGGTTTCGTTTTATTTGTTTTTTATTTGATATTTTGGGAAGGTACATCCAGGGTTCCCCCCCCTTTTAATTTGTTGGGGGCCCCCAAGAGAGTGGGGCCCTAAGCTAGAGCTAGTTTAGCTTACACGTCCATCCGGCGCTGCCCTAGAGCCTCCCCGGGGCTCCCTCCTTGCAGCCGAGCTCCTTCCTCCGTGCCCGGCAGCCCATCCCGGGCATCTCCGGGGGTGGCAGCGGCTCCCCAGCTGTGCCCGGGCCCCCGCGCGCCCCTCTCACCTCCTCCTGCCGGGGCTCCTCCTCCGCCGCCGCCCCCGGGACTCCGCCGCCTCCGCCGCCCGCTCATCGCCCGCTCCGCCAGCTGGTCTGCCACCCGGTGCCCAGCTGGCAGCAGGAATCCCCGCCTCCCGCCGCTCCCATTGGCGCGACGGCCGGCGCTCGGAGGTCCCATTGGACGCCCGCCCCGTCCATCTCCCCGGGGGGCGGGGAGAGGAGCTTCGCCGCGCAAAGCCTCTCGGGACTGGTAGTTCTTTGCGGGCAAGGTGGGGAGGGAGAAGGCGGCCGGGCGGGCGGGGGTCCCTCGGGATGGATGTGGGGCCGTTGCAGCAGCGGAGCCTCCAAGGGACAGTCCCTGTTCCTGATTGCATCCCGGAATAATAATAATAATAGTAATAATAATAGTAATAATAATGATAATGATGATAATTGTTATGTACTGAGTTGAATAGGATCCAAATGCAGCAGTCTGATTGGTCCTAGAACAATAGGATCCAGAATGCAGCAGTCTGATTGGTCCTAGAACAATAGGATCCAGAATGCAGCAGTCTGATTGGTCCTAGAACAATAGGATCCAGAATGCAGCAGTCTGATTGCTCCTAGAACAATAGGATCCAGAATGCAGCAGTCTGATTGGTCCTAGAACAATAGGATCCAGAATGCAGCAGTCTGATTGGTCCTAGAACAATAGGATCCAGAATGCAGCAGTCTGATTGGTCCTAGAACAATAGGATCCAGAATGCAGCAGTCTGATTGGTCCTAGAACAATAGGATCCAAAAGGCAGCAGTCTGATTGGTCCTAGAACAATGCAGCAGTATGATTGGTTGGCAGGAACCACCCAATCATGCTCCAGATAGAAGTGAATCCACAGCCTGATTGGCTTACAGTAGAATTCCGGAATTAGCCAATCATGTGCAGCCCATTGTGTAAATAATGTATATAAAGCAGATACCTTGAGGGGACATTCATTCATTCCTCCTCACCACTATGAGCTGAATAAAGAGCATGAAATCACTTTGCGACTCTGAGTATATTTCAATAATGATAATGATAATGAATGTCCTGCTTTTCCTTAGGTCGTCCCTGTTTGCACCGGAGGAATGTTGGAGGGGATGGAGTCACCCGACCCCCAAGCCCCCCAAAGGCAGCCCTGCAGAGGGAGGATTTTTTAAATGTTTTGTGATATTTTTATATATGTTGGAAGCAGCCCAGACTGGCTGGGGAATCCCAATCAGATACTCGGGGTATAAACAGTAAGATGATGATGATGATGATAATAATAATAATACTAATACTAATATCATCCCGTTGTGGGAATAGCACCTAGACTAAGGTTACCAGATTTTTTTCAATGAATCCGGGGACACTTTTCAACTTCAATGGATTTTGTATGGGAACTGATTTGTAAATCCGGGGACTGTCCCCGGGGAACAGGGACATCTGGTAACCTTAACCTAGACACTGATGATGCCAGGGTTGTAGGGACAGTTGCAAACCAGCAAGATGGGCAGGATATACAAACAACAACATCAACAACAGAGATATGGCCTTTCCTCCTCCTCCTCCTCCTTCTTTTATTTAGGGCGTCTCTATTTTCATCAGAGAAATGTTGGAGGGTATGTTGCATCAAGCCAGGCGGTGACCAGTCATCCACCCTAAACCATCACAGCTGGTCCAGGTTGCCACTACCAGTTCCAGGGAACCGCAGGATGGAAAAGGCACTTGCAGGTGTCTCCTACACTTGTGAATACCAGAACTAACATACTCAGTGATGTATTTCTGAGTAAACATGTGCAGTCAGGCTTCTTTGGAAGAAGAAGAGTTTGGATTTGATATCCCGCTTTGTCACTACCCTAAGGAGTCTCAAAGCGGCCAACAATCTCCTTTCCCTTCCTCTCCCATAAGGTGAGTGGGGCTGAGAGACTTCAGAGAAGTGTGACTGGCCCAAGGTCACCCAGCAGCTGCATGTGGAGGAGCAGGGAAGCGAACCCCATTCACCAGATTATGAGTCCACCGCTCTTCACCACTACACCACACTGGCTATTATGTGACCCTCAAATAATCCTGGTTACCGCTACCTTGTGTATGTGCATCGAAATCATGTCTTAATGCAAGAAGACAGGGATAGGCAACTTGTTGTTTAATCGTTTAGTCGTGTCCACCTCTTCGTGACCCCCTGGACCAGAGCACGCCAGGCGATCCTGTCTTCCACTGCCTCCCACAGTTTGGTCAAACTCATGCTGGTAGCTTCAAGAACACTGTCCCACCATCTCGTCCTCTGTCGTCCCCTTCTCCTCTTTGTCCATGGAGTTTTCTAGGCAGGGTTACTGGAGTAGCTTGCCGGTTCCTGCTCCAGGTGGATCTCGTTTGGTCAAAACTCTCCACTATGACCTGTCCATCTTGGGTGGCCCTGCATGGCAGAGCTCATAGCTTCTCTGAGTTATTCAAGCCCCTTCGCCACGGCAAGGCAGTTAGTTGTGTTTGATCTTAATTGGCATAATTCCCCTTTAAGGACATGACGTTGAGATGGACACCCGCATTCACCTGCTTCCCCCACCTCTCCAGTTATTTTTGTGTGTATATAATTGTTATTAAAGATTCTCTTGGTGTACATAAGTACGTGCATTGTCTCTTTCTTCAGGTCATGGTCTAATTTGCCTCATCCAGGTTGCAAGCCTCTTTCTGCAAATTGACTCTTGAGCAACGACCACCATTCCTCAAAAGTTCAGATGCACTCAGCTTCTTGAAAACTTGCCTGTTTTATCTGCTTGTGGACTTCCCCACCCACAACACCAGATCCCAGCCATTCTCATTTCCTCCCCCCCCAACTATGTGATGACAAAGGATTTTTTTGAGTTTGCATTCATGCAGAAAATTAAGACACAGTTAGTTGTCCTTCCTTTCCTTCTTTGCAACGCACTCAGCTTCCTCTCTGGAGCTGGGGAGAGGAAACTGAACTATTTCTTCATGGGTTTCGTTATGGCAGCAGGGCCCCCACTCCTCTGGGGCAAGGCTCCTGTGCCTTTAAGGCTACTGTTCGCCTATGCACACATACTTGGGAGTAAGTCTGCAGTCTTAATCCCACTTACCTGGGAGTAAGCCCCACAGAACCCAATAGGACTTACTTCTGAGTAAACATAAGCTTGTGCCTTTAGTCCCATTGAACTGAATGAGACTGAATGAGGTTGAATCCTAACGAGACATAAGTACAGTGGTACCTCGGGTTAAGTACTTAATTCGTTCCGGAGGTCCATTCTTAACCTGAAACTGTTCTTAACCTGAAGCACCACTTTAGCTAATGGGGCCTCCTGCTGCTGCCACGCCGCCAGAGCACAATTTCTGTTCTCATCCTGCAGCAAAGTTCTTAACCCGAGGTAATATTTCTGGGTTAGCGGAGTCTGTAACCTGAAGCGTCTGTAACCTGAAGCATATGTAACCCGAGGTACCACTGTACTGTTTTGGGGGGACAGGAGGCGGGAAGGTGTGGAGGACTCCCTGGTCCTGAATGGGGCAACTGTGCCCCATTTTGGACTCACAGCTATCCATGGAGGCGCAGGTCAATTCTGTATCCTGGGCAGCTGTTTATCAGCTCCATCTGGTACGCAGGATGAGACCCTCCCTTCCCGCAAACTGTCTTGCCAGAGTGGTGCATGCTCTGGTTATCTCCCACTTGGACTACTGCAATGCGCTCTACGTGGGGCTACCTTTGAAGGTGACCCGGAAACTGCAAATAATCCAGAATGCGGCAGCTAGACTGGTGACTGGGGGCAGGCACCGAGACCGTATAACACCGTCTTGAAAGATCTACATTGGCTCCCAGTACGTTTCCAAGCACAATTCAAAGTGTTGGTGTTGACCTTTAAAGCCCTAAACAAGCTCAGCCCAGTATATCTGAAGGAGCGTCTCCACCTCCATCGTTCTGCCCGGACACTGAGGTCCAGCTCCGAGGGCCTTCTGGTGGTTCCCTCATTGCGAGAAGTAAAGCTACAGGGAACCAGGCAGAGGGCCTTCTCGGTAATGGCACCTGCCCTGTGGAACGCCCTCCTACCAGATGTCAAAGAGATAAACAACTACCTGACATTTAGAAGACATGTAAAGGCAGCCCTGTTCAGGGAAGTTTTTAATGTGTGACATTTTAATGCATTTTTTAATCTTTGTGGAAGCTGCACAGAATGGCTGGGGAAATCCAGCCAGATGGGCGGGGTACAAATAAAAAATTATTATAATTATTATTACTACTTCTCAATAAGCAGGCTCACGCTACAGCAGGTGTTGATATGAAAGAGCTGCAGCTCAGTGGAAGGGCACCTGAAATCGCTGGCGTCTCCAGGTAGCCGTGGGGGAGACCCCTGCTTGATCCCCGGAGAGCTAGCTAGTGTAGACCAGGCTTCCTCAACCTCGGCCCTCCAGGTGTTTTTGGCTTACAACTCCCATGCTAGCGGGACCAGTGGTCTGGGATGATGGAAACTGTAGTCTCAAAACATCTGGAGGGTCGAGGTTGAGGAAGCTTGGTGTAGACAATACTGAGCTAGATGGAGCAAAGGTCTGACTCAGGATAAGGCCTCTCCTATGTTTCATTGGTACCCCAAGAAATCTTGCTAGCCCTACAAGAGCTGCCTTCACCACAGGGAGGCCCCCCCACGTCCATCAGTGGTTCTCACTCTGTGGGTCCCCAGATGTTGTTGGACTACAACTTCCATCATCCCAGGGCTCTGGCCTTGCTAGCTAGGGGTGATGGGAGTTGTAGTTCAACAACATCTGGGGACCCACAGGTTGAGAAAGGTTAGGTCTTCCATCTTATCCCCACCTCCCAATTACTGTTAACAAGTGTGCATGCAATGCTGAATGACTGCTAATGAATTTATTGCACATCAGTTGACTCTCTTGATGATGTTGGCCAACAGGTGTCAATGCACGATTGCACTTCGTGACAAGTTCCAAGGCCAGGCTGGCTACCTTTTGGAAGAGAGAGCAGTGCAGGAGGCATGTGGAATTTTGAAACAGTTGGTTTATCTGCAAATATGCAAGTAGAGCATAGGTGGACGGAAGCTACACTCCCAGCCATCGGCTCCACTACCTCAAAGCAGATCCCCAGTGAGGGACACCTCAAGATCCTTTCAGACTCTCTCCTGTCTCACATTATTTTACACATTATTCTCCTTAGCTGAGATGTGGTGGTGGGTGTAAAGGGTACCCTGTTCCAGGATCCAAAGGCCTCTTCCATTTAAAAGCCTTATGGAAAAAATTATCCAGGCATCCATCTATGTGGAACATCAACCATTGGGGCCATGGGCCAAGCAACTTGCCTAACAAATGTTATGGGCAGATCCCGAATTATAGCTAAGTTGGAACAGCGCTTGCTTAGATATACTACATAATTGTTTTGCAAAGGGGTTTGCAGCTCTTGATGGGGATGTGATAAGGAATGTAAGTGTGTATGTTTATTTATACATTTATTTATTCATTAAAAAAACCTATTTTGAATATTTCAAATTAGACCAATTTTTTGTAAGTTGTACCCAACTTTACTCATCCTAATAGTAGACCAGTTTAAATCAGTGGATCCGTGTTGAGTTGCGTTCGAATCAAGGCAAACAAGTGGATGGTGTTTTTGAGATCCCCAGCTGAGCTCCAAGGCTGCCTCTTGAGAGAGAGTGCGTGCGTGCCTGAAACTCATCTGTGTCTCTCTTTTTATTGAATCTTACAAAAGCATGGCCACTCATATGTTAGTGGCTGATTGGTTAAAATACAAACAAAGAGGCTAGTTCCTTATTGGTTAACATAGGTATAAGGAGGGGTTACCCAAAATCCATTAATCTCCAATTCTTCAAAGGGTCTTTTGCTAATGGACCTTAGACAAGTATCTAAGCTTTTAATCCACCTAGATTTATGATTGATTATATTATGTCTAAATCAATTACTAATGTTATGATCAGAATATAAAAACAAACAATTAATTATACACTGAAGGAAAACAGAACAACTAATTAATTATACACTGAAGGAAAACAGATCATTGTAAACTTAATGTGACCTGAGTGAAAAAAGAGTGGAATGCAAAGAATGGAATTTGTGTGTGTGCCTGGCACATCTTTACACAGACACAGTGTGTATGAGAGAGAGAAGCAGAGAAAGATTTTAAGGTTCAGAAGTAGCTAGGAAAAGTTTCCCAGAATGCCACAGAAAAGAACCAGTGTTTTACTATACTGGCACATAAAGAGAACATCTCTACATCTCCTCCTTTTTTTTCTTATTTGCGAAATAAGGCAACTTGTTGAATGAAGCAAAATAAAGCAGCAGTGCTTTGGGATCAGTGGTTTGCCATCGAATCCCAAAATAATACTGCGAGGGTGGATGGGGCATGAGTACTTTCAGGATTTTTGGTTTGCCAGTAAATCCCAAAATAATTCTACCCACATTTCCCCTTTTTGTTTATTATTGGCGTTGCCATTTCGAATAATAGTCAGCGAGGAGAGCACTAGGTGGCTGAGGTGGAGAGAAAAGGCGAGAAAAAAGATTTGTAAGGCTAGGAATGCATTGGAGGAAGCAAAAGAACAAAATTAATATACATACAATTATTATGGCATAATAAAAAAGACTACGAAGCCAAGTTAAATTAGGCAACCAGCCAGTGAACCACTGAAAAATAGAATCCCAGAAACCAGAGAACCCAATGTCCTGTTTAATATGATGGGTAAGATTTTGCAAATGAGAAATTTGACGTTGAACGGCGTTGGAATTGTCAGTGATGTTAAAACAGCACATATCTGCGACTTGCTCACAGCCATAATGATGAAGCATAAGAAGGTAGTCGATAGCAGCTCTGTTTTTGAATAAACCATTGTGAAGTTCAGCTTGCTCTGTGTTGAGAAGGTGAAGTGCTTGAGAAGTAAAATTCAGGGCTTTTGCTGCAGAACAAGCTAGAGAGTTAATATTTCTGCTATTACGTACAGCCAATCCTGGAACACCTAAGAGAGAAACAGCTAAAGAGATATATTCAGTCCTACTGGGAAGAGAGACAAGGTCATCACAATCATCAGACAATTCAATATTGCGACTATATCGATTGTGAAATAGATGATGCTTTTCAGGCAATATGATAGACAAGCAGCTTAAACAGCAAGGTGTACCGTGGCTAATGTTTGCAGGAATATAATTAAACGTGTAGCCAGGACATGACCAAAACCAACCTGCCGGTAGTTCTGTGTATTTATACACATAAGGGATATTCACATAATCAGAGCAATTAAAATTATCCTTGCCCATTTTCACACAGTTGGATTTTGTGCAATTCACCATGCGAGCACAAGTAACATTATAAGATGCCACATATGGTGTTGTTAAATCAATAGCCAAAGGTGGTCGTTTACGCACTTGAGTTCCCCAGACAAAATAGCCAGAGTACCCAAGGTTGCGGAGAGAATTATTTTGGGGCAAGGATGAAAAAAACCAAGTATCTTTTTGTATGTCAATAGGGTCATGGCAGACAGGAATAAGGCAGGCGCCGAGGATTTCTCCTATAGACTCCTGTTGAGTTAAGCAAAAAGAAGAAACATTGAGGGTTTTTGCAAAAGTTTCCCACACATTTGGTAGTGTGGAAGCACTGTTGGGAGGAGCAGAAGCAGAAAGAGGCAAAAACAAAACACTGAGAATGAGCACTATCATGGAATTAATATTAAGGCACGATATAATGCACAAGAGAAAATTAGCAGGGCTTGCTTCAAGCTGCTGTTCACTTCTAAACTGTTCAGCCTGAAGAGAAAGCGATTTTATTTGACCCCACGTCACTGGGCCATTAGGAGTTCCCCGCTTGCGAGTCCTGGGGGGGCTGGACGTCGCATCTTGGGTGATCTGGAGTTGGCGTCGGAACTGAGGCAGTGGATCCTGAAGTGTCTGTTGCCATGCCATGGTATAGTCGGACGCAGCGAGCGGGAACCCAGCAAGTACCCTGTGGAGTAGAAACTGCAGCATAACCCTTACCCCATGTAATTAATTTTACTGGTTCACTCCATATATTGGAGGGTAGCATTTTATAGCGGACCAGTGGAGCTGGAAGAACTTCCTTCTGCTGAAAATGCTTCTGAAGGCGAGTATAGGATTGATGATCCTGTATAGAAATATTCAAATGGTTGAGAGTAAAGAGAACACTAGCCAGCCAACCTTCTTTTTCTGAAAGAGAGGTTGGAATTCCGGCCTTCATTTCCTGCCTGTTCAGCGCAGATTTAAGGGTGCGATGCGCACGTTCAATTATCGCTTGACCTTGAGAATTGTAAGGGATTCCAAACAAATGATGAATATCCCATGTTTCACAAAACTGAGCAAAGCCTTTTGCACAATATGCTGGGGCATTGTCAGTTTTTAGAGAATGAGGCTTGCCCATGACTGACATGGTACGAACGAGATGATTGCAAACATGCTTAACCTGCTCACCCCTTTGAGGGGTGACCCAAAGGAAACCTGAGTATGTGTCAATGCAGACATGCAGATACTTCCAGGGTGAAAAAGGGGCAAAATGAGTTACATCCATTTGCCATATTTGATTGACTTGAAGTCCACGGGGATTAACACCAGGGCTGGGATGGCCAATCTGATTAGAGCATTGAGGACATTGCTGAATGATTGCACGTGCCGCTTCCAACGGAATTTGAAATTGGCGGCTAAGGGCTTTAGCATTCTGATGATGAAAGGCATGACTTTCTATAGGAGAAACAGGCAGAATCTTAAGCAAAGAATCTGCTTTTGCATTTCCATCAGAAATAAAACCTGGAAAAGGCTGGTGGGAGCGAATGTGCACTACAAAAAGTGGATGAGAACGGCGAGAAAGAAGCAATTGCAAGGACAGGAAAAGACTCAACAAGTTGTCATCCAATAAAGGACTTACATAACTGCCCTGTATGCGGGTTATGACATTTGATACATACAAACTATCAACTATTAAGTTAATAGGTTGTGAAGAAAAATGATGCAGCGCTTTTACAGCAGCTGCTAACTCAGCACGCTGAGCAGATTTTTGAGGCAAAGTGTACAAACTTTGCCATTCGTTGTTCTGTTGCCAAGCAACGACTCCCCTAGTGGGAGATCCGTCAGTGAAGACAGTCAGGGCATCCAAAGGGGTAGGAGACAGAATAGAAAAGAATGACAGGGAAAATTGTTTGCTCATCTGCAAGCGAGTGTCTGCAGGGACATGGTAATCTATTTGACCTACAAAGTTAGCCAATGCACACTGCAAATCCATGCTATTGGAGAGAGCAGTTTCCCATTGGTCTAAAGGCATAGGCAGAATAATTTGATTACAATCAGTGCCAAAAAGCGTTTTGCAACGACGGCGCCCTTTGCAGATAAGCTGAGCAAGGAGATCCACCAAGGGAGTTACTGTATTCTTTGGTGTATGATGTAAATACATCCATTCAATTATGTGAACTTTAGATGGTCCTATCTGGATAATGGCTGCAAAAGGTTGGATAGCATCTGTCATTATGACTACATCGGGCAAAACATTAGGAATTGCTCGATCAACCCAGTGAATTTTCATGAGTTCCTTCAGATGGGCAACTGTTTTCTGTTGAGCAGGTGTCAAGGTGATTTGCTCACCAGGAAATTGATGGCCTTTTAAGGCTGAAAAAAGCGGTCGCAAAACTTCAAGAGGGATTTTAAAATAAGGCCTTATCCAGTTAATATTACCCAGCAATTGTTGCAACTGAACATATTTCATTGTTTTAGGAACATGTAGTTCAGGGATTATAGGAATAGAGTAGCTAGCCATCATTTTGTGTCCCAAATATTGAAAGGGAGAAGTTTCCTGGACTTTCTCTGGAGCAATTTTTAAACCATACAATGACAAACAGGTTGTTAAATCCTGTTTCCAATGAGGGGGGAGGCACGGAGCACAAATCAGAACGTCATCCGTGTAATGGTAAATCAGCAGGTGTGGATACTGAAGACGGAAAGGCTTAAGGGCTTGATTAACATAATATTGACACATGGTAGGGGAGTTTAACATTCCTTGAGGGAGAACTTTCCACTGATATCTCTCAGTTGGTTGACAATTATTAATTACTGGTACAGTAAAAGCAAAATATCTACGATCTTTCTCCTGCAGGGGGATAGAGAAGAAACAATCTTGCAAATCTATTATAGCCAATTGATAAGAATGTGGAATCACATTTGGATTGGGAAGACCACATTGCAAAGGCCCCATGGGTTCAAGGATTTTATTTATGTGCCTTAAATCATGCAATAATCTCCATTTTCCTGATTTCTTTTTAATAACAAAAACTGGAGTATTATAAGGACTAACTGAAGGTTCAATATGGTCAGCCAGTAATTGCTGATTGACCAATTGTTTTAAGGCAATTAATCGTTCCCCAGTAAGAGGCCATTGCTCTATCCATACAGGGTTAGTAGATTTCCAGCTGAGGGGAAGAGCAAGCTTACTCATTTAATTGGATGGTAGCATTTAATTGTTGCAATAAATCTCTTCCCCACAAATTGAGGTGGATGTTTAGCACACAGGGCTGAATATGTGCAATAATTTCAGAGCTGTCTGGCAGAGAGACAGGTAGCCACTGTGCGCTTTTACAAGAAGTCTGGTTACCACCCACACCCCACACTGTAGGAGCAGATTCTAAGGGCCATGTGGGGTCCCAACACTTACTGGAAATGACAGAAACGTCAGCACCTGTGTCAATCAAGCCTTCTATAATTTTTCCATTGATTTTATACTTACGAAGAAGTTTTTGTCGTCCAATTCTCTGTGTCACAGCCAAAAGCTGTGAGGAAATAGAAGAAGAGAGCTCGCACAAATTATTATCAATAGCTGATACGACATTAGGTGGAGAAGGAAGCATTACCAATTGTGCCAAAGACTCACCCTTAGTTAACTGCATTGGCATATGGCTCCAAAATTGTATCATAATGGTGCCCACATAATCATGATGTAAAACACCTGGAATAACCTGGATTCCTTGTTTTGCCGCAGAAAATTTAGGCAAAATTAAACCTGTGACTGTAGAAGGGAGTGGACCTGCCATTTGACTAGGCATGATCACAATTTCACCAGGTAAAGCAGTGCCTTTGGCCTCTTGATTGATCAAATCAATAGCAAATTCAAAAGGCACAATTTTAGAAACTTTTGCAACAGCAGAAACTAAGGGTGGGGAACTCTCTAATTTTCCGGGCCTGAGAGTTGGGCCCCTAAGGAGTTTCCCTGAGACCTACATTGATTTGCCCAATGATACCCTTTTCCACACTTTGGACATTTTTTTGAAGGTCTGGTAGTAGTATTTGCAGTAGTATTTTTATTCGCACCTCCGCCAGGCGCCCTGCACTGCTTAGCAAAATGCCCAGGGCGCTTGCAATTGAAACAATTACCTGTTGGCCTGCTATTAGTTTGGATTGCAGTGGCAAGTAAAGACATAGCATGAGATTGACTCCCTATTTCTGTACATGATTGTATCATATCTGCAAGACTATATTTTGAACGACTTATGACAGATTGTAACACCTTCTTAGAATCAGTATTAGCATTCTCAAAGGCTAATTTTTTCATCAACTCATTCTGAGCTGTTTCATTATCTATCTGTCTAGAGATTGATTCTTTTAATCTATCAATAAATTGATGGTAAGGCTCTGAGTGTTGCTGCTTAACATTTACAAAGGAGTTCAGAGGCTGCCCTGAGACAGGGACTTTACGAATGGCGCGCTGGACACAGGTCGCAGTGCGGCTGAAATGCGAAGCTGACAATAATGCTTGTGCAGCCAAGCTATCGAATGGGGCAGATCCAAAAATTTGACTTGCTGTATGCATTGGATCAGCCAGAGCTATCGCACTATGTTTAAATTCACTTTCAAAAACCACATATTGTGCAGGGGATAAAATCATATGCATAAGATCTTTCCAATCATTAGGACACATTACATAAGAAGTTGAAATACATTCCAGCATTCCAGTAACATATGAAGATTTAAGACCTGAGTCAGAGATAGCCTTCCTGAATTCCTTCATTATGGAATATGGAAGCTTATCATGAAATACCTGTTGCTGTGCTGTCCCTGGGATAGGCTGATAAGTGAAAGGGAAAAGTGACGGCATTTCCCCAGACCATGCAGACTGGTCCTCTAAAGATAAAAGACCTTCCTGCCTGGCTTCAGAAATTCCTGCACGGACAACCCCAGAAACATTTGGAACAACAGAATGCAAAGGGGGGAGAGAGGAAAGAACAGCAGGCTGAGATGCAGCTTCTGCAGAGCTCGCAGGCACCGGCAGAGGAGTGGCAGGCAGAGAAGGGGGAGAGAGGGGGATTGTAGTAATCTGACACGGAGCTGCTTCGAGATGAGGGGGAAAGGAGGGGGGTGAAGTCAATGGAGGCAAGATTTGTGGGTACGGGGGAGGATTAGGTGATGAAGCAAGGGGTGTAGAGAGTAAGGAAGACGACAATCCTAATTTACCAATAGCATTTGCACATTTTTGCCAAGTAAGCAAGCAATCGATCGGAGCCCTTGGCTCAGAAAAAAGCGTTTTTCCAATTTTTTGCCAGGTCTCTATGTCCAGAGACCCTTTGTCTGCGTAAAATGGACATTGGAATGTTATTTCCATTAACATTTGTTCAATTTCTTTTAAGGAAATTTGAACACCATCCCCCTTTTGCTTGACTAATTTAAATAATTCATTTGCGTGAGCTTTCTGACCTTTCGTCAGATTCCCTCCCATACTTATGAAATAGCGCGCTAAGACTTTTTTCCAGTCGGGTAAGTATGAGGTTTTCCTAGCTCTGCAAGGGACCTGGTACCTTACTTCGTCGAAATCACGTCGGGGTCACCAGATGTTGAGTTGCGTTCGAATCAAGGCAAACAAGTGGATGGTGTTTTTGAGATCCCCAGCTGAGCTCCAAGGCTGCCTCTTGAGAGAGAGTGCGTGCGTGCCTGAAACTCATCTGTGTCTCTCTTTTTATTGAATCTTACAAAAGCATGGCCACTCATATGTTAGTGGCTGATTGGTTAAAATACAAACAAAGAGGCTAGTTCCTTATTGGTTAACATAGGTATAAGGAGGGGTTACCCAAAATCCATTAATCTCCAATTCTTCAAAGGGTCTTTTGCTAATGGACCTTAGACAAGTATCTAAGCTTTTAATCCACCTAGATTTATGATTGATTATATTATGTCTAAATCAATTACTAATGTTATGATCAGAATATAAAAACAAACAATTAATTATACACTGAAGGAAAACAGAACAACTAATTAATTATACACTGAAGGAAAACAGATCATTGTAAACTTAATGTGACCTGAGTGAAAAAAGAGTGGAATGCAAAGAATGGAATTTGTGTGTGTGCCTGGCACATCTTTACACAGACACAGTGTGTATGAGAGAGAGAAGCAGAGAAAGATTTTAAGGTTCAGAAGTAGCTAGGAAAAGTTTCCCAGAATGCCACAGAAAAGAACCAGTGTTTTACTATACTGGCACATAAAGAGAACATCTCTACAGATCCGAGTCACTTTGATTCATCCATAATGATCTCAGTGGGTTTGAGTTCAAATCACCTCTCAGCCATGAAGTTCACTGGGTTACTTTGGGGGCCAGGCACTGCCTCTCTCAGCCAATCCTACCTCAAAGGGTTGATGTGAGGATAAAAATTGAGATGGGAAGAAGTGTGCAACCACCCTGAGCTCTTTGGAGAAAAGGCAAGATAGGAATTGTTGTTGTTTAGTCGTTTAGTGGTGTCCGTCTCTTCGTGACCCCCTGGGCCAGAGCACGCCAGGCCCCCCTGTCTTCCACTGCCTCCCTCATGCTGGTAGCTTCGAGAACACTGTCCCACCATCTCGTCCTCTGCCGTCCCCTTCTCCTTGTGCCCTCCATCTTTCCCAACATCAGGGTCTTTTCCAGGGAGTCTTCTCTTCTCATCAGGTGGCCAAAGTCTTGGAGCCTCAGCTTCAGGATCTGTCCTTCCAGTGAGCACGGAGGGCTGATTTCCTTGAGAATGGAGAGGTTGGTTCTTCTTGCAGTCCATGGGACTCTCAAGAGTCTCCTCCAGCACCAGAATTCAAAAGCATCCATTCTTCAGCAATCAGCCTTCTTTATGGTCCAGCTCTCACTTCCATACATCACTACTGGGAAAACCATGGCTTGAACTATACCGGCCTTTGTTGGCAAGGTGATGTCTCTAACACTAATACTAATTTATTATTATTTATACCCTGCCCATTTGGCTGGGTTTCCCCAGCCACTGTGGGCGGCTTCCAGCAAAAAATAAAAAAATATATATTAAAACATCAGTCATTAAAAACTTCCCTAAACATGTATCTGAAGAAGTGTGCATGCACAGGAGAGCTTATACCAAGAACAAACTTAGTTGGTCTCTAAGCTGCCACTGGACAACTTATATATACATATACATACATATATATATACATATACATGCATGCATATATATATATATATATATATATATATATATACGTATATATATATATATGCATGCATGTATGTATGTACCGGTATGTATGTAGCAACACTAATAGAATTAGCAGCCTTGGCGCAACTTCCAGCAGGGACTCCCCGAAAGGGTTAACCTCCGAGCGGCCGCCTCCCCCCGAGAACTACTCCTCCCGGCAGCCCCCGCGGCCACCCTCCAATCCGGCGCCTCCCAGCATGCTCTGGGCGCGGCGCCGGAGTACAAAAGGCCCCTCCTTTCCCTCGGCTCTCCTCCGCCCCGCGGAGCCCCGTCCCGCGACTACACTTCCCGTGGTGCTCCGCGCGGGGCGTACGGCGTCCGCGAGGCGAAGTTTTGGCGGGCGGGTCATGGAGGCGGCTTCGGAGGGGGCGGGGCGCGGGGACGCGCCTGAGGAGAAGCAGCAGCAGCGGCGGCCGGAGGAGCCGAGCGGCGGGATGGGCGAGCGGGGAGCGGCGGGGCGGCGAGCGGCGGCGGCGGCGGGGGCGCCGGCAGGAGGGGGCGACTCGCGGAGGGGCGCCGGAGACGCCGCCCACCCCCCCGAGGGCGGAGACTTCAGGTAAACTCGGCGCCCCTCAGAACCGCCGCCGTGACAGGAAACCCCCCTCCCCTCAAGAAGGCCCCCCATTCAGGGTCCTCGGGGGGGGGGAGGAGGAGGCTGCCCTCCGCCCCAGTGACCCCCCCGTCTCCCCATCCCTCTTGGGGGGCTCTGAAGGGCAGCAAGGACAACGCCCCCCACCCAGCCAGGGGCGCTGGGGGTCCGCGGGGGTCGCTGCTGCCCCTCCTCTATGGGGGGAGGCGGAAGAAAGCGGGGGCCTCGACGGGGTCCCCCTCACCCGGGACCCCCAGAGCTGCCCTTACCTGCCTTGGGCGAGGGGGGGGAGGAGGAGGCTGCCCTTTGGACGGGGCGGGACCCCCGGGGGGGCAGTGGGGTCTTCAGCTCCCCCTCCCGTCTCCTCATCCCTCTTGGGGGGCTCTGAGGGGCAGCAAGGAGACCAGGGGCGCTGGGGGGTCCGCGGGGGGCACTGCTGCCCCTCCTCTTTGGGGGGAGGCGGAAGAAAGCGGGGGCCTCGACAGGGTCCCCCTCGCCCGGGACCCCCAGAGCGGCCCTTATCTGCGTTGGGCGAGGGGGGGGGAGGAGGAGGCTGCCCTTTGGACGGGGCGGGACCCCCGGGGGGGTAGTGGGGTCTTCAGCTCCCCCTCCCGTCTCCTCATCCCTCTTGGGGGGCTCTGAGGGGCAGCAAGGACACCAGGGGCGCTGGGGGGCCCGCGGGGGGCACTGCTGCCCCTCCTCTTTGGGGGGAGGCGGAAGAAAGCGGGGGCCTCGACGGGGTCCCCCTCGCCCGGGACCCCCAGAACGGCCCTTACCTGTGTTGGGTGAGAGGGTGAAGGCGGAGGGACTCACCTGTTGCCAGGTACGCAGGGAGGTTTGGGGGGGTCCCTCCTCCCTTTGCACTTCCTTGCGGGAGAGGTACCCCGTTTCCCCGAAAGCAAGACATCCCCCGAAAATAAGACCTACTTCCAGTTTTGCCTCTCGCTGTAATATAAGGCCTCCCCCAATATAATGCCCCCGAAGCTACTGTAAGGTGTTGTACCGTATACAGGTAATAAATTTCCTTTTTTGGTGGGGTTCAACAATAAATGTGTACAGTATTCTTCTTCATGGAAAAATAAGACATCCCCTGAAAATAAGACCTAGCGAATTTTTGGGAGCAAAAATTAATATAAGACACTCTTATTTTGGGGGAAACAGGGTAGGAAAAACTAGGAGGGACTTATGTGTTTCCCCCTTCATTCCACCCCATGGGTAGGCAAACTA
Organism: Podarcis filfolensis; assembly: GCF_964270895.1. NCBI lineage: Eukaryota > Metazoa > Chordata > Lepidosauria > Squamata > Lacertidae > Podarcis > Podarcis filfolensis. The sequence goes on along the minus strand of NC_139603.1, from coordinate 90,347,771 downwards.
AGACCCAGGGCCGGATCTGGCCCAATTGCCTTCTCAATCTGGTCCGCGGACAGTCCAGGAATCGGCGTGTTTTTACATGAGTAGAATGTGCTCTTTTATTCAAAATGCACCCCTGGGTTACTTGTGGAGCATAGGAATTCGTTCATTTTCTTTTTCTTCAAAATATAGTGCTGACCCCCACAAGGTCTGAGGGACAGAGGACCGGCCCCCTGCTGAAAAAGTTTGCTGACCCCTGTTCTACTTCCTTCTCCCCCAAAATCTAGTTTGGGGTAGAAATGGGTTGCTGAGATGCTGGCTCTGGGGCACCCATTTCACGCCCTGGGTAAGCTCTGAGCAGAGTTGGAAACACACCCCACCCACTGTGTGTTTTCCCCCCTCCTTGTGCTCCCTGCCCCCAATAAAGTAGCCGGCCTCTTCTCAAGGGGCAAAGCAGGGCAATAAAGAGGAGCAGTGAGCAGGGTGTGGCTCCTCTCACCATCCCCGCTTGGGTTCGACTTCTGACCCTGTTCTTGGCTGCTTTTCTTCCTCTTCTGCCTCCCCCCCACTGCCCCATGGCCAGACTGCCTATCCTGTGTGACTCACCCTAGGATTTCACATACACTCTGAGTGTCTCTGTATGTTCCCAGCAGCTGCAAACGTGCTCCCTGGGTGTGCAAACCGACTGTCACAAGGAGTTCTTGGCCATGGCCCCGGGGAAATCCCAAAGCCCTGTCGAAACTGGGGAGGGGGGGGGACAGAGAAGTGAGGCCCCACAGACTGGCTGGTCAAATGTGGCCCCCACCCGCCACTGCCTTCCTTTCCCAAATGTTGCCCATCTCCTAGACTTGCTCTGTCAATAGCTAGGAGGAATGAGGGTGGCTGGGTTTGCCTCCTAAAACGGACATTTCTCCTTCAGCTTTTCTGGCCTTGTAAATAGAGGCAGGCAGGGTCTCTGCAAAAGCCCCCCCCAACTCTCAGCAAAGCCCCCACGTTGACTTAGAAAGGCTCAGGTGTTGGGAGGGCTTGATGCAGGCACATTCCTTCACATCGACCCTCTGCTTTGGGGCTCTTGCTGATGGTGCAGAATAATATTTGGGTTGAGTTAGGTGTTAAATTAAGGGACGCGGGTGGCGCTGTGGGTTAAACCACAGAGCCTAGGACTTGCCGATCAGTTGCTCGGTCCCTGCTCCTGCCAACCTAGCAGTTCGAAAGCACGTCATAGTGCAAGTAGATCAATAGGTACCGCTCCGGCGGGAAGGTAAACTGCGTTTCTGTGCGCTGCTCTGGTTCGCCAGAAGCGGCTTAGTCATGCTGGCCACATGACCCGGAAGCTGTACGTCGGCTCCCTCGGCCAATAAAGTGAGAGGAGCGTTGCAACCCCAGAGTCGTCCGCGACTGGACCTAATGGTCAGGGGTCCCTTTACCTTTTAGGTGTTAAATTGGGATTGCAGGAGGAAGAACCCAGTAGATGCAGAGAGGCTGAGCAGTCCCTGGTGGTATATTTGCAGATAGCTATGACGTTGTCCCGTTCCCCTGTGAAGATGGGCGGGGGAGCCAGGTGCCCTTGGGCCATGGAGGGCTTTTGGTGGGGCAAGTGCATCTCATTCTTGCCCCCCTCCCTTCTTCCAAGAGCATCAGAGGGTTCCCAAAGGTGACAGGGATGGCCCTTCTCATCTTGCCTTGGGACCTGACTCCTAGCTTTGCTGACTGGGGCTGATGTGAGTTACGGTCTGAAACACCCGGAGGGGGCATCAGACCAGGGTAACGTCAGCCCAGAACATCTATCTGGGTGCGGTTGCAGCCCAAGCAGCTGGGAAACCACGAAGCAAAGTGTGCATCTATCAACAGAGGTGGATCAGAGAGCTACCTGTTCTGCAGGTGGAGCAAAAACCCATTTAGCACCTGAATACTGTTGTCTTGGACTACCTGCCCAGGTACTTCTGTTTTCTCTGGAATGTGTGTCATTACACAGCCAGTCCCTTGTGCTGAACCAGCACTTCTGCTCCTTCACTGGAACTGCATGAAAAGAGCAAGCGGTTTTAGGTAGCACCTGCATATTGATTATCCTTCATCCCAAATCTCCGGGTCGCCTCTCAGCAGCTTCAGGTGCCTGTTGGTAAGCTTGCGGAGGAGGGCTGCCTCTGAGGTGCTGCACCTGACTCGCCTGGGATGGGGTACAAAGGATGCAGACTCCGTCTAGGACTTGCAATGCAAATTGCTCCAAAACCACAAAAGTGGTCTGGGGTGGGATACAGCAGGACGTTTTGCTACTACAAAGCAGGTGTAGACCTGGTGGGTACCTGGATGGTGGTATTCCAAGGAGCCTTCTTTGCACTGCCTTTACTGCCGCGGAGGGAAATGGTCGTAACTAAACAGTGGCTCTAGTTGTGGGTGGAGGAAGAGGGTAGTTAGACATTGCATGTTTTGAGGCATGTGATTTGTGCCAAAATGGAGCTGCTTCTGGACTATTAAATGCCAAGAGGCATTCTGTTTCATAGAAAGGAGCCTCTCCAAGACCTGAGTTACTAGTCTCTAGTGATCCTGTGCATGTTAAATCTAGTTTAAGAATCTGAACAAAAGATACCTGGCAGCAGGTCTCACCAGCTTGTGCCTCGCCTGTTTTGCAAACAGAAGTGGAGGGCCCTCTCTGTCCTGTTTGCCAGCTCTGTTTTATTGAAAAGATATTTATTGAAGTTTTACAAAAACATAAATTTTAAAAGGTCATATAAAAAGAAAGAAATGCAAAAAAAAACATAGAGAACTACATGAAAAAGAAAAAAGAAGAATAAAAACAAATCCATTTTTTGTAACCCTAACTCATTATCTTATTTCCTTGGCCTCCTCACACCTCCCCTTTTTGTATTTCTTTCATTTATCTTAACTCTGTATCTTAACATATTATAACTCTATATTTTCATCCATTATCAATTCAATTTTGCATACTCTTGTTAACTTTGTTGCTAATGCCACTTATTTTCAATCCAACATCATTTTAACATTCATTAATTTTACAGTGTTTCTGCAGATAGTCTTTAAATTTCTTCCAGTCTTCTTCCACCAGCTCTTCTCCCAGGTCTCGGATTCTGCCAGTCATTTCCGCCAATTCCATATAGTCCATCACCTTCATCTGCCACTCTTCCAGGGTGGGTAAATCTTGTGTCTTCCAATACTTTGCAGTCAGTATTCTTGCTGCTGTTGTTGCGTACATAAAGAAAGTTCTGTCCTCCTTTGGCACCAATTGGCCGACTATGCCCAGGAGAAAGGCCTCTAGTTTCTTCAGGAAGGTATATTTAAATACCTTTTTCATTTCATTATAGATCATCTCCCAGAAAGCCTTAATCTTTGGGCACGTCCACCAAAGGTGAAAGAATGTACCTTCGCTTTCTTTACATTTCCAACATTTATTATCGGGCAAATGATATATTTTTGCCAGCTTGACTGGGGTCATGTACCACCTGTAAATCATTTTCATAATATTCTCTCTTAAGGCATTACATGCCGTAAATTTCATACCGGTGGTCCACAACTGTTCCCAGTCAGCAAACATAATGTTGTGACCAATATCTTGTGCCCATTTGATCATAGCAGATTTAACCGTTTCATCCTGCGTATTCCATTTTAGCAGCAAATTATACATTCTTGAAAGTATCTTAGTTTTGGGATCTAACAATTCTGTTTCCAATTTTGATTTTTCCACCTGGAAGCCAATTTTTTAAATCCAAATTATAGGCCTCTCTTATTTGATAATAATGAACCCAATCTCGCACTTTATCTTTAATTTCTCAAAACTCTGCAATTTCAATTTATCTCCTTCTTGTTCCAGTATTTCCCAATATTTCGGCCATTTGGCCTCCATATTGAGCTTTTTCTGAGCCTTCGCTTCCATTGGTGACAACCACCTTGGGGTTTTATTTTCCAGTAAGTCTTTGTATCTTATCCAGACATTGAACAATGCTTTCCTGACAATATGGGCCAGCTCTGTTTTATTGAAATGGCAACACCTTGGCCTCCTTGCCTGGGGCTCTTTGCTGGGATGGAGCACATCCTTGGTCTGGATTGGGTGCCTCACTCCCCCGCTTGCCAAAAGCTGCCTTGGAAGGAGACGTGGAGGTGGCCGTGCTGGGGACAACTGGCTTTCCAGCTGTGGCAGATAAGCAGCGGCTTATGGCACCAGGATTCTTACGGAGCCCACAGCTGAGCAACAAATGAGCCTTCCTTGGTCCGGTAGACCTGAAGGAGTGTCTCCACCCCCATTGTTCTGCCCAGACACTGAGGTCCAGCTCTGAGGGCCTTCTGGCAGTTCCCTCCCTGCGAGAAGTGAGGTTACAGGGAACCAGGCAGAGGGCCTTCTCGGTGGTGGCGCCCGCCCTGTGGAACGCCCTCCCACCAGATGTCAAAGAGAACAACAACTACAAGACTTTTAGAAGTCATCTGAAGGCAGCCCTGTTTAGGGAAGCTTTCAATGTTTGATACATTACTGTATTTTAGTATTGTGTTGGAAGCTGCCCAGAGTGGCTGGGGAAGCCCAGGCAGATGGGCGGGGTAATTATTATATTATTATTATTCCTCTTCTACTCCCAGCCTGGGATTGTGGACCGTTTGTCCCTCTATCTCTGTAAGGCAGTGGTAGGCAACCTAAGGCCCGGGGGCCGGATGTGGCCCATTTGCCTTCTCAATCTGGCCCGTGGGAATCACTGTGTTTTTACATGAGTAGAATGTGTGCTTTTATTTAAAATGCATCTCTGGGTTATTTGTGGGGCATAGGAATTCATATTTTTTTTCAAAATATTATCCTGTCCCCCACATGGTCTGAGGGACGGTGGACCCCCTGCTGAAAAAGGTTGCTGACCCCTGCTGTAAGGCTTTCCCTGGCAGCAGCCTTGCAAGGACCTGGGCAAAGGCCTTTTCCCATGGAGGAGTCTCTGCCTCCCCCTGCAGATGCTTAAGGCGACTATTGGGCAAGAATGGCTTTTGTGCCTCCTCCCTGGGAAGGCCGGTGGTTGTAGTCTGGCCGGGAGACACTTGGTTCAGCGGCCTGATCAAAAGAGCGTCAAACGGTGTGGCTGCTGCAAAGCCGGAAGGAGCAAGGACTATTGTGGGGCGGAGAGAAGCTCTTCGATTGAGGTAGCAGCAGGAGGCTGGTCTCCTGCGTCTCTGCTCAAAGGGCACAAGGAATCTGAGCTGAGCTGCCGCTGAGCATGGCTGACCCAGAAACGCTCCGTTGTCGGCAGTTTTTTTTTTTTTGGGGGGGAGCCCTTTGAACTCAGCTCCCCTCCTTGCTGGGCTCTTGGGCTCTGTGTTGCAGTTCCAGCATCACAGCTCCTAAAAGCGGAAGGCGGTATTTTGAGACATTTGGGTTTTTAATACAGTGGTACCTTGGGATGCAAACGGGATCCGTTCAGGAGCCCCGTTCGCATCCTGAACAGAATGTAAGACGAAACAGTGCATCTGCGAGGTCACGTTTCGCGGCTTCCGTGCATGCGCATGATGTCATTTTGACCGTCTGTGCATGCCCAAGCAGCGAAACCCGGAAGTAACACGCTCTGTTACTTCCGGGTCGCCGCGGAGTGCAACCCGAAAATACTTATCCTGAAGCGTATTTATCCTGACGTATGACTTTACTTGGACGTGGGTGGCACTGTGATCTGAAGCACAGAGCCTATGGCTTGCCGATCAGAAGGTTGGCGGTTCAAATCCCCGCGACAGGGTGAGCTCCTGTCGCTCGGTCCCTGCTCCTGCCAACTGCAGTTCGGAAGCACATCAAAGTGCAAGTAGATCAATAGATACTGCTCCGCCAGGAAGGTAAACAGCTTTTCCGTGCACTGCTCTGGTTCGCCAGAAGTGGCTTAGTCATGCTGGCCACATGATCCGGAAGCTGTCTGTGGACAAACGCCGGCTCCCTCGGCCTATACAGTGAGATGAGCGTGCAACCCCAGAGTCGTCCGCGACTGGATCTAAGGTCAGGGGTACCTTTACCTTTTTATGACTGTACTATTTTTAGTGACTCATTAGCTTTTTGGGGGACCAGCAGCTCAGGGGCATGAACCTGAAAAATGAGGAGGTGAATAGAACACCAGGTTCCCCACAATATTTCAGCCCTTGGAGAACTTTGTTTAAGCTGCCCTGTATGTGTGTGTCTGAGGCAGTCATTGAGACACTGATCTGCTTTTATGAGCTGATCACTTGTGGGCAACGTCCGTAATCTTGAAGGGGTATTTGGGACAAGCAGTGATCCATAAGGAGAGCCTGCTAGATCAAGCCAATGGGAGTCCATCTAGGCCAGCCTCCTGTTCTCACAGTGGCCCTAGTTGGAAGCCTGCAAGGAGGATTCGAACGCAAGATCCTTCTTCTCTCCTGTGGTTTCCAGAAATTGGTATTCAGAAGCATTGCCATCATGGCCAGGAGCAATGAGGGATGTATTCCTAGAGCAGTCAGGTATCCTCTCCTACCTTCCTAGACATTCCCACAGCCATCCATAGCTCTCTCCTACTCCATGAATTCGTCCTGTCTTTTAACGCCACCCCTGCCTCCTGCGTAAGGGAGTTCCAGAGTTTAACTGCATTGCATGAAATGTTTCTGTGTCCAATTTCTCCAAGAGTCTGACACGACTAAACAGAGGCCTCAGCAATATATCTATGTATCACCCAATGCCGGATTGAAGTCCAAATCATGTTTTTGGTTTCATAATTGTTGTGATATTTCACAAGAGTGTGTGTGTGCTTGCACGCTATGCAGAAATCACAATGTGGGGAAAACCATGAAGCAAGTCAATGCTTCTAGACCAGGCTTCCTCAACCTCAGCCCTCTAGATGTTTTGAGACTACAATTCCCATCATCCCTGACCACTGGTTCTGCTAGCTAGGGATCATGGGAGTTGTAGGCCAAAAACATCTGGAGGGCCATCCCTGTTAACTCGGCTCATCTCTCCCCTGGCAGTGAATCCTAGGAGCAGGAGCCGGCAAAAATCAAGTTGCGGGGAAAACTGTGAAGCCAGCCCATGGCTCTGCGTAGCTCCATCCTTAATTTAGATATTGGTACAGTATATCACAGGATGCGGGTGGCGCTGTGGGTAAAACCTCAGTGCCTAGGACTTGCCGATTGTATGGTCGGCGGTTCGAATCCCCGCGGCGGGGTGAGCTCCCGTCTTTCGGTCCCAGCTCTTGCCAACCTAGCAGTTCGAAAGCACCCCTAAGTGCAAGTAGATAAATAGGTACCACTTTATAGCGGGAAGGTAAACGGCGTTTCCGTGTGTTGCGCTGGTGCTGGCTCGCCAGAGCAGCTTCGTCACGCTGGCCACGTGACCCGGAAGTGTCTGCGGACAGCGCTGGCCCCTGGCCTCTTAAGTGAGATGGGTGCACAACCCTAGAGTCGGACACGACTGGCGCGAAAGGGCAGGGGTACCTTTACCTTTACCTTACAGTATATCACAGTGTTTAGCTGATGTTGTTGAAAACCAGACATTGCCCAGCCCTACTGCATGTCATGCATAATTTTATAAATTTCTGTCATGTCACCCCTTATCTTTGTGATGCTTCCGTATCTAAACCATCTCCTGTGAGAGAAGGGAAAGTGCAAGCTCGCCTAAGAGAATGTGGTTTTCTCCTGTTAGGTCAGCTCCCTTTCTTGGTGGAATGTAGCTGTGGGTGGCTGGCCCACAGCTCAGCCAAGAGATCGAGATAAAAGGCTTATCCAAACAGATTAAGGGCTGTGATGGATGCTCCAGCAACACTGCCTTGCTTGGGGCTTAATTCCTGGGATTAAGAAACACCCTGGGGTCACGTAGGGGAAATGGCTCAGATTTGTGGAGGGGATGGAAGATTGTTGGGCTGGAGAATGCGGAAGAATCTCTCCCTCTTGCCTCATGAACCTAATTCAGTGGTGTCCAAACTTTTTTCAAAGAGGGCCAGGTTTGATGAAGTGAAGGGGCGTGAGGGCTGACCAAAGGGCCAACCAAAATTGTTGACCTTTTTTTAGGTTTGAAGTTGTTGAGCTTTTCCACCCCAGGATTCTACCCTGGGAATTAAACTGCAACAGGGGCCGGATAAAGCCAACCGCCAGATTAGGCCCCCATAATGGACTTTGGCCCCTTCATGGATCACTGCAAAGGGGCTTGAATAACTCAGAGAAGCTATGAACTATGCCATGCAGGGCCACCCAAGATGGACAGGTCATAGTGGAGAGTTTTGACCAAACGTGATCCACCTGGAGTAGGAACCGGCAGGCCACTCCAGTATCCCTGCCAAGAAAACTCCATGGACACGAGATGGTTGGATAGTGTTCTCGAAGCTACCAACATGAGTTTGACCAAACTGTGGGAGGCAGTGGAAGACAGGAGTGCCTGGCGTGCTCTGGTCCATGGGGTCACGAAGAGGCGCTTCTCCCCACCGCCAGCCTCCAAACCAGGTCGAGATGCAGGCAGCTCTCCGCAAGCCTTGGGAGCCTGGCGGGAACTCCCGTGGGCTCCCAAGGCTTGCGGAGAGCTTCCTGAAGCCTGGAGAGCGAGAGGGGTCGGTGCGCACCGACCCCTCTCGCTCTCCAGCCTTCAGCGAAAGCCTGCATTCGCCCCATAGGACGCACACACATTTCCCCTTCATTTTTGGAGGGGAAAAAGTGTGTCCTATAGGGCGAAAAATACAGTATGTTTTTATTGAAATTTTATTGATGTTAGCTGCCCTGAGCCCGGCTCTGGCCAGGGAGGGCAGGGTATAAATAAAACAACTTCTTCTTCTTCTTCTTCTTCTTCTTAGTCCAGGATCCTGAACTCACAGTGGCCAACCAGGTGCCCCCACGGGAAATCCTCAGGCAGGATCCAAGCCCAAGAGCCCCCTCCCCTCTCAAGGTTTTCAGCGACTGCGAGGGCAGAGCACAGCTTCTCTGGATAATAGTTATTGAGAGCCCAATCATAGAATCTGAGTTGGAAGCAACTAGGGCTGGGCAACACCTGCTTTCCAAGCATTGTGATATACAGTGGTACCTTGGTTTAGGAGCTTTTTCCGTTCCGGAAGTCCGTTCTTAAACCAAAACCATTCTTAAACTGAGGCGTGCTTTCCCTAATGAGACCTCCTACTCCTGGTGCCAGTCCACCGTTCGGATTCTGTTCTTAAACCAAGGTAAAGTTCTCAAACCGGGACACTATTTCCGGTTTGGCGGAGTTCGTAAACCGAATCGTTCTTAAACAGAACTGTTCTTGAACCGAGGTATCACCAGCTAAAAGCATTGTGATGTACTGATAGAATAATGATAATACGACTAAAATTTATTATTTCTATGCTACACATCTGACTGGGTAACCCCAGCTACTCTGGGCGGCTTCCAACAATATCTCACAATGTCTGAAATAAGGATGGAGCTCTGTAGAGGCATTCATAGTTCCCACCCCCCTTGTGATTTCTGCACACACATATCATGATTTGTGATATATTGCCAGGTCAAAAATTATGCAACCAATATCATGATATGGACTTCAAACCAGTTTTTTGGATGATACTGCATTGGCCTGAATATAAGCCTCACTTTCTCCCCCAAATTCTGACCGTGAAAAGTTCAACTGCGGCTTAAATTCGCGACCTTACAAAAATTGGCTTTTGCGATATCGCTTCTGAAACAGACATACGGTAAAATGGAATGGGTGAGAGTGCCTGCGGAATTTTAAGGGAGCGGCTTATATTCGGGTATTGTCTTTTTGTCTCTCCCCCCACGATGCAAGAATCTCAGCTGAAGCATCCATGACAGGTGGCAATCAAGCCTCTGCTGAAGAACCTCCAAGGAAGGAGAGGTCCACAGCCTCTCTTCCATGAACTGGTCTAACCTCCTTTTGAAGCCCTCCCAAGTTGGTGGCCCTCGCCGCCTCCTGTGGAGCAGCGCCCCCTCTGCAAAACCCCCCGGTGCCTCCCAGATGCTTTGACTCCCAATTCCCATCCGTCCCAGTCAGCACTGGGGAGAAACCACAGAAGGTTTTGGGCATGCGTGCTTTGGGGTGCGAATGTGGCTGTGCATTAACCTCTTCTCCCTGCCTGCGTCTAGGGCCGGCCTGCTTCTGCCCCTGCTTCCTCTAACCTCTCCATCCTTCCTTTCTTCCTCCTTCCCTCCCAGATGCCACAGACTTCAGGATTCCCTGCTGAGCTCAGCCAGTGGCTACAGCAACTACCGGGGTATATTGAACTGGTGTGTTGTCATGCTGGTGAGTAGCAAGAGTTTGCCCCTCTGCCCTTGCCCTCCTGCCTTGAGGCTTCTTGGCACCCTGTGCCAGGTCTCTCGCTGCACCTCTGCCCTCCTGAGTCTCCCAGCGGCAGCAACAGCAGCAGCTGCCAGTCCCCAGACAGAGGCACCCAGATCCCTTCCCTGCAGAGGAGCTGGCCAGGAGCCAGGCAGACGGACATACTCCAGGGGCAAGGAGGCCGTTGTGGCCTTCCCTGATGGCACAGAAGGGCTATTGTGGTGTTGATAGGCCGGCAATCTGGTCCCGGGATGCTAGCTCCTGGGGTAATAATAATAATAATAATAATAATAATAATAATAATAATTTATTATTTATACCCCGCCCATCTGGCTGAGTTTCCCGAGCCACTCTGGTTGGCTTCCAATCGAGTGTTAAAAAGAATACAGCATTAAGTATTAAAAACTTCCCTAAACAGGGCTTCCTTCAGATGTCTTTAAAGATAAGATAGCTGCTTATTTCCTTCACATCTAAAGGTAGGGCGTTCCACAGGGCGGGCCCCACTACCGAGAAGGCCCTCTGCCTGGTTCCCTGTAACCTCACTTCTTGCAAAAAGTGAAGTGAAACTGCGTGCCTTTGCTGTGGGAGGAGGCCTTAATCAGCCTGGGCAAAATGCTTGAACAAATCATGGGGCGAGATAACCCTCCTTCTTCTGGCTGCTTAACTCTTGGCTAGCGTGGGGTCTGAGCTTTAATAATAATAATAATTTATTTGTACCCCGCCCATCTGGCTGGGTCTCCCCAGCCACTCTGGGCGGCTTCCAACAAAGATTAAAAATACATTAAAATGTCACACATTAAAAGCCTTCAGATGTCAGGTAGTTGTTTATCTCTTTGACATCTGATGGGAGGGCGTTCCACAGGGCGGGCGCCACCACCGAGAAGGCCCTCTGCCTGGTTCCCTGTAGCTTTGCTTCTCGCAGGGAGGGAACCGCCAGAAGGCCCTTGACGCTGGACCTCAGTGTCTGGGCAGAATGATGGGGGTGGAGACGCTCCTTCAGGTAATCAAGCAATCAAGTCAGTGGAGGCATGCTCCATCCATCTGAAGAGAGCCTCCAAGTTCAGAAGCAGTGTACCTGTGAATATGAGGTGCTGGGGCACACACACACACATGCCTGAGGGATGCCTGTCTCTGCCTTCATGCTGACTTTGTGGGCTACCCGGAGCACTTGGTGTTGCGATGGAAACAGGGTAGTCTGGTCCAATACGTCCCTCTAATAATAGTAATACTTACAATTTTTTTGTTTATGCCCTGCCCATCTGGCTGGGTTGTCGCAGTTACTCTGGGTAAGGAGCAGCCCCAGCAGAAACTGGTCCTGCCAAGGTGCACAGAGGCCTTGGCGAAGCCTGGAATTAGTCTGTGAAACTGAGCAGGCAGGACTTGGAAAGAAAGACGGGCAGTCTCTCAGTAGTAGTAGTAGTAGTAGTAGTAGTAGTATAGTAGTAGTAGTAGTAATTATTATATTTCTTTCTTTCTTTCTTTCTTTCTTTCTTTCTTTCTTTCTTTCTTTCTTTCTTTCTTTCCCACCCATCTGGCTGGGTTTCCCCAGCCACCCTGGACAGCTTCCAACAGAACACTAAAATACAATAACCTATTAAACATTAACAGCTTCCCTAAACAGGGCTGCCTTCAGATGTCTTCTAAAAGTCTGGTAGTTGTTGTTCTCTTTGACATCTGGTGGAAGGGCATTCCACAGGGCGGGCGCCACCACCAAGAAGGCCCTCTACCTGGTTCCCTGTAACTTCGTTTCTCGCAGCAAGGGAACCGCCAGAAGGCCCTTTGCTTTGATTCTCCTCCTGCAACCCTCTTGGGTGGGGGGCGACCTCGGTGCTTGGCTGTCTCTGCTCCTGCTGCCCAGGCGAGGAGAGGCGATGGCAGCAGCTGGCACGTACCCCAAAGCGCTCTCTGGCCCCCTAGCCACTGGGCTCCACTCTGAGGCTGCCTTGTCTGGCAGTATAGAAAGCTATGTGATGCTTCCAGGAAAGGCTCAACTTCCAGACTGGGATGTTTATGGGAAATTAGCTTTCAGTGCCTGTTCTCTCCTACCCTGCAACTCCACTAACCCTCTTTGTGTAGGGGGCTTTCCAGTTTCAATCCCCAAATCTTTCTGCTTTGGGTTCAGCTGGAGCCAGCACGTCAGGGGCCAATCCCGAAAAGGCCCCGCACTTTGAACTGCCGCCTGTGCATCCCCATCCCTATCCAGCTTCTTCCTGAAGCCCCCCTTTGCTGAAGTACCACCCCCCCACTTCCTAAGGGGAAAACTGTGACTTGTGGGCCTGATCCCTTCTGCTGTGCCCCCTCCTTGTTGTGGGGTGCTAGGCAGGGGGGAGAACACTTCCTTGCCCTGCATGCCATGCTAAGGGTGGGCTGGGTGGAAGAAATGCTCCCTTTTTCCTCCAAGGCAGCCCAGATGTTGTTTAAGCTCCCTTCGGTCCGTCTGTCCCCAGTGGAGGAGAGGTGAGCTCAAGAATGCAGCAGGAGGGTGGTGTTGAAAGAGGAAGTCCCTTCCACCTTTGCTCCCCACGACCTTTGCTCCCGGGACATGACCCTGCTCACCCTCGATTGGGAAATCAGGCGGTAGGCAGGCTTGTGGTTTAGCAACATGCCTCGCTATCTTTCCATCTCTTTCCTTGTCCTCCTCCTCTGTAGCAAGTGCTCAGGGTGAAACTCGCCCACACGGGCTGGAAGGCGTGTGGCAAGACAGCGTGGCTGGTCCTGCTGCCCATCCCACAGCAAAATAATGATGATATCAAGTTAATTAATTTTATCCTGTTCTTCTGGCACTCTGGACGGCTTCCAATAAAATATAAAAACAGCAGAACATTGAGAACTTCCATAAGGAGGTGAGCTGACATTGCAGAATGGAGATTAAACAAAGAAATAGTAGAGGAAGGTAAAAATAATAATTAAAGAGTATTTTGAGTTTGACCTCAATCAAGGGGTGGATGAGAAAGGGGTCTGGGACGGAAGCAAGGCAGTCCTAGGGGCTTACTAATACAACAGAATGCGTGTCTGAGGAAGTCGGAAGAAAGTAAAAAATTGGAAAATATTAATATTGGAAAATTGGAAAATATTTAATATTGGAAATATTAAATGAGTTAGGAAGGAAAGGGGAAAAGATAATACAAAAACCTGGAAATTTAGAAATATTACAAGATTTACAAGATTTACAATATTAAAAACTATTACAAACAGCTCTCTAAGCTGCCTGACCAGTTGCCAGAATTGTAGCTCTGTTGCCCCCAGTTGCTCCCCTCCTAAACTGATCAGTCCCACAGAATCCTCTTTAGTGCTGGGGGAGGGAAGGGCCTGAGACCAGCCTCCCATTGCATTGCATTTTCTCATTTATATCCTTATTTATTTACAAAATTTACGCACCTCCAAGCGGTTTACAGAAAAGATAAAGCCATAAAAATTGGGGGTGGAGGCGAGAATTGCAATACATTAAAACGTGCAATAAGTTAAAACACTAAATCAGATTATAATTCCCTCCAGCATTTCTAAGCATGTGGGCAGGCTTGTCTGAACAGGAAAGTTTTAGCAGAAATTCTATGGTGAAGGTGCCTGCTGGCTATTGAGAGACAGTTATGGCCGGTTTTTGAGATTGGGATTGGAAGGAAGGGGTTTGGGGTTGGCATTTGCTGCGGGATCTGCTGCTCACTTCCATCCCCTCTGTCTTCCAGGTCTTGAGCAATGCTCGCCTCTTCCTAGAGAACCTCATCAAGTAAGTCTTGCGCTCCTCTTCGGTTGGGGTGGGGGGATGGCAGCAGTGGAGAGACCTCCCCTGGGATGCTACAATTCTGCCATAGCAGATCAGAGTGGATGTGACAGGCTGCCTTTGGGGGCAGGCATAGGCAGACTCCAGCCATCCAGATGTTTGGGACTACAATTCCCATCATCCCTAGCTAACAGGACCAGTGGTTATGCTCTGCGCCCTTGAAGCTGTCCCAGAAACTCCAGCGGGTGCAGAATGCTGCAGCGAGGCTCCTCACGGGGTCTCTGCCATGGGAGCATATTCACCCAGTGCTTTTCCAGCTGCACTGGCTCCTGGTGGAGTACAGGGTCAGATTTAAGGTGCTGGTTTTGACCTTTAAAGCCCTTCACGGCCTAGGACCCTCGTACCTATGGGACCGCCTCTCCTGGTATGCCCCACGGAGAGCCTCAAGGTATGGCAACACCCTAGTGGTCCCGGGCCCTAAGGACGTTAGATTAGCTTCAACCAGAGCCAGGGCCTTTTCAACACTGGCTCCGGCCTGGTGGAACACTCTGTCTCGTGAGACCAGGGCCCTGCAGGATCTGATTTCCTTCCGCAGGGCCTGTAAGACAGAGATATTCCGCCTGGCCTTTGGCTTGGAGCCAATTTGATTCCCTCCCCCTCTTTTCTTTTTCCTTTCTCCTCCTGTGATGAGGCTGCATTTTAATGTTTTAATGTTTCAATATTTTGATTCTTGTATTTTAATCTTGTTGTGGTCATTCAACTTGTTTTTATTATTGCTTGTTAGCCGCCCTGAGCCTGGCCTTATAAATAAACATTATTATTATTATTATTATTATTATTATTATTATTATTATTAGTCCCAAACATCTGGAGGGCCAGAGTTTGCCTATGCCTGCTTTGGGGACCTGTCTCTTGTTGCTCTCAGAAGCAGCAAGGAGGAGGGCAGATCCTGGGACCTTGAGGGGGGGAGAGAGGAGGGGAGGGCTGCAACTCAAGGGCAGAGCACCTTCTTGGCTTGCAGAAGGTCGCTGGTTCAGTCCTCAGCATCTCCAGGCAGGACTGGGAGAGAGCCATGGCTGCCAGACAGTGCAGGGGCATAGGAAGGCACCCTCTCTGAGTCGGACCATGCAAGCTCAGCACTGATGGACTGGCAAGATGGTTTCCTGCTGCTCCAGAGCGGAGGACTCGAACCCATGGCTTCAAGGGACAAGGAGGTGCCAACTAAACATTAGGAGGCACTTTATGAGGGCGAGAGCCTTTCAGCAGCACAGAAGACGACCTCGGGAGATGGCTGACTCTCCTCCCTTGGAGGTTTTTAAGCAGAGCTTGGGTGACCATCTGCCAGAGATTATTTACAGGTGAAACTCGGAAAATTAGAATATTGTGGAAAAGTTCGTTTATTTCAGTAATTCAACTTTAAAGGTGAAACTAATATATGAGATAAACTCATGACATGCAAAGTGAGATATGTCAAGCCTTTATTTGTCATAATTGTGATGATTATTTCGTACAGCTGATGAAAACCCCAAATTAGCAATCTCAGAAAATTAGAATATTAAATGAAACCAGCAAAACAAGGACTGCAAATAGAGCAATATTGGACCTCTGGGATGTAGAATCAACACAGAGTGTGGAAACTTCACACTGGACTTACTGAATTACTGAAATAAATGAACTTTTCCATGATATTCTAATTTTCCGAGTTTCACCTGTAGCTGTGATTCCTGCATGCCAGGGGGACCCTCAGAGGGCATGACCCCCAGAGGTCCCTTCCAACTTTATGAAAAACTTTTGTCCTGCAACACAGGGCTGTAGTGATGCTTGCCAGTTCAAAGTTTGCGCCTCTGACCATGTGCTCCTTCCCTCCTCAGGTACGGCATCTTGGTGGACCCCATCCAGGTCATCTCCCTGTTCCTGAAAGATCCCTACAGCTGGCCTGCCCTGTGCCTTATTATCGGTGAGTCAAGTGATCTCGGCATTTGTCTTGAATTTCTCTTCACGACCCAGCAGACGCCTGGTCTCCGCTTGGCTCCTGCCACTTGCACCTCTTGAAGAGCTTCCTGCTTACAAAACTCCTCGCGGCCTCCGTGTCCTGCAGCTTTTTGGTCCCTGGTGCTGCCAGTCTCCTGCACCGTTCAGATCAGGGCTCTTGAGTGAGGCAATGCGTGTGCATGAGAGAGAGAGAGAGAGGGGGGGGGGGGTTGGAGGTGGCGGGGGATGAATGGATGGGAGTGCCTCTTCTGGGGTTCTGCTAGATGAGCCTTGGGGGTCCCTTCCAACCTGCAGGCTTGCAAATTCCTGGGCTGGCTGAGAACAGGGACCCAAATCCTTGTTCCTGGTGCACTGCCCAGCAATGATTGCCAACTTCTGCTTTCCCCCCAGTGGCCAATGTGTTCGCTCTGGCAGCTCTGCACATTGAGAAGAGGCTGGCGGCGGTAAGTGTGCTTTGGGGGGCAGGCTGGGATCCCTTGCGAAGCGGGCTCTCTTTAGGGCTTAGGCTCAGGCTATCTGAAGGATCGTGTTCAGCCATACGGACCTGCCTGGGCTCTGAGATCTTCAGGGGAGGCCCTTCTCTCAGTCCCGCCACCCTCACTGGCATGCTGGGTGGCGGCGCAGGGGAGGGCCTTCTCGGTGGTGGCTCCTCCAAGACAACTTTGGATGCCCTTTCCTAGAGAAGCCAGACTGGCTCCCTCCTTGTTGTCCTCCTGCTGGCCAGTGAAGACTGTGTTTTCCCAACAGGCCTTTGGGAACACTGACTGTTCTTCTTTTTAAGGAAGCGCTTGTCATAGTGCTGCGCTGTTTTTATTACCAGTATTTATTTATATATATATATAATATATATACATATATAATTTTTTTTAAAAAAATACTGTTTTAATCCTATTAGAGTTTAATTCCCCCTTTGACTGTTACAGCTGATAATGCTTTCAGCTTTGTATCTGCATCATATTGATTTCTTTAAGCTGCCTTGAGTCCTGGTTTACAACACCCTGATTTTAGGGGTGGGCAGGTAGCGCTTAAGGTGGCCATAGAGCATTGCCCCTGTTTCCCTTCCTTCCGCAGGGCTCTGTGTCGGAGCACCTTGGGGCCGTCCTGCACACCGTTAACCTCCTGACAATCTTATGCTTCCCTGCGCTGGTGACTCTTGCTGTCACCTCCATCACGCCAGGTGAGTGAACAGCCACCCCCCCCCCGACCTGTGGACTTGCTCTGAAAAGGTGGCTTTCTGTTACGGGCTCCTGGGTGGCAGGGCCCCTAGATTGGGGGGCCGGTTGCAGGAGAGGTGTACGTTTCTTCTCTCTCTCTGCATAACTAGCCTATAGTGCAGAATCAGCACCTGCATTTGACGTCCCATCCCCTTTTGCCTGGTCCATCCCACCCGCCACTCACATCTGGCCCCCAGGAGGTTGCTTTGAAGGGAATGTGGCCCTTGATTTGAAAAGCAGCTTTCCCACATGTCTGAAATAAGGTTGGAGCTACAGAGAGGCATTACCTGGCTTCACAATTTCCCCCACATTGTGATTTTTGCATAGCGCACGCACAGACACACACATGTCATGATTCGCGATATATAAGTGTTGGTGCTGACCCTTAAAACCCTAAACGGCCTCGGTCTAGTATATGTGAAGGAGCGTCTCCACCTCCACCGTTCTTCCCAGACACTGAGGTCCAGCACCGAGGGCCTTCTGGCGGTTCCCTCCCTGCGAGAAGCCAAGTTACAGGGAACCAGGCAGAGGGCCTTCTCGGTGGTGGCGCCCACCCTGTGGAATGCCCTCCCACCAGATGTCAAAGACATCTGAAGGCAGCCCTGTTTAGGAAAGATTTTAATGTTTAATAGACTATTGTATTTTAGTGTTCTGTTGGAAGCCGCCCAGAGTGGCTGGGGAAACCCAGCCAGATGGGCGGGGTATAAATAATAAATTATTATTATTATTATTATTAATATTAATCGCCAGGTCAAAAATTATGGAAACGATATCACAATACAGTGGTATGTCTGGATGCGAACGGGATCTGTTCCGGAGCCCTGTTCACATCCTGAGCAGAACGCAACCCACATCAGCGCAGGTCGCGATTCGCCACCTCTGCGCATGCCATTTTGAGTGTCTGCGCATGCGTGAGCAGCAAAACCTGGAAGTAACCCATTCCATTACTTCCGGGTCACCACGGAACGCAACCTGAAAACGCTCAACCTGAAGCGACTTTAAACCCCGAGTTATGGCTATATGGGCAGTTTGGGATGTTGTATCGCTCTCTTGCCCTGGGCTTGTGGCCCAGGCAGAGGCGGGCCGTGAACTGGGAGGTTTCTCCTTCTCAGAAGATGCTGGCGCACAAAGTCACCTTGTCCTGTCTCCCCCCTCAAAATAGCCTTTGAGAAGAGCTACCTCTTCTCGATGGGGGTTGGTCAGTGTTAACGGAGAAATCTATCTGAGGGCTCGCTTGGACAAAAAAAGCAAGGACACCAGCCAGGAATACCAGAGCAAAACAGCAGCCAGTCGGCTTGGTCTTGATTGAAGACTGTCGCGACAGGACTCCCACCTGTTTCAGGGTGGAACAAGATGGAAGCCCCGAACAAAAGACCCCCCAAACTTTTATTAGCTGCTAATCCCCATGTTACACCCCCAACTACATCACTCATATATCACGGTTGCATCATGAAAGGGGAGGTCTAGTGGCAGGAAACTGAGCATCCTGTACCCTGCCCCATGGTTCCCCTTGCCCTCTACCAAACACCCATCAAGTGGAATGAAAGAGATATTTACATTTCCCTGTTTCCCAGCCACACCCTTCTCTCTTCATCTGGGTTTATTATTTCTGGAATGGCTACCTGTCTGGCACTCAGTTATCAGGATGCCAGGGATTATCCCTCAGGCAGAGGGGCTGCTGAGTAGCTGAGCTCACGTCTATAGGGATTTCTGAAGTTTTCCCAGTGAGCCAGTACATAGATACATCTATCAGTGAATTCTTACATTTGGTATCGTGCAGCAGAGGCCCTTTGAACAGATAGGAAGAAACTGTGATGAAGTGTTTTGTGGGGACAAGTCACAAAAGTCACAAACGTGATTGTTCTGATTTTGGTAGTGGGCTGCATGTGCATGATATCTGCTGGAGGGGCAACCCCCCCCAAACCTATACATAAATTCCTGCAACATCAGTGAGTCAGGCTGGCTTCACCCCCTTCCTGCCTCTGGGGCATGCAGATTATCTGGGGTGGTGTGTGTTGCGTCTCTCGCTCACCTGCTTCTCTCCTCCCTCCGCAGTTGGGGCCGTCTTTGCTCTGAGCGTCCACACCATCCTTTTCCTCAAGCTCTTCTCCTTCAAGGATGTCAACAAGTGGTGCCGGGAGAAGAGGCAAGCCAAGGCCACCCGAACCCGCTCCGGTGAGCCCTGAGCCAGGCCTGGTGGGGGCACCTGAGACCCTCCCCGAGTGCCAACTGGGATGGCTTTGAAAGAGGGTTGGACAAATTCATGGAAGAGGAGAGGGGTGTCCGTGGCTACAAGCTGGGCTGGCTAGACTGTTCCTCCTCTCTTGGAGGCCACAAGGCTCCTGATACGAGCTTCTGGAAACCACAGCAGGGACTCAGGTCCTGTGCGCCAGTTTTCCATCTGGTTGGCCGCTGCCAGAAGAGGATGCTGGACTGGTCCAGCGCCGAGGGTCCTCTGGTGGATCCCTCATTGCAAGAAGTGAGGTTACAGGGAACCAGGCAGAGGGCCTTGTCGGTAGTGGCACCCGCCCTGTGGAACATCCTCCCTTCAGATGTCAAGGAAATAAACAACTGACTTTTAGAAGACATCTGAAGGCAGCCCTGTTTAGGGAAGTTTTAAATGTTTAATGCTGTATTGTTTTTAACACTCGATTGGGAGCCGCCCAGAGTGGCTGGGGAAACTCAGCCAGATGGTTGAGGTATAAATAATAAATTATTATTATTATTATTATTTATTATTATTTATTATTATTTATTTATTTATTATGGTTGGGGCCACTTTTGACCTCATCCAGCTGCCTCCTCTTCCATTCTAATGCCCTTTTCTGTGCACCTTTCTGGCTTGAGTTGACTTATGGAATGATAGAATTGTAGAATGAGAAGGGACCCTATGGGTCAGGAATAAGGCAACGACTGTGGGTAGTTCATCTGGTAGAGCAGGAGACCCTTAATCTTGTGGCCCTGGGTCCAAGCCCCATGTTGGGCCCAAGATTTCTGCCTTGCGGGGGGTTGTTCTGGATGACCTTTGGGGTTCCTTCCAACGCTGCCGTTCTCTGACCTGTGTTCTCTGACTGATGCCCTTTCGTTGTCTGTTCCAGCTGCCGGGTCGCAGAAGGCCAATGGGAACGTGGCCTCGGGGGCCGTGGCTTACCCAGCGAACCTGACCTATAGAGGTAACATGGCCAGGCAAGACCTCCGTGGTGGGGGGTTCCCTGTGGCTCTGGCGGGGTTGGGGGTTTGGCGGCAACGCCATCCTGGGGCTTACACTCCTGACCTCCCCCCTTCCTCTGGGAGGCTGGAGCTTTGTGGCGCTTGCCTTCCCCTGGCATGTTGTGGCTCTGAGGTCAAAGGTCCCCTGGGATTAATCTGCTCCCCACCCCCCCACATTGGGGAACTGGGGAAGCTGCCTTGTTTGGAGTCAGACCATTGGCCCATCTAGGGCAGTGTTCCCTGCACTGACCGGCAGAAACGGCTCTCCAGGATTTCAGGCATCCAAGTTCCCTCAGCCTTGCTTGCCTGGGGAGATGCTGTTGGAGGGGGTGGGTGGGTTGGGGCTGGGGTATTCTGCATGCAACTCACTTTCTCTGTGCCTGAGCTGTGGTCCTTTTCCCAAAGGGAGAGGCCAGCTCCTGTTTGGTGCCCCTGCCCTTAATGCCTCTCTCCTCCTATTTCCATGGCAGACCTCTACTACTTCCTCTTTGCACCGACCTTGTGCTACGAGCTGAACTTCCCGCGCTCTCCTCGCGTCCGCAAGCGCTTTCTGCTGCGCAGGCTGGCTGAGATGGTGAGACCCCCTCTCCTGGGTCTGGCGGCGACCCATTCTCTTTGCCCCCTGCCCACCCCCAGCTCCCCACCCCCTTTGCAAGGCAATGAAGGCTGTTATACTGTCATACCTCGGGTTAAATGTGCTTCAGGTTGAGCATTTTCAAGTTACGCTCCGTGGCGACCCGGAAGTAATGGAGCGCTTTACTTCTGGGTTTTGCCGCTCGTGCATGCACAGATGCTCAAAATGACGCCACGCACATGCGCGGAAGCGGTAAAATGCGACCCGTGGATGCGCAGTCGCATCTTACGTTTTACTTAGGATGCGTATGGGGCTGCGGAACGGATCCCGTTCGCAGCGTGCTGCGAGTCCCCGAGACGGTGGCTGAATATTTAGTGTAGGTTGCACACATGTAAGGACCGCCCCCCCATGCCAAGAAGATGCTGCCTGCCTCCCCTGTAATATTGGAGGGGTCAGGAATTCACCCAGTGTAGTGTTGGGGCCGTAGGGAGGGGTGGGAACTGCTAGCGAGGAAGGCTCAGGGTCTTGGAAGGCCTGCAGGGTTGTGAGAAAGAGTTTTCGCCTGGAGGCTGGGTGTAGGGCTCATCCTGCCTGGCTGCTGGCGGAGCTGCCGATAGGAACATAAAGAGACCCCTGCTGGATCAGGTTATTGGCTTATCTGTGCTGTGGGTTAAACCACAGAGCCTAGGACTTGCCGATCAGAAGGTCGGCGGTTCGAATCCCCGCGATGGGGTGAGCTCCCGTTGCTCGGTCCCTGCTCCTGCCAACCTAGCAGTTCGAAAGCACGTCAAAGTGTAAGTAGATAAATAGGTACCACTCTGGCGGGAAGGTAAATGGCATTTCCGTGCGCTGCTCTGGTTCGCCAGAAGCGGCTTAGTCCTGCTGGCCACATGACCCGGAAGCTGTACGCCGGCTCCCTCGGCCGATAAAGCGAGATGAGCGCTGCAACCCCAGAGTTGGCCACAACTGGACCTAATGGTCAGGGGTCCCTTTACCTTTACCTTTAGTCAGCAATCAGGTGCTTATGGGAAACCAGCAAGCACAACATGAGCGCAACACCCTGGTTTCGGAAGCCCTGTTTAGGGAAGTTTTTAATGTTTGATGTTTTATTGCACTTTTAATATTCTGTTGGGAGCCTCCCAGAGTGGCTGGGGAAACCCAGCCAGATGGGCGGGGTATACATAATAAATAATAAATAACAAAAAAATAAAAATTATTATTAATTATTATTATTATGCCACTGTCCCCTCTTGGCATTATTATTATTATTATTTATTATTATTATGCCACGGAGAAGCAGAAGTAAGATGTGGAGATATGCTCCAGAGATCCAGATTGTGGGGAGCCCCAAGAAATTAATAAATACAATTTGGACTATAATTTGATTTTTTTATTTTTTTATTTTTTTTATTGAGGTATTATGATTAGATATTCAATTGGAGGTTTTTTATTGGAAAACCAATAAAAATGATTTTTTTAAAAAAATATGCCACTGTCCCCTCCTGGCTAGCAGCCATCGACTGTCTCCCTCTTCCATCCGTGTGTCCGATCCGGCTTTTAAAGTCTTCCAGTTTGGTGGCCGTCCTGCCGCCTGCAGGAGTAAGTTCCATAGATTAACGAGAGAAAAGGACTTTCCTGCACCTGACCTGAACCTTCCAGCCTCCCGCTTCCTTGAACATTCATGAGTCTCGTGTTGATGGTGTCCCACTCCTGGCCTCTTCTTTTTCTCCCCCCTTTTCCAGCTCTTCTTCCTCCAGCTGATGGTGGGGCTGATTCAGCAGGTAAGTGGGGGCAGGTGGGGCTTGCTCTGTACCTGCTGCTGACACCTTTGAAGCAAAGGGCATGGCAGGGGGGTCTGGCCAGAGAGCACCACCTGGGCAGGGTGCCTAAAGCAGACCACAGGCTCTCTCTGGTTCCAGTCTAGAAGTAGTCAAGAGCTGCCCTGTGCCCCCTTCTGGAGTGTCTGGTGCAGAGGTGGGGGGCAAACGAGATGCTGAAGCAGACACAGGGGGCCAAGGACAGGAAGGGGTGCAGAGACGGTTGCCACCTTCCCTGATTCAACTGCTAAAACCGTTTGGAGGTACTGGAACACTCCCGTTGAACATCTGCCTGACTTGGCAGTTCTGCAGGGGTGCTGCATGTGGGCTGAAGCTGATCTGCCTAGATGGAAGCTTGTTACGTTATTACCGTATTTTTTGCTCTATAACACACACTTTCCCCCTTCTAAAAAGTAAGGGGAAAGGTGTGTGCGTCTTATGGAGCGAATGCAGGCTGCGCAGCTATCGCTGAAGCCAGGAGAGCAAGAGGGATCGGTGCGCACCGATCCCTCTTGCTCTCCTGGCTTCAGCAATAGCCACGCAAAGCCTCTTGAGCACAGCGGGAGGCGCCCCTGCCTCTTCGCTCAGGAGGCTTTGCGTTGAGGCTGCCCGCTCGCTGTCCTGGCTTCTGGCTTAGCCACGCGCACCCTCTTCCGGGCAGGGGGAGCCTTCATCCCGCTGCCCGGGAGAGGCTGAGTGCGGCTATCCCAGAAGCCAGATCCCTCTTGCTGTTCTGGCTTCTGGGATTCAGAATATTTTTTTTCTTGTTTTCCTCCTCCAAAATATAGGTGCATTTTAGGTCTGGTGTGTCTTATAGAGCAAAAAATACGGTATTTATTTAAACATTTGACATACCGCTTCGCTGGAATTGTCTTCCCGAGTGGTGTGCAGAAAAAGTAAAAAATGGTTAAAGCTAAGATCAGACTTTGGTGGAAATTCCTGTTGGAATAAAAAGACAAATTCTTCAGCGAGTGCTGGAAGTCCAAGAGGGGAGCAGGAACTGAAGAAGGGTGATAGTGCTGGTGGTTGGAAGAGGGGTCTGTTCAGAGGCTCTGAGACCTTTCTGTCTAGGTAGGGGTCAGAGCAGGGACTTTCCAGAACTTGGTGGTATGTTTTGGGTCCCAGTAGTTGGAGGAGTTGGGGCAGCCTTGCCCTTGTGATCAGAGTTGGGGTTGGTTCTCTATACTGCACAAGGATGACTTTTCTTTCCTCCGGTTTGGAAATTGTTTCCCATTTGGTTGTGTATTTTTTTGATGTGGTTTATTTATTGTTTGTTGGGACGCGGGTGGTGCTGTGGGTTAAACCACAGAGCCTAGGGCTTGCCGATCAGACGGTCGGCGGTTCGAATCCCCGCTACGGGGTGAGCTCCCGTTGCTCAGTCCCTGCTCCTGCCAACCTAGCAGTTCGAAAGCATACCAGTGCAAGTAGATCAATAGGTACCACTCCGGCGGGAAGGTAAATGGCGTTTCCGTGCGCTGCTCTGGTTCGCCAGAAGCTGCTTAGTCATGCTGGCCACATGATCCGGAAGCTGTACGCCGGCTCCCTTGGCCAATAAAGCGAGATGAGCGCCGCAACCCCAGAGTCTGCCACAACTGGACCTAATGGTCAGGGGTCCCTTTACTTATTTATTGTTTATGACTTTTGTAATTATGTAAATCTTGCTATGCTGTAAGCTGCCTTGAACATTGTTTTTTAAACTGTGGAAAGGTGGCATACAAAAAATAAGATGATGATGATGACTTCTGTGCCACAGGGCCAGAGAACATTCCCTCAAACCAAGGAGGCTAAGCTGGGTTGTATCTTATGGGGCTGGGCTAGATGACCCCTGGCTTTAACCTCCCCCCTGGGCCCTATTAACCTGATTTTAATGTGTGCTTGTTGCAGTGGATGGTCCCCACAATCCAGAACTCCATGAAGCCTTTTCGGGTAAGCCATGCCCTGGGGACCCCCTTCTCCACCACGGTGCTGGGGAACTGCTTGTGGACACCCCCCCCCCAAGAAAGCAGGACTGGCCCACAACGTGCCCTTAGAGCTGTAATGGGAAAAGTGGGGAGGGAGAAATGATACGCTTCTGAGTTTTAAAAAACCACAGCTTAGCTTATGGCTGGCCTGGGGGCCTTTTAAGTGCTCAGCACCTGCAACTAGGGGAGGGGTCTGCAGGGTGTGTTGGTTGCCAGCGTCCCAAAGGAGAGCTGCCTGGACAGCCCACCCCCCAAGAAGGCACAGGGGCTTGGTACTTTTCTGCCATCCACACCCCGGATGTGGATGCCTTATGAGGAACGGCTAAGGGAGCTGGGCATGTTTAGCCTGGAGAAGAGGAGGTTAAGAGGAGATATGATAGCCATGTTCAAATATATAAAAGGATGTCACATAGAGGAGGGAGAAAGGCTGTTTTCTGCTGCTCCAGAGAAGCGGACACGGAGCAATGGATCCAAACTACAAGAAAGAAGATTCCACCTAAACATTAGGAAGAACTTCCTGACAGTAAGAGCTGTTTGACAGTGGAATTTGCTGCCAAGGAGTGTGGTGGAGTCTCCTTCTTTGGAGGTCTTTAAGCAGAGGCTTGACAACCATATGTCAGGAGTGCTCTGATGGTGTTTCCTGCTTGGCAGGGGGTTGGACTCGATGGCCCTTGTGGTCTCTTCCAATTCTATGATTCTATGATTCAATGACACTCTGCAGCTGACTCTTGCTCTCCTCTCCCTTGCAGGACATGGACTATTCCAGGATCATCGAGCGCCTTCTGAAACTAGCTGTACGTACCACAAACTGGGCTTCCTTCCCAGGACACCTGGGCACAGAGGGTTGGGATGGGGATGGGGATGGGGATGGGAGCAGGCCTCCGGGGTTGGATCCCGCAAGTCAAGTCACAACTGGGGGCTGTCCAGGTCCTTTGGACTATGGTTCCAATCACTCCCAGCATCAAACGAACAAGATGGTGGGAGTTGTAGTGGGGGGCTGGACTATATTTTGAAAAATATAAATACCCTGTAAGCCGGTCCCGCAGTTGCCTCCGGACCTGGAGGAGGAACGCACTCTGCACGCGCTCAGGAGCTCTTCTCTGCATGCCTGCTCACTGGCGTTGTTGACGCGCAGCAGCTGCTCCATCAGCCGGTCCCCGCGGAGCTCCCAGGCGGCATGCACCATGCGATGTGGCCCGTCGTCCGAGGCCAGCTTGGCGGGCAGGCCGCACGCAGCTCGCCCTCCAGCTGCTCCAGTGCGGCCGCTGAGCCGGGTGCCAGGCACGAGGCCAGTAGGCATGCCAAGCTCTGGCTGAAGCCCTGTGATGTGCCCGTCATGATGCCCGCCACCCGCCCGCCTCTCCGTCCATGGGCGTACTGGGTTTACCTGAGCACGCGGGTGGTGAGGCTTTGGATCCGAAGCTGTGCCAGGGTCACGGAAGTCAGTCCCTGCGCGGTGACTGACCGAGCGGGCGGCAGGGTCCGCTGGCTGGATTTACGAGCCTGGTGGGCCGCATCTGGCCCCCGGGCCATAGTTTGCTGACCCCTGCACTAATGCTGTCCTCTGCCTTGCGGTCCCCGACAGGTCCCCAACCACCTGATCTGGCTCATCTTCTTCTACTGGTTCTTCCACTCCAGCCTGAATGTCATTGCGGAAATCATGCAGTTTGGAGACCGGGAGTTCTACAGGGACTGGTGGTGAGTCAGCTCTGCAGGGAGGGCCTGTGTGTTTTGTGACTTGTGTTCTTTTTTAAAAAAACACACACATAATCATCAGGTTTTTAAGCTGGGTCTCAGATTGTTATAACCTGCCCTAGGACCGCAGAAAGAATGGCAGACGGCTGTAATAATAAAAAATAAATAAATCTGTAAATGGCGCTCAAAAGATCTGCTTTGGGCATTCAAAGCACCCTGCAGAGCAGCCAAGGCTTGGGTTTTGGAGACTTCCTCACCGTGGGTTTTCCCCAGCCCTAACAGGTGTGGGGGTGTGGTGGGTGGATCCCCATCACTTAAGATGATGGCGAATGATGCAGACGCCTCCCTCCCATGTGCGTTGTAGCAAGAGCCTTCGAGGCATCTGATAGGGACGATACTGGCTGGGCTCAGCCTTCGTTGGTGAAACTCAGACTGGAAAGAGAAGCTGCTGAATTGCAACTCATTACCAAACTTAATACCATGGAGAGACCTGGTTTGAACAAAGACATTGGATTCTTATCTCATTATACATGACAAAGCCATTTTTCACCTTCTCACCCCTTGCTTTTTCCTGTAAGACCTATTGCAGCCGTTAAGAGTCGTCAACAGGCTCATCACAGCTATCTGCCAACCACCCATTCCCACCACCCTTCTGAGTAATACCCCTCCCCACCTTCTCACTATATAGAAGGATCTGGCAACTTCTGTTTCAGTGTATCTGAAGAAGTGTGCATGCACACGAAAGCTCATACCAAGAACTAACTTAGTTGGTCTTTAAGGTGCTACTGGAAGGAAAAAAGTTTTTTTGGTGAAACTCAGTGACTGAATCCTGTGCGCAGCCAGACCACTCACATTTGACCCTGCAGGAATTGGACCCCCTGTCCAAAAGAGAGAGGGGGGACCTATTTTGCTCTGTTAAGGGTTTCTCTCGATGTCAAGGGTTGTAGGGTTAGTTGACGTGCAGCAACACATGTCCCTTTTCTTCCTTCAGGAACTCGGAGACCGTGACCTATTTTTGGCAGAACTGGAACATCCCTGTCCACAAATGGTGCTTGAGGTACACCTAGGCTGAGTTGTGACAATCCTGGGGTCAAAGGGGGGGGTGCTGTAGCTGTCAGTGGGGGATAGCCTGGCTAATTCTGCTCATAGTCCATTTGGGACAGATGAAAGCGAGTCCTCCTTCGTGCAGCACGTATTTAAACTGTGAAACTCGCTTCTGCAGGAAGCAGCTGTGGCCCCCAACTTAGATGGCTTTGAAAGAGCCTTCTCTAGGAATATTTCTACCAACGGCCTCCAGGGTCAGATCCAGCAGCCTCTTCTTAAGTTCTCTCTCTCCTTTGCATTTAAGGCATTTCTACAAGCCCATGATGAAGAAGGGGGCTGGCAAATGGGTGGCTCAGACAGGCGTCTTCTTCGCTTCTGCTTTCTTCCACGAGGTTAGTACCTGCTCCACAAATCTGTGTGCATGAATGTCGACAGGAGAGCCCAAAGGGACTCCCCCCCCCCTTTTACTGGCTTGCAATCTCAACCCTCTTCTTAAAGGCTGTGGATTTCATACCACAAAGCATCCTTGCTGGTGCTCAGACAGCCTTTCTCTGCAAGGATGTGAGAGAGGGAAGCAGCATCTGAGCTTCGCAGTCCAGGCGGACATGGCGGCAGGCAGAGCTTTCTGCTGGAGACCATTTCTGCAAAGACCAGTAAGGAAAAGGCTTGGGAGACAATTGCTTACTCCTAAATTTTGCTTATGGCTAAAAAGTGTGTGTGTTGGGCCAGAGGTAAAGGTAGTAGTTCTCAGCTCTAAGAATCCACCTGAAAACTCCCAAGTTGCAATGATCAGAGCCGCCCCCCCCCCCAAACTTGAAGCATGGGGAAGTCCCAACAAAAATTTATAATTTAGGCAGAATATTTGGACTACAGTGGTACCTTGGGTTACATACGCTTCAGGTTACAGACTCCGCTAACCCAGAAATAGTGCTTCAGGTTAAGAACTTTGCTTCAGGATGAGAACAGAAATCGTGCTCCGGTGGTGCAGCAGCAGCAGCAAGAGGCCCCATTAGCTAAAGTGATGCTTCAGGTTAAGAACAGTTTCAGGTTAAATACGGACATCCGGAACGAATTACTGTATTTTCCGCTCTATAAGACGCACCAGACCACAATACCCACCTAGTTTTTGGAGGAGGAAAACAAGAAAAAAAAATTCTGAATCTCAGAAGCCAGAACAGCAAGAGGGATCGCTGCGCAGTGAAAGCAGCAATCCCTCTTGCTGTTCTGGCTTCTGGGATAGCTGCGCAGCCTGCATTCGCTTCATAAGACGCGCACACATTTCCCCTTACTTTTTAGGAGGGAAAAAGAGAGTCTTATAGAGCAAAAAATACGGTAAGTACTTAACCTGAGGTACCACTGTATTTGATATCTATTTGCATAATTTGGAACATTCAATGTGATTTGATTGGATTGTTAAAATGGGAAACTTAATAAAAATGATTTTTTAAAAAAAGAAAAC
The DNA here is from genome assembly GCF_964270895.1 of Podarcis filfolensis. Classification (NCBI taxonomy): domain Eukaryota; kingdom Metazoa; phylum Chordata; class Lepidosauria; order Squamata; family Lacertidae; genus Podarcis; species Podarcis filfolensis. The sequence goes on along the minus strand of NC_139603.1, from coordinate 90,318,892 downwards.
TCCCAAGTTGCACTGCATCTTTTGGAGGAATTTGGAGACAAATGCCAAGGTGTATTTGAGCAAGTTAGATGCCGCTGAGGGACATTGTGGCTCCTCCTCCTCTGAAGAATGATGGATGAGCACCTTTCAAGGGCTGGTGAAGGACCATCCTCTCTGAAAGCAGAGAAGGGGCCGGGGGCGCGATAGTGTCTTGCCTTCCGTTCTCAGCATAAGGTTTGAACAGGGCAAAGTGGCTCAAACTCCTGAACGTGGAGTGGGCGAGGGTGTCCTGGCTGGAGCTCCCTCCCTTGACTTGCTCCCCTGGCCCAGTGTGGGTCATTCCATGGGCTCACACCAGAAAGCTCAGGAGGCAAGAGAGCACCCTTCATTCTCTTTCCTCTGGAGGGACTGGAATAAAGGGGAGACTGGTGGGCTGCTTGCTGGGCTTCAGAGGGTGGCATGGGAGGCAGCCAGGCTTGCCAGCCAAGCTTCCTTTGCGCCCTCTCCTTTCTGGACTGATGTCTTTGTGGGTTTCTGTCCCCACCCAGTACCTGGTCAGCGTGCCCTTGAAGATGTTCCGGCCCTGGGCGTTCATAGGGATGATGGCTCAGGTAAGGATCGGGTCCTCACCATGGGATCACACTCACCCGGTACTATACCAGCTGCACTGGCTCCCGGTGGAGTACAGGATCAGGTTTAAGGTGCCGGTTTTAACCTTTAAAGCCCTGTACAGCCTAGGACCCTCGTCCCTACGGGACCGCCTCTCCTGGTATGTCCCGTGGAGGACCTTAGGGTCTTCAAACAAAAACATCTTGGAGGTCCCGGGCCACAGGGAGGTTAGGCTGGCCTCAACCAGAGCCAGGGCTTTTTCGGCCGTGGCCCCGATCTGGTGGAACGCTCTGTCACAAGAGACTAGGGCCCTGCGGGACTTGACATCTTTCCGCAGGGCCTGCAAGACAGAGCTGTTCCACCAGGCCTTTGGCCAAGGCACAGTTTGACCCCCTCCTTTGGTAATCCTCACAGAACTCTAGCCCAATGGTTACCATTAATTTGATTCTGAATTGATTTTAGAATGAATTGATTTTAGAATGCTGTGTTACTTTTATTGTTAGCCGCTATGAGCCCGACTTTGGCTGGGGAGGGAGGGATATAAATTATTATTATTATTATTTATTATTTTGCATGAGTGGCTTGGCAAAGGCCACTTTCCGCCAGTTCAGCCTTGCCAGAGGCTCCCGGTATGTCCCGGTATGTGGTGTCTTGGCAAAGGGGGTGAGGGTTAAGCAGAGTCCAGAATGCTGCTGTTGCCACCACCCCAGAGAGTTCTGTCTTCTTTCCTGTGAGCCTTGGGGCAGGACCTGCACTTTGGCCCTAAGGTGGAGAATCATAGAACCACAGAACTGTAGAGCTGGAAGGGACCCTAGGGTCATCTAGTCCAACCCCCTGCAATGCAGGGATCCCAACTGAAGCATCCATGATAGATGGCCATCCAGTCTCTGCTTAAAAACTTCCAAGGGAGGAGAGTCCATCACCTGCCAAGGGAGTCCATTCCACTGCCAAACAGCTCTTACCACCAGAAAGTTTTTCCTGATGTTGAATCTCCTCCTTGTAACTTGAAGCCATGGGTTCAAGTCCTCCCCTCCAGAGCAGGAGAAAGCAAGCTTGCTCCACCTTCCACCTTTTGAGATATCTGAAGATGGCTGTTGTGTCGCCTGTTCTCCAGGCTAAAAAGACCCATCTCCCTCCGCCATCTTTCCTCCCTCTTTCCTCCTCCTCCGCAGATTCCTCTGGCCTGGTTTGTGGGCCGGTTCCTTCGGGGCAACTATGGGAACGCGGCTGTGTGGATCTCCTTGATCATTGGGCAGCCCATTGCCGTCCTCATGTACGTCCACGACTACTACGTGCTCAACTACGAGGGCAGCCAGTGACCCCCCCCCCGGCGATGCCCCTCCTGCCTTCCCACCAGCAGAGGGACACCTGGCGAGGGCAGAGCAGCCTCTTCCTGCCGTTTCCTGGGCGCCCCACGACTCTCCGCAGCACCAGCAGGGGCAGAGATGTTGCTGCCCTCATCTTTGCCCTGGAAAGTTGCCTTGTGTGATCTTTTTCTGTGTGTGTCTGTCTGTAATGGCTGCTCGCCAGGTACTCGTTTTTTGAGTCCGAAGTCTGGATCGATGCAATAACTGTCAGTGGGGGCTGCCTTCTCCGGATTGACGCTTGGGCCGGCACCTGGGCTGGGAATTTTCCAGGTGACTCCTGCCATGGCTCAATGAGGGAGGTGTGGTCCCCCGTCCAATGGGAATACGGTTCGAATCCTGCTGTGCCCGAGGGTGTGGCTGGGAGTTGGGGGGTCTGAGCTTTGCCCAGAGCCTGGATGGCCCCCATCTGGGTAGGCAAAGGCAGCTCCCTCCCTTTGGTGCTGACCTTCAGGGCGCTTTAAAGGACTGTCCCTCACTGGGGGGGGGGGGTCCTCTTCCGTCCAGCCCAAAGGCGTTGGGCATTCAGTTGCGTCCTAGCTTTTGGCTACCGGCAGCTCTTCTGTAGTGAAAGGGGTGCAACATCCCCTTTTGTCGGCCTTGAGCCCAAGGCCTTATGGGAATAAGGAATGCTGGTTAGCAGGGGCTCCTGCGGCCGGATTTTGGTACTACTGCCTGTGGCGGCCTGGTTTGGGTTCGTGGCAGTTTCTGCCCCTAGAGCTGCCTCGGTTCTCTTCCGTCCCCTTCCCCAGGATACGTCCTCGCAGCAGGGGAGCAGCGGCTTGGGGGGGGGGGTTGCTCCCATTCCACAGCACCCCTGCTCCCTGCGGAGGTGGCTGTGTTGGCGACTGCTGCTGCCCACCTCTCTTTTTCAGCCAAGGTGGTTCTTGGCTGTGTGTGGTCATTCCCGTGTTTTGACAACCCAGCAACTTTTTAAAGAGTTTGCAGAATGTATCTGTCATACAAAAAATGATTAAAGCATATTTTCAAAAATCTGTGTTGACAAAAGGCGGGGGGGGGGGCTAAAGGGTCCGCAGAACTGTACCTTGTTGACGTGACCATTGATTTCTGGCAATCGTTTCTTCACACCTGAAGTGCTCCTTTGTCCTGGGGGTCATCCAGAGCTTTCCTCTCCTATTCAAAAGGCTTGCTTCCAAATTTGCCTTTTGTTTTACATTAAAAAAAATACAGAAAGCATCACCCCCACCTTTAAGGTGCAGTTGGCATCTTAGAGCCATGCAGAGCGAGCCCAAATTGTGGGCTGGCGAGATAATTTTACCTTAAGCGCACTGCCAGGGTGGCAAGTCCAGATCACAAAAGGCCTGGGCAGATGAAGGTTTTTGCCACTGTCAACAGAGAAATCTGAGGGCAAGAAAACAAGGACACCAGCCAGGAATCCCAGAGCAAAACAGCAGCCAGTAGGCTTGGTCTTGACTGAAGACTGTCGCGACAGGACTCCCACTTGCCTCAAGGTGGAACAAGATGGAAGCCCTGAACAAAAGAAGACCCCAACTTTTATTAGCTACTAATCCCCATGTTACACCCCCCAACTACATCACTCATACACCACGGTTACATCATGAAAGGGGAGGTCTAGTGGCAGTAATCTGAGCATCCTGGACCCTGCCCCATGGTTCCCCTTGCCCTCCACCAAACACCCATCAAGTGGAACAAAAGAGATATTTACATTTTCTTGTTTCCCAGCCAAGTTCATCACACCCTTTTGTCTTCATCTGGGTTGGTTATTTCTGGAATGGCTACCTGTCTGGCACTCAGGTATCAGGATGCCAGGAATTATCACTCAGGCAGAGGGGCTGCTGAGGAGCTGAGCTCACATGTCTATAGGAATTTCTGAAGTTTTCCCAGTGAGCCAGTACATAGAGACACTGATCAGTGAATTCTTACATTTGGTATTGTGCAGCAGAGGCCCTTTGAACAGATAGGAAGAAACTGTGATGAAGTGTTTTGTGGGGACAAATCACAAAAGTCATAAAAGTGATTGTGCTGATTTTGGTAGTGGGCTGCATGCGCATGATATCTGCTGGAGGGGCAACCCCCCCCCAAACCTATACATAAATTCATGCACCACCTAGGGCCCCCGAGGAAGGACCCAAGTAGAATCTGGAATATCTGAATATTCCCTGCCTGAAATCCTGGGCACCTTTGTGGGGAATCTCTAGTAAGGCCTCTGAGGAAGACCCTAATACCCAGGTATATTCACGGGAGAGCGGGTGGTGGTTGTGTCCCCCTGCTCTTCGCGTGTCGCCCACTGGGTCACCATTTGCAGATCCAGTCTCATCATGTTTGATCTACCCGAGATTCCTGCGTTGCAGGGGTTGGACTAGATGACTCCTTCGGGTCCCTGCCAACTCTGCCATCCTGTGATTCATCGCCAGCTCAAGGGGGATTGTCGTTGGAAGAACTGCGGGAGTCCCAGCGTGTACCTGTATCTAGTTTTGATTGGCACCTGCCTGTCTTGGGAGACCAAGTGAATCATGCACCTCAGGGAGTGGCCAAACCTTGGGAGACTTGCAGCACCTGCTGTGGCTGATGTGGGAGAGATTCGCACCCGTGTCCAGCATAAAAGAAGCAGCCCAAGAGGCAGGCGCTGCCCCTGCCCTGGCCTGGGAGGCCTGAAGGCTTTCTGCAAGGGGTGGATTGCTGCCTCATCCTGGTTAGGAGCCCTCGAGGGCCCTCCATGAATTTGCCCCATCTTTTATTTAACTTTATTGCAAAACAAATTACATATAACAGACAATGCCTCAATGACAACTAAACATTAACAACACATTGTCAAACATCGCACATACGTTGACTCACTGAGCTTTCTACATATTCTTAACCTTTATGCATTTCCTGTTGTATTTGTCACATATCCAGAAAAATTCCAACATTTATAGCTTTCCTGAATATTCAAGATTCAATCTAGAATCAGAAGATTTACATTTTCACAATATTGCTTTAGATATTTACTGGTAAATGTTATCCATTCTTTACACACTTTCTGGTTTTGAGTTTCCTCTTATTCTCCCAGTCATTTTCGCAAGTTCCACATTTTCCACCATCTTCGCCTGCCAGTCAAGCTTTGTAGGAATTGAGTTACATTTCCAGGTTTTTTGTATATTGTCTCCCTGCTTATTTAACTTATATGCAGAATTCATCATGCGAAAGGCTGGGCTGGATGAATCCCAAACCGGAATTAAGATTGCTGGAAGAAATATCAACAACCTCAGGTATGCAGATGACACAACCTTGATGGCAGAAAGTGAGGAGGAATTAAAGAACCTTTTAATGAGGGCAAAAGAGGAGAGCGCAAAATATGGTCTGAAGCAACATCAAAAAAACGAAGATCATGGCCACTGGTCCCATCACCTCCTGGCAAATAGAAGGGGAAGAAATGGAGGCAGTGAGAGATTTTACTTTCTTGGGCTCCATGATCACTGCAGATGGTGACAGCAGCCACAAAATTAAAAGACGCCTGCTTCTTGGGAGAAAAGCAATGACAAACCTAGATAGCATCTTAAAAAGTAGAGACATCACCTTGCCAACAAAGGTCCGTATAGTAAAAGCTATGGTTTTCCCAGTAGTGATGTATGGAAGTGAGAGCTGGACCATCAAGAAGGCTGATCACCAAAGAATGGATGCTTTTGAATTCTGGTGCTGGAGGAGACTCTTGAGAGTCCATGGACTGCAAGAAGATCAAACCTCTCCATTCTGAAGGAAATCAGCCCTGAGTGCTCACTGGAAGGACAGATCCTGAAGCTGAGGCTCCAATACTTTGGCCACCTCATGAGAAGAGAAGACTCCCTGGAAAAGACCCTGATGCTGGGAAAGATGGAGGGCACAAGGAGAAGGGGACGACAGAGGACGAGATGGTGGGACAGTGTTCTCGAAGCTACCAACATGAGTTTGACCAAACTGCGGGAGGCAGTGGAAGACAGGAGTGCCTGGCGTGCTCTGGTCCAGGGGGTCACGAAGAGGCGGACACGACTAAACGACTAAACAACAACAAATGCCTAACAAAAAGGCTTTTCAAGCCACTTCTGGGGGAGGGAGTTCCGTCGGTTAACCCCGCTGCTCCTCGAACCAAAGGGGAGGCCGGGGGACACACACACACACACGTGTGCTTCCTTCACCTCCACGTTCGGACATACACGTGCTTTCTTCCGACGCCCTCCCAGGGAGTTCAGGCGAGCGGGACACGCCTGGGTGCCTTGAAGCAGGGCCCCTTCCCCCCCCTTCCCGGATCGTACACGTGAAAACGCCCTCCATTCACACGTGCGCCCTGCGCGCGCGGAGGCCGGCGCGTCAGCGCAACGATTGAATGTCCGCCTCTATGGTGCGGCCCTCGTGCCAGAGCGGCGTCTCCCCGCTCGGCCCTTCCCCCTTGCGCTTTCTATGGCCCTGCGCCGGAAGCGGCGAGTCTTGGCCGAGCGCCCCCTGTCGGCCCGGCGGGGAAAAAAAACCCTCTCTCGCCCCTCCCTCCCTCCTCCTCCTCCCGCGGCCGCCGCCGCCATATTGTCACCCCCCCAGCGGACCCGGGAGAGGCCAGCCCCCTCCCTGCCCCCCCTCCTCCCACCAGGAGCGGACCCGGGAGAGACCTGCTCGACCCGGTCGCCGCCGCCGCCGCCGCCTCAGCGGCCCGGCGAGGTAATGAAGCGGGGGTGGGGGGGGAGAGAAGCCCCTTCGCCGCCGGGAAGGGAAAATGGGGGGGACCCTCTTCTTAGGGGGGGTCCTTCATTTGGGGGTGGGGAAGGGGCCAGGCTGCGTGTCCGTGGCGGACCTGGGGGGTGTTGGTGGAGGATATGGGTGGGGGGGGGCCCTTGGAGCAGGGCAGGGGGGGCGACTTGTGGGGGGATGAGGGAAATTGGGGGGGGGAGACAGAGGCCTTCCTACCTGGACGTGGAGTGAGGGGGTGAGGAAGAGAGAGCCCCCCCTTCCAGAGGTGCGAACTTGAATAGGGGGGGGGGTTCCAGGTAAGCTCTGCCCCACATAATCGATCACATGACCTGGCACACACACACTGTTTGAATGGCAATGCCCATCAAATTTTTTTTTGGGGGGGGCGGGCAGGCGAAGGGTCCTCTTCCCCCAGGAGTGAGCTGGCTCCTCCGCTCGCCTGTCAAGTGTGTGGGGCAGTTATGGGGGGGATACGATCTGTGGGCTTGGGGGTGGGGTCAGGATAGGTTTGGGTAGCAAAGGGTCCCTTCTCAATGGGGAGGCCCTTCCTGTCCTCTCTCTCTTCTTTCCCCCACTTTCCCCTCTTCTTTCCCCCACTCCCATCTTGTGCCCATCTTGTAGGGGGGTGTACGGGGAGGGTGCCTGCCCCTCAGATTCCCTCTGGGGGTTTTGCAGCCTGCTGAGATAGGTGGGCATGGTGCTGGGGGGCTTTGGCACCCACAAATTCCCCACCCCAACCTTCCCTGTTGTCTCCGAAGCTGCCCCATCCCCAGCGCTGGACCCTCATCCTGAGGGCATATAACCCCCCATCAAAGAATGACAAGTTCTGAGACGCACAAGACCCACTCTGCGACTGGAATCAATTCTTTGCTTAACTCTCATTTCTTCCGTTTGCATAGATGCATTTTTATTTTAGGGCCGGAGCTCAGTTGCGGATCACCTGATTTGCATGCAGAAAGTCCCGGGTTGAAACCCCAGGGGCGTTTCCTGTGAGAACTGGCCAAAACTCCCTTCCTGAAACCCTGGGGAGGTGCTGCCTGTCAGGGTGGACAATACTGAACTAAATGGAGCAACGGTTTGACTCGGAACAAGGCAACTTCTTCCTGTGTTCCTCTGATCCAGTGTCCCAAACTTGGGTCTTCGTGTGTTTTTTGTTTTATTGTTGTTAGCCGCCCTGAGCCCAGCTTCGGCTGGGGAGGGCGGGATATAAATAAAATTTATTATTATTATTATTATTTTTTGGACTACAGTTCCCATCATTCCTGACCGCTGGTCCTGCTAGCTAGGGATGATGGGAGTTGTAGTGCAAAAACAGCTGGAATTTGGAAAATGCTGCTCTAATCGGTTTAGGATCAGGCAACAGGCTGTTGCCAACTAAGCGCAAGATCATGCCCCAGGATAAGCCGCCTGGGTGACATGAGAGGAGCACATTGATTTAAGCAGGTCTGCCTTTGGCCTTTGCGGATAAAAAGTCCTCAGCACAAACAGCCCAGTGCCGGAACGGCGCTCTTTCAACAGCCCAACCAGGTGATCCGGAAAGGTCTGTCCCCTTTGTGTCTGTGTTTGAGTGCTACTTTGAGCACTTAATGGGAGTTGCTGGGTTGGAAAGGACCTTGGGAAGGTCCTCTCCTCCAGCCGCCTCCTGCTCCGTGCAAGATCCAGCTTTTATTTCCTGGAGTTGTTCTCCGACAACTCTCGCCTCTCAAAGCAGCTCACACAAGGCAAGGGAAGCAGAGGGGAAAGATGGAGGCGAGGCCCCTTCTTCCAAGTTGTGACTCTTGCAATTTGCAGGGTCAAGGGATCCCTTCAATTCTGGCAGGCCAAAGTGGTGAGTCGGAAGTGGGCGTTCATGCCCAGTTCTGGCCAGGCCAAACTTCCCCTGTTGGTGGTCTTGCTTAAACAGCTGCCCACTTTGGCTTTCCCTATACAGGGTGGGGTGGGTGAGTGGGCAGAGTGGCCTCTCCCTTTGCTTCTGCTGTCCTGGGGCAGAGAAGTGGCAGTTGGAGCCAAGGGTTCTTTCCACCAGGGATGAAGAAACAAGCCCCTGCAACTGCTGCTGCTCCTCCTCCTCCTCTGACCAATGGGTGGGGCCAGACTGGCCTCCCCCTTGACTTGACATTATTCCTGGGGACAGTGGGAGCAGCCTTTGGGGTGCGGCTTTGGTCCCCTGGCCAGTACCAGGAGCCAGACTTTGCCGCATTGCAGAGGGTTGGACTACATGACCCCTTGAGGTTTCCTTCTAACGACAAGCCTCTGATTCAGCTCTATAGCATCCCTGCGGATGAACGCCTGGCCTCTGCTGAAATATCCCCAGCGAAGGAGAGCCTGTCACCTCTGGAGACAGTCTCCTCTGCTGTCAATCAGCTCTGGCCATAAGGAAGTTTCTCCTAATGTTTAGCTGAAATTAATCGGGAAGGACCCATGAGTTTTGGGAAACGGTTCTTGTTAGACCACCTGGGATCGGGTGCTGCATCTGCTGATGTTCTGCCTTATGCCGAACTGGACTAGCTCAGTGCCATCCACTCCTGCCGGCTGCGGAGCCTTGGATTCTCTCAGACAGTGGCCTTTTCCGGTCCTGTCTCCAGAGATCCTTTCAAAGGCAATGCTGGGGATTGAACCAGGGGCGTCTTGTGCTCAGTCACTGAGCTCCAGCCCATCTTTTGATGGCCTTCTGCACTCTGCCCTTTGCAAGATCATAATAATAATAATAATAATAATAATAATAATAATAATAATAATAATAAATTTATTTTGTACCCCGCCCATCTGGCTGAGTTTCCCCAGCCACTCTGGGCGGCTCCCAGTCGAGTGTTAAAAACAATACTGCATTAAATATTAAAAACTTCCCTAAACAGGGCTGCCTTCAGATGTGTTTTGAAGATAGGATAACTGCTTATTTCCTTCACATCTGAAGGGAGGGCATTCCACAGGGCAGGTGCCACTACCGAGAAGGCCCTCTCTCTGGTTCCCTGTAACCTCACTTCTCGCAGTGAGGGAACCTCCAGAAGGCCCTCAGTGCTGGATCTCAGTGTCCAGGCAGAACGATGGGGGTGGAGACACTCCTTCAGGTATACAGGACGGAGGCTGTTTAGGGCTTTATAGGTCAGCACCAACACTTTGAATTGTGCTCGGAAACCTAGATCTCTCAGGACCAGTGTTATGTGGTCTCGGCGGCCGCTCCCAGTCACCAGTCTAGCTGCCGCATTCTGGATTAGTTGTAGTTTCCAGGTCACCTTCAAAGGTAGCCCCACATAGAGCGCATTGCAGTAGTCCAAGCAGGAGATCTTTCTGCATGGGCCTCTTGCCTCTGTGAGTGAGCCTGGCCAGTACTGGGGTGCAGGCAGGCGGGGAGTCTAGTGATGGCGCTGCAGCATTTTGGGGTCTCGGGGTGTTGGAGTTTGTTCTTCTCTTCCACCCCTCTCCACCCCTAGGGTTGCTAAGGCATGAACACAGGAAATTGCTTTATGCTGAAACAGTCTTCTGTGGGAGGTGGTGGACTCTCCTCCTTCCTTGGAAGTGTTTAAGCAGAGGTTGGATGGCCATCTGTCAGGGATGCTTTGGTTGAGATTCCTGCTTTGGGCTAGATGACCCTCAGGGTCCCTTCCGACTCTATGACTCAGACCGTTGGTCCATCTCACTCAGCATTGTCTGCACTGACTGGCTTTTCAGGATTTCGAGTTACTGGCCCTCTTTGCAAAGACTGAACCTGGGACCTTTTGCATCCAAAACAGATGTTTTGCGGCCCTTCCCATTGCTGCGTTGGTTTGCGTTGTGCTCGGGAGCCTGATATATACGTGCAAGATCTGTAAGAATGTGCTAAACTTTCAGAGCAAGCAAGCCTGGTCTGAATGGCTGGACAATTAAGGCAGGGGTCTCAAATATGGTTCCCACCATTCCTGTCCACTGGCCCTGTTTCCTGAGGCTGGTGGGAGTCTGGAGGTCACCCCCATTGCTGGCTAGGCCTGAATCAAGGCATAACTGACCTGTGACGAGCCATCTTCGCACACTCTCTCTTGATCCTGTAAAAATGGCTGGATCAAACCAGGCCCAGGCAATCTTTGGAGAAATCGCCCCCAGCAGCTGACAGGCAGCCTGGGCTGGCTGCTTTGTGTGTCTCTGCTTTCTGCTCACCCCATCAATATTTATTTTGCTTATTTAGAAAAGTATATCTCGCCCATTACTGCTCAGTAGAAGGTGCTGTTCTCCAAGTGGAATTTGATTCCTTGGCACTGGAGCAGACAGGAGTATTTCCAATCAATGCTCTCTCTGGCACAGTGGGTCAGGGCTGCTTGTTGTTAACGAGAAGATCGCTGATTTCAGCCCACCCAGGGATTCCTACATTGCAAGAGGTTGGACTAGATTACCATCGGGTCCCTTCCAACTGTAAGATTCTATGATTGTACAGTTCTGTGAGTCTATGATCAAAACCCTTTATGAACCCTACATGTTTTTTACTTTAGGAAATTGTTCTTTTAGTTTCTGTCTCAAATATAACCCTTTCCTGCCTCCATTTAAACTGCAGGTAATATGGCAGCTCACTGTTACTCAGAGTAGACCTGCTGAAATGAATGAAGTGAGGTCTCCTCTGAGTAGGACAGAGTTGATGGTTGCTGGCCTATCTGCTGGGATTTTGCTTCTACCAGAGCTTTCCCCCAACTTGGCATCCTCCAGATGCTTTGAACTACGACTCCCATCAGCCCTAGCATCCTGTGGCCATGCTGGCAGGGGATTATGGGGAATGGCAGTCCAAAACACCTGGAGGGCACCAGGCTGAGGAAGAGTGGTCCGTACTCAGCACACCGTTCACAACGGCTGAGGTTTTGAATTGTTGCTTGTGTTGTTGGTGAAGCGTGTGTGTTGTGGTGGAGATGAAGATGAGCTGCCTAAGCCTTTGCTGTTCTTCCAGGCACAGGGCGATGCTGTGAAGAGGCGCCTGGGTTTTTGGGAATCTCCTTTGCGTTTTGTCCTCCTGGGCCCGATGGAGACCTGCTGACCACGTGGAAGCGTCTGACCGCCCCTCCTGAGCTCTGCCCGGCCGCCCACCCCCTTCCTCCCCCCAAAACTCCCGCCTGCCTGGAATGCTGCACGTGCCTTGCTCTGCGTCTCGCAGGACGGCTCCCGGAGGCTGCGGTGGAGCTGCAGATTAAGCAAGGCTCAAGGTAGGAGGAGGCTTTGGCGAACTCACTGCCGGTGACCTGGGGCTCACCCTCGCTTTTCTCGGGGTGAGAGGGATAGCGTGAGCTGGTGCGGAGGCAAGCTTGGGTGCTGGTGTGAACAGAGAGCTTGCTCTGCTGCTGTCCCTGCTCCGTTTGCACCCTGTGTTTGGCTGCTTCTGTCTGGCTGTTGTCAAGGATTGCATGCTGATTCTCGGGTCCTGGATTCATTCATTTCTATACCCCACCTTTTCCTGCAAGGAGCTCAAGGTGGTGTACATAGGTCCCTCCCCTGGCCCATTTTATCCTCACAACTACCCTCTGAGGTAGGCTAGGCGGAGAGAGTGACTAGCCCAGTGAGCTTTGTGTTCGAGTGGTGACACGAGCCCAGGCCTATCAGGTCCTGGTCTGACCACTACACTGGTTCCCAATTCAGAGAGTGTGCGCAGCGTACATGGGGAACCAAGGTGGCAACCTGCATCTCTTTTGCCATGCGCAGACAGGGCCTGGCGCTGAGGTTTTCTCGCCACACTTGGCCTGCGCATAGAGAAGTGGAGGAAATGCAGTGATTCATCACGTGCAGGAGCCTCAGACGAGACCTTTCTCAGAGTTCCAGCTGAACTCCACTTCCAGAAATAGGTGCTGTGTTGACTTAAATGCACACAACCTTGATGCGTGGCTTGCCTCAGGCTCCACTCTGTTTCTTAACGCACCGAAGCACTGTAAACACAGGCCTCGAGTTACATGTTTAAAACCACCCCGTCGTACAGAAGTCCTGGTCAACCAAGGCAGGTCATGCAAATTTGGGTGTTGTGCATGCGTGACCTTTTCTGCTGGGTTCTGCCTATATAGAGACTTTGAAATATTTTGGGAGGGATTACTGTGGTCAGGGAGGGGTGGGTGGGAAAAGCTCTCTTTTGCTCAAGCTTTCAGTGGATGCTGTCTGAATTGCAAGCACTTGTGTTTTCTCCTGCAATAATGAGGATTGCAAACATGCTGAGATTCTTGGTGAGCCAAATCCTGCTCTGGAGCTTCGGCTGTCCTATGTGACAAAGAGTATTCAGGAAGTGTAGGGGCAGAGAATTAGCATTCAGGTGTGCAGCTGAGCACGAGAAAATTCTAATCAGTTCTTTTTCATTATTTTATTTAGTTAGAAGAATTTCTCAACCACTTAGTCAAAGAGTCCCTAGGCAGTTATATAAAGGAATTGTCAGTATACCGTATTTTTCGCACCATAGGACGCTCCGGACAATAGGACGCACCTTGTTTTAGAGGGGGGAGAACAAGGGAAAAAAAATTATTCCGCTCTCTGCCCAGCGCCCCTTCAGCGAAGTGGCAGGAGGCGCTGCGCAGAGAGTGGGAGAATTTTCCCCCTCTTGTTTTCCCGCTCTAAAACAAGGTGCCGTTTAAGGTGCGTTCAGGCGGCTACCTTGGAAGCCTGGAGAGCGAGAGGGGTCGGTGCGCACTGACCCCTCTCGCTCTCCAGGCTTCAGGTTCCTTTCGACCTGCTCTTTGGGGCTGGCGGGGGGAAGCCCACCACCAGCCCCAAAGAGCAGGTCAGGGAGCAGCGGAAAGGCGCAGCGGAGAGGCTGCTGCCATAGTCACGCGTCACTTCTCCAGCTGGGAGAGGGTCGCGGGGCTATGGCTTCTTTAGCCCCGCGCGCGCTCTCCCGGGTGGAGAGGTGACGCGCGCCTATGGAGGCTCCTGCCATAGGCGCGCGTCACCTCTCCAGCCGGGAGAGGGTCGCGGGGGGCTGCTTTAGCCCCGCGCGCGCTCTCCCGGGTGGAGAGGTGACGCGCGCCTATGGAGGCTCCTGCCATGGGCGCGCGTCACCTCTCCAGCCGGGAGAGGGTCGCGGGGCTATGGCTTCTTTAGCCCCGCGCGCGCTCTCCCGGGTGGAGAGGTGACGCGCGCCTATGGAGGCTCCTGCCATAGGCGCGCGTCACCTCTCCAGCCGGGAGAGGGTCGTGGGGGGCTGCTTTAGCCCCGCGCGCGCTCTCCCGGGTGGAGAGGTGACGCGCGCCTATGGAGGCTCCTGCCATGGGCGCGTGTCACCTCTCCAGCCGGGAGAGGGTCGCGGGGGGCTGCTTTAGCCCCGCGCGCGCTCTCCCGGGTGGAGAGGTGACGCGCGCCTATGGAGGTTCCTGCCATGGGCGCGCGTCACCTCTCCAGCCGGGAGAGGGTCGCGGGGGGCTAAAGCAGCCCCCCGCGACCCTCTCCCGGCTGGAGAGGTGACGCGCGCCTATGGAGGCCTATGGCGTCTTCGCTCCATAGGACGCACACACATTTCCCCTTCATTTTTGAAGGGGAAAAAGTGCGTCCTATAGAGCGAAAAATACGGTACAAATATAGTCAGCCACATCATCATCATCATCATCATCATTAGCCCAAGTAAAACTTGCATACGTTTCTAGGTAGGTTTGTCAAAACAGAAAAGTTTTGACCAGGTGTCTGAAAGAGCACAACAACAACAACAACTTATTATTTATACCCTGCCCATCTGTCTGGGTTTCACCAGCCACTCTGGGTGGCTCCCAACAGAATATTAATAATGATAAAAAAGCAATAAAATATCAAACATTTAAAATTTCCCTAAACAGAGCTGCCTTCAGATGTCTTCTAAAAGTCAGTTAGTTGTATATTTCCTTCACATCTGAGGGGAGGGTGTTCCACAGGGTGGGCGCCACTACCAAGAAGGCCCTCTGCCTGGTTCCCTGAAACCTCACTTCTTGCAGTGAGGGAACCGCCAGAAGGCCCTCAGCACTGGATCTCAGTGTCCAGGCAGAACGATGGGGGTGGAGACGCTCCTTCAGGTATACTGGGCCGAGGCTGTTTAGGGCTTTTAAGATCAGCACCAACCCTTTGAGCACAACAAGGCTGTCTGCTTAACATTACTAGGCAGATTTCCATTTCACAGGGGCTGCCAAACTGAAAGATCGGCTCCTCACAGACGTGGAGCAAACTCCATAGGGTACTTGCAAAGGTACAAGTTCAAGTACAAGTTCCACAGATCCATGTGGTCACTTATAAGCTGATTTGCATCCTCTGCTGCATCCTGGGGGCATTTGCTGGGCAGTGCCGGTTTGAGGAAGGGCAGCGGCTCAGGGGCACATCCCACAGGGGTGCTTTGAACACAAAAAGAAGCAGCCCCAAGTCTGCTGCACCTCCAGGCAGGGCTGGAAAGGACCCCTGCCTGAAACCTCGGAGAGCTGCTGTCGCTCAGTGTGGAGTAACAGTCTGACTCTGTGTTGAGCAGCTTCCTGTGTTCCCTGTTCCTGGTCATTGCAGGGGGCTGCCCTAGGTGAGCTTTTGGGCCCCTTGCAGCTCCCATGCTTGTGGGAGACAGGAAGGCAGTGCCATTTCCTGGAGCCAAGCATCGAAGCCGCTCTGACTTGGGCTCCCAGCAGAGCGGGCCGTGTTTTTCTCAGGCCTCCACTGCGGCTCCAGAGGATATCTTTGACCTGCGGGTTACCCAGCGTGGCCGCTGCTTCCAAGTGAAAGGCAGCCTCGGCGTTGGCAATCTCTGCTAGATCAGTGTTGTGCTCATTTGCCAGTCAACAGAGGTCAGCTGGGGATATTAGTGGCCCGGCTCAGTTTCCTTGCACTGCTTTCCGGGTTCCTTGTTGTGTCTGGAATGGGCTGGAGCCGGGCGGGACGGAGGCCGTGGAGAAGTGCATTCCTGCGGCTGCGTTCGTAATCCACTGGCCTATTGCCCAAAGCAGCCTGTGGCTTAGGAGTAAGTGGATTCCTCCGTTGTTTTTGGGAAGTGATTCTGAGGAGGTAGCATGTTAAAGGGAAGAATGCTTGTCATAACTGAGACAACTGACTATCCTTCAGGGTCCAATTCTCTGATTCTAATATTTACCTCCTTTTCCTGAACTGGGGCTTGCGGCTGCTTACACAAATTAAAACAAGACAGGTAAAATACAAGAAGCTAAAAACAGATAAAAGATCATCATTTAAAAAATAATCAAACTTTAATACATTAGAATGGAAACAATATAAAAATCCAGAGATGTTAAAATACAGAGGATGAAAACAGCTGTAAAGTTACAGGTAGGTAGCCGTGTTGGTCTGCTGTAGTCAAAACAAAATAAAAAAATCAATTCCAGTAGCACCTTAGAGACCAACTGAGTTTATTATTGGTATGAGCTTTCGTGTGCATGCACGAATCTGAAGAAGTGTGCATGCACACGGAAGCTCATACCATAACAAACTTAGTTGGTCTCTAAGGTGCTACTGGAAGGAATTTTTTTATTTTAAGCTGTAAAGTTGTTGTTTTAAAGGTGGGGAGAGATCTGAACATACAGTAGTAGGTCCTCTGTGTGGGGAACATGGAGAAATGCTATTGGGTGTCGGAGAAAAGGCGGAACTACTCAATATTACTTTGCCTCTGTCTTCACCCAAAAGGAAAGTGGTGCCCAACCTGGTGATAAATGATATAAAGAGGGAGCTGCAGCCCAAGACAGGAAAAGTGGGGGTAAGGGAACAACTAGCTCCTTTAAATGAATTCAAATCTCCAGGGCCTGATGAGCTGCGTCCAAGGGTACGAAAGGAGCTCTCGGATGTAATCTCTGAACCTTTGAGAATTCATGGAGAACAGGTGAGGGCCCTACAGACTGGAGGCGGGCAAATGTTGTCCCCATCTTCAAAAAGGGGGGGGGGAGATCCAAGTAACTCCCAGCTGGAGAGCTTGACATCGATACCAGCGAAGGTCGTAGAACAGATAATTCAACAGTTGGTCTTTGAGCATTTAGAAAAGGAAGCTGTGATTACCAAGACCCAGCAGGGGTTTCTCAAAAATAAGTCATGCCAGACCAATCTGATTTCTTTTTTTGATAGAATTACAAACTTGGTGGATCAAGGAAATGCTGTGGACATAGTGTATCTTGATTTCAGTAAGGTTTTTGACATAGGCAGGAAGGCAAACGGCGTTTCCGTGCGCTGCTCTGGTTCGCCAGAAGTGGCTTTGTCATGCTGGCCACATGACCCGGAAGCTGTACACCGGCTCCCTCGGCCAATAAAGCTAGATGAGCGCCGCAACCCCAGAGTTGGCCACCTTTACCTTTAAGGAAAAGTGGGACAATCTTGGATCAAATAATCGGGGTAGCTTCTCTACATCAGGCACCACCCTGGAAAATAGGGCCACTTGGAGGGTCTGACCTTAGTGAGAGTCCTGGCCAAGCCCTTTCGCTGGCAGCCCCTGCCGCCTCCTCCTCTTCCTGCTGAGCAGTCCTTTGCTGCTTGCTTCTCCTGTTCTCTGTGTGCCAGCCTGCCCTCTCTCTTCCTCCTCCTGGAAGCAAACGGGCGGAGAGGGGGAGGCTCTCCAGAGACACTGCTCAGCCGCCTTCCTTTGAGCCAGCCTTCCCTCCTTCGCTCGCTCAGAGCTTCGCCTTTGAAGCTGCACATTGCAGCCTCCAGGAGGGATGGCGCTGCCCCTGCCCAGGCAGGCAGAGTCCAGGGGTCCAGCTGCCTCCCACCCCCAGCAGGACTTCTGAGGGATGCAAATCCAAGTCCCAGGTGGCTAAGACTCATTCGAGAGAGCCTCATTCCTGGGAAGCTGCTGAAACCAGTGCCTATGAACAGCTTTGCACCTGATTTGCCGAGGTGGGTGCCCAGGCAAGCGGGGCTGCAAGGAAAAGGAGACCCCAGGGAAGGGGCCAGTGTTGGGCCCCCAGGCCATCATCCCAAGCTTGGCTGCTGCTTAGAAACTGCTCTTCCGCCTGCTAGCAAGGTGCCCATTTGCCTGGGAGCAGGGTGCACAGGAGAGCAGAGTTTTGCTGGGATTACTCGGAGGAGCCTTGCTCGACAGCAGGTGTGGCTTGGGGGCCTTCTTCGCTTGGATCCCCCCTTTAAAGCAGAAAGAGCGTCCTAGTCTGGTGCTGCTGTTGTCAGAGGGAGCTTCCCGGCGTCTTTCTCAGGAGAGAGTCGTACATAAAATACCACAGGAAGCTGTTTTCCATGGGCAGAGCTTGGTCCCTCTCGCTCAGCTCTTAGTGTCTGCACAGACAGCGTTAATCAGGGTAGTGAATTGGAGGCTGAAATTCCCGGTGCTGGGGGACAAGCACGCCTTCTAGTCCTGCTTGTGAACTTCCTGGGGGTCTCTTGTTGGTGCCTGCGGGAAAGGATGGTGGACCGGGTGAGCCTTTTGTTGCACAGTCTGCCAGGGGATGCTCTTAAGCTCCCTGCCTACAGGTGGGGACCACCTGCAGCCTGAGTCTGATATTTTGAGGCGCTCCAATAGTATTCAACCAGCAGAGTCTGGCTAAGTTGCTAGGGGGTGTGTGTGTGCATTGCTATCATCTCACTACGTGCAAGCCCTCACCTGACTCAAAGGAATCCCTTTTTGCAGCTGGCTGTTGGGAAAGCTGGAAGATGGCATGGTCTGAGGGGTCTCCTCTGTGCTAGGACAAAACTCCCTTGAGGTGCTTTGCTTTCCTCTCTGCTCCCCCTGGGATGTTGGTTGGAGCTCCTGCAGGGCCTTCAGGTTGGGAGGCATTAAAATGGAGTCATCAGTTGGGAAGGGACCCAAAGGTCATGTAGCCCAATGCCCTGTAATGCAGGAACCACAGATGTCTTTCTGCTGATTTCTGCATTGGCCTCCATTGTGGGGTTCTAGGCAGGTCCACTTTCCTGCTCACGGAGCCAGGCTGACCTGCCATAAGAACCTAAGAAGAGCCTGTTGGATCAGGCCAGTGGTCCGTCTAGTCCAGCCTCCTGCTCTCATAGTGGCCAACCAGATGCCCATTATGGGAAACGCGCAAGCAGGATCCGAGCACAAGAGCAGCCCTCTCCCCTCCTGCGGGTTCCATCAACTGCGATTCAGAAGCATGGCTGCCTCTGGCTGTTGGAGCAGAGCACAGCCATCAGGGCTGTTGGCCATCAATAGCCCTCTTCTTCTCCATGATGATGATGATGATAATAATAATAATAATAATTTATTATTTATACCCCGCCCATCTGGCTGGGTTTCCCCAGCCACTCTGGGCGGCTTCCAACTGAATATTAAAAACAGTACAGCATCAGACATTAAAAACTTTCCTAAAGAGGGCTGCCTTCAGTTGTCTTTTAAAAGTAAAATGGTTGTTTATTGCCTTGACACCTGCTGGGAGGGCGTTCCACAGGGCAGGCACCACTACCGAGAAGGCCCTCTGCCTGGTTCCCTGTAACCTTGCCTAATCCTCTTTTAAAGCCATCCAGGATGGGGGCCACTCCTGTCTCCTGAGTCAGCGAGTTCCGTAGACTCTGGAGTTTCCCGCCGGACTCTGAAACAGCCAGGAGAGGCTTGGGAAGTCCGCGTGGGGACCACTGGGCTTTAGAGCTGATGGAGGTCCTGGCCAGGAAGGCTGGTCCTTTGGCTCGGCCTGCCAAGGGGAAGCTGGCTTGCGCCCAGGATGGGCATTAAAACCAGGGTGGTGTCCTCGCTTCCTGGGCCTGATCCCCAGCAGCGGCAGGAGGCAGCTTGGTCCCAGGTGTGGGGTCAGACAGTGTCCTCTGAAAGGGCTTCGTGGAGCAGCAGATATTTGGGGCTCTTTGGGGCCTGCTCTTCATTGCTCCTTGGCACTGGGGAAAGCGCAGAGAGAGCAGGTTCCTGTTGCTGGCTTAATTGGCCTCCGGGGCAGAGAGTATGTGGGTTTGGTGCCGGGAGGAGGAGGAGGGAGGGTTTATGCTGCCAGGAGGGTTGTTGGCTCTGCAGAGCCTGAGCGCTGCCTGCATCGGCCGGCCTCCCTGGAAGGCAGTCAGCGGCCGCAGGGCAGGCTCCTTTCCCTGACAAGAGTCCTGCTGGCTGTTCCCGAGGGGCTTTGTCCGGCGATGGCAGCCTGGCATCTGAACGGAGGCAGAATCCCTAAGAGTCTGCTTGGAGCCCCAGGCCAGTTCCTCAGCACCACAGGAAACAGGCAGGCTCCTCTTTGCCTCCACCTTCCAGGCTGGGCCTGATTCTGTCTAGGGAGCCTCAGCTCGGTTGAAAATGGCAAGGTCTCCACCAGCCCTGCTCGGAAAGAGCGGTCTGCTCCCGCTGCTCTCCCCCCAACCCCACCTGTGGTTTCCTGCTTTCCATGCAGAAGGCTGCAGGATTGGTCCAAGCATCACCATGCAGGGTTGGGAAAACACTCCTGCTTGAAACTCGGAGAGCCACGGCTGTTCAGATTGATCAAGGCAGGTGTCAGATGCCGGTGTAGTTACTCGAGAGCAAACAGGCAAGACTCTGACCTGTCTTTTCCAGGCTTTATTCTTCGTGCAAAACTATTTACAGTGAAGAGCGTTGCAAGTCCATGTCTGCTCAGTCGCTAGCAGAATCTGGGAGTGGCCGGTCCTTGTACCTTCCCCAGCATAACAGTCGCTTGACCCCCAACCTTCTCCTCCCCTCCCTGCGCCGAAACCTACTGCGCAGGGTGGGCGCTGGCAAAGGGGTACTTCCCTCCCCTCCGGCTTGCTCAGGATCGGTGTTGAGGCTCTCTCTAGCATCCCCTGGTCCCACCACCTCCTCCCCACTGGAGGTGGGGCTTTCCTCCTGGCCAGAGGAGGAACTGCTTCGCAAGACTTTCGGAGGTTCCCTATAACACAACTGCCCTTCCACCTCTTGCCTCTGAGCTGATGGCAGTTCCCTGACAGCAGGCAATGAGCTGAGGTGCTATCAGGCACCCCACCCTGCTCCCAGATCAGTTTACGACCACAGATTACATGTGTTTGGCGTGAACGATTTCAACTAAGTTGTTGAAGGCTGGCTGGTTGAAATTGCACAAATTGAATGTGCAGAAGGTAGAGAGCTTTTTTTGCATATGCACACCATCCCCAGAACTTCAGCCCCTGTGACGTGATACTATGGATGCAGTCTCCACATCCATCCACCATGCTGGCTCCTTGAGAACATGAGGGTGCAGGCCTCTTGCTCTTGCTGTTTCAGGTCTCATCCTGAGGGCTTGGGCAGCCAAGGGGCAAGACTGGTAGACAGCGAGGCGTGTGCCCCCTGTGTGAGCATGGGCAGGTGGGCCTTCCAGGTTCCCATTGCTGGTGCTTCTTGCTGCCTCCTCTCCTCCTGGGCTCTCTCTTGCCACCAACCCAGCCCTTGCTTTACAAGTGCCCCAACTTAGAGGAGACCCTTCAGAGCTATTTCGGCGGCTTCTGGGTTTGCTTTGTTGTTCTGAGCAAAAGAGCTGGGGAGAAGAGCTTTCATTTATCATTTACTTACTGCATTTACACCCCGATTTCCCCCTCCAAGGAGGGAATCATGGCAAACATGGTTCTCCCTCTCGCTCACTTAAGCTCCACAACAACCCTGCGAGGCAGGCTGGGCCAAGAGACAGCGAGCTTCATGGCTGAGCGAGTGGGGAGATTCGAACCCCTGTCTCCCAGGTCCAAGTCTGACACTCTAACTGCTATACCCCCTTTCCCCTCCCTCTTCTCTTTTATCTTAGTGCCTAATAATGACCTTCGGTTCCTTTCTCTAATGCCCCTGTGCTTATCCTCTCCTCCCCCTTTTCCCCAGAGCAATTGAGGCGCTGACCTCCAGGCTGGGAGAGCATGTCGGGCCCGGTGCCAAGCCGAGCGAGGGTCTATGCGGACGTCAACACACAGAGGCCCCGTGAATATTGGGACTACGAGTCGCACGTCGTGGAATGGGGGTAGGGGAACATCAGAGCTCTGCTGGATTAGCCCACAGGCAGCCCACCTGAGCATGCCAACCTCTTTGAAAAAAAACCCTTCTTCTTCTCCAACAGCAATCAAGATGACTACCAGCTTGTTCGGAAGCTTGGCCGTGGCAAATACAGCGAGGTCTTCGAAGCCATCAACATCACCAACAACGAGAAAGTCGTGGTGAAAATCCTCAAGGTGGGTGGGGAGCAAGAGGACCTGAATTTCTTGCCTGTGACCCCTTCTTTTTGGCGGGTGTGGTGGTGTCTCTTTGGCCAGGGGTTGGGCTGGGAGGTTTCCAGTTCAAATCTCACTCCTGGCGGGCACTTGCTAGGCAACTGCGGGCAAACCCCTGCATGGGGACAACAGCTGTCTACCTCGCAGGGGTGTTGTAGAGGCTGCTGAGGGGGCAGACGTAAAGTGCTACAACCGCTTGAAAGGTGATGTTTCTGCTTTGCTGATGATTTGGTGTTCACTTTGCAAGATCCAGACTCCAGTGCAGTAAAAGCATTGGAGCTGGTTCAGGAGTTCGGGCAAGTAGCAGGATTCAAGTTAAATAAGAGCAAAACCAAAGTGTTGGGGGGGAAATTTAGATAATGAGGAGAGAAAAATCCTTCAAGAAAAGACAGGCCTTGTTTTTGTGAAGAAAGTGAAATATTTGGGTGTGAATTTATCAGTGAAAATTTTGAATTTATATAAAGATAATTATGATAAATTATGGGATGAAATTAAGAGAGATCTTGAGATCTGGTTAAGTCTAAAATTGTCATTAATGGGCCGAATATCGGTGGGTAAGATGAATGTATTGCCAAAGATGATGTTTTTATTCCAAGCTTTACCAATTATTGATAATATTAAATGTTTTAAAGAATGGCGGAAAGCATTGTCTAAATTTATCTGGCAGGGGGGAAAAACCCAGAATTAAATATAAATTCCTAACAGATTCAAAAGAAAGAGGAGGATTTTGTGTTTATGCATCTTAATTGCAAAAGCAAAGCTTGAAATTGCATTGAACAGCCTCGTCTCCTAAAGGCTAGGAAACCTGAGGAAGTCCCAGGTGGAGTTCATGTCCTCGGGGGGCCTTTGGACCCCCGCCTCCTCCATCCTCTCACCTTTGCCGTGGAATTGCAGGTGCTGCGATCCTCAGCCAAGAACCATAAAACAAAACCGGAGCTCAGTGTGCGTTTGAGTGTGCAAAGTGCTCTGTGCTCCCGGTTGCCTTGATTCCGGACCTTTGCGACAACGACTGTGTTGCACTCTCTTTTTCAGCCAGTAAAAAAGAAGAAAATCAAGCGTGAGATCAAGATCCTCGAAAATCTCCGAGGAGGCCCCAACATTATCAGCCTTCTAGACATAGTCAAGGACCCCGTGGTAAGAGCTGGTGTGTGTGTGTGTGTGTGTGTGTGGCAGCATTCATGCGCACGGCGCTCGATGAAGCGCAAGGCAGCTGGTCCCCTTTCAAGCTGATTTTCAAAAGAGGCAGGAAGTTCTTGTAAGTGGGGCATGGAAACCTCCCTGGCTTCTCTCCACCTGGATCCCAGAGACGCGGCCTGCCTCCAGCAAGGCAGCCATGCTGGGCAAAAAAACAACACCGGGAGTTGTCATTTTGTGGCTGGGAAGAGCATTCCCCCTCTCTGCCATGTTCCTTCCTCCTGGAACCTGGAGCTGCCTGCTGAGCCTGCGCCCTTCTGGGACCCCCAGGCTGCCCTCTCCTGGTGGGCCACCCTAGCTCAGCCTCTGCCTGGAGGGGGCTGCCTT
Source organism: Podarcis filfolensis (assembly GCF_964270895.1). Lineage (NCBI taxonomy): Eukaryota > Metazoa > Chordata > Lepidosauria > Squamata > Lacertidae > Podarcis > Podarcis filfolensis. Next base: position 90,295,715 of record NC_139603.1, on the reverse strand, counting down.
TTGGCCAGAGGGGAGGTCTAGGTGAGCTCTTGGCTCCCTGATCCATTACGTTTCCGAGCACAATTCAAAATGTTGGTGCTGACCTTGAAAGCCCTAAATGGCCTCGATCCAGTATACCTGAAGGAGTGTCTCCACCCCCATCGTTCTGCCCGGACACTGAGGTCCAGCGCCGAGGGCCTTCTGGCGGTTCCCTCATTGCGAGAAGTGAGGTTACAGGGAACCAGGCAGAGGGCCTTCTCGGTGGTGGCGCCCGCCCTGCGGAACGCCCTCCTACCACATGTCAAAGAGAAAAACAACTGTCAGATTTTTAGAAGACATCTGAAGGCAGCCCTGTTTAGGGAAACTTTTAATGTTTAACAGACTACTGTATTTTGGTACTTTGTTGGAAGCTGCCCAGGGTGGCTGGGGAGACACAGCCAGATGGGCGGGGTATAAATAAATATTATTATTATTATTATTATTATTATTATTATTAGTAGTAGTAGTAGTAGTAGTATATATCAGGCTATTTGGGGTGTTTATTTTTATCCACAGCCCATAGCCTACTTTGTTCCAAGCTCCAGGCTAGCAGAGTGTGTCAGGGCAGCTTCTGCAGGGCCTCTCCCTGGGATCCAGATATAAGCTGTTTATTTTAAAGTTATGCTTCCATTCTTGTATTGGCTCAGATGGTTATTAGGTGTGTGATCTTTGCCGTCTGCTTGGTTGTTTCTTCAGCCTGCAAACTGCCTTGTGCATAGTACAGTGGTACCTCAGGTTACATACGCTTCAGGTTACAGACGCTTCAGGTTACAAACTCCGCGAACCCAGAAATAGTACCTCGGGTTAAGAACTTTGCTTCAGAATGAGAACAGAAATTGTGCTCTGGCGGCGCGGCGGCAGCAGGAGGCCCCATTAGCTAAAGTGGTGCTTCAGGTTAAGAACAGTATCAGGTTAAGTACGGACCTGTGGAACAAATTAAGTACTTAACCCGAGGTACCACTGTAATATAGAAAGGCAGTATACAAAGTGAAATGAAATGAAATCCAGCCGTTCTTTCTTGGCTGCTGGAGCCCAGGCCTAGAGCCCCCTAGGACAGGTTAATTGTGTGCTTCAGGACCCCTTAGGAACATAGCTCAGTATTGTCTACCCTGACCAGGATTCCAGGTTTCCAGGCAAGGCATCTCTGCCAGCCCTACCTGGAAATGCCATTGGGGTGGACCCTGGGCCCTTCTGCACGCAGAGCAGGTGTTCTGCCACTCAGCCTGCGGTCCTGCTTCAGAGGGGAACAGGCACCTCTGCGCATCAGACCCAAGTCTTCCCTGCCCAGCTTCTTTTTCAAGAATCCTAGCCATTGGTGATCCCCCAGAACTGAGCTGGGGGGCTTCTCAGGGGGCTGCTGTCTCCCTTCAGCCCACCCCCATCCTGGCTCACCTGCCCCATAGATGCAGCGTGGCTACAGTAGCTTTTGGGGGGGCGAGGGGAGAAGGAAGACTGTGCTCTCTGCCCCTTCTCACAGCTTTGAGACTAAACCATTCTGGTCATTCTCTGTTTTCTCTCTCTCCTGCCCTGGAATGCTCTGCGCTGGCTCTGCAGTCCCGGACACCCGCCCTGGTCTTTGAGCATGTCAACAATACAGATTTTAAGGTGAGTGGAGGCCGGTTGGGTGATGCGATGCCTCTGGGTGTCTCCTCACTTTCTGATGTGTGTGCATGTGTATTAGGTGGGGTGGGGTGGAGCTTAACTATGGGTCTAAAGTCCTGGAGACGCAGCGCAATGTCACCCTTCTGTTCCAGGGCTGCTGGAAAACCCATCTTTGACTTGGAGTCAGTGATGGCCTGACTTGGGGGAGGGATGTGGTGTCAGCTTCATTCAGGTCTCCCCCCTCCAGCTCCTCACTGTTGCCCCTCCTTCTATCTGTTGCCCATGACACACACACACACACACACACACACACAGACAGACAAATACCACCTGAAAGGTGTGGAGAGCAGATGTCATCCAAAGGCAGTTACGCAGGCCCAGCTGTTAGCTCAGTTCCTCCCTGCCCCATTTCCTTTGGCTAATTTAATTTCCAGATTAAAGAGCCCTGTCCTTGTTTGGGCCATGTGTGCGATGCTTTCTTTCCTAGGCCACCACCATAAAACCCATCTGAGAGCAGTCAAATGGGTTTTTCTGTCTGCTATTCCTTTGGTCTCTTAGTCCTAGGAAGCCTATTTCCTCCCAGTGTGGTGTGGTGGTTAAGAGCGGTAGTCTCGTAATCTGGTGAACCGGGTTCGCTTCCCTACTCCTCCACCTGCAGCTGCTGGGTGACCTTGGGCCAGTCACACTTCTCTGAAGTCTCTCAGCCCCACTCACCTCACAGGGTGTTTGTTGTGGGAGAGGAAGGCAAAGGAGATTGTGAGCCGCTTTGAGATTCCTTCGGGTAGTGATAAAGCGGGATATCAAATCCAAACGCTTCTTCTTCTTCTCCCGGACATGCCAGCGAGGCTGAGGGACGGCAGAGCCGTCTCTCGGCTGGGCAGTGGCTGGTTCTTCTCCCATTTGAGGAGATGGTTTCAGTGCAGGAGATGGCGATGTGCCGTTAGGGGAAGGGGGCGGCACAGGCAGCCTGCAGGAGATGAGGTGAGACAGCGGCTCCCAGATGGATTCGATGCTACTCCCTTCTCCTACAGACCCATCCCTCGCCCTGGGCTCAGGCCCTGGAAGTGTTGGGGTTTCAGGTGGTGAGACATAGCCAGAGGGAGACTTAAGGCTGCCTCCTTCCTGATGGTTCTGCAGTGCGTTGCAAAAAGAGAACATTCTTGAAGAGATTACATCCGAAGGGCTGCCACATGGAAGATGGAGCAGGCTTGTTTTCTGCTCCAGAGTGCAGAACCCAAACCGATGGATACAAATTGCAAGGAAGGTGATTCCGAGCACAATTCAAAGTGTTGGTCTGACCGGCCTCGGTCCAGTAGACCTGAAGGAGCGTCTCCACCCCCATCGTTCTGCCCGGACACTGAGGTCCAGCGCCAAGGGCCTTCTGGCGGTTCCCTCACTGCGAGAAGCAAAGCTACAGGGAACCAGGCAGAGGGCCTTCTCGGTAGTGGCACCCGCCCTGTGGAATGCCCTCCCATCAGATGTCAAAGAGAACAACAACTACCAGACTTTTAGACGACATCTGAAGGCGGCCCTCTTTAGGGAAGCTTTTGATGTTTGATGCATTACTGTATTTTAATATTGTGTCGGAAGCCGCCCAGAGTGGCTGGGGAAGCCCAGCCAGATGGGCGGGGTATAAATAGTAAATTATTATTATTATGACTAAACGTTAGGAAGAACTTTCTGACAGTAAGAGCCATTCGGCTGTGGAACGTGCTCCCTCGGAAGGCGGCGGAGTTCTCCTTGGTTGGAGAAGTTGGGTGGCCTTCTGGATTAGGGATTCGTTAGCTGCAATTCCTGCATTGCAGGGGATGGACTAGATGACTCTCAGGGTCCCTTCCAACTCCACAATTCTGTGATCCCGTTTGGAGGGGACGTGTGTGAAAGTCATCCTTCAGCTTTGCTGTGAGCAGGGCGGGCTGCAAAGTCTCCGTTTTAAGCCCTCTAACCTTGAAGCCCTTCAGCATCCTTCCAGACCAGGCGGGTTGTTGTGATCCCTCGGCAATGCGCAGAGAGGTGCTCTGAGCATAAGTCGAGAGCTGCTGTGCTGGCAGCGCATTGCAGATGCCAGGGCAGAGCCTTGCTGCCGGAAACAGATCAAGCCCAGAGCTCTGGGGGTTGTCTTGCTAATGGCACTTCTGCAATATCTCTTTTCTTCCAAGCAATTGTATCAGACGCTCTCGGACTTTGACATCCGGTTCTACATGTATGAAATCTTGAAGGTAAGGAACTGAGCACAGGGGAATTGGGTGGGGGAGATGAGCCAATCTGCGCTTTGCTTAGCCCCACAGTGACTATGCCGGGGTGGGGCGCAGAGCAGGGGCCCCTGACGTGTGACCCAGGAGCCCAAGAGAGGCTGTGCGCATGCTTGTTGCTATTCGTGGCGTCCAGTCTTTCTCCAGCTTTGCCTGTGGCTTAGGAGAATGCAGAAAGCCCCAGATCCGCTCCCTGTCGACTCCAGCCAGGGCTGGGAGAGAACTTGTGTGGTCGTGGGGGTAGGCTGGCCAAGGGGCCAGATCCTGAACCCAGAGCTGCTTCCTTGCATGGCTCTTCTTTTGAGGCAAGGCAAGGACGCTCTTCCAAACGCGGCCTGTTTGCCGCTGCCCACCTCTCTTTCCCTCTTTCTCTGCAGGCCCTGGATTACTGCCACAGCATGGGTGTCATGCACCGGGACGTCAAGCCTCACAACGTGATGATAGACCACGAGCACCGGAAGGTAAGGCCGTTGCGGGGTGAGTGTCGCGAGGAGCCATGGAGGTTTCCTCACCTGGCACAGCCAGCTGGCTCAAGGCCAGTCGGCCGGTCCAGCAGTGTCCGGCTAGGGAGTGTTTGCCACAGTCTGGAGACACATCGAGCACTGTGCCCAAGATTACCTATGTATTTATGCCCCATCTCCACCCCACCCGCCAGAAGCAGGGCTCATGTCGGCTTGCAAAAAATTAAAGTACAGATAAATCACACAGAGCTAAAAAGATGTAAAGGTAAAGGGACCCCTGACCATTAGGTCCAGTCGTGGCCGACATCTCGCTTTACTGGCCGAGGGAGCCGGCATACAGCTTCCGGGTCATGTGGCCAGCAGGACTAAGCCGCTTCTGGCGAACCAGAGCAGCGCACGGAAACGCCGTTTACCTTCCCGCCAGAGCGGTACCTATTTATCTACTTGCACTTTGATGTGCTTTTGAATTGCTAGGTTGGCAGGAGCTGGGACTGAGCAACGGGAGCTCAGCCCGTCGCGGGGATTCGAACTGCCGACCTTCTGATCGGCAAGTCCTAGGCTCTGTGGTTTAACCCCCACAGCACCACAACAAGCAAAAAACAAACGATCTGTCGAATTCAAACAATGTGAAAAAACCTGTCTGTTGAATTGCACATAGTAATCAACAGCACACTCTTCAGATCCGTTTCCTTGAAAGCAGGCTCCCTTGGGCAGGCTGTCTGCTCCTGGCTGCTGGGACCAGGGTGGGGGTCCTCTCCCCCCTCCCTCCTGGCTTCCTCTGGCGCTCAGGGCCCCCCTGGCCTCTCCCTTCCCTGCCTGCAGCTGCGCCTGATCGACTGGGGCCTGGCCGAGTTCTACCACCCGGGGCAAGAGTACAACGTGCGAGTGGCCTCCCGGTACTTCAAGGGTCCAGAGCTCCTGGTGGACTACCAGGTAGGTTGGAGGCCAGGGCCTTGCTCCGCAGCGCTGCCTGGCGCCCAGCCCATCCCTTCCAGGCGGAGGGAGAGCAGGAGGGCACCCCAGGGCCCTTTCTCCATCCCCGGGAGAGAGCCTGGGGTCGCCTGCGTGCAGAGAGGGCGCACTGCTGCCCTGGCACCTCAAAACAAGGGAGTTTGCTGGAGATGCTGCTTGGGGCAGGCATGGGCTGGACCATCCATGCCACCTGGTTCTCCAGAGGAATGGGGCAGGGGGTTGGTGTCCCCGGGGGGCCTGCCCACGGCAGTGGGTTCAGCTGGAGATGGTCTGAGCTGATGGAAACAGAGGGGTGGGCAAGGCTGGGCAGGGGGCGAAGGTGTTTGTAGCCTTGTGAAAGCTTGGTTCTGGGGCAGGGGAGGGGGAAGGTGTCCTCTCTTGGTGGCTCTCTCCCTGCACCCCCCCCAGTTGCTTCACTGCTCTCCCCCCCTTTCCTTCTGCAGATGTATGACTACAGTCTGGACATGTGGAGCTTGGGCTGCATGCTGGCCAGTATGATATTCCGCAAGGAGCCCTTCTTCCACGGACATGACAACTATGACCAGGTGAGGCAAATTCTCATTTTGGTTCTGGCTTTTGCCCAAGGGGGAGGAGGAAACAGGCAGTTTGTCTGGGGGGGGGTCATTAGAGTGGTACCTTGGGTTACATACGCTTCAGGTTACAGACTCTGCTAACCCAGAAATAGTACCTTGGGTTAAGAACTTTGCTTCAGGATGAGAACAGAAATCGTGCGGTGGCAGCAGGAGGCCCCATTAGCTAAAGTGGTGCTTCAGGTTAAGAACAGTTTCACGTTAAGAATGGACCTCTGGAACGAATTAAGTACTTAACCCGAGGTACCACTGTACAAAACACACAACAAAGAAAAACACTTTACAATATAGTAAACTAAACACAAAAAAGAATTATTTCTTCAGATACCTAATTCTCATAACATTAATAACTGACTTCCTTGCATCCCCTCTAACTGAATTTCGTTTAATCACCTGTATGACAGTTCTCCAAATTCATATTTCTAATAATATAGACTCCTAAAATTTACTAAGCTCTTCTCCTTTATTAATATTCTAATCCTTAATATTTAGTAGCCCATATTCTGCCCCTAAGCCTATTTCTTACTTCCAAGAATTATGCACCTGCTTCAGTTCTAGCCGGGCTGTGCCCTGTCCGCTCCCTTCGCTCGGTGCTTGGGTAGGATCCTGTCTCCTCTCTGCTCCCCCCCCCCCCGTCCTGTGGTTTCTCACCGTCTCCTCCCCCTCCCTTCCCAGTTGGTGCGGATCGCAAAGGTCTTGGGCACAGAGGACCTCTATGACTACATTGACAAGTACAACATTGAACTGGACCCCCGCTTCAATGACATCCTTGGCAGGTGAGCGCGGGGCACCCGGAGGCCTTGCCAGGACATTGCAGGGGTTGGGCTGGATGACCTTTGGGGGACCCTTCTGTGATTCCGTTCCTTGCCAGGCCAGAGTCACTCTCTCTTGGCTCTCTTGGCGAGAGGGGCTTCAAATCAGATACAAAGGACCTTGCGCTGCCCCAAAAACCCCTTTCCCTTGTGCGTGGGGTGTGTGGGTTAAGGTCCCTGGGCCCTGGCCTTGCAGTGTGTGGCTTCGGGGCCCTTGAGCGCCAGGCCTGTGACTCCCCCCGCCCGTCTCTCTCCCGCCCAGACACTCTCGCAAGCGATGGGAGCGCTTCGTGCACAGCGAGAACCAGCACTTGGTGAGCACCGAGGCCCTCGACTTCCTGGACAAGCTGCTGCGCTACGACCACCAGACCCGGCTCACGGCCCGCGAGGCCATGGAGCACCCTTACTTCTGTACGTGCCCCCCCCACTTCCCCTCCTGCCCCCCTCCTTATTGGGCCCTGGCTCCCAGCCTTCTCAGAGCCAGGGCCACCTGCCACCCGGGTGCCCATCCGTCTGGGGACCCATTGCTGAATGGTTCCATGGTGGGAAAACTGCTGCTCTGCTCCCACCTCGGATCAGGCCGCAGCCCTCCAGGTGAGGACCCCCCCTGCCTCCCCCTACAATGGCACACTCGGACACCAGGTTCTAGCTGGCCAGTTGCTCCACCCTGCCCGTTCTCCTTTTGCTTACCTGCCTGAGGGTCTGTGGCCCAGTGCACGACTGCCATGAGGGGTGCCAGGCCATTTCTCCCAGGCCTTTGCCCACGACCCTGCGGCGGTGTCTTCAAGCACCCATCGTGCACTCCTGGTCTCGCCTCGGGCTCTGCCCAAGCTCTGCAGGCCCTGCCGGTGCCTCCCCCTTCCCCCAGGGCCCCTTGCCCTCTGGGGACCCCAAAGCTCTCCCTCCTGCTCCAGTAGCTATTGGGGTGCTCTTTGGCTTGGCAGGCGGTGGGGACCAGCACAGGCCTCGTGATCACGGCAAGCCTTCCCAGTAGGTCTTTCCCCGATGAGGCAATTGTGAGGACTGAATGTCACCCCCCCACACCTTTCCACAGTCCCCTCCTCTCCAGGGTTTCCCCCAAGCAATCGAAGACTGTGTCTGCATGCAGCCAACCTCTCCTCCGCTCTTTTCATTTCTGTGTGTTCTGGGAGACCAAGGGGGAAGGGAGCTGGTTGCAGCAGGAGGGAGAGACTCCCTGGATTCTTCAGCAGCCGGTCTCCCCTCTGTCTCCTTTCTCTGAGTCTGGACTGCTCTCTGCCACAGCCTCTTCCTGCTCACTAAACCCTGTTGCTGCTCCAGCTTCCGGCGCCATCTCCCTGCGGTCCTCTCCCCCTTTGACCACTCAAGAGTCGCCCCACCGCCATTCCCCAGGCTCTGACCCTTCTCCCTCTCTTGGTTCCTTTGGGGGCTCCCCACCTGGTGCCCCCACCATTTCTCTGCACCCACCCAGCCCCTGACATTAGATCCCCCTGGGGGTTCCCTTCCAACTCCACCCCCATCTCATTTCTGTTCTCTCCTGTCCAGATCCAATAGTGAAAGATCCGGCCAGGATGGGCTCCTCCACGGTGCTCTCGGCAGCTAACACGCCCGTCAGCTCCTCCAGCATGTTGGCAGGTAGGTTTCTGGAGCCAGGGGTGCCCGTGTCTGCCCTGCTCTGGCATGGCTCACACAGAAGAGGTTTCAGAGCATATGGATGAAGTTCTAGTGCACTGTTACCGTCTTGAATGCAGTCAACGCAGTTTCCTTCCTTTAGGTAACATGCTGCTCTGTTTGAATACAAAATACTTAGATCCTCTGGACTTTGGATTCCAGAACTAATTACATTTTCAATTGCTTCTGAGTATCTGAGGACGGCCTCTCCAAATTGTCCGCTTTTAAATAAATCATTTCCTTCAGCTTTCAGTGTTGCTGCAGTGGAAGGGAGCAAAGTAGAACTGTTTTTTCCACACCTGAAAAAAAAATGACAGCCAAGGTTTTACGGGATTCTGAAAATGAAGTAAATGGCTATCTGGACAGTGGCAAAAATAATAGTGAAAAGAAGGAAGTAATACAGAAAAATGCAGAATCTTCAGCAGCTAATCTAAGTATCTAGCAGCAAGGGCCTTCTGGCAGTTCCCTCATTGCGCAAAGTGAGGTTCCAGGGAACCAGGCAGAGGGCCTTCTCGGTAGTGGCGCCCGCCCTGTGGAACACCCTCCCATCAGATGTCAAAGCGATAAACAACTACCTGACTTTTAGAAGACATCTGAAGGCAGCCCTGTTTAGGGAAGTTTTTAATTTTTAATGCTGTATTGTTTTTAACACTCGATTGGGAGCCGCCCAGAGTGGCTGGGGAAACTCAGCCAGATGGGCGGGGTATAAATAATAAATACATTTTTCACTCTATAAGACGCACCAGACCACAAGACGCACCTAGTTTTTGGAGGAGGAAAACAAGAAAAAAAATATTCTGAATCTCAGAAGCCAGAACAGCAAGAGGGATCGCTGTGCAGCGGAAGCAGCAATCCCTCTTGCTGTTCTGGCTTCTGGGATAGCTGCGCAGCCTGCATTCGCTCCATAAGACGCACACACATTTCCCCTTACTTTTTAGGAGGGAAAAAATGAATCTTATAGAGCAACAAATACCATAGTAGTAGTAGTAGTAGTAGTAGTAGTAGTAGTAGTAATAATAATAATAATAATAATAATAATAATAATAATAATAATTTTGTATTCAAACAGAGCAGCATGTTACCTAAAAGAAGGAAGCTGTGTTGACTGCATTCAAGGCAGTAACACTGCTCTGGCGTGGGGCACGTGGGACCCGAGGGAGGGCTGATGGGCCCCTGCTCCCCCACCCCCTTCCACTGGGGCCCTGACGCTGTGCCCTCTTCCTCCCTCTCTCTTGCAGGGATCGCCTCCATGTCCGCCTCTCAGCCCATCGGCAGCCTGGCAGCCTCCCCCGTCATCTCCTCTCCAAACACTCTGGGCTCGCCGGTGCCCGCCACCGCTGGAGCGCAGCCTTGACCTCAACGGCGCCACCTCTGGCTCCCAGCACCGCCAAGCCCGCGGCCTTGCCCCCCGCCTGCCCGTCCGCCTGCCTGCCTCTGCAAGGCTCCGTGGCCCCCCCACCCGCAGCAGGCAGGAGGGGGACAGCGTGGGGGTGGGCAGGTGCGGGGAGGGGGGGTCCTGTCTCTGGAATATGATATTATTATTATTTCCCCCCCATTTGTTTTTGTTGAGTATGTCAAAGAGCCAAGCCTGGGCCGCTGCCGCCACCGCCGCCGCTGCCATCGCTCCTCCTCCTCCCCCTCTGCGGCAACGAGCACGGACTCTGGCAACGGGCGGAGGAGGTCTGTCTCGAGGGATGCCGGCTGCGCTCTTCCCATGGGGGTCGTGGTTAGGGATGCAGCCGCAGTGTGGGCACCTAAGCGGAGAATAAAATTTATTTTCTATGTCCCTAACAGGGCAGTGTGGCCAAACACTCGTTCCTGGTTGTGTGTGTGTGTGTGTGTGTGTGTGTGTGTGTGTAAAAGGAGGTCGTCATGGAACAAGCTTTTTTCTTTGCTGCTCCAGGGATCAGACTCAAATTACCCAGAAGGAGAGTCCCATCAAGTATTAGGAAGCACTTGCTGGCAGCAAGAGAAGTTGGACAGGGGAACAGACTGTCCTTCTTTGGAAGCCTTTAAGCAGGGGTTGGACAGCCGCCTGTCATAGAATCACAGAATCATCGAGTTGGAAGAGACCACAAGGGCCATCGAGTCCAACCCCCTGCCAAGCAGGAAACACCATCAGAGCACTCCTGACATATGGTTGTCAAGCCTCTGCTTAAAGACCTCCAAAGAAGGAGACTCCACCACACTCCTTGGCAGCAAATTCCACTGTCAAACAGCTCTTACTGTCAGGAAGTTCTTCCTAATGTTTAGGTGGAATCTTCTTTCTTGTAGTTCGGATCCATTGCTCCGTGTCTGCTTCTCTGGAGCAGCAGAAAACAGAAAACAACCTTTCTCCCTCCCTTAACCTCCTCTTCTCCAGGCTAAACATGCCCAGCTCCCTTAGCCGTTCCTCATAAGGCATCGTTTCCAGGCCTTTGACCATTTTGGTTGCCCTCCTCTGGACACGTTCCAGTTTGTCAGTGTCCTTCTTGAACTGTGGTGCCCAGAACTGGACACAGTACTCCAGGTGAGGTCTGACCAGAGCAGAATACAGTGGCACTATTACTTCCCTTGATCTAGATGCTATACTCCTATTGATGCAGCCCAGAATTGCATTGGCTTTTTTAGCTGCCGCGTCACACTGTTGGCTCATGTCAAGTTTGTGGTCAACCAAGACTCCTAGATCCTTTTCACATGTACTGCTCTCAAGCCAGGTGTCACCCATCTTGTATTTGTGCCTCTCATTTTTTTGTCAGGGATTCTCTAGCTGTGTTTCCTTCACTGCAAGGGAGTTCGACTAGATGGCCCTCAGGGATCCCTTCCAACTCTCAAATTCTGACTCCCTTATTTTATTTTATTTTTAATATATTTTATTTTTACCAACCACCAAAGCACAAACAGTGAAACCCTCCAGGTGGCTGATACATTGGGCATACAATATTCAAAAATATACCTATTCAATAATATTCAATAATAACATATTCAAATTAACCATATGTACACTTCTATATAGGGGATGCGGGTGTCGCTGTGGGTTAAAACACAGAGCCTAGGACTTGCTGATCAGAAGGTCGGCAGTTCGAATCCCTGCGACGGGGTGAGCTCCCGTTGCTCAGTCCCTTCTCCTGTCAACCTAGCAGTTCGAAAGCACAAAGTGCAAGTAGATCAATAGGTACCGCTCCGGCAGGAAGGTAAACGGTGTTTCTGTGCGCTCCTCTGGTTCGCCAGAGGCGACTTAATCCTGCTGGCCACATGACCCGGAAGCTGTACGCCGGCTCCCTCGGCCAGTAAAGAGAGATGAGCGCCACAACCCCAAAGTCAGCCACAACTGGACCTAATGGTCAGGGGTCCCTTTACCTTTACCTTTACACTTCTAAATACCTTAACACTCCTCCTTCCACAATGTTTATTTAACTTTTAACATTTTAATAGCCCCAAATTGTTCAACCCTACCCTTATAAGACTGACTTTGGAGAGGTCAGTGCTGAGGACAGACACACCCCTCCTTCCCTAACCCTGAATTGTGGCACACAAAATACTCCAAGCTTCTGCAGCCTCCTTACAAACTGGGTTGGACCACTGGGCCCATTTTTCCCAGGGCTGTGGCCAATTCTCTGTGCCATCGGGATTCCGAGGGTCTTGGGTCTTCCTCTTCCTGCTTGCCTGAGATGCTCCAGCTCAGGCATAGGCAACCTTCGGCCCTCCGGACGTTTTGGCCTACAACTCCCATGATCCCTAGCTAACAGGACCAGTGGTCAGGGATGATGGGAATTGTAGTCCAAAACATCTGGAGGGCTGAAGGTTGCCTATGCCTGCTCTAGCTGGAGGGGTCGGGGACTTTCCCTGAGCCCACCGGCCTGTCTTTTGGGCTGTGGCCCCTCCCACCTTGAGCACAACATAGTTGGGTGTCAAAACATAAGGGGTGGGGGGTCATCCCAGGCTTTCGGCTTTCCCGCTGGCACCGGGGGAAGAGGACGCTGGCCTGATCCTGCAGGCTCTTACGCTGCTATCGAGGAGGTAGCAGGCAAGGCTGGCTGCAGCCGAGTGACTCCGCCAGGTGGCAGCAAAGCAGCTTCGTGGGGTTTAGAGTCCCTGGGATATGTTGGGGGGGTTGGTGCTGCCTGCCCTGGTCGGGGGGGGGGGGAAGGCTCAGGAGTCCAAGGTGGGGGGACACAGATCCCTGGGGTGCACAGCCTGTGGGGTGTGGAAGGGGTCGGAACTCCATCTGAGTCCCCCATGACTATAGTCGCCACCCTTGCTCTCTGCCCCCCCCTTGTGCCAAAGGGACCCCTCCTTCTCTGAGTTGCTCTCTTCTGGCCTCTGCAACTGCCCTGGTCTCAGAGACTTTGGCTTCTTTTCCCAGGCTTTGCTCGGCAGAATTTCCCCTGGGCAGAAACTCCCCTGGAATTGCCAGCTGCGATTCCCATTATTCCGAGGCACCAGCCATGATGTTTGGAGCCAGTGATAGCCTTCTAATCCTCCACGCATTTGCCTAATCCTCTCCGAAAGCTGGTGGCCATTACAGCCTCAAGTGGGAGGGAGTTCCGCAGGTTAACTGTCAATAAATCCCTTCTTTTCTTGAGTGCTTTGGTTAAGAACAAAGGAAGAAAATCTTTTCCCTATCCACTTTCTCTGTGCTATACTTAATTTCCACATACCTCTTATTATGCCCCCCTTCTTTTTCTCAGCTGAAAAGCCCCCAATATTATGCCCAGCTTGACTTTGGAACGGTCTCCCCTTCCTTGGAGGTTTTTAAGCAGAGGCTGGGTGGCCATCTTTCAAGGAGGCTTCAGCTGAGATTCCCGCATTGCAGGGACTTGGATTAGGGTCTCTTCCAACTGTACAATCCTACGATTTGAACCTTTCCTCTCTGGGATGAAATCCCAAGGCCGGAGTGTGGGTCTAATGAAGACTTGTGGGTCATCCTTAGATGGCAGGTGGCCTGTTCTGTGCGCCAGGCCAAAGGACAGCATCTCTCGCAGGGACGATCTGAACGATAATCTTGGTCATTTGATTGCCCTTTATACCCATTGCTGTCTTTTTATTTGTATATATTGCTTGTTTTATGTTGCCCTGCCCATTGGCTAATGCGAATAAAGTTTATCTCTCTATCTCACAGGGAGGGATGCAGGGGAGACAAAACAAGCCAGTTCAGAGGAAGCTTACCAGAGAATATTTTTTTTTTCCTCACCCCCCAACACACACACGCAGAGACTGCGGATCCCTAGCACTGGTCTTCTGCCTTGGTGCCATAGACCTCCACCTCGCACAAGGTCAAGTATTCGGCCCTTCCCGGGATGTGGATGCTGACATAGCGGCCCTTGAGCCAATTGCAATACAAGGTGCTGACGGAGCCAAGGCTGGTGTCTGTGATGGTCCCACAGCTGGAGAGAGAAAGTGGAGGTGAATCCAAAACAGCTCAGTCTATGGGGATATTCATACATCTATTCATACGTTTTGTTTCTATGCCGCTTTAGATTTTAAAGGGAAAAATCTCAAAGCTGTATGTGAAAGGACCCCCAAATGTCAGCCCCCTCCCATTCCTATCACTCAAAGGTGGCTGCCCACATTCCCCAATTTTCATTATTAACCGCTGGCGTTGTTTTCAGGGCCCACTGCATGCCCAGGTCTTCACAAAGACTGAGGGGCCAGATGGCTGTGCCAAGGCAGGGCAAGGGACTTCTAACGGATCTCCGAGCGGAGGGATTGGAGGAAGGGCAGCGCCTGGTGGCGAGGGGCTTCTGGCCGAAGAGAGTAGAAAGGAGGCGGCCAGATGGAGTCTGAGGAGGACCCAGGAGGAGGGGGCCGCAGGGGTCAAGGGGGGTGAGGAGCTGATGGCGGAGCAGAGCTTTGGCTAAGGAAAGCGCAACTTCACAGAGGAGGGAGAAGCAAAGTGAATTGGAGATGTGCTGAAGAGGTCGGGCAGAGGAGAGGAGACCAAGGAAAGCCTGGACTTCATCCCTGATCCAGGAACAAAGAGTGAATGAGAAGGAGGGATTGGGGTGGAGTGTGTGTGTGTTTTTTTATTTATGGCCTGTCTTTCCCCCTGATGAAACTCAGCATGGCTTTGTCAGGTGTGCATGCAAGAGCCAGACCCTGTGACCAATAGGACTTTGCAGGACTGGGGCCTTCCTAAGTTTGTTCTGGAGAGGCAAGGCGTAGCCACACAGGTGAGGCCGATTTGTAACTCACTGCACCTGGTGGCAAGAGCAGGGAAGGGATATAAGGTCAGCATTTTCCTTCGACTCTTTGCCACAGCAACACGCTTCCTGCCTTGCTGCGTTTGGCTTCTTGCTTCCTGATCCTTGAACCTCAGCTTCTTGACTCCTTGCTTCTTGATCCTCGGACCCCTGGCTTCTTGACTCCTGGCTCTCTAACCCTCGGACTCTTGGCTTCCTGACTCCTGGCTTCCGGACCCCCGTTCCTGCTCCCACCCCGTCATCTTGCCCCCAGTCCCAACGCCCCCAGCTGGGACTTCGATCGCCTGTGAACCGGACCGTGACAGGCTTACAGATAAAAGGAAGAACTGCAAAACACACAGAAAAGCAATTATTACCCAAAAAAACCCCAATTAAACGTTGGTAGAATTAAAACTGCACACATCGTGTTTGCTGGGACCTGTGTAGAGGAGGGCGACCAAGATGGCCAAGAGTCTGGAAACCAAGTCTTAATGAGGAACGGTTGATGGAATTGGGTATCTTTAGCCTAGAAAGGGAAATATGAGAGCCATCTCCAAATATCTCAAGAGCTGTCACCTGGAAGATGGAGCAAGCTTGTTTTCTCCTAGGAGTGGAGGACCTGAACCAAGGACTCCAAGTTACAAGAAGGGAGATTTCTGGAAGGAGATTTTGGGAAGAGGCAACTGGAACTTACAGGGGGTTGGACTTGCCATGCTCAGCCACAGAGTCTCCCACGCGGATCTCAGCTCCCTGGAGTCTCTGACCACAGCAGTCCCCGCGGTTCTTCACCACCACAGCAGAGATGGCGTACTGCTGGCCCAAGTCCACGTGCCACCAGGGCTCCGTGTCCAGCTGCGTGTGGGTGCAGGTGCCCGTTTTATGCCAGTCCCCACCGCAGTTCCCATCCACGGCTTTGCTTGCTGTTCCAATAATCTCGTGGGGGTAGATGGAGGACTGACAGGTTGGGCGGCCTCTGGCCAGGTTGTGAGCTGGAGTCAGAGAAGGACAGAAAGAAGATGGGGACAAGGACAAATAATAATGCAATAAGAGATCAGCCCGTCTCATCCAGCACCTGCTCTCGCAGTGGTCACTCAAATACTTCTGGGAAGCCCCCAAGCAGGACAGGAAGGCAACAGCAGGCTCATTATTATTTTAAAATTTATATTTCTTTCATGCTCAGAACGAGCAGTGACACTAAAGAATACAGTACCACTGATGTGGTAGCATTTCTTAATTACACTGCAGCCATGTGCCCTACTTGAGAGAAGGAAGCCCCAGGTCCGCACAGAAGCTCAGAGAAATGAGGAGGTGCTTACAGAACAAAACTAGACTTTCTATTGAATTGCACTCGCTTACTAGCAGTGCCTGTGATAAGGATCTAGGGGTCTTGGTGGACCACAACTTAAGAAGAGTGATGCAGAAGCAAAAAAAAGTGAAAGCTATTCTAGGCTACATCAATAGAAGTCTAAGGTCCAGATCAAGGGAAGTAATTGTTCCACTCTCTTCTGCCTTGGAATACTGTGTCCACTTCTGGGCACCATAATTTAAGGAGGATGTTGAGAAGCTGGAAGGTGTACAGAGGAGGGCAACCAAGATGATCAAAGGTCTGGAAACCAAGCCTTATGAGGAACGGTTGAAGGAGTTGAATATGTTTAGCCTGGAAAAGAGGAGCCTGAGAGGAGATATGAGAGCCATCTGCAAATATCTCAAGAGCTGTCACCTGGAAGATGGTGCAAGCTTGTTTTCCCCTGCTCTGGAGGGTAGGACTTGAACCGATGGCCTAACGTTACAAGAAAGGAGATTCCTACTAAACATTTGGGAAAACTTTCTGAGAGTAAGAGCTGTTCGGCAGTGGAACAGACTCCCACGAGAGGGGGTGGACTCTCCTTCCCTGGGGGTTTTTAAGCTGAGGTTGGGTGGCCACCTGTCCTGGGTGCTTGAGTTGAGATTCCTGCAATGCAGGGGGTTGGACTAGATGACCCCGGGGTGCCTTTCAACTCTACAGTTATATGATCTTATGAGGCTGACCCAGGGTCTCTCTGTCCAAAAACAGCAGGGCCAACAGACTGAAACGGAATCCTATTTGTTTACTTAATAAAGTCTATCTTGTGCTTGCTTGTAATAAAACTCCAAAGTGTTGCTTTGACCCATAGACTGGCCCTTGCGTTCCCATGTCTTACCAATAGCTTGCAGTTCTGGCTTGCAGCTCTGGGCCTCCGCCTGGCCTGCCAGGAGCACCAGGGCCAGCAGCCAAGTCCAGGTGGGGAGCATCTGCAAGGGCAGAGTGGAGATGGCAGTGAGGGACAGCCGCCTGCAGGAGCCATGGGGGTCTGGCCCCCCTTAGCAGCCTCAGAGGGCTTTGCTTGCAGCCAGGAGTGCTGAAGAGGCATTCAGGTCAATCAAGGACCACGCTGGGCAGGAGAACGGTCGTCCTCCAAAGATTCCTTACAGTCCTATATAAGCCCTGAACAATAACAATGCCATTTCAGATCAGCCCATTCAGGGTCAAGACTTCTAGGCATGTTCTAGGCTTCAAGGCTCACATCCAATGGATTTCCCAGACTTACCTTGGCTCTCTTTCTTGGGATCAGCGCCTGTTGTCCTTCTTGGTGGCTTGGCAAGCCCAGGTTTTTCTCTTGAAACTGACACAGCTGAGTCCTGTCCCTCCTGGTTTTATCCCCTTTCAAACAGGCAGTTTCTGTTTGACTCAGAACAACCCAGCCAATCAGGAAGGGGGGAATTTGGCTATCAAGATCCACTGTTTACATCCGTCTTCTCACACGGCTTGTGTGGTTTCTACATCTCTGTCAAGAGGGGGAATTTGCACTGCCTTATCACCAGAGGATCTGCTTTGAGTTTAGCAATATATCCTTGTTGCATTTAGAGGGCAGGTGGATGCTAAAGTGAGTACAGTAATGCCTTTAGTTGAATGTGCTTCGGGTTGAGCGCGTTTGAGTTGCGCTCCGCGGCAACCCGGAAGTAACGGAACCCGTGCATGCACAGACACGCCGTCGCATCTTGCGTTCTGTTCAGGATGTGAACGGGGCTCCAGAACAGATCCCGTTCGCATCCCGAGGTACCACTGTATTAGACGCAGCCAGTGTGGGATTTCCTGAGCCCTGACATGGCCACCACACTCTGTGATCTATGGCAGTTGAGTGCCAGACGGCAACTAAGGCCTTCGATGGCTGCATCCATCGAAGGTTCTTCCTCCTCTGAAGGCCAAATGCTGGGAACCACAAATAGCAAGAGTGCTGTTTCACACCTCTCCTTCTGGTGGGCTTCACATGGGCACCTGGTTGGCAACGGAGAGAACAGGATTCTGGACGAGGAGATGGACCTCTGCTCTGATCCAGAAGGTTGCTGTGAAATTCTTAAGAGAGCCTCTTGACCTCACATAGGTAGACTTTGTTTACAAAGCTATTGTACTGCCAACCTTACTATATGCTTGTGAAACATGGACCACACCATCTCCAACTCCTCAAAAGATTCCATCAATGGTGTCTGAAAATTTTTACACATCACTTGGGAAGACATGTGAACTAATATCAGTGTACTGGAAGAAGCAAAGATCACCAGTGTCAAAGCGATGCTTCTTCAACATCAACTTTGTTGGACTGGTCATGTTGTGCGGATGCCTGATGATCGTCTTCCAAAGCAACTACTCTGTTCCGAACTTTAAAATGGAAAGATGCCTCTGAAGGCCAAATGCTGGGAACCGCAAATAGCAAGAGCGCTGTTTCGCTCCTCTCCTTCTGGTGGACTTCCCATGGGCACCTGGTTGGCAACGGAGAGAACAGGATTCTGGACAAGGAGATGGACCTCTGCTCTGATCCAGATGGTTGCTGTGAAATTCTTAAGAGAGCCTCTTGACACTGATGTTATCAATGCTTCTTCAGACTATTGACTTTGGGTTTTAATGGGCATGGCTGGGATGTGGCCAAAATAAATATGCATTTTAGTGTTTGTTCAAACATATGTTAAATGAGAAATTGGAGGCTTCATATATTCAAATCACTTGGCACTGCCTAGGGTCAAATATTACTTCCTCTTGCAGGTCAGAGTCTGCGTCCAGTTGGAGGGGACGGAGTCTTAGAGTTCTAGGAGTCCAGAAATTTCATTTTTTTGAAGGCAAGTTCCAGTCCCTTGGAGATTTACACTCCTCAGAATAATTAAGCAACACTGGATTTGGCTTAAAATAGGTTTAAATGTGTTGTTTAGACATGCTAAGCTGCTCAATGTTTGTCCTGATTCACCTTCCTGCCTTGTCTTTAAACTCACCTCTTTTTTATTATTTTTTGACCTTGTTATGGAAAAAATTCCAGGGTGAGAGACTACTCAACAGCCCAGCTCATTGAAGTGCAAGTCCCCTGTGGGTCCATGCAGTCAGTAAAAGAAGGAAGTTCAGTAGACCATGATCTTTATTGTTGCGCAACAGGTCCCCCCAGGAGTAAGAACCCTGAGTAAGGGATGACCTCCTCTTTTAAAACTTCCCTCCTTCCCCCAGAATACACTTCAAGGGGCATCACTGATACATCATCACTACATCACTAGCATGTCACAAATGGGGGGGGGGGGTAAACAAGTCTAACATGAGGTCACTTTCTCAGACCCCTTTCCCAACACCTCTTAAGTCCCCATCACCGAAAGAACAATAAAACTCTTGACATCTCCTTGCTCTCAGGACTTGTCTGGAGATGGGCTTTCAGAACACCGGACTTGCTCAACTGCCTCTGGGGATGTCTCGTGCTGCCCCTCTGGTCACTCCCTGGGTAGGGGGCTGTGTCTGTGCTCTCACGTTTGGGGGATTATGGCGGGATGCCCTGTTCCTGCTGCCTACATGATTTCCCACTTCTTGGCTCATGGAGGGAGGTGGAGCCCAAATTCACCTTTCTTTAAGGGTTAAAATGGCGTCGGAATGAGGAGAGTCAAAGTATGGATTTTCTATGAATTTATAAAGCTAGGTATCTTCCCTGAGCTGTCGAGTCGAAAGGATACATTCAGGCAAGATATTTGTAACATTGTAACAACTTTAAAGATGTGCCCCCCCCCCCGTCATTTCCGTAACAACCTCTTTTGACTTATCAGGCAACCTTTTACCTTGGTTCACCTCCGTTAGCCAGAGAATTTGCTTCTGTATCTTTGCAGCTTCTTTTTGATACTGGCATGAAAAGTCAACGGGCTGACCCTAATAAGGCTGTATTAATTGTCTAGGGTTGGTGAAAGAAAGAAAACAGTTTTTCTGCTTTTGTCCTGAATCGGTTGTGCTTTCATTGGTGTGGAAGGGTGAATAATCCTGCCTTTTCTGATGTCTCAGTGTCCTTCCACACAGAAGGGTTTTTTCAGTTTCTCTCCTGGTTAGAGGCTATTTACTCCCAGGAGTTTAGGTCTCCTCCCTTTTATGACAGCAGGAAATCTGCCTGCAGAAGACAGAAGGGCAAGGGACAACTTGGATCTAAATGTCATTAAGAGAAGGAGCCGCCACAGATTTCCTCCAAGCAACATTTCTGTGGGTTCTCCCTGCTGCTTCCAGAATCCATTTCTTCTTCTTCTTCTTCTCCTTCTCCTCCTCCTCCTTCTTCTTCCCAATTTTTTAAATTGATTTTCCACATTTATCACAAAAACAACATAACAAAACACACAACAAAGAAAAACACATTACACTACAAAACTAAACACAACTGACAAAGGGCGCATGTGCGTCGGGAGTGAGGCCAAAGAGATACGAATAAGGTAGAGAGGTGGAACTTCTGGGCTCTGGGGGGGTTTTCCCTGGGCTTGGGGGGAGCCTGCCTCCCTGTCTCTTGCGCCCGAAGGTGCTGGGTGGCTGTGGTGGAGGCAATTGCCGGGCGGGCCGGATCTGGCCCACGGACCGTAGTTTGAGGACCTCTGTCTTAGTGCATAATTCTCTGGCCTCCCTCATTGTGCGACCAGTTCTCTTTGTGAGGGATCCCTGGCACATAGGACTTGCAGTCTCCACAAGGCATCACTTGGCCTCCTTTATGGCTCTGGCAAAATCACAGACCCCCTTGGTTCTGACGAACAAATTGGAGAGACAAAAGAAGGCTGCTCAAAGGATGTTTATTGGACAACCAACATTGATTCCATCAGTTCTGCCCATGCAACTTTCCACGCAATGCATGGCTGGTTATCTCTGAGGTTCATCCTCCAACTTTGTCCCATAGACTTCCACCTCACACAAGGTCAGGACAGCTAGCTTTCCCGGGTGGTTCACGCTCACATAGCGACCCTTCATCCCCTGGCAATTGATGGTGCTGATGGAGCCAAGACCATAATCTGTGATGGTCCCACAACTACAGAGAGAAACGGGAGGTCAACGTTGGGGTGGAAACAATTCAGAATGACTCCGTCTACCCTCTGAGGTATTTCCATGGCTGCAGGAGCCCCTGGCCCACTAGCAGTACATGTGAAAAGGATCTAGGGGTCTTGGTGGACCACAAACTGAACATAAGTCAAGAGTGTGATGCAGCAGCAAAAAAAGCCAATGCTCTTCTAGGCTGCATCAACAGAAGTCTAGTGTCCAGATCAAGGGAAGTAATAGTACCCCTCTATTCTGCCTTAGTCAGAACATGCCTGGAGTCCTGTGTCCCCTTCTGGGCACCACAATCTCAGAAGGATGTTGACAAGCTGGAAGGTTTGCAGAAGCGGGTGTGGCGATCACACAGGGTCCCCGGACGTTTGCCGGTCTATTGATCCCTGTGCCACCACTATGATCACTACCCCGCTGCCACCAACCCGTTTCTGTTGGGTACACACCGAGTCCAGACAGTTGTTAACATTAAAACAAATAATCAAGTTTATTTTATAAGGCTTAACAGGTTTATGGTTTCAGATAATTTTTCTTGTCTGTTTCTTATCCTTAGTTTCTATACCAGCCTATACCTTCCTAATAACTTCTAACTGATTATCCCAACTGTCTGTCTGACTCATCCTAACAGTTTCACTCACTCTCACATCAAAACTAGACCAACCCACAGACTTGTCCTCCCTTGTCCTTCTCCAACTCCCAACTGACTTCCAAACAACTCTAACTCTAACTCTAACTCCTCCCCTTGGGTTCTCACTGGCCAATCACTTCACACTCATTTAACCCTTTCCTTATGACCCACCTAGGAGGGCAAACGCCACAAAGGGCAACCAAGATGATCAAGGGTCTGGAAACCAAGCCTTATGAAGCACAGTTGAGGGACCTGGGTATGTTTAGCCTGGAAAAGAGGTGACTGAGAGGAGATATGATAGCCATCTTCCAATATCTTAGGACTGTCACATGGAGGAGGGAACATGCTTGTTCACTCTTGAGGGCAGGATTCAAACCAAAGGGGAGTCCAAGGGGAAGTCATGGCTTCATGGTTGATGAAGAAGGCAGGCGTGTCAGGGAAGAGGGAGAGCGAAAGAAGAGGAAGGGGAGGAAAGATGAGAAGTTCAGTCTTGGACTTATGAACTTGAGACACCAGTGAAGCATCCAAGTGGAGAAGTCAGAGAGGCTTTTCCACCCAGGAGCAGGAATTAGCATTTGCCATTCCACACAGAATCAGGTCTTGAAATATGGGCAGGATCCACTACCCGCTGCTCCCCCCACCCTGATTCAGAATAGAACAAAGGAGCTACAAGTGAATGAATCTGCAGGTGGTGATCTTGAGAGTGTCTCCTGGGATGCCTTTGCAGAAGGACGAGTGGGGAGGGGAGAGGCAACGGGAACTTACAGGGGGTTGAACTTGCCATGGTCAATCACGTGGTCTCCCACACGGATCTGGGCTCCCCAGAGTCTCTCGCTGCAGCAGTCTGCACGGTTTTTCACCACCACAGAGGAGATAGCATACCGGTCGTCCAATTCCACGTGCCACCACGGTCCATATTCTTTGTGGGTGTGGGTGCAGGAGGCATGACCGAAGACCCCGTCAGAGTTCCCATCGACAGCTTTGCCGGCTGACGGATCTCTTGGATGGGGGGAAGTGGAGGACTGACAGGCTGGGCGGCCTCTGGCCAAGTTGACAGCTGGAGCAACAGCTTGATAGAAAGAAGACGGGGCAGAAGAAGGAGGAGGAGAAGGAGAAGAAGAAGGAGAAGGAGGAGTTTGGACTTGATATCCCGTCTTTCACTCCCCTTCAGGAGTCTCAAAGTGGCTCACAATCTCTTTTCCCTTCCTCCCCCACAACAAACACTCTGTGAGGTGAGTGGGGCTGAGAGAAGTATGACTGGCCCAAGGTCACCCAGCAGCTGCATGTGGAGGAGTGGGGAAGCAAACCCGGTTCACCAGATTACGAGTCCACCACTCTTCACCACTACACCACGCTGGCTCTGCAATTAAGGGAGAAGTAAGAACACAATAATAGTCCTGATGCAGCAGGATCAGGCCAAAAGGGCCCATTTAGTCCATCATCCTGTTCTCCCAGTCGCCACCCATATTAAGAACTAGCAGTTAACCTACAGATGACAGCAGTGCCAATAAATGTCATTCTGTTTTACAAAATTTATATTGCATTTGCCAGTCATAAATCCTCCGAGTGGTTTGCAGTCATCATACTCATCCTGGCCAGAACGAGACTTTGTGGACAATCAGTTTCCAGGTCCAGAAGTTGGGGGCTTCCCCATTGCCAGATGAGATTGCGAACCCTCTGAAGGATGAGGTGCAGAGTTTTGGGGGGCTCCTAGATCCATCTTTCTTAATGGAGCTTCAGATAACCTCTGTGGTCAGAAGCACCCATTTTCACCTTAGGTTGGTGCACCAACTCTGCCCTTTCTGGGACAGGAATACTTTGGCCACGGCGATGCATGCATTGGTAATGTTACAACTGGACTACTGTAATGCACCCTATGTGGGACGTCCCTTGGGATGGGTTCAGAAGCTGCAGCTGGCGCATGATGTTGTGGCCAAGTTGCTGAGTGGACCTGTGCTGAGGAAACTGTCAGTTACCTGCCGGGGCATCTTCGAGGACTTGTTTCTAACATGTAAACACCTGAACGACTTGGGACCAGGTGAACTGAAGGAGTTTCAGCCCTGGCATAGACCTGGAGGGTCACCTATTTTTTGGACCAGTGGCTACATTTTGAATTTTGAGAGAATGCAGTGGATGCCAGCCACAACATGGAAATCTTCCTCATTGCTGCTCCCCCCCCAACTCCTAGGCCACCTACTCAATGCATGGAGTAAGGTGAGCTCCAGATTTTCACTATCAGAAACCAGCTTATAGGCCATTGGTTGGGGGAGGAATAAGAGTGACCTCTGTTCATGGGGAGGGGCCCTGTTTTGCTTGCCCACAGGCGAGTTCCCCTTTCCATTCCCTTTCCCCCGCTCTTACTGGTACTTTCCAGGTCAGGCTCAGAGCTCTGGGCCTCCCCACGCCCTGCCAGAAGCACCAGGGGCAGCAGCGAAGTCCAGACGAGGAGCATCCTGCAAGGAGGGAGCAGAGAAGGCAGTGAGGGGAGGCTAGGCTGGAGCCATGCGGGTTGGGTTCCTCTTTAGCAGCGTGTTAACGGAGAAACCTGAGGGCTCCCTTGGACAAAAACCAAGGACACCAGCCAGGAATACCAGAGCAAAACAGCAGCCAGTCGGCTTGGTCTTTATTGAAGACAGTCGCAACAGGACTCCCACCTGCCACCAGGTGGAACAAGATGGAAGCCCCAAACAAAAGAGAACCCAACTTTTATTAGCTACTAATCCCCCATGCTACACCCCTAAGACTACATCATAACTACATCATTGACACATCACAAAGAGGAGGGGTTCAGAGAGGAGTTGTGGTGGTAACCTGAGTGTCTTGTCACCTGTCCGGTTCCTCCTTTCCCCCTCCCCATGATTACATTCCTGAGGACAAAGAGGACTTCACTGTTTCCTGCCCCTAGAGGGAAGGGCTGGTCACTGTCCTGTGTTTCAGTCCGTACTGAATCCATTCCCATATGCAGGTCCTTTGTGAGTGTGATGGTCTTCTGTCTAGGACCATCAAGGTTGTCATGCCAACTGGGTAGGGCTCACTGTGGACGTGTTGGCTGCCTTGTGTCAAGTCTCCCTCCTTTGATAGTCCTTCCCTTATAGTGTAAAATAAAAATGGAATGGTACAGGTCCGATGTACAGCTGATTTTCTATGAATTTATAACAGAAGCGTCATGTATGTAGTGTGTGTGTGTGTGTGTGTGTGTGTGTGTGTCGTGTTTGTACAAACTGAATGATTGGGGGGGCGGTTTCCTGCAACAAGCGCTATTGGGTTGGCCTGGAGAACTCTTATTCTCCAAAGTGCTAGAGGTGCCTGTGGCGTTTGCCCTCCAATGTGTGTGACATCATACTGGGTTCATAGGGAAAGGGTTAACTCATTGTGAAATGACTAACCAATGGGAACCCAGGGGGCAGAGTTAACTGTGTATAAGGTTTAAGCCCAGAGGGTTTTTGAGTGAGTTAGAGTTAGAGTTGGAGTTGTTGAGAAGACAGTCTGGAGTTAGAAGAGACAGGATAAGTCTGTGGGTTGGGCTAGTCTGGTGTGTGTGTGAGAGAGAGAGAGAGAGAGAGAGAGAATTTGTTAAGAGGAATCAGTCAAACAGTTGAGATAATCAGTCAGAAGGTATTAGAAAGGTAAAGGTAAAGGTACCCTTGACCGTTAGGTCCAGTCGTGGCCGACTGGGGTTGTGGCGCTCATCTCGCTTTACTGGCCGAGGGAGCCGGTGTACAGCTTCCCTGTCATGTGACCAGCATGACTAAGCCGCTTCTGGCGAACCAGAGCAGCGCACGGAAACGCC
Organism: Podarcis filfolensis; assembly: GCF_964270895.1. Taxonomy (NCBI): domain Eukaryota; kingdom Metazoa; phylum Chordata; class Lepidosauria; order Squamata; family Lacertidae; genus Podarcis; species Podarcis filfolensis. The sequence continues at coordinate 90,270,448 of NC_139603.1, read as the reverse complement.
GTTTACCTTCCCGCCGGAGCCGTACCTATTTATCTGCTTTCGAACTTGACATGCTTTCGAACTGCTAGGTTGGCAGGAGAAGGGGCTGAGCAACGGGAGCTCACCCCGTCACGGGGATTCGAACTGCCGACCTTCTGATCGGCAAGCCCTAGGCTCTGTAGTTTAACCCACAGCGCCACCCGCGTCCCTTAGGAAGGTATAGGCCAGTAAAGAAACTAAAGTTAAGATACTGACAGGAATATTATCTGAGAAACCATGAACTTGTTATTGTTTGTAAAATAAACTTGTTTTTTTGGCTCACTTTTAACAACTGACTGGACTCAGTGTTTTACTAGAGAGTAACTGGTTGGTGGCAGCAGGGAAGCGAGCACAGTGGTGGCACAGGGATCCATAGACCGTTAAATGTCCGGGGACCCTGTGTGATCGCCACAGTGCCTAACCGACGTTTAATGTCAAGAAAAGAAAAGAAAACCACAGTTTTAGATATGCCCATTCTGTGGGGCATTCAGGATCCAGACATTCTTTTTTGGGAGGTGTTCTAGACCTCAAAGATCACATCCAGTGGGTTTTCTCGACTTACCTTGCCTCTCTTTCTCGGGCTCTGCAGAAGCGTCTGTTGCTCTTGGTGGGAGAGGAGACACAGGTTCTTCTCCCCAAGCTGGAACTGAGACTTCCCTGCTAACAGAGGAGTCCTGCACCTCCAGGTTTTATCCCCTTCCCAGTGGACAGCGCTTGCCTGACGTGGCTCAACTCGGCCAATCAGAAAGATGGTGACACCAGGATCTAGGGATCAAGATCAAGTTTTGACATCCTTCATCTGAGTAGGGTCTGAGTGGGCTTGTGTGGTTTCTGACTCTCTCCCAAGAGGAAATAACGGCACCTCCTTGGCAGGCGATGATTTTAGAAGAAGACATCCTCATTCCATTTATCCCATTTAGAGGTCAGATGGGTGCCAAACTGAGCGCTGATACTGGCAGGTCCCAACCACATCAGCCAAGCTCCAAAATGAACACTTTGTGGTCAGCCTTGTGGAAGGAGAATGAGTTGTTTTGAACTTCTACCACTCCATGGCTCACCTTAATGTTCTCTTGGCAGTTGCATCAGCATCACCTTGGATCCCTCACTACCTTATACTGTAAATGGCTCTAGGGCTGCTCTGAGAGACTTGTGGAGAATGGGTAGGCACTTCTGAGTTGAAACGGCCTCTTCCAGCCCATAGAAACATCTCTGCCTCCCTCCCCTGGAACAAGGTCCAAGTGTAGGCCAGCTGGCAGCAGTCAATTTAAGATTTCTTGAGTCCTTCCATGACTACCAAGGTCTCCTGTCAGGATTATCTCTGATCCGTGCAAGTTGAGTGTCAGAGTGGAAATAAGACCTTCTGTGGCAACTAGCCATTATGCTGAAGTCCTTCCTCAATCCTCCTAATGCTAATTACTGCAAATCACAAATGAGGAGAGTGTTGCTACACTCCTCTTCTGCTTGCGGACTTCTCATGGACAACTGATCTGCCACTGAGAGAGCAGGATCCTGGACTAGTAGATCAAAGTGTCCCTATTTTCCAGGAACACCCCCGATTTAGAAAAGCTGTCCCTGTTTCTGATTTGATCTCAGAATGTCCCGCTTTTCCTTGTTATTGTTGTTGTTGTTTTGTTGCTTAGTTGTGTCCGACTCTTCATGACCCCAACCCCAACCCCTAAACGTAACCCTAACCTTAAACCCTAAACCCTAAACCCTAAAGCTGGTTTCCTGAACTTACTCTCTTGCAATTAGAGGATGGATGGTGGCTAACAGATTGAGGTTGAATCCTGACAAGACAGAAGTACTGTTTTTGGGGGACAGGGGGCAGGCGGATGTGGGGGATTCCCTGGTCCTGAATGGGGTAACTGTGCCCCTGAAGGACCAGGTGCGCAGCCTGGGAGTCATTTTGGACTCACAGCTGTCCATGGAGGCGCAGGTCACCTCTGTGTCCAGGGCAGCTGTCTACCAGCTCCATCTGGTACACAGGATGAGACCCTACCTGCCCGCGGACTGTCTCGTCAGAGTGGTGCATGCTCTGGTTATCTCCCGCTTGAACTACTGCAGTGCGCTCTATGTGGGGCTACCTTTGAAGGTGACCTGGAAACTGCAATTATTCAAGAATGCAGCAGCTAGACTGGTGACTGGGAGCGGCAGCCGAGACCACATAACACCGGTCCTGCATTGGCTCCCAGTACGTTTCTGAGCACAATTCAAAGTGTTTATGCTGACCTTTAAAGCCCTAAACGGCCTCGGTCCAGTACACCTGAAGGAGTGTCTCCACCCCCATCGTTCCGCCCGGACACTGAGGTCCAGCTCCAAGGGCCTTCTGGCGGTTCCCTCATTGTGAGAAGTGAGGTTACAGGGAAACAGGCAGAGGGCCTTCTCAGTAGTGGCACCCACCCTGTGGAACACCCTCCCTTCACATGTGAAGGAAATAAGCTGATATCCTATCTTTAAAATACATCTGAAGGCAGCTCTTTTTGGGGAAGTTTTTAATATTTAACACTGGATTGTCATTACCACTCACCTATAACTCTTCAAGCCATTGTGTGACTTTGACAGCCATGAGGCAATAAAAAACCATTAAAGTTAAATAATATGAACCAAATGCAGCCAGGGTACGTCTCGTTTGCGTTTCTCTGTCAGTGCCCACTTTTGCGCCTGCCAGGTTGCTGCAGGCATCACTCACCTGTTCCACACTTGGCTGTCACGCTACCATCAAAGAGAAACTGCAGCATAGCTAAGTGGCAGGTGTGGTGAGCACACAGTGGTGAGTTGACCAAAACTGTGCGCAGGAGCAACTCTCCCCTCCTATAGTTTCTGCAAGAACAACAGAAGAGACAGTGAGAGCAGGCCAGTGGCTCATCTAGTCCAGCATCCTGTTCTCACAGTAGCCGACCAGATCCCTAACCCTGACCCTAATCGTAAAACCCTAACCCTAAACCCTTAACCCTTAACCCCTAACCCCAACCCCTATGCCTAACCCCCTAAGCCTAAGCCTAACCCTAAACCTAACCCTAGCCCTAATACTTAAACCCTAACCCTTAACCCCTAACCCCAACCCCTAACCCTAATCCTAACCCTAATCTTTAAACCCTTAACCCTTAGCCCCTAATCCCTAATCCCTAACCCCTAACCCCTAACCCCTAACCCCTAAAGCTGGTTTCCTGAACTTGCTCTCATACCTTCCACCCACCACCAATGGGCCGGAGCAAGAGCCTGTTTCAAAGCACTTTGCAAATTTGGAGTAATTAAGCCTCATTAGAGACAACTTCTTGGTAACATATACAAAGAGTATAAAGCCTCCGGGGCAACGGTCCTGCCAAAAGAATATTTCCAAGCAAAATTGGCCTACAAGCAAATTCAAAAGGGAGCCAGACAGGAATGGCAAGCGAATCAATGGCGGGCAATCATAGAAGCCTCATCATCACGGAACTCCAGACAATTCTGGCTCCTGGTAAATAAAAGAACTAAAAGATACCCTTTAACTATTATCCCTGCCCCGGTTTGGGAATCTTACTTAAAAAACTACTTTGCCACAACTGACTGTACTGTTAACACAAGAGATGAATCTCAAGATCAGCTTCCCCTCTGGCCCCCCACCGATCCGGAAGACATCCATGACTTGATCGTTAAACTTAAAACAGGGAAAGCGCCTGGACCAGACCTGATCCCGGCAGAAGCTATAAAATACCACGCGGACTGGTGGGCCAAAGCCCTGGCAACCATCTTCGATGCCGTTAACAACTCTGGAATGATCCCGGAAGTATGGAAGGACGCTGTTATCGTTCCAATCCACAAAAAGGGCTCACCAGATGACCCGGGGAATTACAGAAATATCAGTCTGCTCTCAATAGTGGGGAAACTATATGCCCGCTTCCTGTTGAACAGACTTATTCAATGGGCCGAAGAGAAAAAATTAATTGGGCCCGAACAAGCTGGATTCCGCCCAAAACAGTCAACAATAAATCATATTCTAATTTTACAGCATCTTGCCTGGAAATATTCCACCCCAAAGGGTGGCCAACTCTGTGTGGCATTCATTGACCTAAAGGCAGCATTCGATAGTATCTCCAGGAGCATCCTCTGGGAAAAACTCACCCGCTGGGGCATCGACAGAAGGCTTCTCTGGCTAATAATCAAACTCCATGAGAACTCAGCGGCTAGAGTGAGACTCACCCCGGAGGGCGATCTCACCAATTCAATTCCCATTAACAGAGGTGTCCGACAGGGTTGTATATTGGCTCCATTCCTGTTTAATTTGTTCATAAGCGACATGAGGACTCCCCTAATAGAGGCTCAAGAAAGGATTCATGCACCCCGCCTAGCACTTTATCGCTGCCCTTTGTTACTATATGCGGATGACGCTGTCATCCTTTCTTTTTCTAGAGTAGGTCTTATGAGGGCCTTAAAAATTTTTGGATCATATTGTAATGCAAATTCCCTTACAATCAATTATGAGAAATCTAAAATTCTAATTTTCTCAAAGAGCCGGAAACTCCATAATTGGAGAATTGATGGGAGAGTCATCGAACAAGTCTATAGATTCCAATACTTGGGAGTTTGGTTACAACATAACCTTAGATGGAAGGCCCATGTAGCCTATGTTACAAATAGAGCCAAAGCTATCTCCTTGGCGATCTTGCGATTTTTCTTCACCGATGGGGCCCTTCATATCCCATCGGCGTTGAAAGTCTTCAAGGCCAAGGTGATCCCAACAATTGCTTATGCCATCTCAATTTGGGGGACTTTTGTCAACTTATCCCACCTAGAGGTTATTCAAAATCAGTTTTTAAGAGGGATATTGAAACTGCCCAACTGTGTAAGTAATACAGCGCTACGCATGGAACTTAATATTGTATCCCTGGAAAACGCTCTGTGGAAGCACATACTTTGTCACTGGTTATCTCTATGGCACAATCTCCCAAACTTGTACTTGATACAATGCATGTGGAGAGATGATTTCCAGAGCCCATGGGTAAAAAATTTACAACTGAAAATTACGGCAATGGGAATCTCCCCATCCAAATTACTAGAGCAGGATATAGTTCCAGCTAAAAGAACAGTAGCCTGTAAACTAGAGGAGATGGACTTGCAGCAGAAAATGGTCTTGGGCAATGGTACCTGCTCACCTCTAAACCTTGGTTTATTACCCCTCTTAAGGCTCCCAAACTATTTGAATTCCTTAACTTCTTCGGCTCATAGATATGCTTTTGTAAAGGCAAGATTCAACACCTTCCCATCGAACGTGCTGAGAAATAGATTCTCCAATGGACAGATATCGCTCTTATGTGATTGTAATTGTGGGGCACCGGAATCGTTGCATCACATAATTTTTGATTGTGCATTTCATTCATCGGCCAGGAGCAAGTTTCTTGCTCAATATCTAAAGGGAATTGCCGATGATACAAATGAAGCCAAACTGAGATATCTATTAAATGATGATGACCCCTTAAGATCACTCATGGTTGCCAGATTCTTGATCAGCGTTCTATCCCTAAAGAAGAGAAACGGACTCCTGTGCGGCTCGGATAATCCCTCTAAACTATGATCTATGTTTTAGGATGTAATTAGGTGATATCACCATTGATGTCTTCTACTAATTTATGAGTAGAGGGCGATGTTTATGTTACAAATTTAGTGTAATGTATGATGTTGGTCTTTTGTTTTTGTTTTGCTTTGGTTCTTGTCTGTTTTTTGTAAGTTTTAGCGGTTTTAAAATTGGAGTTTTAAGTACATTATGTTGGTATGGGAAACTGTTGTGTGATGGGCCAGTGGCCGTAATAAAGTTCAATACCAATACCAAGCCTCATTAGCTCAAGGACAGTCATTACCACTCACCTATACCTCTTCAAGCCATTGTGTCACTTTGACAGCCATGAGGCAATAAAAAACCATTAAAGGTAAATAATATGAACCAAATGCAGCCAGGGTACGTCTTGTTTGGGTTTCTCTGTTTTCCTATCGGTGCCCACTCTTGCACTTGCCAGGTCGCTGTGGGCATCACTCACCTGTTCCACACTTGGATGTCACGCTACCATCAAAGAGAAACTGCAGCATAGCTAAGTGGCAGGTGTGGTGAGCACACAGTGAGCACACTGGTGAGCACACAGTGGTGAGTTGGCCAAAACTGGGCACAGGAGCAACTCTCCCCTCCTATAGTTTCTGCAAGAACAACAGAAGAGACAGTGAGAGCAGGCCAGTGGCTCATCTAGTCCAGCATCCTGTTCTCACAGTGGCCAACCAGATGCCTAACCCTAACCCTAACCCTAACTCTAATCTTTAAACCCCAACCCTTAACCCCTAACCTCTAACCCCTAACCCCAACCCCAACCTCAATCCCTAACCGCTAATCCCTAACCCCTATGCCTAACCCCCAAGCCTAACCCTAACTCTAACCCTAATCCTAATCCTAGCCCTAATACTTAAACCCTAACCCTTAACCCTTGGAGAGCCAAGAGTACAACATCTAGAACAGGGGTCTCCAACCTTTCTGAGCCTGTGGGCGCCTTTGGAATTCTGACACAGCCTGGTGGGTGCAACCACAAAATGGTCGCCACAGAAGGGATGCTGCAGGAGGTGAAGGCAGCAAGAAAATTGGGACCACATCTTATCTTCAGACACACTGTGAATAACTTTGTACTGTTGTTGGCAGCTGCTTGCAAAGCAACATCTTAAAACATCTGCACAGCCAATCAGTGGCAGAGGAACCCTCCCTGGCACCCGGGGCAGGGCGCCAAGGGGTGGGGCAAATTGCCCAGCAGTGCATGTGTGATGTCCGTGTGGACTGCGCTTGCATGGCAGCCCATTCAGATGCCCGTTCAGACATCGCGCATTAGTGGCAACCTGTACAGACGCCCTGCATGCACAGTCTGTATGGGCTGCCGCTTGCATGGCGACCATACTGATTGCGCACGCCCTCAGCCGCTCTACAGTCGGGGGGAGGCAGCAGGCCATCTTGCCACCCCCCCCCCAGGGTGGCACCCAGGGCGGCCCCTCCCTTCGTATGCCCCTACAGCCAATCAAATGTACTATGACCATTCTGAAGTCATGCTGGGCCCAATTCACCACTGATCCTGTCCACTTTCAAGGGAAAGGAGATTGTGAGCCGTTTTGAGACTCCTTAAGGGGAGTGAAAGGCGGGATGTTGTTGTTGTTGTTGTTTAGTCGTTTAGTCGTGTCCGACTCTTCGTGACCTCATGGACCAGAGCAGGCCAGGCACTCCTGTCTTCCACTGTCTCCCGCAGTTTGGTCAGACTCATGCTCACTTGCTTTCACTGTCCATTGGTTTCAACAGCCTTGACCAATTTGTAATCCCCCAGTGGGCCCAATCTTTGGTCCCATGGCTGGTAAGATTACTCAGTAGTCTGGTGAGGCTTCTAATCAAAAACCCCTTTGGAAGTCCAAGCATATCATGTCTAACAGCTCACCCTCATGCAGGTGTTTGTAACTCTTCTCAAGGAACTCCAAAAAGGTGGCAAACAGGACTTCCTTTTGCAGAGAAGCTATGGAATGCATGTTGTTTGTTGTTGTTTAGTCGTTTCGTCGTGTCCGCCTCTTCGTGACCCCCTGGACCAGAGCACACCAGGCACTCCTGTCTTCCACTGCCTCCCGCAGTTTGGTCAAACTCATGCTGGTAGCTTTGAGAACACTGTCCCACCATCTCGTCCTCTCTCGTCCCCTTCTCCTTGTGCCCTCCATCTTTCCCAACATCAGGGTCTTTTCCAGGGAGTCTTCTCTTCTATTCAGCCACAAATATTGCCTTGACTAAATGGGCTGGTTTCCTGGACTTTCTCTCATACCTTCCACCCACCACCAATGGGCTGCAGCAAGAGCCTGTTTCAAAGCACTTTGCAAATTTGAAGTAATCCCTAACCCTAACCCCAACCCCTAACCCCTATGCCTAACCCCCTAAGCCTAAACCTAAGCCTAAGCCTAACCCTAATCCTAGCCCTAATACTAAAACCCTAACCCTAACCCTTAACCCTGAACCCTTAACCTCTACCCCTACCCCTGACCCTACCCCTACCCCTACCCCTACCCCTTCCCCTTCCCCTAACCCCTAACCCCTAACCCCTAACCCCTAACCCCTAAACTCAACCCCAACCCCAACCCCTAACGCCTAACCCTAACCCCTAACTCCTAAAGCTGGTTTCCTGAACTTGCTCTCATACCTTCCACCCACCACTAATGGGCTGCAGCAAGAGCCTGTTTCAAAGCACTTTGCAAATTTGGAGTAATTAAGCCTCATTAGCTCAAGGACAGTCATTACCACTCACCTATACCTCTTCAAGCCATTGTGTCACTTTGACAGCCATGAGGCAATAAAAAACCATTAAAGGTAAATAATATGAACCAAATGCAGCCAGGGTACGTCTTGTTTGGGTTTCTCTGTTTTCCTATCGGTGCCCACTCTTGCACTTGCCAGGTCGCTGTGGGCATCACTCACCTGTTCCACACTTGGATGTCACGCTACCATCAAAGAGAAACTGCAGCATAGCTAAGTGGCAGGTGTGGTGAGCACACAGTGGTGAGTTGACCAGTAATTTAAATCCTTCATTGCCTTCCAACAATAAATCTGCATATTTCAACCATTTACTCTCCATAGTTTTATGCAATTCTTAATGAAATATGTATTTCATGTGCATTGCATGCACAGTTTTGAATAATGTCATGCAAGCTTGTGCCATAAACTAAGCATTCCTGACTCTCTACAAAAACCTATTCCTACATTTTGGCAGTAGGATGGTGCGATCTCATCTTGTTATGAGCCTTTGTATGCTTTCACAAGCAAATCCCATGTGAAGGCAACGAAATGATTGTGTGAATGTGAATGCAAAAAAGAAAAATAAAGGTTATGTGATGCAGCTTTGCTGTGTAATACTGCATGTGTGTGAAAGGTAATGTACTTAGCTCTGGGTAGCAAAGAACAGAGAGGTTTACAAATGTGTGTGTGAGAGAGATAGTCCAGAGATGTCCTCCTATTATGCTGCAATGGATTGTAATGGATTGCTTTGAAGTCATTTCAGCACCAGTTGGGGGGGGGGGAATTCACCCTACTTCCCCCCCCCAGTCCCGTCCTGTATTTTGCAAGAGCAAAGGTGGCAACCCTAGTTGTATCTTGTCGTGTGGTTTTGCTTTTCATGCTGCATTTCTATTCTTCGCTGTCATAGTATCTCATGAAATAAAGATTGGAGATGCAATGTTTGTGGGGAACCTCTGTCCTATGCTCAGGCTGTATATATGTGCAAATAAAGCCACGGATCCTAAAGACACCGCTGGTTCTGCTGACCTTTATTCCAAGGAACACCTGGAGTCTTTCCCCACTTGGAAACTGAGGTGACTTGTACAAATATTATCACAGGCTGTCTAGAGGGTTCTATAGAAAAGCCTTTCCGCTTGTCTGATTTAAAGGTCTCGTGGAATTGATGGTATTGTAACCAATCTGACAGGGGGGTCTGAAGTATGTCTGTCCCATAAGCTGTGACCACTGAGCCAACAGTGTGATGCAGCAATAGAAAAAGCTATTGCAATTCCAGGCTGCATCAAAAGAAGTCTAGTGTCCCAATTAAGGGAAGTCATAGCACCACTCTATTCAGCCTTGGCCAGAGCCTACCTGGAGCCCTTTGTCCACTACAGTTTGAGAGGATAAGGACAAGCTGGAAGGTGTGCCAAGAAGGGCGACTAAGAAGACGAAGGGCCTGGAAATCAAGTCTTGTGATGAACTGTTGAAAGGATTGGGTATGTTTAGCTTGGAGAAGAGACAGGGAGGGGTGACATGAGAGCCATATTCAAATGCCTGAAGGGCTGTCCCATGGAGGAAACTTGTTTTATGTTGCTCCAGAAGGTAGAACTCGAACCAGTGGATTCAGATGACAAGAAAGGAGATTTCAATTAAACCTTAGGAAGAATTTTCTAGTGAATAGAGTCACTTGACAGCATAATGGATTCCTTCCTTTGCGACTTCAAACAACTGGGTCTGTGCAAACTACAGTAGTACCTCTGGTTACGTACTTAATTCGCAAGATCACAGTTATTTCATCCAAGATCACGTTACTGTAGTTGAATATGGAAAGTGAAATTACTACATGCAGCCGCTGGGAGAGATCATCAGGGGGTTTGGGCTGGGTGTTCATCAGTATGCGGATGATACCCAGCTCTACCTCTCTTTCAAATCGGAACCAGTGAACGTGGTGAAGGTCCTGTGTGAGTGTCTGGAGGCGGTTGGAGGATGGATGGCAGCTAACAGATTGAGGTTGAATCCTGACAAGACAGAAGTACTGTTTTGGGGGTACAGGAGGCAGGCGGGTGTGGAGGACTCCCTGGTCCTGAATGGGGTAACTGTGCCCCTGAAGGACCAGGTGCGCAGCCTGGGAGTTATTCTGGACTCACAGTTGTCCATGGAGACACAGGTCAATTCTGTGTCCAAGGCAGCTGTCTACCAACTCCACCTGGTACACAGGCCGAGACCCTCCCTGCCCGCGGACTGTCTCGCCAGAGTGGTGCATGCTCTGGTTATCTCCCGCTTGGACTACTGCAATGCGCTCTACGTGGGGCTACCTTTGAAGGTGACCCGGAAACTGCAACTAATCCAGAATGCGGCAGCTAGACTGGTGACTGGGAGCGGCCGCCGAGACCACATAACAACGGTCTTGAAAGACCTACATTGGCTCCCAGTACGTTTCTGAGCCCAATTCAAAGTGTTGGTGCTGACCTTTAAAGCCCTAAATGGCCTCGGTCCAGTATACCTGAAGGAGCGTCTCCACCCCCATCGTTCCGCCCAGATGCTGAGGTCCAGCTCCGAGGGCCTTCTGGCGGTTCCCTCCCTGTGAGAAGCCAAGCTACAGGGAACCAGGCAGAGGGCCTTCCCAGTAGTGGCACCCACCCTGTGGAACACCTTCCACCAGATGTCAAAGAGAAAAACAACTACCAGACTTTTAGAAGACATCTGAAGGCAGCCCTGTTTAGGGAAGCTTTTCATGTTTAACAGATTATTACATTTTAATATTTTGTTGGAAGCTGCCCAGAGTGGCTGAGGAAACCCAGTCAGATGGGTGAGGTATAAATAAAAATAATTATAATAATTATAATTACTATTATTGTTAGAGAGCCCACATGGCAAGGGCTCGAGGCATAGCACAGCAGGGCAGGAGGTGCCAAAGGTCCTCTTGGTTCTGGCTAGGGCTGCCTGAGGTTCCCAAGTCACCTGTTGCTGGGCTCTCTGTATCCTTCCACAACTGTGGTGCAAAAGATGAAACTTCCCTTCTCCCAACATTGTAGTCCTACTCTAAAACTCCCTCCCCATATCAAGTTTTTTTTTTAAAAAAACCCAAACCGCTCACAACACTACACACTTAATGTCATGTGCAGTAAGGTCCTCAGAATGTTGAATTCCAAAAATATTTTTAGACTCCTTTTCCTTTTCGCTGTATTGAATTTATTTGTTACATGCATATCTTCCAAGGATCTCTACGTGGTCGTCCCCCTCCCCACCACAACCCTGTGAGGAGGGCTAGCTTGAGACCCTCCTGGCACCAGGTCGAGGGATGGCGTAAAATTGCCCCGAGGATGGGAGGGGGGAAGTGGTGTGTTGGGGGGGGGGGAGCAGGGGCTAGATCAGGACCTACTGAGTGATTCGTGGTAGATCTTCTAGGACTTGTTGGTTTGTTTGTTTCACAACATTTATATACCGCTTGGTATTAGAAAAAAACAACTTGCAGCGCTTTTTGTGGTCCTGGATTGTTTAACAAGAGCTTTCAAATTCAGCTATTGGAGCAAATGAAGGCTGGTTTTTTTGGCGGGGAGGGGGAAACCAGGAAAAGCTCTTTGCCTGTGAGAAACAGGAGCTTGTTTCCAGGACTGAAAACAAATACTTAGCCTCAGAGACTGCTGCAGGTGTCTCCGGCTTGCCTTTCAAGGATCTCTCGACCCCTTTTTCTGAGCTTGATCTAAAGTAAAAAACAACAACACACCTTTCCCTGAGCGGCTGATCTCAGCAATATGCGCTTTACGCATCAGCCTGACGCCAGTCCGTCTCCTGCGTGGCCCACATGCCACCGACTGGGGCGTCTCGGGAGGCTTTTCAGACGGATACCGTACACCCCCTGTGTGTTTGATTTGGGCTGGGGACCTGCGAGGCCATGAAATGGGGTGGGGGCGGTCGGATTTAGGAGCCTCCGGCCTCTCGCGCGTGGCGAAAAGAGTCGGGGCATCCACCCGGATTCTTTGGTCGTCTGAACTTTGGCAGCGCCTGAAGTCCCGTGTCGTCTTCCCACTTGCCGCGTGCCCCAGCAGAAGGCTCCCTCGGTCCAAGTAGGATGGCGGGGGAAGAGAGGGCTAAGGGTGGAGGCATAAATGCTTCTGGATGGCAGCGGCTGGGAGAGGAAGACGCTCTTGCTCTCGGATCCCGCTTGCGCGTTTTCTGCAGGAGGCACCTGGGTGGCCACCGGGAAAACACGCGGCTGCACGGATCCAGCCGTCTCTTCTGATGCTGCTCTGTTCCTCTAAATCGCCCCCGCCCCCCCCTCCGGCAGCACAGACGGCTCTCCCCCCAGTACCGGCTCTTTCGGCCGCCAAGGCAGGAGCCGAGCTCCGTCCGCCCTCGCCGAGGCGCCTCCTTGCGCCGTGGGTGGCTTTGGCTTCTCCGCCGCGCAGCCGACCTCTCCGGCAGCCCCGGGGCGATAAGAGAAGCGGGGGCGGGCGGAGGAGGGCAGCGCGGGCCGCTATAAAATCGGCGGCCTCTGCAGGGCTCCCAGCTCCGCCACCTCCCGCCACCCATCGAGCAGTTCGATCCTCGCCTGCTGCCAACGTGGTGCTGACTGCTAGAGAGCGCATGGCAATACAGATGTCTGCCAAACTTGCCGCCGATTACGAGGATATGGGCGGCGAAGCGCTGACAAAGTAGGCTCGACGGGGCGTCGGCGGGAGAGAAGCCTCTGGTTCCTCCTCTCCCGTCCCGTCCCTTTTCCTGACGGCCCCCTTCTCTCCCCGCAGGCTTTTCCAGGTTTACATGGAGTCCAAGATCTACTTCCAGCGCTTCGACCCTATCCCCGGCTCCAACGACAGCGCCATCATGAACATCGACAACATCCGCATGGATCCCAGCGATCTGCAGGCCTCCAACCTCCGCGTGGACCCCTTTAACTTCAAGGCAAGCTCGCCGACGGGACGGTGGAGGGCCAGGAGGGAGCGCCTTGGGTCTTCCCTTGATCCTCCCCCCCCCACCTGACCCCCGTGTCTCTCTCTTTTCCAATTTCTGCCCAGGCGCATGCACGCGCATGCTGGCTTCCAGTCCTCTGACATTTCCTCCTTTTTAAAGCTGGAATTTGCTGCCCCGATGCACCTAAGCATCCTTTTATGGGTGGGGGGGAAGTATTATCGGATGCTTTCAAAGTGAACACAACAAATTGATCGTGCCCGGAAGAGCCCGGCCGCTGCCTACTAAAAGTTTTCTCTCAAAATACGAATAAAATAAGGAAAGAGCTAAGCAAGGGTGCCGGGGCGACCGCCGCCTGCTCAGACGGGCCCCCGAAGCCCACCCCTGTCCTGGGACGGAGGCGGGCCTCTTCGCCGCTGCCTCGGCATGTGGGCGCCCGCCCTCCCAGCCGTGGGCCCAGGACTGCGCCCTCGAGGGGCACCCCGAGTGGAGAAGGACAGACACCCTGCAGCACCCCTCCTGCCCCCGCCCCCGCCGGGCCCTTGAGACATGGGTGAGAGGGCCACCCGTCCTTCTCGCCAGAGCTGCTCCAGAGCACTCTGCACATGCTCACGTGCACCCGCCCTACTGCCGTCTGGAAACCCTCCTTCTCCGAGGGGACGGCGCTCTGCCCCTGCTCAGAGGCACTCCCGCCTTGGCTCCGCATGGACCCGCCCGCACAAACGACCCTTCCCTGGAAAGCCTTTGGGGCTGACCCTTGCGGGGCGGGGAGTTGCGGGGTGCGCCTGTCTCCGGCTCTTGTGCTTTGACGGGGCCAAGGTCTCACGTCCCAGGGACCCCCACACACGTGTCATCTTTGCTGGCGTTATGCAACGTCAAGGTAGACACCCTCCTCTGGCGCTTAGGCGCAAAAGACCGAAGGAGAGCAGCGCAGGGTACCGAGCCGAGGGGACGCAAAATAAGGATAATGATAATGATTATTTATTGAATTTATATACCGCCCTATACCCAGAGGTCTCAGGGCGGTTCACAGAAATGATCAGCACAAAAACCTCAATGTATATAATCAAAATTGAAACAACCCAATAATACCCTCCCAAAATCAGAATGAATGAATGTATGAATGAAGTTTTTGTAATGTAATTTTAAGCGAGCCTATTGAGAAGATCCGTAAAAAAGCGGCCGTACCAAGAGGAATTATTGCGAAAATAATACAGTGGTACCTCGGGTTACATACGCTTCAGGTTACAGACTCCGCTAACCCAGAAATAGTACCTCGGGTTAAGAACTTTGCTTCAGGATGAGAACAGAAATCGCGCGACGGCGACGGGAGGCCCCATTAGCTATAGTGGTGCTTCACGTTAAGAACAGTTTCAGGTTAAGAACGGACCTCCAGAACGAATTAAGTACGTAACCAGAGGTACCACTTTATATATTTAGGGAACACTGAGCTACTCCGCAAGCGGGTTGTGAGGACTACCCGGAGTAGGCACGTGGCGGCCCAGGCAGAGCGCAGTTCAAAGACTCTGGAGTGCCTGTTTGGGGGTAGAGAGGAATGTGGGGGGCAGCTGTAAGCCTCCCCTGGTCTTGCGCGGGGGGCGCCGCCGGCATCCCCGCAACGGTGACGGGGATGGGCGCCGCTGGACGGCTTCCAGAGAGGCTAGCGAGCCTCGCCCAGGCAGCCCCCTGGAGCCCCCTTGCCAGGGACCCGCCGAGTTCAGCGTCTGGGGAGGGAGAGAGCCTGCTCCGCCGAACCCCGAGGATGGAGTCAGGCGCGTCGAGGAAGGGAGAGAGAAGGCAGCTGTCCTTGGGGGCGTCGGCGATGAAAGACGGATGTAAGAACATCAGAAAGGCAAGAGTGGCCAACCGGATGCCGTCGGAAACCAGCAGGCAGGATCCGAGCCCAGGAGCGACACTCTCCCGTCCCGTGGTTTCCAGTAACGTATTCAGAAGCATGGCTGCCTCTGACTGTGGAGGGCAGAGCGAGCCTTCGTGGCTGGTAGCCCTCCATAGACCCGCTCCTCCTCCTCCTCCTCCTCCTCCTCCTCCTCCTCCTCCTCCTTCTCCTCCTCCTCCTCCTCCTCCTCCTCCTCCTCCTCCTCCTCCTCCTCCTCCTCCATGATTTTATACGATCTTTTTGTCAAGCCGTCCAGGCTGGCGCCCGTCGTCTGCCTCCTGTGGCAGCGAGAGGCAGGAAAAAACTTTCCTCTTTCCACTTTCTCCAGGCCGTGCTTAACATACTAAACTTCCCCCATGTCTCGTTTTATTTGCCTTTTCTCTAAACCAGCCTCAAACACGCAACTTTCCCCCACAGGGCCGTCGCTCCGGCGCCTTGATCATTTTGTGGCCCTTTCCTGAACCTTTTCCAGCTCTACAATATCCTGCGGTCGCCCCATAGATTTGAATAATGGCATTATGAGATGGGAAGCTACTTTATTGTCAATTCCTTTCCTAATGATCCTTAGGGCGGAGGTTGCCTTTTCCACAACTGCCACGCACGCAGGGCGCATCTTCATCCGTATCTCCGCTAGGACCACAAAGTCGCGATTCTGCCAGTTCAGACTCCATAAACATATGTGACATTAAGACTTTTCGCCCTCGTGTATTCTAGACACTTGTCCACAATGAATTGCCTTTGTCATTCTGCCGCTCATTCGCTCCGTTTGGAGAGGTCTTTCTGTAGAGCTTCATTGTCACCCTTTGGTTACATTGACCCTGAACAGTTTAGTGCCTCCAGCAAACGTGGCCACTTCGCGCTCATCTACAACTCTAGGGTCGTTTAGAAAGCACAGGTCCCGATCCTTGGGGGACTCCACTTTCTACATCTCTCCATTGGCGGCCAGGTCCATTTCTCCCTGCATCCGGAAACTTAGCCAACTCCTGATCCGGAAGAGGACCTCTCTGCTCTTAGAATCATGGAATTGAAGAGTTGGAAGGGACCTAAAATTAATGTAAATTAATGTAATTAATTAATGTAATTAATTTTATAATGAATGATTTTAGAGTGTTGTTTATGCTGTACTTTTGTACTGTTTTATTGTTGTTAGCCGCCCTGAGCCCGGCTTCGGCTGGGGAGGGCGGGATATAAATAAAATTTATTATTATTATTATTATTATTATTATTATTATTATTATTATTATTATCTGTTCCAGCCCCCTGCGATGCAGGAATGGCAGGGAAAGCAGCTCCTCTTATTCCTTCACTGCTAAGTTTACTCGGGAGTAGTTGGTGAGGTACTTTGTCGAAAGGCTCTTGAAAGCCTGTTACTCGTTTGCAGCGTCAGGTAGGTAGCCGTGTTGGTCTGACGCAGTACCTCTGCAAACGAAATAAAAAATTAGAAAAATAGTCCAGTAGCACCTTAGAGACCAACTAAGTTTGTTCTTGGTATGAGCTTTCGTGTGCATCTTGTGGGATGTAAACACAGGAGCAGTCAATGACAACATTCCTAGAGTGTACATGTTAGAACATGGGGAGGAATGTCTATCTAGCAAGCAGGTAAACTTCCTGGGGACAGACTTCCTCCGCATGTGACCAGAGGTGGGTGTGGCCTCACCTGTGCAGGTAATGATAAAAGCACAGGGCAGGCAGCCATCTCTCTCTCTCTGCCATTTTCCTTCGATGAAGAAACATCTAAGGATGCTCTCTTGGCTCCCAGCCAAGAGAGGAGATAAGGACTATCTTGCTACAAGATAGATTCTGAGTGTATGTAACCTTTTTTAAGCTGCCTTCCTTCTGGGATCACATTGTGAACAGAACGTGAGTAAACTCTTTTATACTTTTATAAAGACTGTGTCATGTCTTGTATTTTAAGAGGGAACAAAGGGGAAATTACCAGAGTAATTATTATAGAGGTTCTAGCGAACCTGTGCAGATGTTACCATTGCGAACTTAAAGGGGAATGTCTATAAACTCTGCTGATATTTTGGGAACTTGTTAGCACAAGTTGGATAAGGATATAATTAGTCAATATATCCTCTCCTGCACCCCTGAACATTCCCACAAAGGGTTATTGGCCCCAGGATTGCATATTTCTGCGTATTTTTGAAGGATTGCATTGGATTGTGATTTTGAGTTGAGTAGTATTTTTCTGAGTTAACTTCCTGGTAAGCACATGGTCCTTTGTTCCATTGTGCAGTGGGGATTAAGCAACCCCCCCGCTTCCCTCAGAGTTCACAGTGACCCAAGGCAGTGAAGAATTGTTTTGCATTTTGAGGTTTTGATTTTAAAATTTTGAGAAATTTTGAAATTTTGAAGAATTTTCAAATTTTGGATTTGAATTTTGGATTTTGGATTTTCAGATGGCTAGAGCAGCTTTTGATAGTGATGCAAAGCTAGGAATGCCTGCGCTGAATGAATACAATTTCATACACTGGAAGCAGCGCTTGATAGCATGTTTAGATTATAAGCACATTTTGGAAGCTTTAGACCCTCAACCTACGGGATCATCTGAGGAAGCTTTAGCCAAGATAAGTGCTTGGAAACGCATGAACAGCGAAGCTAGACACATAATTTTGAGTGGACTTCGTGATGAGCAGCTATCATTAATAAATAGTACAGATGATGCGTCTCAAATCTTAAGAGATATTGAGCGCGTGTCTGGAGAATCTAGCATAAACTGCTTCAGAAACTTGGTGTGTAAATTAACCAGATTGAGGATGAATTCAAAAGAGGAATTCACAGAGCACATCAACAAGTTTACTGAGATTATTCAAAGAATTGATCTGACTCCCAAAGCTTTTTTTTTTTTTTTAAATATTTTTATTTTTCCATATAAACACAATACAACAAACATAAACATACAAAAACAAAAACAAAACAAAAAACATGTATCATTTCATATCCTAATTTCATATCCTATCTTCCCCGACTTCCTCATGCCTCCCCTTTCTGTATTCCAAATTCTTATCGATTGTTCAGCAAATCTTCCCTTATTTTAATTTAAATTTAGACTATTCTTCCTTATTTTCCTTGTCTTAACCATTGCTAATAGTAACCATTTACTTTCCAGTCCAACATCATTCTAACTTTCATTAACTTTGTGATATTTCTTTAAATAGTCCTTGAATTTTTTCCATTCTTCTTGCGCTGCTTCTCTTCCCTGGTTTCGGATTCTGCTCGTCATTTCTGCCAAGCCCATATAGTCTATCACCTTCATCTGCCATTCTTCCAGTGTGGGTAGTTCTTGCGTCTTCCAGTACTTCGCAATGAGTATTCTAGCTGCTGTTGTAGCATACATAAAGAAAGTTATATCCGTCTTTAACACCCCTTGGCCGACAATACCCAAGAGAAAGGCCTCTGGTTTCTTGGGGAAAGTATATTTAAATACCTTTTTAAGTTCATTATAGATCATTTCCCAGAATGCCTTAATCTTCGGGCAGGTCCACCAAAGATGAAAAAATGTACCTTCAGTTTCTTTACATTTCCAACATTTGTTGTCAGGCACATGGTAAATCTTTGCAAGCTTGACTGGGGTTATGTACCACCTATATATCATTTTCATAATGTTTTCTCTTAAGGCATTACATGCCGTAAATTTTATCCCGGTGGTCCACAACTTTTCCCAATCAGCAAACAAAATATTATGACCAATGTCCTGAGCCCATTTAATCATGACCGATTTAACCGTTTCATCTTGTGTATTCCATTTCAGCAGCAAATTGTACATTTTGGACAAATTCTTAGTACTGGGTTCTAACAGTTCTGTCTCCAATTTTGATTTTTCCACCTGGAAGCCAATTTTACTGTCCAGTTTAAACGCTTCATTTATTTGATGGTAGTGGAACCAGTCTCTCACCTTCCCTTTTAATTTCTCAAAACTCTGCAATCTCAATTTGTCCCCTTCCTTTTCCAAAATTTCCCAGTATCTTGGCCACTTGGACTCCATATTTAACTTTTTAACTGCCTTAGCTTCCATTGGCGACAGCCACCTTGGAGTTTTATTTTCCAGCAAGTCTTTATATCTGTGCCTTGTCCATATTTGTTGAAACCACTCCATTCATATCTCCCATCAAAATTAAGTTGTAATCCATATGGTCCATCAAAATTTCATGCAACTTCTTAAAAAATTCAGCTTTCCCTTCGTTTGGTGCATGGATTCCCACTATCAAATACTTCTCTCCTTGAGA
This sequence comes from Podarcis filfolensis, assembly GCF_964270895.1. Classification (NCBI taxonomy): domain Eukaryota; kingdom Metazoa; phylum Chordata; class Lepidosauria; order Squamata; family Lacertidae; genus Podarcis; species Podarcis filfolensis. Next base: position 90,251,148 of record NC_139603.1, on the reverse strand, counting down.
TTGAATTTCAATTGCCAAATATCTTCCTTGATCATCTTTAAAAATTTGTTTCGGTTGCAATTTTTCTTTTGCATAGATCACCACTCCTCTCTTTTTTACTCTGTCTGAAGATATAAATTCCTGTCCCAGTCTTTTATTTATTAATAATTTTCTGTGTGCTCTTGTCACGTGGGTCTCTTGTAGGCAAATCAAGTCCAATTGGTCTTTCTTTAAGGCATGAAATATATTTTTTCTCTTCCTGGGAATATTTAAGCCATTACAATTCCAGGTTAGAAGTTGCAGAGCCATGATGGGATTATTTACTCCTTCCTCCTACAGCTCCCTGTTTTTGTTCCTCGTCTGTCGGTGGTACCGTGTTCGTGTCCAGTGATGGATGCCCTTGTCCTGGAAATGTCTCTTTCTGTAGGTCTTCTTCGTGTTCTCCCAAGAACTTGTCTTTATCACTTACAGTCTTTATTCTTCTCTTCTTTCCCTTATATTTAAAAGACAAGCCTTGGGGAAATTCCCACCTGAATGGTATGTAGTTCTTCTTCAGCAGTGTCACCAGGTCTTTATAATGTCCTCTTGCGTCCAAGATACTCTTAGGGATGTCTTTAAAGATCTCAATAAAAAAGTCTTCAATTCGAAGGGCTGTTTGGTAGTGCAGGTTCAATATTTTATCTCGCTCCTCCTTTGATCTTAAGGTAATAAGACAATCTCTGGGTCGATTTCTCTTCTGTCTTATTCCCAATCTAAATGCACTTTCTATCTTAAAATCTTCTTTCTTCAGCTCCTGCTTCCAAAAATCAGAAAATTCTTTTGTCAAATCATCCACCAAGTTCTCTCCTTCCTTTTCCGGCACAAGTCTGATCCTCAGGTTCCTCTCCTTGCGTTGCATATCCTGCATAGAGAGTGCCAGTTCATATTCATCCAATTTCTTGTAAACTGGTGGAAATTTTTCCTCCGCAGCAGTTGCAATTTCCTTAGCTTCCTCGGCTATCTTTCGTGTTATAGATGAATCTTCCAATAATTTCCCAATTGCTTCTGCATTTGAGTTCACTTTATTCCCTAGGTCAGTTATACTTTTAGTATTTAGGTCAATTTTCCCAGAGATTTCTTCAATTTTTTTATTTGTTTCAGCAACTTGTACTTTAGTTTCAGCAACTTGCAATTTAGTCTCCGCACCTTGCTTTTTTAGTTCCTCCAAAGAGTCATTTATCTTCTCCAATACCTTAGCAAATGATTCTTCTGTAGACATTGCTTTCACTTTTGGCTTTGCAGCCACTATAGTTCCAGAGGCTCCTGTTACAGAAGCCCTTCTTTGCATGTAAGTGTCAATTTTGTATTGTCTGCCAGATCTCAAGGTTGTTTCTTGTAACTCCCCTTTCTCTTTACCATCTGCCATAACAAAGTCTTTTAGTCAAGGTCATTCCCAGACTTTGAAACTCACAAACAAAGTTCTCAAATTTTAAACTCCACTTGTTGCTGAAACAATTTGTAGGTCCTCTAGGGGGCGTAGAGTCAGTTCTATGCTTCTCAAAGTAATCCCACACTCTTCAAAAAAGAAGGAATAAAAGTTTCCTAGTCCCTTTCAATTTTTCTTTCCTTTTTCAAGGGGATCCCAGTCAATAGTGTCCTGTAAGTAACTTTGTAATACCACAGAAACAATGTTTCAAATTGGAAGTAACCAAAGTCAATTTGAGATATTTTTTAGCTTCTTATAGCAACAGTCCTTAGCCGGTTCCTTTTCTCCGGCAGTCCGATCCCAGGTTAAAGAGCAGCGATACTTAATCCAATTCTTTTAAATTGGCAGGGAAACACTTTTAAAATCTTCTTCCCCCCCCTCCTGCCTTCGGGGGGGGGAGTTCTTTGCTTTGGTGGTGGATTTCTTAAATCCCGCAAGTTTCCTCTCAAGCAGTTACAGCTAGAGTGCCTTTCGCTTTGATCTTGCTACAGAACGGAAAGCAGACTTCCTTTTTAGTGCTTGTCCGTCTCGGTGCCCAATTTCTTTACTTTTAGTGTCCAATTATATTTTAGCGGTCAATCCTACTCACGGATAGTTGTTCTTTTAATCCAATTTCCCGGGAAGAAGTCAGCGCTCTCCGCTAATGGCGACGCGGCTTCGCTTCGCAGGCTGGGTGAAGACGACTCTCAGCACCGCTCCAAGACCCCTCCGCTCCTCCGGAGCCTTTAAAAAGGCTATTTCGCAGCGTCGGGGGGGCGCAAAGGTGCCCGCCGAGTCTCCAGTTCACAGGCAACGCGCCTGTGATTTTTAGGGGTCCCCGCTTCGCCGTAGCTGACAGGACCCGAACCCACGAAGCAGATCTCTCCCGGAGCTCCGGTTGAGATCCGCCATTAAGCGCTGGCGCTAACCGGAAGTCCCCCTGACTCCCAAAGCTTTTGATGAAGATACCAAGATAGCATTTTTGTTATCATCGCTTGGACCACGCTTTAGCGCATTTGTAAGTTTGATGGATCATAGACAAGGTCTGACTTTTAAAGACTTGATTGGTTATTTAAAAGAAGAATGCAGAGATAGAGCTGAATCTCCAGTGAGAAATGCTAGAAGCAAAGACAGCAGTTATGCATCTAGGCAATTTACAAAGTCCAAAGAGATGCCTAAGAAGGTGATTTGTTTCAATTGTAACAAAGAAGGACACATTGCAAAGAATTGCAGGGCTCCTAAAGCAAAGAAACCCCACCCCTTTCAGCCAAAAGTGGAAAAGAAGGGGAAATGTGAATGCACATGGCTACTGCAAGAAAGGAATTTAGCTGTCCAGAATCGTGAAAATAAACATAATAAATGGATTTTAGATTCAGGTGCCAGCTCGCACTTTTCATATAAAAAGGACTATTTTAATGAGATTAATGAGATAAATGATGAAGAAGGATCTGAAATTGAGATTGCAGATGGCAACATTGTTAAAGCAAAAGGTGCCGGTTCCATGAGTCGGAAATGCAATATAAACAATGAATGCATTGAGAACATAATCTCTAGAGTTTTGTATGTTCCAGAGCTGAGCTGCAATTTAATCAGCGTGTCCACTTTGGACAAGAAAGGTTTCCAGATCACATTTGGAAATGGAGAATGTAAAGTGACTAGAAATGGCAAAGTGTTTGCTCAAGCAAAGCTAATAAATGGTGTATATGAGCTTGATCTTTCAGAGAACCAGTCTGCAAAGGTGGCACATTCCAGCCAGAAGCATGAGGCAGATCTGGACCTGTGGCACAGAAGGCTTGGACATAGAGATACCAACGTCATTCTGGATCTACAGAAAAGAGATCTTGTAAGAGGTTTGCAGGTAAAGCAGAGCAACAAAGCTCCAGCAAAGTGCATAAGCTGTATTACTGAGAAGGCTGTAAAACCTTCATTTCCACGTTGTGCAGAACAAAGAAGCAACAAAGTGCTTGACATAGTGCACACTGACATATGTGGACCCATGAATGTTCCCTCACTGGGAAAGAATAGATACATTTTAATATTTCTGGATGACTTTTCAAGTTTTTGTGTTGTATATTTCCTCAAAGAGAAGAGTGAGACAGTGGACAAGCTCCAGGAATACATTGCCATGGTCAAGAATAAATTCCAAAGAGCTCCAGCTGTGCTAATGAGTGACAATGGAGGTGAGTACTGCTCAAATGAAATGCAGGCTCTCCTGGCCAAGGAAGGAATTGCACACGTAACCACAATTCCTTACACACCACAGCAGAATGCCATAGCTGAGAGAAAGTTTAGGTCCATTATGGACATGACAAGGTGCATGCTAAAGGATGCATGTTTGCCACAGAAGCTGTGGGCCGAAGGAGTGTACACGTCGGTCTATTTGCAGAATAGACTGCTGTCAGAGCTGCCCGAGGTCCCAGCTCACAAAGGACCAACGCCGCTTCGTTGTTAAGTATAAAAGTCTTTACTGAAGTTCAGTTTCACTTCCACAGCCGCAGCGTGCAGCTCTACGTCTCAAGCTCTAGACCGCTGAAGCCCCGTCTGAATCTCCTCCCCCCAGACACCAGTTTAAGACTCTAGCCTTGCTCCACCTCTTCCTCTGCTCTTTCCTCCTCTGGTTCCGCCTGTCCGTCGGGGTCTCGCCCTTCCTAGACTCTTCTGACGCTGAGTCCCCTGAATCTTCCCCCTCCCTCCGGCGGCTTTAGGACCTGGTTCCCAATCCGGGTTTTCTGCTGTCCCGCGCGCCTGTACATTTGAACTTGGCGCGAGCCCCTGACAACTGCCAACTAAAGGTGCAGAGCGCACACCATTTGAACTTTGGCATGGGAAAGCTCCCAATCTGTCACACATATGTGTGTTTGGAAGTCCGTGTTACTTCCACGTGCCCAAGGAACACAGACACAAGCTTGACTCCAGGGCAAAAGCAGGTATCCTGGTGGGATATGCCTCTGGAGGCAAAGGATACATAATTATGGACTTACAAACTGGTAAGACAAATGCATACCATGCGGTTTATGTTGATGAATATGGAAAAGTAGACACTAAGAACACTGTTGTGGATTCTTCCGATGAGTCAGAAAGGACTCAAGAGTTTGTATATTTCCCTTTTGAGACCCCATGAAGTAATAATCTGCCTTCGAGTGTTACAGCGCCCCCTACAGGCGACGCACTTGTTAGCATTTGTTGATGACCTGATTATTGCCACAGCAAGTGAGAAAGACTATACACAGATAGTAAAACACCTTAGCAAAGAGGTGGAGGTCAAGGAGCTTGGAGATGTCCAGCACTACCTCGGGATCCAGGTGGAAAGAGAAGAGGACGGCTCATTTCTTCTCAGCCAAAGACAGAAGATCCACGAGCTAGTTGAGCACATGCAGATGCAAGACGCACATCCAGTTGCTACACCGATGGCTACTGACTTCCTGAAGAATCAGCAGGATTCGAAGCAGTTGCCAGACAACAATGACTACAGGTCGGCGATTGGTAAACTTTTGTATTTAGTTACCACATGTAGACCTGACTTAGCTAATGCTGTGGGGATTCATAGCAGAAAAGTGAATTCTCCCACTGAGCATGATTGGGCAGGTGTAAAGAGGCTGGTGCGATATTTGAAGGGTACCATGAATTGTAAATTAAGGTTACCAGCCGTCAGAGACCCTAAGTTGGTTGGGTATACTGATGCTGATTGGGCTGGGGATAATGCTGATTATAAATCAACAAGTGGTCATGTTTTCATGTTTGGGGATGGACCTGTCGCATGGGGCAGTTATAAACAGAGCTGTATAGCATTATCTTCCACAGAATCAGAATACGTTGCAGCAACAGAAGCCTGCAGAGAGATCGCCTGGCTTGATCAACTCATAAAGGACTTTGGGTTGGTGAGAAAAGGGCCTGTCAGCTTGCTAGAGGACAATCAAAGTTGCCTGAAGCTGACGCAGAGTGAGAAGTTCCTGGCCAGAACAAAACACATTGGGGTTAAATACCACTACATACGCCAGATGATCCAGGATGGATTTGTGGAGCTATCCTACTGCAGCACCCAAGAGATGACTGCTGACATCCTGACGAAACCCCTACCAAGAGAGAGTTTCCAGAATCTACGTGTCAAGCTGGGACTCTGGGGGGTTGAATAACGTTGTTTATGTTTTGTGTATGTTGTATTGCCTGAGAAGGGGTATGTGGGATGTAAACACAGGAGCAGTCAGTGACAACATTCCTAGAGTGTACATGTTAGAACATGGAGAGGGATGTCTGTCTAGCAAGCAGGTAAACATCCTGGGGACGGACTTCCTCCGCATGTGACCAGAGGTGGGTGTGGCCTCACCTGTGCAGGTAAATGATAAAAGCACAGGGCAGGCAGCCATCTCTCTCTCTCTGCCATTTTCCTTCGATGAAGAAACATCTAAGGATGCTCTCTTGGCTCCCAGCCAAGAGAGGAGATAAGGACTATCTTGCTACAAGATAGATTCTGAGTGTATGTAACCTTTTTTAAGCTGTCTGCCTTCTGGGATCACATTGTGAACAGAACGTGAGTAAACTCTTTTATACTTTTATAAAGACTGTGTCGTGTCTTGTATTTTAAGAGGGAACAAAGGGGAAATTACCAGAGTAATTATTATAGAGGTTCTAGCGAACCTGTGCAGATGTTACCATTGCGAACTTAAAGGGGAATGTCTATAAACTCTGCTGATATTTTGGGAACTTGTTAGCACAAGTTGGATTAGGATATAATCTCACAATATATCCTCTCCTGCACCCCAGAACATTCCGACACATCTAACGCTCCCCCTCTGCCTCTCTCGCAGCTGCCGTGCCGCTGCATCCTGGCGTCCACCGCCACCAACCACCCGGGGCTCCTCATGGCCTCCACCGTCATCCTCGAATTGGACAACTTCCTGTGCCGCGTCGCCGCTGTGCTGGTCTCCAGGGACCGCTAGGTCCCACGAAGCCTGCACCTGCCACAGAGGAGCCGCCTCGACGCCGCCCCGCGACCCCCAAACACCCCAATAAACCTGCTCTTGACACTCCCTGATCTCCCGCATCTTCTTGCGCTCAACTGGGGGCGGGCGGGAAGAAGGGAGAAGGGGACCCCGGGGGCCTGGACGCAGGGCCCTCTTTAGCATATGCGGTGCCGGGGTGCAAAAATCCGCCCAGCGGGGCGGGGGGGGCATTTAGTTCTGCTACCCAGACAGCTCCAAAGGAGAAGCAGTGAGGAGGAAGGAGCCCGGGGGCTGAGGGATGGGCCAGAACTTTTTGCCAGACTCTCCAGGACGAGTCTGGAAGGTCAGGGAAGCGCGGCCGGCGACCGTCATTTTCCCTGCTCCCTGGATGGAGGCGAGGGAAAAGGAGAAAGCGCATGGGAAGAGGGAAAGGAGCGGGGGAATGAAACGTTTCCTCGCCAGAACTAAACAGTTGGCTTGAAGGAAAAGGGGAGCCTGGGGAGCCTGGCACTTGCCCTCCTGCTCTGCCTTCCTGCCTGACGTGGGCTGCCAGCTCTCTTCCAGTTCTTGAACTGGAGGGAGAGGCAAATATTTCATCTTCTCTGCTAGATCAACTTAAAAGCCAGTTATGTCAATGTCAACCTTGGGTGTTTTCACAGCTGAGGTTTTTCTTCTTTTGAACTGTTTTATAACCTGCTTTTCAGCTTCAAAACAAGCTCCTCAATGGGAGAAACAAAAAAAGTTAATAACTGCTTATACAAAAATAAATTAAAACAGAAATCATGATGGCAATCCATGAACAGAACATTGACCACAAACTGCCATCGAAAAAATGTTACCAAAAAAGAGACTCCACATGGACCCCTCCTGATGGACGCAATACCACACTAGATCTGTACTAAACTATCCACCTGATGAAGTTAAACAATAGATCAACAAAGCTAGACTGATAACTTGCTGCAAGACAGACCCAAAAGAGAAAATAACAGAACACCACTAGTAATCTCATACAGCTAAAACAGTTCAACAAATCATCAGAGATCTACAACCTCTCCTAGACAATGACAGTTCTCTTTCTCAAGCTCTGGGAGGAAGACCTTTCATTGCCTGCAGACAGCCACCCAATCTTAAACAACTCCTCACCCATAATAATACAGCAGCCAGACTTAACATGGACACTGGTACCAGAGCCTGCAATAAACCTAGATGCCAACTTTGCTGCCACATACACCTAGACAACACCATCACTGGACCAAACGACATCAAACATACCATCTCAGGCCTTCTAACATTGTGTATGCCATCAAATGCCAGCAGTCCCCTTCAGCTCTCTATATTGGACAAACAGGTCAAACCCTACCTACACCAAAGCATAAAGGTAAAGGTAAAGGGACCCCTGACATTTAAGTTCAGTCACGAATGACTCTGGGGTTGCGGTGCTCATATCGCTTTAAAGGCCGAGGGAGCTGGCATTTGTCCGCTTCTGCAGACTGTTTTTCCGGGTCATGTGGCCAGCATGACTAAGTTGCTTCTGTTGGAACCAGAGCAGCACACGGAAACACCGTTTACCTTCCCGCCAGAGTGGTACCTATTTATCTACTTGCACTTTGTGCTTTCGAACTGCTAGGTTGACAGGAGCTGGGGCTGAACAACGGGAGCTCACCCCGTCACAGGCATTCAAGTTGTTGAATTACAACTTATTGTTGTTATTTAGTTGTTTAGTCGTGTGAGACTCTTCATGAGCACATGGGCCAAAACTATGGAGAGACCAGGTCTGAATAGAAAAATTGGATTCTTGTCTCATTACACATGCTAAAGCTATTTTTGGTCATCTGCAAACTATCCCTTGCTTTTTCCTGTCGTTAACTAATGGCAGTCGTTAACCGTTGTCAACAGGTTTACCATACCCATTGATCTAGATCAGGGTTCAGCAACCTTTTTCAGCCGTGGGCCTGGTCCATCGTCCCTCAGACCATTTGGTGAGCCGGACTATATTTTTTTTGGGGGGGGGGGGGTGAACAAATTCCTATGCCCCACAAATAACCCAGAGATGCATTTTAAATAAAAGGACACATTCTATTCATGTAAAAACACGCTGATTCCCGGACTGTCCACGGGCCGGATTTAGAAGGCGATTGGGCCGCATCCGGCTCCTGGGCCTTAGTTTGCCTACCCCTGATCTAGATATAGGTAGCTAGCCATGTTGGTCTGCCGTAGTTGAAACAAAATAAAAAAAATCCTTCCAGTAGCACCTTAGAGACCAACTAAGTTTGTTATTGGTATGAGCTTTCATGTGCATGCACACTTCTTCAGATACACATCAGATACACATACCCATTGAGCCAATCACCCATCTCCTACTACCCTTCTGAGAAATACCCCACCCCACCCTCCCACTATATACAAGGGTCTGGTGACTTTTGTTTCAGGGTATCTGAAGAAGTGCGCATGCACACAAAAGCTGATACCCAGAACAAACTTAGTTGGTCTCTAAGGAGCTACTGGAAGGATTTTTATTTTTATTTATTTATAACTTTTCTGTTTCACCTTTGCCTCTTTCCCACTTCAAATACTTTTTACACAGAGTTTCTCTTTGTCGGCAACTACGACAAAAGAGAGGAGCAAGAGAGAAGGTTATCACACTTCTTGCCCAACTTAAGCACAACAGTCTGGCAGTGCCATAATTGTTGCCCTCCCACTTATTCCTGCAGCCACAGATAGGAGGAAACCAGGTTATGCAGGAAAACACTTTTCAAAATGTCCCCAAACCCTCATCACTCCTCAATACATGCTGCACCTTTGGCATGCAAAGGCACCATGCCCTCTCTCTGAACTTCTCCCAGTCGCCAAAAGAGTGCACTGGTCAACTACAACCCCAATCCTAAACTCCCAGTAGCCCAAATGCCAACCATCTAGGCATATGGGCGATCCTAAAACCAGGAGGTAGGCAGCCACACACACACACACACACTTCGTGGTCCAATGAAGGAACTTTATTGGAAATAAAAGGTAGGGGGAAAGAATGCAAAATAAACCGCACTGTGACTCTACAACTGAACTCATTCTGCCCTAAACTGGGACTGGGTAAAAGTTGAGAAATGAACAAATTCCTATGCCCCACAAATAACCCAGAGATGCATTTTAAATAAAAGGACACATTCTACTCATGTAAAAACATGCTGATTCCCGGACTGTCCATGGGCCAGATTTAGAAGGCAATTGGTCCTTAGTGTGCCTACCCCTGTCCCACAGTATAAGACCATTGTGAAGATTCCTCCCCTCTACAGAATCCTGAAAGCTTGTTGCATAAAATATACAGGGAATATCTCTCTCACCAGTTCTGTACCTCCTGAACTAAGCTGCACCCAAATCGCAACCCCCTTAAAGAAACAGTGCAATGGGGATTCAAACCTGGGTCTTTTAAATTTTAATCCAACACTTCAAGCACTACACCGCACTGGGTTTCCAAGACTTGGTGAGCCAAGAGTACAACATCTAGATCAGGGGTCTCCAACCTTTCTGAGCCTGTGGGCACCTTTGGAATTCTGACACAGCGTGGTGGGTGCAACCACAAAATGGTTGCCACAGAAGGGATGCTGCAGGAGGTGAAGGCAGCAAGAAAATTGGGACCACATCTTATCTTCAGACACACTGTGAATAACATTGTGCTGTTGGTGGCAGCTGCTTCCAAAGCAACATCTTAAACAATCTGCACAGCCAATCAGTGGCGGAGGAACCCTCCCTGGCACCCGGGGCAGGGCGCCAAGGGGCGGGGCAAACCGCCCGGCAGTGCACGTGTGATGTCCGTACGGACTGCGCTTGCATGGCAGCCCGTTCAAACGCCCGTTCAGACATCGTGCATGAGTGGCAGCCTGTACAGACGCCGTGCATGCACAGTCTGTATGGGCTGCCGCTTGCATGGCAACCATACTGACTGCGCACGCCCTCAGCCGCTCTACAGTCGGGGGGAGGCAGCAGGCCATCTTGCCACCCCCCCAGGGTGGCACCCAGGGCAACCCCTCCCTTTGTATGCCCCTACAACCAATCAAATGTACTATGACCATTTTGAGGTCATGCTGGGCCCAATTCACCACTGATCCTGTCCACTTTCAAGGGAAAGGAGATTGTGAGCCGTTTTGAGACACCTTAAGGGGAGTGAAAGGCAGGATATCAAGTCCAAATTCTTCTCCAAACTCTTTGTAATAGTGACATTTCCCATAAATATGCTGAGACACAACCCAGTAATGTTATAGATTTCAATGGGATTCATGGAAGGGCCAAGTTTATTCTGCAGTTTAAATTAATGGGGCATGGAAGTCCTTAACTGGTTCTTGATCAGGGCCAAAACCTGGGGGAAGGAACAACACCATTTTGTATGGAATGCAGAGCCAATTCTTCTCATAAGCAACCAATAGGAGCCCCTGAGGTTCTGGATGCACCACTAGAACTGGCGACATGGTGTGAGTACCAAGTAGAGGTCAGGAGAAGGAGGTATTACTTTTGGAGTCCCCACTGGGGAGAAAGGGGACTATAAACGAAGTGAGGGCCTCACAGACCTGCACAGCAGCCAGTTTGGGCTGAGGTAAGCCCACTGAGGTGCTGGCACAATTCTACTGAAGTTTTGCTCCCTCCCTGCATGTATAGCCAAGAAGGGGGGCAGATTCGATTAGCCCTCCCCCAAAGGACCATCTTTTCTTTTCTTAACTCTGCTCTGATGCTACAGTGGCTGTCTCATGTCAATGTTTGTGTCCATTTTAGCTACCCAACTGCAGGTGGTTTTTGGGGAACACCTACATCATCTTGTGATCTAAGCATGATGCAGTTGTCTTTTTCCAGTCCTTGATACGATGTTTTGGGGGGAAGTGCAGTCTAAGTAAAGTACCTGCTGGTCCCGCTGTGTATCTTAGTGCAATAATAGAAGTCTGAAGAGTTTGGACTTGATACCCCGCCTTTCACTCCTTTTAAGGAGTCTCAAAGCATCTCACAATCTTCTTTCCCTTCCTCCCCCACAACAGACATCCTGTGAGGTGGGTGGGGCTGAGAGACTTCAGAGAGAACTGTGACTAGCCCAAGGTCACCCAGCTGCTGCACGTGGAGGAGCGGAGAAGCAAACCCGGCTCACCAGATTATGAGTCCACCGCTCTTAACCACTACACAACACCTGAAGTGCCTTTTCCAGTTGTCAATAATGCCCTGTAAAAAAACACACCATTAAAGGTAAATAATATGAACCAAATGCAGCCAGATTGCGTCTTGTTTGGGTTTCTCTGTTTTCCTATTGGTGCCCACTTTTGCCCTGCCAGGTTGCTGTGGGCATCACTCACCTGTTCCACACTTGGATGTCACGCTACCATCAAAGAGAAACTGCAGAATAGCTAAGTGGCAGGTGTGGTGAGCACACAGTGGTGAGTTGACCAAAACTGAGCGCAGGAGCAACTCCCCTCCTGTGGTTTCTGTGAAGAGACGGTGAGAGCAGGCCAGTGGCTCATCTAGTCCAGCATCCTGTTCTCACAGTGGCCGACCAGATGCCTAACCCTAACCCTAACCCTAATCTTTCAACCCTAAATCCTAAAGCCAACCCCAACCCCTAACTGCTAATCCCTAACCCTAACCCCAACCCCTAACCCCTATACCTAACCCCCTAAGCCTAAGCCTAACCCTTACCCTAACCCTAACCCTAATCCTAGCCCTAATACTTAAACCCTAACCCTTAACCCCTAACCCTAACCCCAACCCCAACCCCAACCCCAACCCCTAACCCTAACCCTAACCCTAACCCTAACCCTAACCCTAACCCTAACCCTAACCGTAACCGTAACCCCAACCCCAACCTCAACCTCAACCTCTACCCCTACCCCTAACCCCAAACCGTAAGCGCAACCCCAACGCCAACCCCCAACCACAACCCCTAACCCTAACCCCACCTCTAACCCCTATGCCTAACCCCTAAGCCTAACCCTACCCCTACCCGTGACCCTACCCCTACCACTAGCCCTTTCCCTTCCCCTAACCCTAACCCCTAAACCCAACCCCCAACCCCTATGCCTAACCCCTAAGCCTACCCCTACCCGTACCCCTACCCGTACCCCTTCCCCCTCACCCCTAAACCCAACCCCAACCCCTAACCCCTATGCCTAACCCCTAAGCCTAAGCCTAACCCTACCCCTTCCCCTCACCCCTAAACCCTAAACCCAACCCCAACCCCTATGCCTAACCCCTATGCCTAAGCCTAAGCCTAAGCCTAAGCCTAACCCTAACCCTACCCCTTCCCCTCACCCCTCACCCCTAAACCCAACCCCAACCCCAACCCCTAACCCCTATGCCTTACCCCCTAAGCCTAACCCAAACCCCTAAACCTGGTTTCCTGAACTTGCTCTCATACCTTTCACCCACCACCAATGGGCTGGAGCAAGAGCCTGTTTCAAAGCACTTTGCAAATTTGGAGTAATTAAGCCTCATTAGCTCAAGGACAGTCATTACCACTCACCTATAGCTCTTCAAGCCATTCTGTGACTTTGACAGCCATGAGGCAATAAAAAACCATTAAAGATAGGACTTCCGGGTTAGCGCGATCGACTAATGGTGGATTCCCTCTGAGCTCCGGAGGGAATCGGCTCCGCAGGATCGGGTCTTGCCACTGCAGCGAAGCGGGGACCCTTAAAAATCACAGGCGGTGAAGCCTGTGAGCGTGGTGACTCGGCGGGCACCATTTGCGCCCCCCCAAGCTGCGAAGGAGCCTTTTTAAAGGCTCCGGAACAGGGAAGGGGTGAGCAGCGCGGTGCTGAGAGTAGACTGCTTCTTCTGCGAAGTGAAGCCGCATTGCCATTGTCGGAGAGCGCTGACTACTTCTTGTGAGCAATCGGACTGTAAAGTAACAACCCGTGAGTAGTACGGAAATTGGATCTTTAAAGAATTTTTATGAATTAGGCACGATCGGGGAAGGCTTAAACAGGAAGTCCGCCTCCCCTTCTTGTAAATAATTTAAAGTAAAGGACCTGCTAACTAGGGTCGAGAGAACTCTCTTCTTTTTGGTTAAGGATTTTAATTTCACGGTTTGGCAGTATAAGAAATCTTACTGGAAGATAAAGAACAAATTTTGGGAGCTGAAGTGTCACCCCCCCGGACCTGGGAGCACCCTGCAAGAGAGCCTGTTGATGAGGTATTGAAGAGTTTGACAGTTGTCAAATTAGCTGTCAAGACGGAAAAAGAGAACTTCGTTTTTCTTGTTTCTGCTGGTTACAATTTGGAAATACTCGATACAATTTGAAAATAAGGAAGAGCTGATACAAACTAACTTGACTTTTGGATTTGAGCTGAAAGGAATACTAAGGAACCAAAATCCCTCTAGAGGGGGTTTTGGGACATTACAAGAATGGCTGGAGGAGGGAAAATCCAGATGGAACTGGACAGAGCATTTGTTCTCTTGGGAAAGATACAAGGCCAACTTGATGTTTTGGCTACAAGTGTTACAACTCTGGACTTAACAGTAAACAATATTATTGAGTTTGATAAGGATTTGAATCAGGAAGCCTATTCAACTGGGCAAACAGAGAATTTTGAGAGATTTGAGAATATGGAGAAGGAGACAGATGTTGTTTTTGAAGAAAAAGAAGAAGGAGCTGTAATTCTGCAGGTCTCAAAGGAGAGCTTGAGGCCTGACATGATGGCAACAAAGGAAGATAAAAATTTGATGTGGAAAGTCTGGCCTGAATTGGAGACTGAAAAATGGAAAGATCTCCTTATGTGGAGATCTGAAGACCCAAGGATTATAAATTTGATTGTGGAAGTCGGAGCTTTTGGGACATTTGGTTTTGAAAGGAGTAAGAAACAAGATTTGGAGTACCCCATAGGCTTCACTTTTAAGTATGGAGGCCTGGCTGGAAGAAACATGGATCCTGTTGGACCGGAGCCTCTCCGAGATTTGGTGTTCAATATTAAGGACTATCAAAAAGACCGGCAGAGAGGAACTGAGAGAGAATTAAGAGCCTCGCATATGAGATCTCCAGGCTGATAGTAGATTGAGACTGATGGATATTTGTTGGGGACTGAAACCGGGAAAGGGGGGGTGGAGTTTGGGAATCCAAAGGGGACATAATTATAATTTGTTCTGTTTTTATTCTGTTTTGTTATTGGTATGAAAATTGGGAAATTTGTGGAAGGGAATATTGGTCGATCTTAGAAAAATGTTTTAAGAATGAGTATTGATGTATAAGTATTGATGTTTAAGTTTGGATAAGGCAAAATTGGTTTTTAAAATGAACTAAATTAAATGAAAATAAGGTTAGCAAAAATAAATTGAGGAAATGGACTAAAGAGAAAAGGTAAAATAATAATATGTTAAAATAAATTATTAAGTTAAGGTTGAGAAATAAGTAATAAGGATTTGCTGAGCTAACAATTTAAATTGGAATACAAGAAGGGGAGGTGTGAGGAGGTCAGAGAAATAAGGTAAAAGAAAATAAGTAATGGAAATTTTATGTGATTTATTTTTGTATGTTGGTTATTTTTCATTTATTTTTGTTTTTGTTTTATTATTGAAAATGCTAATAAACATTTATTTAAAAAAACCAAACCATTAAAGATAAATAATATGAACCAAATGCAGCCAAGGTACGGCTTGTTTGGGTTTCTCTGTTGATGGGCCATTGGCCGGATGCAGGAGACACTTCTTACATTCTCATGTGGAGAGAAACAGAGAGACAGAGAGAGAGAGAGACAGAGAGAGAGAGAGAGAGAGAGAGATTCTCTCTCTCTATTCATTCCATATCGTTCATCATTTAACTAATTTATGCATCACCCTTTAAAAGGGGGGTTCTCTTAAAATACTGTGGGTGCAGATCATGTAAGGCGGAGAGCAAATCACATATTTCTAAATATTTCATAAAAAGAAAATATAACTTCCCATGATGAAATAAAGGGCAAACCAATGGGCCTCCTTACCTGCCAGCTCAGTGACCTTACACATTCCTCCTTTCCATATCCTTTTCTGAACTCCTCATGATTGGGACAGAACCTCGCTGGCATGCTCATCAAAGCACACACTTCGTTCCAAGAAACCCATCAGCCAACAATCTTTCCCAAGAGACTCATCCTCCTTGCTTATCCTGAAACATGAGATCCAAGTGTGTTATGAAACTTTGATATTTCCCATAAAAAAACTGGGACTGACGGTTGTGGGGTGTGAGAGCTGCTACAAATTTCTGGGCTCCACTGGTTGGAAGGGGGCCCCAGGGCCTGGTTCTCTTGCACAAGTTTTAGGCAATTCTTTTTTATTATTCTTTTTTATTGTTTTTCCAAGTTTGTAACAAAACAAACATAATACAAATATAAAACATACATAACATGAAACACACATAATAAAAAAGATACAAGAAAGAAGTACACATTACTCAAAAAAAGAAACATAAAAACATTGCTTTCAATGCCTAATTTAACTTCATTGTTAACTGACTTCCTCGACCCCCCCATCTGAATTCCATTGTATCTCCTTGTCGCAGTTCTCCTAAATCTTAATTCTAATAATATAAAATCCATTTAATTACTATCTTCTATTCTTTTATTAATTCTAATCCCTATTGTTTTACAACCCGTTATTGTTATAATCCTCCGCCTATTTGTTACCTCCAAGTAACTTCCATTATCTTATATTACAATATTTAGCCAAATATTCTTTAAATCTCTTCCAATCTTCTCGAGTCTTCTCCTCCTTCTGATCACGGATTCTTCCAGTCAGGTCGGCCGCTCCAAAAAGTCCAACATCTTCATCTGCCATTCTTCTATTGTTGGTATTTCTTGGTATTTCCAGTTTTTCGCTACTGTCTTGCCACTGTAGTGGCATACAAAAACAATCTAACATCCTTTTTGGGCAATTCCAGACCTATTATTCCAAGTAGAAAGGCTCCTGGTTTCTTAATAAATGTACCATATTTTCCAACATTTTCTTCAACTCGTTATCAATCTTTCCCCAGAAGTCTTTCACCTTGGGACACGTCCACCACATATGATAAAAGGTACCTTCTTTTTCTTTGCATTCCAACATAAATTATCATCTGTCTGATAAATCTTTGCTAACTTTACAGGGGTTAAGTACCATCTATACATCATTTTCATAATATTTTATTTTAATACAGTGGATGCAGTGAACTTAACCCCTTTCTTCCACAACATGTTTAGGGAAGCTTTTAATGTTTACCAGATTATTGCATTTTAATATTTTGTTGGTAGCTGCCCAGAGTGACTGAGGAAACCCAGTCAGACGGGTGAGGTATAAATAAAAATAATTATAATTATAATAATTATAATTACTATTGTTATTAGAGAGCCCACATGGCAAGGGCTTGAGGCATAGCACAGCAGGGCAGGAGGTGCCAGAGGTCTTGTTGGTTCTGGCTAGGGCTGCCTGACGTTCCCAAGTCACCTGTTGCTGGGCTCTCTGTATCCTTCCACAACTGTGGTGCAAAAGATGAAACTTCCCTTCTCCCAACATTGTAGTCCTACTGTAAAACTCCCTCCCCATATCAAGTTTTTTTTTTATAAAAAAAAACCCAAACCGCTCACAACACTACGCACTTAATGTCATGTGCAATTAGGTCCTCAGAATGTTGAATTCCAAAAATATTTTTGGACTCTTTTTCCTTTTCGCTGAATTGTATTGATTTGTTACATGTATATCTTCCAAGGAGCTCTACGTTTTCGTCCTTCTCCCCACCACAACCCTGTGAGGAGGACCAGATTGAGACCCTCCTGGCACCAGGTCAAGGGATGGCGTAAAGTTGCCCCGACGATGGGAAGGGGGAAGTGGTGTGTTGGGGGGGAGCAGGGGGTAGATCAGGATCTACTGAGTGATTCGTGGTAGATCTCCTAGGACTTGTTAGTGTCGTCTTCCCACTTGCCGCGTGCCAAAGCAGAAGGCTCCCTCGGTCCAAGTAGGATGGCGGGGGAAGACGCTCACACTCTCGGATCCCGCTTGCGCGTTTTCTGCAAGAGGCACCTGGGTGGCCACCGGGAAAACACGAGGCTGCACGGATCCAGCCGTCTCTTCTGATGCTGCTGTGTTCTTCTAACTCGCCCCCCCCTCCGGCAGCACAGACGGCTCTCCCCCCAGTACCGGCTCCTTCGGCCGCCAAGGCAGGAGCCGAGCTCTGTCCGCCCTCGCTGAGGTGGCTTTGGCTTCTTGCGCCGTCTTTGCCTTCTTTGGCTCCTTGCGCCGTCGGTGGCTTTGGCTTCTCCGCCGCGCAGCCGACCTCTCCGGCAGCCCCGGGGCGATAAGAGAAGCGGGGGCGGGCGGAGGAGGGCAGTGCGGGCCGCTATAAAAGCGGCGGCCTCTGCAGGGCTCCCAGCTCCGCCACCTCCCGCCACCCATCGAGCAGTTCGGCCCTCGCCTGCTGCCAACGTGGTGCTGACTGCTGAAGAGCGCATAGCGCTCCAGATCTCTGCCCAACTTGCCGACGATGACGAGGATATGGGCGGCGAAGCGCTGACAAAGTAGGCTCGACGGGGCGTCGGCGGGAGAGAAGCCTCTGGTTCCTCCCCCCCCCGTCCCGTCCCCTTTCCTGACGGCCTCCTTCCCTCCCCACAGGCTTTTCCAGGTCTACATGGAGTCCAATATCTACTTCCAGCGCTTCGACCCTATCCCCGGCTCCAACGACAGCGCCATCATGAACATGGACAACATCCGCATGGACAACAGCGATCTGCACGCCTCCAACCTCCGCGTGGACCCTTTTAACTTCAAGGCAAGCGCGGCGACGGGGCGGGCGAGGGCCAGGAGGGCGCGCCTTGGGTCTTCCCTTGATCCTCCCCCCCCCACCTGACCCCCGTCTCTCTCTCTCTCTCTCTCTCTCTCTCTCTCTCTCTCTCTCTCTCTCTCTCTCTCTCTCTTCCAGTTTCTGCCCAGGCGCATGCACGTGCCGCTGGATTCCAGCCTCCGCGGAGACTACAACGCCCTGACCTACCTGGCCTGGGACAAGTTCCTCTGCGTGGTGGCCCAGGTGCTGACCCAGAAGTACAGATGAGCCCCCCCGCCCGCCCCCTCGCCTCGGAGTTGCCGTTTGCAACTCCGCCTCCGCCGTGCCTCTGAGCAATAAAATGCGTGAACCTCGCTCTGGCCTCCTTCACTTTTGTGGGGAGGGGGTGCCATGCGTGGGAGACGCGGGGAGGAGTCTCAGGGGGTGCAGAGATGCCAAGGGGGCGAGAGAGCATCAAGTGAGCTTTGCAGAGAAGAGGGTGGGGGAGACAGAGAAGAGACAGCCGCGCCTCCTTGGCAGTGCTCCCGTCCACTTCCGAGGGAGCGCACGCCACAACCGCCTCCCCAACTCCCCCGTAGCCCCGTCCATCCCACAGGCATCTCCGAGGGGGAGGAGTAGGGGAGGGAAGGCGGAGTCCAGTGCCCGCTGAGACCCCTTTCTCTCTCCCCTCCCCCCCAAGTCCTCCGCGTTCATCCCTAAACCAACGCAGCGGAGCCCGGGCTCGAGAGAGAGGGGGCGGTCCAGAGCCCTTCACCCTCAGAGGCAGCCTGACCCATTACTTTGCTTGCTGCTTCAATAATTGCACATGGGTAGATGGAGGATTGACAGGAGGTCAACTTTTCATCCTCAAAGGCTGCTGCTGTGAAGGAGGGGAGTACGTTAACAAATAAAAATAGTGTATGCAGCTAGGTTTGTATCTTCACATGAAAGAGCAACCGATAATTACAAGGTGTGACCGGAAAGTTCGGTGAATGGTCACAGAAATCAGACAGCGAGAAATATTCAAACATACAGTCGGCACAATTGTGCACAGAGATGAAGCTGTAACTCGAAAGACAGTGTATGGGTGGTTTAAGCAATTCCATGAAGGGCAGAACCTCGCTCTGGCAGACAGTCGATGAGCACAATGGCGGCAAATGTAGACAGAGATGGTGTGTTATTGATGTGGGATCGGCGTTTGTCCGTCCAAATGATGGCGGAAGAATTGCATATTCTGTGTGAAATCGTTACTGAGGTTAATGAGTTGTCCCACCCTCCATATTCTCCTGATCTGACCCCACTGGATTTCTTTCTTTTCCCAAAACTGAAATCTGCACTGAAAGGGCACAGATTTTCCAACATTTCACACGTCCAAAGCTGCTGTGATGAGGGAACTGAAAGCAGTATGAAAAGAGGACTTTTCCGGAAGTTTTCAACAGCTCTATGAACGTTGTCAACAGTGCATTGTATCAGAGGGGGCCTACTTTGAAGGCCTGTAAGGCATGTATGTTCAAATGTACCTACGGGACCGCCTCTCTTGGTATGTCCCACGGAGGACCTTCTTCAAACAAAAACATCTTGGAGGTCCCGGGCCACAGGGAGGTTAGGCTGGCCTCAAGCAGAGCCAGGGCTTTTTCGGCCGTGGCCCCGATCTGGTGGAACGCTCTGTCCCAAGAGACTAGGGCCCTGCGGGACTTGACATCTTTCCGCAGGGCCTGCAAGACAGAGCTGTTCCACCAGGCCTTTGGCCGAGGCACAGCCTGACCCCCTCCTTTGGCAATCCTCACAGAACTCTAGCCCAATGGTTGTCATTAATTTGATTCTGAATTGATTTTAGAATGCTGTGTTACTTTTATTGTTGTTAGCTGCTCTGAGCCCGGCTTCGGCTGGGGAGGGCGGGATATAAATAAAATTTTATTATTATTATTATTATAAATATTTCTCGCTGTCCAATTTCTATGACCATTCACTGAACTTTCCAGTCGCACCTTGTACAAAAAACCATCACCACCACCACCGAACATCTGAACCTAAGAAGAGCCTGCTGGGTGAGGCCAATGGGGTCCCATCTAGTCCAGCATCCTATTCACATAGCGGCTGACCAGATGCCCGTGGGAAACTAGCAAGAAGGAGTCAAGCACAAGGGCCCTCTCCACTCCAGTGCTTTCCAGCAACTGGTATTCAGAACCAGAGCAGAGCCATTCTGGCTAGTGGTCCTCAAGAGCCCTCTCCTCCTCCATGAATTTGTCTCATCCTCTTTTAAAGCCCTCCAAGTTGGTGACCATCATTGCTTTCTGTGGCAAGGAGTTCCACAGTTTAACTCTGCACTTCATGAGTAAAGCCTCCTCACCCCCCACCAGCCCTGAATCTTCAGCTTCAGGGATGACCCTGACTTTGGGTGTTATGAGAGAGGGTCAAAAACTTTTCTCTACCAACTTCTCCATGCCATACATAAATTTTATAAGCTTCTAGCCTGTCACCTCTTACACACCCTTTCTCTAAATTAAAATTTCTCCCCCTTCATGGATCACTGCCTTGCCGTGGCGAAGGGGCTTGAAGAACTCAGAGAAGCTATGAACTACGCCGAGCAGGGCACACAAGATGAACAGGTCATAGTGGAGAGTTTTGACCAAACGTGATCCACCTGGAGGAGGAACCGGCAAGCCACTCCAGTATCCTTGCCAAGAAAACTCCATGGACAAAGACAACAGGCATATAAAAGTTATGACGCTGGAAGATGAGCCCCTCAGGTCGGAAGGCGTCCAACATGCTACTGGGGAAGAGCGGAGGGCAAGTACAAGTAGATCCAGAGCTGATGAAGCGGCTGGGCCAAAGCCGAAAGGACGCTCAGTTGCGGATATGCCTGGAAGCGAAAGGAAAGTCCAATGCTGTAAAGAAAAATATTGCATAGGAACCTGGAATGTAAGAACCATGAACCTGGGTAAGTTGGAGGTGGTCAAAAATGAGATGGCAAGAATAAATATTGACATCCTGGGCATCAGTGAACTAAAATGGACGGGAATGGGCGAATTCAGTTCGGATGACCATCACATCTACTACTGTGGGCAAGAAACCCGTAAAAGAAATGGAGTGGCCCTCATAGTCAACAAAAGAGTGGCGAAAGCTGTACTGGGATGCAATCTCAAAAATGATAGAATGATCTCGATACGAATCCAAGGCAGACCTTTTAACATCACAGTAATCCAAGTTTATGCACCAACCACTGGTGCTGAAGAAACTGAAATAGACCAATTCTATGAAGACTTACAAGACCTTATAGAAGTGACACCAAAGAAGGATGTTCTTCTCATTATAGGGGATTGGAATGCTAAAGTAGGGAATCAAGAGATAAAAGGAACAACTGGCAAGTTTGGCCTTGGAGATCAAAACGAAGCAGGGCAAAGGCTAATAGAGTTCTGTCAAGAGAACAAGCTGGTCATCACAAACACGCTTTTCCAACAACACAAGAGACGACTCTACACATGGACATCACCAGATGGGCAGTATCGAAATCAGATTGATTATATTCTCTGCAGCCAAAGATGGAGAAGCTCTATACAGTCAGCAAAAACAAGACCTGGAGCTGACTGTGGCTCAGATCATCAGCTTCTTATAGCAAAATTCAAGCTTAAACTGAAGAAAGTAGGAAAAACCACTGGGCCAATAAGATACAATCTAAATCAAATCCCTTATGAACACACAGTGGAAGTGAGGAACAGGTTTAAGGATTTAGATTTGGTGGGCAGAGTGCCTGAAGAACTATGGATGGAGGCTACAGGAGGCAGCAACAAAAACCATGCCAATGAAAAGGAAATGCAAGAAAGCAAAGTGGCTGTCCAACGAGGCCTTACAAATAGCGGAGGAGAGAAGGCAAGCAAAATGCGAGGGAGATAGTGAAAGATACAGGAAATTGAATGCAGATTTCCAAAGAATAGCAAGGAGAGACAAGAAGGCCTTCTTAAACGAGCAATGCAAACAAATAGAGGAAAACAACAGAATAGGAAGAACCAGAGATCTGTTCAAGAAAATTGGAGATATGAAAGGAACATTTCGTACAAAGATTACCATAATAAAAGACAAAAGTGGTAAGGACCTAACAGAAGCAGAAGACATCAAGAAGAGGTGGCAAGAATACACAGAGGAATTATACCAGAAAGAAATGGATGCCTCGTACACCCCAGGTAGTGGGGTTGCTGACCTTGAGCCAGACATCCTGGAGAGTGAAGTCAAATGGGCCTTAGAAAGCACTGCAAATAACAAGGCCAGTGGAAGTGATGGTATTCCAGCTGAACTATTTAAAATTTTAAAAGATGATGCTGTTAAGGTGCTACACTCAATATGCCAGCAAATTTGGAAAACTCAGCAGTGGCCAGAAGATTGGAGAAGATCAGTCTACATCCCAATCCCAAAGAAGGGCAGTGCCAAAGAATGCTCCAACTACCGCACAATTGCACTCATTTCACACGCTAGCAAGGTTATGCTTAAAATTCTCCAAGGAAGGCTCAAGCAGTATGTGGACCGAGAACTCCCAGAAGTGCAAGCTGGATTTAGAAGAGGCAGAGGAACCAGAGACCAAATTGCAAACATGCGCTGGATTATGGAGAAAGCTAGAGAGTTCCAGAAAGACATCTACTTCTGCTTCATTGACTATGCAAAAGCCTTTGACTGTGTCGACCACAGCAAACTATGGCAAGTTCTTAAAGAAATGGGAGTGCCTGATCACCTCATCTGTCTCCTGAGAAATCTCTATGTGGGACAAGAAGCTACAGTTAGAACTGGATATGGAACAACTGATTGGTTCAAAATTGGGAAAGGCGTACGACAAGGCTGTATTTTGTCTCCCTGCTTATTTAATTTATACGCAGAATACATCATGCGAAAGGCTGGGCTGGATGAATCCCAAGCTGGAATTAAGATTGCTGGAAGAAATATCAACAACCTCAGATATGCAGATGACACAACCTTGATGGCAGAAAGTGAGGAGGAATTAAAGAACCTTTTAATGAGGGTGAAAGAGGAGAGCGCAAAATATGGTCTGAGGCTCAACATCAAAAAAACGAAGATCATGGCCACTGGTCCCATCACCTCCTGGCAAATAGAAGGGGAAGAAATGGAGGCAGTGAGAGATTTTACTTTCTTGGGCTCCATGATCACTGCAGATGGTGACAGCAGCCACGAAATTAAAAGACGCCTGCTTCTTGGGAGAAGGGCAATGACAGGCCTAGACAGCATCTTGAGAAGTAGAGACATCACCTTGCCAACAAAGGTCCGTATAGTTAAAGCCATGGTTTTCCCAGTAGTGATGTATGGAAGTGAGAGCTGGACCATAAAGAAGGCTGATCGCCGAAGAATTGATGCTTTTGAATTATGGTGCTGGAGAAGACTCTTGAGAGTCCCATGGACTGCAAGAAGATCAAACGCATCCATTCTTAATGAAATCAGCCCTGAGTGCTCACTGGAAGGACAGATCGTGAAGCTGAGGCTCCAGTACTTTGGCCACCTCCTGAGAAGAGAAGACTCCCTGGAGAAGACACTGATGCTGGGAAAGATGGAGGGCACAAGGAGAAGGGGGCGACAGAGGATGAGATGGTTGGATAGTGTTCTCGAAGCCACAAACATGAGTCTGACCAAACTGCGGGAGGTAGTGGAGGACAGAGGTGCCTGGCGTGCTCTGGTCCATGGGGTCACGAAGAGTCGGACACGACTAAACGACTAAACAACAACAAAACGCAGCAACTTTTTGTTTTACATGAAGTGAGCAGAGCTGATTCCATCCCCCTGCAGTTCAGCCAAATGTCACATATTTGGGGGCACACAGTGGGTGTGTGTTGCATTATGTAATTTCATAGTATTTACATTAAGTGTACGTATTTCCTGACAAAATTCTGTTATGAGGTGTTAAGAGCATCAGTGGATTCCGTACGTCACCATGCATAATTTGACACATGGTTTCACAATATTTAACTAAAGGTAAAAGTAAAGGGAACCCTGACCATTAGGTCCAGTGGTGGGCGACTCTGGGGTTGCGGCGCTCATCTCGCTTTATTGGCCGAGGGAGCCGGCGTACAGCTTCCAGGTCATGTGGCCAGCAGGACTAAGCCGCTTCTGGCGAACCAGAGCAGCGCACGGAAACACCGTTTACCTTCCCGCCAGAGCGGTACCTATTTATCTACTTGCACTTTGACGTGCTTTTGAACTGCTAGGTTGGCAGGAGCAGGGACCGAGCAACGGGAGCTCACCCCGTCGCGGGGATTCGAACTGCCGACTTTCTGATCGGCAAGTCCTAGGCTCTGTGGTTTAACCCACAGCATGAAGAATTTCCAATGCATGAAGGTCTGGAAGCCCCATATAAACTGATCCAGACCCTTCAATCATCATCGGAAGCCCTTCTTCATGTGGCCCCTCCCTCCATGAGAGGCCCAGAGGGTGGAAGCACAAGAACTGTAGCACCCTGCTTGTGGTTAACGCTTAGCTGGAATGAAATATTCAACGCAGCAATAGAGAAATTAAAATAATAATTTATTTGTCAGACAAATAAATGTGAGGCACAGTGGTATAAGGTTACCAAGCTCTGGCCTGCCCTCCTGCCATTATGGCCAGCACTTATATTCCCTCAGCCCAGCCCCCTTGCTCCTCCTTTGGCTGCCTCTGTCCAATCAGCCTGGTTAAAATTCCTATTGGCTGTTTGCTAGAACCAATCATAAAAGATACACCCATTTCCTATTACCTTTTATGGGAGACAAAGAGCTATATTTCCTTCTATTTATAATTGGCAAACAGCCATTAACCTCTACAAGGCACCTTAATTACCAGATAACCTTTTGCCCTAGACTAGGCGCCTTAACTAACATTTCATCTTTTGCCCTATTGCCCTATTCACTCCAAAACAGATGGTGGCTAATTTTATCTGAACAGATCTTTTTGTTCACCTTCCCACACATTATCAATGAAAGATCTCCTTCTTTGGAGGTCATTAAGCAGAGGCTTGACAACCATATGTCAGGAGTGCTCCGATGGCGTCTCTCTGTCTGGCAGGGGTCCGGACCCAATGGCCCTCGTGGTCTATTCCAACTTCTTCTATGATTCTATAATTTCTTACTTTCTAAATCCTTTGCATAATTACATTTAAGCCAATATTTCATACATAACATATATAGATTTTTAGAAGCAAAGATCTTGTCTTAAGTAAAAAAGGAACTTTATAAAAGCTAGGTTCTCTAAGTTTCTAAATTCTCTGAAGCTTCAAAGCAGCTTCAGAGAGAGAGAGAGGCCTCTTCCCTAGCCAGCTGCTGTTTGTATTAGCTCTTGCCCTTTTAACCTTAGGAAGATGTGGCTCAAGTTTAATGGGAGGCACAATCATTATTACTATTTTTGTTTTTGCAACCTTGATTGTATTCTATCATTTGTATGGTCAGTGTGACCTTTTGCTCCCAGCCTGTTTTATGACCGCAATAAACCAAAGGGGCCTCTGACAAAGACCTTGCCTGCTGGTGTCCTGTCTCGAAAGGAAACATTTGTGAATTTAAGCTCATTTTTGGAATACAGGAATCTGATCAAAATATAAGCCTTGATAAAAATGCAGGCTATGATCAGATGCCTCATTCCCCCCTTTCAAGCTCAAGGACCTTCATCCCAAGTGTCCTTGATAGCTTGACCTTCATCATATTCCTCAGGTAAAGCTCTGTATAGGGCCATGATATGAGGTAGAGTTTCATTTGAAATCATCTTGGTAATTGTACTTCTAAAACATGAAATGATACATGGCACCATACACAAAACCATTACTACTACCGTCAAGAAAAACAAGCAAGACAATAGTATCCCTTTGAGTCCTGCAACATTTGGTAACCAGTTGGTGAGCCATCCCATATCCCATCCTTCCCATGTTTGTACTGGGACATGTGCTATATTCTCCATCTTTGTGGCCAACACACGGATTCATGGAACTTTGAAGTGTCAGGCATAGCTCTAATGGCTTTAGCCCAAACGTAGCAGAGTTTTTCCTGCACAGCGAAGAAGCTAGTTGAGGTGGAAATGACTAGTCAGCTAGACTCAGAATAACTATTTACAGGATTTATTAAAAGGAAAAATAAAACCAGCAGAGTTTCTGCATACAAAACAAAGCAAAATAAATCCTTTCTTTCTCTCTCTTAACCATACACAGCACTTCTACTCCTAACACACCCCTAACACACCAAACTGTGCTAGCAATCCCTAGATAACAGAATTGAGTGCTGGTCGTTAACCAATCAGAGTAAGTAGTTTCTAGGTCAAGCTGACCTTGGCTTTCTGCCAAGAGTAAATTGACACGGCCTTGAGTTAATTGTGTGAAGCCAGAATCTGTAAGTTTCCCATGAGAACCAATTAACAGAAACTGAACACGGATTGCCTCACCATTATCAGAAATGTTAAAGCAACAGGCATTCCCTGTCAAGTTCAAGACTCCACATAGGCCTCCCTGCCTGGCAAGTACATAATCCATTCCCATTTTCAGCTGCAAAATGGCGGCTCTACTTTCATCCAACTGTTGTGCAATAAGTCTCAAACTCTGGGCCGTTGCATTGGTTACAAGTTCCACTACTGCTTGCAATCGAATTATTCTGTTTAGATTATAAATAGGATCTCGAGCCCCTTGTATGAGCTCATCAGGATTCCAGGAGGCAGGTTCATAATAGGCTATAATGCGCTCTGGTGGCCAATCATCAGTATCGCTCCAACTTTGGGTACTTCCTCCTGCTATATGAGAAATATCAGCGTTTCTTCGTGTACGCTTGGCCGAACTAGTGGGCATAATCCACATTGGTGGTAATACCCATCCCAGGAAACAAGTCCCACTCCATTTGGAAGGGAGTTTCTTGTATGCCCATTCTCCACATATCCACCACAACCATCGGGTCTGAGGTTTTTGGTACGTGGAGTGCATAAGGCGAAATATCAAAAGGGGCATAGAGCTCACAGTGCAGTATGTTAGATTGCCTTTTTCTGTCATAGTTATGTTCCACACCATTTTCCATGCATGAATAAAAGGAGGTGCACAGGGCAAGGTATTCCGAGTTCGATAGGTAGTACCGTTTGCCCAGGTTTGACTATTCTTAATATAATCCCAAGTATAGTGGCAATGAGAAGAGCCTATCATGGTAGAATCAGCTGCCTCTGATGATTTATGTACACAGAATTCCCCTTGTACAGGTATAACTCGTATTGGTTTAGTTGAGTTCCATCCGGGGAAATTCTGTACTTCTGTTTGGTGTGGCATTTCGCTTACCATACCAATGGCATTTAATGGTATTGGTAATAAGGGCATACCTCCCTCTGAATCATCTGGCCCAAGAGAGCAAACAAGGCAATTGGTCCTATTTGTAACATTGGCTACCATCTCAGCTAAGCCTACCCACATATTGTGGTCATGGCGGAATCCATATTTAGCAAATTTGCTCAGATTCAAGGACCCTTCCCCTTCCCAAGGGATCAGGATTAATAATAAAATCATGTTGATGTCTAGTATATGCATTCCTTCCACAAAAGATTACCTTATTGTGATAACAAAAAAATATTAGCCCCAATATAATTCCTCCAGTGACAGAAATGGGGAACCACCAAGACCAAAACATATATCCCAAGGATCCCCAATGAGTAATATCTCTGATAATTGTTCCACGGGGGGGGGGGCAGTCAATCAATTGTATAAGAGAATCTTCCCGTTCACAATCGCTGGTTCAGACGCTCCTCAAGCTTCAGGCGTGCGCAGGTCAGCCAGCTTCCAGGTTGTGGCTGCAGCAGGCCGGTCGTCTGATGTTGCCCGTGACCTAGCCCGTTCCCCGTAGGGCTAGATACAGGGGTTTTTGGAGAGAGTCAGTTTTAAAGGATTAGAGGGGTCACCTTTGCACGTCCAACTGCCTTCGGACTTCTTCAAACGGGAGTGATGAATCCAGGGGGTCACCTCAGCTACCTTCACCGCTGTTGGAGTAGAGAGCAAGACGGTGTAAGGTCCACGCCACTTAGGTGCAAGTGGATCGCGTTTCCACTCTTTCACCCATAGCTATCGCCAGCCTGGAACTGATGAATCGGCTCGGCAATGCTGCACGGCGTGTGCTCGAGGGCCCACCTGTTAAGAGAAACAAAAACACAACACGGGAGAGAGATTGCACTTGTCCCTGTGTCACATAGTCTCCTATTTGTTTGAGGTCAGCTGGAATATCCTGAACAAAGGAGGGCGGCCTCCCATACAGGAGCTCAAAAGGTGACAACTTAAGTCTTTTTGTGGGTGCGCACCGAACACGAAACAGTGTTATGGGTAACACATCACTGCTGTGGCCAGCATCACCATATTTTCCTTATGACACTTCTTCTTCTCTTGTTTCTCAGCCTCATCCCTATTCCGATAAACTCGACGTGCAATGGCCATAATTTGGCTCATCAGCATCCCTTCCCATCCTTCTGATTTCTGAATTTTCTTACGAATGTCAGAAGCACACTGGGCCACAAATGTAGCAGTAATCATTCTGCTGTTTTCAGGGGCTTCAGGGTCAAAAGCAGTCCATATACGATAGGCTTCCTGCAGCCTCTCTAAAAAGTCTCCCGGACTCTCATTTGGTTTCTGTTCTACCTCTGAGACTTTAGACATATTAGTGGGCTTCTGGCATGCCCTGCGGATACCTTGCACAAGCGTCTGGCGGTAGGTGGTAAGCCTGGCCAGGTGAATTGCATTGTTTGGATCCCAATTAGGATCTTCCAAAGGAAAGTTATCCTGGAGATGACGGTCAATATTAAAAATATTTCCCACTCTGGCCTGCTCACGCAAATATATCTGTGCCTTTTCAATTATGTCTCTTCTTTCCTCAGTGGTGAACAGAGTATTCAGGAGTTGGCGGCAATCTGTCCAAGTAGGACTATGAGTATTTACTATTGAAGTCACCAAGTCCATCATAGCCTGAGGTTTTTCTGCGAAAGATGGGGTGTGTGTTTTCCAATTCATCAGATCCGTAGTTGTGAATGGAATGTACTGGAGGATCGAAGTTCGAGGTGGCAGTGGTCTGGGTTGCCCGTTAACCAGCACAGGCTCCTCAAGTGCATCAAATACTCTTCTGAGAGGGGCTACTACGTGACCTTTCTCTTCGCTTTGCTCTAGGGGCCTCAAATCATAGGGGATGGTATCTGTCCCAAGGCGTTCTTTTAGCAGCTTTATACGCCTGGCTGTATTGCTTGCTGACCGATCAAGGTCTTCCTGTAACTTCTGTAATAGTTCTCTAGGATTTGGATGTACAGGGGTTTGGGGTGGGCAATTGGTTGTTCCACTAAAGGAGACTGTAGATGGAGTTCTACTGGGACTCACAGGTGGAATAACCACTTCTGCTTGGGCTTTATTATAGGACTCCAAGGCCCCCTGAAGATATTTATCATAATCTATCAAGGAATCAAGTTCTGTGACTCCACCCCCATTATTCGTTCCACTTTCTTGCCTTGGGGTTACAACTGGTGGAGTATTTGGATTAGGCTCCCTTCGATGTGGAGCATAGGGTGGAGGTGGAAGCACCTCTTCCTCTGGTCCCTCAAAAATGGGTTTGAGTTTATTTGGCAAGATTCCTTTCCTAGCTTCGGCTTTTACAGCCAATAATTTGCATCGTTGGACTTTGCATTCCCTTATCCATGGAGGATTTTTATTTAATGTGCTCAGCCAAGAATCTATATATGAAAATTGTTCTGGGCACCCTCCCGTTTCTTTGGCGATGTTAGTCCAAAGTTTGCTTACTAAATTTATATCAAAAGTTCCCTGAGATGGCCATTCAGTATTTTGTTTCGGCCACTCTAATTCACATAACGTTCTCAAGCGCTCTGGCGTCATTTTGACTCCATATGCCCCTGAGAAGGCTTTCTTAAAATTATTTAACATACATTCAAGAGGTGTATTTTCCCCCTTTGAACCCCCAACTCCCATTGTATGGCCCTGTGAAGTATCCACTCAGTCACTCACACACTCGCTTCGTGGGGTTCCTTGCCCAGTGAAGTCGCCTTACTGGGAAACGAAGTACTACCCACTCCACACTCAGGTCAGCTACAGATTGTACTTTCTCACACATACAATGCGCTGGATACTTCACCACACTCTACTTCCCAACCTTTCCCTTTTCCTCCACCAGACCACCGTCTGATGTACCCAACCACCTAGCGTACTCAGTTCCCCTTACTGAGACGCAGAAGTTTGATCAAGACTTCTCTTCCTCCCAATTAATTGGAGGGCCAAAACCCCTTTGTGCACTTACCCTTAGCGGATCCCTCTTTATTTCTCTGGTTCCCCCCGGTCCGTCGCCGTCGGTGAGCAGGGTATCAGACAGACGAGACTTCTGCGTTCCCCTGGAAAAATGTTCCAGTGCGCGCTGGGTAAGCAGTTAGTGGTCCTCCCTCTTGTACCCTGCCCAGTAAGGCGAAGGGGCTGCGTTCCAGCAGACCACTTATCCGAGTCACAGAGGCACCATAAAATGTAGCACCCTGCTTGTGGTTAACGCTTAGCTGGAATGAAATATTCAACGCAGCAATAGAGAAATTAAAATAATAATTTATTTGTCAGACAAATAAATGTGAGGCACAGTGGTATAAGGTTACCAAGCTCTGGCCTGCCCTCCTGCCATTATGGCCAGCACTTATATTCCCTCAGCTCAGCCCCCTTGCTCCTCCTTTGGCTGCCTCTGTCCAATCAGCCTGGTTAAAATTCCTATTGGCTGTTTGCTAGAACCAATCATAAAAGATACACCCATTTCCTATTACCTTTTATGGGAGACAAAGAGCTATATTTCCTTCTATTTATAATTGGCAAACAGCCATTAACCTCTACAAGGCACCTTAATTACCAGATAACCTTTTGCCCTAGACTAGGCGCCTTAACTAACATTTCATCTTTTGCCCTATTGCCCTATTCACTCCAAAACAGATGGTGGCTAATTTTATCTGAACAGATCTTTTTGTTCACCTTCCCACACATTATCAATGAAAGATCTCCTTCTTTGGAGGTCATTAAGCAGAGGCTTGACAACCATATGTCAGGAGTGCTCCGATGGCGTCTCTCTGTCTGGCAGGGGTCCGGACCCAATGGCCCTCGTGGTCTATTCCAACTTCTTCTATGATTCTATAATTTCTTACTTTCTAAATCCTTTGCATAATTACATTTAAGCCAATATTTCATACATAACATATATAGATTTTTAGAAGCAAAGATCTTGTCTTAAGTAAAAAAGGAACTTTATAAAAGCTAGGTTCTCTAAGTTCTCTAAATTCTCTGAAGCTTCAAAGCAGCTTCAGAGAGAAGCCTCTTCCCTAGCCAGCTGCTGTTTGTATTAGCTCTTGCCCTTTTAACCTTAGGAAGATGTGGCTCAAGTTTAATGGGAGGCACAATCATTATTACTATTTGTGTTTTTGCAACCTTGATTGTATTCTATCATTTGTATGGTCAGTGTGACCTTTTGCTCCCAGCCTGTTTTATGACCGCAATAAACCAAAGGGGCCTCTGACAAAGACCTTGCCTGCTGGTGTCCTGTCTCGAAAGGAAACATTTGTGAATTTAAGCTCATTTTTGGAATACAGGAATCTGATCAAAATATAAGCCTTGATAAAAATGCAGGCTATGATCAGATGCCTCAGAACAGGCCTTTTCTTTTGGCAGGAACTGCCTATTTATGAAATGCTCTCCCCAGGAAGGCTTGCCTGGCACCTTCCTTTACATATTTTTAGGCACCAGGTGAAAATATTCCTCTTCACTCTGGCCTTGGGCTGATTAAACAAACTATGGCCTTTTAAATGTGTCTCTCTGTGTACAAGTATTATTATTTTGTTGTTATTATGTTATGCAACCTGTGGTTGGGGGTTGTCCTTTCAAATTCTAAACCACCCAGTGATTTTTTTAATCAACAGTGGTATATAACTATAATAAATAACAATATCAATAAATAACTGAAGAGGGTTCATGAGGTTAGATGTATCTTTCCTCCTTCCCAACCTGGGTAGCAGTTTGAGCCTGGATTTTATATAATACTTTGCTGCCTTGAGACAAAAGTTTCAGGCTTCTGAATTCCACTTCTTAAGGTTTCTATGGCACCTTTGGCTTAAAAACTCACTCTGTTTATTTCCCTAACAGAGTGGACGAGTCTTGAGGGTTGTCTTACATACTCCTTGGCACTTCCTTCTTGCAAACAATGGCCCCTCATTAGCTGAAGCTGTCTTCCTGAACGGTTCTGAACCTCTTCTGAACTTCATGATAGTAGCTTGAGGAAATGTCAAATAAAAACGGAGAAATAAATTATATGTCGTAGGGTTGCCAAATCACGACACAAAAAGTTGTTGAGCTTTTTGGGGAAAATTGCCTTGAGCTTTTTTGGGGACACACACTTCCTGCTGATTTAGAAAAAATCCCCCTGGATGTCATCCCGAAGGTATTTAGGGAGGTATTCTTACATGCAACGGCCACAGCTCGGACTTTGGTGGCAAAGGGGTGGAAGGAACAAGAAGCCCCGACAATAGCGGACTGGCAGTACAAGCAACAAGAATTGGCTGAAATGGCGCAGTTGACAAATACCCTGAGAGGCAATTAAAAACAAAAATTAATGGAAAAGTGGGATGGATATAAAGCATATGTTCAAAAATACAGTAAAGGGTCACTATCTATGCTAGCATTTGATTGACATTGGAGTGAGACTGAGTTGAGAAATAAGACCAAGAGTACGTATTGATATAGGAATGTATTAGATAATATGTAAAGAACTATACAATAATAAGAGTACATTCATTTGTAAAAAAGGAATATACAACGGGAAAGACAGGAAGTCTAGTGTGTTGGTTTGTATATGATTTTTGGAATAAATTGTTTTTGCTTTTTCTCTTTGTTCTTTCTTTTTTTGTGTTTCATTTTCTTTCTAGGTATATAAAATTTGTATATAATTTTTGTATACATGTTGGATATTATAGTAAGTCCTATAATGTAATCTGACAATGTTTACTGATGTGATATAAGAATGTTAACAAATAAATAAAATGCAAATTCAAAAAAAGGGGGGGGAGAAAAATTCCCCCTGGGTGGTAATTTCGTCCTTGGAATCCGAGACATGTCTGGGGAAAACTGATCATATGGCAACCCTATCTACCTCACCCCAACGAACGACAACTGTGGGGTGCAGCCACTTCATAATGTTGCTCGCAGAGGGAATTTCCGCATCTTCATCCTCGCAGAGCAGAATTCGTCGATATGCAGACAGGACTCGCAGCCCCAGAAGGGGCCGTTCAGCCTGCTCTCTGGCACAGGCAAAATCACAGACCCTCTTGGATCTGAAGGCCTGATGAACAAACGGGAGAGACAAATAGAGCTTTCTCAAAGTATTTTTATTGGAGAGCGGGAGATTCAATCTGCTCTGCCCCCCACCCAAAAGCACGTGGCTGGCGATTCCTAACACTTAGCACCCGACTTTGTCCCATAGACCTCCAGCTCACACAGGGTCAGGGCAGCTTTGCGTCCAGGGAGGTTCACGCTTACGTAACGGCCCTTGAGCTGTTGGCAGAAGATGGTACTGATGGAACCACGTATGGGGTCTGTAATGTTTCCACAGCTGCAGAGAGAAAAGGGAGGTCAGCCTTGGGGTGGAAGCCATTCAAAATAACTCTGTCTACACACGTACAATCATACCTCGGGTCTCAGACACTTCAGGTTGTGTTTTTTTGGGTTGCGGACTGCTGAAACCCGGAAGTAGCAGAACGGGTTACTTCCGGGTTTCGGCAGTCGCGCATGCGCAAAAGTGCTAAATTGCTCTTTGTGCATGCGCAGAAGCACCAAATCGCAACCTGCATGTGTGCAGACGCGCAGACACGGGTTGTGAATGCTCCAGGTTGCGAATGTGCATCCCGCACGGATCACGTTCGCAACCTGAGCGTCCACTGTATGTGACAATGCTCCAAGGAACCCAATAGCACAGGTGTCAGGGACTCATACTATCTAGAGTGGACCAGGCAAGTAGGGACAGAACTCACGGAGAGTATCCTCCATGAACTGGTCCAATCCTCATTTGAAACCATCCATGTTGGGGGAACTCACTATTTCTTGTGGGGGGACGGGACTTCCATACCTCAATTTGCAGTGCAAATGTCAGCTAAAAGCTTCTGTCTGCTGCCTTTGATGAGCAGGCGGAGAATTAGCACAGATCTTAGTGCTGTGAGGCCACAGCTCTCAGAATGGAGACATGTCATGCTCATACCAAAGAGCAGGTAGGGACATCTCTCTGATCTTAAGTGTTAAGCACCTGCCTTTTAAAGTCAGCCAGCAAAACAGCCTCCCTTGGCACCAGTAATAGCACCAGATCACTGAGACTGGATGTGAGCTTATCTCTGATCTTAGTACTGGGACACTTAGACTGGAGATGAGTGAATAAACTGCTATTATTTTAAGCCACAGGCCACCACAATTGAAATATAGCACTACTGGAGACTTTTTATATCATCTGACATGACGTGATTGATATATGGATGTGGTTGTCCCAAAATGATCTGTGGGAGTAGACATCTGCTCCTCTCTGGTGTTAGTGCTGTGAGGCTTCCATGCTAAGATTAGAGACAAGTCTCTGCTTGCTGCCTCTTAAAGGCTGGGTGAAGTCTTATCTCCAATCTTAGCGCTGTGGTCCCACAGCGCTAAGATTGGGCATAAGAGAAAAAGCTACTTGTTTCTTGAAATTTGACTGTCAAAGAGCAGGCAGAGGCTAGTCTCCAATCTGAGTGCTAAAAACCACAGTGCTCAGACTGGATATAAGCCTATCTCTGATCTTGGTGCTGTTGTGCTTAGTGCTTCTCTTAATTAACCCTGATCTGAACATAATGCTTAAATTTGATGCTTGATGTCATATGACCCATGCATGGTTTACCCCAAATGTTAAGGCAAGCGCTGCTTGATCACAAGCCCACAGACCCAACTACTGTATGTTAAGGTAGCTAACAGGCGGTCCTCTTGATATTGTTGGACATCAGTCCCATCAGCCAGCATGATCAATAGTCAGGGACGATGGGAGTTGTAGTTCAACAACATCTACAGGGCCAAGAGGAAAGTGGGAAGCCCACCATTGGGGGAGACCAGAGAGGAGGAGGTTGCAGGACTCAAAGTAGTAAGTCAACAGATTGTGGAAAATCTTTTGTCATGAGTTTATGAGAGAAGAGACATCATCTCGCAACAAACTAAAAATGTGGTGTAGGAGGAAGAACGGAGAACAGTCAAAGAGAAAGTCATGGCTTCATGCTTGCTGAAGAAGGCAGGAGTGTCAGGGAAGAGGGAGAGTGAAAGAAGAGGGAGGAGAGGAAAGATGAGAAGTTCAGTCTTGGACTTATGAACTTGAGACATCAGTGAAGCATCCAAGTGGAGAAGTCAGAGAGGCCGTTCCACCCAGGAGCAGGACTTAGCACGTGCCATTCCACACAGAAGCAGGTCTTGAAATATGGGCAGAATCCACTTCCCCTTGCTCCCCCCACCCTGATTGGGAAGAGAACAAAGGAGCTACAAGTGAACGAATCTGTCTCCTGTCTCCTGTAATGCCTTGGCTGAAGGACGGGGGGGAGGGAAGAGGCAACGGGAACTTACAGGGGGTTTGACTTGCCATGGTCAGCAATGGAATTTCCCACATGGATCTCGGCTCCCTGGAGGCTCTCGCACCAGCAGTGCAGACAGCCTTTTAGCAGCACGGCGGTGATGGCATACTGCTCCCCCAAGTCTACATGCCACCATGGCTCTTTCTCAAACTTGGTGAGGGTGCAGGAGGCATGAGCGAAGTCCCCGTCACAATTCCCGTCTACGGCTTTGCTTGCTGATGGAACAAGTGGATGTGAGATGATGGAGGACTGGCAGACTGGCCGGCCACTGGCCAAGTTGCGGACTGGAGTCACAGCATGGTGGAAAGATGATGGGAAAAGAAATATCAACTGAAGAAGAGACCTGCAGCCGCTGGATCTGGCCAGAGGGGCCCATGTTCACCCAGTGGCTACCCAGATTCTTCTATGTTTCTTTCATATTATCAGTAGGTTAACAGCAGCAGCAATAAATTGAGAATGAATGTCATTCTGTTTGGTTTTGTTTTTTACAAAATTGCATTTGACTGTAATAAAACCTCCAAGTGGTTTTCAAAAACAAAACACAGCACCCACCTAACTAATCATTAATCACTTTCCTGGTGAGCAGTTCTCAGGTCCAGAAGTTGGGGACTTTACCAGCTCTGAATGAGGTTGTGAACTCTCTGAAGAATGAGAAGCGGGGTTTTTTAGGAGCTCCTAGATCCATCTTTTTCACTGGAGCCTCGGATTACCTCTGTGGTGAGAGGAGAATCAGTGATATGGTCTCCTTCAAGAGGTTGTGGACTCTCCTTCCTTGGAGGTTTTTAAGCAGAGGTTGGATGGTCATCTGCCATGGATGCTTTAGCTGAGATTCCTGCCCTTCCAACTCTACAGTTATATGATTCTAAGCACTCATTATCCCCTTAGGCTGATACGCCAACTGTGCCCTTTCTTGTACAGGGACAGCTTGGCCACTGTGATTCATGCACACCCCATGTGGGGCTTCCCTTTCAATTGGTCCAGAAACTGCATGTGTCCAGGGTTTGGTTCACCCGTCAGGCTTTGCAATGGATCGTGGGAAAATGACACGCCCCCCATCCACTGAGTAAGATGGCGCCCTTGTTTTCACTGTCACAAAACTATTGGGCCACTGGTTTGGAGAGGAATAAGAGTGCACTTGGAAAAAACAGAAAAAGAAGGAACATTTTATCATATGTGGTGGGAATGTAAAAAAGTAAAGAACTTCTGGGAAATGATATTTAATGAGATGAAAAAGATGTTGAAATATACATTTTTTAAAAAAACCAGAAGTATTTTTACTTGGTATTATTGGTCAGGACATTAATAGGCAAGATGTTAAATTGTTTCTATATGCTACAACTGCAGCAAGGGTATTGTTAGCCCAGAAATGGAAACAAGAAGAAATTCTGATGAAAGAAGAATGGCAGACGAAATTAATGGACTATGCAGAAATGGACAAAATGACGGGAAGGATTCAAAACCTGCGGGACCAGAGATTTACAGAAGATTGGAAGAAGTATATGAATTATTTGAAGAGCAATTGTAACCAACAAATTACGCTAGTAGGACTACAAGAAGTTTTGTAAGGAGGACTGTACAAAGTGTTACAAAATAAGAAAAGATAGAGATATTGGTTATGAGTTTGAAATGTAATAGGGAAGATAATACTAAGAGATTAGATTGGAAAATTTTCAGACAGGATTGATGGAAGTCAATTGAATAAAATGTAAAACTATGTTTAATTACTGTTGAAAATGATATGTTAAAAAACTAATAAAAAATTTATATACAAAAAAAAGGGGGGAGAAGAGTGCACTTGGAAAAACCACTTGGCTTTGCTCACAGACTGGCCACCCTTTCCACCTCCCTTCCCCCAGGTCTTACCAATGCCTTGCAGGCCAGGCTTGCAGCTCTGGGCCTCCCCCTGCCCTGCCAGGAACATCAGAGCCAGCAGCGAAGTCCAGGTGAGCATCATCCTGCAAGGGAGGGAGATGGCCGTAAGTGGGAGACCAGGCTGGACAAGGGGGGGAATCATGTTCAGATGGAGGAAAGTCTATCTATTGGGCTGCAGGAACTGACAGAATTTGCAGAACATGGCAGCCAAAATAAGAATCAGGGACTAAAAACAGATAAGGAGTGAGTAGGAAAATACGATAGTAAAATCAATCTACAAGTAGGGGTAATTCTATAATCCACAAGGATGGATTAGAAGGGGATAAATTAACAGATATGCAGCAAAATTAGGTATATTATGAATTCCATGGAATGCTGTGCTGGGAAGTCTGTACAGAAACAATGTATGATGGGAAAACAGAAAAATGGAAAATGAATGAATTATTATTAGTAGTAATAATAAACCCAGGTTGATGAAAGGCCATGCAGCCGTGAGAATGCCCTTCTTTAAACTGATGGAGATCCCTAATGAACTTTTAATAGACTTTTGAAAATTAAAAATATAGTTTCAGATATGCCAATTCCAGATCTGGGGGGATTTTCTAGGCTTCAGAGATCACATCCCATGGTTTTTCTCAGCTTACCTTGGCTCTCTTTCTTGGGCTCAGCAGCAGTGTCTGCTGCCTTTCTTGGTGGGTCGCAACCACAGATTCTCCTCCCAAACCTGGGACCTTCCTGCTTCCAGAGGAGTCCTGCACCTCCAGGTTTTATCCCCTCTGCAATGGGCAGCCTTCGCCTGGCTTAGAAGAACCCAGCCAATTGGGAAGATGTTGACACTAGGATGTAGAGAATCAAGATCAGCTCTTGACATTTCTCATCTGA
The DNA here is from genome assembly GCF_964270895.1 of Podarcis filfolensis. Lineage (NCBI taxonomy): Eukaryota > Metazoa > Chordata > Lepidosauria > Squamata > Lacertidae > Podarcis > Podarcis filfolensis. Next base: position 90,212,701 of record NC_139603.1, on the reverse strand, counting down.
GTGGGCTTCTGTGGTTTCTGACTCGCTCCCAAGAGGAAATAAAGGGCACCTCCTTGGCAGGAGATGATTTTATAAGAAGTTATCCTCATTCCATTTATCCCATTTAGAGAACAGACGGTGCCAAATTGAGTACTGATACCGACAGGTCCCAACCACATCAGCAGTGGTTCTTAACCTTTAGGAGGGAGAATGAGCTGTTTTGAATTCATACCACCCTGGGATAGATATAAGATATACCGGTATGTTCCAAAATACAGTAAAGGTTCACTATCTATGCTAGCATTCGATTGACGATGGAGAGAAATTGAGTTGAGAAATAAGATTAAGGGTACATACTGATATGGGAATGTATTAGATAAAATGTAAAGAAATATACAATAATAAGAATACATTCATTTGTAAAAAAGGAATATACAAGGGGATTGACAGGAAGTCCCTAGTGTTGGTACATATATGATTTTGGAATAGCTTTTTGTCTTTGTATATAAACTTTGTATACATGCATACTTTGTATACATGTTGGAAATTAACGTTCTTATGTTACACATTGTCATATTACATTACAGGGCTTATTATAATATGACAATGTGTGCATATGTAACATAAGAACGTTAATAAATAAATAAAATGGGGGGGGGGGACAAAGCTTATACCCAGAACAAACTTAGTTGGTCTCTAAGGTGCTACTGGACAATTTTTTATTTGTTTCGACTGCGTCAGATCAACATGGCTACCTACCTGTGGGAGACCTCTGGACAGATACCGTTCCCGGGTTTGATGTATCACTTACTGTGCTTTTTAAAGGGCAATGCAAAACATGCAGTTTGTGCTCCAAAACATTGCAAAACAAATGCAGAAATTGGGCACTGCTTGGAGCCAGTTGCACAATGTGGGATTTGAGTGCAGTTAACAGCGGCATGAACTAGGGAACCAGTTTTTAGTATCATTTTGGGAGTGGGGTTTGTGATGCGGAAGGGTTTGAAATGATTGCAAAAGTTTGGCACCAGTTTGCAGTGAACCGGGCAATGTTGGGTTTGGGGGCAGACACCTATGGCTTCCTGTTGGATTATCAATTGCTCAGTTTGTGGGAGGTGCAAAATACAGGTCTGGGGTACAAAATGACACAAAACGAGCACAAAACTTTTGTGTCAGTTTAGAGGGGATCCAAAATTTCAGGGTTACATATTAATGAAGCTTATACAGACAGCTGATCTCTAACGTAAGACTTCTGACTTTGTGCAATAGATCTCCACCTCACCCAAGGTCAAGAACTCTGCCTGTCGAGAGATGTGGAGTCTCTCAGAGCAGCCCTAGAGCCATTTACAGTATAAGGTAGTGAGGGATCCAAGGTGATGCTGATGCAACTGCCAAGAGAACATTAAGGTGAGCCATGGAGTGGTAGAAGTTCAAAACAACTCATTCTCCTTCCACAAGGCTGACCACAAAGTGTTCATTTTGGAGCTTGGCTGATGTGGTTGGGACCTGCCAGTATCAGCGCTCAGTTTGGCACCCATCTGACATCTAAATAGGATAAATGGAATGAGGATGTCTTCTTCTAAAATCATCGCCTGCCAAGGAGGTGTCGTTATTTCCTCTTGGGAGAGAGTCAGAAACCACACAAGCCCACTCAGACCCAGCTCAGATGAAGGATGTCAAAACTTGATCTTGATCCCTAGATCCTGGTGTCACCATCTTTCTGATTGGCCAGGTTGAGCCACGTCAGGCAAGCGCTGTCCATTGGGAAGGGGATAATACCTGGAGGTGCAGGACTCCTCTGGAAGCAGGGAAGTCTCAGTTCCAGCTTGGGGAGAAGAACCTGTGTCTCCTCTCCCACCAAGAGCAACAGACGCTTCTGCAGAGCCCGAGAAAAAGAGGCAAGGTAAGTCGAGAAAACCCACTGGATGTGATCTTTGAGGTCTAGAACTTCCTACCCCACCCCCTCTGCAAAAAAAGAAGGGCCTGATCCTTATTGGGTAGATCTAATGCTGTATATATATGTATATTTAAACGCCTGTTAACTGACTGTTAGGGATCTCCAGCACTTTGGAGAATATTATGACTAACGTGGCCCTTGATTCAGAATGCCCCTGCATCACTCTTGGCTGTCACCAAAATCCTGTGATGGTGCTAAGGGGGAGCCAAACATCCCCCCCCTTGGCTCCAGTATGGGCTCCCTGCTCACTGACATCTGTCCTTCTCCCTTGCAGGATGCATCCCATCTGGATCTGGCTGCTGGTCCTGGCGCTCCTGGCAGAATGTGCAGAGGCCCAGAGCTGCAAGCCTGACCTGCGAGGTGCTGGTAAGACCTGGGGAAAGGGAAGGGAAAGGGAGACTGGTTTGTGGACAAAGCCAAATGGTGCCCCCTATCCCCATAAAGGTAAAGGGACCCCTGACCTTAGATCCAGTCGCAGACGACTCTGGGGTTGCTGCACTCATCTCGCTCTATAGGTTGAGGGAGCCAGTGTTTGTCTGCAGACAGCTTCCGGGTCATGTGGCCAGCATGACTGAGCCGCTTCTGGCGAACCAGAGCAGAGCACAGAAACGCCGTTTCCCTTCCCGCCGGAGAGGTACCTATTTATCTACTTGCACTTTGATGTGCTTTCGAACTGCTAGGTTGGCAGGAGCTGGGACCAAGCCACGGGAGCTCACCCCATCGTGGGGATTCAAACCGCCAACCTTCTGATCGGCAGGTCCTAGGCTCAGTGGTTTAACCCACAGCGCCACCCGTGTCCATAGGGCACTCTTATTTCTGCCCAAACCAATGGCCCCAACTGCTTTGTGACAATGAAATCCTGAGCATCATCTTACCCAGTGGGTGGTCATTTGGTATCATTTCCCCATGATCCATAGCAAAGCCTGAAGGGGGAACCAAAGTTTTGACCTGACAAGCCATGATGGGAGAACAATTCCGCCCCCTGCTAATTCCACATCATGCCTTCAGATGTCTTCTAAAAGTCATATAGTTGTCTATTTCCTTGAAAGCTGATGGGAGGGCATTCCACAGGGCAGGCGCCACCACCGAGAAGGCCCTCTGCCTGGTTCCCTGTAACTTGGCTTCTCGCAGGGAGGGAACCGCAAGAAGGCCCCCGGCGCTGGACCTCAGTGTCCAGGCAGAACAATGGGGGTGGAGACTCTCCTTCAGGTCTACTGGGCCTTTGAGGCTGTTTAGGGCTGTTAAGGTCAGCACCAACACTTTGAATTGTGCTCGGAAACGTACTGGGAGCCAGTGTAGGTCTCTCAAGACCGGTGTTATGTGGTCTCAGCGACTGTTCCCAGTCCCCAGTCTTGCAGCCACATTCTGGATTAGTTGTAGTTTCTGGGTCACCTTCAAAGGTAGCCCCACGTAGAACGCATTGCAGTAGTCCAAGCAGGAGATAACCAGAGCATGCACCACTCTGGCGAGATTGTCTGCGGGCAGGGAGGGTCTCATCCTGCGTACCAGATAGAGCTGGTAGAAGAGGTGAGGTCCTTGCAGACTGAAGGCTAGCAAATTTTGTCCCCATCTTCGACAAGTGGGGAAAGGAAGACCTAGGTAACTACCAACCAGTGAGCTTGACATCAATACCAGGAAAGGTCCTAGAACAGATAATTCCACAGTCCATCTGTGAGCACTTAGAAAAGGATACTGTGATTACTAAGACCCAGCATGGGTTTTGCAAAAACAAGTTGTGCCAGACAACAACACAACTCTACAGTTCTGTAAATCTCATTTCTTTTTTTCCTGCAGTTACAAGCTCAGTAAACCCATGGAATGCTGTTCCTCTCGTCATGTTCTTCTTTCTCTTCCCCATCTTCTTTCCACCACGCTGTTTCTCCAGCTCGCAACCTGGCCAGAGGCCGCCCAGCCTGTCAGTCCTCCATCTACTCACATCCAATAATTCCATCAGCAAACAAAGCCATAGACGGGAATTGTGACGGGAACTTCTTCCATGGCTCCTGCACCCACACCAGCACTGAAAAAGAACCATGGTGGCATGTGGACCTGGGGGAGCAGTACGCCATCTCTACTGTGGTGGTAAAGACCCGCGAGGACTGCTGCAGCGAGAGACTCCTGGGAGCCGAGATCCGCGTGGGAGACTCCGTGGCTGACCATGGAAAGTCCAACCCCCTGTAAGTACCAGTTGCTTCTTCCTTCCCCACCTGCTCTGCAGCAACTGCATCCCTCAAGATCACTTGTAGTTCCTCCCCCCCATTCATAATTGAGGAGAAGGGAGAGTAGCAGATAAGTGGATCCTGCACATCTTTGAAGAATCCTCCAGAAAAACAATCTCTCAAAGGACCAGTTGATGGCATTTACCATTGTACTGATGAGAGTGTATTAACTTATGGCGTGTGTGGCTTGGGAGCTGCATGGTCAGGGGAAAAACAATGCTGTCCAGGGTTGTAAAGACTGCGGAGAGAATAACTGGGTGCACTCTTCCCACCTTGGATCAAATCTATGCTTCCAGGTGCCATAAGAAAGCTGCAGAGATAGCGCAGGATAGTGCGCACCCCAGAAATCATCTCTTTCAGCCTCTGCCTTCTGGAAGAAGGTCCAGGGTTATAAAGACTAGGACTAGCCGCCTGAGAAACAGTTTCTATCCAAATGCGATTTTGGTTTTAAATGCAGTGTAAGGTAATCTCTGTGGGAGTATATTGTATTTAGTTATGGGGTATCAGAGTTTTTAGGGGGTTAACCAGGCTGGGATAGCTGGGATAGCAGGCTTATGGGTTTTTGAATGTCTGATGTAGATTTTTTCAATTTCGTTGTTCTGTATGGGACAATGACAATAAAGATTATGGTATCGTGATCCCTCCCCTGGTGTCAGCCAAGAAGCAGATAAACAAGAAGAGTTCTTACCAAGTGGTTTATTCAATATTCACAGAGAGAGAAGAAGGAATGCAGTCTCTCTTAGATAATGGCTTTGCTCTGAGTAAAGTCCCACCCCCTCAGTCCCTCCAATTCTACGTCATCCCTGCGCCGGCTGATCTGTGCTTTCTGCCTCTGAGATTTCTGTTCTACTACTCTCAATGCACGCCTGGTCCTGGGAGAAAGGGGAGGGGTCAGGAATGCTTTCCAAGGACACTGTCAGCAGTGTCTCCCCTGGTGATTCTTCTTCCTGCTGCTCTCCTAATATTTCCCAGCTTCTCCCCTCTGCAGCCTCTGAACTATGACCTTCTGCAAACCACTGCTCTAAATCTATACCATTCCTCCTCAGTCCAGTCCCTGACAGTTTGAATCATGTTTCTTCTCTCCTATATTAAAACTTTTCCACATTCTGGTCACCTCTTCTCTGGTCTCCTGCTTACTCTCCTAACTCCACAGTTGAGCTGCCCACTTTCCAGCACCAAGATGGCCAATAAGCTTCTGGCTGCTTTGGAAAGGCAGCCGACAGAAGCTCACTTCTGAGCTTCAAGCTGTAAGTCTGTTCCCATAAGAAATCGTGATCCCCACCATTTTGGATGGCTGTGCTGGGCCCGGGGGTAACCTGTGAAACGCGGTGCAGGACCGGTCCAGAATCCAAATGTTCCACTGGGAGTCAGTCCAACAGGGTCAAGGCACGACACGAGGCAGGAAACCAGGCAAGGACAGGTACAGGCTCTCAGGCAGGATCTAGCAAACAGCAATGTTGCTCCCGCAACCTGGGGCGGGGTCCGACAGCCTTTTCGCTTTGTTAGGGTAGCTGGTCCTGATCCCCCGGCAACTCACCTCCCTGTTTCGGCCGAAGGTGAGCACTCCTCCTGCGAGTACTCAGGTCTCTCCTTCTCTCAGACCTTTGTCTCTGCAGCTCGGGAGACATCGGTGGGTTACTAGACCACCTCAGCCTCCCCTGACCAAACTGGTAGTGGAGCAGCTGTAAGTGATGGCCCAGCTGGAGGCAACGAGGGAATCCCTGCATCTGGAGTCAGGGCAGGCTCAGGCCCTGGACTCGGCCCAGCTGGGGTTTGTTGCAGGGGAACCTGTGCAGACTGGGACTCTTCAGAATCAGACCCCAGGCTTGGTTCAGATGATGCCTGAGGCAAAGGAGCCAGTGCAGACTGAGTCTCCTCTGGTTCCAAGTCCGAGCCCCAGTCCCAGGCCATCACAATGGCTTCAAAAGAGGATTAGACAAATTCCTGGAGGATAAGGCTATCTGTGGCTCCTAGGCATGATGGGTATGTTCTCCCTCCACGGACAGAGGTGTATACTAGTTTCTGGGACTCCCATGTGGAGAGCCCTGCTACTCTGAAGTCCTACTTGTGGACTTCCACTGGGGCGCCTGTGAATGCAGGATGCTGGCCTAGGTGGCTTCAGGGCTCTTCCAATGCAGCTATGGATGGTTTTGTGAGTCCAGTGCTGTGCAAGGCGTCGGGACAAAGATGTGTCTGACCTCCCTTTTCTCTTTGCAGCTGTGGGAACATCACCGACACCAGACGTGGCTCCTTCAGTAGCCTCAACTGCCACTGGCTCAAGGGCCGCTATGTCAGTGTGAACCTCCCGGGAGATGCATCCACCCTGACGCTGTGTGAGGTGGAGGTCTATGGGACAAAGTTGGGTGATCAGTGTTAGGGATCACTAGAGGGGGGAACAGATTTAGTTGAACCCATGTTGACTCTCCAATAAATATCCTTTGAACAGCCTTCTTTTGTCTCTCCAATTTGTTCATCAGGCCCTCAAAACCAAGAGGGTGCATGGTTTTGCCCGTGCTAGAGAACTGAGCCAGAAAGCAGGCTGACCATGTGTGGGAACTGCAAGTCCCGTTTGCTAAGAATCTATCACAAAGGGAACTAGTCACGCAACCAGAGATGTTGCTGAATTTTGCTCTAAGAGGAAGCAGATACAGAAATCCCCTCAGTTCTCAGGGTTCCTCAGTGTCCAGGGCCAGAACTCCTTGAAGCGATTCCTAATGATAGTGCCGGGAGGGGAGGGGTTAACACCAGAAATTAGATATAATTAATGTTTTGGTTTTATCTGACAATTCCTAAAGCTGTTGTCATGAAGCTCAGTGGAAGTTTACAACTCAGGAAGATGGGCCATTATTTAGGAAGTGCCAAGGTGTTTTTAAGACAACCCTCAAGAACAACTTTGTACTACTGTTGTTGTGGTCAGGAAACCAAATGGAGTGGGTGGGTTTTTACATCAAAGATGTCTTAAATTCGAAACACCATGAAGAAGTGGGTTCTAGAAGCTTGAAACGCTTTTCTCCAGAGAACTAAGCATGATATAAAATCCAAGCTCAGAGCTGCAAACTGCTACAGAGAGCCAGTGTGGTGTAGTGGTTAAGAGCGGTAGTCACCTAATCTGGTGAACTGGGTTCGCTTCCCCGCTCCTCCACATGCAGCTGCTGGGTGACCTTGGGCCAGTCACACTTCTTTGAAGTCTCTCAGCCCCACTCACCTCACAGAGTGTTTGTTGTGGGGGAGGAAGGGAAAGGAGATTGTTAGCCGCTTTGAGACTCCTGAAGGGGAGTGAAAGGCGGGATATCAAATCCAAACTCTTCTTCTTCTTCTTCTACCCATGTTGGGACCAAGTCATGAGCCCCTTTTGAGCCCTTCATGCATTGCAACTGCCCACATGGCATTAGGTGGTTGGATGGAGGGGTTCTTGAGGGGAAGCTCGTACTGGAGCCATGGGGTGGGGTGGTCTGGCTCCCCCATAGCAGCCTCAGAGGGCTTTGGAGACAGCCAGGAGTGCTGAAGAGGCATTCAGATCCATCAAGGTTGGCCAGGAGAACAGTCATCCTCCAGGATGCTGGGAACCCCTAAACAGTTCTTCAGCAAATCTGTTTTTTGGTTAAATGCAGTTTTCAATATGCCCATTCAGGGTGTGGGGGGCATGATCCAGGCTTCAGGCATCACATCAGCTCACCTTGGGATCAGCAGAATGACCCAACCTCTTAGTGAAACTGACATGGAGACCTCCCTGCTTCCAGCGAAGTCCTGCCCCTGTCTGGTTTTATCCCCTTCCAGCTCTCGTCTGGCTCTGAATAACCCAACCAATCAGAAAGACGTTGACACTGGGATTTTGGCTGTCAAAACCAGGTGCTGACGTCCTTCTTCAGAGTGGCCTCAGGTGGTTTCTGGCTCTCTGCCAAGAGGGGAAAGACACACCTCCTTATCAGCAGGTGATCTGCTTTGAATATAATAATATGTCCTTGAAGGGACGCGGGTGGCGTTGTGGGTTAAACCACAGAGCCTAGGACTTGCCAATCAGAAGGTCGGCGGTTGAATCCCCGCAACGGGGTTACCAACAGTTACCAACACGAGTTACCAACAGTTGCAGGGTGAAGGTCAGGCTGGCTAAAGCTCAGAATGAGCTCAGGCTTGCACACAGGGGTTCCAGCTTGAATAAAATATTACACTCCAGGTAATCAGTCACATAACATGATACATGCACACCATTTGAATGGCAATTTCCATCAACTGTGGTGGGGGCTGGCCCCCTCAAATAATTTATTGAGGGCCTGGAGGGATCTCAGCCCCTAGGAGTTGGCTCCTACGCTTGCAAGAGAGGTTAAAAATAATATTTAAAAAGGTTCTTTGGTTATGTTTGAAGCAAGAAGAAGAACCAGCAAGTAGGTCCTCTGCATGAGAAACACGGAGAAATGCTATTGGGTGACAGAGAGAAGGCGGAATTACTCAACACCTGCTTTGCCTCTGTCTTCACCCAAAAGGAAAGGGATGCCCAACCTGGTGATAACAGAATAAACAATGCAAGGTGGGAGCTGCAGCCCAGATAGGAAAAGAGGTAGCAAGAGAACACCTAGATACTTTAAATCATGGGTAGGCAAACTAGGACCCAGGGGCTGGATCCGGCCCAATAGCCTTCTCAATCCGGCATGTGGACGGTCAGGGAATCAGTGTGTTTTTACATGAGTAGAATGTGCCCTTTTATTGAAAATGCATCTCTGGGTTATTTGTGGGGCCTGCCTGGTGTTTTTACATGAGTAGAAGGTGTGCTTTTATTCACTGTTTTGCCCGGACACTGAGATCCATCGCCGAGGGCCTTCTGCCAGTTTGCTCGCTGCGAGAAGTGAGGTTTCAGGGAACCAGGCAGAGTGCCTTCTCGGTGGTGGCACCCACCCTGTGGAACGCCCTCCCACCAGATGTCAAAGAGAAAAACGACTACCAGACTTTTAGAAGATATCTGAAGGCAGCCCTCTTTAGGGAAGTTTTTAATGTATAATAGGTTATTGTATTTTAGTGTTCTGTTGGAAGCCGCCCAGAGTGGCTGGGGAAACCCAGCCAGATGGGCAGGGTTAAATAAATAAATAATAATAATAATAATAATAATAATAATAATAATAATAAAATGCATCTCTGGGTTATTTGTGGGGCATATGAATTCCCCCCCCCAAAAAATATAGTCTGGCCCCCCACAAGGTCTGAAGGACAGTGGATCGGCCCCTTGCTGAAAAAGTTTGCTGACCCCTGCTTTAAATAAATTCAGATCTCCAGGGCCTGATGAGCTGCATCCAAGGGTACTAAAGGAGCTTGTGGAAGTAATTTCAGAGCCTTTGCCTCTTATATTTGAGAATTCCTGGAGAAGAGGTGAGGTCCCTGCAGACTGGAGGCAAGCAAAGGTTGTCCACATCTTCAGAAAGGGAGAAAAGGAAGACCCAGGTAACTACCGACTGGTGACCTTGACCTTGATACCAGGAAAGGTCCAGAACAGATCATCACACAGTCGGTCTGTGAGCACTTAGAGAAGAGTCTTGGATCTCCTCTAGAGCAGCCCTGCTGGTTTTAGCTCCCTCGTGATAGGCAGCTCTTGCCTGGCTCAGAAAAACCTAAGCTGGTCAGAAAGATGCTGAGACCAAGATTGAGGACATCAACTTTTCTCCTTCCTGTTCTCAGTTTCTTTCTTGTTCCCAGGTGCCAACACCTGTGGGGGGCCAGTTACACAACCCGCAACTCTGGCTATGGGTTGTGGGTTCTCCAGCCTATCTGCAACTGCATGCCACAGGTGGAAATCAAAAAAGAATCCACTGCCATGTGCCAAATGATTTGAAAATAAGAAATTTATCATGCAAAGAAACACGGAAAAGGGTATTTGTTTTGGCCCGGTACCAGCCAGGCCCATAAGCTCCAAAGCAAATAGTCTGCTGGGGCCTTGTGGAAAGAGGGTGGGTGTGCTTTTGTGTTGGAATCACCACCCTGGAAGCTTGACCCTGAGGCCATTTCGCCGGAACCATCCGTCAGGTGTGTCGGCGAAGCCCCACAGTAGACAAATAGCAACATGAAATGCTTGGGGAAATGTTGCAGATATCACAAAAATATTCCCGCTGGGATAATGATGATTGTTTTAATTAAGTGTATCCTGCTCCCCCTCCATCTAGACCCATTAATTAATTGTTTTCTGGACGTCATCCTTCCCTGAATGTACTCATAAGAACATGAGACAGATCATTGCTCCATCTAGCATACTATTCTCTTGACTGATAGCAGGTTTTCCAGAGGCAAAGGGGACCTTCCGAGCCCAAGCTGGAGGTGCTGGGCATTTTCAAAACACATCTTAAGAAGAATTGTTGCAGTATGAACTCGGACGCTGCCTTTGAATAACTTCTGCAGCTGTACGAAATAAGAAACAAGATCATAGGAGAATAATGTTGTTGTTTAGTCGTTTAGTCGTGTCCGCCTCTTTGTGGCCCCCTGGACCAGAGCACGCCAGGCCCTCCTGTCTTCTACTGCCTCCCGCAGTTTGGTCAGACTCATGTTTGTAGCTTCGAGAACACTGTCCCACCATCTCGTCCTCCATCGTCCCCTTCTCCTTGCACCCTCCATCTTTCCCAACATCAGGGTCTTTTCCAGGGAGTCTTCTCTTCTCCTGAGGTGGCCAAAGTCTTGGAGCCTCAGCTTCAGGATCTGTCCTTCCAGTGAGCACTCCGGGCTGATTTCCTTAAGAATGGATACGTTTGATCTTCTTGCAGTCCATGGGACTCTCAAGAGTCTCCTTCAGCACCAGAATTCAAAAGCACCAATTCTTTGGCCATCAGCCTTCTTTATGGTCCAGCTCTCACTTCCATACATCACTACTGGGAAAACCATAGCTTGAACTAGATGGGCCTTTGTTGGTAACAAAGGAGAATAATACTTTATTATAAAATGAACAGACATTGGCTTTGCTCTTGGGAACATCGCCCGGCTGTGGGGCATGGAGGCCACTCTCTGCAAGGCCCTTTCCACCTGGCCTAGGGGGCGGGGCCCACACTCACCAGCCCTACAAAAGAGGCTCCTGGGAGACCAGAGGGACATCGCTATGCCTGACAACAAACCCTAACTATTGTTTGTTTTTGTTAAATATGCATTCTGTAGCTGACCTCCTTTGTAATGTTTTATTTCAAAATCTTTCAGATAATATTTTTGTTTCCTGTTAATGATGTTGCTTTGACTGTATGCTTTATATTTGGCTTTCTTCAGAAACGTTTGATTCTGGATTGTTTTATTGATGTTGTAAGATGCTTTAACCGCTGTGAGGTTTTTCTTAAAGTGGTATAGAAGTGAAATGAATAATAATAATAAAACAACTAGCAAATAATGTGCAAGTTTTTCAGATTTTGCAATGAATAATACCTTCTTAAACCAGATATCAAGGGACTCCTTTACTTTTTAGATACCAGATTTGTTTGTGCTGTATGATTTTACAGAATCACAGAGTTCAAAGGGACCCTGAAGGCCATCCAGCCCAACCTCCAGCAATGCAGGATCCCATACATGAATCAAAGCTGCAGCCTTGGTGTTATCAGCACCAGACTCTAACCAACTGAGCTATGCAGGCTTTCCCCCGCTTCTGCTTGCATATCTGTCCCCAGGCTGCCTGAAACAGCATGCAAATACTCTGTCTTTTTCGTTTCATTGATAAACCAAGCTTTCTTCATTTCCTGGTGTGTGCAATGGGGCATAATGTGAAGGGTAAACATGTATTCGTAACAGATGCCCATACGGACTCCAGCAAAAGATCTCTCACCGGAGGATATGTTCAGATGCAAATGAGGCAGCTCAACTTTTTAAGCTCTCCATAAATGCAATCTTCTTCCTTGCACCTGTTGTGTGTGCTGGCAGTTGTGGATCAAGTAATACGACCCTTAATCAAAGGAGAGAGTCAGAAACAAACACAAGCCTGATTAGAAGAAGGGCGTGCAATTCTGCTTTCAACATCTTCCTGTTTGGGGGAGTTGAAGAGCATAAAACCAGGACTGCCTGAGAGCTCCAGAACTCATTTGGAAGCAGAGAGGAAACGTTTTGGAGAAAGACGCCTCTGGTTGCTGATCCCAACACAGAGTAGCAAGGTAAGTTTTGTGAGCTGATTTGAGGTTTTCTACAATCGAGTGGTTTAAATTTTATGAAATGAATAAAATTGGAAGGGAGGTACCTCATTGGGTGTGATACCTGAAGACCAGAATATCCCCCGTCTCCCAAAGAAAGTCCAGAGCTTAGAGCATCTTTACAGTACTACTAATTTAACTTTCAAGACTTTGTTCTAAAATTCCAGAAAATTATGGGTAGTATTACTCTGAGTAGACACATTGAAATAAATGAGAATGACCAAGAATTTTTTTTAATGCTTTTTGAAATTAAAAAGGAATAACAAACAAAAGGCTTATCCAGAAGAAAGAAAAGAAAATGGCAATATTTGTTATTTCGCATCACAATACGTCGTTCTTGAGTTTCTAACGGCTTCTCACCACCCCATCATGCACCTACCACTTAGTCTATCTAGTGCACTATTTTTTTTGGTTTTCTTTTGTTAATTTTCATCAATATTATATTCTCTTATAATTATCTATCATACCACAGAAGTCAGAATGACCAAGACAGGTGTATTCAATTGTTCCACGCTGAGATAAACATAGTTGGTTACCACCCTATATTTTTTGGAGGCATCTTAAAAAGTCTGTTAGGGACCCCCAGTGAGGCCCGTTGCCAGAGGAACTGCCTCCTGCATCTTCAAGCATCTTTGGAGCTTGTCCTTCTTGTCAAGGGACAGCGGTCCAAAGTGTTCATTGCCTTGTGGTCAGGAAGGCAGGCAGCGATAGCAAAACAGGCAGTGCCCTGCCAACCTCACGATTCAGGCAAGAGACCCCCAAGCACACAAAAGCCAGATCTTTCATACATTTACCTGTATGCCCGCAGTTTCACTGGTTCCGTGTTCCCCCGTCTTATCTCCTCAGCAGCAGCGGTTTCTAGTTGCGTGGCAAGTTCCCGCCCCCCCCCCCAAGTGGAAATAAAGACACATGGCACAATTATGAAGGTTAATGGGCTAAATAAGGCCACAACTTTATTGGTTACGGGTGATGAGTGGTATTGGCTTAGGCATTGGTCCTAACCGACTATATCCGACTTCAGCCCATCCGCTTGAAGTCCGGGAAGGGTTAACCACCAGTCGGGCGAGTCCTGCTGATGCACATCAACTAGGAACTCCCCCGGGGTCACCAATAGGGGGCGTGCCTTAGGCCCTCACCTCCCCAGGCTTCGGACAGGGCCACGCCCCCCAGAATCCTTTATTGGATATATCCTTCAATATGTGGGGCAGGTGATGGCATTACCTCCCCTCTTCCATCTACAGAGCAATACCAATGCCTAACCGCCCATACCAGAGAGTTGTGACGATTTGCTACGAGGTAGGTGAAAACCAAGTGGCTGGTGCCAATTTGCCAAGTGGAAAAAATTCCTACCAGGCCCCTCAATGGCGACCAACCAAGATCCACAGCAAGGTCAAGGAACGAAAACCTTATAGGGCAGGAGAAGCAGGAACAGCTGGCAGCTGGCAAAGAGGGAGATCCCCGGCCGTACCTGCGTTAAATAGGGCAGGCCACGCCCCCAGAGTCATCCGATTGGCTGGCCAGGGGGTGACGCAGCTGGGGATTCCCCCAATCGCGTGGGGGCTGGGCTCCAGCCTCCATGCAAGTGGTGGGGGCGTGACGTCCGCAACCCCACCTCCTCTGCAGGGCGGAAGTGGCTTTATCAGCACCACAGGCTCACCAACTCCTCTGTCTCCTGCCCCACCCTTTCAACAGTTTGCCCCAGGTTCCCTATTTCCATTGTCACCTCATCACAGATTTAATCACACTCAACTGACTTCCCCAAACTTCTTCTTGTGGGCTCTTTCAGGCTGACTTTTGAAAACTGCATCTTCTTTAGCAGGTACACAAATCTTCCTGTTAATGCAAGTGTTATGTACTGAGTTGAATAGGATCCAGAATGCAGCAGTCTGATTGGTCCACAGGAGCCACCCAATCCAGCTCCAGGTGGAAGTGAATCCGCAACCTGATTGGCCTACAGGAGAATCCCGGAATTAGCCAATCACGTGTGGCCCATTGTGTAAATAATGTACAGTGGTACCTTGGGTTAAGTACTTAATTCGTTCTGGAGGTCTGTTCTTAACCTGAAACTGTTCTTAACCTGAAGCACCACTTTTGCTAATGGGGCCTCCCGCTGCTGCTGTGCCGCCGGAGCACAATTTCTGTTCTCATCCTGAAGCAAAGTTCTTAACCTGAGGTAATATTTCTGGGTTAACAGAGTCTGTAACCTGAAGCGTCTGTAACCTGAGGTACCACTGTATATAAAGCAGACATTCTGGGGGAACTTCCATTCCTCCTCACCACTATGAGCTGAATAAAGAGCATGAAATCCACTCTCGACTCCGAGTTTATTTCAGCAAGTTTCACCATTCATAATTATCCAGCACTCTCTCCAAACTCTCTCTCCCCCTCACCCTGTTTCCATGCTGACAAGGAACACTCTCCCATTTCCTGGTCCTGCCCGTTTCTAGCCAGCAGGTCTCATGATCCACCCAAAGACCTCCTCTGAGCATTCCTGGCTGGCTCTGAGCCCTCCCTCCCCATTATTATTTTTTTACTTTCCTGGGGCTCAGGGGGAGGCAGACCCCCAGGGCTCCAGCACAGACCCCTCCCTCACTGCTGTCTCCCCTCCCCTCCTTCCAGGATGCTCCTCACCTGGACTTCGATGCTGACCCTGGCGCTTCTGGCAGGCAGTGGGGACGCCCAGATCTGCAAGCCTGAGCTGCAAGGCACTGGTAAGAGCTCCCAAAGGGGTCTGTGGGTCAGACCCAAATGCAAATAATACTTCTCTTTTTTAAAAATAAATATTTATTCAATTTTTCAATTTTATACAAACAAAAAAGAAAAAGAAAAAGAAAAATATTAAAAACAAATCAATTTCGATATCAATTTTTCAATAACATGTTTCTTTGACTTCCTCATACCTCCCCTTCTTGTCTTCTAGTTCAAAATGATTATCCAGCAAATCCTAAACTCTTAACATTCCTTTTAACTAACACCTTATTTTCCAATCAACTTTTTTTTTAAATTTTATAACTTAAACAATATTTATCCCATTTCTTTTTATCATAACAGCTAGAGACCACATAAATTCAATCCAGCATCTTTCAAAGTTCATTAATTTTGCAATATTTCTGTAAATAGTCCTTAAATTTCTTCCAGTCTTCTTCTGCCGACTCTTCTCCCTGGTCGCGGATTCTGCCAGTCATTTCTGCCAGTCCCATACAGTCAATCAACTTCATCTGCCATTCTGCAAATAATACTTCTCCACCACCCCAAAGCACCCCCTATTTTCCCCAAACCAGTGACCTCTAAGCTGCTGCTGTGACAGTGAAAGTTGGCAGGCAACTTACCTAGTGAGGACGTCACATATTAAGATGGCAAAGCCTGAATTAGTTATCCAAAGGGTTCAGACCTGACAAGTTGTGATGGGGGAACAACATCTCCCCTCCATTGGACCCATTCATCAGATTCATCCCTTTATGTGTTCAGACTGGGGCTGTTCCACCCACAGGCAGAGGATGAAGCACTGAGGTGGCTGCTGTTTCCAAGAGACATCCTGATGGTGCAGCCTCTAGAGCTCAGCATCAGGAGCCCATTGCTCATCGGGGCACCCCCAAAAATGGGTCTGGGAAGGCCATGACCAAGGCCACCCTTGGACATCAATGCCAAGGTTGGAGAGGGCCGGTCTCTGAGCATGTTCAGTGTGCTTTCATACTCAGCACCTAGATGGCCCTCTTAGGACTATATTCTACATTATTCTTCAAGACTGCTTGGGGAGAGGGAGGAGGAACTGGTTTATCTTTGGATTTCCCATTTGCCCAATGCGACCTTCAGTCTGGTAGCTCATTCCTTCAGGTGAAATGGGGGTGAATGTGCTATGAGGTATACATGGATGGCAGGTGATCAACACACTCTTGAAATCTCCAATAACATGTTCAGATGTAACCTCTTTGTTGTCACTGCATTTTTTTCCTGCCCTTACACTGCACAAGGGACGCGGGTAGCACTGTGGGTTAAACCACAGAGCCTAGGACTTGCCGATCAGAAGGTCGGCGGTTCGAATCCCGTTGCTCGGTCCCTGCTCCTTCCAACCTAGCAATTTGAAAGCACATCAAAGTGCAAGTAGATAAATAGGAACCACTCCAGCGGGAAGGTAAACAGCATTTCCGTGCGCTGCTCTGGTTCGCCAGAAGCAGCTTAGTCCTGCTGGCCACATGACCCGGAAGCTGTACGCCAGCTCCCTTGGCCAATAAAGCGAGATGAGTGCCGCAACCCCAGAGTGGGTCACAACTGGACCTAATGGTCAGGGGTCCCTTTACCTTTACACTGCACAATGACAACCCCCGTTTTATCCTCACAAGAGCCCTGCGAGGTGTGTCAGGCTGCAGGAGAAAGGACCAAACTCAGCCTCTGGCTCTCAGCACCACCAGCTTCTTGCAGGACTGGGCTTCCCCCAAAATGCAGGGAGGTGGGGGAAGGCATGAACATTGGCCTCCTTTGATAGCCATTCCAAGGTTGCAGAAGGCCTGTCTCTGAGCTTGTTCAGCTTACTTTTCTACCAAGGTAGTTTAAAAGCCTTTAAACACCGCAGAGCCTCACCTCTTGGTTGGAGGGCCATGAAAAATCGAAATCTGGAAATGCAACTATTTTAATATCAGTGTGGCAATATTCCTCCCTCTTCTGTTGCAGCTTCTTTGATCACTGAAAGTGGGTCTCCTGAGGGGCTTTGCAAAGCTTCCCCCGGTCTCTGCTGCTCCCTGTTCTTGTCCAGAGAGGAGCTTCCATGGAGGCTGTATAACTCTCTAACCATTTATTCTCCCTCCATCTCCTTCCCATAATGCTCCAGCTCACAACTTGGCCAAAGGCCGCCCAGCCTTCCAGTCCTCCATCTACCGACATGAGATTTTTACTGGCGCAAAAAACGCTGTGGACGGGAATTGTGACGGGTTCTTTGTCGGAGGCTCCTGCACCCACACGAATCAAGACCAGGACCCCTGGTGGTACGTGGACTTGGGCGACCAGTATGCCATCTCGGCCGTGGTGGTGAAAAACCGTCAGGGCTGCTGCAGTGAGAGACTCCTGGGAGCCCAGATCCATGTAGGAGACTCCGTGGTTGACCATGGCAAGTCCAACCCCCTGTAAGTTTCATTTTCCCCAACCTCCATCCTGCCCCCTTTACAAGGGTGGGACAGGGACAGTGACCAAAGATGGAAAAAGTGGGTGGTGGTAATTTTGTAGTAATCATTCTGGACTACAGTGAAAGGTAGTGAGTGATATGAATGAATGCATCCACCCCCATCATTCTGCCCGGACACTGAGGTCCAGCTCCAAAGGCCTTTTTCTGGAAGTTCCCTCACTGCAAGAAGTGAGGTTACAGGGAACCAGGCAGAGGGCCTTCTCGGTGGTGGTGCCTGCCCTGTGGAACGCCCTCCCATCAGATGTCAAGGAAATAAACAACTACAGTGGTACCTCGGGTTAAGTACTTAATTTGTTCTGGAGGTCCGTTCTTAACCTGAAACTGTTCTTAACCTGAAGCACCACTTTAGCTAATGGGGCCTCCTGCTGCTGCTGCGCCGCCAGAGCACAATTTCTGTTCTCATCCTGAAGCAAAGTTCTTAACCCGAGGTAATATTTCTGGGTTAGCGGAGTCTGTAACCTGAAGCGTCTGTAACCCGAGGTACCACTGTATCTGACTTTTAGAAGACATCTGAAGGCAGACCTGTATAGGGAAGTTTTTAATGTCTGATGTTTTATTGTATTTTTAATATTTTGTTGGAAGCTGCCCAGATGGGCGGGGTATAAATGAATAAATAAATCATCATCATCATTATAAACGCCAGGGAGGCCAGCTTTTGGGGGAGACTGGGCATCACCCTTTGACTGGGATCATGAGGAATAGCATATATTTAGGGATGTATTCCTTCACAGTTTAGATGGAGATTCCACATTAAACCCACCCTACAGCTGATTCTCTCTCTCTCTCTCTCTCTCTCTCTCTCTCTCCCTCTCTCTCTCCAGCTGTGGGACCATCACAGACACCAGCCTTGGCTCTGTCAGCACCTTGTACTGCAATTGGCTCAAGGGCCGCTTTGTGAGCGTCAACATCCCGGGAAGGGCCGAATACTTGACCTTGTGCGAGGTGGAGGTCTATGGCACCAAGGCAGAAGACCAGTGCTAGGGATCAGCACCTGTGGGTGGTGGTTTTTTTATTGTTTTAGGGGTGAGGGGATTTCATAGATTTTGTATCTCCAATAAATGCCCATTGAGCAGGCTTCCTTCATCTCTCCCTTTTGCTTCTTGAGCCCCGAAAACCAAGAGAGTCTGTGGCTTTGCCTGTGCCAGAAAGCAGGCATTGCGGCACCAATCTTTCTCACGCATTATCATTTATTTGTATGTATCAGGCACCTCCTTATAGAGATTGTCTAAGTGGCATTATATATCTACATAGATCCCTTCAGCCCCCAAGTATGCAGATTAAACAAGAGGGGAAACAGGCAGAACTGCAATTGGGAGGGAAGAACAGAATATCGGTCTTATAACAAATTACTCATCCCAAAGACCCCTCCATAACCTAGCATTGGCTCAAAACACTTGGAACAATATCAACAACAACAACAACAATTTATACCCCGCCCGTCTGGCTGAGTTTCCCCAGCCACTCTGGGCGGCTCCCAATCGAGTGTTAAAAACAATACAGCCTTAAATATTAAAAACTTCCCTGAACAGGGCTGCCTTCAGATGTCTTCTAAATGTCAGGTAGTTGTTTATCTCTTTGACATCTGATGGGAGGGCGTTCTACAGGGCGGGCGCCACCACCGAGAAGGCCCTCTGCCTGGTTCCCTGTAACCTTACTTCTCTCGGTGAGGGAACCGCCAGAAGGCCCTCGGCGCTGGACCTCAGTGTCTGGGCTGAACGATGGGGGTGGAGACGCTCCTTCAGGGATACAGGGCTGAGGCCGTTTAGGGCTTTAAAGGTCAGCACCAACACTTTGAATTGTGCTCAGAAACGTACTGGGAGCCAATGTAGGTCTTTCAAGACCAGTGTTATATGGTCTCGGCGGCTGCTCCCAGTCACCAGTCTAGCTGCCGCATTCTGGATTAATTGAAGTTTCCGGGTCACCTTCAAAGGTATCCCTACGTAGAGTGCATTGCAGTAGTCCAAGCGGGAGATAACTAGATCATGCACCACTCTGGCCAGACAGTCCGCAGGTAGGTAGGGTCTTAGCCTGCGTACCAGGTGGAGCTGGTAGACATGCGCCCTGGAGACAGAATTGACCTGCGCCTCTATGGACAGCTGTGAGTCCAAAATGACTCCCAGGCTGCACACCTGGTCCTTCAGGGGCACAGTCACCCTATTCAGGACCAGGGAGTCCCCCACACCTGCCTGCCTCCTGTCCCCCCAAAACAGTACTTCTGTCTTGTCAGGATTCAACCTCAATCTGTTAGCCGCCATCCATCCTCCAACCGCCTCCAGACACTCACACAGGACCTTCACCGCCTTTACTTGTTCTGATTTAAAAGAGAGGTAGAGCTGGGTGTCATCTGCATACTGTTACCCAAACATGAAGGATTTGTATCCTAACCTCCTTACACGAATGTCTGATTCAGATATCCAAACAGTGGCACCTGCAAACATATGAATCTCTGGGAGAATGGCTCTCATTATTTGCTTACTCAGAAAGCCCTTCCCCTCCCCAAAGAGAAGAGTTGGACCCCCAACTGTACTTAAACCTCAAATTTCCAATAGTCAGCTAGCTCACAAGTGCCAGTGGGACCCCCACTTTGCTCCTCAGGGATCAGCTATATGCCTCGCTGGATATGGACCTAAAGAATGGGCCAGAGATTTCTGTGCTTGGTTGGTATAGGATTTCAAAGGGCTGAGCAGGTACAGGAGGCACAGATCTCTGAACTTTGTGTTCCATTAGGCTTCAAAATTGGATATACCCACACGCTCCCCTTTTCTCTTTTCTTTTAGCATGGGTTTGTGTTACATGATCATGGACTCCTTTACCTATTTGTAAAAAAGGTAAAGGGAACCCTGACCATTAGGTCCAGTCGTGGCCGCCTCTGGGGTTGCGGCGCTCATCTTGCTTTATTGGCCAAGGGAGCCGGCGTACAGCTTCCGGGTCATGTGGCCAGCATGACTAAGCCTCTTCTGGCGAACCAGAGCAGCGCACGGAAACGCCATGTACCTTCCCACTGGAGCGGTACCTATTTATCTACTTGCACTTTGACGTGCTTTCGAACTGCTAGGTTGGCAGGAGCAGGGACCGAGCAATGGGAGCTCACCCTGTCATAGGGATTCGAACCGCCGACCTTCTGATCAGCAAGTCTTAGGCTCAGTGGTTTAACCCACAGCGCCACCCATGTCCCCCTTACCTATTTGTAGCCAGTGTTAAAAGAATTCTAGCGTGCCCTAAGTACACAAGGTAACTGTGCATACATAAGCACATAAACCACGTGTCTGAAACAGAGAGCAATACAGAAGCCATGTTTACCCCCTAGTTAACATCGGAGACCCTCTCAAGTCACGTAGAAGGAAAACCTGAATGGACCTCCACTGCAAGTATCGATTAAGAGCAGAGCTGTCAAAGGAGCATATTCAGTGTATGAAGAAGGGATCATGACAATGGGTTTGGGAGCCAAGGTGGCCACCATTTTTAAGAATGTCTCAAACAGGCTAGAAAGGTGGCTTTCGGTTCCGCTCTGCTTTAAGGGAGGCAGCTCCCACAACAGTGGGAAATCGTTGGCGAAAGAAAAACAAGGATGATTGAGGGTAATTATCCTTGCAAATCCCCCCCCCCCCGGGACAGGGGGGAACGGGCTTCACTTGCTGTTCGTCTCAGTACCTGGCTCTTGCTCTGGCATGGAATGTGGGGGGCAGGGAGGCGCTGAGTGCAAAACCACTTCACCTGTCAAAAACCCTCCAATGCTGCCATTCAGAAGCAGAGGTTCTCCTGTTAATTAGAGCTTAATTGAACTAAAGTACAGGTGCATGCTGGAAGAGATGAGATCACAAACTGCAGAACAAAACAAACTGCAAGGACTTTAAGGGCTGAACTTGAGAAAAGACGGTGGGGCGACAGGAGCCTAGGGTTTCTTTATTTAAAGTTTTCTTCTCTAAATTTATGATTCGGCAACCCTCCTCTGGATGTTAGTTCAAATTATATTTGATTTTACCATTTCGTCATGTGTGTTCCATTTCAGCAGCAAGTTATACATTCTTGAAAGTACCTTAGTCTTAGGTTCTAACAATGATAAAATGGGCGCAGGATATTGGGTATAATATTATGTTTGAAGATTGGGAAAGGTTGTGGACCTCTGGGCTGAACTTCACTGCATGTAATGCGTTGAAGGAAAATGTGATGAAAATGATGTATAGATGGTACATGACCCCTGTCAAACTGGCTAAAATATACCATTCGTCTGATAGCAAATGTTGGAAGTGTAAGGAAAATGAAGGAACATTTTTTCACCTCTGGTGGACCTGCCCTAGAGTGAAGGCCTTTTGGGAGAAAATATATAATGAATTAAAAAAGGTGTTTAAATACACCTTTACTAAGAAAGCAGAGGCCTTTCTCCTGGGTATTGTCGGCCAGAGTGTGTTAAAAGAGGACAGAACATTCTTTTTGTACGCAACAACAGCAGCAAGAATATTAATTGCCAAGAATTGGAAAACTCAGGAGCTACCCACTGTGGAAGAATGGCAGATGCAACTGATGGACTATATGCAACTAGCCGAGATGACCGGCAGAATTCGAGACCAGGGAGAAGAAAGGATGGAAGAAGACTGGAGGAAATTTAAGACTTATTTACAAAAATATTGTAATCTGGCTGAGTGCTGAATAGGATGCCAGTGCAGACAATTGTCTACCATTAAAATAGATTTAAAGTCGAATTATATGTCAAACCAAATTAAGATTATTAATTAAGATGAGTTAAATGATAATTTGCTTGAAAATAATTTAATAATGATGTAAGTGTATGCGGGAGGTGTGGGGGAGTCCCATGTAACAATTGAAAGATGTTAAATGGACAACGATAAGTGCTTATTTGATATATGTTTTATTTGAAAACTTTAATAAATATATTATAAAAAAAAAAAAAAAAAAACAAATTATATTTGTCCAAGCGAGGATGGAAGAAATTGGATTATAAATATGCAATATAGCACCAAATGGAACTATGTGTGTAAAAAAAAGGGAAAAGAGAGGGAAGCTCTATTTTGCAAAAGGTTTACAATGGAAACTTAGAGCTGACTCTTCCCCGTCGTTTATTATTTACGGAGTGAACTGAATAATGCTAAGAGGACTTGGAATTTAATTTAATTGAAAGTATAATTGCTCATTTATCTTCAGTTGGAAGAAAGGAGGAAAGGAGTCTGTGAGCTGCCAAGGAACTGATAAGGTTCTTTATTGAGTCATCTGCAGTTCGACAGACCACTCTTCTTCCCAGGCTGAGAGGGAAAATTGTGAAAACACGTTATTTATTGGGACAGAGTGACTTTTGCTGCTGTTGTTAAAGTTGCAAAACAACGAAGCCTGGGACTGAGCAATGGGAATTTCTGGAACAACAATGGGATAGCAGCTCTGCCCAAGGCATGATGGATATCAGCAACAATCAGGGGAAAGAAAGACATAACATCTTACAAGGACAGGAAGAAATACCATGGACAGAATAATTGCCACACACAGGAAGAACAAGGATATAATAATAATAAAATAAAATTTTATTTATATTCCGCCCTCCCCAGCCAAAGCCGGGCTCAGAGCGGCTAACCACAGTAAAAATAACACAGTTTACATAAAATCACAATCAAGTAATTGAAATACATTCTAAAATCAATTCATTCTAAAATCAATTCAGAATCAAATTAATGGCAACCATTGGGCTAGAGTTCTATGAGGATTACCCAAGGAGGGGGTTAGACTGTGCCCTGACCAAAGGCCTGGTGGAACAGCTCCGTCTTGCAGGCCCTGCGGAAAGATGTCAAGTCCCGCAGGGCCCTAGTCTCTTGTGACAGAGTGTTCCACCAGATCGGGGCCACGGCCGAAAAAGCCCTGGCTCTGAGTTCCTCACTTGCAGTTTTATAAATCATTTAATGTGTCAACATAAATAGAAGTTATTAATATTGCAGTTGTTGAATAAGGGATTATTATTATGACCAGAATGCGGGGGCCGCTAGGGGGCGCCTTGGAAGATGGCGGATATTAACATCTATCCAGCTCGCACGAGGTAATTAGAGGCTGATTATGGGGAGTATATCAGTCTCCCTTCATCTCTCCAGGGGGGAGAGATGCCGTTTTCACCCGCTGTTGCCATAAATCACCCCCGAGTTCGGAAGAAGGAGGGGGTGAGGCACTGGGTGCACAACCCTCGGCGGGCCTTGGAACTCCTCTGAAGCTGCTTCCAGGAGCGAAACTAGTTGCGTTACTTAAAAGGAAAAAATTTGGGAAAGATAACGCACATGCTTCAAGAGAGGCAGGAGGTTTTTATCTGCTAACAATTTTACCACTGAAAGGAAGAAGACTGAGACGGACTGAGAAGGAAGATTACATCAAAGTACTACAAATATGGTATGTGGATTGGAATGCCGGAACTAAGGGGGGGGGGAACGACTTTTTATTTCTTTTGCTCTATGTGATTATTAATAACCCTCCCTCTGAAGATCTGTCACAGAAATTAATTGCAAATGGGACTAAAAATGAATTGTGTGGGAATAATTATGAACTTAAAGGTTTTACTCTGTGAAGGATTTGGAAAGAAGAAGGGCTCTCTCTTGTGACGCAGTAAGAATGGAAACTTGATAAGAGACCTGTGTTGCTGGAGTTGGCCTTGGGGAGGGCGAGCCGAAGATATATTATTTTCGAGGAGATTGCGAACTGGAAGGGGCAGCCCTCCTGCAAAAAGACTAATTTACGATGCAACAGGTCGGAAATGCTAAAGAGCGAGTTTCTAGACTGTATTTCATCGGAACGACAAAAATGGCGATTACTCGCTCGAGCGGAAAGGACTGGTGTAGGAGAGTGATTTACGAGAGAGCAGCACAAAGCCCACACAGAAATACAAATAAGACTGTCTTTTTCAACTCACTTGCGGAGCATATCGGAGGAAAATGGAAAGGAAAATGACTAATGACAAGTATTGAGAAGAAGAGATGGAAACATCATTCTTAATATGGAAGCAGAACAAATATTCGAGGATTGGACTCCTGCCAATCAAGAAGCATGGGTACCCCCCACAAAAATTTATAATTTGGAAAACAATTGGATTATATGATATGTACTGTTATAATTTGGACTAATTGATTTGATGTGTTTAATTTGGAAATATGAAATTTAATAAAAAATATTTTTAAAAAATATATTATTATGACCACAATGTAGTGGAAATTAATAAGATTTTGGAACACATAAATAAAGAAATCTATCACATCTAGTATGTGGGGGCCACTCTATCTAAATTATTTAATTTGTTATTTGAACGATTGGTATTAATAATTGTATTATAAATTGGTATTGTTATAATGAGGCTATTATTGGATTGTAACTGAAAACTAATAAAAATATATATTTTAAAAAACAGGCTAGAAAGGGCCATTATCAGGTATTTTGATTGTCAGGCTGGAAAATAAGTTGGAATAACATGAACTTCATGCAAACTCTGTTTTTGGGGACAACCCGTTTTTGTGACACCTGCGTTACAATTTCTCCGTTACAAGTTCTTGAGATTTAAAAGGGGCTGCACACTTTGCTCTGGGCTCCTCAGCTCCTTGAAAGTGAGGGGCAGGAAGAGACTCTGTTGCAACAGATCCAATAAGATGCCTTGCTTCCTCTTACCTGGTTGTAGCCTCTGTTTGTTTTTCTCTGATGGGTAGCGGACCTTGATTGGGATTTGGGCTGTTAGAGCCAACCCCATTATTATTTTTTACAACATTGGGCTGTCTGAAGAAGTGTCCAAATACTCTGTCTCTTTTATTTCGTGTAATAAAGATAGCTTTCTTCAGTTCCTGGTAAGTGCAACACCTTCATGGTTATCAGATTATGGGTAAACACTGTTACAGAATGTGCTGGTCAGCAATTGTACAGTTCAAAGTTGGAGTTAACTCTTGATTAGCAAAAGGAAGACTTGGTTGAATGCCAGGCCCAATGAGCAGAGAGGCAGCTCTGATGAACATCAGTTGCAGAGACTGAAAGTCCCCCCCCCCCCCGCCGTAGAAGTCCCCTCCTCTCCAGGGCTTTCCCCAAGCAATGAGAGACTTCTCCTGTGTGAAGCCAACATCTCCTCTGCCCTTTTCATCCCTCTTCTAGTTCTGCTTGTCACAGCAGAAGTGTGATGGCCTGGGATTCGGATTCAGATGAACCCGAGGAATCCCAGCCTGCACAGGATTCCCTACTTCCAGAACCAGCTGAGCCAGGGCTGGGGCTTGAGCCTGAAGGGTCCTCACCTGTGCTGGATCCTCAGGTGCAGGCATCAGCTGAGTCTGCTCTGGCCCCTGAGGTGATGGAGGACCCATTGCCTGCAGGTGCTCCACTCTCAGCCCTGTCAGAGGAAGCGGAGGTTGCCTCTGGGTCCAGTAACCCTCTAGCCTCTCCTGAGCTGCAGAGGCTCAGGGCAGAGAGGCGGAGGGAACTAAGTTCCCACAGGAGGAGTGCTCGCCTCCAGGCCAGGAGGGGCGAGTCACCTGTGGACCGGGGCCGCTCTATGCCTCGGGGCAGATAAAAGCCGGCCAGCCCCAGTCCCAGGTTGTGGGAGCAAAATTGTTGGTTGCCTGTTCCTGCCTGGACCCTGTCCTGCTTTCCTGCCTGAGCTCCTGACCCGCCCTGTCTCCCTGCTTGCAAGCCTGTTCCTGACTTCACCCGGCTCCCTGCCCTGCACCCAGCTTCTGCTACTACAGACTGCCTCCCCATTGCACCTTGACCAAGGACTGGACTTGGATCTCGCCTCTCGGGTAACCCACGGGACCAGCACAAGAAGGGGGAGACACCCATGACTCTTCAGCAGCCTGACTCAACTCTGCCTCTTGGCCTGGTCTGAACTTCTCTCTGCCACAGACTCTTCCTGCTCACCAAACCCTGTTACCTCTTCAGCTTCCAACATCTCCTCTTCTCAGTCTTCTCCCTCTGACCACTTCTCATTGTCCCATCGCCATTCCCTGGGCTCTGAGCCTTCTTCCCTTGGTGGTTCTCCAGCTGGTTCCTTCCACCATTCCTGTGCATCCAACCAGTCCATGACAAACACGTATTAATACTGGACACACATACAAATTCCAGCAAAAGATCTTGGTCCTCCCAAAGCTGTTGTTGAATATCTACGAGGGCTGGGCATGCATGTGGGCTCAGATGCACAGCTTGTAGCAGTTGAGTGCATCAAGATAAACTTCTCACCTGCCCATAAATATGCAACTTCTTCCTTGCTCCTGGCTGTTGGCTATTGTGGATTAAGTAATACAACCCTTAACAAAATGTTATTTCCTCTTGGGAGAGAGTCAGCAACCACATAAGCCCAGTTGGAAGAAGGATACGGAAACCTGATCTTGATGGGCTCAATCCTGGTATCAACATCTCTCCGATTGGCTGGGTGATTCTGAGCCAGGCAGGAGCTGCCCCTTCAGAAGAGCATAAAACCAGGACTGCCAAATAGAAGATCCAGAACTCAGGTGGAAGCAAGGAAGTCTCTGAGCCAGTTTGGGGGAAAGAACCTGTGGCTGCTGACCCACCAGGAAGGACAACAGAGACTTCTGCTTACCCCAAGAACGAGAGCCAAAGTGAGTTGGGGGAACCCATTGGATGTGATGTCTGAAGTCCGGAGCTTGAATGGGCATATCTATACTGGATGTTCAATCTGGTTTGAAACCAATATAACTTTCAAGGCTTTGAGTCCAGAAAAAAGTATTTTTTGAAGGCAGGCTAGAAGTCTGTTGGGTATTTCTATTCCTCTGGAGAGGGACAGTTCTTATGGTGATTGAGCAAGGTGATTGAGCGAGTGGTTGCTGAACAACTCCAGGCACGCCTGGAAGAAGCGGACCATTTGGATCCCTTCCAGTCGGGATTCAGGCCTCATCATGAGACTGAAACTGCCTTGGTCGCACTGGTTGATGATCTCCGGCGGGCTAGGGACAAAGGTGAGAGCTGTTTCCTAGTTCTGCTGGATCTCTCAGCGGCGTTTGATACCATCGACCATAACATCCTTCTGGACCGTCTTGAGGGGCTGGGAGCTGGGGGCACTGTCATACAGTGGTTCCGCTCCTTCCTCCTGGGCCGTGTTCAGAAAGTGGTGGTGGGGGATGAGTGTTCAGACCCCTGGGTTCTCACTTGTGGGGTGCCTCAGGGTTCTGTCCCCTCCCCCATACTTTTCAACATTTACCGTACATGCAGCCGCTGGGAGAGATCATCAGGAGGTTTGGGATGGGTGTTCATCAGTATGCGGATGATACCCAGCTCTACCTCTCTTTCAAATCAGAACCAGTGAAGGCGGTGAAGGTCCTGTGTGAGTGTCTGGAGGCGGTTGGAGGATGGATGGCGGCTAACAGATTGAGGTTGAATCCTGACAAGACAGAAGTACTGTTTTGGGGGGACAGGAGGCGGGCAGGTGTGGAGGATTCCCTGGTCCTGAATGGGGTAACTGTGCCCCTGAAGGACCAGGTGCGCAGCCTGGGAGTCATTTTGGACTCACAGCTGTCCATGGAGGCACAGGTCAAATCTGTGTCCAGGGCAGCTGTTTACCAGCTCCATCTGGTACGCAGGATGAGACCCTACCTGCCTGCAGACTGTCTCGCCAGAGTGGTGCATGCTCTGGTTATCTCCCGCTTGGATTACTGCAATGCACTCTATGTGGGGCTACCTTTGAAGGTGACCCGGAAACTACAACTAATCCAGAATGCGGCAGCTAGACTGGTGACTGGGAGCGGCCGCCGAGACCATATAACACTGGTCTTGAAAGACCTACATTGGCTCCCAGTACGTTTCTGAGCACAATTCAAAGTGTTGGTGCTGACCTTTAAAGCACTAAATGGCCTTGGTCCAGTATATCTGAAGGAGCGTCTCCACCCCCATCGTTCTACCCGGACACTGAGGTCCAGCACCGAGGGCCTTCTGGCGGTTCCCTCACTGCGAGAGGCCAAGTTACAGGGAACCAGGCAGAGGGCCTTCTCGGTAGTGGCGCCACCCTGTGGAATGCCCTCCCACCAGATGTCAAAGAGAACAACAACTACCAGAGTTTTAGAAGACATCTGAAGGCAGCCCTATTTAGGGAAGCTTTTAATGTTTGATGTATTACAGTATTTTAATATTTTTTTGGAAGCCGCCCAGAGTGGCTGGGGAAGCCCAGCCAGATGGGCGGGGTATAAATATTATTATTATTATTATTATTATTATTATTATTATTATTATTAGAGTTAAGCAAGAAGGAACTAGAATAAAGCAATACTTCTTCTTTAGCAATCCCTCGTAGAGGATTAAGATTGTCTTCCATGAAAACATGGTCTTCACAGTGAGTCTGTAAGTGACTGTGGAGGCCAATTCTGGATCCACGTGTCCTTCCACAGTGGGGACACTGATCACAATGAGGGTTTGCCAAGCGTGCCTTCCTCTTAGCATGGTTCTCCCTTTCGTCCTGAGTTTGTGCTTCTTCAAAGTGTAGTGCAGACATGCCAGACTGTCCGCTGGCGATCCTAATTTACCTGCCTGCCTTGTCTTTAACCTTATTCCCTCTTAGGCCTCTTAGGGCTATCAGCCAACCTTCTTTCCTGGTCCAGCACCCTTGATCTGCCCCCTTAAACAGAGGATTTGTCTCCTTCATCCATGCTATCAAGGAGGACTGACCACAAACACCACTTGCCTTAAAATGCTCCTGGCCATTTGAGGAAGGCTAGGAGAGCCCTTGATTCATCTGAAGGCCTCCTCTTAGAATTCCTAGCCAGCTTTGAGCCCACCTTCTTCGTGTTCCTGGTGCAAAAGGGAGGCAGAGACTCCTATGGCTTCAGCAATGGCTCTTCCTCACGGCTGTCTCCATTCCCCGCTTGCAGGATGCTCATCACCTGGCCCTGGCTCCTGGCCCTGGTGCTCCTGGCAGCACGTGGGGACGCCTGGAACTGCATGTATGAATGGCAAAGTGGTAAGAGCTGCTAAGGGAGGGCTTACCTGTGGGTCAGACCCCAACCCAAGTGATACTTCTCTCCACCACCACCAAAGCATTCCTATTCCTCCCCAAACTGGTGACATCTCATCCAGTGGAGAAATCAAATTTATTCATGGAAAAGTTAACCAAAGGCTTACAGCTACAGGTAGGTAGCCGTGTTGGTCTGCCGTAGTCGAAACAAAATAAAAAAATTCCTCCCAGTAGCAACTTAAAAAGGTAAAGGGACCCCTGACTATTAGGTCCAGTCATAGCCGACTCTGGGGTTGCGGCGCTCATCTCGCTTTACTGGCCGAGGGAACCGACATACAGCTTCCAGGCCATGTGGCCAGCATGACTAAGCCACTTCTGGCGAACCAGAGCAGCGCACGGAAACGCCGTTTACCTTCCCGCTGGAGTGGTACCTATTTATCTACTTGCACTGGCATGCTTTAGACCAGCTACGTTTGTTCGTGGTATGAGCTTTCGTGTGCATGCACACTTCTTCAGATACAGTGAAACAGAAGTCACCAGACCCTTATATATAGTGAGAGGGTGGGGAGGGGTATTACTCAGAAGGGGGGTGGGAATGGGTGATTGCCTGATAGGTGTGGTAAACCTGCTGACGACTTCTCTTTCAGTGTATCTGAAGAAGTGTGCATGCACACCAAAGCTCATACCAACAACAAACTTAGTTGGTCTCTAAGGTGCTACTGGAAGGAATTTTTTAATTTTGTTTCGACAGAGGCTTACAGGGATTTTGTGCTGGCAACTGGCAGGATGTTGCTGACCGTGAGCCAGGGGAAGAGGGACTGGTGCCTAACTCAGGAGAAGGGGGGGGTCAGTGATTTGGGAGGAACTGTTCCCACCAGGAGGCAAGAGTCGGAGGCAGTTGCTGTTGCTGCAATCGCTCCCTAAAGCGCGGACCTGGAAAGACCTACTAAGATGCTCAACTGGCACGCCTAGGTCTCCAGAGCTGCAGCAGCAACCGTGTTCTCTTTGATAATAAAGAGTTAACCATCTGTCATGTGCATTCCTTTGGTTGGGAAGGGCCCCATCCAGCAGATTCCTCCCTTTATGTGTTCAGACTGAGGCTCTTCCATCCCCAGGCAGAGGAGTGGATGCAGCACTGAGGTGGCTGCTGTTTCCAAGAGACACCCTGATGGCGCTGTCTCCAGCTCTCAGAACCACCAACCCATTGCACAACTGGGCACCCCCAAAAATGTGTCTGGGGAGAGGGAAGGCCATGACTATGGCCATCCTTGGACATCAATGCCAAGGTTGGAGAGGACCGGTCTCTGAGCATGTTCAGTGTGCTTTCATACTCAGTACCAAGATGGCCCTCGTAGGACTCTATTCTGCATTATCCTTCAAGACTGCTTGGGGAGAAGGAGGGGGAACTGGTGCACTTTTACATTTCCGATTTGCCCAATGCGACCTCTATCTTGGTAGAGGTGAAATGAGGATGAAGGTGCTGGGAGATACTCAAGGATGTCAGAAGATCAACACACTCTTGAAATCTCCAACAACACGTTCAGATGTAATTTTCATTGGGAGGAAATGAGCACAACCTCTTCGTTGTCACTGCGATTTTGTCCTGCCCTTACACTGCACAATGACAACCCCCGTTTTATCCTCACAAGAGCCCTGCGAGGTGTGTCAGGCTGCAGGAGAAAGGACCAAACTCAGCCTCTGGCTCTCAGCACCACCAGCTTCTTGCAGGACTGGGCTTCCCCCAAAATGCAGGGAGGTGGGAGAAGGCATGAACATTGGCCTCCTTTGATAGCCATTCCAAGGTTGCAGAAGGCCCGTCTCTGAGCCTGTTCAGCTTACTTTTCTACCAAGGTAGTTTAAAAGCCTTTAAACACCGCAGAGCCTCACCTCTTGGTTGGAGGGCCATGAAAAATCGAAATCTGGAAATGCAACTATTTTAATATCAGTGTGGCAATATTCCTCCCTCTTCTGTTGCAGCTTCTTTGATCACTGAAAGTGGGTCTCCTGAGGGGCTTTGCAAAGCTTCCCCCGGTCTCTGCTGCTCCCTGTTCTTGTCCAGAGAGGAGCTTCCATGGAGGCTGTATAACTCTCTAACCATTTATTCTCCCTCCATCTCCTTCCCATCATGCTCCAGCTCACAACTTGGCCAAAGGCCGCCCAGCCTTCCAGTCCTCCATCTACCGACATGAGATTTTTACAGGAGGAATCAAAGCTGTGGACGGGAATTGTGATGGGCTCTTCGGCTCGGGCTCCTGCACCCACACGCAGAAGGAAAGGGATCCCTGGTGGTACGTGGACTTGGGCGATGAGTATGCCATCTCGGCCGTGGTGGTGAAAAACCGTCAGGACTGCTGCGGCGACAGACTCCGGGGAGCTGAGATCCGTGTGGGCAACAATATGGCTCACCGTAGCAAGTCCAATGCCCTGTAAGTTCCATTTCCCACACCCTCAATCCCTGTAACAAATGTTAGGTTTCTGTTACGCCAATGTGCAGTGTTTGGAGTCACAAGACTCTGTTTACATTCCAGACTCTTGGAAGTCTCACGGGAGACAAATGTTGATGTTACTGGTTTCCTGTTTCTTTGTTTCAGTTGGTTCTCTGCCTTTCACAGAGAGCAGATGCATATTATTTTCTGTCCTGCGTAGTTAGAAATAAAACGTGGCGATGTAGCACATATTTCGACTCCTTCTGCTGTCCGGGTACTCTGCGGAATGGGGGAATGTGCCTGAAGCCTCATCAAAGGCTTAGGTTGTTAATCACCGTCGGAGGAGATTCTGAAGACACAACCGGAGGACTAGCTCGGACGTACGGAGATTCCGACAACAAAGACACCCCAGAATACATCCAATATAATTTGATGTATGTCAGGAACTGGTGTCAGGAGTAGGTCAGCAATTTTGTAAAAAACCACCACGGTCATTGAAGTTAACTCTCTCTCTCTCTCTCTCTCTCTCTCTCTCTCTCATATTTGATTTTGCAAATATAATTTTACAGCAAAATCATTTACAAATCCATATAAAGAGATTTATCTGAATCTCATGACATCCCCTGCCCGGGTCTAATGCCTACACTTGCAACTGCACATCAATCCATTATCCACATTTTGTGTCCATCTATTTATCCATAATCTTTGTTACCTTACAAGTAAGGTTAAAATCCTGCTAATGTTCCCATTTGCTAACAATGCTCTCTTCAATAAATTATAAATTTCCCCCAATTTTTTAAAAAAAGTTCTTGTCCTCTTGGTTCCTGAGCATTCCACTTTTATTCAAAGAACCAAGAAAGCGCAGGCCTGGTGATCTCAGGAACTCTGCCCAGTAGGTCTTGCCCTAAGGAGGCAATTGTGAGGACTGAAGGTCCCCAACTTCCCACAGTCCCCTCCACTCCAGGGTTTTCCCCAAGGAATCGGAGACTGCGTCTGTGCACAACCAATCTCTCCTCTGCTCTTTTCACTTCTCTGTGTGCTCTAGGAGACCAGGGGAGAGGAGAGCTGGTCACAGGAGGAGGGGGAGACACCTGGATTCTCCCACAGCCGGCCTCATCTCTGTCTCCTAGGCCCCTCCTCTCCTGCCTCTGAGTCTGGACTGCCCTCTGCCACAGCCTCTTCCTGCTCACAAAATCCTGTTGCCTCTTCAGTTTCCAACACCTCCTCCTCCTGCTTCCAGTCTGCTCCCTCTTCTCTCTGTCCCCATGTATCATTGTCCCACCACCAGTCCCCTGACCCAGAGCCTTCTTCCCCTGGGGTTCCCTCGGGGGTTCTCCAGCTGATGTCTCCCACCGCTTCTCTGCATCCAGCCAGTCTATGGCAGATATGTGCACTGATGACGTCTTAGGAGTTCCAATTTGTAGTCAAAATTGGGGAGAAATTGAGGGTTCTGCCTCCTTTTTAAACTATGCTCTTCTGGGTGGAACAGTGACTCTGGTCACCGTTTGGGGCTGGGAACAGAGACGGAACAAGCAGGTGGTAGTTATTTTGGAATATTTCGTCTAGACTACAACGGCAGGTAGCAGCAACATTCGCGAATGACATGAGATCCGCCCAGGAGGCCAGCGTTAGAGGGAGAGTGCATTCTTGTGGTATCATTAGGAACATTGTAGGTTTAGGAGTGCATTTCTCCGCAGCCTAGGATGGAGATTCCACATGGATCCCACCCTACAGGTGACTTTCTTTCTCTCCCTGCAGCTGTGGGACCATCACAGACACCAGGAGTGGATCCATCAGTGTCTTCAACTGTGATTGGCTCAAGGGCCGCTACGTGAGTGTCCAGATACCTGACCTTGAAGAGTACTTGACCTTGTGTGAGGTGGAGGTCTATGGCACCAAGGCAGAAGACCAGTGCTAGAAGTCCACACCTGTGTGTGCTTTGAGGGGAGGGCAAAAGTGATGAAACTGATGTTGTCTCTCCAATAAATTTTCATTGAGCGGGCTTCCTTTGTCTCTCCAGTTGACTTCTTGGGCCCTGAAAACCCGGAGAGTCTAAGATTTTGCCTGTGCCAGAGAGAAGCGACTGCAGCATTAATCAGTTTCATTCATCCTTGTTCATTGTATGGCTCTTGATCATGATGGCTATGGGATCTCCAGACTCAGAAATAGTCTATCAGATTCTTTTCTTTTTTTGTGAAATATTTTTATTGGTTTTTGCTAGAACAAATTTAAAATAATGAAGAGAAAAAACTTTTACCATATGAGATTCTCTGAATCTCGCGACTTCCCCTTGTCCTCTACGTGGGTCCTTAAAATAATTTTTCTCAGACTACATATTGTGGGAATGTTCAGGGATGCGGGAGAGGATATATTGTCTGATAATAGCCTTTCCAACTTGTGTTAACAAGTTCACAATTTAGCAGAGTAACATTCCCCCTTTTAAACTTGCAGCAGATGCATTTGCTCAGGCTCGCTGAAGCCTCTATAATAACTCTTCTATAAAAGTATAAAAAGAGTTTACTCACACATCATTCTGTTCACAATAGGATCCCAAAAGGCAGACTTAGCTTAGAAAAGTAACATACACCTGGAAACTATCTCATAAGAAGACAGTCCCTTTGTCCTCTCTTGGCTGGAAGCATCTTTAGCTAAGCAGATGTTGCTTCTTCGATGCATGTAGTCAAAAGAGAGAGAGAGAGAGAGAGAGAGATGGCTGCCCTGCCCTGTGCTTTTGTCGTTACCTGCACAGGTGAGGCCACACCCACCTCTAGTCACATGCAGAGGAATTCTGTCCCAACCCAGAAGGAAACAGGAAGTTTACCTGTTGGCTGGACAAACATTCTTCCCCATGTGTAAACATGTTCACTCTAGGAATGTTGTACTTGACTGCTCTTGTGTTTAACCTCCCACACATATCATTACGTTCTCCACAGCTTTCATCTCTCTAAATTATCCATGTCTTTCGTTTCTCTACAAGTTATTTTTAAAGTCCAGCTAACGCTTTTATTTGTTTACAATGGTCTCCTCAGTAAGTTATGAATTTCCCCCATTCTTTTTAAAAGTCATTATCTTCTTGATTCCTGAGTCTCCCATTCGGCTTTGCCATTTCAGCACAGTCCAGCAGTTTGGCTTGCCATTCTTCCTTGGTCGGTTCTGTTGGTTCTTTCCATCTTTGGGCTAGTAGCATCCTTGCAGCTGTTGCCGCATACATAAACAGTCTTTTCTGGTCTTTTGGGATGTCGGAACCTGTAATTCCTAGTAGGAAAGCTTCTGGTTTTTTAACAAATGTTATTTTAAACATTTTTCCAATTCATTCCCAAAAAGACTTTGTTACCTTACATGACCACCACATATGATAAAAGATAGCCTCTTTTTCTTTACACTTCCAGCAAATATTGGAGCTTGTTCCATACATTTTGAATAGCTTAGTAGGAGTCAGGTACCACCGGTACATCATTTTCATATAATTTTCTTTCAGTGTACAACATGCTGTGAATTTCAAATCTGTTCAGTCTATCAGATTCTTAAGGGTAGTTGCTGGGAGATTCCGTTGCCTTCAAGCCCCCCTGAGAGGCTTCCTGGAGGCCCCTGGCTGCCCATTACTGGAAGAGGGACACAGGGTGAGATACACCCTTTTGGCCAAGTCCAGCAACGCTCCTCACGCCTTCTCCTGGCTTACAAAGGACATAAAACAAAGGAGGCAGGCAGGCCAGTCTCCAGGACAGGCTGGTGTTTTCTACAAAAATCTGCCCCTTTTCTCCTTATGGGGTATCCAAGAGCCCATATAGAGTCCTTATGTAGGTTCCCTATTGGTAGGAGAAAATAACTGAGGCCAACCAGAGAATATTGAGAAGCAAAGCAGCTCGTAAGCCTGATCTTTATTGATCTGTTGCAACAGGGTGCTCCCCTCACACGCAGGAAAGGAGGAGGCACCCAGAACAAAGGTGTGCCTGCCCTTATATAGAAATTTTAAATTTCCTGCCCTGGAGCTCCAGACTGCCCCTCCATACATCATGCATACATCACAGAAGGGATGTAACTCAAGACCACCACCCGAGATACATCATACCTACACCACAGAAAAGGCGGTCTACTGCAGAAATCTGAGTGCGTTGTTTATCTCGTCTGACAGGTTACCTGTTTAATGGTCACTTGGTTGGATACCCTGGGGAGCCTGGCCAGTCTTTTGTGATGATAAATACTTAGTTCCTGAGCCAGGTCACAGGCTCACCCTATTCAAACACAGACATACCCTTAAGGCAGGATTTGTGAAGGAAAAGACAATGGGGAGGCTTTTCCATTTTCCTTTGACCTCGCAGAGAAAACATTTGGTCTGTTTGGGAATCAAAAATGGTTTCAGGTCGGTCTTCCTGTGCTGATCTATGTACATGCTTGGTTGGTACATTTATGAACATTTATTATTTATCTAAGACTTTAAAATTCTCATCACACTTTTCCAGGGGTCATTAACTGCCACACTTCACGGCTCAAGGGAGTAGAAATTCACCTCCCAACACCCATTGCATGAAGCCAGGGCAACTCTTTCCCAGTGCCTGCATGTGGAGTCATGAATGTGACACTCGGGTAAAACTGGCGTTATAAGAAAAGTACTGCTCCTTTTCCTTTATGGGGTATGCAAGAGCCCGTAAAGAGTCCTTAAGTGGGTTCCCTATTGGTAGGAAAAAAATAACAGAGGCCAACCAGAGAATATTGAGAAGCAAAGCAGCTAGTAAGCCTGATCTTTATTAAAACTGTTGCAACAGGGTCCTCACTCACCACACTCAGGAGGGAGGAGAACCAAGAACAATGGTGCACAAGCTCTTATATGGATTTTTGAAATTGCCCACCCTGTAGCCGAAGACCACCCCCCAAAATCATCATACATACATCACAGAAGGAGGTGGTCTACAGCAGAAACCCTGTCTTCCAGGATACCTGACAATGGTCACTGATTGCTTTACCTGGGCAGCCTGGCCATTCTTTTGTGATAGCAAATACTTCAATTCCTGAAACCAGGTCACAGGCTCACCCTGTTCATACACAAAGACGCCCTTAAGACAGGTAAGCAGAAGACAATGGAGAGGCTTCCCCATTTCCTTCCTTCTTTGCAGAGAAATATTTGGGGTCAATTTAGGAGAGTCAATATGGCTCTGGGATTGCTCTCCTGTACTATTTCGGACACGTGGTTTATATACTTACATATGTGTTTGCCTTGTAAATTTATGAACATATGACTGATATATAAGAGACCCTAGAATTCATTTAACAAATCTGGTGTGGGGGGAGCTCTGGCCTGCCACTTGGATGAGAAGGATGTTGTCTGGATACTGCACAACGAGACATCAACCGCTTCAAATCTGCAGTGGACAAGCTCTCTGTTAACTCTGTCCAAGGTGCCCAACAGGCAATGTGACATGGCTGCTGTGTCCACACTAGGGCATAAATACCCACTCCTGTGGGTCACGGCTTCCACTGAGCGCTTTTGATTCCATGCCTCCCAAATCCACCTCCCTCTTTCCTGTCCCCACTGGTGGGCAGTGCCAGGTGGGAGCTCCTCACACACTTTGGGGGCCCCTCTCTGCCCTGCGCCCCATGGCGCCAGCCAGGATGAGGTGTGAGTGGCAGGATTTGTCCCAGGAGGGCATGTCAACCTGAGCATGGGGGGGGGGGCTAACAGTGTTTTTAATAACCAACAAACAAAGAAATAAGTCACTGCTGAGGTGCCACCCCAGTTGTGATGCCCAAAGAGGTTATGGTGATGCGTCCACAGCTGCTCCCGTTGGCTGGGGGCTGTCTATGATGTCACTGTCTATGATGTCACAAAGGCACCTGTCAGTTGCCTGGCTATAAAGGTGGCCTCTCCCTCTTCCCAGCCCAGACCTCAGAGGCAGCAGCTGTGGCACTCAGCTCTGGGGGGTCTCCTTCCTCGGGGAGGCAAAATGGCAGGAGGAAGGAGGCACTCATCCCGCAATGGGATTCTGAGGAACAGGCAGAAGGCAAGTTCGCTTGCTGGGTGGGATCA
Source organism: Podarcis filfolensis (assembly GCF_964270895.1). Lineage (NCBI taxonomy): Eukaryota > Metazoa > Chordata > Lepidosauria > Squamata > Lacertidae > Podarcis > Podarcis filfolensis. The sequence goes on along the minus strand of NC_139603.1, from coordinate 90,174,882 downwards.
CAGCTTGAAGGCAGCTAATTTCCACAGTCAGAAGCTGGCTGGTGTCTGGTAACGGACCCGGCAGAAGCTGGCAGGTGTTGGTGGCTGGTGGAGTTTGCATTCAGAAGCCAGCGGGTGCCGTAAGGTGCTGCAGATGTCAGCTGGCTGAAGGTCACCTTTGGAAGTCAGTTGGCAGAAGCTGTGTGGATATTCATGACTTGAAGCTGGGTGTGTGTGTGTGTGTGAATGCAGAGCGGCTGGTGAGTGAATGCGTCCACAGACATTCTTCACGGGATGGCAGATGGTGTGTGTCTGCGAGTGCAAATGGGAGGTTTCGAATGGTGTGTGTCTGCGTGTGTGAATGGGAGCGTTCGGACGTGGTCCAGGTAAGTAGTGTTGTGGCTGGGAAATACGTGCTCAGGGGGTGGCAGATGCCATCCTCTGGGCACAGGGTGAATGGAACCAGTGGATATTCATGGGTAGAAACCAGTGGAAGTTGACCAGGACGTCGGGGGTGAAGTTACCAGGCAGCAGCCAGTGGAGGGTCTGGCTGAGGCTGCTGGACGGAGGCCATCCCACTCAACGTGTTGTTTGCCTTTCAGGAAGCCAGTGAGGTTTTCCCCGAGACCAACTGTGAAAGTAATGAAGAGAACAGCAGGACTCAAGCAAGGCAGTTTAGATTCCTAAATAAATGCCTTTTTTAAAAAAGCAAAACTGTGTCTGACTGGTTTCACATAAAACAAATGCAATGCTAAGTTTCTAAATGCATACATGTTTCGAGTAAAAATAATAATATAATAAAATTTTATTTATATCCTGCCCTCCCCAGCCGAAGTCGGGCTCAGAGCAGCTAACAACAGTAAAAGTAACACAGTTTACATAAAATCACCATCAATTACCATATTTTTCGCTCTATAGGACACACTTTTTCCCCTCCAAAAATTAAGGGGAAATGTGTGTGTGTCCTATGGAGCGAATGCAGGCTCCTTGGCTTCAGCGATAGCAACGCGAAGCCTCCGAAGTGCAAAGGGAGTGCTCCCTCCGTGCTCCAAAGGCTTTGTGTTGCTTTCGCTGAAGCCTGGATAGCGAGAGGGGTCGGTGCGCATCAACCCCTCTCACTTTCCAGGCTTCAGGGATAGCCGCCTGAAGCCTTCGGAGCGTAGTGCGAGTTGCCGCTGCTCTCCACAGGCTTTGGGTTCAGCAAAAGGAACCCGAAGCCTGTGGAGCACAGCCGGAACTCGTGCTGTGCTCTGAAGGCTTCAGGGATGGCCACAAGACTCTCCTGGCTTCAGCAGAGAGGGACAGCTGCGCAGTGCCCCTTCAGCGAAGCGGGAGGAGAAATGGAAGGGGCTCCGTTTCTTCCTTTTTTATATATAGAATGTTTATTGAAATTTTCAAAAAATTAAAAGAAAAACAAAAAAACAAACAAAAAACAAAAAACACACATATAGTTACAATCCTTTCTTTCAATAACATATTTCCTTGACTTCCCCACATCTCCCCTTCTTGTATTCCAATTCAGTTTTTAATTCAGCAAGTTCCTATCCCCAAATTTTACCTTATTATATTTAAATCCTTTTAATTAACCAATTTTAACATAAACCTCAATCTTTATGCATCAATACTTATTCTTAATGTCTTTTTCTAAAGTCGACCCCAATTCCATTTCACGAGTTCCCCATTTTAATATAAGTAGCAAAACAAAATATATGCAAGAAAAAACAAAGTATATTTGTACCGCCTTTGGATACCCAAAACCCCACTCCCCGCCTTTCCCGGTTTCAAACTCCAACCGATGTCCCTCAGTCTATCTAGTGTCAGCCTGGTGACCTCACATCCGAGGCCCTTAAATCTCTCTCCTCTCTGCCGTTTTTTTTGATAGTCCTTTATAATAAACACCAAATCTCGGAGAAGCTCTGTCCCAATAAGGTCCATGTTTCTTCCTGCCAGGCCTCCATATTTAGAATTGTAATCCAAATCTTGTTTCTTACTTCTTTTAAGTCCAAGTGTCCCAGAAACTCCTGCTTCCACTTTAGTCAGGTTTGTCTTTTCCTTTATATCCATCTTTACAGGCCTCTGGCTCTCTTTAATCCTCTGCGGCATTGTAGCTCCTCCTTCCTTTCCCTCTAAGGAGGAAGGGGCTCCGTTTCTTCTGCTGCTTCGCTGAAGGGGTGCTGAGCAGAGAGGGGGAGAATTTTTTTTCTTGTTCTCCCCCTCTAAAACAAGGTGCGTCCTATGGTTGGGTGCATCCTATAGAGCGAAAAATACGGTAATTGAATTCATTCTAAAATCAATTCATTCTAAAATCAATTCATTCTAAAATCAATTCAGAATCAAATTACCGTATTTTTCACTGTGTAAGACGCACTTTCCCCCTCCTAAAAAGTAAGGTGAAATGTGTGTGCGTCTTATGGAGCGAATGCAGGCGGGAGGCTCTGCTCAGCGCTCCCTTTCACGAGCCGCGTGGAGCGTGTGTGCAGCTCTTGGGGGCTTTTCCCTGCTTGCTGTCCTAGCTTCTGGGATTCAGATTTTTTTTTTCTTGTTTTCCTCTTCCAAAAACTAGGTGCGTTTTATGGTCTGGTACATCTTATAGAGCAAAAAATCCGGTAATGGCAACCATTGGGCTAGAGTTCTGTGAGGATGACCAAAGGAGGGGGTCAGACTGTGCCTTGGCCAAAGGCCTGGTGGAACAGCTCTGTCTTGCAGGCCCTGCGGAAAGATGTCAAGTCCCGCAGGGCCCTAGTCTCTTGTGACATGGCGTTCCACCAGATCGGGGCCACAGCCGAAAAAGCCCTGGCTCTGGTTGAGGCCAGCCTAACCTCCCTGTGGCCCGGGACCTCCAAGATGTTTTTGTTTGAAGACCGTAAGTAGTGTTCTTTCTTGCCCCCACCCAATGGGGGGGGGGGTTGTGCAGGTGTTTCTGTAGTTGTTGCCAATGGCTACGATGATGTCAAAGTTTATGTGATGTCACAAACAGACATGGATTGCTGAAAGGAAAAGCTGGAGGCTTTCTTTCACCCGGGTCAAAGACTCAGTTTGGCACCTCCTCACACACATATTATAGTGGTAGTAGTAGTAGTTGAAGAAGAAGAAAATGTGATAATGATCAGGCGCATACCAGTGAGTAAGCCCTATTGAACTCTGTGAGACTTACTTCTCAGTAGTAAAGGCTTGCACTTTAAGGCTCTAAAGAATAAAATAAAATAAAATAATAAATACTCCAGAAGTTTCCTTGAAAAATTACTGGCTGCTGAACCAAGAAAAGCTCTCAGACCCAGGGAAATTAATTGGTACACAATGCAATCAAAATATGGGTCAAGCAAAAGTGTGGTGCACCCTAAGATATGTCTATTAATTTAAATGATAGCTCTGAGTAAAACCTAGTTGGCTACTGTTATGTACTGAGTTGAATAGGATCCAGAATGCAGCAGTCGGATTGGTCCGCAGGAGCCACCCAATCCAACTCCAGGTGGAAGTGAATCCGCAACCTGATTGGCCTACAGGAGAATCCCGGAATTAGCCAATCATGTGGGGCCCATTGTGTAAATAATGTATATAAAGCAGACATTCTGGGGGAACATTCATTCCTCCTCACCACTATGAGCTGAATACAGAGCATGAAATCCACACTCGACTCCAAGTATATTTCAGCTACCATGAAGTATTTTTTTCAGAAGTCATGTAAAAAGGTCTCAGGATAAAGAAGCAAGTCTGAATGTGAATTAGATTTGCAGTGCAGACTGCCTTAATTCACCTTCCTGCCCTGGCATTTACTATATTTTTTCATGTATAACACGCCCCCACGTATAAGACGCCCCCTATTTGGGGGGACTCCAAATTGAGAAAATGGGGGGAGATTGTATCCACGTATAAGACGACCCACAATTTTGAAGATATTTTTAAAATAAAAAACCCTTGTCTTATACACGGAAAAGTACGGTATCTCTTGAGGCTGTCAGCCAACCTTTTCTCTTGGCCCAGAGTCCTCAGCTCCCTTGGCCAGAGCAGCTGCCCCTTTAGACATCTCTGACAGTTGCTCAGCAAAGCAGGGAGCTTCGGATCAGGGATGCTGTCCTGCCGCCCTCACGGTTCAGGCAAGAGACCCCAAGAGCATAAAATCCATATCTTTCATGCATTTACCTACAAGGAATCATAGAATTTGGGAGTTGGGCCATCTCAAGTAAAGCATCAATGGCAGATGTCCATCCGACCTCTGCTTAGAAGCCTCCAGAGGAGGAGAGGCCACGTGGAACATGTCTGCAGTTACACTGGCTCCATGTTTATTAATTCTTCCCCCTCTTATCTTCTCAGCAGTTTCTAACCAACGCCATGCTCTCGCCAAATGAGTGGTCTCCTGCCCCCCTTTCAACCTTTTCCCTTCGTTTCCAGGTTCCCCATTTCAATGGTCACCGAACCACAGATTTAATCACACAGCTGCCACACCTCACTGACTTCTCCAAACTTACTCAACCGCATATTCTTTAACGTGTAACATTAGCATGCCATTTTTTTACGTAATTTTCCAGAACTCTCTCTTTCTCTCTCCCGCTCACTCCATTTCCATGCTGACAAGGACTGAACAGGAACGCTTTTGCCCCACGCATGTTCCCCCGCCATGGCCATTTGAGGAAGAGCATGGAGCTCTCTGGCCAACAGGGCTCTTGATTCTTCTGAAGGCCTCCTCTCAGCATTCCTGGCTGGCTCTGAGCCCACCTTTCCCATCTTCTTACTCTTCCTGATGCTAAGAGGGAGGCAGACCCCGATGGCTCCAGCACGACCCCCTTCCTCCTCGCAGGAGGTGACTCACCTGGACTTGGCGGCTGGTCCAGGCACTCCTGAAAGGGGATTCCCAGAGCTGCAAGCCTGAACTGCCAGGTGTTGGGAAGAGTTGCAAGAAGGGAGCTTGTCTGTGGGTCAGACACAAACCCAAATCGTGTCTTTCCCCCCAACACACATACAGGGAGAACTCCTATTTCTCCCCAAACCAATGACCTAGAAGCTGCTCTTCTGATGGTGAAAACTTGAGTCCTCTTTCTCTATGGGATGGTCATATTTTACAACAACAACATCATAGCTTGCCGGATCGGGCCCATCTAGTCCAGCATCCTGTGGTCAAAGGGGCTGAAGAGTTGCCTGTGGGGAGACAGCAAGCAGGATTTTAGCACCAGGAGGGGCAGACTAGATGTTCGAAAACGTGGCCCCTGCCAAGGGCACCCCCCACAGGGCTGCCAAAATCATGGTACTTCGCCTGAACTTTCCTTAATTTGTCCTGAGTCTTTTGGGGTTTTTGATGATTGCAGAGGTATTGCTCAAGACCTGTTTATCAGTGGTGTGCAAGGCTTACTTGGGCAAACACTAGCCTTGTGTAAGACTTCAGTGTTGAACCTTTTTAATTAAAATGGAAATGTCTTCCCCTGCCCCACCCCCAAACCACAAGGTGTCAGTTTTGCCCACTGCGAATCATGATAACGTTAGCTCAGAATTCGCTAGGGACTAGGGCCTTGGTAGCCCTGGTCAGTTTTGGTATATGATGTAGGTTTAGCAGGGTCAGTCTGGAAGCTGCATCTGTGTGGGTGGAATGTATAAGAACAGGCTTGCAAACCAGTCTTCTTGTCAGGCAATGGCTTTGGCTGACCAGTTAAGCCCCATGATTAGCCTAATCAAAGAATTGTAGAGTTGAGGGGTCATTTAATCCAACTGCAATGCAGGAATGCAGCTGCTCTGTGCCATGGAACAGATGGGTACCTCCATCTGGTTTATTTCCACATATAAATCACTACCCATCAGTGAGCTTGAGCTTGACACCAGGAAAGGTCCAAGAACAGATAATTCATTAGTCAGTCTATGAGAACTTAGAAAAGGATGCTGTGATTACTAAGACCCAGCATAGGTTTCTCAAAGATAAGTCATATCAAATGAACCCAATTTCTTTCTTTTTTATGGAGTAACAAGCTTGGTAGATCAGGGGAATGCTGTGGACATAGCGTATCTTGATTTCAGTAAGTTCTTTGGACAAAGTCCTCCATGATATTCTTGCGAGGAAGCTGGTAAAATGTGGCTTGAATGAGGTAACTGTTGGGTGGATTTGTAGCTGGTTGGCTGCTCCCATTGGCTATGGGTTGTCTATGATATCACAAAGGCACCTGTCAGTTGCCTGGCTATAAAGGTGGCCTCTCCCTCTTCCCAGCCCAGATCTCAGTGGGCAGCAGCTCTGGGGGGTCTCCTTCCTCAGGGAGGCAAAATGGCAGGAGGAAGGAGGCACTCATTACAAATATTATGCCTGAATGTATCTGAAATATACTCGGAGTTGAGTGTGGATTTCATGCTCTTTATTCAGCTCATAGTAGCGAGGAATGAATGTTCCCCCCAAAAATCTGCTTTATATACATTATTTACACAATGGGCCCCACGTGATTGGCTAATACTGGGATTCTCCTGTAGGCCAATCAGGTTGCGGATTCACTTCCACCTGGAGCTGGATTGGGTGGCTCCTGCGGACCAATCATACTGCTGGATTCTGGATCCTATTGTTCTAGGACCAATCAGACTGCTGCATTTTGGATCCTATCCAACTCAGTACATAACACCATCCTTTCGACTTGACAGCTCAGGGAAGATACCTAGCGTTATAAATTCATAGATAATCCATACTTTTACCGGCTCTCCTCATTCCAAGGCCATTTTAACCCTTAAAGAAAGGTGCATTTGGGCTCCACCTCCCTCCATGAACCAAGAAGCAGGAAGTCCTGTAGGCAGCAGGAACAGGGCATCCCGCCATAATCCCCCAAACGAGAGAGCACAGACACAGCCCCCTACCCAGGGAGTGACCAGAGGGGCAGCACGAGACATCCCCAGAGGCAGTTGAGCAAGTCCGGTGTTCTGAAAGCCCATCTCCAGACAAGTCCTGAGAGCAAGGAGATGTCAAGAGTTTTATTGTTCTTTCGGTGATGGGGACTTAAGAGGTGTTGGGAAAGGGGTCTGAGAAAGTGACCTCATGTTAGACTTGTTTACCCCCCCCCCATTTGTGACATGCTAGTGATGTAGTGATGATGTATCAGTGATGCCCCTTGAAGTGTATTCTGGGGGAAGGAGGGAAGTTTTAAAAGAGGAGGTCACCCCTTACTCAGGGTTCTTACTCCTGGGGGGACCTGTTGCGCAACAATAAAGATCATGGTCTACTGAACTTCCTTCTTTTACTGACTGCATGGACCCACAGGGGACTTGCACTTCAATGAGCTGGGCTGTTGAGTAGTCTCTCACCCTGGAATTTTTTCCATAACAAGGTCAAAAAATAATAAAAAAGAGGTGAGTTTAAAGACAAGGCAGGAAGGTGAATCAGGACAAACATTGAGCAGCCTAGCATGTCTAAACAACACATTTAAACCTAGTTTAAGCCAAATCCAGTGTTGCTTAATTATTCTGAGGAGTGTAAATCTCCAAGGGACTGGAACTTGCCTTCAAAAAAATGAAATTTCTGGACTCCTAGAACTCTAAGACTCCGTCCCCTCCAACTGGACGCAGACTCTGACCTGCAAGAGGAAGTAATATTTGACCCTAGGCAGTGCCAAGTGATTTGAATATATGAAGCCTCCAATTTCTCATTTAACACATGTTTGAACAAACACTAAAATGCATATTTATTTTGGCCACATCCCAGCCATGCCCATTAAAACCCAAAGTCAATAGTCTGAAGAAGCATTGATAACATCAGTGTCAAGAGGCTCTCTTAAGAATTTCACAGCAACCTTCTGGATCAGAGCAGAGGTCCATCTCCTTGTCCAGAATCCTGTTCTCTCCGTTGCCAACCAGGTGCCCATGGGAAGTCCACCAGAAGGAGAGGAGCGAAACAGCGCTCTTGCTATTTGCGGTTCCCAGCAATTGGCCTTCAGAGGAGGAAGAACCTTCGATGGATGCAGCCATCGAAGGCCTTAGTTGCCGTCTGGCACTCAACTGCCATAGATCACAGAGTGTGGTGGTCATGTCAGGGCTCAGGAAATCCCACACTGACTGCGTCCAATACAGTGGTACCTCGGGATGCGAACGGGATCTGTTCTGGAGCCCCGTTCACATCCTGAACAGAACGCAAGATGCGACGGCGTGTCTGTGCATGCACGGGTTCCGTTACTTCCGGGTTGCCATGGAGCGCAACGCGCTCAACCCGAAGCACATTCAACTAAAGGCATTACTGTACATGTACTCACTTTAGCATCCACCTGCTCTCAAAGTGCAACAAGGATATATTGCTAAACTCAAAGCAGATCCTCTGGTGATAAGGCAATGCAAATTCCCCCTCTTGACAGAGATGTAGAAACCACACAAGCCGTGTGAGAAGACGGATGTAAACAGTGGATCTTGATAGCCAAATTCCCCCCTTCCTGATTGGCTGGGTTGTTCTGAGTCAAACAGGAACTGCCTGTTTGAAAGGGGATAAAACCAGGAGGGACAGGACTCAGCTGTGTCAGTTTCAAGAGAAAAACCTGGGCTTGCCAAGCCACCAAGAAGGACAACAGGCGCTGATCCCAAGAAAGAGAGCCAAGGTAAGTCTGGGAAATCCATTGGATGTGAGCCTTGAAGCCTAGAACATGCCTAGAAGTCTTGACCCTGAATGGGCAGATCTGAAATGGCATTGTTATTGTTCAGGGCTTATATAGGACTGTCAGGAATCTTTGGAGGATGACCGTTCTCTTGCCCAACGTGGTCCTTGATTGACCTGAATGCCTCTTCAGCACTCCTGGCTGCAAGCAAAGCCCTCTGAGGCTGCTAAGGGGGGCCAGACCCCCATGGCTCCTGCAGGCGGCTGTCCCTCACTGCCATCTCCACTCTGCCCTTGCAGGATGCTCCCCTCCTGGACTTGGCTGCTGGCCCTGGTGCTCCTGGCAGGCCAAGCGGCGGCCCAGAGCTGCAAGCCAGAACTGCAAGCTATTGGTAAGACATGGGGGACGCAAGGGCTAGTCTATGGGTCAAAGCAACACTTTGGAGTTTTATTACAAGCAAGCATGAGACAGACTTTATTAAGTAAACAAATAGGATTCCGTTTCAGTCTGTTGGCCCTGCTGTTTTTGGACAGAGAGACCCTGGGTCAGCCTCATAAGATCATATAACTGTAGAGTTGAAAGGCACTGCGGGGTCATCTAGTCCAACCCCCTGCATTGCAGGAATCTCAACTAAAGCACCCAGGACAGGTGGCCACCCAACCTCAGCTTTAAAATCTCCAAGGAAGGAGAGTCCACCCCCTTTCGTGGGAGCCTGTTCCGCTGCCGAACAGCTCTTACTGTCAGAAAGCTTTTCCAAATGTTTAGTAGGACTCTCCTTTCTTGTAACATAAGGCCATCAGTTCAAGTCCTACCCTCCAGAGCAGGGGAAAACAAGCTTGCACCATCTTCCAGGTGACAGCTCTTGAGATATTTGCAGATGGCTCTCATATCTCCTCTCAGGCTCCTCTTTTCCAGGCTAAACATATTCAACTCCTTCAACCGTTCCTCATAAGGCTTGGTTTCCAGACCCTTGACCATCTTGGTTGCCCTCCTCTGTACACCTTCCAGCTTCTCAACATCCTCCTTAAATTATGGTGGCCAGAATTGGACACAGTATTCCAAGGCACAAGAGAGTGGAACGATTACTTCCCTTGATCTGGACCTTAGACTTCTATTGATGTAGCCTAGAATAGCTTTCACTTTTTTTTGCTTCTGCATCACTCGTGTTAAGTTGTGGTCCACCAAGACCCCTAGATCCTTATCACAGGCACTGCTAGTAAGCGAGTGCAATTCAATAGAAAGTCTAGTTTTGTTCTGTAAGCACCTCCTCATTTCTCTGAGCTTCTGTGCGGACCTGGGGCTTCCTTCTCTCAAGTAGGGCACATGGCTGCAGTGTAATTAAGAAATGCTACCACATCAGTGGTACTGTATTCTTTAGTGTCACTGCTCGTTCTGAGCATGAAAGAAATATAAATTTTAAAATAATAATGAGCCTGCTGTTGCCTTCCTGTCCTGCTTGGGGGCTTCCCAGAAGTATTTGAGTGGCCACTGCGAGAGCCGGTGCTGGATGAGACGGGCTGATCTCTTATTGCATTATTATTTGTCCTTGTCCCCATCTTCTTTCTGTCCTTCTCTGACTCCAGCTCACAACCTGGCCAGAGGCCGCCCAACCTGTCAGTCCTCCACCTACCCCCACGAGACTATTGGAACAGCAAGCAAAGCCGTGGATGGGAACTGCGATGGGGACTGGTATAAAACGGGCACCTGCACCCACACGCAGCTGGACACGGAGCCCTGGTGGCACGTGGACTTGGGCCAGCAGTACGCCATCTCTGCTGTGGTGGTGAAGAACCGTGGGGACTTCCAGGGTGAGAGACTCCAGGGAGCTGAGATCCGCGTGGGAGACTCTGTGGCTGACCATGGCAAGTTCAACCCCCTGTAAGTTCCAGTTGCCTCTTCCCAAAATCTCCTTCCAGAAATCTCCCTTCTTGTAACTTGGAGTCCTTGGTTCAGGTCCTCCACTCCTAGGAGAAAACAAGCTTGCTCCATCTTCCAGGTGACAGCTCTTGAGATATTTGGAGATGGCTCTCATATTTCCCTTTCTAGGCTAAAGATACCCAATTCCATCAACCGTTCCTCATTAAGACTTGGTTCCCAGACTCTTGGCCATCTTGGTCGCCCTCCTCTACACAGGTCCCAGCAAACACGATGTGTGCAGTTTTAATTCTACCAACGTTTAAGGGGGGGGGGTTGGTAATGATTGCTTCCCCATGTGTTTTGCAGTTCTTCTTTTTATCTGTAAGCCTGTCATGGTCCGTTTCACGGGCGATCGAGGTCAGGGCAGGGGACGTCGGGACCGAGGGCAAGATGGAGGGGTGTGAGCAGGAATGGGGGTCCGGAAGCCAGGAGTCAGGAACCAAGAGTCCGAGGGTAAGAGAGTCAAGAAGCCGAGGGTCCGAGGGTCAAGAAGCAAGGAGTCAAGGAGTCAAACGCAGCAAGATAGGGAACGTGTTGCTGTGGCAAAGAGCTGAAGGGAAAATGCTGACCTTATATCCCTTCCCTGCTCTTGCCACGAGATGCTGTGAGTTACAAATCGGCCTCACCTGTGTGGCTGCGCCTTGCCTCTCCAGAACAAACTTAGGAAGGCCCCAGTCCTGCAAAGTCCTATTGGTCACAGGGTCTGGCTCCTGCGCATACAGCTGACAAAGCCATTCTGAGTCCCATCAGGGGAAAAGACAGGCCATAAATAAAAACACCCACCCCACCCCAATCCCTCCTTCTCATTCACTCTTTGTCCACAGAAGATCCCACTTCCTGAATCAAGACTTTCCTTGGTCTCCTCTCCTCTGCCCGACCTCTTCAGCGCATCTCCAATTCACTTTGCTTCTCCCTCCTCTGTGAAGTTGCACTTTCGTTAGCCAAAGCTCTGCTCCACCATCAGCTCCTCACCCCCTTGACCCCTGCGGCCCCCTCCTCCTGGGTCCTCCTCAGACTCCATCTGGCCGCCTCCTGTCTACTCTCTTCAGCCAGAAGCCACTGGCCACCAGGCGCTGCCCTTCCTTCAATCCCTCCACTTGGAGATCCGCTAGATGCCCCTTGCCCTGCCTTGGCACAGCCATCTGGCCCCTCAGTCTTTGTGAAGACCTGGGCATGCAGTGGGCCCTGAAAACAACGCCAGCGGTTAATAATGAAAATTGGGGAGTGTGGGCAGCCACCTTTGGGCAATAGGAATGGGAGGGGCTGACATTTGGGGGTCCTTTCACATACAGCTTTGAGATTTTTCCCTTTAAAATCTAAAGCGGCATAGAAACAAAACGTATGAATAGATGTATGAATATCCCCATAGACTGAGCTGTTTTGAATTCACCTCCACTTTCTCTCTCCAGCTGTGGGACCATCACAGACACCAGCCTTGGCTCCGTCAGCACCTTGTATTGCAATTGGCTCAAGGGCCGCTATGTCAGCATCCACATCCCGGGAAGGGCCGAATACTTGACCTTGTGCGAGGTGGAGGTCTATGGCATCAAGGCAGAAGACCAGTGCTAGGGATCAGCAGTCTCTGCGTGTGTGTGTTGGGGGGTGAGGAAATAAAAAATTATTCTCCGGTAAACTTCCTCTGAATTGGCTTGTTTTGTCTCTCCTGCATCCCTCCCTGTGAGAGAGAGAGATAAACTTTATTCGCATTAGCCAATGGGCAGGGCAACATGAAGCAAGCAATATATACAAATAAAAAGACAGCAATGGGTAAAAAGGTCAATCAAATGACCAAGATTATCGTTCAGATCCTCCCTGCGAGAGATGCTGTCCTTTGGCCTGGCGCACAGAACAGGCCATCTGCCATCTAAGGATGACCCACAAGTCTTCATTAGACCCACACTCCGGCCTTGGGATTTCATCCCAGAGAGGAAAGGTTCAAATCATAGGATTGTAGAGTTGGAAGAGACCCTAATCCAAGTCCCGGCAATGCGGGAATCTCAGCTGAAGCATCCTTGAAAGATGGCCACCCAGCCTCTGCTTAAAAACCTCCAAGGAAGGGGAGACTGTTCCAAAGTCAAGCTGGGCATAATGTTGGGGGCTTTTCAGCTGAGAAAAAGAAGGGGGACATAATAAGAGGCGTGTGAAATTATATATAGCACAGAGAAAGTGGATAGGGAAAAGATTTTCTTCCTTTGTTCTTAGCCAAAGCCCTCAAGAAAAGAAGGGATTTCTTGACAGTTAACCTGTGGAACTCCCTCCCACTTGAGGCTGTAATGGCCACCAGCTTTCAGAGAGGATTAGGCAAATGCGTGGAGGATTAGAAGGCTATCACTGGCTCCAAACATCATGGCTGGTGCCTTGGAATAATGGGAATCGCAGCTGGCAATTCCAGGGGAGTTTCTGCCCAGGGGAAATTCTGCCAAGCAAAGCCTGGGAAAAAAAGCCAAAGTCTCTGAGATCAGGGCAGTTGCAGAGGCCAGAAGAGAGCAACTCAGAGAAGGAGGGGTCCCTTTGGCACAAGGGGGGCAGAGAGCAAGGGTGGCGACTATAGTGATGGGGGACTCAGATGGAGTTCCGACCCCTTCCACACCCCACAGGCTGTGCACCCCAGGGAGCTGTGCCCCCCCACCTTGGACTCCTGAGCCTTCCCCCCCCCCACCAGGGCAGGCAGCACCAACCCCCCCAACATATCCCAGGGACTCTAAACCCCACGAAGCTGCTTTGCTGCCACCTGGTGGAGTCACTCGGCTGCTGCCAGCCTTGCCTGCTACCTCCTCGATAGCAGCGTAAGAGCCTGCAGGATCAGGCCAGCGTCCTCTTCCCCCGGTGCCAGCGGGAAAGCCGAAAGCCTGGGATGACCCCCCACCCCTTATGTTTTGACACCCGACTGTGTTGTGCTCAAGGTGGGAGGGGCCACAGCCCAAAAGACAGGCCGGTGGGCTCAGGGAAAGTCCCTGGCCCCTCCAGCTAGAGCAGGCCTAGACATAGGCTCAGGAGGTTCAGAACAGGAGAATGGCCTGCTATTCCTTTTCCCGCAGTGGCCAACCAGAGAGCAGCACATGAGCGCAAGAGCAACTCTTCCCTCCCCTGGTTTCCAACCACCCGGATTCAGAATCCTTCCCACTTCAACATTAGAGGGCTCTTCACCCATTCCCAACCTGCGGAGCACTCTAAGATCTAAGGTTTCAGCTTAGATCTTATATACTGTATTTTTCGCTCTATAGGACACATATTCCCCTCCAAAAATTGAGGGGAAATGTGTGTGCGTCCTATGGAGTGAATGCTGGCTCCTTGGCTTCAGCGATAGCAATGCGAAGCCGCCGAAGTGCAAAGGGAGCGCTCCCTCCGCGCTTCGGAGGCTTCGCATTACTTTCACTGAAGCCTGGAGAGCGAGAGGCGTCGGTGCGCACCAACCCCTCTCGCTCTCCAGGCTTCAGGGATAGCCAGGAACTCGTGCTGCGCTCCAAAGGCTCCGGGTTCCTTTTGCTGAAGCCGGGAGAGCAAGACTCTCCTGGCTTCAGCAGAGAGGGACAGCTGCGCAGTGCCCCTTCAGCGAAGCAGCAGGAGAAATGGAAGGGGCTCCGTTTCTCCTGCTGCTTCGCTGAAGGGGCGCTGAGCAGAGAGGGGGAGAATTTTTTTTCTTGTTCTCCCCTTCTAAAACAAGGTGCGTCCTATGGTCGGGTGCGTCCTATAGAGCGAAAAATACAGTATTACTTGTTTCCCTTGTGGCAGGCGTTTCAAGCATCTGGATTCCATTGTTTTCATGGTGTTTTGATTTTAGGGCACTTTTGATTTAAAAAAGCCATCCACTCCACTTCTTTTCCTAACCACAACAGTAACACAAAGTTGTTTGAGAGTGTTGTCTTACATATACACCTTGACTCTTCCTTCTTTCAAAGTCAATAAGGGCCCATCAATTAACCTCTTCCTGATGGGTCCTAAACTTCTACCAAGGTTCATGATAACAGCTTTAGGAAATTGTGTGTTGGGGTGCAGAGAGAGATAATCTTCAGTGTTAACCCTTCCCTGCACTATCATCAGATGTGGGGTGCAATTAGGAGTTCTGGTCCTGAATAGTGAAGAATAATGCACACAGGTGGGATTTCTACATCCATGTCATCAAAGAGCAGAATTCTCTGGCCTCCCTCGTTCTGTGACTTGTTCTCTTTGTGAGGGATCCCTGACAAATAGGACTTGCAGTCTCCACAAGGCGTCACTTGGCCTCCTCTATGGCTCTGGCAAAATCACAGACCCCCTTGGTTCTGACGAACAAACTGGAGAGACAAAAGAAGGCTGCTCAAAGGATATTTATTGGACAACCGATTCCATCAGTTCTGCCCGTGCCCCTTTCCACGCGACGCGTGGCTGCTTATTCCAAAGGCACATCCTCCACCTTTGTCCCATAAACTTCCACCTCACACAAGGTCAGGATAGCTGGCTCTCCCGGGTGGTTCACGCTCACATAGCGACCCTTCATCCCCTGGCAATTGATGGTGCTGATGGAGCCACGATTATAATCTGTAATCTTCCCACAGCTGCAGAGGGAAAAGGGAGGTCAGCCTTGCGGTGGAAGCAATTCAGAATGACTCCATCTATTTCCATGGCCTGTAGCAGAATCTGCCCGGGATTCCTAAAGCACTCCCTGATGGTACTCTCTGGACTTGGCCATGCAGGTAGGAACAGAACCTCAGATTCCACCCCACACGGTCCATCTCGGAGGATCGCATGGTCAGTGTTGTTGTATGACAGGATAGCTAATCTGTGGACCTCTGGATATTGTTGGGCTCTAGTCCCATCAACCATCATGGCCGATTGTTATGGATGATGGGAGCTGTAGTCCAACAACGTCTAGAATCCTGTTTGCAACCAGAGGTACCACTGTGTGTGTGTGTGTGTGTATATATATATATATATATATATATATATATATATATATAATAGAAGTTAACTAATCCAGAGCGCAGGGACACTGGTGGCGCTGTGGGTAAAACCTCTGCGCCTAGGACTTGCCGATCGTATGGCGGCGGTTTGAATCCCCGCGGCGGGGTGAGCTCCCGTCGTTCGGTCCCAGCTCCTGCCCACCTAGCAGTTCGAAAGCACCCTTAAGTGCGAGTAGATAAATAGGTACCGCTCCGGCGGGAAGGTAAACGGTGTTTCCATGTGCTGCGCTGGTGCTGGCTCGCCAGAGCAGCTTTGTCACGCTGGCCACGTGACCCGGAAGTGTCTTCGGACAGCGCTGGCCCCTGGCCTCTTAAGCGAGATGGGCGCGCAACCCCAGAGTCGGACACGACTGGCCCGTACGGGCAGGGGTACCTTTACCTTTACCTTTTAATCCAGAGCAAGTGATCTTGAGGATGTCTCCCAAGATGTAGTTGCTGAGGAGAAAGTGGTGAGAGTGGGGAGGGGAGAGGCAACTGGAACTTACAGGGGGTTGGTCTTGCCATGGTCAGCCACGGAGTCTCCCACACGGATCTGGGCTCCCAGGAGTCTACTGCCGCAGCAGTCCTCACGGTTCTTCACCACCACGGTGGAGATGGAATACTGCTCCCCCAGGTCCACATACCACCACGGTGCATCTTCAGAGTTGGTGTGGGTGCAGGAGCCATGGAAGAAGAGCCCATCAGAGTTCCCATCGACAGCTTTGGCGGCTGACGGATCTCTTGGATGGGGGTAAGTGGAGGACTGACAGGCTGGGCGGCCTCTGGCCAAGTTGACAGCTGGAGCAACAGGTTGATGGAAAGCAGATGGGGAGAAGTAAGAACACAAGAAGAGCCCTGACGCAGCAGGATCAGGCCAAAAGGGCCCATCCTGTTCTCCCAGTTGCCACCCAGATGCTTCTACTTTTCCTTCATATTAAGAACTAGCAGTTAACCTACAGATAACAGCAGTGCCAATAAGCCAGGAATAAATGCCATTCTGTTTTACAAAATTTATATTGCATTTGCCAGTAAAACTCCCCACTAAATAATCAATAATTCTGGCAATTCGTGGGTGACCAGTTTCCAGGTGCAGAATTCATCAGCTCTGGATGGGGTTGTGATGAGGAACAGAGTTTGGGGAAATTCCTCAATGCATCTTTCTTCCTGGAGCCTCATATGACCTCTGTGGCATGAAGAACCCATTATCACCTTAGGCTGCTCCATCAACTGTGCCCTTTCTCAGACAGGGATAGCTGGGCCGCTGTGATTCATGCATTGGGGATGTCACAACTGGGCTACTGTAATGGGTCCCATGTGGGCCTTCCCTTGATGTTGGTCCAGAACCTGCAACTGGTGCAGAATATTTCAACCAGGTCCGCATGACACTTGTGCTGAGGGAACTGCCAGTCACCTGCCAGGCTATGTTCAGGGTCTTGTTTCTTTCCCCCCCCAAATTTTTTTATTGACTTTCAACATTTAAAACATCCCATAAACACATACAAACATAAAAACAATCAACAAAGAAAACACAACAATAAACTAAACACACATAAAAAAGATTATTTCTTCTAATACCCAACTTCTTCACATTAATTGGTGACTTCCTCAAATCCCCTCTAACTGAATTTCATTATATCACTTTTATAGCAGTTCTCCAAATATATTTCTAATAATATTAACTCCTTTCATTTACAAACTTCTTCTCCTTTACTATTATTACAATCTTTAATACTTACTAAGACCTATTCTTATTCTACCCCTAAGCCTATTTGATACTTCCAAGAATTTTCTATTTATCTTGCACCACAATATTTAGCTAAGTATACTTTAAATTTCTTCCAGTCTTCTTGTGTCTCCTCTTCTTTCTGGTTGCGGATATGTTCAAGGTCTTGTTTCTAACATTCAAAGACCTAAATATCTCTGGGCCAGGTAACCCAAACATCCACAGACGTGAAGGATCTCTCAGATCAAGTGTCACCAACCATTTTGGACCAGTGGCTACATTTTGCTGTGGATGCCAATTATGCCCTGGTAGGGGAGTGGAGATTACATAACGCAAAATGATAAAGAGTATAATTATTGCTGCTTCTCCCCGTGCTCTCAGGCAACCTTCTGTTTACTTTCTGCTCTCCCCTTGGAGGGAACAGTCTGGGCCCTATAGCTTGACACAGGGGGAAATTTCACTGTCCCATCATGGCTTGTCAGCTGATGGTTCAAGACTCGGTTCACCCTTCAGGCTTTGCAATGGATCACGGGAAAATATCACACACCCCTACCCATTAAGTAAGAGGACGCCCAGCTCTACCTCTCTTTCAGATCAGAACCAGTGAAGGCGGTGAAGGTCCTGTGTGAGTGTCTAGAGGCAGTTGGAGGATGGATGGCGGCTAACATATTGAGGTTGAATCCTGACAAGTCAGGACAGGAGGCGGGTGGGTGTGGAGGACTCCCTGGTCCTGAATGGGGTAACTGTGCCCCTGAAGGACCAGGTGCGCAGCCTGGGAGTCATTTTGGACTCACAGCTGTCCATGGAGGCACAGGTCAACTCTGTGTCCAGGGCAGCTGTTTACCAGCTCCATCTGGTACACAGGATGAGACCTTCCCTGCCTGCAGACTGTCTCACCAGAGTGGTGCATGCTCTGGTTATCCTCCGCTTGGACTACTGCAATGCGCTCTACATGGGGCTACCTTTGAAGGTGACCCGGAAGCTACAATTAATCCAGAACACAGCAGTGAGACTGGTGACTGGGAGCGGCTGCCGAGACCAGATAACACTGGCTTGAAAGACCTACATTGGCTCCCAGGACGTTTCTGAGCACAATTCAAAGCCTTGGTGCTAACCTTTAAAGCCCTAAATGGCCTCAGCCCAGTATACCTGAAGGAGCGTCTCCATCCCCATCGTTCTGCCCAGACACTGAAGTCCAGCTCCGAGGGCCTTCTGGCGGGTCCCTCCCTGTGAGAAGCCAAGATGTCAAAGAGAACAACAACTACCAGACTTTTAGACGAAATCTGAAGGCAGCCCTGTTTAGGGAAACTTTTAATGTTTACATTACTTTATTTTAATATTGCGTTGGAAGCTGCCCAGAGTGGCTGGGGAAGCCCAGCCAGATGGGCGGGGTATAAATAATATATTATTATTATTATTATTATTATTATTATTATTATTATTATTATTATTATTCACCATCACAAAGCAGCTTATAAGCTACTGGTTTGGGCAGGAATAAGAGTGATCACAGGGAGGGGAACCATTTAGCTTCGCCCACAGACCAGCCCCACTTTCCCCTTCCTCTCCCCAGGTCTTACTAGAATGTTGCACATCAGAATCACAGCTCTCGGTCACCCAAAATCCGGCCAGGAGCACCAGGGCCAGCAGCCAAGTCCGAGCGAGGATCATCCTGCAAGGGGAAGAACAGAAGGCAGTGAGCGAGGAGCCCGTAATGGAGCCATGGGGGGCGGGGAGCTCCCCTTTAGCACCATTGCAGGGCTTGGGTGATAGCTAAGAGTCCTGAATTCACAATCTGTGGCTAGGCTGGCTGTAGGAAATGTCCTTCTCTAAAGTGCTGGAGATCCCTGACAGTCAGTTAACAGACTTAAAAAAATACTAATACAGCTTTAGATCTACCCAATAAGGATCAGGGCCTACTTTTTTATGGAGAGGGTAGGGTAGGAAGTTCTAGACCTCAAAGATCACATCCAGTGGGTTTTCTCGACTTACCTTGCCTCTCTTTCTCAGGGTCTGCAGAAGCGTCTGTTGCTCTTGGTGGGAGAGGAGACACAGGTTCTTCTCCCCAAGCTGGGACTGAGACTTCCCTGCTTCCAGAGGAGTCCTGCACCTCCAGGTTTTATCCCCTTCCCAATGGACAGCGCTTGCCTGACGTGGCTCAACTTGGCCAATCAGAAAGATGGTGACACCAGGATCTAGGGATCAAGATCAAGTTTTGACATCCTTCATCTGAGTAGGGTCTGAGAAGGCTTGTGTGGTTTCTGACTCTCTCCCAAGAGGAAATAACGGCACCTCCTTGGCAGGCGATGATTTTAGAAGAAGACATCCTCATTCCATTTATCCCATTTAGAGATCAGGTGGGTGCCAAACTGAGCGCTGATACTGGCAGGTCCCAACCTATAATGGTTCTAGGGGTTGCTCGTGCGTAAGCCGGTGCCAACACCTGGCTGGGTTACCTGAGTGAACCTTTTCTGTCCAGACAGCCACTCACCCGTGGCTGTCTCAATCGCTGGCAGAATCCGTCAGTGGGCGTTTCTTGAACTTCTTCCAGCAAAGAAGCTCTTTGACGCCTAGTCTCCTCCTACTCTCCCTGCGTGGAAGCCTTCTGCGCAAGGAGGGCGTAGGCAGCGGAGGACCCTTACGCTCCCCGCTGGTCCCCGGCAAGGAGTCCTGGGACCACCTCGCCGATTCCCCCATCTGCCCCCCTTCTCCACTGGTGCTACGCTGATTCTCTTCCCCAGAAGATGGGCTGCCTCTCCCCATCCCGGGACACTCTCTGGAATCCCTCTGGAGCTTGCTCTCTCCCTCCGGCACTGATGGCAGTTCCCTGACACAACCACATCAGCTAAGCTCCAAAATGAACACTTTGTGGTCGGCCTTGTGGAAGCAGAATGAGTTGTTTTGAACTTCTACCACTCCATGTTTCACCTCCATGTTCTCTTGGCAGTTGCATCAGCATCACAAACACCAGCCTTGGATCCATCACTACCTTATACTGTAAATGGCTCTAGGGCTGCTCTGAGAGACTCCATCCACATCCCTGGACTGGCTAAGTGCTGTCTCACGGTGTGCATAGGACCAAGAGACATGGCTGGCGAGGGAGCTGCTGCAGTGCTCTGCAACACCTGTGCCATGCTTGTCTTCCTGGCTGGAAATGCGCACAAGTACGCGGGTGGCACTGTGGCTTAAACCACAGAGCCTAGGACTTGCCAATCAGAAGGTCGGCGGTTCGAATCCCTGTGACGGGGTGAGCTCCCGTTGCTCGGTCCCTGCTCCTGCCAACCTAGCAGTTCGAAAGCACGTCAAAGTGCAAGTAGATAAATAGGTACTGCTCCGGCGGGAAGGTAAACGACATTTCCGTGCGCTGCTCTGGTTCGCCAGAAGCGGCTTAGTCCTGTTGGCCACATAACCCGGAAGCTGTACGCCGGCTCCCTCGGCCAGTAAAGCGAGATGAGCGCTGCAACCCCAGAGTTGGCCACGACTGGACCTAATGGTCAGGGGTCCCTTTACACCTGCAGTGAGTGTGATCTAGCTGCGTTGCTGAAAGAGAATGTAGGACAATGTGAAGTCTGCACACTTCAAGCTATTGGGCAAGATGAGGTATTTCTCAACAGAGCAGAGTGCACTGTCCTTAAACAGTGTGAGGGTGAGGGGGGTCTGTAGGGAGAAGGAATATCTCCCAGTGCTGGGGACAAGTCCCTGGAGGAACATGACGCACACAGAAGCAGGACTCTCTGGAGTCATACAGATTTTAAAACGATCAAAAACCTTTTTAAAAATAATTAAAATTTCCTCACAGTAAGGCTGACTTTTCTGCTTCAATGCCTGAAATATACTCGGTGTCGAGAGTGGATTTCATGCTCTTTATTCAGCTCATAGTGGTGAGGAGGAATGGAAGTTCCCCCGAAATGTCTGCTTTATATACATTATTTACACAATGGGCTGCACGTGATTGGCTAATTCCGGGACTCTCCTGTAGGCCAATCAGGTTGCAGATTCACTTCCACCTGGAGCTGGATTGGGTGGCTCCTGTGGACCAATCAGACTGCTGCATTCTGAATCCTATTGTTCTAGGACCAATCAGACTGCTGCCTTTTGGATCCTATTCAGCTCAGTACATAACAATGCCCATGCTCTGTAGCATTTCTGCAACAGTAGATTTTCCTACTCCAAAGATCAAGGTTGCCTTACAGCAGCAAAGACCGCTCTTTCCCACAGCCGTCCTCTCTCTCTGGAGGTGGGGTCTCACCTCCTCTGCGAAACACTTGGTTTGTTCTTCTTGAAGAACATACATTTAAAGAAGATTGGGAAACATTTATTGAACATATGGAAAGGAATTGTATACAGCTGAAAACCCTGGCAGCATTAATATAAATTCAACAGTGTAAATAAGTTATGTCGGATGCAATAATAATGGAATACTGAATGGTATAGTTTTTTAAATAAAATATGCAGGGATTTATGATATGTAAAATGAACCACGGAAAGAGATTGCAGTCGCTAACAGTCACCAACAGGTTTACCGTACCCACTGAGTCAATCACCCATCTCCTACTACCCTTCTGAGAAATACCCCATCCCACCTTCCCACTACAGTGGTACCTCGGGTTAAGAACTTAATTCGTTCCGGAGGTCTGTTCTTAACCTGAAACTGTTCTTAACCTGGAGCACCACTTTAGCTAATGGGGCCTCCCGCTGCCACACCACCGGAGCACAATTTCTGTTCTCATCTTGAAGCAAAGTTCTTAACCTGAGGTACTATTTCTGGGTTAGCAGAGTCTGTAACCTGAAGCGTATGTAACCTGAAGCGTATTTAACCTGAAGCATGTGTAACCCGAGGTACCACTGTATATATAAGGGTCTGGCGACTTCTGCTTCAGTGTATCTGAAGAAGTGTGCATGCAAACGAAAGCTTATACAAGAACAAACTTAGTTGGTCTCTAAGGTGCTACTGGACAATTTTTTTAAAAAAAAATTCAACTGTGTCAGACCAACATGGCTACCTACCTGAATCTAGAATCATGGAAAGAGAAGAATGGAAGTCATTGAGTATTTTTAAATTGTAAAACAGAAAATTTAATAAAAATCATATATATATATAAAACACTTGGTTTGATACTATGTTGTGTATTTTTGTGTTTTTATATTGTAACTACCTTGTGATCCTCAGTTGAAGGGCAATATAGAAATTTTAATCATTATCATCAAAATGCTGTTGGTCTGTGGGGGAAATTCCATCACCACAGATCCTCATTCCACAGCCACAGAATTTTGCATGTTTCCTCACCCAAACACCATGGAAACTGGGCTTTGGTCCTGTACGGGAACCATGAACTCAGCCTCTGAAATTAGGGTCCGACAGCCTGAAGAATTCTAAGATGGTGGGAGGGCTGAGGTTAAAGACAAGCAGGGAGGCGAATTCGAAGAGCCGTTGAACAGCCTGGCATGTCAACACTACCCGTGTAAGCCTTGTTCAATTCAGATTTGGACTTGCTGAATTACCATGCAATTGTCATTCTCCAAAGAGCTGGAGGTCCTCATGGATTTGTAACATGCCCTCAAGAACAAAAAACTCAGTTTCTGAACTCTTTGAACTCTGGGACCTACACCTACACCTACACCCCACCCCCATCTCCAACTGGGTTGCTGGCTCCCTCCCACAGGAGGAAATAACATTCCTCTCTAGCAGGTGCCAAAAGAAAGACTTCAAATTATCAGTCAATGCATGTTTGGAACAAGCAAATCCTAAAATGAGTGTTTATTTTGGCTGTGTCCCTTGCCCATTAAGCTCCAGAGTCAACAGTCTTGTGGAGGGAGCGTGGATGTGCTTTGGTGATGCAGTCATAGGTGGGGAGGGACTGAGACCAGTATGAGGTCAAGAGGCTCTCTTAAGAACTTCAGATGAACCTTCTGGATCCAACCAGAGTCCAGAATCCTGTTCTCTCAATGGCCAACCAGATGCCCGTGGGAAGCCCACAAGGCGCAGGGCAGTGCAAAAGAGCTCTCGCTACTTGTGATGCCCAAGAAATTGGCATTCAGAGGTAGATCATCTATGACAGAGGAGGAAGAACAGAGCCATCTTGGCCAGTAAGCATTGACGCCTTAGCTGCCCTCTGGCACTCCACTTACATAGGTCATTGTTGTTGTTTAGTCGTTTAGTCGTGTCCGTCTCTTCGTGACCCCCTGGACCAGAGCACGCCAGGCCCTCCTGTCTTCCACTGCCTCCCGCACTTTGGTCAAACTCATGTTTGTAGCTTTGAGAACATTGTCCCACCATCTCGTCCTCTGTCGTCCCCTTCTCCTTGTGCCCTCCATCTTTCCCAGCATCAGGGACTTTTCCAGGGAGTTCTCTTCTCATGAGGTGGCCAAAGTCTTGGAGCCTCGGCTTCAGGATCTGTCCTTCCAGTGAGCACTCAGGGCTGATTTCTTTCAGAATGGAGAGGTTTGATCTTCTTGCAGTCCATGGGACTCTCAAGAGTCTCCTCTAGCACCAGAATTCAAAAGCATCCATTCTTCGGCGATCAGCCTTCTTTATGGTCCAGCTCTCACTTCCATACATCACTACTGGGAAAACCAGAGCTTGAACTATACGGACCTTTGTAGGCAACAAAGGAGAATAATACTTTATTATAAAGTGAACAGACATTGGCATTGCCCTTGGGAACATCGCCCGGCTGTGGGGCATGGAGGCCGCTTCCTGCAAGGCCCTTTCCACCAGAAGAATCATAGAATCATAGAGTTGGAAGAGACCACAAGGGCCATCAAGTCCAGCCCCCTGCCAAGCAGGAAACACCATCAGAGCACTCCTGACATATGGTTGTCAAGCCTCTGCTTAAAGACCTCCAAAGAAGGAGACTCCACCACACTCCTTGGCAGCAAATTCCACTGTCAAACAGCTCTTACTGTCAGGAAGTTCTTCCTAATGTTTAGGTGGAATCTTCTTTCTTGTAGTTTGGATCCATTGCTCCGTGTCCGCTTCTCTGGAGCAGCAGAAAACAACCTTTCTCCCTCCTCTATGTGACATCCTTTTGGAGCCTCAGCTTCAGGATCTGTCCTTCCAGGGACACTCAGGGCTGATTTCCTTCAGAATGGAGAGGTTTGATCTTCTTGCAGTCCATGGGACTCTCAAGAGTCTCCTCCAGCACCAGAATTCAAAAGCATCAATTCTTCGGCCATCAGCCTTCTTTATGGTCCAGCTCTCGCTTCCATACATCACTACTGGAAAAACCAGAGCTCTGCCTCGCCGTGGCGAAGGGGCTTGAATATCTCAGAGAAGCTATGAACTCTGCCGTGCAGGGCCACCCAAGATAGACAGGTCATAGTGGAGAGTTTTGACTAAACGTGATCCACCTGGAGCAGGAACTGGCAAGCCACTCCAGTATCCCTGCCAAGAAAACTCCATGGACAAAGACATAGGTCATAGATACCGGTAATTCTGACAGAAGAGAGTGGGAATGGTTGCTGTTATTGTTGGCCTCTGTCAGTCTCAAGAGACAAAGGAGTGAGTCTCTGGAGGTGAAGTCAAACCATTGCATCAGGAGCACCAAACTGACCTCCTCAGGGTGCAAGCCTGGGCAGTGTATGGAGGTCCCAGGCTGGCCAGACAGCAAGACACCCCCCCCCTTCAGTCTCGCTGATGTGGACCAAAGGATAGCAGAGAAATACATTTTGCACCAGCTTGGCTGCAGGAATCGCCGGAAGGAGGCATACAAGGCGTCATCCAATTGCCTTAGGGATTCCACTCCATATTTGGGTAGGGTTACTTCTTAGACTTTTCTTCTCCTAAAGATATCCCTCAAAGCAGCAGAGATTTAGGACCAGAGTGTCCCATGGACTGCAAGAAGATCAAACCCATCCATTCTGAAGGAAATCAGTCCTGAGTGTTCACTGGAAGGACAGATCCTGAAGCTGAGGCTCCTAGACTTTGGCCACCTCATGAGAAGAGAAGACTCCCTGGAAAAGACCCTGATGTTGGGAAAGATGGAGGGCACAAGGAGAAGGGGACGACAGAGGACGAGATAGTGGGACAGTGTTCTTGAAGCTACCAGCATGAGGGAGACAGTGGAAGACAGGGGGGCCTGGCATGCTCTGGTCCAGGGGGTCACGGAGAGGCGGACACGACTAAACGACTAAACAGCAACAAGGAGAGCTACCTTCCCAAGCTGATGAGCCCCCATCCATCCCTCACTTCCCTCTAAAGCATGTGGAGGAACCTCCTTCTTCACCATAGTATCCACTCTTGGCCTCATCCAGTCAACCTGCTGGAGCCTGCTTTTGCATGCGGTCCCTAACTCACTGAGGGTTTGTGACCCATGGGCAAACCTCACCTGGTTTACGTGACTAGTCAAAGCAGCAGGGCTCAGGGAAACCTAGACTGTCTGCTGCTAACTTGCCTACCCTCTGGGAAGATGCCAGGGGAGGGAGGCAGAGACGCTTCCATGGGTTTGTAGAGGCCATTTCAAAAGGGAAGCACCCCTCCCTCCACAAGGCTGACCACAAAGTGTTCATTTTGGAGCTTAGCTGATGTGGTTGGGACCTGCCAGTATCAGTACTCAAGTCTGGCACCCATCTGACCTCTAAATGGGATAAATGGAATGAGGATGTCTTCTTCTAAAATCATCTCCTGCCAAGGAGATGCCGTTATTTCCTCTTGGGAGAGAGTCAGAAACCACACAAGCCCACTCAGACCCTACTCAGATGAAGGACGTCAAAACCTGATCTTGATCCCTAGATCCTGGTGGTGTCAACACCTTTCTGATGGGCTCGGTTGATCCATGTCATGCAAGTGCTGCTCATCGGAAGGGCCATAGACCATCTCATCCCACATCTTGTTCTCACTGTGGCCAGCTAGGTATCCCAAAGGTGTGTGACTGTGTGTGACAGAGAATGTGGCCTGAGCCCCAGAGGACACCACAGCTTCAGGGAAAGGAAAAATCCTTGGCTTGGCATGGGGAAAGAGGGAGAACGGTGGCCTCAGGAGAAGCCTCGCCTTGGACCCCAATAAGTTCACTCACGAGAGGAATGGACAAAGGCGGGTTTATTGCATGAAAGGAAAGCGACAAGAGCAAACGAGTGCTGCTTCAGGCAGCAAAGTTGCAAGAGAAGCAGGCAGCTATTCCTAGGGCGCCTATGCTCCTTGGTCTAAGAGGAAGAAGGATCCCCATGGAAAGCCTAAAGAAGCAAAGTGGTGTGTCGGTTGGTGACAAGAAGGTCTCTAATCCTGTGGGAGCTAACCAGGCATGGTTAACCTAGGATGTAAGTATTCTTTTGAGCCAACGTTAGATGATGGAGAGGGCAGGGGGTCTTTGGGATAAGTCATTCATTATGTGATGGCCTGGGACTCGGGCTTGGGCTCAGAACCGGAGGAGTCTCAGTCTGCACCGGATCCTCTGCCTCAGGCGGCATCTGAACCAAGTCTGGGGCCTGATCCTGAAGAGCCCCAGTCTGCACAGGTTCCCCTGCAACAAGCACCAGCTGGGCCGAGTCAAGGGCCTGAGCCTGCCCTGGCTCCAGATGCGGGGATTCCCTCGTTGCCTCCAGCTGGGCCATCACTCACAGCTGCTCCACTACCGGTTGGGTCAGGGGAGGCTGAGGCGGCCCCTGGGTCTAGTAACCCACCCACGTCTCCTGAGCTGCAGAGACTGAGGTCTGAGAGAAGGAGAGACCTGAGTACTCGCAGGAGGAGTACTCGCCTCCGGGCGAGACAGGGAAGTGAGTCACTGGGGGATCAGGACCGGCCGTTACCCCAACAAAGATAAAAGGCTGTCGGACCCCACCCCAGGTTGCGGGAGCAACATTGCTGCTTGCTGGAACCTGCCTGAAACCCTGTGCCTGCCCTTGCCTGGTTTCCTGCCTCGTGTCCTGTCTTGACCCTGTCGGACTGACTCCTCCCTTGGATTTGGGACCGGACCTGGACCGCGTTGCTCGGGTTAACCCTGGGCCCAGCACACATTATAACCTATTTATTCTATTGTTTCCTATTAAGTTCCTGTCTGTTTCACATTTTGTTCATTGGTAGTTGAACCGATATAATCCCAGTAAGAAATGGCCAAACTGGTTCTCTTTCCAAGGTTATCTTAGTACTGTCTGTGTGGAACCCATTCTTTTCACAGGAGATGTGAATCAAATGTCGTGGCCAACACCTGATTACTGCACTGATCTGGACCTCAAGTTCCAGGGCACATTCAAGGCAAAGACTTGCACCAGGGTCAAGAAAGTTAACTGAGGGGCGTGTTTTATATGATGCCATGCCAACTTTTACACATGTCACGATCTACAGAAATAAACCACGGAACCTTGAGAATTCTGTACTGAACCATGGGGAAAAGTTCAGATTGGCATACACACACCATGACACATGCTTGACACCATCCCTCAATAAAAAGCCAACAAATTCAATCTCAGGTAGGAGGTATCAGCGGGCACTACAGCAGGTACTTCATCTTCTGTGGGCTCTGCATTGGGAATGATGGATCTACACGGTCTGGAGCAGAAATAGGTTACAGCTCATATGGCACAAAAGTTGAATTTTTACACACCTTCAGTGCAAGGTTTTTAAGTTCTAGTTAGCTTCCGCCAACCTGGTGCCTGGTGCCAATTGTATTGTGCCATAGGGGACCAGGCAGTAGGGCTGCAGAGTATGGTAAGGTTACCAGATTTTTTTCAGCTAATCCGGGGACACTTTTCAACTTCCTATTAAATAGATGGATTTTGTCAGGGGACTGATTTGTAAATTCGGGGACTGTCCCCAGGATATGGGGACGTCTGGTAACCTTAGAGTATGGGGCTCAACGCTATGGCGGGGAAAGACTTCATTCTTGCCGTGATGGGTTTTCAGCAGTGTCTTGGTCTACGCCAGGAATAGGCAAACTTGGCCCTCCAGATGTTTTGGGACTACAACTCCCATCATCCCTAGCTTATAGCGCCAGTGGTCAGGGATGGTGGGAGTTGTAGTCCCAAAACATCTGGAGGGCTGGGTTTGCCTATGCCTGGTCTACGCTTTGTGGCAGGAGCAAAAGCACAGCCCTTGTTGGTTCTCAGGGCCCTGGCAAGCTGCTGGAGAAGTAGAGGAAAGGGGGCTTGCTGCAAGGAGGACTATGGCGTTGATTGACGCATCCTTGGTCTTTGACAGCCACACACCCTGAACACACCAACACAGAGACTGCTGGTGATCCCTAACGCATCTCTTCTGCTACAGCTCCATAGACATCCACTTCGCACAGCGTCATATAACCATGGCGGGGAAGGTGGATGCTCACATAGCGGCCCCTGAGCCAGTTGCAGTTGAAGCTACTGACGGAGCCCAGTGTGACGTCTGTGACGATCCCACACCTGTAGGGAGAAAAGGAGGGTCAGACACAAGTGTGTTTGTGTATAGGAAGCATTCGCAGTTCTCCACATTTCCACATCAGTTTGTGATCTCTTTTTTTTTTCCAGTCATCACAAAAATTTGTCAGCATTTCCGTGTGAATTTATCCTAAGATCCCCATTTTCGCAAAGCAATTTCCCCTAACAGCACGCAGTTTTGTATGTCGTTTGCACTTATCTATCCTTTCGTATGTACACTTTCCCATAGGATGTGCACATTACTCAGCAGGAGAACTAAATTTGTTGCTAAATTCAGAGAAGTGCAATTCCAAAAGAGGGCTGAGTTTTGGTCCGTGTATTCCCTGAGAGTGCGGACACAGGTGGCACTGTGGGTTAAACCATAGAGCCTCTTGGGCTTGCCGATCAGAAGGTCGGCGGTTTGAATCCCCGCGACGGGGTGAGCTCCCGTTGCTCGGTCCCTGCTCCTGCCAACCTAGCAGTTCGAAAGCACACCAGTGCAAGTAGATAAATAGGTACCTCTCCGGCGGGAAGGGAAACGGCGTTTCCGTGCGCTGCTCTGGTTCGCCAGAAGCGGCTTAGTCATGCTGGCCACATGACCCGGAAGCTGTACGCCGGCTTCCTTGGCCAGTAAAGCGAGATGAGCGCCGCAACCCCAGAGTCGGCCATAACTGGACCTAATGTTCAGGGGTCCCTTTATTCCCTCAGAAAGTGTGGATTGGGTAAGTTTGCCTTTAAATGCCACTTGAATCGAATTCCTCCCACATCCCTAGCCATTATAGCACATGCTTTGATTATGACGGCCAGGTTGGGTCACTGCAATGGGCTCTGCATGGAAGAGTCTTTGGGAACTGAGTTGGCTGAGAAGGAGCTGCAGCAAGGATGTCATAGAGCCCCTGGGATCATATGACACCAGCTCTGCAACAGCTGCAAGGGCAGCCAATTTGTAGGCCCAACTGAAGGTGCTGGAGATTATCTTTAAAGCCCCAAATGCAGTGGTGCAGCTAGGCCAAACTTACTGCACCTCGGGCTGGTGTCTCCAGCGCCGATTGCATGGTGGGCCGCTATTTCCGGCGCACTTCCGGGTCAGAGGAGCACTGGAAATAGCTTGTGCGCATGGTCATGGGCCTCCTCTGACTAGGATGTGCACCAGAAATAACACTTGCGCATGCGCAAATAATGCTTGCGCATGCGCACAAGCTATTTCCGGTGCTCCTCTGACCCAGAAATGGGCAGCTGTGCAGCACAGCGCCGGTAAAAGTGGGCGGTGGTAGCAGGCGGCGGGGGTTGCCACAGGCCGGATAAACGAGTCCCTTGGGTCTTATCTGACCCGTGGGCCTTAGTTTAGGGACCCCTGAGTTGGCAGTGACACTCCTTACACCAAACCTCTGGCTCAGTTGTATTAGCTCAGTTGCGATGAGCACACAATTAACACACATGGGCCTCCACAGCGCTCCTTGCGCTGCCATAGCTTCCTCATCTGTTAGAACAACAAAATTTGATTTAAAAAGAAAGAAGGGCTCTTAGCCTGTCCCATCAAAATCACTTTAAATCACTGTACCACCATGACTACAGGAATAAAACAGAGTTTGCTTCTGCCTCCCTGATGCTAAACATTTGGGAATAAGGACCATTATGCTGTAGGAAAGGCTAATGTATTTTGAAAGTAAAAATAATAACCAGCAACTGGAGCCGTAGCTGGGTGATCTTGCGCCCCTGGCAGAACCGTCCAAATTGCGCCCTCCACCCACGGGCAAATGAGCTCTTTTTTCCGCCTCTCCTCCAACCCTGCCCCCTCAATTCACCCTCTATTTAAAACCTTTTCTTATGAGGCAGTAATCTATATTTTTATTTATTGGCATATTTTGGGCCGATTTTGCACCCTGCCCTCGCCTGCACCCCGGGCAGGGGCCTACCTCACCACTCCCCAGCTACGGCCCTGTGGGCGACCATATGCAGTGGCACCTCGGGTTAAGTACTTAATTCGTTCCGGAGGTCCATTCTTAACCTGAAACTGTTCTTAACCTGAAGCACCACTTTAGCTAATGGGGCCTGCTGCTGCTGCTGCTGCTGCCGGAGCACGATTTCTGTTCTCATCCTGAAGCAAAGTTCTTAACCTGAAGCACTATTTCTGGGTTAGCAGAGTGTGTAACCTGAAGCGTATGTAACCCGAGGTACAACTGTACATGCCTTGGGCAGTCATGGCTATAAACTGCTTTGGAAAAGGAGAAGGAACAAAGGAGGTTTTGACGAGGGACCTTAGCTCCAGGGGCCCCAGCAGAGCTGATACTGGTCTCTTTGCCCCAGCTTCCCTCAACTGCAACTCTCTGGGTGGTGATTTGGAGGACCATGAGCCCAGGATAAGAGAAAGGTAAAGGGACCCCTGAGCATTAGGTCCAGTCGTGGCCGACTCTGGGGTTGCGGCGCTCATCTCGCTTTATTGGCTGAGGGAGCCAGCGTACAGATGTCATGTGGCCAGCATGACTAAGCCGCTTCTGGCGAACCAGAGCAGCGCACGGAAACGCCGTTTACCTTCCCGCCGGAGTGGTACCTATTTATCTACTTGCACTTGGACGTGCTTTCGAACTGCTAGGTTGGCAGGAGCAGGGACCGAGCAGCGGGAGCTCACCCCGTCGCGGGGATTCGAACCACCGACCTTCTGATCAGCAAGCCCTAGGCTCTGTGTTTTAACCCACAGCGCCACCCACCTCTGCACACTACAAACCTACCCACTCCCTGCAGTTGCCATGCCCTGTCTCTGGCTGAGGCAAGACTGGTCTGGGTGGAGAAGAAGGGACGGGGCCTTCTCAGTAGCTGCACCCAGATTGTACCCAGCGAGATCTCCTCTCTCTTACTGTTTTCCTGTGACTGGTCAAGACTGTCCTCTTCCAGCTGGCATTTGCTTGCTTGCCAGAATGATTTTTATATGATATGTCCTCATTTTAGATTGTCATTATTTCTGCTGAGCCTATTTCACATTTGATGTTCTTAATGAGATCCTTTTGTTTTGAAATTGGTCTAAGCCACCCTGAGCAATGCAAGAGTACTGGAAAGACAGGGATATATGCTTTTCTAAATAAATATAACCTCACCAGGAAATATCCCCATATCTCCCCACACCCAGCATCCTTGGGATTCTCGTCTGACGTGCTCCCTGTTGCCAGGCAGACCACCATCTTCTGATCTGGATTAAATCATTTATTTCTGTTTAATGGTGGACCTAACCCCCTGACAGCACACACCTATACATTTAATGGCACATTTAAAGCTCCTTTAATGGGACGCGGGTGGCGTTGTGGTCAAACCACTGAGCCTCTTGGGCTTGCCGATCAAAAGGTCGGCGGTTTGAATTCCTCCGACGGGGTGAGCTCCCGTTGCTTGGTCCCAGCTCCTGCCACCCTAGCAGTTTGAAAGCACAACAAAAAGTGCAAGTAGATTAATAGGTACCACTCCGGTGGGAAGGCAAACAGCGTTTCCATGTGCTGCTCAGAAGCGGCTTAGTCATGCTGGCCACATGACCTGGAAAGACCGTCAGCGGAGTGGACAAACGCCGGCTCCCTCGACTGGTAAAACAAGATGAGCGCCGCAACCCCAGAGTCATTTGTGCCCTAGAGTCGTCTGCAACTGGACTTAACGGTCAGGGGTCCCTTTACCTTTACCTTTTAAAGCTCTTTCCACCTCCCACAAGAATTGTGGGAACGATAGTTTGCCCCTCACAGAGCTGCAATTCCCAGTACACTTCGCAAACTACAGTTCCCATGATTTTGGGGGGAAGGGGCATGAAATATACTTGGAGTCGAGAGTGGATTTCATGCTCTTTATTCAGCTCATAGTGGTGAGGAGGAATGCCAGTTCCCCCGAAATATCTGCTTTATATACATTATTTACACATTGGGCCCCACGTGATTGGCTAATTCCGGGATTCACCTGTAGGCCAATCAGGTTGTGGATTCACTTCCACCTGGAGCTGGATTGGGTGGCTCCTGTGGACCAATCAGACTGCTGCATTCTGGGTCCTATTGTTCTAGGACCAATCAGACTGCTGCCTTTTGGATCCTATTCAGCTCAGTACATAACAGGGTGCTTTCACTGGTGGTCTGCACACAGCACCTGCCTCTTTCCTACTCTCTTCCCTGTTATCACAAATACAAGAGGAGACTAAGAAGTAGTCACTCCCCACCAGTTTTCTCTGACCCCCCAGAAATCATTCAGGTTCAAGGACCAAGGGATGGTTGGCAACTGGAACTTACAGAGCGTTGGATTTGCCATGGTCCACAATGGTGTTCCCCACACGGACCTCAGCTCCCAGCAGCCTTTCGCCACAGCAGTCACCACGGTTTTTCACCAAGACAGCTGCGATGGCGTACTCTGAGTCCAGATCCACCAGCCACCAGGGGTTCTTCTCAGCGATGGTGTGGGTGCAGGAGCCCTGGTGGAAGTCCCCAGCATAGAACCCGTCCACAGCTTTGTCTGCCGATCCAACGATATTATGTGGATATATGGAGGACTGATAAGCTCTTCGTCCTTTGGCCAGGTTCAGTACTAGAGCCACAGGAGGGGAAAAAGAGGGGAAGAGGAATGCGCATGGTTCGTTTGCTTACCGTATTTTCCGCTCTATAAGACAAAAAATACGGTAAGCTAAAAAGTAAGGGGAAATGTGTGTGCATCTTATGGAGCAAATGCAGGCGGGAGGCTTTGCTCAGCGCTCCCTTTAAAGAGCCGCATGGAGCGTGTGTGCGGCTTTGGGGGGATGTGGTTCTCCTAAAAGTCCCAAGGAAGAACTAGCCAGCAAGGAGGATTTGCACCTCATTCGCAGATCTGAGAGAGTCACAAAGGGCATACCACCCAAGAGGTACTCTCAGGAGTTTGCTAACACAGCTGTTGCATGTATAGCTGTAGCTGGCAACTCACACCGGGTACAAGGTTTGTCCACGACAGAGACAAAGCCGCACCTGAAGGTTGCAAGACGCAACACGGTTTTTCCAAACGAAGGTAGAGCAAAAGCTCTAGTCCCATGGAAAACAGGTAACCAGAGGTTTGAACTGGTGGAACCAGTTGCAGGTAGTTCCAGAGATGGAACTGGTGCAACAGGGGTTTACTATGTGTATAACAACTGTTTGTTTGTGTCTCTTGTTGCTGCACTTGTTTTCGCAGCTAGTGTTACCTAAAAATGGGGGAGTATGTTGGGATTTTTATTTCTCACCTGCTGCAAGGAGCAGCACAATGGTTGTTGACATCATGTGATGTCTGTGAGTGTGAGACAGGAAGTCTCTGCTTGTTCTCAGTAACTGGAGAGTTCTGTACTTGCTGCTCAGGAGAGCAGACATGTCGGATGAGAGCTGCGTGTACAGTCTGTAAATAAAGTAGTGTGTAGACTACTGACTGTCTCTTTCTTCTGTGATGGGATACCAGAAGCCAAGTGTGCTCCTCTCAGGATGGAGGGGTTGCTTATTACTGGTCTCTCTGGACTGAGGGCAATTTCCAGCCAGAGAGTGACCACCGGCAAGACGCCTTGGTGTCTTGGGAAGGTGGCACCCTTCCCGGGGGTGTTTTTCCAACACCTTCATCCCGCTGCCCGGGAAAGGCTGCACGCGGCTATCTCATAAGAGATAGCCGCGTGCAGTACATGAGAGCAGTACATGTGAAAAGGATCTAGGAGTCTTGGTTGACCACAAACTTGACATGAGCCAACAGTGTGACGCGGCAGCTAAAAAAGCCAATGCAATTCTGGGCTGCATCAATAGGAGTATAGCATCTAGATCAAGGGAAGTAATAGTGCCACTGTATTCTGCTCTGGTCAGACCTCACCTGGAGCACTGTGTCCAGTTCTGGGCACCACAGTTCAAGAAGGACACTGACAAACTGGAACGTGTCCAGAGGAGGGCAACCAAAATGGTCAAAGGCCTGGAAACGATGCCTTATGAGGAACGGCTAAGGGAGCTGGGCATGTTTAGCCTGGAGAAGAGGAGGTTAAGGGGTGATATGATAGCCATGTTCAAATATATAAAAGGATGTCACATAGAGGAGGGAGAAAGGTTGTTTTCTGCTGCTCCAGAGAAGCGGACACGGAGCAATGGATCCAAACTACAAGAAAGAAGATTCCACCTAAGCATTAGGAAGAACTTCCTGACAGTAAGAGCTGTTGGACAGTGGAATTTGCTGCCAAGGAGTGTGGTGGAGTCTCCTTCTTTGGAGGTCTTTAAGCAGAGGCTTGACAACCATATGTCAGGAGTGCTCTGATGGTGTTTCCTGCTTGGCAGGGGGTTGGACTCGATGGCCCTTGTGGTCTCTTCCAACTCTAGGATTCTATGATTCTAACAGCAAGAGGGATCACTCCGCAGCGATCCTGCTTGCTGTCCTGGCTTCTGGCTTAGCGTGTGGCTCTTGCGGGAGGCGGGGGAAGGGACAAAGTGTGCGGCTCCGTAGCTTTCTCCACCTCCTGCAAAAGCCCCCAAGAGCCGCGCTCCCTTTAAAGAGCTCGTGAAAGGGAGCGCTGAGCAGAGCCTGGGATGCATACAGGCTCTGCTCAGTGCTCCCTTTAAAGAATATTTTTTTCCTTGCATTCCCCCTCTAAAAACTAGGTGCCTCTTATGGTCAGGTGCGTCTTATTGAGCGAAATATACGGTACTTAAAGTCATAGAACTGTAGAGTTGGAAGGAATCTGGAGGATCATCTGGTCCAGTGGTGCTATGGCACCCTGGGCTGCCTTGAAGGATGGTCGGGGTGCCATGGGCAAGACTGGCTTCTGTCCCTCTTTCCTTCCCTCCCTCCTCTTATACCCTCTCGCATCTCTGCCCCCCAAAGCCTTGCACAGCTTTTTGTTTCAGCAGCCCTGGCCTCAAGCTCCCCAGGCGAATGGTGTCTCTGGGGCTGGCCAGGGGGTTCTGGGTGCCAGAAGCAGAGGCAGCCTCAGAGTAAGCAAGCAAGCAAGTGGGTACCCCCCCCCCCCCGTGGGGGCAGTGTGAGGAGGCAGCTCTCAAGGCATCCACAAAGCAATCCAGCTTTTGTGTTTTGCAATGGATTGTTAGGAAATTGGCAAACTTACGTAATGGGTTGAGGTGACTCCCGGGTAATCGCCTTATCATAACCATGTGTCAAAATGTCAACATATAGCTGTGCAAGAGGGTGAGGAAAGGAACTCCTCATTTTGTGGAGGCACCATCTAGGTTTTGAATTGGCCCAGAGACATCCCTGCTTCCCCAGTTCTTACCTGTAGGTATTGATTTGTAGCTCTGGGACTGTCCCGTCTCTGCCAGGAGTGTCAGGACCAGCAGCAGGGTCCAGAAGTTGAGCATCCTGCAGTTGGGAGAGACGGTGTGTATCTAATCCAGAATGCGGCAGCCAGAATAGTGACCGGGAGTGGCCGCTGAGACCATATAACACTGGTCCTAAAAGACCTACATTGGCTCCCAGGACGTTTCTGGGCACAGTTCAAAGCATTGGTGCTAACCTTTAAGGCCCTAAATGGCCTTGGCCTAGTAGACCTGAAGGAGCATCTCCATCCCCATCGTTCTGCCCGGACACTGAGGTAGAGCTCCGAGGGCCTTCTGGCGGTTCCCTTGCTGCAAAAAGCGAAGTTACAGGGAACCAGGCAGAGGGCCTTCTTGGTGGTGGCGCCCACCCTGTGGAATGCCCTCTCATCAGATTTCAAGGAAATAAACAACTACCTGACTTTTAGAAGACATCTGAAGGCAGCCCTGTTTAGGGAAGTTTTTAATGTTTGATGTTTTATCATGTTTTTAATATTCTGTTGGGAGCTACCCAGAGTGGCTGGGGAAACCCAGCCAGATGGGCGGGGTAGAAATAATAAAATTATTATTATTATGCACATGGGAGAGAGAGAGTGCTTGCTGGAGCCATGGGGTCTGGCTCCCCCTGAACAGCATGGGGGACACAGGAGCACTGGAAGGTGTCTTACACAAGCTCAGGTACTATTGCTCCATCTAGCTCAGCATTGTCTACACAGACTCCAGGATTCCACAACATGGGCCTCTCCCAGCTGGGAATTGAACCCCAGACCGTCTGGTCAAAGCATTGTGTGCTCTGTCACTGAATCCTAGAACCATAGGATTGTAGAGTTGGAAGGCCCCCTGCGGGTCATCTAGCTATGGCTCTTTCCCCAAAGAGTAAAATATGAAATAAAATAGTGGGGTGGGGTGTGCCCCTGAAGGCTGCCATGAAAGAGAAGACATTAGAAGCAAGAGCTTGTAATGTCTCTGAAGTAACCAGTAGAGTTTCAGTTGGAGTAATACAAGACCTGGAGAACCAGACTGAGAAGGGATTGGAGCAGGATGGGGAACCTGTGATCTTTTTGTTGGATGCCAACTGCCACTAGCCGCAGGTAGCCTAGCCAATGGCCAGGAGGTCTCTGCAAGGAGAGGGGAACGGGCAGTTAGAAGGCCACCAGGCTGGCAAAGACTGCTCTGGGTTGAGGCAGGACCAGAAGCAGAGTGTTGAACCCAGAGCAGTCTTTGCCAGCCTGGTGGCCTTCAGCTACTTTGGGCTACAGCTCTCCTCAGCCCCATGAAGAGGATGAGAGTTGTCCTCTGAAACATCTAGAGGGCATGAAGTTGGCAAAGGCTGAACCAGAGGCAGGCCAAGGCTGAGGAAGGGAAACCACGAGGCTGAGCTTCCCAGCATCTCTACACTACAGCTTTAAGTCAGTTTCAATCTTTTTCATTAACTGCTATGGGAACTTAAGTTCTCCAAGAGTTTAAATGTGCTTCCAAGAAACTGAGGGACGGCTCACTTTCAGACTAATATAAGGCGCTGGGCTCTCTTTTCTGGGATTCAGGTATTATGTGCAAGAAGTTCCCCTCCTCGACTTACCTTGACCCTGTTTCTTGGGACCAGCAGAAGTCTTTGTGTCCTTCTTGAAGAGTTGGCAAGCTCGGCTTCTTTCTTCTGTGCTTCTAGCTGAATCCTGGACCTCCTCTTGAGCAGCTCTGCTTGTTTTGTACCCTTCCAAGCCAATCAGAAAGATGCTGAGGACTGAAACTGAGGTCCAGCATTTGCCCTCCCATCTATTGCTTTAATTCTGCTTTTGGGTGTTGACACTTTGGGTGAAGTTGCACAACTCCTCACCATTTGATGCATCAACTTCAGCTCTGTCTGGTATTCTGCCTCTTTCCTAAATTTGTGGTGGCTCAATTTAGGAAACATCGCACACTAAAAACTTCCCTGAACAGGGTTGGTCAAGTGCAGCTCACCCATGGTGACCTCCTGGAGACTCTTGACCCGAGGAAAAAAGAGCCAGAGGGGGAAAGGGGTTTGTGCTGGTCACCAGTCCAGGCTCTCCTTTGGGCTGGTGATTTTCAGGCACCCCACTTGTCCCTTTGCCCCAGGATGACAAGGAACCATTAAGGAGTCCTCTTTGGGTTCAATCCGCCAACCAGCTACACATCCACCCAAGAGTTACCTCGTTCAACCCACATTTTACCAGCTTCCTCGCAAGAATATCATGGAGGACTTTGTCAAAAGAACTTACTGAAATCAAGAGACGCTATGTCCACAGCATTCCCCTGATCTACCAAGCTTGTTACTCCATCAAAAAAGAGAAAGAAATTGAGTTCATCTGACATGACTTATCATTGAGAAACCTATGCTGGATCTTTAGAATCACAGCATCCTTTTCTAAGTTTCATAGACGGACTGTTGAATTATCTGTTCTTGGACCTTTCCTGGTGTCAAGGTCAAGCTCACTGGTGGGTAGTGATTTATATGTGGAAATAAACCAGATGGAGGTACCCATCTGTTCCATGGCACAGAGCAACTGCATTCCTGCATTGCAGTTGGACTAAATGACCCCTCAACTCTACGATTCTTTGATTATGCTAATCATGGGGCTTAACTGGTCAGCCAAAGCCATTGCCTGACAAACAGACTGGTTTGCAAGCCTCGTCTTATACATTCCACCCACACAGATGCAGCATCCAGACTGACCCTGCTAAACCTAGATCATACACCAAAACTGACCAGGGCTACCAAGGCCCTAGTCCCTAGCGAATTCTGAGCAAAAGTTATCATGATTCCCAGTGGGCAAAAATGACACCTTGTGCTTTTGGGGTTGGGCAGGGGGAGACATTTCCATTCTTATTTAAAAAGTTCAATACTGAAGTCTTACACAAGGCTAGTGTTTGCCCAAGTAAGCCTTGCACACCACTGATAAACAGGTCTTGAGCAACACCTCTGCAATCATCAAAAACCCCAAAAGACTCGGGACAAATTAAAGAAAGTTCAGGCGGAGTACGATGATTTCGGCAGCCCTGTGGGGGGGGTGCCCTTGGCGGGGGCCACGTTTACTAACATCTAGTCTGCCCCTGCTGGTGCTAAAATCCTGCTTGCTGGCTCCCCAGAGGCAACTCTTCAGCCCCTTTGAGAACAGGATGCTGGACTAGATGGGCCCGATCCGGCAAGCTATGATGTTGTTGTTGTAAAATATGACCATCCCATAGAGAAAGAGGACTCAAGTGTTCACCATCAGAACAGCAGCTTCTAGGTCATTGGTTTCGGGAGAAATAGGAGTTCTCCCTGTGTGTGTGTTGGGGGGAAAGACATGATTTGGGTTTGTGTCTGACCCACAGACAAGCTCCCTTCTTGCAGCTCTTCCCAACACCTGGCAGTTCAGGCTTGCAGCTCTGGGAATCCCCTTCCGGGAGTGCCTGGACCAGCCACCAAGTCCAGGTGAGTGATCTCCTGCGAGGAGGAAGGGGGTCGTGCTGGAGCCATCGGGGTCTGCCTCCCTCTTAGCATCAGGAGCAGTAAGAAGATGGGAAAGGTGGGCTCAGAGCCAGCCAGGAATGCTGAGAGGAGGCCTTCAGAAGAATCAAGAGCCCTGTTGGCCAGAGAGCTCCAAGCGCTTCCTCAAATGGCCGTGGCGGGGGAACATGCGTGGGGCAAAAGCGTTCCTGTTCAGTATACACACACACATACACACACACACACACACACACACACACACACACACATTTTTATTGGGGTTTTTTAAACATCATTTCCAACAACCATATAATTTAACTTCTTATCTTATACAATATTCTAGACTTCCGTCAACTCCTCTGATGATTTTTCATTCTTTATCACTTATTCTGCATTTCTTAATTTCTCTGTTACTCTTAATTATCATTAACTAATAACTCTCCTCGTAGTCTTTCTTGCAATATTCCAAATCGTCCTCCTTACAGAACTTATTGCAGTCCTACTAGCGTGATCTGTTCATTACAATTACGTTTCAAATAGTTCACATATTTACTCCAGTCTTCTAAGAATCTCTGGCCTCGCAGGTTTCAAACCTTTCCTGTTAATTTATCTAATTCTGCATAGTCCATGTGTTCCTGTTCAGTCCTTGTCAGCATGGAAATGGAGTGAGCGGGAGAGAGAAAGAGAGTGGTGGAAAATTACGAAAAAAATGGCAACGCTTGCATTAGCATGCTAATGTTACACCTTAAAGAATATGCGGTTTTCAAAAGTCAGCCTGCAAGAGGAAGTTTGGGCAAGTCAGTGTGGTGTGGCAGCTGTGTGATTAAATCTGTGGTTCGGTGACCATTGAAATGGGGAACCTGGAAACGAAGGCAAAAGGTTGAAAGGGGGGCAGGAGACCGCTCAGTTGGCGAGAGCATGGCTCTGGTTATAAACTGCTGAGAAGATGAGAGGGGGGAGAATGAATAAACACGGAGCCAGTGTAACTGCAGACATGTTCCACGTGGACTCTCCTCCTCTGGAGGCTTCTAAGCAGAGGTCGGATGGACATCTGCCATCGATGCTTTACTTGAGATGGCCCAACTCCCAAATTCTATGATTCCTTGTAGGTAAATGCATGAAAGATATGGATTTTATGCTCTTGGGGTCTCTTGCCTGAACCGTGAGGTTGGCAGGACAGCATTCCTGATCCGAAGCTCCCTGCTTGGCTGAGCGACTGTCAGAGATGTCTAAAGGGGCAGCTGCTCTGGCCAAGGGAGCCGAGGACTCTGTTGTTTTTTTTTTTTTTAAGATATTTTTATTAAACAATTTTTTATATAACAGAAACAAGACGTACATAAACAAACATTCAACAATAATAAAACAAAAAACACGTACCACTTCATAACCCAATTTCTAAACCTTTC
Source organism: Podarcis filfolensis (assembly GCF_964270895.1). Lineage (NCBI taxonomy): Eukaryota > Metazoa > Chordata > Lepidosauria > Squamata > Lacertidae > Podarcis > Podarcis filfolensis. Next base: position 90,134,381 of record NC_139603.1, on the reverse strand, counting down.
TTCCTCGACCTCCTCTTACTTCCCGTTTCTGTATTCCAAATTCTTACAGTTTTTCAGCGAAATCTTACCTTATTTTATTATAAATTTATGCTAATCACCCTTATTCTCTTTGTCATAATCATTACTAATAGTAACCATTTATTTTAGTCCAACATCATTCTAACTGTCTCCAATTTTATAATATTTCTTTAAATAGTCCTTAAACTTTTTCCATTCTTCTTCCGCCGCTTCTCTTCCCTGGTCTCGGATTCTGCTCGTCATCTCTGCCAGGCTCATATAGTCCATCACCTTCATCTGCCATTCTTCCAGTGTGGGTAGATCCTGTGTCTTCCAGTACTTTGCGATGAGTATTCTAGCTGCTGTTGTAGCATACATAAAGAAGGTTGTATCTGTCTTTAGCACCCCCTGGCCGACAATACCCAAGAGAAAGGCCTCTGGTTTCTTGGGGAAAGTATATTTAAATACCTTTTTCAGTTCATTATAAATCATTTCCCAGAATGCCTTAATCTTCGGGCATGTCCACCAGAGGTGAAAGAATGTGCCTTCCTTTTCCTTACATTTCCAACATTTATTATCAGGCAAATGGTAGATCTTTGCAAGTTTGACTGGGGTTATGTACCACCTATAAATCATTTTCATTATGTTTTCTCTTAAGGCGTTACACGCCGTAAACTTCAACCCAGTGGTCCACAACTTTTCCCAGTCAACAAACATGATGTTATGACCAATGTCCTGAGCCCATGTAATCATAGTTGATTTCACCGTTTCATCTTGTGTGTTCCATTTCAGCAGCAGATTATACATTTTTGACAAGTTCTTAGTGCTGGATTCTAACAGTTCAGTCTCTAGTTTTGACTTTTCCACCTGGAAACCTATTTTTCTGTCTAATTTAAACACTTCATTTATTTGATGATAATGTAACCAATCTCTCACCTTCTCTTTTAGTTTTTCGAAACTCTGCAATCTCAGTTTATCCCCTTCCTTTTCCAAGATTTCCCAATATCTTGGCCATTTCGACTCCATATTTAGCTTTTTAACTGCCTTAGCTTCCATTGGTGATAACCATCTTGGAGTCTTATTTTCCAACAAGTCCTTATATCTAACCCAGACATTCAGCAGTGCTTTTCTGACAATATGGTTTTTGAAACTTTTATGCGCTTTAACCTTGTCATACCACAAATATGCATGCCACCCAAAAATGTTATTAAATCCTTCCAAATCCAAAATGTCTGTGTTTTCAAGAAGCAGCCATTCTTTAAGCCAGCAGAAAGCTGCCGCTTCATAGTACAATTTAAAGTCTGGCAGGGCAAACCCCCCTCTTTCCTTTGAATCCGTTAATATCTTAAATTTTATTCTGGGCTTCTTGCCCTGCCAGACAAATTTAGATATATCTTTCTGCCACTTCTTGAAACAGTCCATTTTATCCATTATCTGCAATGCTTGAAACAAAAACAACATTCTTGGCAATACATTCATTTTTATAACTGCAATTCGACCTAACAAGGAAAGCTTCAAGTTTGACCATGTCTCTAGGTCTTTTTTCACTTCTGTCCAAGTTTTTTCATAATTGTCTTTAAATAAATTCACATTCTTGGCTGTCATATTCACACCCAAATATTTCACTTTTTTAACCACAGTCAACCCCGTCTCATTCTGAAACCTTTCTTTTTCAGTCTGTGTTAAATTTTTCTCCAATACCTTAGTCTTTAACTTATTCAATTTAAATCCTGCCAATTGACCAAACTCTTGGATTATTTCCAAAACTCTTTTCGTACTAGCTTCTGGCTCCTGTAATGTAAGTACCAGGTCATCTGCAAATGCTCTCAATTTGTATTGTTTAACTCCGACCTGAATCCCTTTAACCAACTGGTCCCTCCTGATCATATTAAGCAAAACCTCCAGGACCGGGGGGCCGAGGACTCTGGGCCCAAGAGAAAATTGTGGGTCGTCTTATACACGGATACAATCTCTCCCCCCCCATTTTCTCAATTTGGAGTCCCCCAAAATACGTGGGGGCGTGTTATACATGAAAAAATATGGTAAACGCCAGGGCAGGAAGGTGAATTAAGGCAGTCTGCACTGCAAATCTAATTCACATTCAGACTTGCTTCTTTACCCTGAGACCTTTTTACATGACTTCAGAAAAAAATACTTCACGGTAGCTCAAATATACTCGGAGTCGAGTGTGGATTTCATGCTCTTTATTCAGCTCATATTGGTGAGGAGGAATGGAAGTTTCCCCGAAATGTCTACTTTATATACATTATTTACACAATGGGCCCCACGTGATTTGCTAATTCCGGGATTCTCCTGTAGGCCAATCAGGTTGCGGATTCACTTCCACCTGGAGTTGGATTGGGTGGCTCCTGCGGACCAATCAGGTTGCATTTTGGATCCTATTCAACTCAGTACATAACAGTAGCCAACTAGGTTTTATTCAGAGCTCTCATTTAAATTAAGACATAACTTAGGGTGCACCACACTTTTGCTTGACCCATATTTTGATTGCATTGTGTATCAATTAATATCCCCGGTCCGAGAGCTTTTCTTGGTTCAGCAGTTAGTAATTTTTCAAGGAAACTTGTGGAGTATTTATTATTTTATTTTATTCTTTAGAGCCTTAAAGCGCAAGCCTTTACTACTGAGAAATAAGCCTCACAGAGTTCAATAGGACATACTCACTGGTATGCGCCTGATCATTATGACATTTTCTTCTTCATCATCATCTACTACTACTACTACTACTACTACTACTATAATATGTGTGTGAGAGGGTGCCAAACTGAGTTTTTGACCCGGGTGAAAGAAAGCCTGGTTTCACCCCTGCAGAAGAGGAAGGTCATCCTGGGGGTGCCCCAGGATAGCTAGAAAAGGAATGGGGAAGCTGCAGGCATGGAAAGGGAAGTAGCAGGAGGGGACAGTGGATCAGTATCAAACCACAATTATCAGCTGGTCAACATGTGTCAGGTCAGGCATAGTGTCAACGAGAAATGTGTACATAGTTATTCCCCATATATTCAGTCAACGTTTTCCAGTCTTCTTCAAATGTATGTTCTTCTTGTTCTCTTCTTCTATATGTTAAGTTGACAGAACAGACTTAACATACGGAACATGCATTTCCCAGACACAAGGACTGTTCACCTTGACCACGTCCGAAGGCTCCTGTTCGCACACGCAGACACACGCCATCCCAGGAAGAATGTCTGTGGACGCATTCGCTCACCAGCCGCTCTCCATTCATAAACACACACAAAAACACCCAGCTTCAAGTCATGAATATCCACACGGCTTCTGTCAACTGGCTTCCAAAGGTGACCTTCAACCAGCTGACATCTGCAGCACCTTCTGGCACCCACTGAACCCATGAGTTTGTCCAGTCTTCTTTCAGAGCCATCTGGTTCTCTATCCTTTCTCATCCTGTCTTTCTATCCCTACCCCTCCTGCTTTTCCTCTCAGCAATCCATGTCTGTTTGTGACATCACAGAAACTTTGACATCATCGTAGCCATTGGCAACAACTACAGAAACACCTGCACAACCCCCCATGGAAGGGGGCAAGAAAGAACACACTTTAAACATGTATGCATTTAGAAACTTAGCATTGCATTTGTTTTATATGAAACCAGTCAGACACAGTTTTGCTTTTTTAAAAAAGGCATTTATTTAGGAATATAAACTGCCTTGCTTGAGTCCTGCTGTTCTCTTCATTACTTTCACAGTTGGTCTCGGGGAAAACCTCACTGGCTTCCTGAAAGGCAAACAACACGTTGAGTCGGATGGCCTCCGTCCGGCAGCCTCAGCCAGACCCTCCACTGGCTGCTGCCTGGTAACTTCACCCCGGACGTCCTGGTCAACTTCCACTGGTTTCTACCCATGAATATCCACTGGTTCCATTCACCCGGCGCCCAGAAGATGGCATCTGCCACCCCCTGGGCACGTATTTCCCAGCCACAACACTACTTACCTGGACCACGTCCGAACGCTCCCATTCACACACGCTGACACACACCACTCACAACCTCCCATTCACACACGCAGACACACACCATTCGAAACCTCCCATTCACACACGCAGACACACACCATTCGAAACCTCCCATTCACACACGCAGACACACGCCATCTGCCATCCCGTGAAGAATGTCTGTGGACGCATTCACTCACCAGCCGCTCTGCATTCCCACACACACACACACACACACACACACACCCAGCTTCAAGTCATGAATATCCACACAGCTTCTGCCAACTGACTTCCAAAGGTGACCTTCAGCCAGCTGACATCTGCAGCACCTTACGGCACCTGCTGGCTTCTGACTGCAAACTCCACCAGCCACCAACACCTGCCAGCTTCTGCCAGGTCCATTACCAGACACCAGCCAGCTTCTGACTGTAGAAATTAGCTGCCTTCAAGCTGCGATCCCACCCAGCAAGCGAACTTGCCTTCTGCCTGTTCCTCAGCATCCCATTGCGGGATGAGTGCCTCCTTCCTCCTGCCATTTTGCCTCCCCGAGGAAGGAGACCCCCCCAGAGCTGAGTGCCGCAGCTGCTGCCCACCGAGGTCTGTGCTGGGAAGAGGGAGAGGCCACCTTTATAGCCAGGCAACTGACAGGTGCCTTTGTGACATCATAGACAGCCCCCAGCCAATGGGAGCAGCTGTGGACGCGTCACCATAACCTCTTTGGGCATCACAACCGGGGCGGCACCTCAGCAGTGACTTATTTCTTTGTTTGTTGGTTATTAAAAACACTGTTAGCCCCCCCGATGCTCAGGTGGGGGAGATGTTTGGCCCAGCTGCTCCCACTGGGAACCCGACGCGTCATCCTGGGACAAATCCTGCCACTCACACCTCATCCTGGCTGGTGCCGTGGGGCGCAGGGCAGAGAGGGGGCCCCAAAGAGTGTGAGGACCTCCCACCTGGCGCTGCCCACCAGTGGGGACAGGAAGAGGGAGGTGGATTTGGGAGGCATGGAATCAAAAGTGCCCAGCGGAAGCCGTGACCCACAGGAACATGTATTTATGCCCTAGTGTGGACACAGCAGCCATGTCACATTGCCTTCTGAGCACCTTTGGACAGAGTTAACAGAGAGCTTGTCCACTGCAGATTTGAAGCGGCTGGTGTCTCGTTTTGCAGCATCCAGACAACATCCTCCTCATCCAAGTGGCAGCTCAGAGCTCCCCACACACCAGATTCATATGTAGTCCCTTTGTGCAGAACATGCTCTTGCACAAAACAGCCAAACAACAACAAGTACAACTACAACTACAACATTTTTGCTCTTGCAGGTACAACAGGTAGGGAAGGAAAAGAAGTAATAGAATTTCATCCTGCTAGATAGATTCATGTCTTTTTTCCTGGAATGCCTTTTCATACAAGGAAATAATTACCCATGTCTACATGAATGCTCTGGTGTGGACGCCAGTGGCGCAGTGTGGGGGCCACAGGGGCAGTTGCCCTGGGAGCAAAATTGTTGTTGTTGCTGTTGAGTCATTTAGTCGTGTCCGCCTCTTCGTGACCCCCTGGACCAGAGCACTCCAGGCACTCCTGTCTTCCACTGCCTCCCGCAGTTTGGTCAAACTCATGCTGGTAGCTTCCAGAACACTGTCCCACCATCTCGTCCTCTGTCGTCCCCTTCTCCTTGTGCCCTCCATCTTTCCCAACATCAGGGTCTTTTCCAGGGAGTCTTCTCTTCTTATGAGGTGGCCAAAGTCTTGGAGCCTCAGCTTCAGGATCTGTCCTTCCAGTGAGCACTCAGGGCTGATTTCCTTCAGAATGGAGAGGTTTGATCTTCTTGCCATCCATGGGACTCTTAAGAGTCTCCTCCAGCACCAGAATTCAAAAGCATCCATTCTTCGGCAATCAGCCTTCTTGATGGTCCAGCTCTCACTTCCATACATCACTACTGGGAAAACTATAGCTTTAACTATACGGAGACATCACCTTGCCAACAAAGGTCCGTTCAAGCAAAATTGTTAGGGGCGCAAATTTCAACACCCGGTGCTGCCTCAATACAGCGGCGCCCTTCTGTCGCTGGGCTCTCTTAAAAACAGCTTCTCTATGCAAACCAAGAAGGGACCTGTCCAGACAGCAGAATGGCTCTCCTTAACTCTGCGTCTGCACTCCCCTAGACGATACCGACTTGAATGCGCATGTGTACTCCATCCATCGCCCTCCCCCTCCCTCCGCACAGCCCCAGGTGCTGGCAATCCACACAGCTTCACCTCTTCTTCTTTCCTCTCGGCTACTATCTTCATTGGGCAGCACCTGCGCTATGGAACTCCCTGCCTCTTGACTGTACCTGAAATATACTCGGAGTCAAAAGTGGACTTCATGCTCTTTATTCAGCTCATAGTGGTGAGGAGGAATGGAAGTTCCCCCAGAATGTCTGCTTTATATACATTATTTACACAGTGGGCCCCACGTGATTGGCTAATTCCGGGATTCTCCTGTAGGCCAATCAGGTTACGGATTCACTTCCGTATTGGGTGGCTCCTGTGGACCAATCAGACTGCTGCATTCTGGATCCTATTGTTCCAGGACCAATCAGACTGCTGCATTCTGGATCCTATTGTTCCAGGACCAATCAGGCTGCTGCATTCTGAATCCTATTGTTCTAGGACCAATCAGACTGCTGCATTCTGGATCCTATTGTTCTAGGACCAATCAGACTGCTGCATTCTGGATCCTATTGTTCTAGGACTAATCAGACTGCTGCATTTTGGATCGTATTCAACTCAGTACATAACAGTACCCTTTTCGATGCATGCTGAAAAATTTTAACTTTTTTTAAACAAGCCAGCCCAGATATTTCAAATGTTTGTGTGTTTTCATCTAGTTCTCAGTTTTACTGGTTTTATGCTTGAATATTTGAAAAAGTTTGGGGGTTTTGCAATTTTACAATCTTACTGTTTTCTTTTCTTTGTCAACTGCTTTGTGGGGTTTTTTATACAATTAAGTGGTGCATAAATGTTATGAAATAAATCAATAAATATTCTATCTTAAAATATTGCAGTTGCTTTTACCCTTGGCCTCATTTGGGGTGAGAGACACTCCTCTTTTCTGCTTTTCTTTTTATAGGAAGTGATAAATGCTGAGTTCATGCAGCGCTCGGAGACAGTGGCCCAATTTCTTCTGAAAACGACTGAAATATCCACAGGTATTGGGAAATGGCTGGTTCTATCGCCCCTTTACTTTTCTGGGTATTCAAGAACACACACACATTCCACAGAATAACATAGCCGGTGTCCCATCTGGAGATTCCTCTCTCTTTCTGGATAGTATTAACAAAACTCCACAAAGCTCTCATACATAGATTTATTGAAGATAATCAAGGCAGATGTACAAATATTGCTCACCTTCCGATAGGCTGTTCTATGGCCCTGAATGAAGATCGCTAAAAGCTTTTCATGAAGTTCTCTGTGGAGCTCTGTAAGGAGCTGTTAAGTTGTGGGCGAACATATCAGACGACACAGCGATTCTTCAAACAGCTCTTCTTTATTCTAAGGCCAGAACTGAACTGAAGGGCTCAGTCAGCCTGCTTATATCGAGCTCCAGTACAACGTTACTGTAACAACTTTCTAAAACTATCCAATCACTGAATGTCACTTTCGACCTTTCATTTGCATAACTATCTACAGTATCCCCCTGCTGGCCCAGGGTGAGAACTTCAGTACATAACAGAAGCGATCCTGCTTGCTGTCCTGGCTTCTGGCTCCACCTCCCACAAATGCCCCCCAAGAGCCGCACACACACTCCGCGCACTCTTTAAAGGGAGCACGGCTCTTGGGGGAGCCTTAGCCGTGTGCAGCCTCTCCCGGGCAGAGGGTGAAGTCTCCCCTTGCCCGGGAGAGGCTGTGTGCGTTTATCCCACTGCTCAGCGATCCTGCTGGCTGTCCTGGCTTATGGGATTCTGAATTTTTTAATTTCTGTTTTCCTCTTCCAAAAACTAGGTGAATCTTATGGACTGGTGCGTCTTATAGAGCGAAAAATACGGTATATCAACTTTTCTCAGCTGGCACGTTGAGTGAGCTCTGCCCTATTGCCTTTGCTGTCCTCTTTTCGGCACCTGTGGATGCGGGTGGCGCTGTGGGTTAAACCACAGAGCCTAGGACTTGCCGATTAGAAGGTCGGTGGTTCAAATCCCCGCAATGGGGTGAGCTCTCGTTGCTCGATCCCTGCTCCTGCCCACCTAGCAGTTCAAAAGCACGTCAAAGTGCAAGTAGATAAATAGGTACCGCTCCGGCGGGAAGGTAAACGGCATTTCCGTGCGCTGCTCTGGTTCGCCAGAAGCGGCTTAGTCCTGCTGGCCACATGACCCTGCTGGCTCTGGTCAGACCTCACCTGGAATACTGTGTCCAGTTCTGGGCACCACAGTTCAAGAAGGACACTGACAAACTGGTACGTGTCCAGAGGAGGGCAACCAAAATGGTCAAAGGCCTGGAAACGATGCCTTATGAGGAACGGCTAAGGGAGCTGGGCATGTTTAGCCTGGAGAAGAGGAGGTTAAGGGGTGATATGATAGCCATGTTCAAATATATAAAAGGATGTCACATAGAGGAGGGAGAAAGGTTGTTTTCTGCTGCTCCAGAGAAGCGGACACGGAGCAATGGATCCAAACTACAAGAAAGAAGATTCCACCTAAACATTAGGAAGAACTTCCTGACAGTAAGAGCTGTTTGACAGTGGAATTTGCTGCCAAGGAGTGTGGTGGAGTCTCCTTCTTGGGAGGTCTTTAAGCAGAGGCTTGACAACCATATGTCAGGAGTGCTCTGATGGTGTTTCCTGCTTGGCAGGGGGTTGGACTCGATGGCCCTTGTGGTCTCTTCCAACTCTATGATTCTATGATTCTATGACCTGGAAGCTGTATGCCAGCTCCCTCAGCCAATAAAGCGGGATGAGCACCGCAACCCCAGAGTCGGTCACGACTGGACCTAATAGTCAGGGGTCCCTTTACCTTTTTATATATCCAATAAAGCGGAATGTGAGAAGATTCAGGATAGAAGGAAGGACTTATTCAGGCAGAGCAAACTGTGGAACTCCCTTCCACAAGAGGCAGGGAGGGCCACTAACTAAGTCGACTTTAAAGAAACTGACAAAATTCACAGAGGAGCAGGTTATCAATAGCTATTAAGCCAGATGTCTGTGCTCTGAATCCACCGTTGGAGAGAGCAAATGCTTCCAAATGCCAGTGGCCGGAAGGCACAGAAGGGGAGAGCCCCCCCTTCCAGGCTAGGATTCCTTCAGGCAACCTGCTTACTGAGTATTCACCCTCTTCTATTATTATTATTATTATTATTATTATTATTATTATTATTATTAATTGAATTTATATACCGCCTGTCAGGGAACTGCCCTCAGCTCAGACGCGAGAGGTGGAAGGGCAGTTGTGTTATAGGGAACCTCCGAAAGTCTTGCGAAGCAGTTCCTCCTCTGGCCAGGAGGAAAGCCCCACCTCCAGTGGGGAGGAGGTGGTGGGACCAGGGGATGCTAGAGAGAGCCTCAACACCGATCCTGAGCAAGCCGGAGGGGAGGGAAGTAGCCCTTTGCCAGCGCCCACCCTGCGCAGTAGGTTTTGGCGCAGGGAGGGGAGGAGAAGGTTGGGGGTCAAGCGACTGTTATGCTGGGGGAGGTACAAGGGCAGACCACTCCCAGATTCTGCTAGCGACTCAGCAGACATGGACTTGCGACGCTCTTCACTGTAAATAGTTTGTATTAATAATAAAGCCTGGAAAAGACAGGTTGGAGTCTTGCCTGTTTGCGCTCGAGCAACCACACCAGCATCTGACACCACCCTATACCTGGAGGTCACAGGGTGTGCTTATGTGTACATTTCTCATCACTTTCCTAACCACAAAAAACTTTTTAAAAGTTGATTTGTTGCGCTTGGGCAACAGAGTGTTTTAACAAAAAAAAAAATTTTCCTTCCAGTAGCACCTTAAAGACCAACTAAGTTAGTTCTTGGTATGAGCTTTCGTGTGCATGCACACTTCTTCAGATACACAAGAAGTGTGCATGCACACGAAAGCTCATACCAAGAACTAACTTAGTTGGTCTTTAAGGTGCTACTGGAAGAAAAAAAAAATTTTTTGTTTTGACTATGGCAGACCAACACGGCTACCTATCTGTAACAGAGTGTTTTAACTTTGCAGACTTCAGTAAATGCCCAGTCCGCTCTTGAATCCCTTCTGCAGAAACCCCACTGACTGAGCATTGGTTCCAATTTGTCTGCGCCAGGCTTGCAAGAAAGTTAAATGACGTTGCACCAAGCAAGGGTTCTCCCACGCTCCACAGCATTTCCCCACCACATCCCTTCCTGCAAAAAGACAAACTTTTCTTGGGAGGGCAGAAGCACCAAATCCATTTTTACAACCAGGATTTTCTGGCACAGGACTGAATCCCACCCCAAAATGGTGGCAGTCTGGAAAGCCCCCCCCCCTCCCCAGTGACAGTCCGGAGGCAGATCTGGTTTATCATGGGGGCTTTAATAGACCCTCAGCTATCCCACCCCCCTCCGTTCCCAGAGGGAATTGTCTCAGGTCTACATCAGGGCTCAAAGTCCGGGCAGAAGGTGACTTTGGGGGCCTTGACACCTGCCCCACTGCTCATTCTGCTCACCCCAGAGACACCCCACTGCCGCCCCTTCTCTGCAACCCACCCCCTTGTCCGTATGGAGGGCAGAGGAGCCAGACTGGGAAGCTGCAAAGGCTCTTCTCTCTGAGGAGGCAAGGCAGAGATGGCATCGTGAGCCAAGGGAAAAGGGGTACCAGGTCCCTGGGAGCTGAGACAGGGTTGTGCCCATTTCCCCTCCCAGTACACTGAGGCCTTGTCTATGAGAACGTGCTATTAAGAGGGGCTCTGCAGTGCGGCAGAGAGACTCTGGAGAGCAGAGTTGATCCCAGTTCCAGACCGTGCCTTCTGGGTCGGGAGTCCCACTGGCAGTGGCATGAAGGCAGGGAGGAGATTTGGGCAAGAGCACCCGCCCTAATGCCCCTGCTTCTCTGCTGTCTTCTGGCTGTTGCGCAGCAGCTGGAGCTGAGAATATTCCTGGGTGAATTTGGCGTGGAACTGGCTCATCTTCTGCAAGACAACCTTCAGCTTCTCCAGGGGCGGCAGGATGGTCATTCTGGGGCAGAGTGAGAAAGAAGAGGTTCAGAGAAGAAGAAGAGTTAGAAGAGGAGTTTGGATTTGATATCCCGCTTTATCACTACCCTACGGAGTCTCAAAGCGGCTAACAATCTCCTTTCCCTTCCACCCCCACAACAGACACCTTGTGAGGTAGGTCAGGCTGAGAGACTTCAGAGAAGTGTAACTGGCCCAAGGTCACCCAGCAGCTGCATGCAGGCCCAGACGGGGGGGGGGGGCATATGGACCACTTGGCCTGGGCCTCCGATTCCAAAGGGGGCCTCGGTCAGCATATTTATCTATATTTTCCATTTTGTCTTTATATGCAGATACGGTTCAAGCCTTGAAATAAAATTATTTGTCAGCATAACTTTTGTGAAAATTATTTATGTATGAAATCTACTAGGAGTCGAGAGTGGATTTCATACTCTGTATTCAGCTCATAGTGGTGAGGAATGGAAGTTCCCCCAGAATGTCTGCTTTATATACATTATTTACACAATGGGCCGCACGTAATTGGCTAATTCCGGGATTCTCCTGTAGGCCAATCCGGTTGCGGATTCACTTCCACCTGGAGCTGGATTGGGTGGCTCCTGTGGACCAATCAGACTGCTGCATTCTGGATCCTATTGTTCTAGGACCAATCAGACTGCTGCATTCTGGATCCTATTGTTCCAGGACCAATCAGACTGCTGCATTCTGGATCCTATTGTTCTAGGACCAATCAGACTGCTGCATTTTGGATCCTATTCAACTCAGTACATAACAATACTTACTTATTTATAGGACTTCAGCTATCCCCAGTGTAAAAAAAGGGGGGGCACATTATCTACCTGGCCTGGGCCTGTGCAAGGCTCTGGCTGCATATGGAGGAGCGGGGAAGCGAACCCGGTTCACCAGAATATGAGTCCACTGCTCTTAACCACTATACCACACTGGCTCATGGGAGTGTAGAGCTGGAAGAGAGCCAAGGAGCACCTTATCCGCCCATCCCCTGACAGAGGCAACCCTCTCTTTCTCGCGTGCAAGTAAGACTGGGACCCTGTCAGCAGGACCTGAGCACTGGAGCCTTCCAGCAACTAGGACTCAGAAGCCTGGCTGCCTCTGACTGTGGAGGCAGAACATTGCCATCAGGGCTCATAGCCACCAGTAGCCCTCTCCTCCTCCTCCATGAATGTGTCCAATCGTCTTTTAAAGGAAGCGACCAGGTGAGCAGCCTGGGAGTCATTTTGGACTCACAGCTGTCCATGGAGGCACAGGTGAATTCTGTGTCCAGGGCAGCTGTTTACCAGCTCCATCTGGTACGTAGGCTGAGACCCTACCTGCCCGCAGACTGTCTCGCCAGAGTGGTGCATGCTCTGGTTATCTCTCGCTTGGACTACTGCAATACGCTCTACGTGGGACTACCTTTGAAGGTGACCCGGAAACTACAACTAATCCAGAATGCGGCAGCTAGACTGGTGACTGGGGGCGGCCGCCGAGACCACATAACACCGGTCTTGAAAGACCTACATTGGCTCCCAGTACATTTCCAAGCACAATTCAAAGTGTTGGTGCTGACCTTTAAAGCCCTAAACAGCCTTGGTCCAATAGACCTGAAGGAGCGTCTCCACCCCCATTGTTCAGCCCAGACACTGAGATGAGGGCACCTTCCAACAAGGATTAAAAATACATCAAAATGTCACACATTAAAAACTCCCCTGAACAGGGCTGCCTTCAGATGTCTTCTAAAAGTCAGAAAGTTGTTTTTCTCTTTGACAACTGGTGGGAGGGCATTCCACAGGGCGGGTGCCACCACCGAGAAGGCCCTCTGCCTGATTCCCTGTAACTTGGCTTCTCGCAGTGAGGGAACCGTCAGAAGGCCCTCAGCGCTGGACCTCAGTGTCCGGGCAGAACGATGGGGGTGAGAGCCTGAGACCCCACCTGGAGTCCCAGGAGTGGAGAGAGACCACAGGGAACCAAGAGGGTCTTTACCTGAAGTGAAAGGTCCCTTCCTTCTGGCCAAAGCCACTCCCTGGCACGACACAGATGCCCGTCTCCTCCAGAAGCTTCAGGCAGAAGAACATGTCTGGCGCCTGGCCCAGGGCCTGGGAGAAGGGAAGGGGGAGACAAGAGCTAGTGGCATAGAGATGCTTTGGGGGGGGGCTGGGAGATGGGAGCCAGTCCATGTTCTGGAGAGATGGGAATGGGATGCTACCCGCTTGGAAGCTGAAGGAGCTCAGTGCTCTGGAGATGGGCAGCCAAGTTCTGGAAGGTGAGTGCCAGGCAGGACAAAGAATCAAAGACACACAACTTCCAAAAAGGTACCTGGTCAACCCAAGCCCATGGTGAGGCTCATGGGACAACAACGAGAAATGTCTCCAGGCCTGTCCTGTGGAAATCTCTGCCCCTAGAGATTCAGCAGACATCTATTCTGCCAGGCCTAGACTGGCAATTGAGAAGCCACCTTTCCACAATCCTTAAATGATGCATGGTTTAACTTCTTTGCAGTTTTATTGCATGGATTTATGTTTTTATTGCTGCCAACCGCTTTGATATACCTTTTAAAGTGATGCGGCGATATGCAAATATTTGCACGAATAGATAAATGCGACGAAAGCAATGAAACGTTTTGTGGCAAAGAGATCCTTTCGGCTGGAGAGACCGGAGCTCAAACGTGCAGCTCTCTTCTGCACGCCTAGCATCTGTCCTGTCCCTGAGTCCTGTCCCCTCCCTAGAAAGAGGACCCTGGAAGCCCCAGGTGGAGGTGTGGCCTTACCTGTGCCTCTTGCACAGCCTGGGGTGGAAGATGAATTCGGGGGAAGGCGTACATGGCCCCCTGCACAGGGTTGCAGCGGATCCCGGGCGCTCGATTGAGGGTCTCTTCCGTGAGCTGCGCCTTCTGAGCCAGAGAGCTCAGCACGGCCTGCTTTTCCTGCATTGTGAGAAGGAAGAGAGACCCTCCAGGTCAGAAGATGGAGCAAAGGAACCAGGAAGAGGCCATGAATGGCCACGATTCATCTCTCGCCCCTACAGGCCCAAATAGGGACACAGGTGGCACTGTGGTCTAAACCAGTGGCACAGGAATCCTGTCTGGCACCCGGGGCGGGACACACCGCCCAGTGGCACACACGCAACATCTATATGGAGTGTGCATATGCGGCAGCCTGTACAGTCGCTGTGCGAGAGGCAGCCAATACAGATTTATAATAATAATAATAATAATAATAATAATAATAATAATAATAATAATAATTTATTATTTGTACCCCGCCCATCTGGCTGGGTTTCCCCAGCCACTCTGGGCGGCTTCCAACAAAGATGAAAAATACACTAAAATGTCACATATTAAAAACTTCCCTGAACAGGGCTGCCTTCAGATGTCTTCTGAATGTCAGGTAGTTGTTTATCGCTTTGACATCTGATGGGAGGGCGTTCCACAGAGCGGGCGCCACTACCGAGAAGGCCCTCTGCCTGGTTCCATATGGACGCCGCACGAGCAGCACCGATACTGACTGCACACGCCCTCGGATGCTCCACAGCTGGGGGGAGGCAGGGGCCATCTTGTCACATACACCTCCAGAGTGGCACCTGGGGTGACCCGCCCCCTCCGCCCCCCAATCGTACGCCCCTAGTCTAAACCACTTTCTTGGGCTCCATGATCACTGCAGATGGTGACAGCAGCCACGAAATTAAAAGACGCCTGCTTCTTGGGAGAAAAGCAATGACAAACCTAAACAGCATCTTAAAAAGCAGAGACATCACCTTGCTAACAAAGGTCCGTATAGTTAAAGCTCTGGTTTTCCCAGTAGTGATGTATGGAAGTGAGAGCTGGACCATAAAGAAGGCTGACTGCCGAAGAATGGATGCTTTTGAATTCTGGTGCTGGAGGAGACTCTTGAGAGTCCCATGGACTGCAAGAAGATCCAACCTCTCCATTCGGAAAGAAGTCAGCCCTGAGTGCTCACTGGAAGGACAGATCGTGAAGCTGAGGCTCCAATACTTTGGCCACCTCATGAGAAGAGAAGACTCCCTGGAAAAGACCCTGATGCTGGGAAAGATGGATGGCACAAGGAAAAGGGGACGACAGAGGACGAGATGGTTGGACAGTGTTCTCGAAGCTACAAACATGAGTCTGACCAAACTGCCGGAGGCAGTGGAAGACAGGAGTGCCTGGCATGCTCTGGTCCAGGGGGTCACGGAGAGGCAGACACGACTAAAGGACTGAACAACAATTTGCTATTGGCTGTGATTCCAAAATTCCTCAGTTCCTCTCAATGCTCCGCCAGCCCCCGTTTTACTCACCTGGCAGAACTGTTGGTAGGAAGGGTCTCCAGGCTGAGGCTGATTCACAACGACATCCAAGAGGACCTGCCCAGTCACTGGCGGGCAGAGGCGCACAGAGATGAGCTTGCTCAGCTGCTGCTGGACTAAGGGGTCCATGTTAATCACCTCCATGTAACCACCTCGGAAGCCGCACCTGACGGCATAAGGAAGTGGGCAAAATTGTGCAGTAGGATTGGCTCGAACATAAATATTAAAATATCCACCCGACTCTTCCTGGCTCCATATTAGGCAGGAGATTTTAAGCCAGGGAAGAAGCCAGACTCTCCCCTCTTTCCATTTCACAGGAGGCAGAAGAGGCTATCCCCCAGGCACTGCGGCAGAAGAGGCTACTCACTCGCCCATGAAGCCCTTGGAGATGGAGTGGAAGGAGGCCAGCTCCACGCTGCCCGAGTACTTGGGCCCCATCTCAAAGAGCACCTTCTTGAAGGAGTGGAACTGGGATCCCTCGGCGTAAACGTTGTCCTGGTAGACCTTGGGGGTGGAAGGGGCACAGGGTTGGTGCACAAGCATCAATGATGATGATGATGATAATAATAATAATAATAATAATAATAATAATAATAATAATAATAATAATTTGTTATTTGTACCCCGCCCATCTGGCTGGGTTTCCCCAGCCACTCTGGGCGGCTTCCAACAAAACACTAAAATAAAATAGCCTATTAAACATTAAAAGCTTCCCTAAACAGGGCTGCCTTCAGATGTCTGTTTGGTAGTTGTTTTTCTCTTTGACATCTGGTGGGAGGGCGTTCCACAGGGCGGGCGCCACCACCGAGAAGGCCCTCTGCCTGGTTCCCTGTAGCTTTGCTTCTCGCAGGGAGGGAACCGCCAGAAGGCCCTCGGGAGATGGACCCCAGTGTCCGGGCTGGACGATGGGGGTGGAGACACTCCTTCAGGTCTACTGGACCGAGGCCGTTTAGGGCTTTAAAGGTCAGCACCAACACTTTGAATTGCGCTCGGAAACGTACTGGGAGCCAGTGTAGGTCTTTCAAGACCAGTGTTATATGGTCTCGGCGGCCGCTCCCAGTCACCAGTCTGGCTGCTGCACTCTGGATTAGTTGTAGTTTCTGGGTCACCTTCAAAGGTAGCCCCACATAGAGCTCATTGCAG
This sequence comes from Podarcis filfolensis, assembly GCF_964270895.1. Taxonomy (NCBI): domain Eukaryota; kingdom Metazoa; phylum Chordata; class Lepidosauria; order Squamata; family Lacertidae; genus Podarcis; species Podarcis filfolensis. Next base: position 90,117,824 of record NC_139603.1, on the reverse strand, counting down.
TAGTTCAAGCGGGAGATAACCAGAGCATGCACCACTCTGGCGAGACAGACTGCGGGCAGATAGGGTCTCATCCTGCGTACCAGATGGAGCTGGTAGACAGCCGCCCTGGACACAGAATTGACCTGAGCCTCCAAAATGACTCCCAGGCTGCGCACCTGGTCCTTCAGGGGCACAGTCAACCCACTCAGGACCAGGGATTCACCCACACCCACCCACCCCCCTGTTTTGCTCATTGTTTGAATATTGTTAATGTCATTTGCTACCATTTATGGGGCTGGTGACTTGCTCTTGTTTTCCCTTAAGTTGTATGTTATATGAAATAGCAATGTGTTATAAGATTCCTCCCAATTCTGTTCCCCCATGTTATCATGTTTACGAATATATTTTGGGGACCTTTGGGGGACGAGCAACTACTAAGTTAAATAAGTAAGTGAGTGAGCAAGTAAATGAGGCCAAGGGGCCAAGAGGAAAAGGGGGGGTCTCTAAGGCAATGGCACCGTTTCCAGGACATCTTGGAGCAAGGAGTCTTGAGGAACCAGAGTACAGATGTTCTGCCTTGCCCTCTCTCATTTCCAGCCCATTTCCTAGAAGAGAGACCACCTGACCTTGGCCAAATGGGTCAATGGAGCAATGCACAAGAGCATAAGAAGGGCCTGGATGCTGGATCAGGCCCACCTAGTCTACCATCCTGTCCTCCCAGTGCCTCTGTTGCGAAACCCGCAAGTGGGACCAGCAACTGGTTTCCAGAAGCACCGCTGCCTTTGATTGTTCAGGGTCCCAAAGTCTCACCTCATCAGCCAGGAGGAAGAGCTGCTCTTCCCAGGCAAAGCGGATGACGTCTTCGATGCGCTGGCGACTCTGGACCTGCCCTGGGGCGGGAGAAGTGGAGACAAAGAGAAGTTTGCAGGAGATGCGCCTCTGCCCTCCACTGGGCACCATACTGTGATAGGAATTTTGAGGTCTTAGATACAGTGGTACCTTGGGTTACATACGCTTCAGGTTACATACACTTCAGGTTACATACGCTTCAGGTTACAGACTCCGCTAACCCAGAATTAGTACCTCGAGTTAAGAACTTTGCTTCAGGATAAGAACAGAAATCGGGCTCCGGCGGCGCAGCAGCAGCAGGAGGCCCCATTAGCTAAAGTAGTGCTTCAGGTTAAGAACAGTTTCAGGTTAAGAACGGACCTCCAGAACGAATTAAGTACTTAACCCGAGGTACCACTGTATATGTTAAATGTTCATAAGTGCACCAACTAAGCACATACATAGATCAGCGCAAGAAGATGGACCTGGAACCATTTTTGATTCCCAAATGTTTTCTCTGCAAGGTCAAAGGAAAATGGAAAGCCTCTCCATTGTCTTTTCCTTCACAAATCCTGTCTTAAGGGTATGTCTGTGTATGAATAGGGTGAGCCTGTGACCTAGCTCAGGAACTAAGTATTTATCATTACAAAAGACTGTCCAGGCTCCCCAGGGTATCCAATCAAGTGACCATTAACAGGTAACGTGTCAGACGAGATAAACAACACACTCAGATTTCTGCTGTAGACCACCTTTTCTGTGATGTATGCATGATGTATGGAGGGGTGGTCTTGAGCTCCAGGGCAGGGAATTTCAAAAGTCTATATAAGGCCTTGCGCACCATTGTTCTGGGTTCTCCTCCCTCCTGCGTGTGGTGAGTGAGGACCCTGTTGCAACAGATCAATAAAGATCAGGCTTACGAGCTGCTTTGCTTCTCAATATTCTCTGCTTGGCCTCTGTTATTTTCTCCTACCAATAGGGGAACCTATGTAAGGACTCTATATGGGCTCTTGGATACCCCATAAGGGGAAAAGGGGCAGATTTTTGTTTACAACAATACCGCCCAAGGCTGCCCCTGCAGCTGGGGTACCCTGAGCTTCGGGGACCTACCGGTGGGGTTGCCTGGGTTGATGATGCAGAGGGCACGGGGCTGGCAGTGCTGGCGAGCCTCTTTCAGGGCCCTCCGCAGCTCCCCGATGTCCAGGGCCCAGCATTTGTCCTCCTCCAGGTAGTAGTTGATCTGCACGGCGTTGAGTTCGGCCAAAGCGGCGGAGTAAAGCGGGTATTGGGGAATGGGGATCATCACCCCCGTACGGGAGCGCCCCTCCCCTGAGACCAGCAGCTTCAGGATCGTCTAAGGGGCAGACCAAGAGGGAGTCTCAGAGGTGGTGGTAGTGGGGTTAAAGGAGCAGCCCCAATCCTGCAACCAAACCTCGCCACCCCACTTCATGCCCTCGCCCACTCTCTAGCCCCAAGCAAACTGCACCCCCCCCCATACCACAATCGCATCGCTGGCGCCTGTAGACAGGAAGATGTTTTCCACCCTGGAGGGGATTCCGCCGTCCCGACGCTCAATGAAGTGAGCCACATCCTGGCGGATGAGCTCAATGCCAGGGCTGGCACTGTAGGCACCTGAAGGTGGGAGAGAGAGGAGGAGAGAAGGAACTTGTTATGTACTGAGTTGAATAGGATCCAAAAGGCAGCAGTCTGATTGGACCTAGAACAAGAGGGTCCAGAATGCAGCAGTCTGATTGGTCCTAGAACAAGAGGGTCCAGAATGCAGCAGTCTGATTGGACCTAGAACAAGAGGGTCCAGAATGCAGCAGTCTGATTGGTCCACAGGAGCCACCCAATCCAGCTCCAGGTGGAAGTGAATCCGCAACCTGATTGGCCTACTGGTGAATCCCGGAATTAGCCAATCACGTGCAGCCCCTTGTGTAAATAATGTATATAAAGCAGACATTCTGGGGGAACTTCCATTCCTCCTCACCACTATGAGCTGAATAAAGAGCATGAAATCCACTCTCAGCTCCGAGTATATTTCAGAACTCCTGGACCAGCAGATCTGGAATTTGTGACAAGGTGGAATATGTGTGTGTATATATATATATATATATATATATATATATATATATATATATATACACACACAAAACTCAAAGAGGCATTATTGGTTTTTGTTATTGGTTTGGTTTGTTATTGTTCCTATTATGTATTTTGTGTTTTTATTTTGCATTTGTATGCCACGAACAGCCCTGAAATCTCTGAAGGGTGCTATGCAAATTTAATAAGAAATAACATAAGATCAAATCTGATCAGAGCCCAAGCAGGTACTGCATGAAGAGGAAGGATGATGATACCGAAAAATATTTGCACTGTGCAATGACGACACCATGAGCCTTCACTGTTTGCATAAATCTGTAAAAATGGCAAGAATTGTTCCCATTTCACAGATGGGGAGCAAATGACTTGCACATAGTCCTTTCTCTGGAGGCCTGACCCTCCATCCCTTTGGGAGCTGCCCACGCAGGATGCAATCTGATCCCTTGCAGGTTTCCCATTGGGTCATCTGGTTGGCCACTGGGAGAACAGGGTGGTGGCCTAGATGGGGCATTGGCCTGATCCTGCAGGCTCTCCTTATGCTCTCCGGAGAGCCACAGTGCTCATACAAGTCTACAAGAGGCATCCGCCTAAAACAGCTTCCCCCAACACGGTGCCCTCCGAATGTTCTGGACCTATATGCTCCTGGGGGCGATGTGGGCTGAAGTTTGAACAGGGGCGTAGCTGTTAGGATATTGATTTTCCGTTCCGCCTTAAGAGGAGCAGGTATGTGTAGTTGTTGTGTGTCACATGTCTGTTTACTTCCAGCACAGTCTGCTGGGAACTTCCGTTGTATACAGCCATACCTCGGGATGAATACGCTTCAGGATACGTATTTTCGGGTTGCGGTCCACGACAACCCGGAAGTAATGGAGCACGTTACTTCTGGGTTTCGCTGTGCGCGCATGCGCATGCGATCAAAATGTCATGCACATGCACGGAAGCGCCGAAATGCAACCCGCGCATGCGCAGACGCGCGGACACGGGTTACGTTCACTTCGGGATGCGAATGGGGCTCTGGAACGGATCCCATTCGCATCCCAAGGTACGACTGTATTGCTTTTGCTTATGCTGTTTGCTTGGACACGAAGGGAAGCAGACATGTTTTTTCCTTTGTCCTGCTGCTGAATAAGCGCATGAAAATATGCTTACATATGCCTCTGTTCGCTGCTTCTGCTGCAAAGAGCTCTTATCTCTGCTGGCTTACGTGCTCAGTATCTAAAGGTCTCTGAGGTTTTTGATGCTGTTCTGAGAACCGGAGTTTGCCAAGCTGCCAGCCGGTGGGCTGGAGCCAGCTGGGGGCCTGCCAATTGCCCCCGTCTCCCTGGACGCATCCCATCAGTAGCTAGCTGTTCTGGCACCCAGAGCGGCGGGGGCGGGGTGAGCTACCCACGGGGGTGGAGCAGAGATCCGCCCAAGGGGGGTTGCAGCAAGCTGCCCACAGAGTCCGCCCGTCACTCCCAGGAGAGGCGTGTGGCTCAGGCGCACCAACCCCCGCAGCGTGGCGTTTTGTCACCCCCTCCGGGATGACCCCTGGGGCAGGCCGAACCCCCACACACACACCCTCTTCCTACGCGCCTGAGTCCGAACACTTGGAGGGCCAGAGAGGCCCCAAGCGGTTCTTCTGTGGGATGGAGGTGTTTCAGCAAGGGGGTGGAAGGGGCACTTGCACCTTGGCACGCGCCCCCAGGAAAGGATGCCAGAGGAAGGGCAAAGGGGGCTCACCGATGCTCTGCCCCCCACACGCCGCCAGCAGCCTCCGGGCCTTCTCCTTTGCATCCTCCGGAAAGTTGGGGTCCTTCAAGAGGTCCGGGAACATGCAGAGGGCGCTGACCTGCCAGGAGAGAGCAAAGCTGAAAACCAGCCTCCGTGGTCCCCAAAACCCTCCCATTTCAGTCTAGTCACCTGCACCCTCTCAGTCAGACATTTGCCAAGCAGCTGCCCTCTGGGTCTTTGGACTACAACTCCCACCATCCCACATTAATCCAATTTGATTAATGGAAACTCAGGGGACTCAAATCTCCCCAACACCCCAGCCACTTTCCCCCTAAGCTTTTAGCAAAGGCGGCATTTTTTCATCTCTGCCAAGCTAAGCAGGTGGCTCCTTACCTCTCTCGTCCTGACCTGGCCACTGTGATCCACGCGACGGTCACCTCCAGACTGGATTATTGTAACTCACTCTACGTGGGGCTGCCCTTGAGACTGACCCAGAAACTCCAGCGGGTGCAGAATGCTGCAGCGAGACTCCTTACGGGGTCCTCATTGCGGGATCACATTCACCCGGTGCTATACCAGCTGCACTGGCTCTCGGTGGAGTACAGGGTCAGGTTCAAGGTGCTGGTTTTAACTTTTAAAGCCCTATACGGCCTAGGTCCTCCTGGTATGCCCCGCGGAGGACCTTAAGGTCCACAAATGACAACATTTTGGAGGTCCCAGGTCACAAGGTGGTTAGATTGGTCTCAACTAGGGCCAGGGCCTTTTCAGTAGTGGCCCCAACTTGGTGGAACGCTCTGTCCCAAGAGACTAGGGCCCTGTGGGACTTGACATCTTTCTGCAGGGCCTGCAAGACAGAGCTGTTCCACCAGACCTTTGGCCAAGGCACAGTCTGACCCCCTCCTTTGGTAATCCTCACAGAACTCTAGCCCAATGGTTGCCATTAATCTGATTTGAAGTGATTTTATAACGAAATGATTTTAAAATGTATCATTTTACTGTTGTTAGCCGCTCTGAGCCCGGCTTCGGCTGGGGAGGGCGGGATATAAATAATATTTTTTTATTATTATTGTTATTATTATTAACAGTTCTGGGCCATGCAGAAATCCAACAGGTCTGGCCTCCTGGTCCTCCCCTCTCCTTCCCACCCAGGGCTGTCTCTGGGGTTCCACCCCCTGCATCCCTGACCTCAGCCCACCTGTGGCTGCCCCCCTCACCGCCCTCCCCTGGGACCGTACCTGGCGGAGGAAGGTGATGGGTTTCTGCCCCATTGCCTGGGCATCGCCAATGTTGGCTCTGATCACCTCCGTAAAGGGCTTCTTCGCCCCCTGCAAAGAGCAGAAGATGTGTGGGTGTGGCTTTTGGCACAGGGGGCAGCCCTCGACCAGCGCCACCAATACTGCCCCACGCCAGAGTCAGCCACGCATCAGCCGCGCATCAGCACCAAAGAGATATTATCACACACATACACAAATAAATCTATGGTGTGGAAGCTTTTGTAATATTGTGTGCGGTTCTGGTCACCTGCGCTCAAAAAGGATATTATAGCTACATAAAGGTAAAGGGACCCCTGACCATTAGGTCCAGTCGTGACGGACTCTGGGGTTGCAGCGCTCATCTCGCTTTATTGGCTGAGGGACCTGGCGTACAGCTTCCGGGTCATGTGGCCAGCATGACTGAGCCGCTTCTGGCGAACCAGAGCAGTGCAAGGAAACACCGTTTACCTTCCTGCCGGAGTGGTACCTATTTATCTACTTGCACTTTGACGTGCTTTTGAACTGCTAGGTTGGCAGGAGCAGGGACTGAGCAACGGGAGCTCACCCTGTCGCGGGGATTTGAACCGCCGACCTTCTGTGGTTTAACCCACAACACCACCCGCGCCCTCTTCCTTAGTTACTACAGTGAAATACTTTTGAGGCGGCAAAAGCTTTCCTTTTCTCCAGAAAACAAGTCCCACCGGAGAACTGCAGCTGGCAGCCTCATTGAGGAGCATCTCTCTCCGAAACCAGGAGAGCGTCCTCTGCTTGGCTGGGCGCCTGGAGGGTGAGGGGCCTCCTTGGGACTGAGGAACGGCAGCCCCCCTTCCTCACCCAAAAGGCTCCTTTTGTGCTTCCCCCGCCAGGGGGTGTCGAGCCAAGAGGAAGAGCGAGGATCCCCATTCAGAGTCACGCACTGTGCAGGTTGCCATGGCAGTGGGACAATAAGCTGGGTGACCGCTCTTCTGCCCCGGCCAGCAGAGTCCTGGCACATGGAGGAGGACGTGAGAGCCTTCAGGGGAAAGGGATGCCAGCCAGGGGGGAGCGGACAGGGCTGTTGTGATGCCAGGAACAGAGAAGGATGCCCCCAGGGAAGAGACCCTTCCAGCAACTCAGAATATAAGAAGAGCCTGTTGGGTCAAGCCAAAGGGGGCCCAGGTGGCTCCTGGTGGAGTACAGGGTCAGGTTCAAGGTGCTGGTCTTGACCTTTAAAGCCCTTTGTGGCTTAGGGCCCTCGTATTTACGGGACCGCCTCTCCTAGTCTGCCCCACAGAGGACCATGAATAATCATAGTTCAGAAGTTCTGGGCCCTAAGGAAGCCAGACTATCCTCCCCCAGGGCCAGGGCCTTCTCAGTGGTGGCTCCCACCTGGTGGAATGCTCTGTCCCAGGAGACCAGGGCCCTGCAGGATTTAACCTCCTTCCGCAGGGCCTGTAAGACAGAGCTATTCCGCCTGGCTTTTAATTTGAATTCAGCCTGGTCTTTTATTTCCCTTCTCTTCCCTCCCCCTCCCCTTTTATGAAGATCACCTGCTCTGAGACCCCACAGCTAATTCTCCCCTGGTCTCCTCGCTGGCCCAAGTAGGACCAATTCAGCCAGCTAGCCCTGGGGATTATCTAATGCTTATTTCCCCTAAATTGATTTCTAAATTTTACTGCTATTCATGTGTGTTTTGCTGATGGGTCACAGAGGCTTGTAACAAAAGCTGGGACTGTATTTTATGCTGCTTTTACAATTAAGTGTTTTGATTTGTTGTTAGCCACCCTGAGCCTGGTTTTTGAACCGGGAAGGGCAGGGTATAAATAAAAAAATATTACTATTATTATTATTATTATTATTATTATTATTATTAGTCACAGTGGACCACCAGGAAAAATGGGGGGGAAATAAAGTTGATATGTTTCTGGATAATATGTTTTGTTTTAATTTTGAATAAAAAAGTTTAAAAAAAAAAAACTAAGAAGCCCGGCATAACTTTTCAGGCGGACAGGACTTGGCTGGGCTCCAGACCTAGAACCCTAGAATTCTAGAGCTGGAAGAGACCCAGAGGCCATTTAGTCCAACCCCGTGTGACGCAAGGAACCCTCGCTGCAACTACTAAGGCTGCCAGCCATCATCACCATCAACCCCTGAGAAACCAAGCGCACCAGCTTCACCTGTTGGGCTCCAGTCCTTTCTGGGCCAGAGGACTCTCCCAAGCACAGGCAACCTTCATGCCCCCTTGATACCAGCTGCCATTGGGCTCCCTCCAAGAGGTTTTTGGGAGCTGCAGCTGCTGCCCACAGACCCTTTGGGAAGCCCACCCTCTTCCAAACCGGCAGCAGCAGCAGCAGCAGCCAGCTGTTGGCTGTGGTCAAGCCCTCTGCAGCCTGAGCTCCCGAAGGAATGTGTCTCCCTGCTGGGAGCCCTGCCCTCTTCTGAGCGCTGTGCAGAGGCTGAAAGTCCCGTCTGTCTGGGAGGGTTGGGTAGAATCCGGCACCTTGGAAACTGCTGGGACACCCAGGTCAGCTTGCAAATATCTTTTGGGATGCTGAAAAGCCTTAGTTTAGTGGTTTCTTAAGAGGGGACAGCCGGGCTGTGTATTCTGGCTCTGTTCTCCAAGACATTTGGTCTAGCCGTTTATCACCTGTGTGTGTATGAATCGTAGAATTGTAGGGTTGGAAGAGAACCAGGGGTCATCTAGTCCAACCCCCGGAAATGCAGGGTTCACAGCTAAAGAATCCCTGACAGACGGCCGTCCAACCCCTGTTTAAAAACCTCAGAGGAAAGAGGCGCTGGCACCAGTCAAACAGCTCTTACCGCCAGACAGTTCCTTCCTTATGTATGCAATTTCAAAGTTCTGTCTGCCACTCTGCACATTTTGATAAAGGTGTCCAATACATGCATCAGTACAGATCAGTTCATCTGGAGCAAATGCCAGACCCGTCAGACAGAAACCCTACTTTCTTTCCAGCTGTTTTGTTTCATATCGTTTCAGGTTGCTTTTACTGGATTTACAGCCGTGTGAACGCTCTGTTCGAACGATGGTCTAGAAACATCGCAAACTGATAAAGGACCAAAGCGACTAGCTCAATCCCCAACTCAAGGTGAGATAAGAGTCTTGCCAGTGGTGGGATTCTTCTCTGGCCTGATGCCACAGTGACGGGCACGTTCCTCTCTTAGAATCATAGAACTGCAATGATTTGAAGGGAACCCCAAGGGCCATCTAGTCCAACCCCCTGCATTGCAGCAATCTCAGCTGAAGAATCCCTGGCAGGCAGACATCTGGGCAATCTTGAAACACCCCCATCGAAGGAGAGCCCGCCATCTTACCTGCTGAAGCTCCTTCTCCAGCTCGAGGGCTCGGGTGACAATGGGTCCCCGCACGGCATACTCCACCTTCTTGACCGAGGGGTTCAGGGACTCGAGGGTCAGCACCTTCTCCCGCTGAGCCAGACCGTTCTCTGCCATCCCTGGCTGGCTCACCTGCTGCTGTAGGGCCCTGCGAAGCAAGAAGGGAGCAGGGCTGAGGGACGGGCTCAGGAACGCCTCCGTCCAGAGCCTGGCACCGGGGAGAAGGCTGAGGCCCAGAACGGCCCTGGCCAGCCCATGCCTTGGCATCGCCCTTCAGGGGAACATTGGCCCTGACTGCTTCGGCGGCTGGGAGTAAAGTCCTGGCTGAGATCTGGGCAGGGGCGGGGCAGGAGCTGGGCAGGTGGCAAAGGTCTACGCATTCCCAAGCAGGGGAAATCAAAAGGGTGCCCGGCTGGAGGTGGAAAGGAGACGAAAGGAGGCTCCAGCTCTCCTCTGCAATCCAGGGCTGGGGGCTGGCTGCCTTCCCTGCAACTGGGGGGTCCACTGACTGCCTGCCCTGCCCCAGGGGAGACGGGCACCTACCCAGCTCAGCTACCAGGCAGGGGAAGAGGCAAGCTGGTTCCCACACAGGAGGGGAAAGCGCAGCTCCTTTTAATCCAGGGCAAGAGGGAGGAGACTCTGGGCTGCAAGGAAGAAAGAGCCACATTGTAGAGCAGGACTGAAAGGGACCTGCCATCTCGCCTTCGGGAACAAAGGCAGAAAGCAAACTCTCTCCCCGCACCCTCCTGCCTCCCACAGAGACTTTCACTGGGCCTGCCTGGGCAGGGTGCCATTATGGGATGGAGAGGGGTTGGGAGGAGAAGCTCAAACAGAGGGGTAAGAATGCTCAGGGGCCCGTTGGGGAGCAGAAGGGGGCCCCTGTCATTTCCTGGGTCAGGGTTATGTAAGAGGGACAGCAAAGGATTCACACGAAAATTGCTCCTGATGAATTAGGAAGAATTTTGACACCACGAGTTGCTTGCAAAATTGAGGGTTCTGTGGACCTGTTTGCCAGACGCGCATCAGCCAGCCTCATCTTGGCCCGTCCAGGATTCGAGCACACCCAGAGCTCAATAGTCGGAAGCCCCCAGGCTGGCATCTCGACCAGAGCAGGTGGAGAACTGCTGCCAGCTGCTCTGTTCATGACATTTATATCCCACCTTCCCTGCAAGTTGTTCAAGGCGTAGTCCTCCCTTCCTTGGTTTAATTTCTGCGTACGCTTTGGGCAAGCAAATCAGGATGGACGCTCAGTAAATGGGTCGTATGGAGTGGCGCAAAAAGTCTGGTGCTTTGCTGGTGTCGCGACTTTGTTGTGCCACGGCAAAAGAACTTGAATCTGTTTTAAACACACAAATGTAAAGGTCTGGCCTGCACTTCAATGCCTCCTGCAAAATACCGACAGCCTGGAGGCAACCTCGTTATAAGCAGCTTCCTATTCCCCCAGTTTCTGCATACCCATCAACTGTCCCCTTTCTCCCGGGGCAGCCGCGGAAACGATTCATCAGTCACACTTTCTGCCGGTGTCCCAGCAAATCCTGGTTTTTCCAATTGGGAAGAGGCAGCTCTAGGGGAGCTCACCTGGCACCCGAGCAAAAGGCACTCATTTTATGACCAGGTATTCTGGCAGGAGACAGCTAACCAGCGTCAGAGCGACTGACTAAAAAACGAGCACCCCAATTTGGATCCTCTGGATGTTGGAGGATCTGGTTTCTGGTGGCATCCCTGTGCCCAGGGATGGAGCTACATTTCTGGTGCGCTGAAGCCTAAACGGCTTCACAAACGGCAGTGTGATCTGGGTAAGCACTGTTATCTTCTTCAAGTAATAATAATACTAATAATAATTTATTATTTATACCCGGCCCATCTGGCTGGGCTTCCCCAGCCACTCTGGGCAGCTTCCAAAACAATATTAAAACACAGTAATGCACCCAACATTAAAAGTTTCCCTAAACAGGGCTGCCTTCAGATGTCTTCTAACAATCTGGTAGTTGTTGTTCTCTTTGACATCTGGTGGGAGGGCGTTCCATGGGGCAGGTGCCACCACTGAGAAGGCCCTCTGCCTGGTTCCCTGTAACTTGGCTTCTCGCAGCGAGGGAACCGCCAGAAGGCCCTTGGCGCTGGACTTCAGTGTCCGGGCAGAACGATGGAGGTGGAGATGCTCCTTCAGGTATACTGGACCAAGGCCGTTTAGGGCTTTAAAGGTCAGCACCAACACTTTGATTTGTGCTCAGAAACGTACTGGGAGCCAATGTAGGTCTTTCAAGACTGGTGTTATGGGGTCTCAGCGGCTGCTCCCAGTCACCAGTCTAGCTGCCGCATTCTGGATTAGTTGTAGTTTCCGGGTCACCTTCAAAGGTAGCCCCACGTAGAGCGCACGGCAGTAGTCCAAGCGGGAGATGACCAGAGCATGCACCACTCTGGCGAGACAGTCTGCGGGCAGGGAGGGTCTCATCCTGCGTACCAGATGGAGCTGGTAAACAGCTGCCCTGGAGACAGAATTGACAAGGGGGTTGTTCCACGACAGATCGCCACAGATGAAGCCGTTGGGAATGGTCTTTTGGAGTTTGGAGATGAGGTGCCATCCATATGCTGATGACACTGCACCCTATTTCTCCAGAACATCTGAATCAGAAGAGGCTGTGCAACCCCTGGGTTCTTGCCTGCACGAAATGTCGAAACAGATGAGGGCAAACAAGCTGAACTTGAATCCTGGCAAGACGGAGGATTTGGGGGCGAGTAGCTCCCAGGTCCAAGAAACTGGTTCTGCCTGCCCAGGATGGGGTTGCTGTCCCCAGCAAGGAGTAGGTTCACAGTCTGGGGGGTTTCTGGGTCCAGCACTGTCCAGGGATCCTGGTACATGTGTTGGAGACATCAAGACTGGATTACTGCAATGCACTCTATGTAGGGCTTCCCTGGGGCTGGATCCGGAAGCGGCAGTGAGTGCAGAATACTGCGGCACAATTGCCACCTGGAATGGGGGCCTGCCAGCACCTAACAGAACCAGGCAGAGGGCCTTCTCGGTGGTGGCACCAGCCCTGTGAAATGCTATGCCATCAGATATCAAGGAAATAAACAACTATCTGACTTTTAGGAGGCAGCCCTGTTTAGGGAAAATTTTAATTTTCAGAAAGCCACGACGAAGCTCCTTATGGGGTCCTTGCCGCAGGATCACATTCATTCAGTGCTTTACCAACTGCACTGGCTCCCAGTGGAGAACAGGGTCAGGGTCAGGTTTAAGGTGCTGGTTTTGACCTTTAAAGCCCTACGTGGCCTAGGACCCACGTACCTATGGGACTGCCTCTCCTGGTTTGCCCCGCAGAGGACCTTAAGGTCCGCAAATGACAATGTTTTGGAGGTCCCAAGTCACAAGGTGGTTAGATTGGGCTCAACGAGGGCCAGGGCCTTTTCAGCACTGGCCCCGACTTGGTGGAACGCTCTGTCACAATAGACTAGGGCCCTGCAGGACTTTACATTTTTCCGCAGGGCCGGCAAGACAGAGCTGTTCCGCCTGGCCTTTGGTTTGGACTCGGTCTGACCTTTTTGTTTCCCTCCCCTTATGGTTTTGACTTTTAAAATGAGGCTGCATTTTAAATTGCATTTTAACCTGTATTTTAAATTGGTCCCCAATTTAAATACAGCTCGGCTCTGGCCGGGAAGGGTGGGGTATAAATAAATTTTTGTTGTTGTTGTTGTTGTTGTTGTTGTTGTTATTATTATTATGTGAAGTTTTATTCTGTTTTTAATCTGTTGGCAGCTGCCCAGAGGGGCTGGGGAAACCCAGCCGGATGGGCAGAATATAAATAAATTATTATTATTATTATTATTATTATTATTATTATTATTATTATTACTATTACTACTACTACTACCTGGGAATTTCAGGGCCCCTTTGGAGATTGGCACCCTTCCCCTCACCTGCCATTGCTCCATGCTCAGGTGGCCCCCGGCTCCCCTCTCATTCCGCCTGGGGGATGAGAAACCCCATCCTTCCCTCGCCAGAGCCTGAACTTGGGTGCCTGTGACTCCAGGGGGTTCTTTTGCCTTGTGAGGGACAAAGCAGAACCTTCCGGAACAGAACATCAGGAGAATTCTCAGGGTCAGTGCAAATGGCAAGAGGCGGCCCAGGAAGGCAGAGACCCCATGAGCTCCTCTGGGACATCCGTTCCGATGCAACAGTGTCTGTGACATTTATTTATCCATTTATGAAAATTCTATTCTGCTTTCCTCAATGACAAACTGTTATGTACTGAGTTGAATAGGATCCAAACTGCAGCAGTCTGATTGGTCCTAGAACGATAGGATCCAAAAGGCAGCAGTCTGATTGGTCCTAGAACAATAGGATTCAGAATGCAGCAGTCTGATTGGTCCTAGAACAATGCAGCAGTATGATTGGTTGGCAGGAACCACCCAATCATGCTCCAGATAGAAGTGAATCCACAACCTGATTGGCTTACAGTAGAATTCCGGAATTAGCCAATCATGTGCAGCCCATTGTGTAAATAATGTATATAAAGCAGATACCTTGAGGGGACTTCCATTCATTCCTCCTCACCACTATGAGCTGAATAAAGAGCATGAAATCACTTTGCGACTCTGAGTATACTTCACAAACCTAGACAGCATCTTAAAAAGCAGAGACATCACCTTGCCAACAAAGGTCTGTATAGTTAAAGCCATGGTTTTCCCAGTAGTGATGTATGGAAGTGAGAGCTGGACCATAAAGAAGGCTGATCGCCGAAGAATGGATGCTGTTGAATTCTGGTGCTGGAGGAGACACTTGAGAGTCCCATGGACTGCAAGAAGATCCAACCTCTCCATTCTGAAGGAAATCAGCCCTGAGTGCTCACTGGAAGGACAGATCCTGAAGCTGAGGCTCCAAGACTTTGGCCACCTCATGAGAAGAGAAGACTCCCTGGAAAAGACCCTGATGTTGGGAAAGATGGAGGGCACAAGGAGAAGGGGACGACAGAGGACAAGATGGTGGGACAGTGTTCTTGAAGCTACCAGCATGAGTTTGACCAAACTGCGGGAGGCAGTGGAAGAGAGGAGGGCCTAGCGTGCTCTGGTCCAGGGGGTCACGAAGAGGCAGACACGACTAAACAACAACACACTCTGCTAAGGAACTAGCTAGTGCAAGTTAGGAAGGATATTAACAAACAATATATCTTCTCCTGCCTCCCTGAACATTCCCACATCAGAAGCTGAAGGGGTAACAGGGCTTAGTGAACGGGGAGAGTTTGTGGCAGAGAGAAGTCCAGACTCAGAGGCAGAAGTGGAAGCAGGAGAAGAGAGAGGCCAAGAGGCAGAAATGAGTCTGTTAGAGAAGAAGCATGGGTGTCTCTCCCCCCCCCTGCAACAACTCCCCTCCCCGCTGGTCTCCCAGGACCAGAAGAGGCATGAAGAGGGTGGTGGAGAAGTTCACTTCCTGCAGGCATAGTCTCCAATTGTTTGGGGGAAATATTGGAGGGCAGGGGACTTAGATGGCTGTGGCGAGAAAGAGCAGCAGAACCTGAAAGAGCAGAACCAGGAATCCGCAACAGAATGAAAAACTTGCTTGTAAAGGAAAGTTTTCCGTGGCCGGTGCCAGCCAAAGAAAGAGGAAGGGAGAACTTTCTTTATGTATGCTACAACAGCAGCAAGAATACTCATCGCAAAGTATTGGAAGATACAAGATCTACCCACTCTGGAAGAATGGCAGACGAAGCTGATTGACTTTATGGGATTGGCAGAAATGACTGGCAGAATCCGTGACCAGGGAGAAGAGTCGGCAGAAGAAGAATGGAAGAAATTCAAGGACTACTTACAAAAACACTGCAATATTAATGAATGTTGAGTGATGTTGGATTGAAATTAAGTGGTTTCTAGCTGTAATCGTACAAAAGAATATGAAAAAATGGTTCTTTTTTCTTTGTATATAAGTAAAAGTTTAAGCTACAATAATTTAAGAAGATGGATAGAAAATAAGGGGTTTTTTAACTGTAATGCTATGAGATAAGGATTTGCTGGATAAACAATTTGAACTGGAATACAAGAAGGGGAGGCATGAGGGAAATATGTTATTGAAAAATAAGTTATGAACTTTATGTGTTTTTATTATTTTTTCTTTTTAATTTTTTCTTTGTTTGTATAAAATGGAAAATTCTAATAAATATCTTATAAAAAAAAGACGCTAACCTCTTGAGGCAGGGGGTTCCACACCTGAAGGGTCTCTCCCTCGCTGCCTCAGGAGAACTATGTCGCAGGGTCTCTCAGGAGGGTCTTTGCAGCTCATCTGACAGGGTGGGCAGGTTCCCAGAGGCAATCGTCCAAGTAACTTGGGGTAACTTTGAGACATTAAGAAGTGGGTGATTTGAGGGCTTTCTCATGGCCCAGGCAGTTCCCGTCAGGTTCCAGAGGCTGTAGCAAAAGTTGGTCTAAGAAAGGAAGTCATTTGAAGCCATCCCTCCTTCCTCTGGTCTATCTGCAGGCCCAGAATTATCGCACGGTGTCAGAAATGCAGGCTGTGGAGTGCACTGAATCAACTGGAAGAGCTTTTCTGGCTGCATGGCTAGAAGCTGGAGATAAGAAGCTGTGGGAGCCACACCCAGAGAATTTGCAAAAACCTGTCCATGGGCTGCTCAACGGGACTTGTGGAAATGTTACAACCACCGTCCAGCCTGCAGTTGTCAGAGGATGGTACAGATAACTGGAAAAGGTCTAGAGGAAGTTATGAACTGTTGTTGTTGTTGTTTAGTCGTGTCCGCCTCTTCGTGACCACCTGGACCAGAGCACGCCATGCCCTCCTGTCTTCCACTGCCTCCCTCATGCTGGTCGCTTCGAGAACACTGTCCCACCATCTTGTCCTCTGTCGTCCCCTTCTGCTTGTGCCCTCCATCTTTCCCAACATCAGGGTCTTTTCCAGGGAGTCTTCTCTTCTCATGAGGTGGCCAAAGTCTTGGAGCCTCAGCTTCAGGATCTGTCCTTCCAGTGAGCACTCAGGACCGATTTCCTTCAGAATGGATAGGTTTGATCTTCTTGCAGTCCATGGGACTCTCAAGAGTCTCCTCCAGCACCAGAATTCAAAAGCATCCATTCTTCGGCGATCAGCCTTCTTGATGGTCCAGCTCTCACTTCTATACATCACTACTGGGAAAACCACGGCTTTAACTATACAGACCTTTGTCGGCAAGGTGATGTCTCTGCTTTTTAAAATGCTGTCTAGGTCTGTACTTGGCAGCAATAGGTGCAGAAGGGGGAAATGGTGTGATAAATTCATCCATTTTTCTACATGTGTTACAGGTCCCTCATGCCAGGCCAAATCCACCCAGTCTGAGCTTAAGGGGCTAGTCTAGCATCCTGGACCAGGCTTCGCAGATGGTGTTCTGGGGAACAGAGAGGTTGTCTTTCTCCTCTTTCAGAGTACTCTCAAGACAACCTTATAATGATTCTGATTTGCTTGCACAAAGCTTAAGCAGAGGTTAGATCGCATCTGGTCTTTATTGATCATTCACCCTTCTTTGCTATTGAGGTGTTTCTGTGCCTTCAGTCAATCATTCACCCTAGTTTTCAAGGCATTTCTCCATCACTCGCCAAATTGCAAAATGTGTGTGTGTGTATTGCACCAAAACAGCAGAATACTTGATTCTTCTTCGAGGGCACAAAGCTAAACTTTTGACATGCACTTGAATCCCACTTGCAAATACTGATCTCCTAGAACATGGGTAGGCAAACTAAGGCCCGGGGGCCGGATCCGGCCCAATCACCTTCTAAATCCAGCCCGTGGACAGTCCAGGAATCAGCGTGCTTTTACATGAATAGAATGTGCCCTTTTATTTAAAATGCATCTCTGGGTTATTTGTGGGGCACAGGAATTCGTTCATTCCCCCCTCCAAAAAAATATATAGTCTGGCCCCCCACCAGGTCTGAGGGACAGTGGTCCAGCCCCCTGCTGAAAAGGTTTGCTAACCCCTGTCCTAGAAGCACACAGAACTCTCTCTGCATCCCAGCAGAGTCACCGAGCATGGCTGCTGCACCCTGGAAGATTTAGGGCAGACAAAAATATCTGAATATTCACACAGGGATTTGTTAAACTGTGGAACTCACTGCCACAAGAGGCTAGGACGGCCACCAACTTGAATAGCTTTTTTTTTTTTTTAAGGCTCCTAGTCATGACAATTGCATGCTAGGAAGGAAGGAAGGAAGGAAGGAAGGAAGGAAGGAAGGAAGGAAGGAAAAGGAAGGAAGGAATGGATTTTTTTGGGGGGGGGTTATGGCCAAACAGCCAGCATACTAAAACCAGAAATTCTGCATAGTTCTTTACAAAAACGACAGAAATGATCAGAGTGGATTTTAACCATGAATATACGTATTAAATAGACTTAAAATGTGTATCCAAAGAAATAAGAACTTTTTTTAAAGGCTCTCTCAAGGGCTGGTAGTCACGACACCTGCATGCTCTGCGCAGGATCATGAGCGCGTAAGGAGAACCTGCTGATTGGCGACTGTGAGAAAGACACTTCCCATGGTCTAGAGGTCCCGGGCCCTAAGGAAGCCAGACTATCCTCCCCCAGGGCCAGGGCCTTCTCAGTGATGGCTCCGACCTGGTGGGATGCTCTGTCCCAGGAGACCAGGGCTCTGCAGGATTTAACCTCCGTCCGCAGGGCCTGTAAGACAGAGCTATTCCGCCTGGCTTTCAATTGGAACTTAGCCGAATCTTTTATTCCCCTTCCTTCCCTCCCCCTCCCCTTTTTATGAAGATTCCCCGCTCTGAGACCCCACAGCTCATTCTCCCCTGGCCTCCACACTGGCCCAAGTAGGACCAATTCAGCCAGCTAGCCCTGGGGATTATCTAATTGATTTTTGATTTTTATTGTTACTCAAGTTTTTATACTGTATTTTATGCTGCTTTTACAATTAAGTATTTTAAAGTGTTTTACATTTGTTGTTAGCTGCCCTGAGCCCGGTTTTTGAACCGGGAAGGATGGGGTATAAATAATAAAAAATTATTATTATTATTATTATTATTATTATTATTATTATTATTATTTATTATTCCTGGAGGCCTGCACTCTGATCCACAGGCTCCCCTTCTTGCCTGCTCCTCTGGGGAGACCTGCTTGCTCTCACAAACGGGAAGGTTGTTGCAAGGAGCTTCTGTTTGCAAGAAGGTGTTTTCCTTAAGTGCCAGGGCACCGGTGTCAGAGAAACATGGCATGGAAAGCTTGCACAGCCTCTCCTTCGCTGAGCAAACAGAGATAAGGCCATCCTGGCGAGGGGGGAAAGGTCTATTGGCTGAGCAGCCGCTGGCTCAGTCGCTGCTATTCTGGGATAGCTCCCTTGTCCCAGTGGGTTACGTTTACTGGGAAAGGGGAAAAACCTGGGTACTCTCTGGACCCCACAAACTGCTGGGGAAATGTGAGCATTTGGAACAAGGGGGGGGCCTTTATTGGACCCGATGGGGCCACATCCATCTCTTCCTAACCCCCCAAGCCAGCTTGGGCAGGTGGGTGGGGCGGCCCAGCTGTGAATCCTCTGTCTTCATAATGACACCAGGTGACAGACGCCTGTCAAAGTCCCTCTTGCTTCTGAAACAGCCAATAACCAGATGGCTGTCAGGCATTGTATAATAATAATAATAATAATAATAATAATAATAATAATAATAATATATTATTTATACCCCGCCCATCTGCCCATCTGGCTGGGCTTCCCCAGCCACTCTGGGCGGCTTCCAACACAATATTAAAATACAATAGTCTATTAAACATTAAAAGCTTCCCTGAGCAGGACTGCCTTCAGATGTCTTCTAAAAGTCTTGTAGTTGTTGTTCTCTTTGACATCTGATGGGAGGGCGTTCCACAGGGCGGGCGCCACCACCGAGAAGGCCCTCTGCCTGGTTCACTGTAACTTGGCTTCTTGCAGTGAGGGAATCGCCAGAAGGCCCTCGGATCTGGACCTCAGTGTCCGGGCAGAACGATGGGGGTGGAGACGCTCCTTCAGGTATACTGGACCGAGGCCGTTTAGGGCTTTAAAGGTCAGCACCAACACTTTGAATTGTGCTCAGAAACGTACTGGGAGCCAGTGTAGGTTTTTCAAGACCGGTGTTATGTGGTCTCGGCGGCCACTCCCAGTCACCAGTCTAGCTGCCGCATTCTGGATTAGTTGCAGTTTCCAGGTCACCTTCAAAGGTAGCCCCACATAGAGTGCATTGCAGTAGTCCAAGCAGGAGAGAACTAGAGCATGCACCACTCTAGCGAGACAGTCTGCGGGCAGGTAGGGTCTCATCCTGCGTACCAGATGGAGCTGGCAGACAGCTGCCCTGGACACAGAATTGACCTGCACCTTCATGGACAGCTGTGAGTCCAAAATGACTCCCAGGCTGCGCACCTGGTCCTTCAGGGGCACAGTTACCCTATTCAGGACCAGGGAGTCCTCCACACCAGCCCGCCCCCTGTCCCCCAAAAACAGTACTTCTGTCTTGTCAGGATTCAACCTCAATCTGTTAGCCGCCATCCATCCTCCAACCGCCTCTGTGATTAGGGAATCACAGAATCATAGAACTGTAGAGTTGAGGGGGAGACCCTGAGGATCATGCAGGAAGATGCAGCTGTCCCAGATGGGATTCGAACCTGCAACCTTGGACTTATCTGCACCATGCTCTACCCAGCTGAGCTATGCAGGAAGGCTTTTTAGCCACACTGTGCCTGTCCCTTGAGAAGCAGGTGATTCGCTTTTAAGGCTAAGGCTACCATTGGGATCCCTTCCAATCTACAGTCCTAGGGCTCTATCACCTGGAGGCAGGATCCTGAACCTGCGGCAGACAAATCAGGGCACCTGGGGCAACAGCTGATGCAGCAAGCGTTCGTTGACCCCAGACACCCCACCCCATCACCTGCCTGCCCTGCCCTTTGCTCCATTACTCCCTGTCCAAACTCCAGAGAAAAGGAGCTGAGGTTGCTGCCCGTTTTTCTGCCATGTGCTTAAACAGCCGGGAGACAGGCAGAATTACAACAGGTGCAGCTTTCCCCTTCCAAATGCTAGGAATAATAATAATAATAATAATAATTTATTTGTACCCCGCCACTATGGGCGGCTTCCAACAAAGACCAAAAATACACTAAAATGCCACACATTAAAAACTTCCCTGAACAGGGAAGAGCTTCCACAGCGGGATTTCTGCCGGCCCTCCAAATGCCCTTTTAAATTATTTTCCATTGCAGAGGGTTAGACTAGATGTCCTTTGGAGGTCCCCTTCCAACTCTACAGTTCTGGGATTCGATGAGCCGTGAGTGGAAATGGAATTGTCGGGGGTACGTGAGCGAGAGAGGGAGAAAGGGAGCGGCGATTGACTCACGTAAATCTTCAAATCTGAAGAGCTGTCCCGTGGAAGGTGGAGCAAGCTTGTTTTCTCCCGCTCTGGAGGGCAGGACTCGAACCCATGGCTTCAAGTCACAAGGAAGGAGATTCTGACTCGGAAGATGGCGGACTCTCCTTCCTTGGAGGTTTTTAAGCAGAGGTCGGATGGACATCTGTCAGGGATGCTTTTGAGGAAGTGCCCCAAAAAGTCTGGGAACTTCTGGTCTAGGTAGCACAGTTCACATAATTGCAGAGCAATTTAGTCATCTGAGAACACTCAATCAGCAAACAGAGACAGGAGACTTAAAATATTGCCATTTAAACCCAGTTTCTTTTCAGGTATGTCCCTGGACTGAGGAATGAAACATTTCCTGAGGCATTATGAGGCAAGAGACCTCAGTGGATGCCTGTTTCTCTCTCTTAGGCAATGCAGGTGGTTAGTGCACTGATAATTAATGTCCTCGTTTTAAATTGGTTTTAATGCGCTAACCCGCCAGGGAACCTTGGGGTGAAGGGCAGATAATAAACAAACTAATTAAGAATAATACTGGTAATTAATATGACTGCACCCAACGAGATCAACTGGCTCTTGCAGGCAGATTACTGCCAACCCGCTTGTCCTTTACCACCAACACCCAGGTCTCAACACACAGGCAGCACCCAGAACCTCCGTGCCCGCATTTTACTTTTATGTGGGTCATTTATGTTTTACCAGTTGCACTGGCTCCCGGTGGAGTATAGGGTCAGGTTCAAGGTGCTGGTCTTGACCTTTAAAGCCCTTTGTGGCTTAGGGCCCTCATATCTACAGGACTGCCTCTCCTGGTCTACCCCGCAGAAGACCCCCACAGAAGGTCCATGAATAATCACAGTTTAGAGGTCCCGGGCCCTAAGGAAGTTAGATTATCCTCCCCCGGGGCCAGGGCCTTCTCAGTGATGGCTCCGACCTGGTGGAATGCTCTGTCCCATGAGACCAGGGCCCTGCAGGATTTAACTTCCTTCCGCAGAGACTGTAATACAGAGCTGTTCCGCCTGGCTTTCAACTTGAACTTAGCCTGATCTTTTGTTCCCCTTCCTTCCCTCCCTCTCCCCTTTTTATGAAGATTCCCCACTCTGGGATCCCACAGCTCATTCTCCCCTGGTCTCCTCGCTGGCCCAAGTAGGACTAATTCAGCCAGCTAGCCCTGGGGATTATCTAATGCTTAAAGTTAAAGGTAAAGGGACCCCTGACCATTAGGTCCAGTCGTGGCCAACTCTGGGGTTGCAGCGCTCATCTTGCTTTATTGGCCGAGGGAGCCGGCGTACAGCTTCCGGGTCATGTGGCCAGCAGGACTAAGCCGCTTCTGGCGAACCAGAGCAGTGCATGGAAATGCCGTTTACCTTCCTGCCGGAGTGGGACCTATTGATCTACTTGCACTTTCAAACTGCTAGGTTGGCAGGAGCAACAGGAGCTCACCCCGTCACGGGGATTCGAACCGCCGACCTTCTGATTGGCAAGTCCTAGGCTCTGTGGTTTAACCCACAGTGCCACCCACGTCCCATCTAATGCTTATTTCCCCTAAATTGAATTCTGAATTTTGAATTTTATTGTTATTCATGTTTTTATACTGTATTTTATGCTGTTTTTATAATTAAGTGTTTTAAATTTGTTGTTAGCCGCCCTGAGCCCGGTTTTTGGACTGGGAAGGGTATAAATAAATTTATTATTATTATTATCCACAAAAGATACAAATCGTAGAGTTGGAAGGGACCCTGAGGGTCATCTAGTCCAACCCCCTGCGAGGCAGGAATATTCAGCTGCCCTGTTCGGGAACTGAACCTGCAACCTTGGTATTATCAGGACCACGCTCTAGCTAACTGAACTATCCAGGGCATCCCACTGGATGGGGCAATGCCAGGATCAAGGGCAGAGCAGAGCCAGGTGGGTCTTGGCAAACCCAACCCCCCCTCAGAGCTGGCTGGGAGAAGAGGGAGGTGTCCTCCTGCAGCCTCTCGATAGGCTCTCAGTGGGTGGGTGTGTCTGAGCCTCATCCTGCACCCAGGCCTGCGGTTGTAGAACTGACCGTTCATTTTGCAATTCCTGATCTGGGTCGCAGGGCTGGGACTGCTCCCTGCAATATTTGATTTTATTCTCTTCCTGCAATGACTAATTGGCCCTCCCAAGTTTACAATTCTGCGGTTCTATTATTCTACTACATTTATATAAAGGTGACCAGATTTTTGTTCAATGAATCCGGGGACACTTTTCAACTCCAATGGATTTTGTATGGGGACTGATTTGCAAATCTGGGGACTGTCCCTGGGAAACAGGGACGTCTGGCAACCTCAATTTCTGTTCCCACTTTCCTCTGAGGACCTCAAGGTGGCTAGTCACAGTTTTTCTTCTCTATGCCCCTGCCACCCGGTGGAAGAGGAGGAGGCGTTGGGTGGGCATGGAGCGGGCATACAATGGCAAGGCATTTCCTCTTTGGCCTCTAGCAGAGAAATGGTGCGCAGAACTGGGCGCCCTTCTCCAGTCCCAGCGAATGAGCCAGAACGGACGGCTGCAAATTTAATACATAAAATAAAATGCCTCTCCACCTCCCCAGGAGAGCAGCACAGCTCTGTTCTCCTTGAAAGTCAGGTGCCTCTCAGCTCCCAAAGGACCACACATGGGCAGGGGGCCACACAGACCCATGGACTGATCTCCAGGCCCCCCACTTGGCCAGCACAGAGCTCTGAGCACCTCTGTGGGCAGGAAAGAAGATTGACATGGTGTTATGTACTGAGTTGAATAGGGTCCAGAATGCAGCAGTCTGATTGTCCAAGAACAATAGGATCCAGAATGCAGCAGTCTGATTGGTCCTAGAACAGTAGGATCCAGAATGCAGCAGTCTGATTGGTCCTAGAACAATAGGATCCAGAATGCAGCAGTCTGATTGGTCCTAGAACAATAGGATTCAGAATGCAGCAGTCTGATTGGTCCTAGAACAATAGGATTCAGCAGTCTGATTGGTCCACAGGAGCCACCCAATCCAGCTCCAGGTGGAATTGAATCCACAACCTGATTGGCCTACAGGAGAATCCCGGAATTAGCCAATCACGTGGGGCCCATTGTGTAAATAATGTATATAAGGCAGACATTTTGGGGGAACTCCCATTCCTCCTCACCACTATGAGCTGAATAAAGAGCATGAAATCCACACTCGATTCCGAATCTATCTCAGCAAGGGTGCCCCCTGGCTTTGGCTGCTGCCCCCGGATGGCTAGGACCAGCGGCCCCCAAACTTTTCCGGGGCCCCACACCTCCTCAGTTCCATCAACTCCTCCCTGGCGCCTGCTACCCTATAAAAAGATTTGTTCAGAATAGTGATTTGCACGACCCACTAAGGCAGATAACGACAGAGTAAGGTTCAAGCCAGGAACGATTAATTGTGCACTGCTTGTTTTCTCTTGCTCTGGAGGGAAGGACCCGATCCAATAGATTCACATTTCCGGGGAGGAGATTCCAAATGGACATCGGGAAGAACTTTCAGGCGGCAAGAGCTGTCCAACAGTGGACCTGACTCCCTGGGAAAGTTGTGGACTCTTCTGCATCTTTTATACAGAGGTGAATGGTCACCTGTCAGGGATCCTTCAGCTGTGTCCCCTGCACTGCAGACAGCTGGACTAGATGACCCCTTGGGGTCCCTCCCATCCCTACAACGCCGTTATTTATTCAAAATCCAGTTAAGGCTATTGAGTTGAATCGATTCAAGAAAACTGACGCGCTTTATCCAGATTTTCAGAGTGTCATTTAAAAGCTCCTGTGCCCCTGCTGCCCCCTTGCCCCACCCCAGATAATCCCACCACCACCCACTTTGGGACCCCCGTGCTTGGAATATGAGCCTCTGAATATTTCGTTGTGCAGCCCCTGGCAATTGCAAGGGTGGAGCAAAGAAGATCTCCGCTGTCCTTATATTATGTCCCACATCTCTTGCCCAATCAGTCATAACCGATTGAACCTGTTCATCCTTTGTATGCCGCTCCAACAACAAATTATACATTTTAGACATATTCTTAACTTTAGCATCTAACAACTCTGTTTCCAATTTGGTTTTTTCTGTTGCAAAACCATTTCTCCTATCCGTCAAATATATTTCATTAATTTGATAATATTGCAACCAATTCACTTTATCTTTAATTTGTTCAAATGGTTTGAATTTAAAACCTTCCTGATCCTCTAACAACAAATCTGAGCACCTCAACCATTTATTTTCCATATTTAACTTTTTGGGGGCCTGTGCTTCCGTTGGCGAAATCCATTTTGGTGTTTTTCTTACGAAGAGATCTTAGTAAGCAAAGAAGATCTCCGCTGTCCTGAGCAAGCCTGACTCTCGCAGCCAAAGACAGGAGTCGTGGCATTGCCCCTTCCCTCCTCTGCCCTGCCTTACCTGTGCCAGGCTGCAGAGGGTGCTGATGGGCACTGCCCCCCAGACCTGCTGCCTCTTCCTCCTCCTCCTCCTCCGTCGCTCGCTCTCTTCCTGACAGCAGCCTCTCCTGGGCTCCTTCGCTGTCCCAGCCAGGCGACCTCTTGGCAGCTCTCCTCCTCCAGCCAAGCGCCCCCTCCGTCCCTCCCTCCCTCCCAGGCAGCCGGACAGGCTGGTCTGACCTTTGCCAGAGCAGCTGCCTCCAGGGCCAGCCCCCAAGAGGCTCAGCCACTAAATTTAAATCCTGCCGGCTGCCTGCAGTGCACCCGCCACCCAGGACCAAAGCCACCCTCCTAGGAGAGACCCACAACTCTCCAGGCCCCAGTTCCCTAGAGGGCAAGCAGGTATGCACACACACAAACACACACACACAACCCTCGGGATTCATCTCTCTCACACACTCAGACCTTGCTTTCAGGGACAGAGCTCAGCCTCAGAAGCATGAGTGCGCTGTGCATATGCAGAGTGCTATTTGCTTGCAACGGATTCAGGCACAGGCTGTCCAGAGTCCTGTTGATTTGTTGGCTTGGTTTACATTCTCCAGCAAAGAAAAAGGAAGTTTTCTGGGCTCCTCGCAGATAAGACAGAGAACAACTTCCATGTTCATGAAATAATCCCTCCAAACACACACACAGTACCTATGATTTTTAGGTTATCACCTGGGAAAGTAGCTCATCTAAGTAGCTCATCTCTGCTACCTTGTGCCTATAATTATTCGTGAAAAGGGTTTCAGGAGCAAACCCCCCCCCCCAAAAAAACCCCACATCTTCTGCCTTGTGGAACACCTTCAGGAGAAGAAAAGGCTCGACGAAAGAAGAATGGCGGATGAAATTGATGGACTATGCAGAACTGGCTAAATTAACAGGAAGGATTCGAAACCTGCGAGATCAGAGATTCTTAGAAGACTGGAGCAAATATACGAACTATTTGAAAAGCAATTGTAACGAACAGATTACGCTAGTAGGACTACAAGAAGTTCTGTAAGGAGTACTATTTGAAATATTGCAAGAAAGACTATGAGGAGAATTATTAGTTAATGATAATCAAGAGTAATAGAGAAATTAAGAAATGCAGAATAAGTGATAAAGAATGGAAAATCATCAGAGGCGTTGACGGAAGTCTAAAATAGTGTACTGTATAAGATAAGAAGTTATGTTATATGATTGTTGGAAATGATATTAAAAATATTAATGAAAATGTATATTTAAAAAAGGAGAAGAAAAGGCTCAGGATTAAACCCTACGCAGATCTGGACTCCCTAAGGCAGTTGGTTGGTATGTATTGGATGGTATGTATTGGATGGTATGTATGTGTTGCTTTGCATTCCTTCGGACCCCCTCAGTGCGGCTGAGAGGGGGGCCTTGTCAGCTGGGCAGCCCAGGACCTCCAGACCCCCTGCCCAGTTTGCGCTCCACGGAGGTCACTTTGGTGCCGCTAACACAGCACAAACGACAAGTTGCCGGTTTCTGCAGCCACAGCAGGCGCTGCGATTCTCCATTGGTTTATCATCATCATCATCATTATCATTATCATTCATCTTAATTACGGTCCAGAGACCCAACAAATCGTTGCAAAGCAGCTTGCAAAAATATATCATTTGCCCGATAATAAATGCTGGAAATGTAAGGAAGTGGAAGGTACATTTTTTCACCTATGGTGGACGTGCCCAAAGATTAAGGCCTTTTGGGAAATGATCTATAATGAAATGAAAAAGATATTCAAGTATACTTTCCTGAAAAAACCAGAGGCTTTTCTCTTGGGTATAGTCGGCCATTTGGTGCCAAAGAAGGATAGAATCTTTTTTATGTATGCTACAACGGCAGCAAGAATACTCATAGCAAAGCACTGGAAGACTCAAGATTTACCCACTCTGGAAGAATGGCAGATGAAGTTGATTGACTGTATGGGATTAGCAGAAATGACCGGCAGAATCCGCGACCAGGGAGAAAAGTCAGCAGAAGAAGATTGGAAGAAATTTAAGGAATACCTACAGAAATATTATAAAACTAATGAACTTTGAAAAGATGTTGGTTTGAACTTTGGTGGTCTCCAGCTGTTATGATAAAGATAATGGGGATTATAATTGTTTTTGTTACTAAATTTAAAAAAGTTGAGTGGAAAATAAGGTGATATTTTAAAAGGAATGCTAAGAGATTAGGATTTGCTGAACTAACAAATTGAACTAGAGAACAAGAAGGGGAGGTATGAGGAAGTCAAAGAAATATGTGATTGAAAATTGTTACTGATATTGAATTGTCTTTAATTTTTTTTCTTTTTTTTCTTTTTCGTTTTGTCTTTATTTAAAATTGGAAAACTTAATAAATATTCATTAAAAAAAAAAACAAATCGTTGCAAAGCAATGCACAATTAGAGAGTCTACCTCCAGGTTAAACAAGCATTTTGTTCAGACTTAAAAATAGGGATCATTGGTTCTTGCAACCACCAATAAAAACGTTGCCACTGCTAATATTCTAGTGTTTGTCCAGTCTTCCAATAGGAACCTGACATAGTGAGCCTCTGATTATCCCAGGAAAGATTATGATGATGATGATGATGATCCGTGTCTTCAGCAAAAGGGTCTCCGTGCCCCACTCCCAGTCCAGGAGAGGGCACATTTTTCCACCCTCCCAGGATCATGTGCAGGTCACAAGCAGGAGCGAAGGAAGACAGGCGAGGACACAGAAGGAGGGCTTGAAGGAGA
Source organism: Podarcis filfolensis (assembly GCF_964270895.1). NCBI lineage: Eukaryota > Metazoa > Chordata > Lepidosauria > Squamata > Lacertidae > Podarcis > Podarcis filfolensis. Next base: position 90,090,138 of record NC_139603.1, on the reverse strand, counting down.
AAATGTCCTTTGGGGTGGCTCAGATATCAGCAGCTGGTCAAGACATTCCTCCTGTACTGCAGGAGCCTCTTTCTAGGCTTGCAAGGGGGGGGGTTGCAGAGAGAAAAGGGGGCAGCTCTCCCCCTCCCTCAGGATTTCTGCTGCTTGTCAAGCCAAGGCCTGTGTGCAGGGATTGTTCAAATGCTTTAGTTGTCAAATGAAAAAAAATTAAGGTCTTATATATATAATAAATGTTCATAAATGTACCAATCTAGCACGTACATAGATATGTGGACCACATCTCTGGAGCATCACAGGAAGACCGTCCTGAAACCATTTTGACTCCCAATCTGACCAAATGTTTTCTCTGCAAGGGGGGGGGGGTGAGGGAACCTTCCCATTGTCTCAGGAATTGGGAAATCACCATCTCAAAGGAATGGCCAGACTACCAGGAAAGGCATTATCAGATAACCTGGCAGACAGGAAAAACAACAACATTCATTTGTTTGTAGGTTCCCTATTGGTAGGAGAAAATAACAGAGGCAACCAGAGAATATTGAGAAGAAAAGCAGCTAGTAAGCCTGATCTTTATTGATCTGTTGCAACAGGGTGCTCCCCTTACCCGCAGGAAAGGAGGAGGACCCAGAACCAAGGTGTGTCCACCCTTATTTAGACATTTTAAATTCCCTGCCCTGGAGCTCAAGACCACCCGTCCATACATCATACATACATCACAGAAAAGACGGTCTACAGCAGAAATCTGAGTACGTTGTTGTTTATCTCGTCTGACAGGTTATCTGTTAATGCTCACTTGATTGGATACCCTGGGGAGCCTGGCCAGTCTTTTGTAATGATAAATACTTAGTTCCTGAGCCAGGTCACAGGCTCACACGCTATTCATCTCTTAAATGTGCCCTTAAGACAGGATTTGTGAAGGAAAAGACAATGGGGTGGCTTTTCCATTTTCCTTTGACCTTGCAGAGAAAACATTTGGTCAGGTTGGGAATCAAAAATGGTTTCAGGTCGGTCTTCCTGTACGTGCTTGGTTGGTACATTTATGAACATTTATTATATATCTAAGACTTTAAAATTCTTATCACAAGACAAACCACTATTTTGCTGCTTCTCTTCCTTCCTAGATCCCGGATGTTCAGCTACTGATTGATTGTGTGACTGCAGCACATTGTTTATTGCTTTCATTTTATGGATCAATGGTCTTGTTAGATAGTAAAATTCATGTGAAATTGCTGTTTTAGGGGTTGATTTTGAAAGTCTGGAACAGATTAATCCGCTTTGAATTACTTTCAATGGGAAAGCGTGCCTTGGTTTTGGAACGCTTTGGTTTTGGAACGGACTTCCAGAACGGATTAAGTTTGAGAACCAAGGTCCCACTGTAATTGCAAGAGGTGCCAAATAGATGGATCCAGTGCAGAGCAATGCGGGGTTGGTGGTGTAAGGGGGAGCCCAGTTCTGGGACCTCTTCCAGGGCAGGAGTGCGGACGTCATTTACCAGAAAGGCCAGGGGAGCTGGCAGGCCTTCGCCTTGCTCTGCCCTCGCAGTTCAAACGGCCACACATCTCTGCAAGGTTGTTTGCCTTTCTAATCCCATGCTAAAGGTTGCATTGCAGCAGACCAGAGACTCTTTGTTTCTTCCTCAAAGCTCTGTGTGTTTTCCAGGAAAAGGCTACGCAATGGAAAGTCAGAGTTCAACAAAGTCATGTGTTCCAGTTACAGATAGGTAGCCGTGTTGGTCTGCCATAGTCAAAACAAAAAAAAATTTTTTCTTTCCAGTAGCACCTTAAAGACCAACTAAGTTAGTTCTTGGTATGAGCTTTCGTGTGCATGCACACGAAAGCTCATGCCAAGAACTAACTTAGTTGGTCTTTAAGGTGCTACTGGAAAGACAAAGTCATGTGTGTATGAAATATATTGGATCAGCACAGATGCCTGCATTTTGGATGGGATTTTCTTGCACCACAGATCTGGGGGGCTGTCGAGATGTCGTGCAAGGGGCTAAGCACCAGTTTAGATGGCCGTTCAGCTCAGCCCTGCGCCTGGACGGCCGTGGAGAAAGCCACCATTTGCTCGGCTTAGTTTCTCTCCTGCAACAATCTCTCCGAAAGGAGTTCAGAGCGGAAGGCTGGATGCACCAGACTGCAGGAAAACAAAGCCCAAGAGCAGCCGCAGACCTTTGACTCTGGACAAACCTGCTTGGTCATGAGGATTGCTGCGCTGGTTCCTGCTTGACCTGCCTGCTGGACAAGGGGCCAGGCAGACAAGGTTGCAACATCTCGGCCGCGTGGTCAGCAGGGTCATACAGCGGGGAGAGACCTTGCAGGCTGAACCAGCAGCTGGGCTTCCAAGATGAACCCATGTGAACCAGCTCCTTCTGGTCGGCTGGAGGTTCACCACTGATGCGGCAGAGGGCAGGGGTGTGTGTGTGTGTGTGTGTGTGTGTGTGTGTGTGTGTGTGTGTGATCTTGGGTCTGGGGATCTCTGAATACCAGCTCCTGAGAGTTGCAGGTGGCCAGATCATGTCCAGCTTGCAGGACTGGCCTGATCTGGCCCAATGGTTGCCATTGGTTTGAGTTGAATTAATTTTATAATGAATGATTTTAGAGTGTTGTATTGTGTTGTACTGTTGTACTGTTTTATTGTTGTTAGCCGCCCTGAGCCCGGCTTCGGCTGGGGTGGGCGGGATATAAAGATAGATAGATAGATAGATAGATAGATAGATAGATAGATAGATAGTTATCTAGCAGCCTGGTGTTCTGTTTCATAGAGTTGTAGTGCTGGAAGGGATTCCTAGAGTCAACTAGTGCAACCCCCCAACTCAATATTCTTAACGTGAATTAAAAAGAAACTCACTTCAGTAACCTTGCATTAAAAGGGTGAGACTGTTGTAAACAAACATCTGTCCTTGTTCCCTTATGGCGTGTCCAAGAGCCCATATAGAGTTTGTACGAACAAACTTAGTTGGTCTCTAAGGTGCTACTGGACAATTTTTTTATTTTTTATTTATATTTCGACTTAGTAATGTTTCCAAGTCTGCTGTAAGGTCAGCTGGTGTTCTTACGCAAATTTTGGAGTGAGGCTGAAACGGTCAGGGGAAAAACAATGCTGTCCAGGGTTGCAAAGACTGCGGAGAGAATAACTGGGTGTACTCTTCGCACCTTGGATCAAATCTGTGCTTCCAGGTGCCATAAGAAAGCTGCAGAGATAGTGCAGGATAGTGCGCACCCCGGAAATGATCTCTTTCAGCTTCTGCCTTCTGGAAGAAGGTACAAGGTTATAAAGACTAGGACTAGCTGCCTGAGAAACAGTTTCTATCCAAATGCAATCTTGGTTTTAAACGCAGTGTAAGGTAGTCTTGGGTGGCGCTGTGGGTTAAACCACTGAGCCTCTTGGGCTTGCCGATCAGAAGGTCGGCGGTTCGAATCCCCGCGACGGGGTGAGCTCCCGTTGCTCGGTCCCTGCTCCTGCCCACCTAGCAGTTCGAAAGCACGTCAAAGTGCAAGTAGATAAATAGGTACCGCTCTGGCGGGAAGGTAAACGGCGTTTCTGTGCGCTGCTCTGGTTCACCAGAAGCAGCTTAGTCATGCTGGCCACATGACCCGGAAGCTGTATGCCGGCTCCCTCGGCCAATAAAGCGAGATGAGTGCTGCAACCCCAGAGTCGGTCACAACTGGACCTAATGGTCAGGGGGTCCCTTTACCTTTACCTAAGGTAGCCGTGCTCTGGTCCATGGGGTCAAGAAGAGTCGGACACAACTAAACGACAAAACAACAACAACAAGGTAGTCTCTATGGGAGTATATTATATTTAATTATGGGGTATCAGAGTTTTTAGGGGGCTAGCCAGGCTGGGATAGCTGGGATAGCAGGCTTGTTGGTTTTTGAATGTCTGGTGTAGGTTTTTTTCAGTTTTGTTGTTCTGTATGGGACAATAATAAAGATTATCGTATCGTAAAGGGTTGCCACGTGCTACTCCATGAATTCAAAAACCCACCGAAGAGACGGAAGGCACCTTGAAAGTCAGCCCTTTGCTCGGCTCAGGATCAACAATGCAACTCGATCAGGACGGCTCCGGCTCACAGCTGAGCTTCAAACCAGGGATCTGCCACTCACAGCTCATATGCTCTGCCGTCACACTGCAGGAGCTCAAGTGGCTGAATTTCCAGGCCATCTCCTCCGAGGAAGCACGCCACGGCCACCTCTCAGTGTCCATGTGCTTCGGAAGGAACAGACTGTGCAGGTCAAAAGCTCCTCGCTTGGCACAGGCCGGGTGCTGCTGCCGCCGGCGGGCACCGAACAGGCTGCTTGGCACCTATCAAGCTGGTGATGACGCCCTGTCTTTTGACGGAGGCCCACCTGCTCTGCTGGCAAGTCCAGAGCTCTGAGCACCTCCCACAGCCATCCTTCAGCACCCAAAGCAGCTGGGAAGCATCTCCTCCGCCGATTGTCACCAGACCCCACAGGGCCTCCTCCCTCGCTTCAGGGTCTCTGGTTCCTCAAGACACTGTTGGCATCCGCCAGCTGGGGGACGAGGGCTGTGAAGGTCGGGGAAGAGATGGGGAAGGAGGGAGCAGAAGGAAAGGATGCAGGATCAGGCCAGAGGCCCATCGAGTCCTGCATCCTGCTGTCCCAGTGGCCAACCAGGTGCCCTTTAGGGGAAATCTCACAAACAGTGGCTCTCCAGGGATCCAGACAGGGGACCTTCTCAGTTGAGGATTGATCCTGGGACCTTCTGCATGCAAGACAAGTGTTTTACAAAGCCACTTCCGCCCTGCAAAAGGAGGTGGTGTTATGGACTTCACACCCTGATACGGAAGGGGGGGCATGTCTTCTTCACCTTCTTCTTCGCTACAATATATCAATTTATTTCCAATTGTCAATGTCAAAAGGGACTAAAATCTATAAAATTCATAGAAAATCAACGTGCCAATTTGCTCAATTTCCCTAGGACTCCATCACACCTCCCCTGTCCTCCATAATCCCTCAAGCAAGGTGTCAAGACCCTAATCCTGTCAAATCACTCTGCCAAGCCTTTCCTCCAGGAAATGCCAGTACATGGACCATTGTCTTCTCATCAGGATGTGCTTATCTGCGCATATCTCCAGCTCTGCATATTCCCCCCTCCCTCCTCCATATGTTAATCCTGTGTAACCCAACCTCTACTTAATGTATTCATGATGTAATCTGTGTAACCCAACCTCTCTTTAATGTATTCATGATGTAACTGGGATGTATTTTGCACTGTATTCTGGGACATGGAGGGAAGTTTCAAAAGTTTATGTCACCCCTTTCTCGCTGTTCAATCTCGCCTTGAACCTGTTGCGCAATAAACGTGGATCTTCTGCAGCTTGCTCCTGTCTCCGGCTGAGCTCATTTTTCCTCCGCAGGGACCCGCGGACTTAGTCCGACGAGCTGGGTGGCAGAGCAGCCTCGCACCCAGATTTTTACCGTAACACACCCCCACCACGCATGCAGCAGCTGGCACTAATCCCCAGCCGCGTCACCCTCTGGACAGCCAATCGGCTGGCTTGGAGGACATGGCCTGCCCTATTTAAAGAAGGATCTCCCTCCGGTTTCCCGCCCTCCCACCCTTTAAGGTTTTTGTTCCTTGACCTTGCTATGGACCTGGGTTGGTCGCCGTAGAGGCGCCTTGTAGGAATTTTTTCCACTTGGCAAATTGGCACCAGCCACTTGGTTTTCGCCTACCTCGTAGCAAATCGTCACAACTTTCTGGGTAGTGGCGGTTAGGCATTGGTATAGTTCTGTAGATGGAAGAGGGGAGGTAGCGCCATCTCCTGACCCACATATTGAAGGGTAGTCTGGTAAAGGATTCCGGGGGCCATGACCCCGTCTGAAGGCTGGGGAGGTGAGGGCCTAAGGCACGCCCCCTATTGGTGACCCCGGGGGAGTTCCTAGTTGATGTGCATCAGCAGGACTCCCCCTCCTGGTGGTTAACCCTTCCTGGGTTATGTAGTTAGGCATTGTAGTATGAATGAATTTTGTTCTGTATTCTTTGTTTTATAGAACATATATAATAATGTTATGTTACTAAGCAAATTTAATAAAATAGAAGGGGGGGGGGGAAATGATGAGGGCATAACGGTGCTCTGCGGTAGTGGGAGAAACATTCACAGCAGGGTTCAGCTCCCATTGGTGCAAAGCCCCCGCACAGCTTTGTCGAGACTTAACCCCATTGTCCCCCCCACAAGCTGTGCAGAAGGGAGCAGGAGTGAAGGCAGGAGACCTTCACTCAGTACAGAGACCCACACAAACACATCCACACGTCTGCTGGGGTTGTTTACCAGAAACACTTTTAATGGTAGAAAAGGGTCAATCCAAAAGCTCCCCAGGCCCTCACTCCCTCCCCCAGACAGCAACCCGAAAGCCTCACTTTGGGGGCCAAAGGCACATTGCTGTGGGGCAGCCTCTGGAGGAATGCTCTGCGGTGCAAGCCCTGCAGAAATGAGGAGTTTGTGTGCAAAAGCAGAACCACCAAGGTTAACTCCTGCTAAGCCACGTCAGACATCTTCCTGGAACCCCGGCGACGAAGCTGGGCTGCCTCAGCATCCCTGACGCTACTCTAGCCAGGAGAAGAGGAAGGGAAGAGGAGAGACAACGCTGTTTTCTACTGGAAGGCACGGTCCCTCTGTGACCGCTGGGTTCCTGAGAGCTGCTGAACAAAGTTCTCTGCCCCAGGGGAGCCCAGGGCTTGGGAACAAACCCCTTGCATGGAAACGCGGCTCTGGAAGGGACAATTTGCTGGGTTTAGAATCGCAGAATTGTACAGTCGGGGTGGCACTTTCTCCATGGGTGAAACCGCTAGTGGTTCGGATGGATTGAAGGTCGAACCCTTTCAGCTCACAGCTCCTGCCTCGCTTCCCCAAAGCAAGCTCCCTGGTCTGAGAATCAGGTTCAAGCCTTAGGATGGAACTCCGATTTGGGGACTTCCCTGGCTTTTTCTGGCCCACATAGGACCAGTCTAAATAGTTGGCCTTGGGGAAGATTTGACATTTTCATCCCCCAAAAGTTTCTGATTTGAGTTTCTATTGAAATGAGGCTGCATTTTAATGCAGTGTTTTAATCTTGTTTTTAAGTTGTATCTTAATCGATTGTTTTATATCTGGTGTTAGCCGCCCTGATCCCGGTCTTGGCTGGGGAGGGCAGAGTATAAATAAAAAACTTTATTATTATTATTATTAGGATGCCAGCAAAAGGGGCAGGGAAAGAGATCTTGGGCTCTTCTCAGCCACACACACAGGGCACCAGAGGCCTCTTTCTGCTGCAAGAGAGACCTTGTTTGGGCCGACGAACTGGAGGCGCAACTCCTGGGTGGGAAAGCACAACGGCAGCAACGCAGAATGCCCAGCCTACACTGCAGGGCTGGACAGGAGTCAGAGGGAGAATTCCTCCTGCTCCAGAGGAGCGAGAAGCTCATCAGCCCCACCTGCTGGCCTCCAGGGGGCTGAGGAAGCAGCATTCCCCACATGGCAGGGCACAGAATAGCAAAGTTGAAAGGGACGCCCCCCCCCCAGGGTTATCTAGTCCCACTTTTCATGCCAAGTGGGTTGCTAAAGTGCTTTGACACGTAACCTGTGGGCCGCACACTGCCCTGCTGCGTGGGGACAGGGAGCAGGGCCTAAATTTGATGCCCCCCCCAGCCCTCTTGCTGCCTTCCCAGAGCCAGCCCTGTTTTGGGAAGTTTTTAATATTTAATGCTGTACGGTGGTTACCTCGGTTAAGTACTTAATTCGTTCCGGAGGTCCATTCTTAACCTGAGACTGTTCTTAACCTGAAGCACCACTTTAGCTAATGGGGCTTCCCGCTGCCGCCACTGCACGATTTCTGTTCTCATCCTGAAGCAAAGTTCTTAACCCAAGGTACTATTTCTGGCTTAGCGGAGTCTGTAACCTGAAGCGTCTGTAACCTGAAGCGTCTGTAACCCGAGGTACCACTGTATTGTTTTTAACACTTGACTGGGAGCCGCCCAGAGTGGCTGGGGAAACCCAGCCAGATGGGCAGGGTATAAATAAAAAATTATTATGATGATGGAAAGCGCTGCTAGGCTTTGGGAAGGAGGATGGAGGACCTCCGGAACGAATTAAGTACATAACCCGAGGTACCACTGTATAGCATTAAGTATTAAAAACTTCCCTAAGCAGGGCTGCCTTCAGATGTCTTTTAAAGATAGGATAGCTGCTTATTTCCTTCACATCTGGAGGGAGGGCGTTCCACAGGGCGGGCACCACTACCGAGAAGGCCCTCTGTCTGGCCCTTCCATGCCTTCAGAAGCGGGTGGCAGGGCTCCAAGACCCTGCCAGAGCCCTGGTGCCTCCTTGCCAAGACCTGGCACCTTGCTTGCCCGGCTTTGGGAAGGCAGTACGAAGGCTGAAGGTGGGCATCAAATGTTGCTGAGTGCCCCCAAAAAGGCCTGAGGGCAGCATGGACCGCCCTAACCTCGCGCAACTCCCTGCAATGCAGGAATCGCAACCAAAGCAACTCCAGGAGGGAGGGAGACCCAAAGGGGCTCTCCACTTTCCTGTAGGAGGAACTTGAAAAGGGGGAATGGTGGGGAGGAAAATCTCCTCTCCCTCTTTCTTTTTCTGGGAATTTCCCTTTGGGGCGGGGGAAGAGAGATGCAACGCAGACAAGCTCCTGGCAGGAATTCAGCTGTCTCCTGGGCATGTGCAGAGGGGAAGGAAGGCAGAAAACACCTAAGTTGGTCCTCAGTAGAGGGGCAGATTCCCAGCACCCGCCCCATCTGGTGGTGGGTTGAGGAGGATGCTCAGAGAGAGAGAGAGAGAGAGAGAGAGAGGGGTCACTGAATTTATTGCTTTATCAAAGGCAGGGGGCGGGGGGACACCAGGATTTAAAATATAAACAAGTCATTAGAAGAAGAAAAACACTGTCAATTTTTTAAGACAAAAGAGGATACAAAAGGTAATAGAAAAATCCATGAGGAGCAGCCTTTGCCAGCTGGTTGCCCCCTGGATCTCAGCCCGGCTGGGGGCTGATGGAGGCTGGAGTGCAAAGGCTGGCGAAGGCCACACGGTAAAGACAGAGAGAAACATCCTGGAGACACAAGGCTTGCGGCTGCCTTTTGAAGGCAGCCAGGCATGATCAAAACAGGAGCGCTTTGCCCAAGAGGCGGCCCCCTCCGAAGAGGCAGGCCTGTCCACTTGCCACAGCGGCAGAAGGTCAGGGCTGTGTCTAAGGCGGCTGCAGGAAATTAGCGGCTGCTTCCCCCGTCGCTCATGTCAGAAGCAGCCGGGGACGCTTTGCGGTCACCATTGTTGGGGCTTTGAGGAGCAGTGAGAAGCCAGAGGGACCAGGACGCACACAGACACCAGCTCTGCCAGACCCTCCCAGGGCTGGACTCAAACGAAGGGTGATGGGGAGAAGCCCCTTCCCTTCCTCGCATCCGCCAAGGCACAGGTGCCCCCTCAACTGCCCCAGTCTCAGAAACGGCCCCACTCTCCAGCAGCTGAGGGCCACTTTGCCCAAGGAGAAACCCATTTTCCCGACACGCACTTCTTCTCTGCGACGGATCGGCTCCGAGGAAGAGGAGAAGGGCATGGTGAGGGGGCCTGACAGAGCAGCAAAGGGGTGCCCCACACACAGCCTTTTGGTGTGCCTCCACCCTCCTGCCCCCCTTCCCGCTGGGATGGCAAGTGGTGCAGTACAACCCCCAGCTCCCTTGTAAAACCCAACCCACCCGCTTCAGCACATTTCAGAGACACAGAAAACTCCGCAGAGAACATTCAGCATGATTTCGGGCAAACTGGATCCTGCAGAGGCGCTCAGGTCCCCTCACTCGTGTGTCCCCTTTTCCCAGGAAACCTGGCTTCCTCCAGGCGATTCTGGAGCAGCCACAACCTGCTGCCACTTCCCTGTGCAAGGGCAGAGCAACCGACTGGAACAGCACCGGGACGAGGGCGTTGGCCTCCACTTGCGCCCTGGGCACCAGCGCAATGGACGCAGCAGAATCTCCTTGTTCGTCATCCCCAAGACTTGCCAGGACAGCAGCGCAGGGACTCTCCCTTCAGAACTGACAAGAGCACACGGGCTGCCCGACAGCTGCCTCCTCCAACACAGAGAAGTCGTTCCCTTGGGACTGCGTATCCTAGCATGCACTGCGGCATTCCAGAGACCAAGACGCAGGGAACTGTAGTTTGGCAGGTGATATTTCTGCACCGGCGACCGCAGGGAGCTGGGGTTTTCCGTTGGTCTAGGGTGCTGCCTCTCCCGCAGACAAGCCCTTGGGGAGCAGCTGGCTTCGGTGCTGCATCCAAGCTCCAGAGGCGCCGGGCACCCACCAGGCGCAGCCAGGAGGGGCACAAGGCCTGGTTCAAAGGGTGCCGAGGAGGAGGAAGAGGAGAGCCTCCCTCCGAGCTCACATCAGTCGACAGCAGCGCTTCTTCTCCACCGGAGTCTCTTCCGCCGGGGCGGTCAGTTTGAGAAGCGGGGGGTCCCCGCTGGCCGCTGTGAAATACACAGAGTTGTGCTCCGAGTCCGGGCTGGGGGCCTCGCCAGGGCCCAGGGAAAAGTCCTCCGCCTGGGGCCTCTGCAGCTTGGCGGCCGCCCGCTGGCGCTTCAGGTCGGCCAGGGTGTGGCGCGCCTTCTCCTTGCTGAGCCCGGCCGCCGGCTCGTCCTGCGTGGCCATCTGGTAGGAGGTGCTGCGGTCCAGGCGCTTGGAGTAGAGGTGCTTGGGGTGGGCTGAGCCGTTGCTCTCGGACAGCTGCTCCCCCGGCTCCACGGCAACGGCCGGCTCAGCGTCCTGCCAGAACAGAGGGAGGAAGGATGAAGCCATGGCACCTTCTCCCCACCACCACCGCAGCGCGCAAGGACAGACTCCGAGGACAGACAGAGGGAAAATGTTAAGTGACTTTTCCCAAGAGACCAGAAATCCTTCCTGCTGGGGAAACTAGACTAAGGTTACCAGATTTTTTTCAATGAATCCGGGGACACTTTAATTAATTAATTAATTAATTAATTAATTAATTAATTACTACACGGTTGGGACATTGATTCTGCAGCGATGGCGGTGGCAGAGGGGCGGCCACCGCCTTGACCTCAACCGCCACCTTTCACCTTCCTCCGAGGTTTCTATCTCCTTTCTCCATGAGTTGTTGGTTCTTTGGTAGTGGGGGGGGGGAGCGGTACGCGGAAGGTCAGGCATGGAAGGCGGAGAAGGAGGGACAAGAGTGGCGGTGAGGCTCGGGCAGCACGATGCCTCCCTTCCCATCGGAGCAGCCCCAATCCCATTCCTACCTACGTGCAATTTATACCCCACCCATCTGGCTGGGTTTCCCCAGCCACTCTGGGCGGCTTCCAACAAAACATTAAAATACAACCATTCATCAGATATTAGAAGCTTCCCTAAAGAGTGCTGCCTTCAGATGTCTTCTGAATGTCAGGTAGTTGTTTATCGCTTTGACATCTGGTGGGAGGGCGTTCCACAGGGCGGGTGCCACCACCGAGAAGGCCCTCTGCCTGGTTCCCTGTAACTTGGCTTCTCGCAGGGAGGGAACCACCAGAAGGCCCTTGGAGCTGGATCTCAGTGTCCGGGCAGAACGATGGGGGTGGAGACGCTCCTTCAGGTATACTGGGCCGAGCCCATATAATTCCCAGGTGCTGCAACCTTTCTTCACAGGGCAGACTCTCCACCCCCATGATCACTTTGGTCCCCCTTTTCTGGACTGTGAAACTCCCTGCTGCTCATCCTTCAGGGCAGATATATTTAGGCTGTCTCTTTGCTTCCCTGGGCGGTAGGCTTTCGTAGCACGTTTCCTTTTTCCTTAGACTTCAAAGAGGGTGCCAAACCAGTCTCAGGCCAGCGAGCGCCAGTGTGGTGTAGTGGTTAGAGCAGCCTTTCTCAACCTGTGGGTCCACAGATGTTGTTGAACTACAACTCCCATCACCCCTAGCTAGGAGCTCAGAGATGGCAGGAGCTCAGAGATGGTGGGAGTTGTAGTCCAACAACATCTGGGGACCCACAGGCTGAGAACCGCTGGGTTAGAGTGCAAGACTATGACCTTTGAGACCAGGGTTCGAATCCCAGCTCAGCCACAAAGCTCACTTGGTGACCCTGGGCCTCTCAAGCCTAGCCTACACCACGGGGTTGTTGTGTGGATAAAACAGGGAGGAGGAGAATCAGAGCTCCTTGGAAGAAAAAGGTGGTGTAGAAATGTACCGTATTTTTCACTCTGTAAGATGCACCAGACCATAAGACGCACCTAGTTTTTGGAAGAGGAAAAGAAGAGGAAAAAAATTCTGAATCCCAGAAGCCAGGACAGCAAGCAGGATTGATGGCAGTGATCCCGCTGGCTGTCCTGGCTTATGGGATAGCCGCGTGCAGGGAGATGAAGGCTCCCCCCGCCTGGGAGAGGCTGTGCGCGGTTAAGGCTCCCCCAAGAGCCGCACTCCCTTTAAAGAGCGCGCGGAGTGTGTGTGTGGCTCTTGGGGCTTTTCTCTTGGGGAAAAGCCCCCAAGAGCCGCACACACGCTCCACACTGAGCAGAGCCTCCCACCTGCCTTCGCTCCATAAGACGCACACACATTTCCCCATACTTTTTAGGAGGGCGAAAGTGCATCTTATAGAGCGAAAAATACGGTGATTAAAAAAGAAGCCCTCCAATTAAACTGAAACTCAAGCTGGAGCCGATTCGAAGGCAGAGCTGCTTTGTTTTTTGAGGTGTGTTTTGATTGTGGGGGGAGACAAAGAAATGGGGTGTGGTATTACAAGGGGTCCCAGCAGAGCGGCATGGCTGTTGAGAGCAAACACGGGCGGCTAGCCCAAAGGGCAGGGGCTAAGCTCCCCGCCCCCCCGGTCAGGATCAGCCCCCCCCCCTCACCAAGACGTGTGGCTGGAGCTCGGCGTCCGTCTGCCTGTCCTCGTCCTCCCCCTCGCTCTCCCGCTGCTCGGCCTGCTGCTGCCAGACGATGGCCTCCCTCTCGTGCTCCTTGCGGTAGAGGTTGCTGCGCTCGGTCACACTGACTCGCCTCACCACTTTCCTGGAGAGTGAGAGAAAGAGGGGCAGGGAGGGGGTGAGAACCGCTTCTGCACAAGCCCCTCAAAGCAGAGAGAGCCTCCAGATGAAGACAGTGGACTTTTTGGAGCTGGCCGACCTGACTGGGAGAATCGGCAATCAGAAAGAAGATTGGAAGAAATTTAAAGATTACAGTGGTACCTCTGGTTAAGAACTTAATTCGTTCTGGAGGTCCGTTCTGAACCTGAAACTGTTCTTAACCTGAGGCACCACTTTAAGCTAATGGGGCCTCCTGCTGTCGCCGCGCCGCCGGAGCATGATTTTTGTTCTCATCCTGAAGCAAAGCTCTTAACCCGAGGTAATATTTCTGGGTTAGCGGAGTCTGTAACCTGAAGCGTATGTAACCTGAAGTGTATGTAACCCGAGGTACCACTGTATTTAGCTAAATACTGTAATATAAGATAATTACATTGGGACACAGGTGGCGCTGTGGTCAAAGCCACTGAGCCTCTTGGGCTTGCCGATCAGAAGGTCGGCGGTTTGAATCCCCGTACGGAGTGAGCTCCCGTTGCTCGGTCCCTGCTCCTGCCAACCTAGCAGTTCCAAAGCACGTCAAAGTGCAAGTGGATAAAGAGGTACCACTCCGGCGGGAAGGTAAATGGCATTTCCATGCACTGCTCTGGTTCGCCAGAAGCGGCTTAGTCATGCTGGCCACATGACCCGGAAGCTGTACACCGGCTCCCTCGGCCAATAAAGTGAGAGGAGAGTCGCAATCCCAGAATCAGCCACGACTGGACCTAATGGTCAGGGGTCCCTTTACCTTTACCTAAGATAATTAGAAGTCACTTGAAAGTATCAAATAGGCTTAGGATTAGAATAAGAATGAGTTGTAAAGCATTATGGATTTAGATTATTAAGAAAAGAGAAGATAATAGTAAACTGAAGGAGTTAATTTTATTAGAAAGATGGTTTTGGAGAACTGTTACAAGGTAATACAATGAAATTCAGTTAGGGGGGATTTGAGGAAGTCAGATAACAGTGCAAGTTAGATTGAGTTTTAGAAGTAATAAGAGTCCATATGTTTGCTTTTTGGGGTTTTTTTCAGTATTGCAATGTGTTTTCTTTTGTGTGTTTTATTTGTTATATTTGTTATAAATGTGGAAAATCTATAAAAAAATGGGGGGGGGGGAGAGTCTCCAGAGAGGTTTTGCTCCACCTCCCTACTCATAAATTCATAGAAGGGACCCTGAGGGTCTGGTCCACCCCCTGCAATGCAGGAAACACAGCTGAAGAACCCCTGGCCAATGGCCCTCCAACCTCTGTCTAAAAACCTCCCAGGAAGAAGATCCCACACCTTCCACTGTCAAACAGCTCTCACAGCCAGAAAGTTCCTCCTAAACTCAGAATCTCCTTCTCATTTGAGCCTGCTCCATCTTCAGCTGCCTGAAGACTCTATCCCTCCTCTTCCTCCTGCCCTTCCCTTCTGGGCCTGGCAGGCTCCTCTGGCCCCACACATTGAGCCCACACCGCACGCCGTACCCTCGGCTTCCGGCGCTGGAGGTGCGTCGCTGCAGCAGGGACTTGTGCTTCTCGTGGGACTTCATGATGGCGTCGTGCTTGTGCTTCAGCTCCATGAGTTTGGCCCGCACTTCCTCGTCGGCACACACGTCTGGCAGGAAGAGGAAAGGCCAGAGTCAGGAACCGGGGGCGTGGGGGACATTCCGGACCAGACCCTTCTTCCCTCCATCACCTTTGCCGAACCTGGAGCCTCTGCCCAGCAGCAAGGACACGGCACAGCAAGCCCAGTTCAGGGGCGCCAAGATCTAGACAGACACTGTCAGATTTTCCTCTAGTCAGAAGGACTAGAGACTTTTAAAAAAATAAATAGAGCAGAGACCTTAAGTGCCAAATTCTGCTTATGTGCACGGTTTAAGAGGGACTGGTTGAAATCGTACAAGTTAACTCCAAGCAAGGAGAGAGCCTGAAAGCTGTTTCTCTGCTGGGTTTCCGCTTGGGATGTGGAAAGAGCTTTTAAGCTCTTTGCCTCGCTTGGCGTGGAAGGAGCAAGGCCCATTCAGGGCACCAATTCCGGGGTGCTCTTATGAGATCTTGCTGGGCTGCCCAAGTTCCTGCGATACCTCGTGCGAGCATTCCTGGCCTTCCAGTGCCATTGCTCTGAGTGGGCCTTGCCCAGCGAAGAGAGGCAGACAGCTTAAAAGCTCTTTCCGTAGCTTTGTAACCCAAGTGGACCCACTTGGTGGATCCACCCCCATCATTCTGCCTGGACACTGAGGTCCAGCTCTGAGGGCCTTCTGGCAGTTCCCTCGCTGCGAGAAGTGAGGTTACAGGGAACCAGGCAGAGGGCCTTCTCAGTGGTGGCGCCTTCCCAGTGGAACAACCTCCCACCAGATGTCAAAGAGATAAACAACTACCTGACATTTAGAAGACATCTGAAGGCAGCCCTGTTTAGGGAAGCTTTTAATGTTTGATGCATTACTGTATTTTAATATTTTGTTAGCCCAGAGTGACTAGGGAAACCCAGCCAGATGGGCTGGGTACAAATAATAAATTACTATTACTATTACTATTACACAAAGGAGCTTGCTCTCTCCCTCTCCCTCTATCTCTCTCTCGCTCACTGCCTCATCCAGTAGCTGCAAGGCAGTTCAGGGATTTAGGCGTGCCCAATATTTGAGTACTGTATACACAGAATTCTTGGAATGATGTGATTAGGAAACTGCCTTGCCCTGAATCAGACCATGGGTCCACCTAGCTCAATATTGCCTACACGGACTGGCAGCAGCTGCTCCAGGGATTCAGACAGGAGTCTCTTTGAGCCCTACTTGGAGATGCCCTTTTGGACTGAACATGGCACCTCCTGCATGCAGACACCCAAGGCAGAGGCTCGGCCGCTGAGCTACAGCCCTGCCCCCAAATTGCACACTGGCAGAAGGCATAAGATGCGATGAGATTCTGCCCGCTGAGGTTTGCGCTAAGGATTTGCCAGAGTGCAACCACCACTGCCCAGCCCCAAGGGAGCAGGAGAAGACTGTGCCCTGGGAAGGGGTGGAGTAGCAAAAAAGAAGCAAGGTCCTTGTTCTCTCGGCCTTGAAAGCTATTCGCCTTTGCACCGCAGCCGTCAGCGTCAACAGAAATAAAACGGGCCTGGGCCCAGGAAGCCAAAGCAGCTGCCCCAGTTCTGATGCACATACACACACACCCAACCTACTCACCAAGCGGGGTCTCATCCAACACCGACTTGCCGTTGAGATCTGCTCCATGAGCCACCAACAGCTCCACCAGGTGAATCTGCCAGCAGGAGAGAAGAGGTTTTAGCAAAGGGAGGCAGCCGTGACAGGGTGAGACAGTAGCTAGGCTGCTGGGATCAGCGCTAATAATAATAATAATAATAATAATAATAATAATAATAATAATAATAATTTATTTATTTATTTATACCCCGCCCATCTGGCTGGGTTTCCCCAGCCACTCTGGGTGGCTTCCAACAGAACACTAAAATACAATAACCTATTAAACATTAAAAGCTTCCCTGAACAGGGCTGCCTTCAGATGTCTTCTAAAAGTCTGGTAGTTGTTTTTCTCTTTGACATCTGGTGGGAGGGTGTTCCACAGGGCGGGTGCCACCACCGAGAAGGCCCTCTGCCTGGTTCCCTGTAGCTTTGCTTCTCGCAGAAGGCCCTCGGAGCTGGACCTCAGCGTCTGGGCAGAACGATGGGGGTGGTCCACTTTGCTCTGTCTCCTCAGTAGTGGCCAGTCAGGGGCTCCCAGGAAGTTCACCTCCCAGCAAGGCAGGAAGGGAGGGCAATTGGTACCTCTGGCTATCGGAGGAATGGCGCCTCACATATGAACATAAGAAGAGCCTGCAGGATCAGGCCAACGGCCCATCGAGTCCAGCATCCTGTTCTCATAGCAGCCAAGCAGATGCTCCAATGCAAAGCCCACAGGCAGGATCTGAGCACAAGAGCAACTCTCCCCTCCTGGGGTTTCCAGGAATGAGATTCAGAAGCACTGCTGCCTCCAGCCATGGAAGCAGAGCAGAGCTATCCTGGCTAGAAGCCATCTGTCTCGCCAGAGTGGGGCATGCTCCGGTTATCTCCTGCTTGGACTACTGCAATGCGCTCTACGTGGGGCTACCTTTGAAGGTGACCTGGAAACTGCAATTAATCCAGAATGCGGCAGCTAGACTGGTGACTGGGAGCAGCTGCTGAGACCACATAACACTGGTCTCGAAAGACCTACACTGGCTCCCAGTACGTTTCCGAGCACAATTCAAAGTGTTGGTGCTGACCTTTAAAGCCCTAAACAGCCTCGGTCCAGTATATCTGAAGGAGTGTCTCCACCCCCATCGTTCTGCCCGGACACTGAGGTCCAGCTCCGAGGGCCTTCTGGCGGTTTCCTCATTGCGAGAAGTGAGGTTACAGGGAACCAGGCAGAGGGCCTTCTTGGTGGTGGCACCACTCTTAATGTTTAATAGACTATTGTAGTTTAATATTCTATTGAAAGCTGCCCAGAGTGGCTGGGGAAACCCAGCCAGATGGGCGGGGTATAAATAATAAATTATTATTATTATTATTATTATTATTATTATTATTATTATTATTGACAGTCCTCTCTTTCTCCTCCATGAATTTGCCTCATCCTCTTTTAAAGCCATCTAGGTTTGTGGCCATCTCTGCCTCATGTGGCAGGGAGTTCCAGAGTTTAACTGGGCGCTGCATGAAGAAGGACTTTCTTCAACCTTCTCCTGTTTCCTGGCACTCTTTCAGGTCACTGGAAAAGAATCAACTTACCTGTAAAACCTTCCCTGCCCCTTGGAATTACATGGGCTCCCAGTACATTTCCAAGCACAATTCAAAGTGTTGGCGCTGACCTTGAAAGCCCTAAAGGGCCTTGGCCCAGTATGCCTAAAGGAGCGTCTCCACTCCTATTGTTCTGCCCAGACACTGAGGTCCAGCTCCGAGGGCCTTCTGGCGGTTCCCTCCCTGTGATAAGTGAGGTTACAGGGAACCAGGCAGAGGGCCTTCTCGGTGGTGGCACCCGCCCTGTGGAACGCCCTCCCACCAGATGTCAAGGAAATAAACAACTATCTGACTTTTAGAAGACATCTGAAGGCAGCCCTGTTTAGGGAAGCTTCTAGTATCTGATGAATGATTGTATTTTAATGTTTTGTTGGAAGCCGCCCAGAGTGGCTGGGGAAACCCAGCCAGATGGGTGGGCTGTAAATAATAAATTATTATTATTACTTTTCCTGCAGTCTGTTCAGCTCCGCCCATCCTCTCTCTGCCGAGCGCTGGCTTTGCAGACCCTGAACCTGCCCATAGCTTCCCCAGGGTTGGGGTTGCTCTAGCAACCAGCGCCAGAACCCTCCTGCAGAGCTCCCGTACCCACGGCGGCCACCGCCAACGCCCTGGAATGGCTGGCTAATTGCTTGCATTACCGCCAGCTGCCTTAGGAAATCCCTGGCTTATCGAACTGAGCAGAGGATCACCAGGGCCATCTGGTCTCTAGACGGACTCAGATTAATGGGATTACGATGGTCAACAATCTGCCAGGAAAAGGCTGCAGAGAGCGGCCTGGGCCACTGGGGGGCAGCACCCTGCCCTGGAGGAGCGTCTGCCAGCGTCCACGGCTCCCCATGCCAAGGCTGCTTCTGCAAGGCCACCGGCCCCCCATTTCCTCCTTCCGGAGGTCTCTGGCACTCACCTGGCCCCAGCAAGCGGCCGCGTGGAGGGGCTGCCAGCCGTCGTCGTCCTTGGCGCTCATGCTGGCTTTGTGCTCCAGCAGCAGCTCGGCTGCCTCCAGGTAGCCGTTGGCAGAGGCGATGTGCAGCTGCGGAGCAGAGAGGGCAGTGAGGAAAGGGCAAGGCAGGACCCTCAGAGGGAGGGCGCAGAAGCCACGTCCCACCAATTCAGCCAGAGCTGCGGCTTCAGGTGAGGAAGACCTGGGTGGGATCGCCTGTCCGCTGCCTTAAACCCACGGAGATGCTCAAACCCATTTCACGGTGGATTTGCAGGCGCCACGTAACAGCTGGTAAGAATCGATCTTTTACACTTTGGAACTCCCTGCCTAGTGACACCAGACAGGGGCCTTTGCTATTCCCTTTCCGGCACCTGCTAAGAACATTCTTCTTCATACAAGTCTACTCAGATGTTCAGAAAGCCGGTGCGAGTGTTAATCTGCTCTTTGGTCTACTGCTGTTTTTAATTTTTGAAAGTTTTATATTACAGTGGTACCTCGGGTTAAGAACTTAATACGTTCTGGAGGTCCGTTCTTAACCTGAAACTGTTCTTAACCTGAAGCACCACTTTAGCTAATGGGGCCTTCCGCTACCACAGCATGATTTCTGTTCTCATGCTGAAGCAAAGTTCTTAACCTGAGGTACTATTTCTGGGTTAGCGGAGTCTGTAACCTGAAGTGTCTGTAACCCGAGATACCATTGCATTGCTGTTGATTTTTCTTATTGGTCATTTTATTGTTTTATCTTTTTCACAAACCGCTTTGAGGTGTTTTGGTTTTTTTAACCAATCAAGTGGTGTATAAATTTTAGGAAATAAGCAAATAAGTGAAAAGCTTTCCTGGCTGCAGCAGGACAGGCATGGAGCTCAACACCACCTGAGCAGTTTCCTTCTTCTTTGAAACAGCAGGTGCAGAGTCAACACCGAGGCAGAGAATAGATCAGGCAGACTCACTGGACTGCATTTTGTGGGCTGAGACGGTGGCCTTCAGGTGCCCTTAAATCTTACATATTCTGCCACCCTTCCCTTCAAAGAAAGATCCTGGGCCTGGCAACTTAGAATCATAGAATCATAGAGTTGGAAGAGACCACAAGGGCCATCGAGTCCAACCCCCTGCCAAGCAGGAAACACCATCAGAGCACTCCTGACATATGGTTGTCAAGCCTCTGCTTAAAGACCTCCAAAGAAGGAGACTCCACCACACTCCTTGGCAGCAAATTCCACTGTCAAACAGCTCTTACTGTCAGGAAGTTCTTCCTAATGTTTAGGTGGAATCTTCTTTCTTGTAGTTTGGATCCATTGCTCCGTGTCCGCTTCTCTGGAGCAGCAGAAAACAACCTTTCTCCCTCCTCTATGTGACATCCTTTTATATATTTGAACATGGCTATCATATCACCCCTTAACCTCCTCTTCTCCAGGCTAAACATGCCCAGCTCCCTTAGCCGTTCCTCATAAGGCATCGTTTCCAGGCCTTTGACCATTTTGGTTGCCCTCCTCTGGACATGTTCCAGTTTGTCAGTGTCCTTCTTGAACTGTGGTGCCCAGAACTGGACACAGTGCTCCAGGTGAGGTCTGACCAGAGCAGAATACAGTGGCACTATTACTTCCCTTGATCTAGATGCTATACTCCTATTGATGCAGCCCAGAATTGCATTGGCTTTTTTAGCTGCCGCGTCTCACTGTTGGCTCATGTCAAGTTTGTGGTCAACGAAGACTCCTAGATCCTTTACACATGTACTGCTCTCAAGCCAGGTGTCTGGGCTTCTCTGGGCTTTGTATGGGGAAAGGAGATGCCAGCATTTGGAGCAAGAGGGGGGGAGACATCCCCGCTCCCACCGCCCGCCTCAAAGCCAGGCCCTGCACACCCATCTCACCAGGGTGGCGCTGTGGTCCAGCGGCGTATTCAGGTCCACGCCTTCCTTCACCAGCCGGCGGATGTCGTCCACCATGGCACGCTCCACAGCGGAACGGGCCTCCTCAATGGTGTCCTGAGTGATACCTGAGGATGGAGAGGAAGAGGATGAATGGAAAGCAGCCCACTGGGGGCTGGAAAGGGGACGCTGCTGCGCTGGGAGGAGGAAGCAGGGCAGCACCTCTCCGGCAGGGGCATCGAGGACCTGCCCAGAGACACGTCCTCCACCAGGGCTCCGGCTGCTCCTTAAGAACACCGGAAGAGCCTGCCGGATCAGGCCCAGGGCCCATGTTCTTGCAGGAAACCAGCGAGTAGAACCTGAGCACAAGAGCACATTCTCCCCTATTGCAGTTTCCTCCAGCTGTGGAGGCCGAGCAAAACCATAGAATTGTAGAGCTGGAAGGGAGTTAGGAGGGACCCTTAGGATCATGCAGTCCAACCCCTGCAAGGCAGGAGTAATAATAATAATAATAATTTTATTATTTGTACCCCGCCCATCTGGCTGGGTCTCCCCAGCCACTCCGGGCGGCTTCCAACAAAGATTAAAAATACATTAAAATGTCACACATTAAAAACTTCCCTGAACAGGAAGAGGCAGCTGTCGCATGCAAAGATCGAACCTGCAACCTTGGCATTGTCAGCACCATGCATCCTGGCTAGTGGCCACTGATAGCCCCCTCTGTGCCACCTGTCGCCCTCCAGATAATAATAATTATTATTATTTATTTATACCCCGCCTATCTGGCTGGGTTTCCCCAGCCACTCTAGGCAGCTTCCAACAAAACACTAAAATACAATAACCTATTAAACATTAGAAGCTTCCCTAAACAGGGCTGCCTTCAGATGTCTTCTAAAAGTCTGGTAGTTATTTTTCTCTTTGACATCTGGTGGGAGGGCGTTCCACAGAGCGGGTGCCACTACCAAGAAGGCCCTCTGCCTGGTTCCCTGTAACTTGGCTTCTCGCAGCGAGGGAACCGCCAGAAGGCCCTCGGCGCTGGACCTCCAGATGCCATTGCACTACAACAGCAGCCCTGGTAAAACACTCCTGTGCTTAAGAGTTGCAAGGGACCCAGAGGGCCATCTAGTTCAACCCCCTGGAATGCAGGAACCGTGGCATCCATGACAGATGCCCTCCCATTCAACCTCTGCTGAGAAACCTTCCGAGGGAGTCCGCTGAACGGCTCTTGCCGTCAGAAGGTTCTCCCTGCTGCTTCCGAATAGCCCGAGAGGAGAGCACTCACCTTGGTCGGCCATGGCTGTTTCCAGGTAGTCCAACGTGGCATCGTCCTCACAGAGGTCGTACGGCATGTTCCCATCCGAGTTGACGGCCAGCAGGTTGGCGCCTCTGGAGGAGGAGAGGAAGAAGGGGTGGAGAAGCGGTTGGCAGGCAGGCAAGCAAGCAAGCAAGCGTCCCTCTGCCGTGCCCAGGGCCACTGCTGACGGCACGGCCCAACTCTTGGTTGTGTAACAGATACAAGGAGTTATTTCCGTTCCAGAGCAGCAGCGCTAGGAAAACATGCTTTGTGGGTCTTCTTCAGAGAGCGCTGCAGATTGAGTTTCCTCCTCACCCGCGGCTGGGGAGAGTGGCTGAAACGGGATCCTGCTCCCCCACAGCACCCCGCCTCTCCCTCCTGCAAGGGCCCTGCAGCCTCAAGGAAGGGGGTGCTGAGCCCCCGAAAGGCCACCCTGGAGTCAGAAGGGAGCAGCAGAGAAGAGGGGAGTGACTGGAACCTGGAGGGGGGGCAAGGCCAGCTGCAGAGAGCAGCGTCACAATGCAAAACAAGAGAATGTGCTAACTTGTTTTACATTCTTGCCACCACCAAAATTAATTCATTACCTACTTTTTCTGCCACCACCGCCCCCGCTCCAAAAGCTGAAAGTGACCTGTGCTTTTCAGTGCTAGAAATTCCCCAGGTGTGTTTTGCGACTGGCTCGGGTCCAATTGAGACCACGTGGAGATATCTGGATGCCAGGCTGGCGACTGGGAAAAGCAAAAAGCCACTCAGAGTAGGATCTGGAAATATTTTCCTTGAAGCTTGAGTGTCTTTTATTCTGTATTGTTTTATTTGATGCTTTAATGTGTTGTAAACCGCTCTGAGATTGGTTCTTTAAAATATAAAGCAGCAACAACGGCCAGGGGCCAAAAGGGAAAGGGGCCTGCCGAGGCCCCAGCGCCCCTGGGGTGCAGATTTCACCTCCTTCCCAGCATTCGCACCCCCTTTCACCCCAAACACCCCTCAAACCTAGGTCTTCACGGAAGAAACTGACCCAAAGGACTTGCCTTGCTGGGTGGGGGCAATGATCCTCTGAGCTTCACATCCTGCCTCTAAGCAGTGGCAAGCCAAACAGGCCAGGGGGGGTCTGGAGGGGGTCGCAGGGGGGCAATCTCTCCCCCACCCCCACACTTTCTGGCACTCAAGGGCTGAACATGCCCCCAGAACAGAAAAAAGACAGGTATTCAAACCTTTTTTGTAAATTCACTATTAGAAACTGTACTTTGAGTCCTCAATCCTTTATTACTGCACTTTGCTTTACCTAGGTCGAGTTAGGAATATAGTACTTCAGAATTTTTGGGGTTTCTACCCCCTTTTTTGAATTTTGGTCATTTAAAGTTTATGATTTTTCTATTTCCTTCTGAGGAAACGGAATAGTTCAGGGAAACGAGGTTTGTAGTCAGCATCCCTTTAAGGCTTTGTTCAATTTTATTTTTCCTTAAGCTTTTTGATTTTTATTATTTAGTTTATTTCCACAAGATAATATTACTTCTCATTTCAGGGATTTTCATGGCACTTCATTTGTTTTGTGCAATTTCTCAGCAGTGGCAAGCCAAACAGGCCAGGGGCGGTCTGGAGGGGGTCGCAGGGGGGCAATCTCTCCCCCACCCCCACACTTTCTGGCACTCAAGGGCTGAACATGCCCCCAGAACAGAGGTTGCACTTTGGCGTATCAGGGCATTGACTTAGCTGCTGCCTTGAGTTCCCCTGTCTGCATCTTAGCGGCACTTAGGCTGGTAGCCATCACAGCATCCTGCAGCCAAGAGTTCCACAGGTTCATCGCATGCTGTGCA
Organism: Podarcis filfolensis; assembly: GCF_964270895.1. Taxonomy (NCBI): domain Eukaryota; kingdom Metazoa; phylum Chordata; class Lepidosauria; order Squamata; family Lacertidae; genus Podarcis; species Podarcis filfolensis. Next base: position 90,066,424 of record NC_139603.1, on the reverse strand, counting down.
AACGGGAGTTTCTTTTGATGTGCAGTAAACCTGCACATCAATTCCAGCAAACAGCTCCAAGGAGAGGAAGCAAGGCCATTTCTCCATTTCTACCTATCCCCCATTCGCAATCTGTGACCATTTCCTTCATGCTCCCTCCTGTTTAAGCCTCTCTTCATCGCAACAGCGAGGGCTGAAGCACATGAGGCAAAGGACACAGGAGCCCTCACCAGGCAGGGAGACCCGCAACTCAAGGCACAGCAGCTGGGGAACTCTCTGCCACAAGGAGAAAGGGACTGCTACAGATTTCTGCAGAAAGCTCTCTCATTGGCGGGCGGACGTTTTGCTCACAGGAGATCCCCTGCAGGCAGCCAACTACGCCAGTGACACAGTTGCTCTGCCAACAATGAAAGCCTGTTAAATATTTACAGCCCTAGAAGTGAGATCCAAAACAATTGCAGCGCAGCCCAAGAACGTGACCTCAATTCCAGGTGAGGTGAGGAGCCTGGTAATGATGCCATGGGGAGGAGGGGCTGGCTGCCTCCCACAGGGAGCGCAGTGGGTCGAAAGGATGCCCAGATCCTGTTAACAACTTAGAGATGGGAGGCATCCCAGGGGAGAAAGAAGAGAAGAGACCCCTGCAACTCCCCAGTTGTATGCAATTGCACACACGTGCAGGCCAGAAACCCGGAGGTGGTGGGTGACTTGCGAGGAGACCCTCCCCAGAGCCCAAAGATGCTATGGGGTCTCCTCGCGATCCAGAGGCGCAGCGGGACCTTGTGGAGGCTGCTCAGTTGAGGCTAAAGCGGCGGCTGGTGTGCTGCCCCATGTGTCAGTTGTTAGACGGGGAAGCTGAGCAGCCTCAACAAAGCCCCACTGCGCCTCCAGCTCACGAGAAGACCCTCCCCGAAGCCCTACACCAGGCAGGTCCTACGCTCGACTAGCACAAGGGCCTCCCCACTCAGGTTTCAAAGTGTGATCCCTTGTCAGGGGCCCTGCAGAGATGCCCAAGCGGGTGTTAGTTTCTGTTTGTGCCACTGTGCAGTGCTCTTGGAGTCACAGGACTCTGTTTACATTCCTGGGATTCCAGACTGTTGGAAGTCTCACAGAAGACAGGAGACGGATGTGATGTTACTGGTTTCCTGTTCCTTTGTTGTTCAGTTGCTCTCTGTCTTTCACAGAGAGAGGATGATTGCTTTTCTGTCTGTGTAGCTTAGTAATAAGCTCATACCCATGGGACCACCTCTCCTGGTATGCCCCACGGAGGATCTTAAGGTCCATAAATAGCAACAGCCTAGAGGTCCCGGGCCCTAAGGAAATTAGATTAGCCTCAACCAGAGCCAGGGCCTTCTCAACACTGGCTCCGGCCTGGTGGAACACTCTGTCTCATGAGACCAGGGCCCTGCGGAATCTGATTTCTTTCCGCAGGGTCTGTAAGACAGAGTTATTTCATCTGGCCTTTGGCTTAGAATCAGTTTAATTCCCTCCCCCTCCTTCTTTTTCCTTCCTCCTCCTGTGAAGAGGCTATATCCTAATGTTTGAATGTTGTATTTTAATCTTTTTTTAAATTGTATTTTAATTTATTATTATTATTAATAAAACTCTTTGCAATGTAGCTCATAAATCTCGTCACTTCTGCTGCTGGATACTCTGCGTAATGGGAACGTGCTTGGAGCCTCATCAGAGGCTCAGGTCGTTAATCACGTTGGAGGCAATTCCGAAGGGCTCGACTGGCAGAAGAGTCGCTCGGTCAAACGCAACTCTGACAGCGGGGGCCCATCCCCTGGCCCCGGGGGGGGGGGGAATCTCCTTCGTGGCCCTTACTTGTCAATGAGCAGCTCCACCAGATGCAGGTGCCCGCAGGTGGCGGCAGCATGCAGGGGGGTCCAGAGCTCGCTGTCGCAGGCGTTGACGTCGGCCCCGGCTTCCAGCAGCAGCTGCACAATGTCCCTGTAGTCATCGATGCAGCACTGGGGGAAAGGGAAGAAGGGGAGAAGAGGCATGAGGCCAAGGCAGAGCAGAGGGGCTCTCGCTGGGGAGCTTCGCTTGCCCGCAAAACACACCCCACTCCCCTCCAGGAGCAGCAATTCAGGAAGTGTGGCTTCTGCCCAACAGAGAGCGCCCCCCTCCTTCAGCCCTCTCGGCCCTTCCCACCCCACAGCGCATCACTTTCACACAAGAAGGACAGATCTAGGATCCCTCTCACGGGCTCCCCCACGGGAGATGAACCACACACAGCCTGAGCTGAGGAAGCTGGAGGTCTTTAAGGACCCTAGTACCTACGGGACCACCTCTCCCAGTATGCCCCACGGAGGACCTTAAGGTACCTAAATAGCAGCACCCTAGAGGTCCCAGGCCCTAAGGAAGTCAGATTAGCCTCAACCAGAGCCGGGGCCTTTTCAACACTGGCCCTGGCCTGGTGGAACGCTCTGTCTCATGAGACCAGGGCCCTGCGGGATCTGATTTCTTTCCGCAGGGCCTGTAAGACAGAGTTGTTCCGCCTGGCCTTTGGCTTGGAATCAACTTGATCCCCTTCCCCTCTTTCCTTTTTCCTTTCTCCTTCTGTGATGGAACTCCTATTTGGGGACTTCCCTGGCTTTTTTCTGGCCCACGTAGGACCAGTCTGGATAGTTGGCCTTGGTGAAGACTTGACGTTTTCATCCCCAAAAAGTTTTTGATTTGAGTTTCTACTGAAATGAGGCTGCATTTTAATGTTGCATTTTAATCTTGTTTTTAAGTTATATTTTAATCAATTGCTTTTATATCGGGTGTTAGCCGCCCTGAGCCCGGTCTTGGCTGGGGAGGGCAGGGTATAAATAAAATTTACTATTATTATTATTATTATTTCAGAAGATGGGTGGCCATCTGTCATGGATGCTTTAGTTGAGTTTCCTGCATTGCAGGGGGTTGGACTAGATGAACCTAGGGGTCCCTTCCAATTCTACGATTCTGAGCACAAGAGTTTTTTACCAGGGCTGCTTCTCAGCCAGGATAAAACCCGCTAAGCCTCATAACCAGGCTGCTGGAATTTCAGAACGAACTCATTTGGCATCCTGGACCTGCAGGATTTGGTTCTCTGCTCAGGGCAAGGACCCCATCAGGACCAGAGAAGATGTGCGGTAGAAGCTCAAGGACCCCATGAAAGCAAAAGCCTTGGTGTGTAAAAGACTCCGGGCCAGAACAGCACATTAAAGGAAACTAAGTTTGCAGCGGTATGTATTATGCAAAAAAGCCAAGAGGGAATAAACACACCTCCCTGCTGCCAGGCAGACCCCCCTCTAACCACTGGCGCTCCTGCCCCCAAGCGCCACCTCCAGGCATTGCCCACACACTTCAGGCAGGCCCAAATTTGCATCCTGTGGGTCTGAAAACTTGCTCTCTTTTTCTCCTTTGAACAGGAGGCAGGACTCTGAAAGATGAACTCTACACTCCGTTCCAATTTCTATGTTTATAAAATGCAACTGTTTAATTTCTTTGGGCGGGGGGTTATAATTGAAAGAGGATGGGAAGAAAGAGAGGGCATAAATGACAGCTTAGGAAATGGGAAGCTGTGCCTCCACACCCCACAGGCAAGGACCACCCCCCAGAGTAGATAGCTCCGTATCATTCATGGAGGACTTCTTGGGTGGGGGGGGAAGATTCCCACCTAGTACAAGAGGCTTCTGCTTCCTATTCACGCCCCTCTGCCCAGCCAAGGAAGGATATAGGCAGGGACACAAACAGCCGAAAGAAGCTGTGGAACTCAGACTTCCCCCTTTCCCCCTTCCATAGCTACAAGGAGCACATTCACCTGGTGCTATACCATAATAACAACAACAACAACAATAATAATAATTTATTCTTTATACCCCCCCCCCCAATCTGGCTGGGCTTCCCCAGCCACTCTGGGCGGCTTCCAACAAAATCTTAAAATACTGTAATACATCAAACATTAAAAGCTTCCCTAAACAGGGCTGCCTTCAGATGTCTTCTAAAAGTCAGATAGTTGTTGTTCTCTTTGACATCTGGTGGGAGGGTGTTCCACAGGGTGGGCGCCACCACCAAGAAGGCCCTCTGCCTGGTTCCCTGTAACTTGGCTTCTCGCAGGGAGGGAACCGCCAGAAGGCCCTTGGAGCTGGATCTTAGTGTCCAGGTAGAACGATGGGGTGGAGATGCTCCTTCAGCTGCACTGGCTCCCGGTGGAGTACAGGATCAGGTTCAAGGTGAGGGTTTTAACCTTTAAAGCCCTATACGGCCTAGGACCCTCATACCTACGGGACCGCCTCTCCTGGTATGTCCCACAGAGGACCTTACGGTCTGCAAATAGGGAGGTTAGGCTGGCCTCAACCAGAGCCAGGGCTTTTTCGGCCGTGGCTCTGATCTGGTGGAACGCTCTGTCCCAAGAGACTAGGGCCCTGCGGGAATTGACATCTTTCCGCAGGGCCTGCAAGACAGAGCTGTTCCACCAGGCCTTTGGCCCCCTCTCTCCTTCTGTAATCCTCATAGAACTCTAGCCCAATGGTTGCCATTCATTTGATTCTGAATTGATTTTAGAATGAATTGGTTTTAGAATGCATTTCAATTAATTGATTGTGATTTTATGTAAACTGTGTTATTTTTACTGTTGTTAGCCGCTCTGAGCCCGGCTTCAGCTGGGGAGGCAGGGATATAAATAAAAATGTATTATTATTATTATTATTATTATTATTATTATTATTATTAAGGAGGACAGCTTCATAAATACATCTGGGCGTCAATGAACATTCCTCCTAGGAACTCCATTCCCCAAGAGGGGAGAAGGGATGGCAACCGCCTGTCTGAACAGAAAGAATTCCCACCTTGCCCTGTCCAACCTCCCCCCCCCCCCTTCATTTTGCAAGTGAGGGCTGGGATTAAAGGCTCAGCGGGGCACATTTTTCAACCAGAGTTCACAGCATGCAAAGGATCAGCAGAAGGAAATTACATTTGGCACTGGAGGCTGCTGCTTTCTTGCCCAAAGGGGGGGGCAGGCAGCAAGCGGTGGGGTGAGCATAGCAGAGAGACCATAAAAGTCTATGATCCCATGATCATGCCAGGCCCTTTATACCCTGTGGCTGGCTGGCACTGACGATGAGAGGCAGGTGGGGAACCTGGAAAGCAGGTACGGGGCTCACCTGGTGCAAGGCAGTGAGGCCATCTTCATTGTACAAATTGGGGCTGAGGCCGCTCTGGAGGAACTGGCGAACTGCAAGAAACAAAAGACCCTTTTTAGACAAGCAGGAGAGCCCAGACTCATAGCTGTCAACTTTCAGATTTGAAAATGAGGGATCAGCAGCCTCACCCGTCCCGGGGACAGTCTACGGGATATCTAACAATCCGGGATAGCAGCGGGAAACGGCGCTGGAATAAGGGGATTTCTCGCAAAAAAAGGAAAGGTTGACAACTATGACCTGACTGGGTCAGGGAGTCACAGGGAACAAGAGGGTGCAGGGATAGGAAGAGAAACAAGGACTCCCCCCTGTATAATCCACACAGATTCTGGGAGCCCAGTCATTTTGAGAATGTACTGATCGTTTTTGCACAGTACTCAGTACTTGGTTTGGGGCCCTTTTGCATCAATTACTGCCTCAATGCGGTGTGGCATGGATGTTATCAGCCTGTAATGGATGCACAAGGGGCCCAAACCAAGTACTGAGTACATATGCATGCTTCTACTTCTCAGAGGTCCAATACTGCTCTATTTGCAATCCTTGTTTTGCTGATTTTATTTAATATTCTGATTTTCTGAGACTGTTAATTTGGGGTTTTCATCAGCTGTACACCATGATCATCACAATTATAACAAATAAAGGCTTGACATATCTCGCTTTGCATGTCATGAGTCTATCTCATATATTAGTTTCACCTTTTACGTTGAATTACTGAAATAAATGAACTTTTCCATGATATTCTAATTTTCCAAGTTTCACCTGTACTAGCTGCTTTGCTTCTCAATATTCTCTGCTTGGCCTCTGTCATTTTCTCCTACCAATAGGAAACCTACATACCTATATGGGCTCTTGGATACCCCATAAGGGAAAAAGCGCAGATTTTTGTTTACAACGCCACACACTGGGCAATCCATCGGCTGCGGTTTTGATCACCTTAAAGGGCTGCTAACTCCTTTAAGGCTCTTCTTGCCCGTGCTTGGGAGGAATCGCCTTCCCGCATGACGTAACAAAGAGAGTGCAGCAGTGACCACAAACACCTCTGGCACTGAAGCGCATCGACAGTCCCGGGAGCAGCCGAGGTGACGCAGGCAGGGAGGCCACTCAGGTTGGCCAGGTTGGGTAAGTAGGTTAACACCTTGGCCTGGCCTGGCCCAGGTTTGTAACCCAGGCTCCCTCGACACCACAAGTTGTCGACTGTTTATAGCTGGCTCAAAGAGAGCAGCCACATCCTTTGCCCTGGCTGAAACTGGAGCCTCCAGCTGGGGTGGAGCCTGGGCAAGGACAGGCGTTTAGGGTGCATGTCAGCAACACAACAGGCTTAAGATGTGCATCACTAAGTGTCAGATGCTGGTGGTGGTTGCTCATGAGTAACCAGGCAGGGCTCCAACCTGGCTCTTACAGGTTTTATTGTGCAAACTACCGTCTTTTTCGCTCTATAAGACGTACCAGACCACAAGACGCACCTAGTTTTTGGAGGAGGAAAACAAGAAAAAAAATGTTCTGAATTTCAGAAGCCAGAACAGCAAGAGGGATCACTGCGCAGTGAAAGCAGCAATCCCTCTTGCTGTTCTGGCTTCTGGGATAGCTGCGCAGCCTGCATTCACTCCATAAGACGCACACACATTTCCCCTTACTTTTTAGGAGGGAAAAAGTGAGTCTTATAGAGCAAAAAATACAGTATTTACAGTGCAGATCTACCAAGTTCACATCCGTCTCAGTCACTTGCAGAATCCGGGAGTGGCCCCTTCCGGCTTCTCCCCCAACATAAGAACTTTGGCACCCCAAGCCTCGGCCTCCCCTCCTTGCGTTTCACCCCTCTACACAAGGTGGGCGACGGAAGGGGCGTGCATCCCTCCTGGCCAGCCCGGCTAGGTGAGGCGCTGGGGCTCTCAGCAGCATCCTTGAGCCCTTTCCTCGCTCGGCTGGCCCCTTCCCTCTCTTCCCCACTGGAGGTGTGGCTCCTCAGGAGTTTCGGAGGCTCTCTGTATCCCAACGGCCCCCCGCCTCCCTCCCCGGTTCTGATGGCCAGATCCAGGAACTGAATAAGCCCTCACCTTGACCAAAACAAAACCAGCCCCTTTGCTAGAAGTGAGGGAGTGGGCAGCCCAGGCAGGGGGGAGGATGAACCATGCTCCCCCTTCTCCAGCACAGGCTGACACGGGGCAAGCAGGCTGACTTAAGGGTTGCATCCTGGTGGCAGCAGCCCAACCACCCCCTTGGCTCCACAGAGCTGCGAAGGGACCCAGAGCAGGGGTCAGCACCCTTTTTCAGCAGGGGACCGGTCCACAATCCCTCAGACCATGTGGGGGGCCGGACTATATTTTTTTTCGGGGGGAAATAATGAACGAATTCCTATGCCCCACAAATAACCCAGAGGTGCATTTTAAATGGAAGCACACATTCTACTCAAATGAGATAAAGCCAGACACAAACACACAAACCCCGGACAGATCACAGCTAATCATAATTGTAATGGCTTTAGGGGTTGCTCGTGCGTAAGTTGCCGCCACTCCTGGCTAGGTTGCCTGGTTAACCCTTTTCTGTCTGGACAGCCCTTCACTCCGTGGCTGTTTCAGTCGCTAGCAGAATCCGTCAGTGGGCGTTTCTTGAACCTCTTCCAGCACAAAAGTTCTTTGACGCCAAGTCTCCGCCTACTCTCCCTGCACGGAAGTCTTCTGCGCAGGGTGGGTGTGGGTAGCGGAGGACCTGTGCTCTCCCCGCTGGTCTCCGGCGAGGAGTCCTGGAGCCCCCTCGCCGATTCCCCCATCTGCCCCCCTTTATCCCTGGTGTCACGCTGATTTCCTTCCCCAGCCGATGAGCTGTCTCTCTCCCTGCTGGGCCCTTCTCCAGCATCGCTTGGGAGCCTTGCCTCCGCCTCTGGCTCCAATGGCAGTTCCCTGACAATAATCTTTTACCCTGGTGTACAAAGTTTACATCGCCTTTAATGAGTCCTAGTGTTATGAGAGAGGGAGGGGAATTTTTCTCAAGCAAGTGTCTGGAACAAGGCAGGCTCCTGGGAGCCTTTGGGGGGGGTCTCTGACCTCCCCCAGCCCCAACCGAGGCCTTACTTGTGTAATAAAAAAATTTAAGGTCTCATATATATAATAAATGTTCATAAATGTACCAAGCAAACACGTACATAAATATATAAACCACATGTCTGGAGCAGCACAGGAAGACAGTCCTGAAACCATTTTGACTCCCAGAACTGACCAAATGTTTTCTCTGCAAGGAGGGAGGGGGTGAGGGAACCTTCCCATTGTCTCAGGAATTGGGTAATCACCATCTCAAAGGAATGGGCAGACTACCAGGAAAGGCAATCAGATAAAGCATTATCAGATAGCCTGGCAGACAGGAAAAACAACACTCAAATTTCTGCTGTAGACAGCCTTTTCTGTGGTGTAGGTATGATGTATCTGGGGGGTGGTCTTCTACACCCCTTCTGTGATGTCTGTATGATTCAGGAATTAAGTAGTTATAATGACAAAAGAGTGGCCAAAACCCAGATAATGCAATCAGGTAACTTGCCAGACAGGAGATAAACAACGCACTCAGATTTCTGTTGTAGACCGCCTTTTCTTTGATGTATGTATGAGGTTTCTGGGGTCGTCTTAGACTCCAGGGCGGGCAATTTAAAATGTCTATATAAGGGCAGGCACACCTTTGTTCTGGGTCTTCCTCCTCCTCCTTCTGCATGTGAGGGGAGCACCCTGTTGCAACAGATCAATAAAGATCAGGCTTACGAGCTGGTTTGCTTCTCAATATTCTCTGGGCTGGCCTCTGTTATTTTCTCCTACCCATGGAGAACCTACAAAGGACACTATAAGGGCTCTTGTGTCCCCCATAAGGGAATAAGGGCAGATTTTGTTTGCAACATTGCCACGGGCAGGCAGGCTGCAGCGTTCATCAGGAAAGCCTGCCCCACTGTGACCCCAGGCAGGACCTCGCTCACGTCAGGAGGGTCACAGCATGGTCAGGAAGGAGCGGTGTGGCTTCCACGTGACTCCCTCACCGGGGCTTTGATCGCTATTGAAAGAGGAACGATTTTGTCCATGTTGCCCTGCAGGATGGAACAATAATCTGCGCTGTGTGACCTCAACATCGCAACAGTGGGCCGGTCGCTTAAATTAAACAGTCAGATGCAATTAAAAAAATCAGAGCTAAAACCCAAGAGGGTGTGTGGGTGTGTTTTGTTTTAGCAAAGAGAATCTCTCATGCTAACCACCGCAAACCCTGGAGTACGTGAGCTGCAAATGCTTTTGGGAGAGGCAGCTCAAGGGCAAAAGGAGGTCCTGTTCAGAAGGGCCCAGACACAATTCTTTGTGGTCTCCCTAAGAAATCTCACTTAACTCCAGAGCCACCAATGCAGGATCAGCCAGGAGACTCTGGGCAAACTGGGTGTGTGGTTTCATACCAAGCAAATGCCGCAACACAGACACCCTTCTGCTTTTCCAGATAATAATAATAATAAAAAATAATAATTTATTATTTATACCCCGCCCATCTGGCTGGGCTTCCCCAGCCACTCTGGGCGGCTTCCAACACAATATTAAAATACAATAACCTATTAAACATTAAAAGCTTCCCTAAAGAGGGCTGCCTTCAGATGTCTTCTAAAAGTCTGGTAGTTGTTGTTCTCTTTGACATCTGGTGGGAGGGCGTTCCACAGGGTGGGTGCCACCACCGAGAAGGCCCTCTGCCTGGTTCCCTGTGACTTGGCTTCTCGCAGGGAGGGAACCGCCAGAAGGCCCTCGGCGCTGGACCTCAATGTCCGGGCAGAACGATGGGGGTGGAGACGCTCCTTCAGATGACAGATCACAGCCAATAAATGGATAAGGGCAACAGGGGGACAGGACAGGAACCCCGTCATCTCTCTTGGAGCCAGAAGAGACCCAAAGGGTCCCCAAGTATGGCACAATGGTTACTGGACTAGGACCTGGGAGACCAGCGCTGAAATCCCCACTTGGCCACTCACTGGGTGGCACAGCCTCTCTCAGCCTAACCTACCTCACAGGGCTGGCGTGAGGATAAAATGAGAACGACATAGGGCCCTTGAGCTCCTTGGAAGAAAGGTAGGGTGCAAATATAATAAGAAAGTAACTCGTAAACTTCAGAGCTCAAGACGATCAATGCAAGAAACTTCCTTCTTGCCAGCCTAGAGTGCTACCCAAGGCATATTATGACAGAAGCAAGCAAGCACATCATTGGAAGCTAATTATTTTAACTAGTCCCTTGATTTTATCTCTGCTGTGACCTGCCTCCTCCCTTTGTTTTTAAGTTTATAGTAATAATAATAATAATAATTTCAATCTATATCCTGTTTTCCTCTCAAGGGAGTCCAGGGCAGCAGACACAACAATGACAAAACATTAAAACCAGTTAGAAACTTTCAAGAAATTTAAAATGTTCTAAACACATGACCTCAACCAATAATTTCAGAGTTGCCAGGAAGACTGCCCTTTGGCCATCCAATGCCTAGGCCAACAGGACTGTTTTCCAATTCCTCCTGAAAGTTACTAATGTTGGAGACAGACTTGCCTCGCTAGGGAACCACCACGGAAAAGGCCCTGGCATGGGTCAATGCCAGTCCAGAAGCCCTCAGTGCCCGTGTCACCACCAAAGCCTTTTCAGCCAATTGCAGGTGGCGCAGTGCTTTCAGCACCCACAACACATGGTCCCCTCATTCTGAAAGGGATTGCAAACTGCCTTGAGCTTATGTGTTTTTAAATGGAAAGGTACATAAGGCTGATACTGTGGGAGGCACCTACTTGCACAAGAAGGAGCCTTTTTCTCACTCTGTGACTGCCTCAGGGCAAACAGTCGCATGAACAGTCCCAGAGCTGGTGCCACAGGCACAAGGAGCTGGGAGACAACAATAATAATAATAATAATAATAATAATAATAATAATAATAATAAATTATTTATTTATACCCTGCCCTGTTAGGGCAGCTAACACCAGTAAAATTACAGTAAAAACATAATTGGGGGGGGGGACCAATATAAAATACAGGTTAAAATGCAATTTAAAATGCAGCCTCATTTTAAAAATAGCCCATAGATCAAAACCGTAAGGGGAGGGAAACATAAGGGTCAGAGTGAGTCCAAACCAAAGGCCAGGCGTAAGAGCTCTGTCTTGAAGGCCCTGCGGAAAGATGTCAAGTCCTGCAGGGCCCTGGTCTCTTGTGACAGCACTCCACCAAGTTGGGGCCAGTACTAAATAGGCCCTGGCCCTAGTTGAGACCAATCCAGCCACCTTGCGACCTACAAAGTGTTGTTATTTGTGGACCTTAAGGTCCTCTGCGGGGCATACCAGGAGAGGCAGTCCTGTAGGTCCGTGGGTACATGCAGAAGAGAGCAACGAAGATGACCAAGGTAAATGGTTGAGGGAGTTGGGGATGTTCAGCCTGGCTAAGAGGTGACTGAGAGGAGATGGAATCACAGAGTTTAAGCGACCGCGAGGGTCATCCAGTCCAAATCTCTGCAGTGCAGGAATCTTAGCTAAAGCATCCATGACAGATGGCCATCAAAGCCCTGCTTAAAAACCTTCAAGGAAGGAGAGACCACAACCTCCCGAGGGAGACCAATATGATGGCCATCTTCCAATATCTGACGGGCTGTCCCACGGAAGATGGAGCAAGCTTGTTTTCTCCTACTCCAGAGGGTAGGATTCAAACCAATCCATTCAAGTTACAAGAAAGGAGATTCCGACCCAATGACAGGAATGATAATAATAATAATTTATTATTTGTACCCCGCCCATCTGTCTGGGTTTCCCCAGCCACTCTGGGAGGCTTCCAACAAAGATTAAAATGTCTTCTAAAAGTCAGGCAGTTGTTTATCTCTTTGACATCTGAAGGGAGGGCGTTCCACAGGGCGGGCGCCACCACCGAGAAGGCCCTCTGCCTGGTTCCCTGTAACCTCACTTCTCGCAGGGAGGGAACCACCAGAAGGTCCTCGGAGCTGGACCTCAGTGTCCGGGCAGAACGATGGGAGTGGAGACACTCCTTCAGAAGAATTGTGATGGCAAGAGCTGTCCAACAGTGGGACGGACTCCTTCAGGAGTCTACCTGTCTGAAGCCTACCTGTCTGAAGCTACAGCCAAACCAGTCCTCCCCGCCACCACCTCAGCAGCTGACTCCTGGAGCTGGCTCTGGAACTGTCCCTGCTGGCAGGGTCACCCAGGAGTCCCAAGCACCGCAATGGAACCAAGGCTAGCGAGGTCCGAGGGCGAACAACGGCAACCATGTCTGTTCTCCAAACCCCAAATGCAATATTTAAAGGCCACTGTCACTTCCAATATCCAGCCAAGCAAAAGGAGCAGCAATTTGTTCCACATTTCCTGTGCACCTTGGAGGCTCAAGAGCCAAGGCCTGACAAACCCAAGTGAACCAGAGATCCAGGAAATCAAGGCCAGCGAGAAGGAAGCCAGTCTTGATAGCAGCACGGGGAGAGTTTGGGTAGCAGGTTTTGTCAAGTGCCAAAAGGTCCCCAGAGAGACAGCTGAGGCCAAACCGCAAGCCTTTGTGCACACCTAGAAGCTGGATGCGGTCCAAGGGCGAGGGGTGTGTTTTCCGGCCCCAACCCCTTATGAAAACACCTGCTGTCTTCCAGCCAGGAACCTCTCCCTGCCAACAGAAACTCGCCAGAAACCCCGAGGCAGAGGGAAAACACCTATGGAGGCAGCAGGAACCGGCCCTGTTTATGCACCAAGGGGATGCAGTCAATATTGAGTCAGCCGCCTACCCAGGAGGGTGTTCAGTGGTAGAAAGCGTCGAGTCGATCAAACATAGGGTGGCAAGAGGGGCATTGAAGCAACAATGGGAGCGCGAGATGGCACAAGGGAGGGGTTCTATGGACTCAGCAGCCACGCAGCATGAAAACCCCAACAGTCCAATTCCTCTTTATCAATTGCATCTCAAGGGGAACAAGGGAAAGCTTGGCCTGCTGTCTCAGATGCCTTCAGAGTGTGTCCTAGGCCTCCTTCCAGAATCATCCCACTTCCCTTAAGCATGACTCACAAAATCACAGAACAGCAGAGTTGGAAGGGCAATGCAATGCAGGAATCTCAGCTAAATCACACATGCCCAGACTGCATAAGGGCCACTGCAGAGAAGCAGGTCAGTTGGTGTCACCCCTTCAGGGTCATTGTGAAGCTAAAGGTACCCCCCCCCTTTATGTCCATATAGTTGAATTATTATCCAGTAGGAGAAAGTGAGTGGTCCATTATTGGATGGTAGTTGGCACTGAGTTTTTTCTCACTGCTCAGAGAGGGAATCTGGTCTGTAAGGTTCCTCTGTGTTGCAACGTCACTTAATGCCAGTCTATGAGACTGGACTGGTACAGAGTCAGGCCCTCCCTGGGTGGGTGACAAGGAAGGGGTGGTTATGATGCATCTTGAGCTGGCTTCTTGCTTCAGAGACAGAAGTGGGGAAATGAGCTGGCTGTAAATGATGCCTGATGCTGCCAGGGATTCTTTACGGACTAGACATTCCCTTTGCGGCAAGTGGTTGCTTGGGAATTAACTGCGTTATGGGGGTGGCTGATGGGAATGGCTGAGAGAGACTGGTATGTGGGGGTCGGGGGGGCAGGCAAGGATGTGCTTTGTGAAACAAGAGAGTGGAGAGAGGGTGCAGTCTCTAAACCCAGCGGTTTTGCTCAGCCGCTAATGAGTTTTGTAACATGTGATTTCCTTTCAGGCATTTAAGAGGATGTTTTGTTTTGTTCCTAATCAGGCCGCTTTACAACATGGACTTTCATTGCATTTTGGCATTCGGTTTTCATTTGCAATGCTTCATCTCAATATCTTGTAATGCTGTAGCTGTGATGCTTTAAGGCATCCTTTATCTGTTTAAAGATATTGTTTCGCTAAATAACTTTTAATGCTGTTTTTGTGGATTTGCGACTCAACGTCGTGAGAGTTTGCAGCAGTGAGGGTATGAAGGATCCCATTGTTCTTGCTGGCCGAGCAGGACTAGATCTGTTTCGGGTGAACACATGAGGACAGGCTTCTTCATGGGAAGAGAACAGCTCAGAAAGGCAAGCAATTGCCTAGGGTGGTGGGCTCACCCTGGCTGAGGGTCTTCAAGCAGAGACAGGACAAACCATCTCTTGGGGATGCTGATGCTCTGGATTTCTTGCTAAGGGTGGGGAAGGGGATGCGCTAGATGGCCAGCCTTGATGCCGAAATCCAGGATCCCCTGAGCTCTGCAAGTGCAGCTTTCTCCTGATTGAAGTACAGAGTGTTTGAGGACCGGGACATTCGCAGGGAAACCAAAATGCTTGTTTACAAAGCTATTGTGCTGCCAACCTTACTATATGTTTGTGAAACATTGACCACTTATAAACACCATCTCCAGCTCCTTGAAAGATTCCATCAATGGTGTCTCCGAAAAATTTTACACATCACTTGGGAAGACAGGCAAACTAATATGAGTGTACTGGAAAAAGCAAAGATCACCCGTGTCAAAGCAATGATTCTTCAACATCAACTTTGTTGGACTGGTCATGTTGTGCGGATGCCTGATGATCGTCTTCCAAAGCAACTGCTCTATTCCCAACTTTAAAATGGAAAGCGTAATGCTGGTGGTCAACAAAAGAGGTTTAAAGACTGTCTCAAGGCAAATCTAAAAAATGTAGTATACACACTGACAACTGGGAAACACTGGCCTGTGAGCGCTCCAGTTGGAGAACAGCCTTTACCAAAGGTGTCATGGGCTTTGAAGACACTCGAACTCAGAACGCAAGGGAGAAACGTGCTAAGAGGAAGGCACGCTTGGCAAATCCACACCGTGATCAACTCCGGTCCAGAAACCCATGTCCCCACTGTGAAAGGACGTGTGGATCCAGAATTGGCCTCCACAGTCACTTACAGACTCACTGTTAAAACCGTGTTTATGGAAGACAATCTTACTCGGCTACGAGGGATCGCCAAAGAAGAAGATGAAGAAGAAGATAAGGTCTCCCCCAACTCTATGATGCCACAACTGAACTGCCTGCTCTTTCCCCCTCCCTATATCTGGCACTACTAGACAGCTAGGAAGCCCACACTCTGCAGACACAACAAACAGACATCACTCAGAGGAAATGCATTCCACATGTGCTACTACTGTTCCTGAAGATGCAGCTTCACTGATGGCAGTTTAGATTGATTGCAGCTGTCTTTCTTATTGTAAGACAGGATTGTGATCTGACTTTCTGCCTCTTGCGTTTTGAAAGTCACGCATTATCATCTGTTGCAATTTCTCCCGCATTTCCTGTTCTTGCTATGATGACTTAGTTATTGAACTCCCATACCGCCTGTGTTCCCAAACACACAAATATTCCCACCTCTGGGGGCATTTTGCTTCCCTAGCGCAGGGGCTCTCCCCTCAAGCTGCCTCCATTAAGGCTCTGCAGCCTCCGTCTCTGGAGTTTTGCCAGGCGAATGCTTCCTTTGGTCTTAACCGGAGCCCTCAACACTCAGCCACCAGCAGGCCGGCAAAGCATCAAGTGGGCTTCAGCCTTTAGGAGCCTCTGCCCCTCACTGTGGGGCCCCTGGGGCCACCCCATTGTTGCTTCAGGACCGCAAGGGAGCAGAACTTCCTCCTCGGCTGCACAGAAGGTCAAGCACACAGCTCCCTTGCAGGAGTTATTACAGCTAAGCCAGAACAGCTTGTTCCTGCCATGGCTCCATGTGTCCACTGTCAACAGACACAGCTCACCCACGTGACACGTTCCCCGCACCCAGCCACCCCCGCACCTAATGGCCTGTTTTGTACACACTTTTTTAAAAAGCTACCCATCAGGAACCTTCCAGCGCCCCCAGTTCTCATCACGCACTGTGTGTGATTTCCTGCATTTGGTGAGTGCCACTCATGTCTGCGAGAGACCATCAACCCTGTTTCAAAACAGCAGACCTGGTGGCCAGTTCGTTTCCGGGGTTCCAATTCAATGTTCTGACTCAGGGCCCAAACACCTGAAAAGCCAGCTGCACTTCTGTTGCCGAGATCAGCAGAGGGGACCCAGTTAGCAGCAAGATGGACCAACGGCATCTGGCTGAAGAAGGTGCCTATCGACTCTCGCCTAAAGTGCGCCAAAGGGGGACCAACTCTCTTCCTTCCGTGGTGATACCTAGCCCAATCTAGCCGCTCGGTGGCAAAGGTGGTTTTCTCCCACTTCTCTCTCCCAGCAAAGCGCAGGGTCCAGAGGCAGAGAGACCCCCACAAGCAAAAGGCAGAGATGCAGGTGGCTCATTCTGGGCTCCTCCTTACAAACCCAGGGACAGAAATGCCCACGTTGTGCTTTAAAGCGAGACTCGCTTACCCACAAGCCGCAGCCAGTGGCGCCCTCCACATTCCACACATTCCCCAAGTCCTAAGCTCAGCCGCCTGACCACAGCAGGTCCCTGATGGGGAGGGGCAAAGCAACATATGCTGCAGAAGGTGCCTCTGGCAGTGATCCCGACATCCTGGATTAATGCTTCAGGAGCATTTCATGGTGGGTGGGAGAGAGACACAAGTACATGCCACTGTTGCCAGTTTCAGGGCATTAAAAGAGAAATAGATGGGTTCTTAGATGGAAATGTCATTGGCTCAGCTACTGTAGGAGACACAGAGCCCAGAGGCAAAAGGCACGGCCTGGACAGAGCGTGGGTGGTCTGGTCTGGGCCAGGGGCCAGGAGATTCCCTGGTCAGCATTCTGCCGGGCGCTCCAAGTGCTAAGGGTCAGCCAGGTGAAAGGGTCAGGGCCAGAGGAGGGGTCATGGCTGCAGAGGCCAAAAGCTCTGTCCTCCAGGACTGTAACACTGGCAGCCTTCCCTGAAGCCACACGTAATTATCGGCTCCATTCTTCCACCGGCAGCCAAAGTACACTCTGAGCGGATCCAGCTGTTTAAAATTATTTCTATTTTCGGCTCATCCGCCTTTTCATTCAAGGATCACGTTTTGTCATTAGCTAGCCTAAGGAGAGAGGCAGAGTCGGAGGCCGAGAGCGAATCGTAAAAACCCGGCAAGCTCCTTGGCCTGCCCCTCTGCCGCGGGAGGGAGTCGAGGGGGAGCCACTAAACACAGAGAAGGGAGAAGCCGCAGCAGAGACAGACTTCGCCTCGGCACCACAGAGCAGAGCGTGGTGGCAGCTGACCAATGCCTGCTGGGTTTGCATTTTCTTGCTATTGCAGCCCAGAATTGAAGGGCAGGGATGGGGGGAGAAGAGATCTGCAGAGTTAACTTTTACCAAAGTTGCGCCGTTGGCTGTGAGGTTGTGCCATTGCTAAATGTGGTCCCTTGCACATCCAATGCAAGTATAAGTGAGTCTCTGCCCCAAAAAGCTTACAGTATATATTTACGGCATGGTACAGGGGAGGGGACTGACTACTAAGTGTCCAAAGCTGCCAAGGCTCAGAAGTCCCAAGCTGGAACAATTCTTTTTTAACTAACAGGAGATCCACATAGCCCAGATGTCCTGTGGAGCTACTTGAGCTTTCCTGGAGATAAAAGGCTTTCAATGGCTACTGGTCAGGATGGCTCCACGTTCCCTCCAGGTTCAGTACGCCTCTGAATGCAAGACTCCTGCTCCGGCTCGCCTGCCCTGCCTGGGGGCTTCCTGCAGGCGTCTGGCTGGAAGCAGGATACTAGACTAGGACGGCTTTTGGCCTGATCCAGCAGAGTTGCTCACATATTTAAGCCTTGCTGAGCTCAGGGCTACCATGTGTGGTTCTCATCCTGCTGATTCATTCATTAGGAGCTCAAATGTTTGAAAAGCAAGTTTGTTGGTCTAAAGCAAGCGTAGGCAAACTAAGGCCTGGGGGCCGGATCCGGCCTGATCGCCTTCTAAATCCGGCCCACGGACGGTCCGGGAATCAGCGTGTTTTTACATGAGTAGAATGTGTACTTTTATTTAAAATGCATCTCCGGGTTATTTGTGGGGCATAGGAATTTGTTTATTATTATTTTTTCAAAATATAGTCTGCCCCCCCCCACAAGGTCTGGGGGACAGTGGACCGGCTCCCTGCTGGAAAAGTTTGCTGACCCCTAGTGTAAACAGCAGCTGCAGCCCTGCCTGGAGCCGGCAAGGAAGCTGAATAAGTCACCTGGGCACAGACTCCTCACGCAGAGATCAGAGGTTGGGGCAGCAAAAGAGCAAATCGATAGGCAGGACAACCAACATGCCTCCAAGTGAGAGGAAACAGGTCCTCTACCACAGGTCGCCCCCCCCCGCCTTCCAGTGTGAATATCTGAGCCACTACCTCCACCTGCATGTCCCACTGCGATCGCAGAACCTTCTTTGGGCTGCCCGTCCATCTGTGTGTCTCACTGCAAAGGAATAGAGCACATCCTTTGCGTGTAGAAGGTCCTGGGTCAAATCCATGGCATTTCCTGAGAGGAGCCTGATGGATGAGGGCAGTGGCCCATCTAGCTCAGCCATCTGCTCTCAGTGGCCAACCAGAAGCCTGGTAACATCCCAAAATCTTGGAGAGCTGCTACGCATCAACAATCCTGGGACTTGATGGAACAATGGTCAGACTCTGGATAAGAAAGCTTTTATGTTTTCTTGCTAGGGTCTTTAACGGGCCTTTTATGGACAGTGGATGCTTGGGTTGCGAACATGATCTGTACGGGAGGCACATTTGCAAGCTGCAGCGTCGCAACCCGCAACAAACACGTGCAGGTCGCAATTCAGCACTTCTGTGCATGCGCAAAGTGCAATTTAGTGTTTCTGCGCATGCACGAGTGCTGAAATCTGGAAGTAACCTGTTCCGGTACTTCCGGGTACGGCACGGTGTGCAACCCGAAAATGCGCAACCTGAAGCGTCTGTAGCCCGAGGTATGACTGTACATGTCTTTTAACATTTGTACCATTGGATCCTCTGGGCTGGGGAAGATGGACAAATAAAACGAAAAGCCTCTCGCTTGCAACTGCAGAAGACTTGCTTCCTCGTGGAAGCCTTTCAAATATGTGAAAACTGCAATTTTGTCTCTGCTTGACCCCTCTTCCTGCAAAGCTCCACTTGTCACATTTCTCTAAGCCTCCCTCAAATGTTACTGAGAGGGGAGGAGGGAGCCCCATGGACGGGCACAGCCAGGATACGACCTACCCACCTCGTAGGCCACTGAATGGGAGGGGGGGCACGGCAGAAAGAGGAAACTGGTAGTGCCAACCGGGTCTGGCTTCTAGTTTCTGCAACACAACAGCAAGTCTTATAGAAGAAAGGCAGCAAGCTTGGGAAGAAAGGCAGTGGAGAGGGGTGGTTTTTTGGGGAGGGCAGATCATTCAGTGAATAAAGATGCCACTGAAGAACCCAGGAAGATTCCACTTTCTGGGAGAGCCGGGCAGCTTCAGCAGTGCTGGTCAACTAACCATTATGCTTTTAAAAATGTCAAGCACCCCTGTTGCTCTCCACTAAAGCCCCTCCAGCGACACTTAAATCTTCCTTAAAATACGACGACAGAACTGTTTGGGGCAAATCATGGACAGCCACAACTAGATGCATCAGGCAACTCCATCCCCAGAAGCAGCCGATCCTATGAAAGGCTTTCTGAACATCAGAGAACTTACTCTAAGTGTATCTTGGCAATTGTTTCATGGCAATCTTTATTTTCAAAGGATGCTTCCAAGGAGGTGTGATTTGCATGCGGTGAGACAGGCCTACGCACACTTCCAGGGTTTGCACACAGAACAAAGAGCATTAAAAGGATCCGAAACTCCTGCAGCCTTTAACTCCCTTGTTGCACAATCTTCTATTGTAAGTTGCAGAGAGAACTTAGTATCTTACCGGGTGGCAAACAAATGTTGCTCGTTAAAAACTGGCTTCTTGGATTAGTAGAGCTTCTGATTATGCTACGAACCTGCACCCCCACAGCATCACTTGTCAGGGGTGGGCCCACCAGGGTGCTTGAGGCTGGGGGGCAAGAAGCCCTTGGCTGAATCTTATCCCCTGGGTTTGCACCTGCTTCTTTCCCCTAAATCTTTTCTTAGCGTCCAAAGCCTCTTTCGTTGCACCTGGTAGATACTGCTTTCCTTGTTGATTCCCCTCAAAGCCAAGCTAGAGCACACAAGCAACCCAAGTAGAAATATGTCTAGAAGTGTTTATGAAGCAACCGACTTCAGTCGGCTCTGATGATGAACTGAAATTCCAAAAGAGTTTCATGGAGCTTCCTCCCTAGCAAGCAGGCTTGGATCGCAGCCCTGGCATTTTCCCTTCACCTTTTTAATCAGTGGGATTGAAATGGTTTTAAATTTGATTTCTATTTTTTTGTTGTTGTTGTTACATTTCTATTCTGCACTATTCCATTCCTCACTGTAGCATCACAACAACCCTGCGAGAGAAGCCAGGCTGACCGGACGATTTGCCCAAGGCCATCGCACAGCGACCTTCACAGCCAAGTGGAGAGTTTCCTGCAGAACTGAGCAGGAGCAGCCTTTCGGATTCACAGACTAACCCCGCAATCCTGTGCATGTCTACGTGGAAGTAACCCCACTGAGCTGAGAGGGCCTTGTTCCTTAGGATTGCAGCCACAGACTGGAATCTCTGCTCCCTTATCTGGAAGTGTGCCCCTCTGGACACACAAAGGAATGTGCTCTACGAGTTCTGTGAAATTCACATGTTTACATGTTCGAGTCAACAATGGCTGCCACACTGGAATTACTACTGAGACGAGTGTGGAATTCTGAAAGAAGAACTATCCTCCTTCTCACTTTGAGAGGGGCGGAATCATATGGCCAAGGCTTGCAAGGGGAAGTAAAGAAACGGAGAAATTAGAGACTCAAAGACTGAAGTAAAGGAAAGAGGGAAATTGAGGACCATCGGGATGGGGCCTTTGGGAATGAAGGGAGGACCATAATGATACTGCTATGTAGGATTATAGAACTATAGGGTTGGAAGGGAGCCTCTGGGGTCATCTAGTCCAACCCCCTACAATGCAGGAATCTCAGCTAAAGCATCCATGATGGACAGCCGTCCAATCTCTGCTTAAAAGCCTCCAAGGAAGCAGAGGCCACCAGGTACCTTCCCAGGGAATCCGTTCCACTGTCAAACAGCTCATACAATGAAAGATGGCCATATTTGTCTTTCTGCAGCTATAACTGGACACACAGTGATCCTAACTGGAGCCAAAGACAGAAAAGCTTACAACAACTTGGGTCTTTGTTGTTTGCACGTTGCTATAGCAGAATGAAGTTCTCTGAGACACAACTCCTTATAGCTTGCCAGAATCCTCATTTTTCTTAGGTTTTCTAGCTCTTGCGGCAAGAGGGCTGGGAGGAAAACATGGGAAACCGACCACATTTCCCAGATTCATTATGCTTTCAACTTTCATGATTCCCAGACCAATATGCCAGGTTGGGGAAGGCTGACTAAGAGACTGAAATATGGTAATAGTACCACCCTATTCTGCCTTGGTCAGACCCCACCTGGAGTCCTGTGTCCAGTTCTGGGCACCTCAACCTAAGACAGACGTTCAGCAAGCTGGAACACGTGCAGAGGAGGTTCTGGAAACCAAGCCTCAAGAGGAACTGTTGAGGGAGTTGGGAATGCTTGCCCTGGAGAAGAGAAGGCTGGGAGGTGATAGAAAAGCCATCTTCAAATATCTGAAGGGCTGTCACACGCAAGATGGCGTCAGCTGATTTTCCGAGGCTCTGGAGCAGGCATCCCCAAACTTGGCCCTCCAAATGTTTTGGGCCAAGTTTGGGGGTGCCTGCTCTGGAGGGTAAGACCCAAACCAATGGATTCAAATGACAAGAAAAAAGTTTCCGACTTAACGTCAGGAAGAACTTTCTGATGGTAACAGATGTTCAAGAGTGGAATGGACTCCCTGCGAAGGTTGTGGACTCTCTTTTATTGGGGATTTTTAAGCAGAGGTGGGATGGCCATGTGCAGGAGGGGTTGGACTAGATGACCCTCAGGCTCCCTTCCGACTCACCAATTTCATGATTCTCCGATTCCCCAGCCCTGCTGCCTGAGATGGCTGCAGCGCCTGGGCTCCATGTGAACCAGGAGTTCTGCCACAAAGCTATATCCCCTCCCCACTGCCACTGGGCTCCAGCTCCTACCTTCTTCCACGTCGTTGCGGCACGCGGCCTCCAGCAGCCGGATGTTCTCAGGGAACAGAACCCGCCTCTCCTTGCTGCTCCCCTTCTTCTTCTTCTCCGCTCTGGTCTTCTTGCCCTGCACGTCCTTCTCAAACTGCGCCCACTTCTTCAGCTGCTGCGTGCGGCGCTTCTGGGCGTGCTTCAGCCGCTCCTGAGTGCCCATCCGGCCCACCGCAGACATCTCGGCCAGCAGCTCCAAATGCTCCGCCATGGCTGACCAGGGGCAAATCGCTCGCTCGCCTTCCGCAGTCAGGGGTGCCTCAGAAGCATCTGGAACAGTTCCACGTGGGGTGGGGAGGAAGGGGGCTTTAAGAAGCCCCCTTCAAGCATCACCAGCAAGGCTTCCAAAGAACTCAGCCCAAAGGCAACAGCTTCTTACTGCTGCGCTGTGACCAGTTGCCAAGACTGTGACATCCCTGCTGGCAAAGGGAGAGTTTCCTCCATGGCTGACCCACCTGTTGGATGGGGCAAGTGGCCCTTAAAACCTGAAACTGAGAAGTCTCACCAGCAGGGTATCCATGCAAGTTATCTAATAACAAAAGCACGTAGTGAACTGGGTGCTGGATTCCCAAAGCTGGAAGAAAGAGCAGCCCTTTGCAAGACACTGTCAATGGGTCTTAATGATGCTTGAGAGATATTTTCATCACCTAAACAGCTAAGGAAGCAGGGGTCAAACCTGGAGCCTGCGGGGAGGCATTCTGAGCCCTGTCCATCCCCAATAATGGAGCTAGGTCCAATCAAAGCACAGTTCGGATCATCTCTCCATTGAGAATAAAAGCAAAGCACAAATCCCTCCACCGTTGGTCTTTACTGGCAGCTTCCAAACGGCAGCCTCTGTCCCTCTCCAGTCCAGAGTGCAGCAAGCTTGTTTCCAGGTGCACACCTGATGGTCATTACTACCGCTCAGGCTCTGATAGGAGCCTCATTACCCAGATAGCACACAGCCGGCTGTCTCCTCTGCTGACAAAGCGAAGGCCTCAGAGTCTGGGGGCAAAGGGAGGCAGGTCTCTGCAGGCTGCCAACCCGTTCCGAGGCAGACAGGAGTACCTGTGAGAGCTGCCCGTGACTGCACTTCCCAGCCACCACCCCAGGGCGCAGCTCAAAACTGACCCACAGATTCTGCTTCGATTCCAGCGACCCCCAAACAGTCTCCAAAACCCCAGGCAGTGCTGCTCTTGCAGCTGTTTTGGAACAAGATCCTGTCTTGGCTGCTCAACCTCTTCCACGTGTTGCTGCGCAAACCTCCTTCGAAAGGAAAGCGGAGATGCTGGAGAGGCAGCGCAGAGGGTCCCTGTTTCCTGTTCTCGCTCCCAGCAATTTGTCTTGCCGCTGCCTCCAAACCTTCAGCTCTCCCCCTCTCGTTCTCTCCAGCTACTCAGGAGCTCAGCTGAAGGAACCGGCTGGCAGGGGTGAGCCCTGCTCCTCGATGGAGACTCCTCCCTCCGACAGCCTGCCACTCGGGCACTGGGCTGAGCTTCCAGCCAAGCACGCTCCCAGGAGTCCTGCAACAGAGGAGGAACAAGGAAGCCAATCAGAAAGAGGCATGCGGGCGACAGAGCAAAGAGGTGCCCAGCTCACCCTGCCGCTTCCCACCTCACACGGCGCTGGCGCTGCCCTGCCTTAATCCAGGATTAACCTACAATCAAAGTTTAAGCAAATTACTTGGGGTTTTGGCACTGGCCACTCAAAGCCTCTTTCTCGTCTCTCCCTCTCCCTGCCCCGCCCCAGCAAAGCCTCTTGTGTTCAGCAACTTCTCTTCCCCCTTTTCTGCCACCTGCAACCTAGTGCGCCGTCTTCCTTCCCAGAACCCCAAAAAAATCCTCATCGGGGAGCAACGCAACGGACTGGCCCTGGGATGCACACCGACGATACCCCCCAGCACTGTGCAAACAAAGCAGGAAGGAATAGAGCAGGAAGGAATAGACCTATGAGACCAGGTAAATAGAGCAAGAAGATAAATAAATAGAGCAGGAAGGAACAGACCTATGAGACCAGGGTTCTCCACTAAGCCATGAAGTTCACTGGGTGACCTTGGGCCAGTCCCTGCCTCTCGGCCTAACCTACCTTGCAGGGCTGTTGTGGGAAAGAGATTAATAATAATAATAATAATAATAATAATAATAATAATAATAATAATAATTTATTTATACCCCGCCCATCTGGCTGGGTTTCCCCAGCCACTATGGGCGGCTTCCAACAAAGTATTAAAATACAGTAATCTGTTAAAAATTAAAAGATTCCCTAAACAGGGCTGCCTTCAGATGTCTTATAAAAGTCTGGTAGTTGTTGTTCTCTTTGACATCTGGTGGGAGGGTGTTCCACAGGGCGGGTGCCACCACCGAGAAGGCCCTCTGCCTGGTTCCCTGCAACCTCACTTCTCGCAATGAGGGAACCGCTAGAAGGCCTTCAGCGCTGGATCTCAGTGTCAGGGCTGAACGATGGGGGTGGAGATGCTCCTTCAGGTCTACTGGGCTGAGGCCGTTTAAATGCATGCCGCCTTGAGCAACTTGGGTATAAGTGCAATAAATATGCAATAGTAAAACAAATGAAAAACACGGTTGCCTTCCAGAAGAATAGAAGCCAGGGAATGTCCCCTGCTTGCCTTGGCAAATGTAAATGTGCTTTAAATGAGGCCTCCTGTCACCTGTATCAGCTAAGCAGGGGGAGGGGAGAAGCAGAGGAAGAAAAGGCCGCCTGCCTTGCACTTTGCACCCAGGGGCTGAAGCAGGAGAACTTCCCTCCAATCCATTACCCACGGATAAAAAGCAATATCCACGGCTAAAGTTCTTGGAGCCCTTATCTTGTTATCTCCCGCGACAAGGCCAGCACAACCATTTAGGTGCTGCAGGACAGGTAGGAGAAAGAGCCCAGGGGGGATGTAGGTCAGCGGGTGACGTACGCTAACCTTGCTCAGCGCCCTGTGTGATAGGAATTTTGAGGTCTTAGATATCACCTGCTAGCTGCAGAGTTCTCTGGACCTCTCCATAAGTAGCAACCAAATCACGCAAAATAATCGTCAGCAAATGTTTATGGAAGAGAAGCTGCAAAGCAGCGAATTGCGTCCTCAGAACTGTCAGAATGCATTGGGCGGACAGGCAGGACGGAAGGATCCTGTACTGTTTTGTGCTTTCGTGATAGATCAGCTGGTTAGAGCGCAGTTCTGATAATGCCACAGTTGCAGTTGACACTTCCCCTTCCACTGTCAAACAGCTCTTATTATGGTTGAGGTATTTAAACATCACCCGATAGCCAGTGAAGTGTGATTGTAACTTGGTACGCTGCTGTTGAAATTTGTGTAGCGGTCGCTTTTATTTCATTCTGCAATTCTGAATTACTTCCCACCCCCCTTTTGTTACTTACTTGTTTTTTCAGGGTCTATATGTTTTTGTATGTAATAAAAATTCAATTTTGAAAAAAGAAGGCTACAAACAAGGAAGCTCACTGACCCGTCCATTCCAACTCTACGATTCTATGATACTATAAGGAGTAAAAAAAAATTATTATTTTTTACACATGTTCCTTTTCTCCTCGTACCAAAGGTTCTGAGACAGTGTAATTAATTTCCATATAGGATTTCATTTGCAATGTGATCTCCTTGCCTAGCCTGAAAGTGGGGAAGAAGCCTTTGCAGGTGCACAATCGCTTCTAGTTTAGCAACACACAGGTGCTCCGCTGATTATATAACAAGACTAGCAGTGGCAAAAAATATTGCGCCACTCGCGTTCATCCCCCGCCATCAGGCCAGTCCGTCAACACATCTGCTTCCCAGAACGCAGCATCCCAACCACATGCAACGCCTGAGCAGCCACGTAAACTGCCTGGGGCGAGGAACAGGAACGCAGGAACTCCCCAGAGTCTTCCCAGAATAAGGAATGCAAAGAATGTGGCATCACGCCTGGGAGCAATTCATCAGGCAAGGCTTCCACCATGCAACTTTCACTCAAGGACATCCAAACAAAGGCAGAAGCATTGCTCAACTAAGACTGGTCCTCTGCAGGGGAGCCAGCATCTGCTCTCCTAGGAGAACCACAGAATCACAGAATGTGATCTGTGGAAGGGTCTGTGAGGGTCATCTAGTCCAACCCCCTGCAATGCAGGAATCTCAGCTAAAGCATCCATGACAGCTGGCCTTCCAACCTAGACAGCATCTTAAAAAGCAGAGACATCACCTTGCCAACAAAGGCCGGTATAGTTCAAGCCATGGTTTTCCCAGTAGTGATGTATGGAAGTGAGAGCTGGACCATCAAGAAGGCTGATCGCCGAAGAATGGATGCTTTTGAATTCTGGTGCTGGAGGAGACTCTTGAGAGTCCCATGGACTGCAAGAAGATCAAACCTCTCCATTCTTAAGGAAATCAGCCCTGAGCGCTCACTGGAAGGACAGATCCTGAAGCTGAGGCTCCAATACTTTGGCTACCTCATGAGAAGAGAAGACTCCCTGGAAAAGACCCTGATGTTGGGGAAGATGGAGGGCACAAGGAGAAGGGGACGGCAGAGGACAAGATGGTTGGACAGTGTTCTCAAAGCTACTAATATGAGTTTGACCAAACTGCGGGAGGCAGTGGAAGACAGGAGGGCTTGGCGTGCTCTGGTCCAGGGGGTCACGAAGAGGCGGACACGACTAAAAGACTAAACAACAACACCTTGGTTGCCCTCCTCTGCATACCTTCCAACTTGTCAACATCCTTCTTAAATTGTGGTGCCCAGAACTGGACACAGGATTCCAGGTGTGGTCTGAGCAAGCCCTTACAGCAGTTCTCAGCATGCACTGCACCCCACCACTCTTGAGAGAGACAGACCATTTTGCAATGCAAGCTGCTATGGTCTCCCCTGCACTCAAAGGACTAGGCTGGATTTGTCCCCATGAACCTGCCCGTCTTCCTGAAGGAGACAAAGAGTTCCCTCCCTGCCCGCTCCAGGGATAGCTGGTGGGCACTTCCTCCTCTGCACTGTCATTTACTCATCAACATTAATCACTAAGCAGAGAGAACTTTTATTACCAGGTCTAATAAAAGCGCCTATCTCGTAAAAACCTAATTCAGGCTTCCTCAAACTCGGCCCTCCAGATGTTTTTGGCCTACAACTCCCATGATCCCTTGCTAGCAGGACCAGTGCTCAGGGATGATGGGAACTGCAGTCTCAAAACATCTGAAGGGCTGAGTTTGAGGAAGCCTGACCTAATTGGTTACACAATAAAGACTTGACCTGAACCAAACAAAACCAGCAGCTTCACACGGAGTTCACATTTGCCTCGCCCACAGCAAAGAGTCACTCTCTCGACAGCTCAGCTCCTCCACAGATGCATCTTCTAGACTGGTTGCTGTCAAAAAAACCCAAAAAACCGGTCCCTTCTTCTTGGGCAGTTACCTGGTCAAAGTTATTTCTGGTGGAGGAAATGTTCTGGGATAGTTTGTCCACCTTTGGCCCCCACCCTGCACTCAGCTCTCACCTGTGGCTCCCAGAAGCTGTCAGCAAGCGACAGCAGCCACACACTGGGAAACGGCTTCAACTGGCTGGCTAGACCAGGTGAGAGTAGCCGATGTGTCTCAAACCTTGTAGGAATTAGGGACTTCTGCTGTGAGCAAAGACAGGGCCTGACGGACTGAGTGGACAAGATCAACACTGGGTCCAATGGTCAAAAAGGCGGTTTCTGTACCTGCTTAGAGGGAAATGGAGGGGGTGGCAGGTGGGGTTTGTTAACCTACGAAGGCAGCCCATCCTGGAGATAGAAAACTCTGGTGATAAACCTCCACCGTCTTGCATCTATACTCATTTATGAGAAAGGCTTTGGGAATAATCCCCGAGGAACCATCTGTACCCGCTGCCTTGCTCTGGGAGAAAAGAACACTAAGAATGCCTACACAAATTTGGAGTGGAGCTCCTAAAACAGCTGAATGGTGCCTTGTACGCCTCCTTCCAGAAACTCCTGCAGCCAAGCTGGTGCCAAACATCTTGCTGTGATTTCCTTTGGACCACATCAGTGAGGCCGAGGAGGGGGTCTTGCTGTCTAGGCAGCCCAGGACCTCCAGACACACTGCCCAGGGTTGAGCCCCGGCAAGGCCATTTTGGTGCAGCAAAATCAACGTGGGAGGCAGCAGTTACAGAACCAGGCATGTCCAAAGTCCGTTTTGGGGGCCTAATCCGGCCCACCGGTCGGTTTAATCCGGCTCCTGTGACAGTTTATTTCCTGGGGTAAAATCCTAAAAAAACCTTTGGTTGGTCCTTTGGTCAGCCCTCACGGCCCTTCACTTCATCAGATCTGGCCCTCTTTGAAAAAAGTTTGGAAACCACTGGTCAAGCCAAGGACAGTCATAAGGAACAGAAGAGAAAAAAGGCATGACCCTCAAGCCCCTGGCTTCCACTCTGTCCTGGAGCAATTTGCCCAGATGTTAAATAGCTGTGTGCCAAGTGCTGGGCATTCAGGGAGCACCTTTGCCAAACTGGCAACACACAACTGGAGGGCACCACAGAATCACAGATTGTAGAGTTGGAAGGGATCCCGTGGGTCATCTAGTCCAACCCCCTCCAATGCAGGCATCACAAGCTTGGCAAAGGCAGGGCTAGTGTGTCTGGCCAGAAGTGGAGAGACCCGAGTTCAAATCTCCACCTACAAAGCTGACCTTAGGCTGGCCAGTCTCAACAGGTTTGATAAGGAAGATAAGACGAGAAGTACGCGTGGCACACTGAGCAACTTGGGAGGCTTTTTAAAAAAACAAACCAGCGTGGTTCAGTGAAGCACTAGATCTGGGATCAAATCCAATCTCAGCCATGGGTGGAGAGGAATCCCTGCCACGCCTTGCAGCCTGCAAGAACAAGGTGTCATTCAAGACACTGGCTGCTCAAGGAGCACAGAGTGTGCTGTTCTCATAAACCTTCGAATCACACACCTGGCTCTAGGCTGCCATACCTCTGCAGGAGATCATAGAAAGGAAGGTCATGGGAGCCAGAAGGGTCAAGTGTCCTGCTTACCTACAGAGCGCCACGAGCTGATAGGCCCTGCTATGGCAAAGGCAGGAGGGAGGCAGGTGGGGAACTTGGAGGGAGACAGCATGTCTGAATGGAGAAGATGCAGGTGGAGAAACAAAAGATGAAGAGGTGAAATCCGTTATGATTAAATGGGCACAAGATATAGGTCACAATATAATGTTTGAAGATTGGGAAAGATTGTGGAAAACTGATTTGAAATTTACAGATTGCTCTTTGCTGAAAGAAAATTACATGAAAATGATGTATAGATGGTATATAACACCACTGCAGATAGGAAGAATGTACAAAACTGGTTCAAATGTGTGTTGGAAATCTAAGGAAAAAGAAGGGACCTTTTACCATATGTGGTGGGATTGTAGCAAAATTAAAAAAATTCTGGGAAATGATATACAAAGAGTTGAAGAAAATGTTCCAATTAACATTCGTAAAAAAGCCTGAAGCATTTTTGTTAGGGATTGTAGGAAAAGACCTGCCAAGGAAATTGAAAAACATCTTCATGTATGCGATAACGGCGGCAAGAGTCTTAATAGCACAAGGATGGAAGAACGAGGAAACACCGACCAAAGAACTGTGGCAAGAGAAACTGATGGATTAAGCGCAACTGGCGAAACTGACACATAAACTACGTGATAAGGACAACTGTGACTTTAAAAAAGAATGGGAACCCTTTACAAAGTACTTAAAGAAACAACAAAATGAACTGGACTCCTTGGCAGGTTTTGAATAAACATTCACAAACCTTTTATTGGTAATATATAGATAGATAAATTAAGGATATTTACAATTTTATAACATGCAGAGAATAACATGTGCTGAAAAACCAGCGAGAGGAGCTGAGGGAAGTCCGGGGGTGGGGTGGGAGGGTGGGTTTTCTTTTTGGGGGAGGGGGGAGGGAAAAAATGGGGGGGTTGAGGATGATGTATTTTTGATAAAATGTTATGTTGAAATTCCTAATAAAAAATATTCAAAAATAAAAAAGAGAGAAGATGCAGGTGGAGGATAAATGGGACGGGGAATTGACACAGAAAGCCCTCTGTACAGGTTCACCAGAGTCACTTCCTGCAAGATGGGAGAGGAAACATGCACCTCCAGACACACAGAGGACACAGCCGTCCACCACACACCCAGACAGAGAGGTTTTCTCCCTCTTCTATAGTACTGGAACTCTATTCAGGCCATTCAATGAAGCTGAATCAGAGAAGATTCAAGATAGGTAAAACTTAGAAACCCAGATATATAAACTAGGCCCACACCCTCCAGCCCACCTGAGCGAAGTTTCAACAGGTGGAGCATTAGGCATGCTTGCAAATGTCAAGATCTGCTAAGCAACCCAGCACACTGCCCACTTACGTTCTCCCCTTCCCTGGGACATGCATCACTCAGAGACGACTTCCAGCCCCACAAATCTAAACTTTAAACTGAGAAGATCAAGAGCAACTCAAACCAGCAAAAGTTGAGGATCCTTGGAAATGCCCCTGAAGGTGTTACGGAAGAGACAGCCTCTCTGGGGGCCCCTAGGTTAAGGGCAGAGGAGCTCTGACGCTTGCAAAGAAGGGTGCAAGGCCTGGCAGGAGGAAACTGGGCGAGAGAGGAGCATGGGAGCAGGCAAGAAAGACGGTGTGCCCATGCGCACAGGCAGGGGACACACACAGGAGGCCAATCACTCTCCTCTCTAATTTCAGTGACTTAAGAAAACAGCACAGGGAGGCAGGCATTTGGGGGTGGCATCTGTGAGGCTCTGCTCAGCTTTTGGGGGGAAATGGCTGGCTTTCTGAGAGCTCACTTCTACCGAAGTGCCTGAAGGTTACAAGGTCTGAAACAGGAAATTATAATTTTGTTCCTGGATCAACTTCTTTGGATGTGGAACGTTGTGCAGGAGTCTTTTGAGGAGGCAGCCGAGATAAAAGCGCAGAGTGTGCTATGCAACAAAAGGCAGGTCAAGCCAAGGTGTCTCTGTCCTCGTCGTCCCCCCCCCCCCAATCCTACAACAACACACCAAGAGCTGCCTATGAACATTCCCGGTAAGTATTTTACCTGCCCCCAGCAGGAGGGGTGGTCCTGCTCCCGCTGATCAGACTGAGGGAGCTCTCCCGGACAGAGCAGGCAGACTCCGGTGAGCCTTTGGAGAGCAGCCCAGCACCACTTTCTCGCTCCACAGGAGCAGGTGGGTGGCACCCAGCTGCAAGGCTGCAGGCTGGAGGGAGTGGCCCCTGGGAACACCAGCCTCCGAACTAGGAATGCAAAGCGTACCTGGAAACAGGAGGCACTCAGCCAAAAAACTAGGCCAGAGGAGGAGGACTGCTGACATATGAAATATTTACACAGAGAGAGAAGCAGAGCAGGAAGCTGTTGCTCAGTGCGACACCTAGCAATCGCCGTCAAGGCTTACAAGACAGTGGTTTACAGAGAGGGCACAGCCGGGCGCTGCCAACCCAGCCGGAAAGAGGCAGGCAGCAGAGTCAAGGAGCTCCGTGGATTCTGTGCAGCATATAATCTTTTAAAAAAAGAAAAGCACTTGAAGAAGGCAGCCCCCAGCAGCACCTTTTTACTGGGGGAGGAAGGGAATATCACAATTTACAGAAGCATCTAAAAACCTGGATCCTCTTGAGGTTTTTAGGGGCCTTCCCATGGTTGGGATTTAGTAAAGAACCGGCAACAGCTGTGTTGAGGCGGTGGCTGTGGCGATCGAGTGTCGGGGGGTGTGTGTGTGTGAAATGCTGCTGTTCCCCCTGACTCACCCCGTCTGCTCAGTCGCAGGGGCTCTTGTGGTTTCCAGAAACCAAAATTCAAAAGTGTTGCTGCAAAGCCTGGCTGTCACAGGGCTGTTTGTATGAGTTGGTTGGCTGAGTAGCAGTTTCAAGCACCCACAGCCCTGGTCCAGACCAAAGTTCACCTATCCAGCATCCCATTTCCAGGAAGCTCACAAGGCAGGGCATGAAGGCAATAAACAGCAGGCTCCTGCTGTTGCCCCACCAACAGCCTTGATGCCTGGGGATGATGGGAGCTGTAGTTCCAAGACGCCTAGAGGGCACAAAGTTGAGGATTAAGTTCTGCATTAAGAGGAACCTTTTTTTTTTTTTGTCCTTTATCTAGTGCCAGTGTCATTGGGTGACCTCGAGTTCTATTGTTATGTGAAAGGAAGGGGAAAAATCATCTTTGTTCACCGCCTCCTCACCAGGCATGCAAACAGACCTAGTAAATGGTTGGCCGTTTTAGAGAGAGGGTGCATTTTCAAAGGCAGAAGGAATGCTGAGCTATAAGCCGTTCCTGAAAATCACTGCGGAAATTTAAACAACAGACGTAATCTATTTACTTGAATTAACACCTTCCCTCCTAGACAGAAAGCACCAAGGGGATAACAGCTCTTTTGGAAAAGTTAAAATCTCACTGATTAGCCTTTTTCCTATAAAACAGCTGACTGTTGGGATTTTCATTTTATAAAAGGGGGTGTGTGCTGTTAAGCTCAAGACTCTGGTTCCACCACTCTGGTTCCAAGGAATGAAGCAAGATTTAAAATGCCTGCCTCTTTCTCCATGGGGTTTGCATTGCTTGAAGAGCACTAATTTTGCTTCTGGCTGTTAATCGGAACAGATTCTAAAATCTGTAAGACTGATCTTAGACCTTCTGTAAACGTATTTTCACTAAAAGGCAGTTTTGTTGTAATGGTTATTACACTATGTATTTTTGTATTTCTATATTGTAAACCGCCCTGTGGCACCTGGATGAAGGGCGGAATAGAAATTTAATTAAATATAACAATAACAACTCCTCACAAAATAAATAAAGGTCCTAGCCAGAAATAACCTGTGCACCAATCTGTTTCACACATTATGAGCACATCTTAACCAGAAAGCTTAGCTGCTATGGAAATCCAAGTGTGGAATTATTATTCACATTATAATCCTCAATCAGGGTGACAAGCCAAGCAACTGAGCACACCCCACTCTCCCTGCAGAAGAGGAAGAGATTTAAAGGTCCAAGTTGCGGTTTGAAATAAACTAGAATTTCCTGCTTTGTGCAAAGATGGGAAATTGTGGTTTCGTACAAACCATAGTGAGTTAACAAACCACAAGCTCAACCCACAGTTCCCGGTAATATCTTCAGATGAAATACGAAACTGATTTATTCCGAATTACGATCTGACGTTTTAATGCCACCCCCTTGCGCAAAGCGCACAGGAGCATGAACCACAGCACAGCACACATTCTTCTCAGGACAAGCAATGGTTTCCTGCTTGAACGCAATCTGTATCTGAATGTCCAAGCAGAGTTCATTTATGATGGTAAGTTTGTGTGTAGCTGGCTCATTGTTGTCCGTGCCATGCTATATGTCTTACACAAGAAAACAATTCATAAATCAAGTGGTGCTCTTGGATTTTTCAGTGGGGAAAAAACTAGGAAAAGGAATGGAAAGAGGGCTATCAAGGCCCAAACTAGGTGTAGTAGAAGCCTCACCTAGATAGGATAAGGAAAATGGCAAGTAGGCAGGTAAGAGAGAGATTCAGAGAAATCTTTCTTGGAAGGGATTTATAATGTGAACAGCTGTTCCTATTACATATAAGCAGGAATGTTGTTGGATCTTGAGATCCAAGCGTCCATTTCAGAAAACGGGTCTTTCTAGCAGCAGCACTTGAAACAGGCACTCAGCAAACTACAGTTTAACTCAACCTATTAAGAACTCATTGCACTTAACCTTAAAGGAGACACAGATGCAGCCATTTTCTGCCTGCACCAACCAGAGAAAAAAAAAGAGTGCCATGTTTAAAATGAAAGTTGCTTAGAGTTACTTTTGTGAGAAAGACTAACAAATAAAATAAACAACACCACCACCACACATACTCATATATCCCTAGTGGTGGAATATACTTTGAGAATCAATCTTAGCTGAAAAGTAAAAAATAAAAAATAAAATATGCTTTATTTGTTCAAGGTCCCAAAACAGACAAAGAGATTTCTTAAAACACCCACTTGGTCAAAAGATGCATCATTTGGAATTACAGAGAGCTTCTATTTAAGCATGGAGTTCTGTGCAAAGCTAAGCACCTACACACCCTGCCACCAACAGAAGTCAAACAATGATCACCCTTGCTCACCTCTCTTTGCCCAGCCCTGCCAGTAAGTTCTCCTTGCTTGCCAACATAGCAACAAAGCAATGTCTATTGGTGGTTGCTCTGCGAGTGGGCCCTGCGCTTGCTCGTCCATCGCACACCTGCTGCAGGGCAAACAGACATCAAACAGAGGAGCCACGCACACCCTTTCCCTCACTGCCTTCATGCATCTCGGCCCTCGTGCAACACAGCCACGCCTGCTGCATAAGCGGGAACCTTTTCCACATGTTATCACTCCACGCAATTGCACAAGGCAGTACCAGCATCCTCTGAAATATTGCCAGGGCTCCCAAGACATCCTGCGTGTCCCTGTCGGTTTCAGCACCTCCAAAAATATCCATCCTGCAAGCAACTTTCACTGGGCTGGCCTTCATGACCGAGCGGGGGACCCATGCACCTTACCATTCACTACCACATAAAGCATAGGACATTTTGGGTTCCCTTACCATTCCAGGTTACCGTTTAGTGTCTCTAGCTCAGCCTGAAAGCAGCGCATAGACTCCCCAGGGTTTCCTGCAGGAGTTTTTTCCCAGCACTCCCTGGAGACGGCAGGGACTGAACGGGAGAACTTTTGAACGCAAAGCGTGAGCTACAACGACGCTTCCTCTCCGCTTAGCAAAAGCCTGCCTGATCAGGCCAGGGGGCGCATCTCTGGTCCCGGGTCCCACTTCCACCAGGGTCTGATCAGGTGCCTCTGGGAAGCCCACAAGCAAGGCAACAAGGAGGAAACCCTCTCCCTCCCTCCTCAAGACATGTGCATGGCCGCCACTCAGAGACTTCTAATGTTTATGGAGGCTCTGTTTGCTAGGCGCCATGAGCCACAGATGGACCCCTCCTCTTCCTCCACGCAGGTGTATGACTCCATTTCAAAGGCAGCCCCCAAAGTTGACCATGTGCTGTGTAAACCAGCCCTCTTTTTCTCCCAGCTGGCCCCATAGGGAGACCCCCAAATACTAATACAGTGGTACCTTGGTTCCCAAACTTATTCCATTCCGGAAGTCTGTTCCAAAACCAAAGCGTTCCGAAACCAAGGCGTGCTTTCCCATAGAAAGCAATGCAAAATGGATTAATCCGTTCCAGACTTTTTCTAAAAAGCAAAACCCTAAAACAGCAATTTAACATGAATTTTACTATCTAACGAGACCGCTGATCCATAAAATGAAAGAAATAATCAATGTACTGCGGTCACACTATCAATCAATCAATCAATCAATCAGTGGTTGAACTGGGTTCCACACAGTCACAAAAACAAAACAGAAAGACCCACAAAAACACAAAATAAATAGCAAAACCTTACAGACCTCAGGGTAACACTCAAAATGCAAATGTAATACTCAAATCAGAAGCGTATCACTCAAAACAGAGCACATTTAACTTCCGAAAAAGGTTCGCAAACCGGAACACTTCCTTCCGCGTTTGCAGTGTTTGGGTTCCAAGTTGTTTGAGTCCCAAGGCATTTGAGAACCAAGGGACCACTGTAACAGGAGAGACGGAGAACCTTCTCCTCAGCCACTTCCTCTCCGTAATGAATAATAATAATTATCATTATTCCCAGGGCTCTTTATCAGCCTCCGGCTCCTCTCAGGTAACTTCATTGTGAGAGAGCCAGGGAACGATTCATAATAATATAATAATAATAATTTATTATTTGTACCCCTCCCATCTTCAGAAGGAGCTCCATGGGCCCCTCTTTTTCTGGGAAAATAGCACTCATGATGATAATTTAAACTTGCATGCGGCCCTATACCCGCAGGTCTCAGGACGGGTCACGACATAAAAGCACAAAATGCATAATAAAAACGAAAAGTAACCAAACAATTAAACCCCTGTGTTGCAAACAATTATCACTAATATCCAAGGCAACACGATGACCAAGTACAACAATGCAATATCTATATAAATTCTTTATATAGTCTATACGGAACATTGACTAACATGAGAAAACAAATAAACAGAAATCTTATAGATCTCTGAAAGTTACTAAATGTGCACTCTTGAAAACATAGAACCAAATAAACATAAGTCTTATGTCTCTGAAAGTCTTTGTAGACTATGCCAGTCTCTGAAACACTCATTGCTTCTTTCAAGAGAATCCATCCAGAGTGCACATATTGTTTCTCATATTGTTCAATGTTCCGTATAGACTATGTTGTTGTTGTTGTTGTTTAGTCATTTAGTTGTGTCCAGCTCTCCGTGACCCCCTGGACCAGAGCATGCCAGGCCCTCCTGTCTTCCACTGCCTCCCGCAGTTTGGTCAAACTCATGTTGGTAGCTTCGAGAACATTGTCCCACCATCTCGTCCTCTGCCATCCCCTTCTCCTTGTGCCCTCCATCTTTCCCAACATCAGGGTCTTTTCCAGGGAGTCTTCTCTTCTCATGAGGTGCCAAAGTATTGGAGCCTCAGCTTCAGGATCTGTCCTTCCAGTGAGCACTCAGGGCTGATTTCCTTCAGAACGGAGAGGTTTGATCTTCTTGCAGTCCATGGGACTCTCAAGAGTCTCCTCCAGCACCAGAATTCAAAAGCATCAATTCTTCGGCGATCAGCCTTCTTGATGGTCCAGCTCTCACTTCCATACATCACTACTGGGAAAACCAGAGCTTTAACTATACGGACCTTTGTTGGCAAGGTGATGTCTCTGCTTTTTAAGATGCTGTCTAGGTTTGTCATTGCTTTTCTCCCAAGAAGCAGGCATCTTTTAATTTCGTGACTGCTGTCACCATCTGCAGTGATCATGGAGCCCAAGAAAGTAAAATCTCTCACTGCCTCCATTTCTTCCCCTTCTATTTGCCAGGAGGTGATGGGACCAGTGGCCATGATCTTCGTTTTTTTGATGTTGAGCTTCAGACCATATTTTGCGCTCTCCTCTTTCACCCTCAATAAAAGGTTCTTTAATTCC